>NC_142034.1:87731077-89073577 GCF_982192425.1 Myodes glareolus
CTTCTGTAAAATTTAAAAGCGCTGAGTTGATTAAAGCTTTGAAGGCTAGAACGTTTTGCTTGTCAGTTGCCAGGGCGAAGCCTATGGGTACAAAGAAATTTTTATAAAAATCTTGTCCCTCTACAGCTTGTGCCTTGGGGACCCAATTAAGGATGGAGGCCACCTCATGGTCGTGCCTTGGAAGAGCAAGACTCTGCCCTGAGTCTGTGTAAAATGTGGAAGACTCTTGGGTTAAATTCACAGATTGGGGAAAAAAAAAAACAAATATTTCCATCTCTCTTTCTCTCTGTGTTCTTTCACCACTCAGCTAATATCAACTGTCACTCCCTTGGGGCATTTCCTGAAATTCCCCAAGGGAGCAACACCTGGGGTGTTGTATCTGGCTCCGATGGGGGAAAGTGTGTGAAAACAGGAGTCTTTTTCTAATTCTGACTCCCTGAAGATGCTTTTCTTCTCACAGAAGTCAGAGAAGGCGTGTGTGGTTCTCCCAGGCAGAGGAAATGGGCTCTGCAGCTTTGTTGAGGATTCCTTTGATCTATTAGCTAGCTTCACTTGCCTTCGTGAGTTGGGATCTTAGGATTGCAATCCATCACCAGGTACTGGCCCACCACGCCCAACTGGCGCTGTATAGTCTAGCGGAGTATATGAGTGTGTTTAGGAAAGTCTCCTCGGGTAGCTTCATTGCCTCCGAGTCCGCTGATCAATTTGGAGTTCTTTTCTTAGTCCTGTTTGTGAGTTATCCCAGCGCTAAAGACAAAGGTTCACCCTTGAACGGGTTAGGAATTTTTAAATCACTTATAGGATCATTCCTAGCTCATAGTAACTAATTGGGGGACAACAAACACCCTCCTCAGGTTTCTGTCATCGACAACTTAATCATGAGTGCATAAATATAATTTATTAAATTACTTGAATGGTTATCAGAAATCCTAAGTTCTCATAATGACTTTTTCATTTCCCACCAGCCTAGCTGCTGTACCTGGGGACACACATTGAGGGCATGGGAGACTCAGTTAAGCCTTGGATAGACCCTGAAGGAAAACAAGTCTGCATCTAGGCCCACCTTCCCCCACTCAGTAAAATGGAAGAAGCTTCCAGGTTCCTGCGAATGCGTGCTGTGTGAACATAGGCATTCCAGGTACTCAGATCCTCATGATGGGGGATCTTCTTTCTCAGTGTGTCCCACAGTAGGATGCTGAAGGCACCAAGTTCAACCTTCCAGCTCCTGAACCACAGTCCACAGAAGGAGAAGAGGGGCCCTGCTGGAATGTGTCCTGCCTCCAAAACCACTGGACACTTCGGGGCTGTTTTTCCCAACAGACTCCTGTCTGAAATGTCTCATTTGTGCTTAGCATTGGCTTCGGTGCTTTATATCAGTTGCCTGGGATAAAGCTCCACGGGGCAGATGTCCTTGTCTCCTGTCAGCAGAGCAGACAAATGAAATGTAAGGCGCAAGGTCTAGGAAAAAGAGACGAGGTCCTTGGCAGACTTGAAATCAAGCGCTTATGCTTGGATATCAGGCGTCTGCCTTAGCCTGACTTTAACTGTGTTTCTGAACAGAGCGCTTCTAGAGGACCCCATTTGCTGACATCATTACAGGGCCTGTGAGTTATATGGTTGTAGTTTAGGAACCTCATTGGAAAGAGGCTCTTCTTCTTAGACATTTGTTTTGCGTGTTTCTTTACGACAGGGGCTCATTCTGTAGGCTAAACTGGTCTGGAACTCGTTTTCCAGAGCGCTGCAATTACAACATGGGTCACTACCACTACCACTAGCGATTTCTAATTTTCAGGTGCACTGTCTTGACAGAGGCGCACGGAACTCAGCAGGGATCGCACTGAGCACTACTGACCCATTTTTCTACCAGACTTAGAGAACAGACCACAGTGGTTGGCGAGGCAGAGTCACACGCCCACACAGGACCTGCTTTGGAACGGATAGCTAGCATACAACCCATAGTCAAATGCCACGCCAGTCAGAGAATGTGAAAGAGAAAGTGTCAGACAAAAGCTCGCGATGACCCCAAATCAAACTCAGCACTACCAAGCAATCTTTTCTTATAGCCTGCGTGTAATTATTTCTCCTCTGGGTAGAGAGTATAGTGGCCAGGGTGGGAGGTGGAGGAATTTCAGGGCACTGAGTTGTCTCACTTGCTTGGGCACAGAGGGAGGTTTGCTCTGAGTCCGATGGAAGAGGGAGAGTAAGTTCCACTGACTGACTTCCTCCCACCCACTTCTGATTCATCACCCTCCCTGGTTCACTTCTCAAACATCCCATGACTTTACCTTTGAGTTCACTGTGGCTACTTCATGCATTTTAACTTTTATGAGTCTCCTGATGTCTCTTTTAAGCTATCATCGTCTTTCCTGCAAAAGTGCTTGGATTCCACATTTTCTAATTAAAACACGCTCACTTATTGTCTTACTAACCAGTGCTCTTTATGAGGACTCGTGATGAGAAAGTTAACTCAAAGCATCTCGATGTACTTCCCACCTCCTCCTGGAAATGGTAGGAGAAGTGGTTTTACCTATGGGAAATTGAATAACTTGGAAGAATTTTTGGTTTTGCTTTTTAATAAAACCATGAATGGGAGCTATTTAACTCCATGCTTCCATGTTCCTTATATTCTTGGTAAAGTGTTTGATCTTGCTTGTGAAAATCTTGAGTAGGATGTTTTGCAGAGGGCAGTCAGCTCCCTAATGGATCATAATAGATGCAACATCAAAACAGTTCCATGTTTAATTAGATAAAAACTCCCATCATAAAATGCAATGCGGCCTAATGTTACCAGTGGTGTTCCTTCGTGCTTATATCTCTGCGAATTAATTCAGAATTACTAGAAGTGGTGAGGCTAAGTGTAGTATGGGGTAAGAAAACACACTTAAACTCTCCAAAATTTTCAAGGTAATAGTGTGTTCGTGATGGTGACAGGTGGGCAAAAGAAGGAAGGGAGGTCCCTCTCAGTATGTGCCCAATTTACTTGGATCTCTGAATTGTCTTCATCCCTCCCCTGACATTTAAATACACAAAAACAATACTAAGATGGGATCCTCCTCGGGTACATCTTCAAAATTGTTTGTTGTTCCGTTCAGAGAATAGGGTGAAGTCTTCATGGAGCTAAAGCCAACAGACTATCATAAACAAAAAGGGGAAGAGAGACAGAGATCATTAGTGGGAATGGGTGTGGGAATGGAGAAGGAATGAAGATGGAGAAGATGGTGGGATTGGAGATGAGATGAAGGAGAAGAGGACGGCAATGGAGGTGGAGGAGGGTTTGGAAGACTATGAGGACTGTGATAAGTATAGGGGCAGGACTAGAGATGAGACTTGATAAACCAGGGGTGGTGATGAAGATGCGGGTGTAGATAAGATCGAGATAGGGATAAAAGTGGTGCTCTTCCCAAACCTATCACTATTTCCTCCACTATGGTGGACTTAGGCTCCTATAAATCACACAGAATTTTTTATCTCTACTTCCTCTGCAAAACAAAGGTCAAGAATTTAAAGCAAAAAAAATGAAAGTATAGTCACTATAAAATTTTCAGTTACTTTATTACAAAATGTAGATATTCTTTTAGTAGAAAACATTCAATTATTGGAAAGATGGGACGTGCCTAGAAGTAATCTCTGCTTCTCAATTTCTATTTCCAAGAAAATACCACTTGAAGGCTTATTACTTCAAGCTTCCAAAGATGTTTATGAATGTCTAGGCATATATTTTAATAGAAATGGAGCCATATACATTCCGCTTAGTAAGTTTCATTTTAACTTAATGAGATATTGTGGAAATCTTGTCAGGTAATTTCATGTAGACCTACTTCATTCCTCTTGTTAAGGTCTCTGTAATGTCCCATAATGCCATAATTTATTTAACCAATGTCTTCTTGATGGACACTTAGATTGCTTTCAGATTTGTGCTATTACAAACAGAACTGCGATGGAAAGTCTTGTCTGTATACCTTTCTTTGCATACTTATATGATTATGTTCAAAAGTTAAATTCCAGGAACTGAAATTGCTAGATCAAAGGGTATGGGTAATATGCATTTTAAAGTTCGGTAGATTGTGCCAAATTGTGCCCATCTCAATTCAGATGCTATGGTCTTTCTCTAATCACCTACTTCTCTGATGGACTAAAAAGAAGAATTCCCAAATTTATAGAGTTAAGGTATGGGGAGGAGAGAGGGTTGATTTTTTTTTCCTGAAAGAATATACATCCTTTCTCTATGTTTTTGTTTTGGATTTTTTAGTGAGGCAGATTGAACCCAGGAGCTCTTACTTGCTAGGCAAGCTCTCTCTTCCCACTCCAAGCCCATGTCACCCCTCCTTACTTTCCCAGCAAAGCCTTTGAAGAGGCATTGTTGAGGCAAAGTCTGACTTAGGGTCTTCCCTTAGTCCTAACCCCTTACCAGAAGCTGGGACACGGTGTGGCCCTTGTGACTCTACATACATTTGATGCCTCCTGTTTTCTCATTTGTAATGCGACAGTGTTTTAAATTTGTCCCCTCTCCTCATCTGCTGTGCCCCTCTCTACCTGCTGGGGCTACTATAAGAATGTCTAAGAGAGCTGACTTGGTCAAGTTTCTACAGCCCCGAGAGAAATCCCTGGTACAGCAGTGTGACTTTTCAAGCCATTACAGGAGAGCATGTGATCAAGGGCTGGACAATGCAGCAAAAAAAGATGGCCTCAGGCCAAACTTATGTAACCATTTTGTCTGAAACTGATTTTATGCTAGGTAAGGATTTTTTTTAAAATATCCCACCTACCATTGGTAATCTCATTGTCAGAGATGTACATAAGACTTTGGCTTAATTCAGTCAACATTTGGAGGTCCTATGAGTGACCAAGCACATTAAAGTACACTAGGAGTCCGCTGGAAAGTACATGCCCTCTCTTACTGTGAATTATAGCTAGTTGGGAAAGGCAAGAAAAAAAGATTGTTCATATTGAAATGGATGCCACTTCCGAAGACTCTGTGGGGTCATAGGTGAAGGCACACACACTTAGCTACCCAGGGAAGCCTGGCTGGAGAGAACAGTGTCTGTCTTTCACTTTGATTGGAGAGTAGGCATCTCAGGCCAGAAAGATGGAGCAAGTCTTAGGAGATCATGCTACAGAGACTTCAAGGCCACATCTGAGGCTCAGACACACTCTTGTCAGACAATGAGACTGGTGTCTGGCAGTCAGATTCACTGGGAGGAGAAAATTCCATTGACACCTAGAAAGGAAGCAAGCAATAGAAATGGTTCAGCTAATCGGGAATCCCATATCTAAAAAAGGCAGATAGAGAGAGGGAATGGAAAAGAGGGAGGAAAAATGAAGAATATAGCAATAAAGCGAGGTTTAAAGTAGGCAATGCGTGGGATACATGAGTAATTATCCCTATTACAGCAATGGCTAACAATTACGTTGAGGGCCTACTCAATATCAAGGACATGCTAAGCCCCATTTAATCCCCTCAATGTCTCTAAATATTTGCATGGAAGCACATGAAGATAGAACAATGCCAAAGGCTACACAGGTTACAGGCAGGCTCCAAACACCGTGTATTACCACCAGTTACCCATTAGCCACTGCCCTACTCAGCCTCCCGGAGGCAGCAGGTGTTGTCCATGCCTGCCACAGACCTGGTCTCGCTCCCATTTCCCAGTTCCTCACCTTGCTGCCATAAAACACAGACATTGTAGACACTGCTTTCCACCTAACCGCTTCACCCTCTTCTCTCACAAAACCTAAGAGTTAGAAAGAACCCCAGTTCAAGTGCAAATCTCTGAGCCTTCAGGAGAAACAACCTCCCCCTTCACCAGACTTGCCTTTAAGTTTTTACTAAATTCAACCTCATGCAAAGAAAATGCCCGCAGGCAGGCACCTGCCTCTTTGCCTCCCATCCCACCTTCCTGTCAGGTGGTTTTCAATCCGCCATGCCAGAGAGTGTCCACCCGCATCTTCATCAAAATTTCCAAGGGGGCACTGATAAGCTTTTTGGGTACGTAAGGCAAACCTGCACGACAATTCTCCTTGACACTTGAATTCTTAAGAAGCCTCACCCCGGAATCTAGGAAACCTAGTTTGAAAGAAGTCAGAGATCTTTCAAGGAAGCCACGTTTCCGCAGCCTCTTCCTTGCTACTTGTCTTGTGGCAAGGGTACTGCAGCATCCACCTGAGAGCATATTAAGCACCATGGCCGGATTTACAGGCTGATGCTAAATGATGGTTGCCTTATTTAATGGCATTTTTTTTTCCTTGACAATTGAAATGTATGGATCCGTTCGGTGCATTGTCAGTGAGTATGTGGCTGGCCTACAAAGACACTCCAATGGCACACTTCTGCGCCGCACTAATTTCAGAGTGTCTAGCAGATATATGTAGGCAAGCAGATGTGTCACAGGGGTTGCTGTAAAACTTAATTAATATCCCTGAAGAGCTCTTCTATCATTTCATGAAGAGTGCTACTTAAGAAGAAAATATTATACCTATGGATGCTGCACATATAACGGAATGTGGGTAAATATGCAGATGGGTTTTCTTATACTTTCTCATGCCTCGAAGGATCGGATGCAAAGTCTAATGGAAAATAAATTGTATTAAAGATAGCCATTTCTATGTTAGAATTTAAAAAGTTAAAATTAACATTGTCCTCACTGGAGGACTCGAACACTGTACACTTAGGCATGGAGAAGTAAATCTTGAATTCGTAAAAATGAATAACAGCTTTTGCTTTTTTTTTATTTTCTTTCACTTCTGCCAGACCCCTTTCAAGGACGGCTTTAATGCCTTAAAACTTGCTGGCAGTTGGGGACTGGTGAAATAATTCAGTCCGAAAAAGACTTGTCCCACACAAGCACGAGGACCTGAGCTTGATCCCCAGCACCTTGTAAAAGGCTGTGGTGTCATGCACCTACCATCCCAATTCTAGGGAGTCAGAAACGGGCGACTCCCTGGGGCTCACTCGCCAGCTCCCCTAGCCTAACCCGGGAGCCCCAGGTCCCAGGGAGAGACCTTTCTTAGGAAAACAAGATGGACGATTCCTGAAGTTCAACACCTGAAGCTGGTCTCTGGACTTCACAGGCATATGGACAAACGTGTACATGTGTAGGAGCACACACGTGTGAATACACACACGCACATGTTGCTGTCAATTGTCCTAGTCCATTTGTGATGTATAACAGAATAGTTGAGATTTGCTAATTTATATTGAATGTAAATGTATCAACTTATGGTTCTAGAGATTTGGAATTAAAGAATGAGGGGGCCAGCATTTGGCAAGAAGCTTCTTCGCAGAGAGAGAGGGAGGGAAGGAAGGAGAGAGAGAGAGAGAGAGAGAGAGAGAGAGAGAGAGAGAGAGAGAGAAAGAGAAAGAGAGAGAGAGAGATGCAGCTCAGCACTCACTGGCTTTGAGCAATCCACTTCCAAGATAAGAAACAAGGCTTACAGTGATTGTTCTGTCCGTGGAGGTGGAGTCCGCACAGCCCACTCATTCTCTCAAGGGACTCCCAATTAATACTGTGACAGTGCCCACAAGTCCAGTATCAGCTGGAAGGGGGGGCAAGCTTTCAAACCATGGCAGCAGGTGAACAATGATTCGGACAAGCCAATCCCATCTCTTCTTGCCAGCCCAGAAGGAATCTTTAAAAGTACTCAGCCGATTCTGTGGCACTGTTATACCTAAACATCCCTTCCTCTGGTCTTCTCTCCTTCCATCATTATTTCTTCTCTTCCCTGCCTTCCTCCCCCCCCCAACCCTCTTCTATCCCCCAGCAAACAGGCCCAGAGCACCTATGGAAACCTAGAATATGCCCCTTCTTGAATTGTGATTTGTTTTGTGGGGGCCTTGTTTGCTTTGCTACTGTCAGTTTGTTTTCCCATCCCTTCCTGATCCCAGCATATGTTTTAGGAGGCAGGAAAGTCCACTATAGACATCATAGATTTAATTCTCAAATAAAGAATAGCAGATAGTGGTTTTAAATTGGGGGAGTCACATGGTCAAGTCAGACATGGTGGCACACTCCTTTAATCCCAGCACTCTGTAGGCAGAGGATGTCCTAGACCAGTCAGGGCTAAACAGTGAGATCCTGGCTCATGAAAAAAAAGTACTCATGTGTTCAAATAATCAGAGTAATAATTATTATATAGTACTAGGAAACTTTTGGGTATTTAAGTAGTAAAAACTTGTAACGACTTTCAGCACTTCCTTGAATTCTGTGCAGACCCAGTACATGCTCCTTCAGTCTCTGTGTTTCCTATGAGCTTAACTCGTGTTGATTTAGAGGGTCCTGTGTTCTTGAGGTCCTCCATCCCCTCTGCCTCTTACATTCTTTCCACCTCCTCTTCTACGGGGTTCGCTGAACCCTGAGGGGAAGGCTTTGATGGAGACATCCCCTTCAGGACTCAGCATTCCAAGGTCTCTCACTCCCTGCACAGTGTCTGGCCGAGGCTTATAAATATGTCCAGGTTCTTATAAGATAAAGAAAGAAAGGAAGAAAAGTCTACTTCCAATCATGCTCAGAGGAGTAAAATGTGACAGCTCTACACCGTGTGTAACTTGACGGTCACAGCACAATATACTAGGGCATCTGAGTGATTAAAGACTGCATGTAGGTCCAGGTGTTCCCTGTGTTAACATCTGGAAGACTGTCAACATGATCCCCCTTCAGCATCGCGGTGAATGAAGCGCTTTCTCCTTGACAAAATCTTTTAAGTACCAAAGAGAAGAGACTATAAAGAGAGGTGCGTGAGGGCAGGGCTCCTTTGTAATAGAGGAGCGAAAAACAAGAGAAACTTAGAGGAGCCTCATCTCGGTGTAGGGGACTTTCCAGAGCTGAAAGCCACTCTGATTCTACTCTTTTGAAAGTGATTTAGATGAGAAAATGCACCATGAGATCTTCATGTTCGCAGAGATACCACACCTGTGAAGATAAGCCGCGCTACAGGTGGGCAGGGACACGACAGATAAGGAGCAAATACATTACCAGGAATTCTCACAGACTTCGGGGAAGATTATCTGTGCGTTCCCAGTTACAAACGAGGAGCTGGACCGGAGATTAGGGTACAGGGATGTGTGGAGATGTACAATCATTGTATGGCTAGGGAACAAAGGGAGAGCAGAGCGGTAAAATGCACACCGTCGCGACGTGGAATCTTAGAAATTAATTTTTAGAGATGCATTATCCCACTATTTTCCAACCCATTGGGTGTCTGCGATAGAAATGGTCAGGGCAGTCACACCTGGTGTGCCTCAGCAATGACACAGAAGTTGAAAATAACAGTTTCAAAAAGAAAGGAAGGGAGGGAGGGAGGGAGGGAGGGAGGGAGGGAGGGAGGGAGGGAGGGAGAGAGAAAGGAAGGAAGAAAACAAAAAGAAAAACAATAAATGAGGCTGGAATGGTAGTTGCCAATGAAGTGATGTTTTGCAAGCAAGGAGACCTGAATTTGACCCCCAGAACCGCATAAACAAAACAAAATAGCGATAATATAACCAGGTTTGATGATGCCATAGTACTAATCTTTTGTAGGATTTGTTTATTTATTATGTATACAGTATTCTGCCTGCACATATGCCTGCAGAAGAAGTTATCAGATCCCATTATGAATGGTTGTGAACCACCATGTGATTGCTGGGAATTGAACTCAGGGCCTCCAGCAGAGCAGCCAGTGCTCCTAACCACTGAGCCATCTCTCCAGCCCCCAACATAGTACTTGCAACCTCCGGCCCTGTGAGGAACCCTGCTTCTGCCCCTGCAATTAGCAGTTCCCTAGGAGGGTGAGACTCATTCACCACAGCATCAAATGACAGCGTGTGACGTGTGTTCATGCTCGTTGATTATAGCATGACTTGGCTTCTTACTTAAGGCCTTAATAGCAAATATTGTATTTGTTTTGGAAATGGGCACAGTTGGGGTACAATGTATTAAACTCTTCCAAGGCTCCTGGGCTCAGAATTTAGATCCGTGTTCTTTCTCAGCCCTTCCCATGGCTCTGAAATTCCATTTTATTCTCACTTTGCAGAGGCATCTGAAGCTAGGGAGTTGAGCTGCTTTTCTCAATGTCCTGCCATGCCTGGGACTCTAAAACATCTCTGTCATAATTTGTGTTTTCCTTCTCCAGACAGTTTTGAGTAGCATCTATGAACAATCAGAGATGTTAAAAAGCAAAATAGAGAGAAAGAAAGTAGTCTTGATAACGTGACTAAAGAAACGTGGTAAATTTGCAAGGCGGGCCCAACAACAGGAAGCAGAGCGTAATGAAAGGTTTCAGACCCGAGGCTGTAGAGATGGGAGAGGTCATCCTGTTTGACAATTATATCTAAAGGGTTATGTTCTTCCACCCTGGCAAAGAGGGAATACTCACGTAAATCTGTCTAAAATGGCTGTCTCTGTATGCGCATTGTTTGGTGCATCCAAGGTCAAGTTTCAAGTCAAAGTCACAGTCTTTCTTTTGTTACCTAATGTGTGTATATTTGTGTGTGTGTGTGTGTGCTTGTGCGTGTGCGCGCATGCTCGCCCACCAATTAACTTGGGGGAAAAGTCACCAATTTTTTTCACAACACCAGAACTGGGAAAAACAAAGACTCCTCATTTCATCAGAAAGACTCAGAAACGGTTTGGTTCAGAAAACGCCGGTTTCCTTTAGTGACCTCAAGAGACCCTTACCTGTCACACGGGATAGCGGTTCATTCCACGAAGGAGGAAAGAAAACCAAAAAGGTTTACAATGAAAAATGCTCTGGTATGTCACAGTGTGACACAAATTTAAATATCAAGAGTCAAGGTTTCTATTTAGACAACGGAAGGCAATCAATTGAGTCACTAATTATTCCAGCTGTGAGTATTTTGGGTACAGCTGCAGATTTTGGAGATAGCAAAATAGAGGATTTTCTCACTATTCATGAGACAAGGGGCTACAGTGGCACCCTGGATAACCTGCAAGGCCCTGAGACAGGAGACCATGCAAACCTGTTTATCCCTGAGACAGCCCCGACCCAGAGGCTGAACACGCACTTTCTGTTACCCTGTTTGGATGATTGGTGGCTTGTTGTTTTTATTTTTAAGTCAAGAGCTAGCCATTTAAATTATTTCCCGAGTTTCCTTTTAAAAAACCATCGTTCGCTTTTCAACCCAAATATCAGTTCTCAGAGGGAAGAGACAAGCTCTTTCGCCATCTTCCCGAAGTGCTTTGGGAGGGGCTGGCAACTGCCGGAACGAGGATGCATCCTTTCCACAAATAATCAAACTGGCACGAGGTCGTGAATATGTGACAAAGAATGCATAGCGCATAGTTCCCGTCCTCAAGACGCTTCACAGCCACCCGCGCTGGCCATTCCCAGGCGATTCTGCTCCTAAGCGTGCTCCATGAAAATCCTCTCCCAGCATTTCAGATCTCCTGTCGCGTTCACGAAGTAAATAACGTCATGGTCCACCTTCCAGAGACATTGACTAACTCACCCAAGGTCCTACGGTGATGAGCACGGTGCCTGGCTGCAAGCACGGTCCGTCTGCCAGATCTGCAAGATGGCAGCTGCCTCCTTGGTATATGATACAATTGCTTCTCTAAAATAACAAAATCAGTAGGAACAATAAAGAATGCTTATGTGTACAAAGAAGGCTGACCTAATAGTACCAGCCTGTCACCCACGAGTTTACAACTTTGCTTTCTACTTTAATGTAGAAACTTGGTTTCTTGACCATGGGTCCGTTTCATGAGAGGGCCTGAAAGATGACCCTGATGCTGCTGTCCAGCTGGCAACTGTGCACAACAGTAACCCACAGCATATTTTTCAGCATCCCTGGCTTTTCCCATCTCAACCTGCGTATTCTATCTCCTCTTCCCTTTCTTGTCACGCCTCACGTCTCTTGCCTCTATCTCTCAGAAACCTAGACATCAAATTTCCCCTGGACTGCCACCATCACGCTCCTGTCGGAGACCGTAATAATAATACCAAGAAGGAAAGTGGTTATTTAACCTCTCTCCAGCTAAATGCTTTATTATAACTCCTGAAAACCTAATTACAGTAACTTTCCATGCTACAGTACACTTCATGGCCTGACTCTTTATTAAACCTACTCCTTTAAAGACAATAAACCCAGTGCTTCAAAGGCCAGGGCAGGCCGGGTGAGACCAAGGAGACCTTGTGTCCCATTGCACACCTGACCTCCTCACTGAGCCCTGCACCCCAATTCCTGCTGGTTTTCTGTCTTTCTCCTTTTGCAGGATTTTTTTTTTTTTGTCAAATTTCAGGCACCTCCTGGACGATATGAAAAACATCTCAGGGATTAATGGGCTTTGTGTGTATCAGTATTTCCATCCACTTCTCTGAAGAGCCAGGGTTCATTTGCTTGTGGGGGAGGAGGGTGTCAGTTTTCTCAGGAGAACAATACTTGACACCTGGCCTGCCTGAGAAGCAGAGCTACTCTGGGGCATATGGCGCAACATGGAGACCCCTTCAGGACTTTTGCTGTGGTTCTAGAAGAATGTTTCCTGCAGCCGACTTCCTGCGTCATGGAGAATAGCATGTCCTCGATGGTCATCCCCGGTTGTCATACTATAGTGTGATGAGCGAACAGGGGACAGAGTGAGAGAGAAAGGGAGAGAGGCAGGAAGAGGAAGACAGCCTGACCTTTGGAGTTGCTGCAGGGGGATTATTTGTGTAGTACATTTCAGTTTCGAGGCCCTGCTGGGATAACCCCCTGGGAAAAAAGCCAAACCAACAGGAAATCAGGAACCCACCTCTGGGGACCCCACTGGTTTGTTGCCTGCTGGAAAGTGGTATTTGGCATTAAAGGATTTTAAGTATTTGTTTGCGTCTTGCTTCGGTTGAGTTTGAGGTTAATGACAAAGTTCACTGGTGACTGATCAGAGGGGGTGGGAAAGACTGTAAAGAAATCCTTTGTTGGAGCCTCCAATCAGCAGCCACTTGTTCTGGAAGTTTCCAGATGAGTCAAGCATCCTGTGCATCAGAGATATAAATAATAAGAAAAGATCCACAGCTTTCTAAACAGGCAGACTCTTGCATGGATGCCATGTGGAGGTTTTTTATTTGTTAGGCTTCTTTTTGAAATCTCTCATGGTTGTTGAATCGGGGGGGTGGGGGGAGAAGGGTGTACCCTTAATTTCCTAAGTCAGTTTGAAGTAGGTACCTGTTATTCTCTAATTCTTCCTCAAATCCATGTCTTTGCTGTCATGTAAAGTGCACAGGAGGAAGACTATTAGGTATGCTTCCTCCGTTCTTATTAAATGGTTTTTTTTTTCACTTGAAGAAAAGTGATGATATTGACCCAAAAGACAGAGAGATCAGAGTGAGGTACCGATCACTGTACTCTTAGGAAATCGCAGACACGGGATCCAGAGCTGAGCGCACAGGTGGAGGGAGGGGCAGGTCCCTGCTGGCCTTCCTGACCCATCCCCAGCCCCCCCACCTAAGTCCTGCAGACTGAGGGCTGGAATCTAAGCCCTATTCCCCACACGGCTAGGGAGGGAAAGAAGCTGGCAGGTTCCACTTTGATTCTTTTGTAAAACATCAAAGAGTGGCTTCCGTCGTCCCTTGAAGTGTTAGCAAACTCCAAGGACAGCACTTTGGGGGCCCCTCGTGCGCCTCGTCTTTCCAAGGCACAAGTGGCCAATTCTGAGAGCAATTGAGTTGTGCTTGAAAAATGTCAAGTGCATTTGGAAACTACACATTTCTGCTGACGCCTGGAGTCCTGAGCCGAGCTATTTCCATGACCAACCGCTGGGAAGAAGTTCAGCTGGGGTATCAGAAATGATTCCCCGCCACACACTGAGTAGGCCCCTGAGGGGGGAAAAGCTGTCTTCATAGCAGGGTCAGTGGGAAATCAGGATTCTCCGAGTCTTCCTCCCCACAGACATGTGACCACACCATTCTCTTGTGGCTCGTGTTTTTATTATTATTATTATTATTATTATTATTATTATTATTATTATTATCATTATATTTTACTCAATCTTATTTCTGTTTTCACTATTCAAAGTTTTTATATTTTTCAACTTAAAAAAAGATCTTCAAACAGAAAAGTTTGGGAAGAACAGCCAATGAAATGCTAACCACCCGACACGATGCTGTCCTCGGCCAAGTGTGTCTTACCTGTCAATAGAAGGAAAGCTGCCAGCCGTCACAGGGAATCATTTAGAAGTTGAAAATTTCGTGACACTTTACCCAAAAGGCATCTGACGCCAAAACCCACATTTTCAGCAATAGATATAGTGACAATCTGAAACATTCTGTGTCAGTTGGACATATTTGGAAGTTGTAAACTAGATTAGAGTTTCTTAATCTTTAATGTGTTTTAAGATCACCTAAGACACAGCCAGTGCCTTCCTACAGTCAGAGGGAGCCCAGGAATTTGTACATTTTCAGTCAAACCCTCAAGTGATGCTAACTCAGGTATCTGTAAAGAAGAGTCTGAAGATCATCTGTTTTTTTTTCTTTCGTCTCTTTTCTTTTCTTTCTCTTTTTGACCATCTCTTTCTTAATTGTTTTCCTTTTTTATTAATTGTCTTAGATTAGCATACAAAGAAATGGGTGTCTTCGTGAAGATCAATTTTTTTATCAATGGGGGGGTTCACTAAACTTTATCCTCTATAGATTGTATTATTAGGGTATGACTATTTCTTAAGAGAAACAGGATTCTACATTCTTTTGGTGTTTTCATTTGGTCATTTTTGAACACCAGAAACTGAAAAGGGGTGGGAACTACATGGGCTCTATTTAGCCATAATCATCACAGACAGCATGGTGCCATTGAGCAAGCCAGAAAGCATAGGCCGCATTGATGCGGTCCCCAAAGTCTGTGGGCCCTGTTTTTGGTGGGGTATTGTGTTGTGTGTGCAGATATGCACATACTCACTAACACATAGGCAAACATGAAAGTCCCATCTAAAATCAATCATCAAGATTGCAGAAGGAGCCTTAATTTCAAAATCTAAAATGTTCATAATACTGTGCTTGTAGCATATATAATTTCAACCTTGGGACACACTGTAGAGGTCAGTCACTGAACAAAAATGACCACTGTGGCAAAGGCTGTATTCTAGATGACAAGTCATCGAACTAAATAAATCTGATAAGCACCTCATCATTTTCCACGTAGTAGCAATTCAGTTCTGATGTTGAATGCAGACAGTAAATAATGTACATGTGAATATGCATATGTGCATATAATAAAGGAAACGGGGTGCCTATCATGGTGAGGGAACTATAGAGAATGAAGGGGGCTTGGGTAAGACCTCTGGGAAAATGGCATTAAAGCAGAAAGCCAAACACAATGAATGGAGGACTAGCCACATATTTCCAAGCAGCAGGGATTCGAAGCACAAAGACCCTGGGGTGGAAGTCGAAGTATGATAAAGAGAAGTAAAAGGACAATCTGACACGCACGCAGTAGAGGAGGGCAGCGCGACAGGATTTGGTTGGAGAGGTGCCACAGTCAGGCCAAGCAGGGTGCCGTAGACCCAGGGAAAGGCCCTATGTCATTCCAAGTAGTATTGGAAGGCTTTATTTATGGGTTATTGGAAGAAGAACATGAAGCTAGCTAGAAGGAAGTGTGGGAAGCAGACTGTGTTGTCTAAAAGAATTTAATAAAGAAATATTAGAAGTTCATAAAGAAATCTCTATGAACCAGTTCAGAGTGTTACAGTCTGGGAAGATGACTCAGTGGGTAAGAGCACTCGCTGTGCAAGCCTGGGGAACTGAGATCAGACTCCCCAGTGTCTACGTAAGAAGCCCATTGTGGCCAGGTTCATACCTGTAATTCCGTAGAGTGAAGAGATGGAAACTGGGGCTTGGTTGCCACCAGCACAGCTCTGTGTTCAGTGAGAGAATGTCTTAAGAAAGTAAGGTATAGGGTCTCCCTCCCTTAGACACACACACAGAGACAGACAGAGAGAGAGAGAGAGAGAGAGAGAGAGAGAGAGAGAATGATGCCTTTCGTCTCATCCCCAAAGATACAGCAACATGGGTCTCCCTTCCTTAGACACACACACACACACACACATACACACACACACACACACACACACACACACAAAATGATGCCTTTCATCCCATCCCCAAAGATAGAGCATCATGAACAGTGCTGTTACAGGGCTGGAGAAATATCTCAATGATGGCTCTTCCAGAGGATTTGGGTTTGATTCTCAGCACCCATATGTCAGCTTATAACCATCTGTAACTCCAGTTCCAGGGGATCTGATGCCCTCTCCGGCCTCTGACAACACCAGGCATGCAAGCAGTATATAGACATACAGGTAAAACACTCATACATATAAGATTTTACATACACACATACACAGAGCGTTATTATGATGCAGTTTCTAGTGTGAGCTGAAATGTCCAAGGCAAGAGAGTTGGGAGCACACAGTCATGGAGGTAAAAACCCAGCTTATAATTATAGGTGCCTTTTGTCCTCTGATAGAAGGTCAGGCAAGCCAGGGGACTGTGACCTTTGTGGTTAGAAGGGGGAAAAGATAGGTGAAATTAGTAGGAAAAATTTTCAGAAATGCATTGATGAGATTCTTTAGGAGCTGAGATGAGGGAAGAGAAAGAGGTTAAAATGACTGCGGCACTAAGACAGACACAGGGGAAGGCGGGAAAGGTGAAGGAAAACAATCTAAATGTGGTTGTGGCATACAATGTGGAAGACAAGATGCTTGATACACCGTCAGGACATGGGTTCATACCTGAAAAACAAGTTGTGTTACATATGCAGATGACTGTCGGTGATGGCTGAAGTCTTGAGATTGGACGGGATACTGGGGGCATGAGAGTTTGAACTCACATATTTTTTGAATACTCATTAATGTCTCCTTATTGTGGAGAATGATCCAAGAGAAAAAGTTAATGGAACCCTAAATCAAGGGTCAGGATTTCTACTCTAGTTTGCTTTTTACTGGGTATTTCGTGGGTTAGTACTGAGCTAGTCGGCAAGTTCTTGAAATGTGTGTTCCACAATTGTCAAGCTTTAAATTAAAACTTGGATTTTTGAGCTCCAAAAATTGCTGAGTAAAAGCTAGTCATTAAGAAGTGAGTAGCTACCATGAAACTCTTTAGACTAAGTGCTTTTCTTAAACGGTCCTGGGTGGTTGGTATAGCAACCATGGATGCAGCACCTGCAATTGTACTACCCCATGATAGTGATGCTCAAGAGTAGGGCTGAGCGACCAGTGTGAGCTAACTTGTCCATGAAGAGCCCTGCTAGGAACCAATTCAGGGCTCTCTTGCTCCCTTAAACACCGTAGCTAGGGTCGTCTCTTCAGAAGACTTCGTTGATCCCATTAGAAAAGATCTATTAGGGCCAGGGCGATGAATTAGCACAATGGTTCTCAACCTGTGTGTCATGACCCCTTTAGGAGTCACACATCAGAGATCTTGCATATTAGACATTTATACTACAATTCATAATAGGAGAAAAATGATAGTTATGAAGCAGCAATTAAATAATTTTACAGTAGGAGTTCATCACAATATGAGAAACTGTATTATAGGGTCACAGCATTAGGAAGGTTGAGAACCACTGGATTAGTGGCTAAAAGTACTTGCTACCAAACCTAATAGTCTGAGCTTGGTCCCCAGAACCTGTACAGCAGAATTAAAGAGCCAACCCCCACATGTTCTCTGCCCTCCACACATGCTCTATCTATCTATCCATGGCATGCTCTATCTATCTATCTAGCTATCTATCTATCTATCTATCTATCTATCTATCTATCTATCTATCTATCTCTATCTCTATCTCTCTCCCTTTCCCTCTGTGTATGTATAATCTTTCAAAAAGAGCCAGTGTGTGTATGTGCTTGTGTGTGTATATATAATGTTCTAAAAAGAGCTACTGGCAAGAAATCTGAAGCCATATTTATGGAATTAAATGTGCATGCTTTATTGAGATAATTGAATATATTTATAGCACAAATAAGGTCTAACTATCAGTTGTTTGCTTTAATGTTGGTTATGTTACTTGTTTTGCTAAGCAGACACATTTCTGACATGATTCTCAGTCATACCAGACTCACTTGGTATATATAAAGGATCCAAATAGTTTAAATATTTCTCGGCATGCAATCAAGATACGAATATTGATAATGATGGTGATGTTGCCTTTAGACACCTATGGGAAAGCCTGGCAGTCCTCAGTAGGAAGGGCAGTATGGTACACTAGGGAGCGGTAGGTCGTGCTTGAACTCTGGCCAAATAATTGAGAGAGGCAAAGTATAACTCAAGCCCTGTCTTATCTCTATTATTTTACTAAAACACCATAACCATGGCACTTTATAAGAGAAAGCATTTCATTAAGCTTATGGTTTCTAAGAGTTGAGTCCATCATGTTGGAGCAGTATTGCAGCAAGCCACAGACATGTTGGCGGAGACTGTTGAGAGCTCATATCTTGATCAACAAGTAAGAGGCAGAAAGAACACTGAGAAACCACAAAGCCCCTGTGACACACCTCCAACAAGGCCATGCCTCCTAGATTTTTCCAAACAGTTCCACTAATTGAGAACCAAGTCTTCAAACATATGAGTCTATGGGAGTCATTTTCATCCACACCACCATAGCCCTGGAATCATATCCTACTCTCTAACTCCGAGCTTAAGAATTCTCGTATTTAAAACTCTGACAGTCTTATTGTGCACACCATGGGGCTCCAGTGAGGAATAAGTGAAATCTACGGCCTTATGACAGATATAAACAGCCATGAAGTAAAATACATACATGACTGGGCATGGGTGACGGGTGACACACACCTTTAATCCTGCCACTTGGGAGGCAGAGTCAGGTGGATCTCTGTGAGTCTGAGGTTACCCTGATTTACACAGTGAGCTAAGGACAGTCGGGGATACATAGAAAGATGCTGTATCAAAAGATAAAAGTGCATCTACTGAAAGTATGAGGAATGAGAAACTGCCTGTCTTGGCATCTTTGCATCTTAGAATTGAAGCAAATGCAACTACAAAATAATGGAAGGACTCCAGCCATGTGTGCATGCATGCAATCATTTGCTAAGGTCTCCTGTGGATGTTGGAATCTTTACTGGGGACTAAACACACCAGGATGAACTAGGACCAGACTGCACTACAGCCCCTGCCCTGAGCAGCTAGACTCTAGAACGTGACTAGCCATCCATACCTTTCATCTTCTGGACGTGTCCTTGTTTTAAATAAAGTGTAGCCAGTCATACTTCAAATCTTATCCTTGGCATATATATGAAAGGGAATAATCTCTTGTCAGAGAATTGATGCCCTGTGAAATATCTTTGGAATGACCATCCTCTGAGTAGTCACATGGTTTTTTCATACTTTATGTTCTATTATAGAGTTATCACATGATAGGTCTGGGTACCAAGGACACCATATTCAATTGATGGGCAAAGATGTTTTTGAAAGTAACTACGATCACAAGGCCTAAAGATGCAGCCCAAGTAGGAAAAGTGACAAATGGTTGCTGCTGGCGGAAGGAAAGATGGGAATGGACAGGAAGTGAGGGGAAAAGAGGCAGTCTCGGGCAATACTTAATAGCTGAGATTTTTACCTAAAGACAGATCTCTGGGTTTTAAATCCCCAGCCAGTTACCTGACTTCTCCCAATCCAATGTCTGAGATCTAAATTAAGGATATTATAACGCTTAGTTTGTAAATGGTGGTGACAACACATGTCAAGAGCCTTCAATTGCACAGATCTAATACGTGGTAATACTCAACATCCGCATCATTGTCATCATTTCTGAGTGAGTGACAGTAATTCACTTCTCATATTTGCTTGGTACGCTTTGCTGGATTCTTCTATATGCATCTTTCTGCATCTATGAAAGTATAAAATTAGGAATGCTTGTGGAATTGAGGGGCATCACCAGCAAAAATAACCTTTGCACACTCACGTGTGCGCACACACACACACACACACACACACACCACACCAAGGAAAGGCAAGTTAACTAACGTTTTACTCGAACTGTACAAAAGTACAAAGTAAAAGGAATGCCAGACAGCTCAGCCTTCATTAAGCCAACCGTGGCCAGGCTGACTCTTCCACTCGTCCTTGCAGGCACTTCCTCTTCAAGACGTCCTCTGGAAGCACACCCCTGTTCAGCAGCTCTTCTCCGGGATACCCTTTGACCTCAGGAACTGTTTACACACCGCCACCCCGTCTGCTGCCGCGTAATACGTTCTCCAGGAAGGCCTTCAAGCTGAAGAAGCCCTCCAAATACTGCAGTTGGAAATGTGCTGCCCTGTCGGCCATCGCTGCGGCCCTTCTCTTGGCCATCTTGCTGGCCTATTTTATAGGTAAGTCAAAGCAACCTTGTTCACCATCCTGGTGGTGAGAAGGTGGGGGGAAGAGGCCATGGGCTTGTGACTTTAGAAGCCTTCTGCTGTCTGTGCAATTTGCCTGTTGGCTCTTGAAAAACATAATCGTGAGTGATGGATAGGAGTGATTTTTCCCTCCTGGAATCCATTCCAGTCATGACTCTAGCTGACATTTATCAGAGGTGAAGTTAAGCATTCTGGCTGTGTCTGTTCTTGGAGAGGAGCTGAGAATTATCTTTCCTGCAAATCCACCCTTTGCTTCCGTGGCAATCACCTAAATTTCTCCATCACTGAATTTGAACGCAAACCAGTGCTCTGATATTTATGCATCCCTGGTTCCCTTCAGCTAGAAACTCAAGACAAGGATAGGTGTCATTTTGCACAAAACATTTTGACCAGGGAGAAAGCCAAACTAGCTTGCTGGTTTTCAGAGTTACGGAACTAAACTGAGATCCAGAGGCCAGGGCCTACTACCTGGTCTTCCTCTAGACTCAGATCACTCACACACAGTTGACCTTGCCCAGCTTCCTTTATTTCCCTCGGCTCGGCCTCAGGTCTCATCTCATTGCATGGCACTGAGTCTGAATAGGGTTTTCATCTGTGGCAGCTGTGCCCCTCCAGTGTAGGGTGTGCACAATGGTAGCAAGCAGGTGAAGCTCTTAGGGTCCCTTCCTTCTTGTGCCATGGGTGTCCATTTGCATCCAGGTGGTACCACCATGGAACTATGCAAAGCAGCAGATGCTGGGAGCTCAGAGGCAGGGCGCCACATGCAGATGAGCGTCCTGGGCTGGACACAAAACCTGTTCACAGTTCGTGTACCCCATTGCTCCTGCTCTGTCAGCTAAGCTTGCCAATGGCAGATCTCCTGGCCCAGGCAGAGGCCATGGTGATGTTTGTTAAAGTTTATTTGAAAAATTTGATGGTTCTGGCTTGCTTTTCGGGCTGCTATGACAGATCTCCCCGGGTTAGCTGTGCCATGTGGCAAAGCAAACCTATAAAACACCAGCTAAAAGAGGCTGACTCCCAAACAGCTCCAAACATGCAGGCAAAAACTCTTCCTCTTTAGGAAAAGTAGACAAGGTGGCGCTGGTGCTGACGAAGCTGGCCTTCCTTCTGCCAACCTCAGCCCTCGTTTCTTGCTCAGTGGTGGGACTCCTTTACTGTCTTAATCCTATCCCTCTAGTATGGTGTCTGCCAGAGAAGAGATAGACCAGTACTTCCCAGGGCATTGGACCTAAACTTTCCTAATGGCAGAGAAGTATAATGGTGTGTCTCTAGAAATGTGGGGCCCTGCCCAAGGTAGACTAGTATAAATCATTGAAAGACAACATACAACAGTATATTCTACAGTATTACTATGCTTGCCTTAATATAGGAAAGTAGACATTTATATGTTCCTTAACAGCCGTGTTTATCAGTAACAACCTCTGAAAACTGAGAACGCTGACACCCCAGGGAGAGGAAAGGGGTGATGTTTGTCTGGAGTGTTCCAAAAGATTTTTCACGCTGACCCTCAGTTCTCAGTGGTGCCTGAGGTCTGGCCTGCTTCTTACCTCTTGATGAAGGATACAGCAGTGGATTGACTTGAACCACCCTCACCCCATCACCTAATTGGCATCTTTGTGTTATTAGAGGGAACTTCATGTGAGTCCCCAGGTAGTTGTTGCAGAGGCCTGGTGGAGGCAAACTGAATGCGCCCTTAGGGTCTTTGCATGATGTGGCTGTGTGTCAGAAACTTCAAAAAGGATCCATGTGTTCACTTCTCAGGCTTAATGTTCTGTGGGGCCAGTGGGCACCACAGGGAGCCCAGGTATAGAAATTGAGGCACTGCCTGCCTCTGCCACTGGTATCCCCAGTGTGTCTCCACCTCCCCTTGCAAGGAAGAGATAGATGGCTAGCACCTGATTTATTGAGCTCGATAGTTAAAATATAATAGCTTTCTGTAAGGGTGATCACATAAATGGGCAACCGTGTAGTGAGAGTTTAATGTTTTAATCAGGTGCGTAACTTGTAAATGATGGATTAGGAAACATATTTATCCTCAGTCTGGAGGCTACTGGAAGCTGGTCCTGAGCATCTTACTATGGTTTATTGGTTTATAATCCATCATTTCCTGTTTTGTATGCTTTAGGTAAGATTATGCTTTGACCCTGGAGTATTGAAAAATAGTTCATGACTCAAAATGAGTGATGTAACAGACCAGTTTGCCCAGCAGTAGAGGCAGAGCTACAAGGTGCTCTTAGCCCCTCCCCAGAGATGACCAGAGATCTGCAGACTCGGTGAGGGACCAGGACTCTAAGTGCTGACATTGGCCCCAGCAATCCGTTCCTCTGTGGAGAACCATTTGCCTTCTGAGCCCTGGCTTCCTAAGTACAGTGTGAGGGCACGATAGTTATTTACGGACAGAATCTCTGAAGTACAGTGGGGATTAATTAATGTGTATAAATCACTTTGAAGATGAAAAGCAGTATATTATTAATTACAAAGCTGCAGGGGCATAAACATGGCATTGCAAACACAGAGGAGAGTGTTGAGGGGCACAGGCATTGATTGCACCAACCTAAAACAAGTCATTGGGGAAGGACAGAAGGGAAACATAAAATCCCAGGCCCCCCTGTTAAAGAGACTGGCACATTCAAGACCTCCGTCCATTCTGGTTCACACACAACTCCCTATTCCACGAGAACATGACAGGTCCTGAAATTGAAGCGTCAGCCCCAGGACATTTATGGGCAGGCAGTGGGTTCAGGCCTGCCAGGCATTGTGACAAATAGGTCAAATTATCTTTCTTGCATGTTCAAACCCGTGGAAAGAAGCCTTTCCAGAAGTGAGCAATTTGGAATAGCTTCGCCCCATGGCAAGCTCTTCCATACATCCAGGCATGCGGTTAGATGTGCCCTTGTGCAAACGGGAAGATATGGGCCTTCGCCAACTCAGGAGAGGTTGCCCTAGTTCTTGCTCATACAACTGGGGTGAGAGAATTTTCATGGAATGTTCTTCTGTCAAATCCTCTCTGCACCAAGTTCCCCTAAAAACACCCAAAAGAAGGTCCTCTGAAAAGCAGCATGAGTCATCATGAGTGTAACATGAGGGAGGCCTGCTTGTTTGTGTTTTCTGTCCAAACCGGTCACCCACAGCCAGCAAGTCCCAAAGAAAATCACATATAGATCTCCATAAGTTATAAAGCTGATTGGCCCATTAACTCAGGCTACTTATTAGTTCTTGTAGTTTATATTAACCCATTATTCTCATCTATGTTAGCCATGTGGCTCAGTACCTTTTTCAGTAGGGCAGATCACATCCTGCTGCTTCCGTGATCTGGGCAGTAGTGGGAGGAATCAGCTTCCTCCTTCCCAGAATTCTCCTGTTGTCCTTGCATCATTTCTACTTCCTGTCTGGTTTTCCCACCTATACTTCCTGCCTGGTCAATCAGCATTTATTTAAAACATGATTGACAGAATGCAGACAGTTCTCCCGCACCAATGAGACAGCTTTGTACGTCACTCAGCCCATCATCACGAGACCACTCTATTTGTCCCTCAGCCCCTGGCCCAAACAGTTCCAGTTGAGAGAACTTGGCTGAGAAAAGCTGGGGAGCTGCTTTCATGGGAGATGGCTTTTTCCCTTGGGTAACTCAGGCGCTTTCATTGCCCACAATGTCAGAAGTTCCTCTATATTCTCTAGTTTCCATCTTATAACTGGTATAGAAGCTCTCAGCTGTTTAATATAAATACATTATGTTTTTATCTTCCTAGCCTGTGTAACAGAACAGGGACGGGTTAGAGCCTCCATCCTCCTTCAAACTAGAAGCATTCCTGTTAAAAAGAACTTCCATAGAAGATTATATAATTATTACACTTAAGACAAATGCCCAGTCACCGGCATACTCTGGAATAGAAGAGGAAATTGGTATATTGAAATCCTTTGATAAGCACTGATCTGAGTCTAGTTGTGTCTAGCTAATGGCAGCCACAGTGGGGCCTTATAACTTTCTAAACCATGTATCCTTGGGCTTCTGAAGAGCATCCTGTCTTTCGCCCACCTCCTCCAGACTAACTGCATTCAGTCAGCTTTTCAAATAGTAAATGAAACCCAGTCATTCCTCTGGTGGTCTCAACCCCTCTTACCTAGTTCTGTCCTTACTCAAGGGAATAGTGGTTGGCCTTTGTGCTTCTAGAGCCGTCACAATGGGCAGAAACTGTAACACCCCCTCCCAGCCTTCTTCGCTATCATCCTGGCTTGTGTTATGGAGGTCAGCATGTGGTTCCCATGAAGAGACAGACGGTGAATATTTTGGGTTCTGCAGAATTTAGTCATTGTGACTCAGACAGTCATTGGGGAGTGTGTCCACAAACCACACCAAGCTTCACACCATTTCCATGGCTTACAAAATGCCATCCTTTGGATTTTTTATTGTTATTGAAAAACAACTCCTTAGGTCCTGTGCCAGACACAAATAAGTGGTAAACTAGATTTGACCCAGAGGTCATAGTTTGTTGGTACACTCGACGTCTTTACTACTCATTTTCTAGTGATACCTTTTCAGGGTGGAACTTTCTGACTGGTTAAGAGTCCAGTCATGTAGGTGCCATAAATGGAGCAGGTGACTTCCATACTCGGACACAGATATCCTGATTCATAATGAATAACTACATCTGGATTCCTGGCTCAAGTCAAAACATAAGGAAAGCAAGCAACATTTTAAAATATTTCTCCAGAAGGTTGCATCCTGCTGGGCAGTGGTGGCGCACACCTTTAATCCCAGCACTTGGGAAGCAGAGGCAGATGAGTCTTTGTGAGTTCGAGGCCAGCCCGGTCTACAAGAAAGGCTCTAAAGCTACAGAGAAACCCTGTCTCAAAAAAAACAAAAAAAAAAGAAGAAAAAGAAAAAAGAAGGTTGCATCCTACAATAACAGTTTCTAACTAGACATTTGAAACAGTACGTCCACCCACAGACAGAGAAGAACATAGAGGGAGAACTGACTACAATTTTGCCCCATAATCCCTTGCCCTCCACCTTTGGTTACTCCCACACACACACTCCTCTGCAAATTCATGGGCTGTTTTAAAACGTCATCGATATCCAATACGTTCTTCATTGAGCCTTTCCAACAGGCGAATAACAGCATTGGGCCCTTTAATGATACCACTTTCTCTTTGACCCGGGTTAACACCAGACTAGATCTCATTTCCATAAACAGCAGAGAAGTTTTGACAAGACTTCCCCACATCCAAGGAGGAAGGCATTTCCAGCATGTTGTTCTGATGCTAGATCCATATGTCCTAGAAATTCTAAAGTAAGAGTCCACGCAACGGGTCCTCATGACACGACTCCGACTACCATCCGTGGATTGCAAAGCATGCATAGCCCCTCTCCGGCTTCCATCAGTTAGTTGCTTTATGTGGTCAGGAAGGAAAGTCAGTAGAGGAAAAGATAGGAGAAGTTATGTCATCTGAGATTAGTCTTTAGCTCTTCAGATTACTGCCAAAATATAGGTACATGTGTGCGCATGTGTGTGTGCATGTGTGCGCGTGTGTGTGTGCATGTGTGTGTGTGAATGACATTAGAAAGTCACCTTGTCTTGTTCACTGCTGTAGTTCCTGCTAAATATGAAATACTGTGTTTTAAGCTCCTCGGCGCTCTGCCTTCTGCCACTCTGACTTTGATCTGTGAAGAACGCGGGCCATCAACATGTCAGGATGTTAAAAGTGTGGTAATTTGGGGTGCTTTCAGTTTCTTTTGAAAACAATGAGAGATTATTTTCTATGGAAACTAAAAGCCTAGCATGTGTTTAAAGTTGCTACACTTGAAAATTGATGTGTTGAGACTCATACTGATGAATCCCGCTTTCTCGGCTGCTAGTTTGTGTATTCTCGTCTCAAAGAGTAGAGCAGGTTTGAGGGGAAAACATAAGGAAAATGACAGCAAATGGTGAGAAACCCGACGCTCGCCTGGCGTTCTCTGGGAGGATGCGGTTCGGGAGAAGTCGCTGGTCTCTCCTTCAGACTCATTGCTCGTGGCCTGTCTAGAGAAAGAGTAAGCCTCACCTGCCTACCTTCCAAGTCGCGAGTTTGCCTCCTCTTATCCAAATGGCAGAAGGCCAAGTATTAAATCCGAGCAGTCCAGCAAAGAACATTTCTCTCTAACTCCCTGTCCCCAGATGGTCCAAAAGAAAAAGGAGCTGCCCACAAATAACTCAGGGGACCCAGTTAGACATTATCCGTTCCGATTGTATAGCAGAGGGTTCATCTAATAGATATGCTAATGTGCTCTTAACCGGATAATAAAGTCCTGTCAGCGCTTGCACACCAGCGAGTCTGTGGAAGGGGGATTGTCATTTCATAGTCGTACTCCTGATTTCAGAGGCCCTGTCAATTTTCAGAAAGAAAATTAAGTCATTCATTAGCTAGGCCTCTATCACCCGCAGCCACACGTAACATTTGGACTTCGTGCTTGACATTGGACATAAATGAGTTCTGCTTTCGAAAAGGGAGTGGCTTCTTTAAGGACACCTGTATGCTGTTTGGAAGGCCTGAACTGAGACCCTCCTGGACGGTCAGTAGACATGACAGACTGCCTTTCTTTGCTCCTAAGATCCCTGTCCTAAGGCCAGGCCAGCGACAGTCCTTCGTGCTTCATGGAATAGCTAAGAATGAGAGCAAGAAAGCCACTCCAGGTCTTTGTATAACACACTCAAGCAAAACGAGAGACAAGGGCCAGAAGCAGGTGTATCTCTGTGAGTTCAAGGCCATCCTGGTCTCCAGAGTAAGTTCAGGATAGCCAAGGCTGTTACACAGAGAAATCCTGCATCAAAAAGCAAACAAAATAAAGCAGGAAGGATCAGATACAACTGAAAGTCTGTACTACAAGGATTGCAGGGGAACAATACTGGCCTCACCTGCCGGGTCGGGATTTCGTCTCCACAAGGATGTGTTGAATAGCTAACTGGTTCGCCTCCCATCATCCCTGACTTTGTCCTTGACTTTGTCTCTGAGGCAATTATCACTCTACCAGCTATCAAACCTACAAACCATTCTCATGCTTTACAAAAAGACTTTAATTTTTTTTTCCCCATGACTCTACAGAGCAAACACATGTTAGGCAAGCTCTCTACCCTGGGCTTTTATGGGAGCAGCCAGGCCCATAGATGCTCTGTATTCCACAGGCAGCTTTCGAATTCTTCACCTCCTAGATCTTAAATCTGTTCATTTCCCCAGGCACGGGGCACATCGTCCATAGGCGCTATTTTCTTCAGCATTTTGTCTGTACCATCGTTGCGGGTGTTCTTGTCCTTTGTGGTTATCACATAGCGGGAGACATAACAGAAGATACAAACCCGTACATGTGTGTCAGAGAGGCCAGCTTTGGGATACGTGTCCTTGTACTACACGCAGCCATGAGACTGTAGCCACGCCCCTCCTCTCTAGTATCATTGCCCCTTAGTTTTTCCTCCAACGAAACAGAGATCATTCATATTTATGAAGAGACTTCAAGCTAAGATGGAGAGATGTGTCAGGAGTTAAGAGCTTGAACTATTTTTCCATAGGACACAAGTTTGGTTCCCAGCGCCCATGTCAGGGAGGAACACACCTGTACTCCAGATCCAGTATCTTCTGAACACTCCAGGCAGCTCTACACACACTCACACACACACATGCACATACACACACACACACACACACACACACACAATCTAAACAAATAAAAAAAATAATTATTTTAAGGAAATTCCAAGCATTAATAGAAATGGTTAGCATGTACAGAACCACTCTAGCAACCTGGTCCATGATCCGCTGTATGCAGATATAGCATGCCTCCCTAAGGGAAAAGGAAATCCATTCAACTGAGTCCATTTCTTTGAGTTTATCATCTTTATTTTGTATGTCTGGCAGGACAGAAACACAGACCACCTGCTAACAACCATGTGAATGGACAGCTCACAATGACTTGTAAGATAACATCAGCCAGAAAAAGCAGTCTGATTTCAGACACCCAAAAAAAAATTTAAAGTGAAAACTAAGATCTAAATCTTAGAATACTCATGATGTGAAGCCCTGGCCGACACAGAAACCCAGCTGTGCCGTTACTGTGACGACTCTATTAGTTTTTACACTCTAAGGCCAAGTCTAGTAAGAATAAGCTAGGCTTGGGTGCCATTCTGCCCCATAACAGTGACTAACACCGCTTTGCTTGTACAAGGCAATCAAATATTTGTTGAATTAATGAGTTCTGCTTGGGATTAGATCTGAGTTGGATCATCCGTGAGAATTCCTTTCCAAGTATCCCAAATCCCCAGTCCTTGGTTTCACGTGTCCTGTCATGTGGAAGTTTTCTGGTTCCCTGACATTGTGATTGCCGTTCCTGCAGTCCTGATTGCATTTAGCATTTAGGCAACTGAATGCTGGGAAGGCTGGGTATTTGAAGCCCTCCCACGGGGGTCTGAGCTTCCCTGGAAGGGAGAGCATTGCCTCCATGAAGCTAGGAAGTGTCTGTGTCTGGCAGGCAGCCACCACTTGGCATTCACATTACAAAAGCATAGCAGAATTCAGCAGGAGTTCAAGGTGAAGAAGCAAATAATGGCATAAATCTGAAAGTCTGTTTGCTGTTGCTCTGTAAATGAAGATGTGCAGAGAAAGGAAAGCAGTCGCGATGAGGCTCCAGATAGAGAAAAGAACTATTATATGGTGAGTTGGGTCTGTGCACACAGCCATATACAATCTTTAGTTCACTGAAATGCCCTGCTTAGTTATGTAATCTCCCTCACATGACAGAGATCTGACCCAAAGCAAATTCCCAAAACATAAGTATTTCTCTTAAGGTCACCTTAAACCAGACTTCTCATGTCTGCCAGAGAAAATTCTATTACCTAAATTCATATTTTGATTGAGATGAACAAATATAAAGAAATTGTGCCTGAGTCCTCTTATCAAACAAATCATTTCTTAGACTGATATCTCATATTAAGAGCCTCCATATTAGAAACAAGCAGCCTATCAACTATATTATTACATTTAATACCGCCATAAAAAGAGACGAGTGCATTACATGGGCTGCTAATTTCATTTTTTTATATCATCAACTCTTTGGCCTCAAGTAAATATCAAAATGCATCAGAAAATCTGACAACATGGTAACATATTAGTAGTAAAAAAAAAATGGGAGGGGTGACAGGAACAAAAATACTATTCTTCCCTCTTAGAGAGAAATTTCTAAAAAATGGAACGTGCAGCATATTTCAAAAGATTTTTACTGCTCAAAAACAAAGGTAGGAGACAGAAGGGAGGGGCGAGATTTGCCCCATCTTTGTGTGTTTTTCATCATGGTTTTCTTCGCAGCTCTTAGGGAAGGCCCTTCCCTTGGGCTGGGTTTTCAGTCAAGTTAGGTCATTTGTGAGAAGATTTGTGCAAACACGTTTGCCTCTCCCCTGGGGACTGTGATCTTTAGAAAAGAAGGACATATTACCTTACTTTTGCCTGTGCAGCCATGATGCAATTCCCTTCGTTTGCTGACTTATATTACACCATGGGCGCTTTCAAGTCACCTTAATGAAGTTTAGATTAGACCAGCTTCTGCTCCCTGGAGAGAAGGAAGTGGCAGCCTGTCCAATGCATTCAGTTCTTCGGGCCACAATAAATACGATGACATCCTTCTGGGAAGTGTGAGGTGCCTTGGAATTAGATACATTTTTTTTCAAACTGATTTTAAGACTATTTTACGTTTCAAATTTTATCACCATAGACTTCTGGGGCATTAGCTAAATTTAGAGTATGTGTATTTAAATTTTCTTTTAATAACAAGACTTATAGACTTCTTGAATCTCAAGAGAATTGTGGGGTTACTCTCTTCCCAACAGAGAGGAAATCTTGTAGTGTTGTATGCTAATTTTATGTATTACTAATTTATGTTAATCAATTTAAAATTTTTAAGTGTGCATCCATAGACTTACGTATGTGAGTTGGTGCCTTCCTATTTAGTATGGACTTTTATTTCGCCAAGCGATTGGCTGGTTACATGGCATACTGGAATCTGTTAGCGAATCCCAGCATCAAGCACATTTTACTTGACTTTTTTCCCTACACCTAGAGTCTAATAAGCAACCCCATAAAAGTGTTCAGTTAATAATAGGAAGGTTCAAAGGGCCTGGAGTAAGTTGTGTTTTGCATCAGTGACTGGAAGTCTAATGTTAATCAGGCACATAACAGTGATAAAAGGCATGCACATCCTACTTCTCAGGACCATCAGGGACAAAAGTTATGCTAAAAAGCTTTTTATTAACTTATTGGCATGAGTCAATGGTCCAGCGTCATCCTTTCTCTTTCCGCGAAACGTGGACTGGACTAATCACTGTACAGAGAGGGAGTGGGGGCATTTCTATCTGTTCACCTCCTGTCAATTCTCAAATGGAGACGTTGTCATCTCCCTCCCTCCCTCCCTCCCAAATTTTAAAAATTAAAAATTTAAAGCTTCTAAACAAACCAACAAACAAATCTGGCCCCTGATTATCTGACACTTCTTGGCAAGACTGAAATGAAAAGTCAGGCATCAAAAAAAAAAAAAGAATTTCTATCTAAAAAGAACTTTAAAAAACCGAAGAAAAATGCAGACTCTGAATAGAGTTCATTGGAAGCATTAAGTCACAATACAGACGATGAAACTCTATATCAAGGAGGATAAAGTATGAAGAAACTAGAAGAGTATAGGGAGACTGGCTCCCAGCATAATATTCTACACAATGCCTTGAAGCAGTCACCCAACCAGCATACTGAGAAGAAAAGCAGTCATTGAGAACGGAGGTGATGTTTTACCCCCTCATCTTATATCATTAAGCTTTGGGTTCCCTCATGAACTGCTAAGATAAACAGTAGTGGACAGCTCAACATTTATCCAAATAAGCCAGAAAGCTACCATGATAAAGGAAATTGAGTTTATAGACACAGCAGGCTCTTGCCTAATAGATGAGAGTAATGCATCTAATGCTGAGCATCAATCTCTATTTCAAATGGATTATGAAGGGGACCTCTAAAAAATAACTCATCCCGCAAAATCGTTTTGCACGGAGGGTGGTTTATCTTCCGTTGTGTCTAATTGATATCTATGTAATTCAGTTATAGCCCTTGCTACTGAGAATGATGTCAGAGAAAGAAAGAGTGAATGTGGTTGTTGCTCCCCAGGGGAACATCGACAGTTGGGGTTTCCAAGTCATGTTCACCTTCAAATCAGTTGTCTCTGAATGACCCTTGAAGCCAGAGAGTAAGTGTGTTTACTTTGTAATCAGGGAAAGATATTCTCAAGTATCTTCAATCCTATTCAAAATCAACATGAACAGGAGGAGAGCTGGTTTAGACCAGGTCCTTTCTTTGCCTCACTTTATTTATCTTCTTGGCATTAAAAGAATGTCTTCTAGACTCTTTTGAGGTCGCCCTACAACACAACCTCCCAACGCAATGTAGTGGATGTACAAACTGCTATCGTTTAACCAAGTCTTTTAATCCTAACTGGATCACACTGTCAGCATCTCACTCCTTGGTCATGACAGACCAAGAGGTCAGGGACCATAACAGAAAAAGGAAGGAGGATCATTGTCTTTATCTGGCCCAGGTTCGCAGGCTCACACCAACACAGGCCCCCACCACTGCTCTGGAAAACCCTGCCCTCGATGTTTTTGTCAGAAACATAGGTTAATTCGTGTGGGTTTAGAAAATATGTTAGTGGATACATAAGAGTTGTACAAGTTTAAGGTATGTGGCGATAATTCAATGTATGCAGTAAAAAAAATTATCCAATCATAGTTAGCATTTCCATCGTTAAACATCTGTCATTCCTTTATGGGAACGCTGGGGGCCCTCAAACACCTCTTTTCTGACTCTTTATGAAGTGTACTATAAATTATGAGTTACAGTCACCTCACTGTGCCATGAAACACTGCGACTTCTCCAAACTATTTTGGTTCCCATTATCCATGTCTCTCTCCTCCTCTCCCTTCCCTCCGTCCCCTCCACTTGTACAGTGTTGATGAAACCATTGACTGGTGAATTTGGTGCAGCTTTGGGAGAGCAGCCTTCTGAACTGCTTGAGTGGGTTCACTCCTTCTTGGTGTTTGCTTACATTTGAACAGATAGAGTCACTTCTACCCCCTCCCCAGTCCCAAACGTTGTGCCATTAACCATTCTCAAGAAGAATCCACCTTTATCCATTCCGTCAAGATCAATTTTTAAATGTAATATACTTAATAATAAATAACAATGCAGTTAATTTTACTTTAGTCTTTTTTAAAAAACGTATTGGTCTATTGAGCCATGGCTTTCTCTTAGCCTCCAGCTTCAACCCCCACCCCCTTCTCCCCCTCCTCAAGTTCTTTATTCCTAAAGTCACAGGGTAAGGGTACCGCCTACAGCCTTCCGGTCCTGACCCTGTCTTGGAAGAAATGTCTTCATTTCTTTTGTGAGGATGTGACTGCTGATTGCATGGTGTTTTATTCTTCTCTTCAAAACTGACAGGAATTAAGCATCCTGGAAAGGTCAGCTGACCACACAGAGATGAGAACTGGCGTGTAATGAAATACTGATGGCTTGTTTTAATGTCAGAGCGAAAATGGGGGAGTGGGACCAAAGGAAGCCCTGAGATTAGATTTACCTCGAAGGAAGAGAAATTGTCTGTTGTGTTTTTGTGACTATGAGATTTATTAAACAAGCTGTGTGTGCCCTGCCAAGGGAGAACTCTGTCACAGCATGAAGGAAAAAAATAAATAAATAAAAACCTGACATCACGTGGAAGTCAGACACACTTAAGAGCCCTTGATAATTTTGCCCACACCTGTGGAATGATTTCTTTGTCACACACTGCCCACCACCCCACTATCCCCTCAAATTTTACGTTGCCTGTGACGCCCACAAAACAAGATTATCCAAGCAAAACAAAACAAAAACAAAAAAACTACCAACTGAGGAGGGACCCACAGTCCCATAGGGGATGGAACTGGCTCTAAGCCTTTGTCATCCCACATTTCAAACCTCACGCACCAAGAAGGATATTATACAACATGCATTCTGCTGGAAGAACCTGTGTGGGAGTCTGTGGGTAAAGCTGTAGAGACAGACGGGGAGGAAAAGATATTAGGTGTGAGTTGAAGTAGTGTGGAAAGGGTTCTTGTCTTCTGTAAGCAGTTCTGTCAAATTTGGGCCCAAAATTCGGTCTAGTGATGGGCAAAGGCGGGGACAGACCCTAATGTCAGAGAATATTTTGGATGTAAATGAAAAGAAAGTATGGCAAAAAAAAAGTAGGATACAGGAGAGAAAAGTGATCTGAGGGAGCATCCTATATGTAGTCAGAAAGGGGAGGGGGTGCATTCATGAGTGCCTGTGTGTAGTGTGTGCGTGTGTGTGCATGTGTGTGTATGCAAATATCTGTGCACTGCATGCTTGTATGTATGTGTGTATGTACATGTGTGTATGTGATATACCTGAGTAATATATGTTTGTAGGGTATGAATGTATATTCACAGATGCATATATATGTACATATACTAACATGATTGCATATAAATATGTGTGTGCATACATATTTTTCCCTAAAAATAGACAAGCAGAAAGAACCAAGTGATTGACTGGGAAAGGAATAATTTCCACTGGCTTCTCTAGAACAAAAAAGAAACACATGCTCACCCCCAGCCTCAGGATAAAGGGAAGGTTACTTTGTGGTCAGTTCAGAAAATCCTTTGACTGAGATTGCACCAGCTCTTACTTTTCTTCTGGAAGATGAGGCCATGGTTTTAGTTCATCTGTTTGCAGTCCTGTCTTTGGCATTCTAAAAGATTTTACCCATTAATCTTCAAAAGACAAAAATAAAAGTTAAAAAAAAGTATATATCATGATTTGGGGATGGTTAAAGCCCATGGCCAGCAAGGATTACTGAGATTCTGATCCGGACCCTCCCAATCGCCACCCTGAACTGTATAATCACAGAAGTATCTGTGGGAGGGAGGGTCGCCATGGTGTCTTGATGGAAGGGTTTCCACTTGTGCCTAAAGATTCTTCAGGTAGCGAAGAATTTTGACTTGGGGCTTTAATGCCTTTGAATGCGCATAAAGAATAACACTGACATGCTTTCACCGCAGCCTTGGAATCCTAAAATAAATAATAGAAAAATTGTGATTTAAAATATAATTCCAAATACTAACTGGGCCCTGCTGCCTAGATGAGTAATAAGCTTCAATAAATGTGTGACAGGCACAAGGCTCTTCAGTATGAAGAGTGGTGAGGGCTCAGAAATAGAAATAGGTTTTTCATTACATGAGGGATTATGTTCAGCCTGACTGTGGAGCCTGTTCAGCGGGGCCTCAGCTGCATCTTCTGCCTACGGTCGTATTAACCAGTAATAGTAAAACGGGTAACGTGCCGCACAAGAACAGCCATTTGTTTTAGGGAGGAGAGAAAGGTCGCTTTCTCCTGCTTAAATCGGGATTACCTTTGTTTACCACACACTTCCCCTTAAACTCCTATTCGGCTGCGCTAATGAGCTGCAATCTGAGCTGGTTCCACCTGGGTGCCTACTGAAATTTGTGAGCAAATCAGTGAGCCAGACAACAGAATGGTCGGGGCTACAGCTTAGCGCTGTCGTGGGTTTGCCCGCTCTGGCTCACAGGCACATTCAAAGGGAAGTCTTAAATATCACAGGACGTTTTTGCTTTGAGTTTCAAGCAAAACTCGACTTTCCACCTGAGCTTTTCCCAGTTCAGTATCTGAAAATGCATCTTTTCCCCTCCGCCCAGGCTTCAAGTCTTCTCAGAACTGGCATGAGTCCTGGGGAAACTGTGCAAGCCATCTTACCTCCTGGTGACCAAAGAGACTATACAGTCCCCTAAGATCAGTGCCAGCTGGGATTTCAGAAGGGTTTAGGGACACGACACCTATGGTTAAAAGGGTGGATTAGCCACATCAGAGAGGTTTTCTTTTTCACACACCAATATAAAATTTCTTTCTGGACTCAAACAATGACTCACTTAAACTTCAGCCACCAAGGACCATTGTTTACCTGGATCAGGAAACCTGAGTCATCTCCTTCCCAGTTCTCACTATGAGGCCCATCTGGGCATGGGATCCTCCGGTGAAGAAAACCAGCGTTTGCACAAGGAAGGTCCAATCTCAACCAGTTAACTGAGTGCTCGTGGAAAGGAGATTAAAATTCCTAGGTTTTGTTTTACATAATGAGAAGGAATAGGAGATAACAGCTCTAATGATAGTGTTATGATTTTCAGTTATTCTATGCAAAGTTTAAAGTAGATATTGATTTTTTAAAAATTATTTTTTTGCTTAGAGGGAAAGCAAAAAAATTTTTTTGCTTTTCCCTCCCATCTCATTAGAGGGAAAACACGCAGAGAGATGTTAAACTGGACCTTGGGGGTGGGGCTATTAGAATCCAGCAAAGGGGAAATTCCCTGTAGTTGAGGAGATCACAGACTGGCTCGGTCCTGGCAAGTATGGGTAAAAATGGAAGCAGGAGTGAGCCAGGAAGCCCTCCAGGCAGCCAAAAGAGCAACGGGGAAGGTGAGAGGCAGGAATTAGTAGGGAATGAGGGAGCGGCAGGAAGGAGCAGAGCCATGGGACACTACTATGACCAGTTGATGGTAGTGGAGACAGAACACCACCGGATGATTGATGGTCTTCAAATCTGGCAGGAGGTTTAATTTGATTAATTTGGCAATAGGGAGGTACTCTAAGTTCCTAAGTGAGAGTGTAATGTGATAAAATTATGGCATGATTTCATGTCAATTACCTGCTAGATGCTCCATAAATATTTATTTACTAATTGATTGAGGATTCAGGATAGATTGGGGAAGGGGAGGGGTAGTAGGGAGATGTCTCCTAAGGTTTTGGCAGTAATCAGTGGGTGGGTAGGGTGATGCCCCTGGTAAGAGAGGAAACTGCAAGCATTGAGTTTCATAAGGAAAATCTGAGTTAGAATACAATGTGTCTTGTGTTGACTAGGAAGCTGAAGAAGAGAGGGTTTTCTAATACATCTTTCAGGGTGTTTTAAAATCATTATTGTTATTACTATTGTCAAAAAAGAGAACTGAAAAATTAAAAATTAACACACAATCTTTAAATCACCACTCACTTTTCTGAAAGCATGGTTGGCCAAAGCATTTTTTACTGCTATGTAATTCTACCAGGGCTGGCTGGGAGCCATTCTTTTTTAATGCACTCGGTAAATCTCAGTGCGGTTTCTTTATTATGAGAGAGCCCTTTGATCCAATAAAACCCATCAAGACCCCTTCTGAGGCATTCACTTTGGATTTTGTATGAATGTCTATAGAGAAAAAGAAGGGCAGAGCTGAGCTAAAACTAAACTCTAAAAGGCTAACAAAATTCCTCCATAACACAGGCCTTATATGTAATGCAGATCTTGGGAACCAAGAAGAGGCATTGGACTCTGCACACTGAAGCTCAGCATACTCTTTTATAAATAGCAAACACACCCCAGGACTTGAAGGCACTTGCCTTTTCAAATGCAGGCTGTGGTCAGGAGAGGCTATACCATTGCCCTGTTTGATGCAGGGTAGTGAAGCTTCCAGATGAAAATCTTAAAAGAAGAAACTTGCCGTTTGATCAGCTGGCTGGAAATGATGACGAATCTGAACAGCTTTCGGCTCAGATACATCTGCCCCTGTGTGTGTGTGTGTGTGTGTGTGTGTGTGTGTGCGCGTGTGTCTGCAAATGAGGCTGACTCACTGTACCCAGGCAGAAGGGGGAGATGGATGGAGCTGGTTATGGCTTTGTGGATCTGGGCAGAGAGGGTTAGACGTCAGGGAATGAACCTTTGCCCTTCTCCCTCCACCTCCCCCTGCTCCACACTGAGGTCTCCATTTATTTTCTGTGCTTTAACATTTGACTGAAATGTGTGAAATGCCCTCTCAGATGGTAGGTGCCCAGAGTCAAGCACACACCAGCGTATTCACCTGGGGAATTTAAGGCTTCAGCTCGAAACTAACCAAGGTAATTTAGGCTCTGGAGGCACTTCAGTTTGTGCTGTCTGGATTCACCGTGTGGATGAGCCTAAATTTAGGCTGTGATTGTGTCTCTGTGCTTTCGTTCTAGCTCCATCCCTTTTGCACCTCTTCAAATCTTCCTCTTTGCTTCAGGGTACAGGAAGCTAGCCTTGGCAACAAAGCCAGGCACCCTGCCTCTGTCTAGTATTTTTTAGGTCAGTGCCATGTGGCTTGTGGCACCATGGTTTACACAGGGTACCGCACACTTATGGGGTGTAGCATCCTAAATCAGTACCCATTTCCAAGATTAGTTAAGACCAAGGTCAGACACTTACCCCCTGCACTTGATCATACATTGTAACATGAAGGGGCCCGCTTGTTGGGGTTTATGTCCTGCCCAGTTCCCCACAGTCGGCAAGCCCCAAAGACAATCACACAGAGATCTCCATAAGTTATAAAACTGATTGGCCCATTATCTCGGGCTAGTTATTAGCTCTTGTAGCTTATATTAACCCATTATTCTTATCTATGTTAGCCTCATGGCTCGGTACCTTTCTCAGCGGGGCAGTTCACATCTTGCTTCTTTGGTGGTCTGGGCAGAACTGCGGAGGGAGCTTCCTGCTTCCCAGAATACTCCTGTTCTCATCGCCCCACCTCTACTTCCTGTCTAGTTGACCCACCTATACTTCTTGCCTGGCCAATCAGCGTTTATTTAAAACATGACCCACAGAGTACAGACAATTCTCCTGCACCCATACATGAAAAGCCATGCCATAATATTCTGATAAACTCAGCTCTACACCCTGCATGTACTCCTCTGACCCTACCAGAGACCCTACCTGACATCACCAGGGTTAGAGGTCACGTCTGTATGAGATGGACATTTCCACCAAGTCCACAGTTTAGTGATAAACGTGGAGAAGATTGTTACCCTGCTTTTAAACATGGTCAGCTCATCAGGCAGGTTAGACAATCACAGGGTAACTGGGCTGTGTCTTATTGTGGGTCCTCTACTGACAACGCTCCGAAAGCCTCTTTAAACTACAAAGAGAACCTGCTCCTAGGAATTCAGAGATGGCATGAGAGTTGTAAGATATCCAGAAGAAGTCCAGAGTGGAGTTGGGAATGAAGTGAACAGGCTCTTAACCGTGGGTAACGTCATGCAAGAACAGCTCCCACTGTTCTTACAAAGCATCTTGTCATTTCTCAAGTGTATAATGAAATAATGTGTATAATGAATTTTCCCGTGCAGCCACTTCCTCCGCAAGTTTTGCCCTCTTCAGTGCTTTGTAGCCTAACAACTGAGTCTCTTAGAACAGCATCTTGAAATCTGAAGACCAAGTGCTCCCCCCAAAACCCAACAGGAAATATAAATGAGTATCAGCTCCAAGACTGCTTATGTGTAAACAAACGGGGATTCTGGCCAAGGGTGGGTGTTCGTGTGAAATTTTGAAACTTGCTGAGAGAGGAGGGGAAGGAAAGCCAGGTGGAAAGACTCCCTATTCGTTCGCTCCAGGGACTGGTAGATCCTTTGTGATCTCTGTGTATGACAAGAGCAGAGAGCTTGGTAAACACAGTCTGTGAAATAGGAACAAATGCCCCATAAATATTCAACTGGAGGCATTACTGAATGCTAAGGAATGAGACACTATTTCTGATGATAGCTGCTTCTCTTAACTGCTCTTGTGGCAATCTTTTTGATGAAAACAGGTTTGTGTAAAAAGTCTGGATGGGAACCAATAAGGTCTTTTTTTACAGAATATCAAATATTTTGTCTATTAAGTTGACTTGCTTTGAAGAGATCTTTGGCTCAGATTGATGAAGTAGTCCAAATATTATCACTCCCGGCTTTGCAGTCCAGATGGAGGAAGAACTGGTCACCACAACCTTTGCTCATTAAGGCCTTGGTCAAGATCCAGGGATGTGCAAAATTATTGCTTCTCTCTTGTAATTGCACTCATGATGCAGGATTACTGTGTAATGGGGACCCCTTGCAAACTTTCTGCAGTGAGGTTCACCCAGCAAGATCTTTCATAGGCCAGGGCTCAGTTGCCCTTAGTACTAGCTCAATGCATCACCCCACAACTTCTTTGAGAATACTTAATATGTCCATAGAAATCACGTCTTATCACAGCTAGAAGATGATCTAGTAAGTGTGTGTGTATGTGTGTGTGTGTGTGTGTGTGTGTGGTGGGGGAGGGGGAGGACTCTGCTGAATCTCCTATAATGCTCAGAATGTCCCATAAGTAAAAGATTATCCACGCCCCAAAACATCAGTTGTGCCTGCTGAGTTACAGTTATCTTCCCCCACCCCCCTTCACAATCACGTCTCTTAAAAGAAAAAAAAAAGAGTTCTCTTTACTTTGTGCGTTATTTTTTATGGTCATTGTCTTCATCCTTCCTCGGTGAAAGCAAAGGGTAGTGTTGTGAAGTCTGAAGAAGTTAATTGAACTAAGCTGGTCAACTCGGTCCTGTGAGAAGAAAGTCTGGTCCCTCTGAGTGTAGCTCTAGCCTGAATTCCCTTTCCATGAGAAAGCTCAAAGTCAGTCATTTGTTAAGGACCTATCACCTATAAACATGTCTTGACTCTATTTTCCTCTTTATAGTTAGAGAAAGAGGCTTGGAGAAATTAAATGATTTGCCAATGGGTTTGCTCAATTGGGTTTGAGCAGGAACAACTATGTTTAGTTCCAGAGTCCATGCTCTCTCCGCTGTATGCTTACAATGCAGGAAATGAAGTCTGCCTGACCGTTCACATTGGTTATGTCCATCTAAGCCATATCCCAAGAACAGAAAGATGATACATTCCTTAGCTGGGTCTTTTTTTGTAGAACAATACATTTGGGACAGGTGGAAAGAAGGGACACAGACAGAAGGAACTAACAGACAAAATAAAATGCACTTCAAAACTGTTAAGTGAGAAAAAGAAACCTCCAAGTCCTAGTCAACATGACCGACTAAGACAAAGTTTCAGGGACTGGACAGCTGGCTCAGCAGAGTTTGTATTGCTCTTGCTGGGGACAGAGTTTTTCCCATGGCTCCTACATCATCCACGCACAACCTCTTGTAACTCCGGCTCCAGAGTATTTGCTGCCCCCTTCTGGCCTCTGTTGGCACCTACCCTCTTGTGCAATACCCACAACACACATACACATAACTTTTTAAAAATAAAAATGAATATTTTAAAAAGAAAAGACAGTGTTTCTTTAAGGGGTTCTCTCACTTATGACTTAGCAAAAATTGGCAACCATTAAAACCTTGTACTGGTTTATATCAAGATTCTTTCCTCACCTAGGTGACATTGTCAGCATCCTATATTGTTCATGCCCTCAATAAGGTGGGTTCTTTCTGTGTCTCCACACAGCTAATGTTTGCCCTTGGATCTCTTCACCTGATTTTGTAGTCCTCCTATCCTCTTTGTGGCTAATGTTACTCTAGGCATCAGATCCATCTTTGGGGAGAAGTATAGGGAGAAAGAGGAAAGGAAAGACTTTCATGCCTCTTTCATCAGAAATTGACTAACTCACTTTTCCTCCAATATGTAAACAAGAGGGATGTGCAGTTTTACTTAGATCTTATGAGTCAAAACTATGGCTGCCTTTCATTTCAGGAGAGGCTAGGAAAGTTTTCCTAGACCCATGGATGGAAGGCAGCAAGGAGAAAGATATTTGGAATTATCTGACGTATCCAAAACCCAACAGTGACTTATTTGAGTGTTTTTATGATCAAAAGACAAATTTTTACATCACTGAAAATAGATGCAGCAGATACTTCTAAAAATTTCTCCTACATACGTCTCCAGTGTGGTACTTTTGAAGATGGTGTATTAGTCTACAAGGGCTGCTACTAGAGATACCACGAACCAAGCCATATACAGCAACAGCCCATTGTCTTACAGTCTAGAAGCCAGAAGTACAAGGTCAAGGTATAAGTTCAGCCAGACTCCTCCTAAAGACACTACAGATGGACTGTGGCAGCCCGCCCTCTGACTCTCTTCCTTGACTTGTAAGAGTGCAACTCCATTTTTAGATAGTGTCTTTGTCTATCTCTTCAACCAAATTTTCCCTTTTAAGAAGGTCACCAGGCACAATTCATTGGGGACCACCCTTAAAATCTCATCAGCAAAGACCCTCATGGTAAAGACAGACACATTCATAGGACTCCCAGCATTATGGTTCGGGTGTGGAAGGATGTACGCAAGTCAATGTGAAACACAGAATTTTTCTCAATCTCTCTTAATATCTCACCAGTAGTTAATAATGATCAGTACAAGTTTTGAACATTTGTTATATTCCAATAACTTCATACAGTTTCTTATTTAACCTTTACAATGACGACATAAAGTAGAGGCTATCATGATTTCTATGTTACAAAAGAGGAAATTAAGGCACCAAAATATTAGGTGATCTACTGAAAAGAGCCTAATGGGGCCTAATCAGGCCAAATCTCAACCGCGTGGGTACAAACCCTTCACTTCTTTCACCCAGCTACTCTCCAGATACTCTTCCCCACAGCCGTCTTCACCTTCGATGTAGCAAGTTTCTCATTCATAAACACCGTATAAGAAATGTGTGAGATAGCTCAGCCAATAAAGCTGCTGCCTGTATAAAAGCTGAACACTTATGTATACCTTGCTGTAAATCTCTTGCAATGCCAGCACTGCAGAGGCAGGGAACAGAGGACCACTGGTAATTACTGGCCAGCCATTCTAGCCAAAAGGGTGAACTCTGGGGTCAGTGAGACCCTGTCTCAAAATAATAAAAGGGGGAGGATGGGGGAGAACACCCATCATTGACTTTTGAGCTCCACACATGCATGCACAGGTCCATACACCTGCACATGCATGTGTGCATGCGCGCGCGCGCACACACACACACACACACACACACACACACACAAACACACACTGAAAAGTAGGGCAGACAAGTTGATTTCCTTCAAGCTTAGAAACATTCCTCTCCACAAAGTCATTCTTTGCTTCCTTAGAAACACAAATAAAACACTCTGTTCTGCACAAGGCATAATGGTTTCCTCTTATTCAAATGCAAGGCCATCTGTGCAAAGTATTTTATTTCATCATTCATTGAAGTTCACTTAAAAGATGAAACTACCCTTAAGGGAACAATGAGATGGAAGGATTCCCAAACTGAAGGCAACGGACTGGAGGGTGGGGGAGGGGCTCCCCTAGTTCTTGCCACCCAAGCCCTTGCCCTGAGTCTTCTGGATGAATGTAGCTTTGCTCTGATAACCAGGGAGAAAGGCAGCCCCCAGGGACCAAAATGAAGCAGCACCATTTACAGCCCAGGCATCCATGGGGCTGAAACAGTCCATGCTCAGCAACCATATGGTTCTGGTATGAACTGGGCAGACTAATAAAGCTTTGCTTGTGGGACAGATACTGCAATGGCTGAACATCTCAATTGCAGATCCCTCTCTCTGCAAGACAGCAGTAGCTGCTTCTTACGATCTTTAAAACTCTGCCACGGCCATCCTTCCACGACAGGACCAGAGATGGACAAGAAAGCTTCTACCTGTTAACAACGGAGGGCTGAAGTCATAGAGAGACCAGGGACTTTTGGGAGGTAGTCACCCATGTTTCCCTTGTTTCCTCCTGACTGGAGTCAGAGCACACAGGAAATGAGAGCGAGAAGCAAGTTCTGGGTATGTTCACATGACATCCCATCATCGGGTGTGGTGGACATCAGGCATGAATATCTGTCTGTATTTTCTAACTTCGGGAACCAGTTCAGGCAGGGGAAGCAGTCTGTCCACAGCAGCCACCTGGGGTACAGCAGTTCTGAGGCTCTGAACGAGACGGACCCCAGAGTCAATGTTCTTTCCACTGTAACATGAAACGCTGCAGTAGAACTCTACAGATTTGAGCCAATAGAAGCTTCTAGAATCAGAAAAGGGATATGTTGCAAACAGAGGACCAAGGCATTTCTTATCCTAGCCACGGGGACTCAAAGAGAAGTCTGTTTAATGTGAGCCGAGAGAGCTCTTCAGGTTACTTCTCCTTGGCTCGCCTCAGCCTGGAGTTTGTCCACTTCCTGATCAGTGCTCCTCCTGGGGGATAGGGAGGTCTGGCGTTTTCCATTGGTTCTCTCAGTTCGTAAGCAGCCATGGGGACAATGCCTCCCAGTTTTCTCATCTTCATTCCTGAAGATAAAAAGCTTTCAAGCAAGAGAGGACTAATAATAGCAGTTAACACTCCCTGTGTGCTGTTTTAAATGCTCACATCCTACTAGAAGAGACAAAAAGTTGTTCCCGCGTAACAGGTGGAAAAACTAAGGCTTGGAAATTTTCAGTGACCTCCCAAAGCTCCAGGAACAGGAGACAAAGTGACTTCCTTTCTGCTCTATCCTCTATTAACTTAAGGAGTAGCTGGGGGGGGGGGAGGATATCAAAACAAAAACAACAAATCCAGCCCTTACTTTCTCGTGATTTTGCTTTCCCCCAAATAGGAATCATGGCATTCATGCAACTTCCAGCCTGTACCGGCCACTAGTCTTTGCCCACATTGTAGTAATCAGTCCCCCTGTGGGGTTCCACTATTTTTTATCTCGGTTTCCTTCTTAAGGAAACTGAGGCTCAGTAATATCAAGCGGCTTGTGAAAGGTTGCACAGCGAGGGGCTGACTGAGCTAAACACCCGTGCACCTGTGATGTTCCATGGTCTCCATGTGAGCTGTCCCTAAAGCCCTTCTATTCTGGCTTAGTACACATTGTCTCCCAAAATAGAACAAGTCAGCGGTGAGCTTCTGGGACATTTCAAGGGATGGGCATTACTCCATTAATTCCAACATTGCAGTTGTAGAAGAAAACGGGGTGCGAAACTTTAAGTTACCTGACCACAAGAGGTTAGGAAAGTACAAGGGTAGCTTCAAAGTCGGGCCTGCTGAATGTAGCACCCACATCAACCTGGGTTCTGTGGGCCTGACACCCAGGAGCTGTATTCACTACCTGTTGGCTTCGACTTCGTGTGATCAATGAGGTCATAACCCCCCACCATCTTCTCATTGTTTGGGGGAATGAAGAAGGCATGTCGTTTGGCCAGAACCTCTGGTGTCAATCCGGATAATGCAGGGAATTGTTTTCCTGAGCCTACTAGATATAGCTTAACCAAGCTATTTCACCTCTAAGACAGTTACACCAGCAGTAAACTATTAATAGTAAATCCACCTACCTCCAAGAGTTGCTGCACAGTTCAAACAGTCTGGGGCAATGGCCCGGTTGGTAAACTTCTCCAGTTTACCATAAGCATCAGGACCTGAGTTCGATCCCTAGAACTCATATAAAAAACCCAGATGCATCAGCGTGCACCTATATAATCCCAACCGTGAGGAAGCAAAGTAGGGTGCCTAGGGTTCCCAGACCAGTCAAGTAGTTAAGCTCCAGGTTCAGCGACTGACCCTTCTCAAAGAATAAGGCAGAGCATGATTGTAGAAAACACCTCACATCAACCTCGGATCACTGACACCACAAGCACGCATGTGTGTCACACACATGAGTGACCACAGGCATTAAAGTGGATGTTGCACACACGTTTCACATGGTGCTCAGTCTAAAGCGAGCACTTGTTGGTTGTGAGGAAGAACAAGAGTGGGCCACCTAAGACCACCAGGCAAAGCCAGCTCAGAATGGCACTGAGGGTTGCACTAGGCTTCTCCCCAAGGGCACCCTACTCTGACCCTACTTCCAGGCCTGATCATTCGGTGACGTCTTTTCCAGCCCTGGGGATAGATCCTCTTCATTGGTCTCAAGTCAGCCTGAGGAATCTCTTCTCCGTTCCCTAGAGGAAAGGGAAATGAGGCTAACACGGGTGTCCGTAGCTGAGGGCTGGTGAAAGGAGCCCAGGCTCTCAGGCTCGGGTAGACCCGACTATGAATTCAGCTCTCATTTCAATCTCCCGGAGCTTCAGCTTATCAGTCTGGTGTGGAGATAACAATGCCCACCTTGCTGAGTTATCACTCCGAGTAAACAACATGATAATTATAAAGGGCTTTAGTCGGTAATAAGACTGAGGCTGTTATTTTTAGATTGGCCGACTCATTTGCATGGGCTCTCGGTGATGGGCCTCTGGGAAGATACAGCCTGCGTTTTCCCAGTGTTTTTTTTTTTTGCCACTCTTACGTGACATTTGTGTTCTGAACTTTCCCCCCTCGCATGTGGCTAGCAACCTGCTTTTGAAAAGCATCCATGGTTGTTTAATTTGTACTGGGAAGGAAACAAATTTCCATAAGCAGCATCCTTCATCAGAGCGTGCAGAAGCTCATTTCTTCTCACTCGGCATCTGGGGCATCCAGGGTGCACCCCTCAAAAAGAAAGGGTCTCTGCTGATCCAGCAGGCATACTGATGGTCTTTGTGCTGGCGACAGTGGTCGTTGGAGGTGAGCACTCCATCCATTGGGAAGGAAAAGCAGAGGATAGCTTCAAGGTTCTTCCTTCCTCCCATGCCACTAGTAGATGGATGGCAAGTGAGTCCTTAGGCCTCCTGTCCTGCCGCTTTGGCTTTCATGTGCTGGCTTTGTTCTATTCCTTCTCAGTCTTACCACTTTGTACTTTCTCGGCGCTCGCCCTTCTAGACCTCCCCAGCTCTCCCACGGTCGGGAGACGGCCTGTCTCAGATTGCACTATTTTTTTCTTCTGTTACCTGGAGACAGTCACTGTCCGGCAACACCTTGGACTTGGGCGTGGAGTTCATGAGAAACATAGTACATAAATGGCTTTGAAATTCTCCTTGCTGCAGAAATGCCAGAATTACAAGACACACTCCCTGCTCCTTGCCTGCAACTCTCCTCCTCCCAGCATCAGGCCCGGCTTCTTCTCTCTCTGAATTTATCCAGCTCACATAATTTGCCTTTTCATTTTGTGAATGGAGATAATTTGTGAATAGAAATTACTTCCAAATGTTTCAAAAATATTTTCTAAGCATTTGCTTTAACACAGTCTTAGGAGCTCCCCACCCCACCCCCTTCTTTTTTCTTTCCTCATAAGAAAATAAGTATTTCCAGAAAAACAGAACCAGAGGTAGGGCGGGGGGGGTGGGGGGGGTAGGTGACTTGCTGTTCTTAGATCACTTTTACTGAAAATGGTTTTAGGTCTCTAATTGCTAGAGTACCTGCAGGTAAGGTTTATTGACCACCCCCTCCAAGGTGAGAAAGGCCAAAGGATACTTTCTGCAGACTCTCACCCTTGAAGTCCCAGAAAACAAGGAGTAACACAGGAGGCAAAACAGAGAGGTCTCCGTGAGTTACGAAAGCAGAGCTCACCCCGGCAGCTGAGGACTTTGGGGTGAAGTCGTCCCTACATCAGTATCTTAATTTGAAGGCTTATTCTCATGTCTAAGTGATGTTCAGGTTCCTCCCACACATGATGGGCTTTGTTCTTGGTCTGACCATTCAGCAAACACTCAGACTCTGCCTGTCTCTTTAAGTGCTAATAGCCCTAGTGATGATCCCCACGGGAGGTCCCCATCGCACACAGAATGAAAAGAAATGCACCATGCACCGTCACCTACAGCATAAGACCTCTGCAGTCACAGCAGGGCTCGGTAGGAAGTAGGTGGGGAAAGGACAAAAAGAACAGTTTGTCTGAAAGCATGAAGGAGCCCTCCAGAAAGAGGGTGGCATTTGGGCTTCTGGGAGAAAGGGTGTATGAGAGTGAGGCAGCGGGGCAAGGTGAAAGAAGTTCATGTCAGGACCGAAGAAGCCCAAGTTCAATAAATAAAGCCCAAGGAAACATGGCGCCGGACATGTACAATGTATTGTACCTTACATCTGTGATTAACACTGGAGCAAAAAAGGATACAGGGAGCTAGAGTATTGATGGAGATGGGGCTAGAAGGCCTTATGACAAAGACACTTCCTACTGTACCAATGTGTGCTTGGATTTGATCCCTAAGTGGTGTAAACTCTACTGAGTTAAGGAAAGCACAGAACAATGAGAACCTGTGCAGAATGAAGCCAGTGGGTTAGCGCCATGAGCTGGGGAGAGCTGAGTGCACTCTTTGGAAATCCAGACGAAAGGGACAACAGCAAGGCAAGCAGAGTGGGTAGTATATTTGAGAGAGACATTTCGGGGTGGGGGGGCAAAATTCAGATTGGACACTGATGAAGTCTTGTGGAAAGGGGAAAGCGACCCTAACAGAATCCAGCCGGATTCATCCAGCTCTTACTGTATCCTGGACAGAGTGGCCTGGGGCTGGCTCCTGGAGGTGGAGATGCTAAGATCCACTTCCTGATCATCCATCCACACACAATGCAGCTTAGATGCCCCTGATGATGGCTGAGGTTCTTGGGGGCAAGGATGTAGTATTTAAATTGAACATGTAACGCAAAGGTGACAGCAGCAGTATGTGCTTAATGAGCTCTGTTTGGCTGTTTCAGTTGTCACTGGATGGTGCTTTAAGACAGCAGGTGTTAGGACATAGGAAAAAGGCTGAAAGGTACCCACTTCTCACCACTTGAGATGATACACTTTCCCCATGTGTAAGCTAACTGCCTAAGAGTTAGCAAAAGTGAGCGTACAGGTAACTCATGCCGATCTGAAAGCAAGGTGTGGGTTCTATTCACGCAACAGTTGCATACTAAGGTCACTGGAGAGTATGGCCCATATTAAGCTTTAGGACTAGTCTTAAGGAGGTCCTGGGTTAAACTGTTAGATTAGTGTTAGAGAGAATGGGGTGTGGGAAACAGCCTTGAGGCTGTAGACAGGCAGACCTGCCATGGGTCATGCTACCTTAGATGTGCACTTGTCTAACCTGCAGCTGGTGGCCAACATGCATCCCATGATAGCTATAATATGCTCCAACGTGTTTCTAGATCATGACTTTGTGTCACCGTGTTAAAAGGTTGAACACTCCCAATACTGCTTCCCCACCCAAAAGCACACAAAAGACAGAGTCTTGGGTGACAAGGTGATGCCCACGTCCAAGGGTCTAAAGTTCCCTCTTTCTCCTGGGACTAGTTAGGAAGGCAGGAGCCGAGAGAGCCTTGCTGTTACCCGGCATGGGATCCAATTTTCAGAACCCAAGGGAAGGTCTCAGAACACACAATACCTGACTTTTAGTATTAATAAATTGTCCCAGCATGTCCCTACAAGACGTGTCTGAGCTATAATCTACTAAACCTTATCTAGTTATTACGGTCTCCTATGACTTTGCTGCTCTGATGCCACTGTTGTTTGGTTTTATTGTCTTCAAAAGTTCCCTGTCTGCCCATGATCCCCCAGGTTTGGGGCATGTGAGAGAGCAAACCGTGATACTGAAACCATTGGCACTTCAAATCCAGGCACATCTGTCAGGGATCCACAGCTGGGTGGGATGGAACCCGCCCGCCTACTTCCCAAACCGCAGTACTGGCCTTGCTGACCCTCAAAAGGCCCTTTGAACCCCATCCAGGCCATTTTCTTCGACGCTCACCGTTTTGGCGGCATATTCCTTTCCTCTGATATCACTGGATAGGTGACATGCCAAACCAAAGTCAGAACCGTTCCACGACGTTTCTCTGAGTGCCGTTTCCTCGGCTCGCCCATTCATCTGCTGAGCTGGAAGGGGAAACGCAGAATCAAAACTCTATTAAATAGACGTGCCAAGTGACAAAGGGGAGGAAGAAAAGAAGTAGGAAAAAAAAGTTTCTTCCACTTTTATATGCTCAGAATTGTCTCACAAGCATATTTTTGTTCCTTTCCTCTACTTAAAAATTGATAACCTAGAAAGAAGAGTCAGGAGCCAGGACTAGGAACGGTTTGTGGAACAAAAGTGGCCCCTACTGGTGGCAGAGCTAGGCTTAAATGTGAAGTTTAGATTTGTGCTTGACCTTGACCAAAGTTACGTCCTCCTGAGAAGGCTTCCTAATGATTTTCTATGTCTGGAAGGACAAACCCACTTTAGATGTATAAATATTAAAAAGCGCTCCTCCAGCATAAGGGCACTGGTTTAGGGGCTACAGGCCGGCTTCTTCTGCTTGTAATTAAAAACATCTACTGGATAACTAACCAGCAGCGTGTTTGCTTAAAGGAGCAAAAGATGTAAAGCTGATTGGGTTGCACACTGAGGTGGAGTGACCCGTGGGTATATGTTCTTACCCCAGGTTTCTAGAAGCGTCTCCCCATCTGCCCCTCTCCCAGGCTCCTCAAGCACTGGATTAAGAAACCTACTGAATCTCATTTTCTTCTGTCTTTGAGATTTTCGCTCCATCCTGATGTCCCTTGCTCTGGGATTTGATTTTTGTGCCTTTACTCCTGTGTCTTAATCTACAGAAATGGTTCTGAAAGGGCAGTCATAGCTCCCTGATTTAGGATGCACCTGTGACGGTCTCAGGAAAAACCCTCAGCAACTGTCGTTGGTAGGTAAAACTATCATTAATGAAGTGTTATAAAGTTGTTGCTGCTTTTTTAAAGGAATAGCATACCTGGAATTCTTTCTTCCTTTTTAAAAGTAGACTCCACAGGCAAGCACAGAAAGAGCCGGTAAGCTGTGGTTTCTCTGACGCCATGAAAGTGGCTTGAGACCCACTCCCTCCTAAATGGTAACCGACCGTCTCTGTTCGTTTTGTACCCGGTCTTATAAACAGTCCTCAGTCCACCACACTCGCTGGTGAGAAAGCAGAGAGCCGGAAGTAACTTGTTCCACGCCGTGCGTCAATTAAGAGGCCATTTCCAGAGCACCTTCGGACTCTACCACCTTTGTACTCCTAAGGACGGAGAACAGAGGCCAGGATTCCTCCTTCCCTCCTTCCTTCCTTCCTTTCAAAAATACTCACTGCATATACTTGTGAATGGGCAGCCTTGTGCCAGAGGAGGGAGGGTCTGGGGCTAAGATAGATGGACAGATGTCAGCTCTTCCCTGACACTGTTTACTGTGCCTTCTTACCTTCAGCTTTTGCTCTCAGACTCTCAAATCCTAATTTGCATATATCTCCTAATTTGCATGTTCTCTTCCAATTTGCATACTCTCTCCCAATTTACATTCTCGCTCCTCCCCCCCCCCGATAGATTATGAGCATAAATAGTGATTGAATTAGTTTTTTCCCAAGACTTCTTGAAACCGATGAGTCCCAAAATGTCTCCCAAGTCCCACTGAAAGACACCAGAACATGCTAATTTTCATAATCAGTCACCCTTGGCCATAACAGGCTACCTCTGGCCATCCTCGAGAGGCCCATTGTTCTGCATAGCTCTTCAGCCTTCAACTACTTGGGTTAAATTGGACTTCGCGCATTTAAAATAAATGCCTGCCAGGCAAGGGTCCAGCACGATTAGAATAACGGCGATGGTGAGGGAAGAGGGACTAGAAAACAATCCCAGCAACGAACTGTTGTTGTCTTCCCTCCAGTTCTACCAAAGCACGTGTCGGGCTTGTTTGTTTTTATTTTCAATCTTGATCGGAAGGATTCGGGAAGAATTGTTCCACGACAAGCTCAGAATTGTTGCCGGCTTTCCGGATGGTTGTTTTCGCCCTCTTGAGATTGGGGGCGTGGAGGGCGGCCATGCCCCTCGCCCTTCCTGTTCCGCCTGTTCCACGTCGCATTTTGTCGACCCAGCCGGCACTCTGTAATCAGTGCGGCGTGTGTCAGTTATTAAGCAGTCCCATACCACCTCCCTTATCTCTCTTCAATCCACGGAAGGAGTTTGTTTGGCCACCGGTGCTTGGGTAGTGAGGGACTTGGATTAGCGCGGTCTTGTTTGCTGCTGTCCGAATGTGGCCTAATAGAGTTAGCAGAAGAAGGGTCTTTGGAAGCGATGGTTCTGACAAGGGAAGCTTCTGTAAGCTTGCCTTTGTTTAGAAATATGAACTTCGGAACCCTACTGCAGAGAGTGTCGGCAGCCACACTGATCCGAGGCCTTGGGCAAATTCATTTGAATTGCTTTGAAATTGGATATTCAAAATTCAATAAAAATAAGCCAGCCTGATGGTACAGCTGCAGCGTTCCACCCATCCAGCTGGGTAAGCCGCGATGATTTCCAGGCCGAGGACTAGAAAGCCCGTGTGTGATGGGAAGATGAGCTCTGGAGCTGCCAGAAAACTCTTGCTGGCAGCCCAGCCCGCCGACGGCTCCCTGCCAGCCGACTCACGGAGCAGGGCTGCTTTGGCACTGTGTGGCTCCTCTTGCTGGCCTGCCCAGGCAGGGACGAGGTGCCTGCCTCAGTCATGGACAGGGTCCAGGGGGAGGGAATGCCTCAAGGACAAATGGATGGGGTGTTGGAAAAACAATAAAATCCTAGCACTCCAGTTGTTTGGAGAACGGCTGGACTTCCCAGGCACTCTGCAGCGGATCCAGGGCCATCAGACACGTAGGCGGGTTTAATTAAATTGTATGCAGATGCAGGCAAACATTGTAATTTGCCCTTGGGCAAATCCTGCGGTTTTTGCCTGTAACAGGGGACCTAACATCCTGGAGGCTGCTTTCTTGCCACCTGCCAGGGATGGTCCCTTTTCATCTTGGACCGTTTAGAAAGGCTCTTCTCCCGGGGGTTTTAAGGGAGACTGTTACTGTCTTCCTTATCTCTCTGCTTCACAGGCGTTGTGATAGGGCACAAAAACTGAAATGCCTATACGGCAGGAGATATGCTCATGTATGCATACGTAAGCCTATACATATATGTGTAATATTTACATGCGTCTACAGAGTAGGTAGGTGGGAAAGCAGAAAGATGATAGATAGACAGAAAGATAGATAGATAGATAGATAGATAGATAGATAGATAGATAGATAGATAGATAGATTTCATGTGGAAGAAATGTATCCTGTGTGTTCTAAGCAGCCTGTTCAATTTTCTTTATCACGCCCATCGTATCCCAGGCATGCGTCTAGACTCTTTTTCCTGTTGGAATTTGTATGCATGCTAACTATTTCAGGTCAGATTCCAGGAGAAATATATCCCTTAACCTTCCGACTGTCGCACCTCTCCCACCCACAGTACCATACCTAAAGAGGGGTAATTGGAGTTCCCGCGTGCAGGGACATTGTGAGCAGCCCACTCCATTGGCCTGCGTTCTCTATCACCAGCCACTCAAGGGCCAGCCATGAAATTTAATTTGGAGTCTTACGGACACGTTCTGAATCCGAAATCTCAATAATAACTTTCCCTTTGCTCAGCCTTTTAACTGTGAAATTCAGTTGGGGAGTTTCGAAGCAGCAGGTAATGTCACAGCACTCCAGAGGGATTTTGCCAGAATTCTACTAAAGTGCTTGCAAGTGTCATTTCCATATTTAACTAATTTCAGTTTTTAATTAGCTCCATGTGAAAAATGAGAGTTCATGCTGAGCTCCTCTGTCAGCACAGACGCTTGTTTCCTTTCTAGGATCTCAGGACAATTAGGAAAAAATAGTGGATGCTACAGTACGTGTGATCATCCATAGCTCTCTCAAGCCATGACATTGTTCACCGACGGCAAGAGGTTGGTAGTGCCAGGCCCCGCTCACCAGGCTGGGAAAGAGCAGTTTAGGAGGGGGCGGAGGCGTACATGCAGATTTCTGAGTCCCGAGCCCTGGATGATTTCTTAGCTACAGAAAGCGTGTTCTTGTCCCTGGCTTCCGTGAGATGACCTCAGATCAGGTTTTTGAAAGAACACTGTATAAAACAGATAACTGCAAAGGTGCTGTTACTATGGGAACACGGGTTTCCCAGGTACCGTCTCTGTGCGGCACAACAGCATCCAGGTATTTCGAAGGTCATCGGATTTCTGATTCTTCAGGCCTTGGCATGCGAAAGTAACCTCTTTGTGTTTTAAGTTTCAAGATGCAGCACAGACATGGAAATTTGTTAATCCTACATTCAAAGTGTAAATTTACCACTTGGGACTAACATGCAAATGGAAAACTACACAGTCTTCAAAAAAAAAGTGTATTGAGAGGTTGTGTTTTGCATAAACTGAAAAATATTTGATGTGATCAGGTTTCAGAAACAATTTTGAGGAAGCCAAACAAATACAGGTCCTGCATCTCATTTGCATAGCATCCATGCTAATGGCATTATTTGTTTAAAAGGAGAGATTCGTTAAAAAGTTTTGAAAGTGATTAAAGTGGAAAAGAATTTGACACGTCTCTTTAGTACTAGCTCTTGGAAATCAGTTCAGAGAACTGATTCCTTTATTTTATTTTGTTTTAATTTTTTTCTTAGTGTTGGGTAATTTTTCTCTGTTGACAATGAATGTTCACAGATTGCCAGCAGGACACGGGAATGTAAGGCCCATAAAGGACCTTCAAACACCACGTTCTTCGGGTAGCTTGAACAGCAAGAGAGAACACATAGAAGCAGGATTTTCTCCCAGGTTCTCTTGTTGGCTGCCTGTGTAGAAAGAGCAAATGTCCCTTTGCAGATCAAGTAGGTTGCCTGTTTGGTAGGAGGTCATAGCAGATGCCCTACGCGGTAGGCAGAAATGCCAACCCTGAATTTTTTAGGACGTGATATGTTCAAAGATGGAGGCAATCAGTGAACATAAGACCGTTTCTAAGTTCCTGAAACGAAAATTATTGCTACAGTGAGAACCAATGGCCAGCAGTAAAAGTCCAGCTGTCCAGTGATCCTAATCACTGGAATTTGATCTTCCTACTTAGGGAATTCTCATGTGAGCCCAAAGGGTGGAATGCTTCTCTTGGGGATATGACAGGGGCTCAGCTGCAATGGGAATAGATGTGGACATTAAAAAAAAAAGAGGGGTGTCTGGGCACCTGTAGGATTGGTCGGCCAGGTGATAAATGGGGACAGCCTTCCCACAGTAACAATTTCGGAGCTGGCTCACCTCCACCTATGCTAACCGTATTGGCTCCGCTGTGCTCCCCTGGCGAGGTGTAAGGGGTGCAAAAGGACAAGACGGGCGATGCAAGCGATTGAGAAACATGATGTGAAGAACACTCAGAATACATTTCAAAAGAGGGTGTGACTTCTGTTTTAGCTTCCTGAGTGACTCTCTATCCATAACCAGACGTAGGAATCTACTTCTTTACTTTGCTCGAGATGTGCCTCCCAAGAAGTTTCTTCTGACCCAAGGAAGTTGGGGTCATCTTCCTTTCCATGGTGTGAACTCCTCTGCTAATGCAGGTAACAGGTAGAAGCAATATCTACATAAACATCAATCTACCAACATGGGGATCAGCAATTAATGAACTCCTGGAAAATGGCCCGCCCTCTGGAGGAAGGCGTCACAATGTGTCACACAATACACTGCCAAGGGAGTGGAGCAAAAGGTGCAGAAACAAAAAGAAACCCTGAAAGGAGGGGTTAGACGTTGCTGTGAGGACTCTGGATCTGAGGACTATGGGTAGAAGTTGTGAATTTATTGCTAAAGGCATCTTGGCCATTATTAATAAGTCATCCATGTATTTATTGATTACTAAACACATACAAGATAAGCTAATGGGTTCTGACCAGAGGGTCCACTACCACATCCCAGTATTTCTCTTTACAAGCACAGTTGAATTACTCAAACTATCTCACTCAAGTATTCTCCCTGGGAAATGGGTCCAACAGTAATAACTACCTAATAAGGGCTTTGTATATATTGAAGTCAATAGTCCTGGAATATCCCTTAACAAGGTGTTTGGAGGGAAAGAAAAGGGAGAAGAAGAAGAGGAGGAGGGAAGAAAATGCAAATGAGAGACTGTTTTTAGTTCTGAAAGTACAGGAGTGAGCCTATCAGCTCTGTTTGCTTCCTTTCTGGAATATACGGTGGCACAGACAGGTAGAACCAAGTTAAAACAGCCACTCCACGGCCAAATGTCAATCGCCTTTCCAATTTCTATGTGAAACAAAGGGAATGGGACCCGCTGAGCAAGAACAAACTAGTTAAATCAAAACCCTAATTAAAAGGATAATCTCTCCACGTGGATATCAGTTACATTTGCAACTGCCAGGAAATAAGCTATGTATGCACATCTGCATGTACACACACACATGCGTGCATGCATGCACGCACACACATACACACATGCACACACATGCATGAATGCATACACACATACACACGCACACACGTGCATGAATGCATGCGCACATACATGCACGCATGTGCACACGTGCACATACACACATGCACACACACACACAACCTGGACACGTATTTCCCAGAGCAAGAGAGTCTTCCTTACCCAGTGAGGTTTGCTATGGTGGGAGGACACAAAAGGCACCTCCGGGGTCACCAGCATGTCATTTAGCAGTGGGTTCTAAATACACAGAGCAGATATAACAGTCCCCTTCAACTCAAACATGCTGCTCAGCAGCCCCTGTCCTGGCTGTTTTATTTGACTAAAATATTAGAGAATTTATCAAGGATTTTCAGGCACTGTAGCTTCCTAGACAGCACAAAGGAGAAGATGCTCAGCTCAAGCATCCTGCCTAGAACTGAGGTTGACTTTGGCCTGGCTTTGGGGTATCCTCAACCCAAGCACAATCACTTTCCGGTGAAGAGTTCTGGACCATCTGTGAACTGAGGTTCTTTTTTGACACTTTGTGCTTAAAGAGATCCTCCCCAGGACCTGCATGGAAAAGTGTCTAAGAAAACTAAAGTCAAATGCATGTGATTTTCCTGCTGCAGAAGGGCTCCAGCCTTGCACAGTTACTGTCCTGTGTTAAATATTATAACAGGAAATGAATCTCTCCGCAAGTTTTGTTTGCTGCTTCACTTTTGTTTCTGGTTTTATTGTTTTCCACTGTGCCAAACATCCCGCTAACAACTGTTTGTTCTTGCTGTCTAAGAAGTTCAGCACACGGGTGCTACAACAGATTTATGTGGTAGTAAGAAGACATCCACCTATTACTTTGTGTAATAAACCTCCTTCCAGGAGGGAGAGAGAAAGAGAGAGAGAGAGAGAAATGGCTTGGGCCTTGCTGGCAGGGCAAATCTACTGAATATCTACAGGAATCATCAAAGCTAGTGCACATGGAGCTTGCAGAGATCTTTCGGGTCCACATTTTCTGCCCATAGTGGAGAGGAATGGAGCTCAGAAAGGCAGGCGTGCTGTGTGCCTTCTCAGGAGACAGCCTTGGAGACGGGGCTGGACGAGCTCACCAGCCTCGTGCCACATGCCGACTTTCTTGATATCAGATGTCTCTACGGAGCTTGGCAGCAGTAGGATCACAATTTGGTCCTAGCTGAGTTTTCTGATAAGTCTGTGGGTCCCACCCAGGACTCAGTGTGGTTGATAAAAAGAGTCGTCCATATGCTTTCCACACCAGACAGCCAGGCAGTTTTGACACTTCGGGAAAAGTGTAAATGCTTGGTCTGGATTCTCTTCTAGGCAGAGAGCCATCCCGGTATTACACGGAGAAGGGGTTTGGAGGGACACTAAGCACGGATGGGGTTCTCTGTCCCCCTTCAGACTTTTAAGAGACACCTGTGATAGACACAAAATCAGAAGCCTAACTGCCCACACCAAATCACTTGGTGACAGGGTGACCACATTAAATGTAAGATGTCCAGTTAAGTTTGAATTTCAGATAAACAACAAAATGCTTTTTGCAGGAATAGTCCCAAATATTGTGGGAGATACTAAAATCTAACCCGAACCCAATTTCATTTGCTATGTCTGTCAGCTCTCCTTGATGGTCATTGGCTTTACTCAGCACCCTCTTAAAGCAAGATGCCAAACCCAAGGAGCGTGGATAGTATCTTTCCAGCCTTAATGACTAGCCCAAGGGATGGTCAGCCATATAACCCCCTATAAACCCAATAAAAGTTCTTGCCTAGATGATTTAAAAATAAAACTTAAAAAAATAAAAATCACTTTTTCTGGGAGTCCAGAGACCGGGAAATTGGAACAGAAGACAGCACAGGGTTCCTCCCTATGTAAAGCTTCTCTGGGACTTACAAGTGACTGTAATAAAATGCCAGAATCTAAGTGGCTAAAATATAACTAAAATTTATCCTCCACAGTTCAAGAAACTGAAACGTCAAGAAATTAGGTACGATTTCCATGTCTAGAACGGCTCTCACTCTCTGGCATACAGACAGTGCCTTCTAGCACTGTTTACAAGGCAGAAGAAGCACGCTAGTAATTTGGAGTCTTTTCTGAAGTGCGCCAATCTCATTCATGAGCCTTCAAAGCTAACCTCCTCCCAAAGGACCCACCTTTCTATCTTGGAATATAAATCTTCAACATGTGGTTTTAGAAGGACAGCCTACTGACTGATAGTACACACCACTGATAAAACTTAAAATCAGATTTATGAACAGGGTGGTCGGTGGTGGCTCATGCTTTTAATCTCAGTGCTTGGGAGGCAAGTGGATCTCTGTCAGTTTGAGGCCAGCCTGGTCTATAGAGTGAGTTCCAGGGCAACCAGAAACCCTGTCTTGAAAAAAAAAAAAAAAGAAACAAATAAACAAACAAAAAAACAGGTTTGAGTAGTTAGCTCTTCCTGCACTTCCATAAGCTAATTAACAACTTCCAAAATGATTTGTTTGTGATTGAGCCAGGACAAGGAAAGGCATCCTAAGCTGAGATGTTGGCAGCTTGGTTCAAACCATGGAGCTGAGCGTCATGGGTCATAAGGGAAAAAAGAATTTCCCCTCATAATGCATGGAGACGGGTGGTTACAACCCCAGGCCCCAGCCCGTGTGGCTTTGATACAAGTTCAGCAAAGTATCTAGTTTGGGGCAGATTTATGCCACATAGAGGAAAAAGGGGAGTACACTCCAGGGAGAACCAAGGTCACCCAAGACATGTCTGCCTCAGTCAGGGCTCGCCAGAGAGTCGGAGGAAGGAAGCACTCCAGAGACTCTGTCTGAGACTTCTTCTCTATCTGGCACAGTGCCCAAATTTTCCTTCTTGGGGGCTTATATGTTTGGCTTAAACCATTCCTTGTCCCTATAATTCCACGTCCATTAACGACAGACAACTCAACGTGGTGGGGAGGTCTGTGGATGAATGAAAGTATCAGGTTCCAACAGAGACTTTTAAAATATCCTCCCACTGAGGTTGCTGGTCATTTGAATAGGAGGACTCTAACTTGGATGGAGCTCCGGGAAAGTGAGGATGTGACAGAAAGACATCCACACAGGTGGCCCTGATAAGTTTTGGGGAGGGGTGGGTCTCTCCATTTGGGGTTCATCCTGGTCAGGCAGAATGGACAGAGGTAGGTGCCTGGAGGAGAGACGGCATCCTGAGAACAGACCAGTTGATCACTGTGCTTTGCCTGGCCTTAGTTCTGCCTTCTCCACGCCCACCACCCCCACCCCCACCCCCACTTTCCACCTTGGCTGGGAAATCTCTTTTCCATATTACATCGTCTCAGCTGCTTCCGCCCTGCTACCTGTGTGGGCAGAGATCTAGCGCGCAGACCTGGAGGGAGGGGGCCGAGCCCTCTCCACCTGCTTGGAAATAGACAAGGGGAGCTTGTTTGCTATCCTCGGGTTCTCTTTCACTAATTGCTGACAGCCTGGCCTCCCATACCCGTGCCTTCCAGCCTGAGCACTCGTCACGATCTCCCGGAAGTTTCGGCAAAACAAAGACTGCGGCTCCACCCGTGAATTCTGCAGTGGGGCCCAATAATTGACATTCACGGCAAAGTCGCAGAAGCCCTACCAGTCTATACTATATGCTTTTTGAGATGCGGCAGGGCTTGGTCATCATGGTACCCCAACAGGCACGGGGCAGGGGGGCTGGAACATGCTAGTTATCTGAGGTCTGCCAGGCCCTCAAGCCTTTGCTGTTGCAATGTCGAAGCTGGTGATGGAAGCACTCAATATGCAGACATCAGGGTAGAAGCAGAAAACTGTGTATTTTACGTGTCCAGAATATCTTGGAAAGGGATTAGAGGTGGAAATCTAAGTGGGGGGAAAAAATGGAGGTTGGGGCTTATCTTGAAGCAACATTTGCATGGAAACATACTTTCTGCTTAGACGGTTGTAGTAGTTTTAAAAGCAGCTGGGGGAAGGCATTCGGAGTACCCCTATCGCCCCGGCACTGCTTTGTGTGGCTCCCAATTCCACACTGGTGTGAGGTATGAAAGCCAAGTCTGCAAGCCCAGGGTTCCTGTTTAAACATCACCCCAAAAATAACAGCTTCAGGGGTGGGTGCAGAGATGGGGTGAGAGCTGGGAGTCATCATCTGTAAAATGAATCTGGGGCAGAGGATCCCCAAGTATTTTCCTATGTGGGATAGTTGCAAAAGGTACAGAGAGAGAGGGAGAAAGAGAGAGAGAGAGAGAGAGAGAGAGAGAGAGAGAGAGAGAGAGAGAGAGAGAGAGCCCCTGTCTCCTGATAGTTCTACTGTAAGAGACAGGAAGTTCTCTGGTGGGCTAGGCTAAGCTGGCATTATCAAGCCCAACTACCTTCAGAAAAGCATAGGCAAGGTAACTCTGCCCATCCCTGTTGTGTTGAACTAAAAAAAGAGATTTTTACTGAGAAAGAAATATTATATATGTTCATGTGCAGACATAGTTTAAAGTTTGGGACATTCTATACTGACTTTTTTCAGTAGTTACATTTTTCCCCTAATGTCTCACAAAACCTTAGGTTTGGTAAAACATGTGAAACTTTTAGTTTTGTAGACATTATTTAGGGATATGACTGCACTGGTTAAAGTTCTTTAAAGTAGAATTGATTTTCAAATAGAGTCAAGAAAGAAATGGTACAAGTGAAACCCATGGGCATGACTACTGACGACTGAACTTGGGGAGACACATCTAAGACTCTGGCTCTAAGGGACACTTGGTAGCTGGATGGAGTGGTTTAATCTCTCAAAGCCTCAGTTTTCTCATCTGTGAAGTGGGAATAATAGTTACTCTCTCAATTTTTTAAAATCATCAAATGGGAAGCATCTTAAAATCAGATAGGAAGTTGAGGCCCTGCATAAAGAATTTAGTAGGTTCTCTTTGTTACTATGATCATTGATTCTTAGCCTAGAATGCCAAAGGACCAACATAGGTTAGATTCTTAAACACAAAGTTTCCAATCATTCTTTCCTTTAATATATATTTTCTGTGTAAGCACGAAGAAAGAAATACAAGTAAGAAAATATAAGTTCAATACTAGCCTGATTTGTAGAAAGAGTCCCAGGCCAGCCTGGGCTATATAGCAAAAACCTTTCTAAAAATAAAATCTGTGTGTGTGTGTGTGTGTGTGTGTGTGTGTGTGTGTGTGTGTATTGTGTTAGTATGTTAATGTGTGTACATGTGTGTATGTGTGTATGAGTGTGTGTATGTATACATGTGCATATGTATGTGTGAGTGTGTGTATGTATATGTGTGTGCATGCAAATGTATGTGTGTGTGTGCACGTATGTGTGAGTCTATGCTTTCAATTCTATAGCATTCTAACCCTTCTGTGGTCACAGGGACAAATGAGAAAATGGGGAAAGCCCTTACCAACGACAGCACTCAGGAAAATGGGTGACCCAGCCCCGATGTTGTGAACAAGTGAGAACTGCCCCCATTACCCATCTGATATGTGGCGGCATGGGTGGAGGACAGATGTCGCTGGACACCCATCAATGCCTGAGCCAGGAGGAGGAGCTGGCCCTGAGGTCATAAGAGCAGGAGGGCTGTCCCTGCCCCTCACCAACAGCAATACACGGGAAAGTGGCCCTTATACCCAACCTGGGCAGCACAATAGAGCTGACCTTGGTGGCGTAGGTGTGAGAGAGCTAATCCTGGAGAGTGAGAGGAGAACTGGCTCAGCCCCTCACTCATTGCTGCAAGGGTGAATTATCCAGGGCAGTGCTGGAGAGCTCCCCCTGGTGGTGAGGACAGGGAAGAAACGGTGGGTTGACCAACCTTGCCCAGAACCAGGGCTGACCCACCCAACATCTACCCCATCTGTGATCTGCTGGAGCACATGCAGGGGCCAGATCCGCAGAGTCAAATCTGCAGATCTCCACAACACAGGGCAACAGCAGAATGGATGTCCAAGAGTCCTAAGGAGGGCCAGCACCCATAGTATAGTAAAAACCAGAACCCTTGAACCAGACCCATGGCTACTGGCAATAAACACTTGCAAGTAAAGATACAGGGACAAAGGGGTTCACTGCAGGACTCACTGAGTCACACCGACGCTTCCATGACAAGATTTTTAATTTTTCCCCCTCTCTTTTCTTGTTTTCTCTTAAATTTTGTTTTATTGGGGCAGGGCGGTGGGGTGCAAAGACGGATGTGTAGGGCCCGGGAAATGAATGGCAACAAAATACACGATGTAAAAGACACATAATAAATAAAAAGAAAGTTAGAGAAAATGGGGAAGGAAAATGAACCCTCAGGGTTCAACATGGTCACAGCCCTTGACCGAAGGCTGCTAAGCCATGCATGCATCTGAAATACTGGGGTTACCGGATTCCCCCAGGAAAGCCAACTGAGGCGCCAAACTCTCCAACTGCTCCCCCAGGCACACTGGCTCCAGCGACAAACGCGCCTTATTCCCCTTCGATTCATTTAACTTTGAAAGCCGAAGTGTAAAATATTTGTGTTTACTAACACTCTCATTGTTTTGGCAGAGCCACATTTTACTTTAACTGTTGAAAATTTAGCATCTGAACTGAGATTACACTGGGAGTGTAAAACACAAACCAGATTTTTGAACACTTTGTGCAAACACGAAGTAAAATGTCTCCGTGCGGGAATTTTATGTTCATGACATGTTGAACTGATAATATTTGGGTTATATCAGGTTTAAAACGCTACATTTATTTGTACTTATTTCAAGTGGTTAGTAAAATAATTTAAACTTCGTGTATGTGGTATTTATGTTGGGCAGGGCTGGCCTAGAAGCGAATGCAAATGACCTTCTGGATAGAGAAACCCAGGAAGCATGGGTGTCTCTGAGGAGAGAGCTGACTTCCTTCAGTCGGGACAGTTGCTTCTGACAGCTCCAGTGCTGAGCTTAGGGGACTAGGGGACTGCTAAGAAGACTTCCCGAGGCTGATAGAAATGTCTCCGGGAGCTAGTCCTCACTAACTGGGGGACCTTGCTAGAGGGGCCCAGATTTAGTAAATTAAAGAAAATCCCCCCCAGCAGCCACAGACCTTGGATATACAGTCTAAGAGAGAAAGCTTCTTTTCCTTTCACAAAATCGGAAACGCGACAAGCCATCTTCAAACAGGCTTATGCGTTTACACACAGTGGAGTTAAGTGGGAGACCCTTTTGGAAGCCTCTACCTAAAGACAGTAAGAAAGGACAGTGATACACAACTTCATGAATGGGCTCAGTTTTCTTGACCTCCGAATATGCGTCTTGGAGTTCGGACCCAGGCTGGTATCCCCCTGACTGTAATAAAATACCTGAAGCAGACGACCTTATAAAAATGAGAAGCTTGTTTGAACTCGCCATTCTAAAGGTTCAAGGTCCAAACAGCATGGCTTGGGCTCTCTGATGGCCCTCTGCGCAGTGTCCCAGCAGGGGTGTGTGTGTGTGTTTCTCTGTCTACACAGTTGCTCTTTTTCTTTGTGAGGCCACCGGGACTCAGTCATAGAGTGCTACCCTAGTGACCCGTCTTATTGAATCACTTTTCAAAGGAACCATCTCTAAACACATGGATTAAGTTTCCACTCTGTTAATGCCGCTCACCTAAGACCTCAGGGATTAAATTCTTGAGCGAACTAGGGTTGAAGCCATCCCACTGTTACTGGAGGGGATGTCAGTCCCACCTAGGGGGTATACTGACCCCTGCTTGGCCTGAACTCATCCAAGACTTACAACGGGGGCTTAGAACCTAGCTGTAAGGAGAGAGGGAGGGAGGCATAGAGCGCACCGTACCCAGTGCCTTTCTGCCTGACCGTGATGCTCCCTAGAAGCCAGAAATGTCACAGCATCCTGTAGCGCCACTGCCTGTTGAGAGAGATGTGTACCTTCAGCACAGAGAGGACATGTGGCACTTGAGTGTCACAGAAAACCCTTCAAATTAGCTCTATTAAATAAATTGTCACTAACTCAAAATAAATCCAATTGTGTCATTTATCTAGCTGCAGATGAGAATGCAGCCCCCCCCCTTTTTTAAAAAATGGGTACAGGTAGCTTAGGCTCCAGAAACAATTCGTCCTGTCATTTCTTCCCAGTGACCTTTGCTTTTTAGTTGCCTGTATCGATATCAAGCAGATCACAGCGCAGGGGTCCCTTTTGCTCCCCAACTTCCTTTTCTGCAAGCTAATCAGGCCCCGGGCAATAGAAGGTATTTCCCAAAATGATGTTTTTCTCCATCAGAATCAAGTTTAAATGTTTCAGGTTGGATATCTGAAGCCCACTTAACTAAGAGCCATTTAAGGGAAAGATTAAACCCAATTTGCTAATGCGGGCTTTTTTTTTTTCAATTCTGGGTTGGAAAAAAAAAAAACTTGAGTTAGCCATGTCAAAAATTAAAAATTGAAAGGGACACTGGCAGCCTCCCTATGTGCCTAATTTGCCTTTGCTGAACAAATGGCCAAACTGAAATAAGAATTACATATAGGATTTGTTCAACATCTTCAATTCTTCAGCTCCCTTCTCAGTCCTAAAAAAAAAGTACAGAATTCACAGTCAAATACACCTGTAGGAGAAAGCACGCCTGTGTTGACCACTGGCTCTTCCACGAAGGGGAAAAGGGAGAAGTGGGGATTTTAGCGTCTGGTTCGAAAGTCTTGCCGTGGACTCCATTCATCACAGAGCTTTGCTTATGAATGGAGGATCAGAAGGTGTCCTGCTGCCTCTCTGTTGGATTAATGTTATTAACAGATTATTCATGGCAGGCCTTACATTGCAGAGGCTGCCTGTCTGTGGGCTTCAGAGTTCGTGCCAGAAGACACTTGGGTACCACCTATAGGGGGGTGGGGGTTGCCTGTGGATATCAGGGAGAAAAATGCCTTCTCTGTCCCCTCGCTCACTTCCACCAAAGGAAGAAACTTGCCCAGAGTTCAGTCTGCCATGGGCTGTCACTAGCTCAGGCCTGACCCCCTGGCCACTCCTTCTTGCGGGCAGCTGTTTCACGGGAGACTTCAGTCTCTTTGTTCCAGTTCACATTGCACATCCACCAATCGATATGACATCTTATCTTCTAAAACATTCATATGTCTGCTTCCTGGGATTTCTGTGGCCGCCTGCCATGGGCCACCCCCTTGCCTTGCCTTTGTAGTCAGTGGTCTCATGGATCTGTCCTCTCTTTAACAGGGCTGCTGGGTGCTAGTCTTAAAAAAAGAGAGAGAGAAAAGAAAGAAAAGAAAAGGTAGATGTTTGTGTTGTCAACACTGAAGGACAAGCTGGGTGGGGACGAGTGTCTAGGTATATATGCACGGATTGTGGGTTTATGTTTCCTTGTCGCAAGAGCTCTTAAAAACCCAGACCATGATTTATTTGGTGAATAAAACCTGCGGATATTATCATTCTCTAAAGGTGTTTTGATCACACAGGCACTTTCTTGAGGAAAGAAAGGCTTTTATTTTATTTCTTTCTGGGGGGAAAAAAATAGCATCAAGACCGGAGTGGTCTAGGTGGGAAATGGCACCCGTGCGGCTGATGGCTCTGGGCGTGTGTTTATCTGGACAAGGATGCATAGACTCCATGGACAATGGGCTCCCTGACCGGCGTGGGCAACCAATATATTCCAGGCACTCTGCACAGGAGAAAAACAGTGGCTGTGAGCCTGCGTCCGTCTTGAGTATTGATTTTCTTGGTGCTGCTGGGGAGGGAGGGTGTCATTAGAGGTCAGCTCAGCACACCAGGCGCCACGCCCACGCTATCAGCGGAGGCCACCTGCCGAGCACCTGCAACAGGGGCTGGAGGGAGGGGAGTGGGGGAAATGACACTGACTCCATGACCCTGCACATCTGGAAGCTGCAGCGAGCCCTGTTTGTTGCCTCCAAACACGGGAATTGATTAATCTCATCCCACTTCCTCCTCACCGTACTGTCCTGAGCCTGTCACAAGAATAGATTAATGGGCAGGTTCTCCTGCGTAGATTCTTCTCGTCTGGAAAACACACTGCTCCTTGGTCCCGGAGCTGCCTTACAGAACTGTCACCTTGTCCTCGAGGCAGATGTGCAGAGAGAAACAGGATGCCTCCCTGTTTCGGAGAGGGACCAGAACCAGAAAGGTGACAGACACAGTCCTTGCTGAGGATGTTTTAGGGCCAGTGTGGGAATAGGAACAGTGCCCGCAGGGATGGACTGGCAGTGGCAGTCTCCCCAAAGCCTCCTCTCACTCAAGTGGTCTTGCCAGGATTCTGGAATCACTTCTCCTTCTCTTCTCTTTTCTGTGTAAGTCCCTGGTCCTGAGCTTTGCAAGCATCTTGGAAGCTGCAAGTCGAAAGCTGGACAGAGGCAAATAAGTTTGCTGAGCATTCTCAAGAGCTAGGTGCGCAAATCCCATTACCGGTAAAGGGATTTGTGGGCGTCACTTCCATGTGGCGCTTTGAAAATTTATTCCATTCAGTGTATTGCTACACTGTCTGGAAAAAAAAAAATAAGCAAAACCATTTCACCGAGCAGTTAGGATTTTTAAAAAAGGGATTTGGAAAAAAAAAAAAAAAAAACCCTTTGAGATTTAAATTTTTTAATTCCTTTTTTTTTTTTTAAGTCTTAAGGCGTTTTTGGAGGATGTTATTCCTTGTGGTTTTGTTTGCATCGCTTCTTTCCTGAAGAAGGTAGTTTGACTGTGGCAGCATTCTGAAGGGTACTCTGAAGGCATCGCAGAGGCCCCTCGTCCCCGCAGAAAGAGCCAGAAGTACGATGTTCAACCATACCCCAGAGGACAAGGAGCAGACTGGCCCAGGAAAAAGCCACCACCAGCAAATGTTGGCCAGCCAGGCAGCTGAAGTCACTCGTCCTTTATTTTCTATTGCCAACGATGGATCTTTAGGTTAAATAGTACAATGGCTACTGACCACAGTGTATTCATGGAGGGTGCATGCTGTCTGTGGGAGGTAACCTGTTCCTGAGTGGGCTGGGGCAGCATTCACAGAAGGAGTTCTGGAACCTTTCTGCCCTGCTCAGTCTTGACACAAGTCTTCCAATAGAAAATCCAGAGGGCAGATGTCCCAGAAGGTGGCCGGGAAGCATCCGGGAATGGAGGCAGTGCAGCGAGGGGGCTTGGAGCTCTGACTCTGAAACACATCAAAGTGTTGGTCCCAGTTAGTGGTGGTGTGACCTCGGACGAGTCAACCTCTCTCTAAACTTTAGTGTTCTGTCAAATACCAATTACACATGTGCTCCATATGGAGATAGGATAGCAAAAGGATACAGAGGGGTTTCTTCCCCTTCAAAATAGTCTTCACCGCAAACCAGAGTACCTCCAAAGGTATCCACTCCCCCAGTCTTACGCACCCTCCACATCCTGTTCCTGCTTGCTAGACTCTGGCTTAGACTGCAGTCCCGGCTCCCCCACACATCAGTACAAACTGCCATCTCATTTTCATTGTCTTTGTGTGAACTTGCCCATCGTAACACCATCCTTGACCGGTCTTCATTAAAGGTCAAAGAAGAAGAGAAAGAAGCACTTTGCCTTTCACATGCCCTGCCCCTCTGGACACCCGACCTTGTACTCTGTTTTCCATGGGTGTGTTCAGTTCCTCTACGACCCGCTAGAATGTAAGTTCCATGAAAGCAGGGATCCGTGTTGTGCCAACTGCTTTACTCCCAGGGTCAGGACACAATTCGATGCACAGTGTGAGCTCCATAAATATTTGCCAAATGATAAATAATGAATAAATGCTGCCATTAAAGTAATTATCCCAGCCCCTGGCACGTTGTCAAAATAAATGTGAATCCTCATCATGGCTGAAGATGCTCATTTGCATGTGTTGATGTTCACGGCTCGCTGCTAAGGTGCCTACACAGTGCCCGGTAAGTCCAGGGCTAGCACCTGTGAGCATTGGCCCCGCTCATCCCTCTCTCAGCAGCTTCCATCCCTTCAGCACCTTGGGAATCTGCTGTTTCCCACAGGAGTCCTGGCATTGTGGGCTTAATTGGCTGGTGCAGAGCCAAGAAGACCCAGTCCTGACCCTTCCTATCTTCTTTCCATTTCTGAATGTGCTCTAACATCAACTCAAAGGCCCTGGGAGTCTGCCTGCGTGCTGAGCCCCAAGACCCAGCAAGCTTGGCTCCTTCCTTCCCCACCTGGGGCTCTGCTTGGCCTGCAGTCTTGCATTTTCAAAGGGAGAGTCCAATCTCCTCCCCGGGGTTATATATCGACAGGCCTGATCTTTAAAGATACCCCTTGCTCCTGGGGGCCTACTCAGCAAACACAGAGCATCTGTGGCTTCCATGTTTGTCCTCTTTGACAAACAGGGGTTGAGCAGCTCTCAGTGAAGTATTGCTGACATATTGATTGACTCTCTTGTCGGGTTGATCCTCTGCCAGCCAATGAACATAGAAGGTTCTAACTGGCACCCAGCAGGACCCACACATACCCTAATTACTATTGCAGACAACCCCTTTTGGAAGCTGCCATTTTCCCGAGGTCTGGCATCTCCATGTCCTTGCACTGGCTGGAGAATCCTGTCACCTCTGACCAACCTGCTTTCTCTAGCCGAGGCTTGCCTTCTGCGTATTTCTTTAGGAGCCCATCTGTCACTTAAACACAGGAACACCAATGAGAAACTATTAATCAGCCTGCAAGGAGGTCTGACTATTGTTCTGGCAAAAACCTGGGATCTGTGTGTGGTCTTCCCATGTGGCCTTGGGCCCTTTTCAACACTCAGGGAAGGTGCTCTCTCTCCAGTTAGCTACGGGATACGTCCAGGGTTTGGCTGCTGGCTGTGCTTTTAATGGCTGACTTCCCAGATGTCACCTGGATTCCAGGAGCTTCCCCTCGAAGTTCTTCCCCACCCCATCCTTGCTGACCCATGGAGCCCCATTGTTCCATCCCAGCGTCTCTCTGGAGTGGAGCCTGTCAAGTCATGATGAATTGTACGTTTCAGCTGTCAGTGGGGGCGGGTAATGCGAAGGAGAGGGTTTCCAGAACTCATTTCACTTCTGACCCGGACATGGTCTGAACCAGACCTTTCGGGATGAGATGCTAGACCATTCAGAGCAGGAGGAGGAACCATCCCGGGACAGCCAGAACATCTCCTCCAGTAAAATGTCAAGTGATGGGCATTTGTGTGAAGTGCCGAGGTGAAGAAGTAACAACTGTAGCTGTCCCAAGGTTTCTCACTGTCTAGTCTGGCTCTGGTAACAAGGAAAAAAAAAAGACGATGGTATTATAATATTCAAATATTTTAATGTTTATAGAAACAGGCATAATGACCCTAAACAGGAGTTAATTTTCTGTCTGGATTTCAGAAAGACTCCTGACCTGATACAATTTTAAGGAATTCACAGAGATCTGTTCTGTAAACATACCTTCTTTCCTTTTCTTCATAAGTGAATATATCATTCAGGGTAGAGTAGGCCATGCTGCTGTAACAAAGAACCCCAAATGCTAGGTGGTTCTCTGCCATAACAGTTCATTAATTCCCTCACTCTGGCTTTGGACACGTGCTAACCATGGCCAGCCCTGTCCAATGGCTTTTTAACTCAGGATCTAGGATCCCTGTGTCATGTAGGGTACCCTGTGAGTCACAAGGCCACATCTGGAATCAACAGCAAAAAGAAATAAAAAGTTCCTCCAGGTAGCAGTGATGCATACAGTGAATCAAAACACTTTGCTGATGATGAATTCTGAGACAGAAGCAAGTTTGTCTGAGATGCCATTTTCCCATGGACTTTGTAGCCAGATCTCTATAAAGTGTAAAAGAGGCACCATATCCCCCGCATAGCTCTGCTCTGATTCTGAGATTTTCCCCCAAAGGCAAAAACTTCATAGTCCATACTCCCCTCATCTGTGAATGAGTGTCATGATAGTACCTACCAGGAACTCTTTAAGATAATGTATATGGCATGTTAGTGAGTGAAGGCTGAGCTTAATGATTGACAGCAGGCATATGATATACTGAAGATCAAAACAGCCTTCTCTTTAGACTCCAGTCCATCTTGCTACCCATAATCTTCCATCCTATCCCTCCTGTACCTCCACACTGGATTTCAGTTTTTTAGAAGCATATAATGTTCTACAGTCCAAGCTTCCGAGTATACCCCCATGTGCTATTTCCTATCCGACTAAACGTAGATGTGGTACCTATATTTGAGACACTACCAGCTCTTCGACGGAGCTATGCATAACCCTCTTTGGCCCCTGAAGGCTGCCTTTATTCCACCTGCAAAGGTGCTTTTACAAAAGAGAAAGGGAGAGGTGGATGGAGCGATGCATCCTTAGCCCAAACCGTAGAAGCGGTCAGTAGCAGGATAAGCAGGAAGTTCTCATTGGTCAGGAAACTCATTTACTTCACAGCTCTCCTGGATCTCTAACCCAAGGACACTTCCCTCCATGCCCACAGGCCAGAGAGATGGTCTCATTTTATTCCTCAGGTCGGGAAACAAGGAACAGCTGATCAAGAAACAACAACAACAACAGCAAAACCTACTCGGATATCCTTCCCCCCCAAAATAAGAAAAGGTGGTTGCGTCTTCGGTGCAACTCTCTGGTTTACTTAGCATTCAGTTCCATGAAGGGGAATATGCCTGAACTTGAGTTCCGCTGTTGAGCCGAGATTCTGCTGGTGGGCAGGTCCTGTACTTGGCGACTTGGCTTTTCCCCTTTTCTTGTCCTTATCTGATATATTTTCCAACTCACTCCTAGAGCTGTCTGAGTAGTGGCTCACATACTCACTCTCACCCTCACCCCTTTGACCGCATGGCATTTTCTGAATACTTTTGCTAATGATGATGAGTTGATGGTGATGATGATGATGATTGTGATGATGATGATATTGATGATGATGATGATGGTGATGATGGTGATGATGATGGTGATGATGGTGATGATGATGGTGGTGATGATGGTGGTGGTGATAATGATGATGATGATGGTGATGATGATGATGGTGATGATGATGATGGTGGTGATGATGATGATGGTGGTGATGATGATGATGATGGTGATGATGATGATGATAGTGATGATGATGATGATGGTGATGATTGTGATGATGATGGTGGTGATGATGATGATGGTATTGGTGGTGGGGACGATAACAATGATAAAGAGCTACAGTAGAAACAAAATGAATGTCAATGAGGCAGGAGGGAAGGCATCCTTGATAATAAAACACAGTGTCATGAGTGTTCCCTGTATGCTCAATAAGATGACAGCCCTGTCTACTATTCTCCCAAAGCTGGCGGTGGCAATATATCCTGTACCTTGGAGTGACAAGCCTGAGCAGTGTACAGGGGAGCTGTTCTGAGGAGCAATTGTATGTGGATAGGACACAGGGGAGGTTGCCATCGTGGCGTGCCAGGGCCCACTGTTTTCTCAAAGACACAAGCATCAAAGCTTTTTTAGGCTGGGGCCCTAGCTTCATCTAGGATGCTTGGTGGTGGCATCTGTCTCAGCACTCAGGGACCCTCCTCCAAAGAGCTACTTCTTTGACGCAATAGCAGCTGGCTCCAGGCGAGCTCCAGCCACCCAAGGGTATTAGGCTTTTTTTTTTGAGAAATCATTTTAAAACAGCTAATTCCTTGGCTCCCTTCACCTGGTAATTACAAATCAGAAGCTATCGTTATCTTGAAGCAACCACGATTACTTCTCATTTCCTGACCTCTGTATGGTGAAAATATGTCATTATTTGAGGCAATAGACTCTGGTCTCTTCAAGTAAGTGACCTACATATAACGGATAAACTGCGGGAGAAAATTAGGTGTTACCTCAACAGAAAGAGTACAGTAAATGTCACTTATTCTTATTAGTATTTATCATCTGGGAAAGTTGCGACCGTGGGCCTTGCACCTCTTGGAAATGTAGAGCTGGAAAAGGTGGTTTGGAGGTGGAGAAGCCTGTGAGAGGAAAAAAAAAAAAAAGCAGACACCTACTCTGCCAGGTACCTTGCCACCTTAATCTGTAGCCATCAATCTAGACTGTATTGTGTGAAGATAGGATTTTAACCTTAATAGAATGCAGCCTGACTTTAAGTGGTGGTAGGCATGCAGAATTAATTGCTATGTGAACAATTTCCTAAGCATTGTTAATTGTGTTTCCCGTGGTTAATTGTTTCTCCCATCCCCACGTCAAACTCAGAACTTTGCTGTCAACAGCCCTTTCTCTCCTACCGAGCTGTGAATGCGGCAACAGGCATCAACCTGTGCCCATTGAAATGCCAGACAGACAGGGCACCGTCGTTGTTTGTGTGGGAAATAGGCAGGGGGATGGATTCCTTATTTATTTACAAATGAAACATTCCTTAGACGAGGGCCCGGAAAGAGCACAGGTGTTCCCCTCCCCTCAGGAACAATAGAGCCAGGATCCGTCAGGAGTGGGTGGTGCACTGAGTTTTCTGAGATAACTGGGTCTCTGCCCAAGCTAAGAAACAAGACCAGAAGGCTGTCTGGAGGGTGAGGTGTACATGGAAATCGACCTCTGAGAGCATGCTTGTCTCCTGAAAGCAAGTGCTTCTGGGCATCCCTTCTCTGTCTCATTCCATACTTGGGGAAAACAAATAACACTGCACACACACACACACACACACACACACACACACACACACATCCTTAGACATTTTCATCATGTGCTAAAATATAAGCAATTGTCAGGAAGCAAGGGAGAAAGAAAGTTTGGCACAGTTGAGAGGTGTGCTTCTCAGTGGGCCAGTGCAATAACAGCTACCTCTGACTGCATTGGCCTTTTAGGGCCGGTCAAGCAGGAGCAGCAAAGCCTGGTTTTTGAACTTGGCTCACATTTTGAGGAGCTGGGAAAACCCCGCCTTTGTCGGTGCACCTGTCTAAAAGCAGGTGTGAGGGCAAGCAAGGAAGCAAGAGAGTGGCCCATCCTGAAAGATCAGACCTATGTGTCACCTCCCTCCTCCTCCGCTTCCCATGACGGGTGCTGCCCTTGAGGCTGGGAACTGCTGCAGAGCGAAAGAGACAGAATCTGCTCTTGGATTGCCACTTTCTGTATTTAGCTAATCCTGGAGGCCTGGGGCAAGCCATTTTTGAACTGCAGTTTCCTTAAAAGGCAATTGCTTGGAAAAAGGCACCTGGCCCTCCCCCTTGACATTTGCATTGCTGAATTATCTATTCATATTTTCATTACTTTGTCTCTCCTGCAGCAATGCATCTGCTCGGACTCAATTGGCAACTCCAGCCGGCAGATGGACACACCTTTAACAATGGCGTAAGGACCGGCTTACCAGGAAACGATGATGTGGCAACAATGCCATCTGGAGGCAAAGGTGAGGTTACAGCTGCTGCTTGCCCTATTGAGGTCACAGGAAAATTCAGGGCTCTTGCCAGCTGCTTCAGGTTTTTTAATCCAAATCTTGGAAGGCACGCAAAAAAAAAAAAAAAAAAAGGAAAAAGAAAGGGAAAGGAAAAAAAATGTCTGCCTTTCATAGGTGCCCCCATTTAAAAGCTGTTTGCTGTTCCTGTCTGTTAGCTGTGTTTGGCTGGAGTCACTTGGATCTGGCAAGGTGCCTGCTCCAAGCAGTGTGCATACCTATGCTATCTACAGCAACTGGCACCGTGTGGCATGCTTGAAAGCATCCCAAGGCCTGAACAGAAGCAGCAGCAACAGCAGCAGCAGCAGCAGCAGCTGGAGCAGCAGCAGCAGCAGCAGCAGCAGCAGCAGCAGCAGCAGCAGCAGAAACCTGCCTAATCAGAAGGCAGGAAGCAGCTGGCAGTACACGCCACTAGCCTGGGTCCCTCTCCCACAAGGAGAGACACAGCCTCCCTGGGGAGCAGGCTCGCCTGACTTGCCTTGAGAGAGAGAGAGAGAGAGAGAGAGAGAGACAGAGCTGTTCTGCTTTAGGGGAGAATAGAAAGGAGTTTTGACAACTCGGCAACAAAGCTTCCCTTCTCAGAACAGTGAGGAGGACAATAGAAATTGTTCGCTGAGGCAATCACGGTATTCTTGTAGGGGAGAAAAATAGGCGCTAACAAGGTGCTAAAAAAGAGGAGAGAGAAACAGAGCCGAGGAGAGGTGGGGACAGGAGCAATTAAAAGGCAAGAGCAGCCAATGGCACAGCTAGTGGGTCTGGCTTTTGGTGGTTCGATGACATTTGAGTTATTCGAGATGGAAATCACATAAGCCGGAGATTGTGGCGAAAGGGCTTCTCCAAACAGATTTTCTCAGTCCATTTCTTAGTCACCAGTACATACGCATGGGAACGAGCGCGCGCGCGCACACACACACACACACACACACACACAATTTATCTTTTTAGAAAACACCACAGGAATATTTTAAAGCACAGTAAAGGAGCCTCTATAGGTCTGTCATAAGCCCAGCACAGCATAGTGTAACTTCAGCTTCAAAAATAGGAAAATCAGCATCTCTGAGGCATTCAGGCCCGGGATATTCTAGAAACTTCACCAAAGGAAAGCAGGGCAGGTACAAACTTGAATTCAGGTCTGTGCAACGTGCATCTTTGGACAGGAGGTTGGCTTTTCTTGTACCTCCTGGTCTCTGCCGAGAAGACCCCAGACCCCCTCTGCCTCGGGTGTATATGGCTCACCCTGATTCGCCAACAGTCTTTAAGTCAGCCTCCCCAGAGCTGCCCTACACCTTCAGGGATGGCTTCTGCCTTTTTACCCAGTGTTGAAGAATCACGCTTCTCATCTGTCATAATCATAACGCTAAATTACCTTTAAGTAAGCATGAAAAAGTTCTACCTGAGGATGAAATGATATGCTTTTCATTATCGAGTAGGTAAAACCAGATTTCAAAATAAAGAGGGTATTCCGCCCTAACTGGCTGTGCTCGGCTTTAACTGACCACAAAGCCCAGAGCCAAATTTCTTGTCCTCAGGTCTGAAATCTCTTCACCTCCAGTACTTGACCCCACTCCCTTCTGTTTCCTTTACAACAGTGGCTCTCATTTTTGCCAGTTGGGAGACATTGGCAAGGACTGAAAAGATTTTTTTCTTTTGTACTGATGTAGTTGGAGGAGGTATAGCTAGTGGGTTAAGGCCAGGGGCACTGTTAAATGACCTACAGTAACACTAGCTAGCCCCCTATCGTGAAGAATTACCTCAGCGCTGAGTACAACAGGACAGCGCTTAGAAGCCCACCTTGAGGGAGTCTCTGCCATGTTCATCCATTACTATTCTTCAACATCGAGTCAACACCCCCTTCCTTTCAGACAAATCAGCACACACATTTGAAAGTAAAGAAGCAGATTATCTCATCAGGCATGGGATGTGGAGACAGATATATTCTGAAGTTGTACACAGATGCTTTTGAATTAGTAGCCTTTACCTCGGGACCCTAAGACCTTCACGGGCCTCCAGAAATGAAAATGTCCCCTTTTCCTTCTGTCCTTATGCTCCATTTCCTAGACCCCTCAACATCCCACATCACGGTCAGATGACTGAGGAAAACTCCTTCGAGAACAAGCCTTAGGGATATTTGTCTCCAAGTCAGTGGTTCTCAGTCTTCCTCAGGCTTCGGCCATTTACTACAGTTCCTCATGTTGTGGTGACACCGGCACCCCCCCCCCATATCCAACCATAAAATCATTTCATTGCTGCTTCACAACCTGAATTTCATAAAATTATTTTTGTTGCTACTTTACAACCGGAACTTTGTTTTAGTTGTGAATTGTCATGGAAATGTTTTGGGAAATGGGGGGTTTGTCAAAGGGGTTGCGAACCATAGGTTGCAAGCCACAGATTGCAAGTCACTGGTCTATGGTAACCAGTGTGCGTGTCCTTTCCACTGTGGCTTTGGAAAGAGCAGAATCTTTGTCTTTCCTACACAGTGAGCTTTAAAACAGAGAGTACAGCCTTTGTGATGCTACTGCTTCTGAGATTGTCCAAGTAGTTATGGGACATGCGGGGGAGGCTATTTGACAGGGCATTGTCCTGTGGGCTTTGCTCACTAGGCCTTTATAAAAAGGGTGAAGCTTCAAAATTGCTTAAAAATGAAATAAAACTCAATACCTTTTCTTTCCAAATGCCAAAACAGTACTCTAGTGATGACTGAAGAGACCGGATTGCCTCTTCGAGCTTAAAGGAAGTCTTGTAAAACGACAGGAAAGATTGTCAATGTCCTTGAGTGACTCGAGATTTGAATTGCGAGACCCAGTGACCTCCCCATTCCTCACTCACCAATTCTATACATTTAGATAACCCAAATCAATTCCCATCGACCACTCTCCCACTGTTTCAAAGAGACAATCAAGACATATTGGCAATAAGTTAATTAAATAACACCCCCTCAATTTTTTTGTGGTATAGGATAATCCTTCACTCCGATGTTTTAATCAAGATTCACCACACATTGCCAGGGAGGTTAATCTTATTAAGCAATTACTGGGTAAGTATCCAGCAAGAGCAAATTAAAATGTAAGCAAAACACGGGCATGTGAGCGCCATCTAAGATGGTCTATCGATAGAGATTTCATTAGTTGATCTTCAGGAGTATTTACATTGTGCAGGTTTGGGAAGGAGTCTAATAGACAGGACAGCCTCCATACTCTGATATGATAGTGGAAACAGCTTTCCATTCATTAGTTAGGAGAGTGTATTCTTGGGGCTGTGTCTTCTTCTTCCTTTTCCAATTACTGTTGCTCGTGGTTTATTTTTCCTCCAATCTCTTTCAATTAAACCTTCACGTAGACTGTCTTGGGCTCCACACTGCAAAGAAGCCACACGTGGGCTGCCAGAATCACTCACCATCTCGTGTGTATTTCTATGTTCAAAGGAATGAACTCATACATCTTCATTAGAGGGACACAAAGTGCTTTTTCTATAGATCTGGGGTTAGATAAGCCTTGAGAATGAAGATTTGATACAGCATGCTGACCTGGCCAGAGAGCATAAAGGGATCCAGCGTGATTGCCGGTGCCCAGAAATAAGGTAGACAAGAACTTTACCAGGGCACGTCCCTGGCCCTGGGTTTGTGCACTGATCTTAACAAAGAATACAGTCTCGAGTAGAATTTCATGGATTGTTCTCAAAAGTCATCAGTCATTTTGTATTCCTACTGTCCTCTGTGTCACTAGGGTGAGCAAACTATATCTCATGAACCAAATATGGCTGGCCACCCGTCGTGGTGATAGTCTCTCTTGGTGAATAGCCAGGCCTGTCAGACTGCGGACGCAGTCCGGTGCTGTATGTGAAATTTTACCCTTTAATAAAAGAAAAACGCTGATGACTCTCCCGTATCATTTCCAAACTCATCTCTACATCTCTAGAACCTTCCTTGTACCCAAATTAAGGATTCCAAGATCCCAACGCCCCTAGTTCTCTTCCTTCACCAGCACTGGTTCTGCACGCTTCATGGCTTGCATTGAAATATCCTGTAAATCAGTACAGTATACTGGCGCTGATTTGGCTGAACACAAACACCAGTTACATCCCCGCATGCCGAACTGACCCTATTTATTCAGGTCTTTTACCCATTCCTAGCCTTGAGTTTGCCATCTGTAGAATGGTACTCCTCCACAAGCTTTTGGTCCAGCATAAAAGAGATAGCCTTGCAGAACAGCGTTTTGGTAGCATGCACTTGTCAAACAACCTACGAATCTTTATCATCATTAAAGTCACCATCACTTCTCTTGGTTGGTTCATTTAATACATCTCCCCAGGCTGCCACTTCCAATGAGATGCTGGGATGTCCAAAAGGGAAGGCTGCTTTCAGAATGGCAAGGCAGACAATAACGCCACTTCATCTCCCTTCCTTTACCTTCCAAGAATTAACACAAGTCCCAGGTGTCGCTTTTGTCCCTCACTGGATGAGATCAATAGGAAGCAAGACTTCCCCTTCCAAGAGGCCGATGTGTAACAGAAGCTGGCCAGATCCCCAAGCATGATTTGTCTCCTGCCGCTTTGAGCTCCATCACCGCCAGCCTGCCTGTTTTAAGCCCTACCGTTCTCGGTTTATAACTAAGCTGTAAACATTTATTTGTGCCTGAAGCACATTTCTTTCCTACCCTTTGAAAAAAATCAGAATTTCCAGATGGTATGCAAGTTGGAAAAAATGGCAAAGACTGTTATTCTGTTTAGAAACATGTTTTTCTACACTTGCCCTTTCAGCAGAAACTTCATAATGATTTTTACTCGTTGGCTTAATGCACGGCACTAGGAGCCAGATTCGCGGGGAGGTTGGTAATTCTTCCTCTGGCTCCTGTCACTCAGCCTCTCAATGCAATACAGCTCAGGGTTTCAAATGATCACTTCTCTGCATGGGACTTTTCCAAAGTTGGTGATGTTCCCAGAAGGACAAGGGGTCAAACATCACCTTAGAGCATAACCATTAGCAAATACGTCTGTAGCTGAAGTCGATGCAATTCCTGTCATTCTTAGGGTGTTGTTCTACCACTCTTACAGCTGGGTCCCAATTAAATGTGTCACAAGGATGGGTTTCTGACCCGAGTTCTATGTTGTATAGTTTGTTCTTCCTCGCATCAATCTGGCTTAACGGAGATCCAAAGAATCCGATCATTTTTCCTACATCCTGCATTTGCTTTTCCTCTCAAAATTGGCCACCCTTCTTTCACAGGGTCAGTCCACCAGAGCTCTTCTCCTTCTGGATTCTCTTCTGGAAATTCTCTAGTGTGGGTTCTGAAATGCAGTCTGCTTAATAGTTAGATAAATGGGGTTCTGGGTCCACCCGAGAAGCTTTTCTCATCCCAGTTCTACCACTGAAGAGCTATAGGGCCATAACTTCTATAGGTCACATAACTTCTATCAACCCTGGTTTTCCCATCCTAAAAAAGGGGGGCAGGGGGCAAAGCATCAGGCAGTCAGGAAATCGTATGCCGAGTAGAAGGTATTCTGTACGTTTAGCTACCATCAACAATACTAATAAACCGAGTGGCATATTGAGGCGAGGTGAGTTCACTACAGGGTCAGAGGTATAAATATTTGACTAGAGGTAGTGAAGAACTGACCGCTTTTATCTAAGGGAAAATGCTAAGGCCGTATATAGTCCCTAGAGTAGAGGAATCTTCTACGAATGAGCATTGCTATGCAGCATTGTGAACACCGTCACAGAACCAGGGCCTCTCATCCTGGGAGTCTTTTCCTGAGAAGGGCCATCCAGTGACAGGCTGGAAGACTGACGAGGCCACTGACAGCTCAGACGAGCTCTATTTCTTAGCCGCTAATCAAAGGTCCTTACAGGAGCCCTTTCGTTACCTGTTGGCTAAACAGCAGCCTCGAATGGTTGTTCAGATGCCTAAATAAATGGAAACGAAGTGTAATGGCCGAGGCAATCTTCTGAATTCAACTTTATTTGCGATAGATAAAAATATGTGAGGCAGAATCATCTGCAAGGCAGATGGATGTGGAGGAGCCTCTGGAGCTCGGGGAAGTTAGGAAGTATTAATACGAGGCCTCATTTCCCTGCTATAACTGGGAGTTCATTCCCTTTATCACTTGTTTAGGGAATAACGTCTCTGTTTCCATAAATGAGTTATGGTACCATGTTCTGAAATGATCGGTCCTAATGCAGCTGTGGAGGACTGTCACTCTCCCCGACATCAGTCTTATTTAACTGGTTGAGATTTTAGGGACATGTCTCAGAAGTACACAGTCGTTTCCCATTTACATGAGCAATCTTGCGTAGAGCGATGGAGTCGGATGATCGTGTAAAATTGATCATCGAGGTGTTACTTTAGGGACACCGCAAGGCTCACCGGTAGGCTGGAGATGCGCTAGCCGGAACTGGAGGATCTCAGACGTCCACCTCTTGGGGAAAATGACCACCATCTCCAGTTTTCATTGTGTAGCTCGTGGATAGACAAGTCTCCCATGGAGGCCCCAGCTTTGGGAGGCCCTGCTTGCTGGAATGGCTTTCCTAGCCAGTGTCCAGCACCCAATCACACCACACCCACTTGCCCAAGAAGGACACAGGATGCTCTGCCATGTCTCTTCTCTGGAGGTCCCCAGCTCTGTCCAAACTCAGGACCGTAGGACCCGAGACTTCAGACTACCTGGGTTGTTGGACTGCGGGATGAGAATATGGCATACATCCCAGCTCTGTGTGGTCCAAAGTTTATCCTTCATCACAGTAAATGCTTGATAAATATTTATTGCTTGAGTATAAGATGACCCAGCCAAATGTTTAGGGTGTTCATTCATCATTGCCAACTAAGTAAAGTCTGGCTGCCCTTCACTCAGGCAGGTGCACAGAACTGCTCACAGGAGAAGCAGCTGGGGCCAAATGGAAGCACCAGGCTTGTAGCTTTGATTGCTCTGACCCTCATATCTTAATATGCATGACCTATGCACCGCCCTGACAGGCTTTAGGCATACTACTTGCTGTTCATTGACTTCAGCAGCTCTGGAAAATGGACTGTGGCTTTGTGAAACCCCACTCCAGCCCACGGGCCTCGTTTATTAATTGTGCATACTCCAGGCAGTCTATATATGAAATTCTATATATGAAATTCTACCATTACAAGTTTAGCCTTCAGATCTGAGTTCCCGGTGCTAGCTGACTTAAGGGAATGCGGTGACAGCCAGGCTAGAAAGTAGAAACACCAGCATGCCTGCAACATGTTATTGGTTGAATCTTCAGAAGTCCATCATTCAGATGGAAGGACTAAATCAGAGAAGGGTGGTGATAAGCCCAGAGCCACGGAGCTGGTCATTGCTGGTGCTGAGTCCCACTTCTGGGACTGATCAGCCCTAAAGAGCCTCCTTGATGTCTATATTTTTCCATGTGAGGTTCATCCATTCTGTACATAGAGACCGAATCCAGCCATAATTGTTCGTTCGCTACCCGTCTCTCCATGGTATCCTGTTAGGGACAAGCTATGTTTTTGTCCTAGGAGAACTGTATGGCTAGGGAGAACCTGGGTTCAAACCTTTATTTGTGGGATCTGGCCCAGCTTTGCTGTCTCTTTGTTCTAAGAGAAAAACAGAGATCCGTGTTCCCAGACACTGGCCCACCACTTGACCAACCTGCAGTCTCATAGTCTATTAGAGGGGTCCCCATGCAGGCTGTAGAATTCATAGTTTTTTTGCCCCTTTTTTCCTCCTATTGTTTTTTAAACTGCAACTTCTAATAAATCCACTTTGATTATTCTTTTAAAAGAGTAGAAACTTCTTTCCTTTGCTATTAAGAACACTATCATGACCACCAGCTAATTAGAATGAGGTCTGTGAACTAAACTTTGCATAGTAGCAAGGTTAGTTTCTTGAGAAGATGGCTGTACTGTGGTTCTTAAAAATGCTATTTCTGATTTAAGATAAATACATGGAAGTGTGCAAAGGTAAAAGAGGCCTTTGTTTGTAACTGATTCTCAGTGTTTCCAAGGATAGAAAAACACTACACACACACACAAACACACACACACGGAGTCATCTATCCATGTCTTGGGAGTACTGATACAGTCTTCTCCAGATACCAAAAATCTGTGGGTCCCCAAGATTTCTATATAAAATGTACTATTTGCATAATCTAGACACATCCTTCCCTATATATTAAATCATCTCTACATGTTCTGTTCAGGGAATCCCAAGGAAAAAGGAAAAATTCATGTGCTTAATACAGATCTAATTCTTTTCAGGTAGTTTTGATCTCTATTTCATTGAACCCATATATATAGAGCCCCCAGATGTGGAGGGTTAACTGCACACACAAACATACGTGCATATTTATGCATATATATATGAAGAGTGAAATGATTCTAAAGTTGATGTGTGTAATGTTTGCAGAGTCTGGGTTAAAGATGACAGAAATTCCATGTAGTATTTGAAATTATTTTCACCTGATGCTATTTCAAAATAAAAATTACATGTATGAATGTATGTGTGCATATATACTGCTAAAGAAAAAGGTTTGCAAACTCATCATTCAGTTGCACACCCTGGGAAATCTGCTTTGACGATTTTGTTTCCCATCTGTGATGGCTATTCTTGGTCGTCCGCTTGAGATGCATGGGAAGAGAGGACCTCCGCGGAGGTATTGCCGCCTTAGATTTGCCTGCAGGCACATCTGTGGGGGTGTTTTCTTGATTGCTAATTGACGGTGGAGGGCTCATCCCACTGTGGACCGGTGGTCCTGGGTTGTGTAAGGAAACAGGCTGAGCAGAATCAGTAACGAACCATCAAGCAGCTTTCCCCCATGGCTCCTTCCTCTGCTCCTGCTTGGGTTTCTACCCCGACCTCCATCAGTGATGGACTGTGTGACCTGGATGTATAAACCAAATAAACCTTTTCTTCTCCAAGTTCCTTTTGGTCAGGGTTTTATCAGGGCAACAAAGAAACAATCTAGAATGCCGTCTACCAGTGGAAGGAGCTTATGTCAAGGCCACTGAGTTTGTTAAAATTAAAGGTACCTATAAGCCAGCCATAAGCGTGTTCTGATCGTCCCCATCTGGTGTGCTGACGGGCGCCCTTCCCAGTCATGCACACAACCCTATAGACTCCTCGTGACTTGTTTAAAGAATGGCTCTCACAGCCTGCTCTATGGAGCATGGAAGGCTGGAGTGGATGCCACTTAACGCCTCTCTGAGTCCATGCCTCTCTGACTCCACACCACTCTTCCATAGGGAAGGACACAGAGGCCCTGAGAGCTAGACATCCCAAAACCCTGGTTTCTTAGCAACAAGCATGGGATTCGAGTCAAAATAGTGTATTCTGACCCATCTTTCCCCAAAAGGCTTAAGGTCGTTCAGGGCCAGGGCCAGGACCCATGGTTTTGGACCCTTATCTTCTAGGCCTTTCCACGGTAGCAAGTGTCTCCTGGTGTACTTGTTTATTAATTAGAGTTTGGAGGAAAGATACACCAGAGCTCCACTCCCAGTTCTTCCAAACAGTCCACAAGGAAAGTTCTTTAAATAGCAAATTCCACATAGAATTCTAGAAAGGTAATTTTGTTTTGTTTTGTTTTTAATAATAATAATTAAAATAAAGGTTCAGCTTACATGCAAGTCTTCAAAGCAAATCTTCCTTAAGGCCCTCCTGTCACCCAATTGTCACAGGGCTTTGCTGAAAATTACCCACCAGATGGGCAGAAGTAGCGCAGAGGTGTGCAGGACATGGGGCGGGGCCGCAAAGACATGCTCAGAGACACAGCTAGAGGGAATGCTGAGGAGGCCAGCAGAGCGCCCCCCAGCGGCATCTGCAAGAACTGCAGGCCGTGTCCCAGCAAAGTGAGCCGCAGAGGGAGGGGCTGTGTGTTCAGGGCAATGCTGCCATTGGCCCAGGGTCAGTCTCAGGCGCAGAGTCCCAAGTTTAAGCTTATTCTTTTAGCTAAATCTGTCCCATACAAAATTGGACTTTCTCAAGACATGGACAGGCACATATACATATAGATCACAAATATACACCAAACTTCTGTTTTTAGAAAAAAAAAATTTAACTCCAAAAAGGAAGTCAGATGTTTTCTGCATAGGTTTCCTTCTTGTATGACCATTTTCCATCCTCTGTAACTGGCCTAGTTTATTTTACTAATACTGTGATCTGGTATTATGCTCTTTGCAGACTCTCATTGTTCGCACTGTGTATGGTTTCTATTTTACAATAGAGGACTGGAGGCCCAGAGAGGTTAAGCAAAGTGCCAAAAGTCACACTGCATGGAAGCCAGGATTGAGCCCTGGAAGCTGCCCCCAACCCCAACTTTGTAGTTCATCCATCACGTGCCGTGTCTCACTTGGAGGGTGACACACGAAGAAAGGGATGTCTAAAATGCCAAGGGGTATGGCTGCTGAGTCAGCAATCTCTACCCACTGACATCTGAAGGTGGTTTCCCAAACACGGCGCTCTAAAGTTAGGATCCTGTACAAGAAAGGGGGACTCCCTTGGCTCTAAAATTGGAGTTCCAAGGCTTCGTTTTGGATTTTGCCAGAGCAACCACCGTGGAAACCTGCTCCCACCCATGTCTCCAGTGGGCCGCCAGTCAGAATTCAATGAGGTTTCCAGAGGCCACTACAGGCTGCCGGTTGCAGGTCACGAGCCTGCCGTTAGCCCAGCAGCTCTGAGGCCCGCAGGTGTGGCGGAACATCTGTCACCTATGGATTAAACTCTAAACTTAGTGATAGAGCCTGGGCCGTCAAAGCTCATTCAGCGTTGATGCATTTTCCTCGCGCGTGACTCTTCGCTAGCATTTGCTTTGGTCTCTACTGAAGGCCTACAGCTATTCTTGTCCACGGTGGTTCTTGTTGTTCTTGTTCGATCTGTTTGTTCGTGATTTCATTCCTTCCCTACTGGGTCCTTGTTTAATATAATGTTCCGTGCCCTCAAAGGCTTTAATTTGCGTAGGAAAATCTGACAAAAGCAACATTTTTAAATATAAAAGTTTCCAATTTATGGCACTCACGGCCTCTGACCAACTAGAGAAAACAAATGTTCTCTCCTGGGCCCACCCTGATTTCAGAACTCCCTCAAATTAGCCATAGTTGCTCAAGGTTTAGCGCCCGAGGCAATATTTTATGCCAGAACTGATTCTGAGAGCTCTGAGTGGACCAACTCAGTAATTCCTCTTAGCAGCCCTATGAAATGAGTAATAGTAGTGTCCCCACTAGACAGACATGGAAACTGAGGCGCAGAAATTTGGTGCATTTAGCAAGCATCCAAGCCGAGACTTGAGGCAAACCAGCCAGCCGAGCCTCTGCTCTCCTGTACCACCCCAAGTTCCCCCTTGTAGCAAGTGTTTAGTGCCTGCTGGACACAGCCACTATTCAGCGAGGGTTCCTGGCACCCTAGTTACTCTGTTTCTATCAGTCCAAACCATTTTACTGGCCACCCATTTTACAGATGAGGAAACTAAGGGCAAGGTCACGTCAAGGTCTCATGCTGGTGCCACTGGTCATGGGGACAGAGCCAGCTCTGCTGAATCAGAGAGGGTCGCTCATCTTTAAAGCCAGTCTCTGGCAGTTCTGTAAGGTTTCACGACCGTCCAGACCCTGTACAGTGTGTGCGGACTGAATAAGCAGACAGAGATTTTTCAGGACTATCCATCCACGGCAGAGCACCAAAGGGAACTTGATGAACCTCCATAGTCCAGGCTGAAGATGCTCAAAGTTCAGGGGCACCAGTGGGATCCACACTCCTAGAAAGGAACAGACACAAACATAGCTTCGTTCTGTGGCTGGTTTCGTTTGGCTTAGAAACTCTTGAGCCAGGAAGCCGGTAAGATGTGGGGTTTTTATATTTCCCGCCGTGGTTGGAGTCATCTGAGGTCATCACAAATGACATCTACGCAACCAGGCTCTTGCTGGGTATTCCGTCACCGTGGAGACGGGGCAAATGATGCAGCAGTAGAGAAATGAACGTGTTTACGCGGGCGCAGCTGATCTCAGCTTTTCCGTTTGCCCTGGTTGCTGAAGAAAGCGCCTCCAGTCCACTCTTAGGGAGCAATCCCCTCTCAACTCAGACACTGCAAGCTGAGCTTGCTGGATCATGCCTGTGATCTCAGCAACTGGGAGGCTGATACGAGGGGACTTCCGTCGTGACTAGCCTGGGCTTATATACAGAGTCAGTTCGGTGCCAACCTGGGCTACAAAGAAAGACCCCATCTCAGGGAAGGATGAAGACAGAGGAGGGGAAAAATTAAGGAGAAGGACCAAAGAAGGAAAAGTAAGGAAGAAAGGGAGACAGAATGTTTTTGGCTTGTTTTGGTTTTTTTTTTTTTTTGCGGGGGGTGGGGGGGTGGTATTTTGTTTTGTTTAACCAAACTTCTACTCTTCAAGTACTGAGGAACTCAGGCTGTGCATGAGCAATTGAAATAGTCAGGATCGGCCACCCAAAGAATGTGACCATTTTGTGTCAAAGTTACAAGGCGAAGGTGTGACTTCTCAGGATCTTTCCACCCTGTCCTCCACAAGGAGGGGCCAATCCAGTGTCAGGTGCTGACTTCACTTTCTGCTGAACTGTTTTATTTATTTTGGATTTTGGACTGGTTTTTGTTCCAAGTATCAGAGTAGGCTGGACAAGGAAGAGTAATGAAAGGCTTCAAAAAAAGAAAAAGCATAGTTCCAAATTAACATGGGCAGCCCTTCCCTCCTGGTCCTTTTAAGATGCCAGTTACGTGGGGGATGGGACTTCATGTCTCCTCAGATTCTGGCTCTTCCTATATTTGAACAGTTGAGATTAATAATAGAATTTCTAAAAAAAAAAAAATCACTGTGTCAGGGTCTCAGATGCCCTGGGGTATGAATTTATAGCTTTTTCGTTTAAATCCTCAATGTTTCAGCTATCACTTAAAGAGAATGCATTTAATCTTAACTTGGAAACAGCAAAAAAAAAAAATTCTGGCATATAATTAAATATAAATGTACAGTCAACTAATGTATACAAATGTCATTGACTTGCTGTCTGTTCCTGTGTTCTAGTGCCCTGGTCATTGAAAAACAGCAGCATAGACAGTGGCGAAGCCGAAGTTGGTCGACGGGTGACACAGGAAGTTCCTCCAGGGGTGTTTTGGAGGTCACAGATCCACATCAGTCAGCCCCAGTTCTTGAAGTTCAACATCTCCCTGGGGAAGGATGCCCTCTTTGGTGTCTACATCAGGAGAGGACTGCCACCGTCCCACGCACAGGTATGGCCACACTTGACGAGATGGAGTGAATAACGCATGCACGTGTACCGCTTCATACCTGCTAAAACGCCTGTCACTAAAGCACAGACAATGACCAGAATGGACAGGGGTCTGAAGACATTGGAGCCCTCGTATATTCCTGGCAGGCAACCAAATAGTTCAACCTCTAGAGAGTCAAGCTGACTGGTTATTGAGAAAGAAAACTGTAGAACTGCCATAAGACAGGGAACTTTCTCTTCTGTGCATATATACGCTCAAAAAGAAGCCAAACATTCTGTCCCGTGAAGAACACTAACGCTTCACAACAGCGTTATTCATAACCAAAAAGTGAAAAGCAGCCCGAGTGTCCAAATGATGGAGGATTGGGTAAACAAAGTGTGGCAAGGCTGTACGATGGACTATTACTCGGACATAAAGAGGAACAGAGGGTTGGGATTTGATAGAGCACGCGTGAGCACGCTATGCTAAATGAGGGAAGTCAGGTACAAAAGACCTGTAGTGTACAATTTTAGCTATAAACTATCTGGACTGGGCAAATCCATAGATGCAGAAGGGAGGTGAGCAGTTGCCAGGGAATGGAGACCGAATTCTATTTTTTTTAAACATCCTGACTACAGCCTCCCCTCACTCCCTTCCGTCCACCCCCTCCCAATTTACCCCTCCTCCCTAATGGCTCAGAAAGGAACAGGCCTCCCATGGGCTTCAGCAAGTGCGGCATGTCAAGCTGCCATAGACCAAGCACCTCCGCCTGTGTTCAGGCTGGGCAAGGAAATCTAGCATGAGGAGTAGGTTCCGGAGAGACCATCAAGGCACAGGGGACAGCTCCTGCTCCTATCACCCTGGGAGTCCCACATATAGACCAAACTACATAAATGTCACATATATGCAGAAGGCTTAGGTCAGTCCCATGCTGTCCTATTTTCTACAATCCCTCCTCCCTCTCCTCAGCTGGATTCCCCAAGTACAGTCCAATGTTTGGCCATGGGGAATCTGCCTTCACCAGTCATTGGATGAAGACTCTGATATCAGACAGTAGGGGTAGTCACCAATCTGGTCACAGGAAATGGCCAGTTCAGGCTATTGTAGCCCCTGCTTCCAGGAATCTTAGCTGGGGCCAACCTTGTACACTCGTGGAAATTTCCCTCGCATCAGGCTTCTACCTGACTCCACAAAGACCCCTTTCCAGTTACCTCTCAGCACTGTTCCCCCCCCCATCTACCCCTCAACCCAATCCCTCAAGTTCCCATGCCCACCCACCTCAAGTCCACCAGGAGATCTCCTCTACTTCCCCTTCCCAGGGATATCCATGTGCTCCCGAGCTTCTCTGGGTCTCTGGATTGTAGCACGGTTATCCTTTACTTTACAGCCAATATTCAGTTACGAGTGAGTGCATACCATTTTTCTCTCTTTTTGGGTCTGAGTTACCGCGCTCAGGATGATTATTTTTTTCTAGAGGGGATTGATCTCTACCAGGAGTATAACTTCTTCCAAGGGTGATGGAACTACTTTGAAACAGGCTGAGGTGGTGACGTAACAGTGAATGAGCTAAGACCACTGGGATTGTTTTTAAAAGTTAAGTTTATGGTGCATGGATTATTGTTTTTAAAGATGTGCCGCCCTACTCATGTCTGGCCTACTTTGATTGGCCTAGAAGTAAATCTCAGGGTGCCTTATGGGAAAGTCATTTCACAGAAGTCACACCAAGTAGTAGGCCATACACTTCTTGTGTATGGGAAGAGTGACGTATGGAACTGGTATCCATGTTCAGGGTATCTCTGTGATACCCTGAACTGAGCTCCCTGGGAAACCCTTGGCAATGTGAGAGGGAGATTCTCGCCAGAGTTAGGAATAAGGAAAGTAGACTTTATTATGGAACTCATATTTATCACCCTGTGGATTCCTAGTACAGATTTCATATGCATACCATTTGGACTGAATTAACACCTACCTAGCTTGAATTTCTTTTCCAGCAAGAATTATAGGATCTGAGAAAAGCCAAGTTTTCCCTGCCTCATTTGCCCTCAAATCTAGCAAAAAAATATATAAGGTACCTTAGGAAGCACACTGTGGAGGGAAAGCATCCAGATGTCCAGTCAAAGCTGGCTTTAAAATGTACTAGAAAGATATTCATCTAGAAAATTCTATCAGAAGAAATTAAGGCTTTAAAATCATTGGCAAATAGGAAGCAGTCAGGCCACCATAGCCTTGTCTTTAGCTCAGAGCAGACATTGCTAATCAATGACAGCACTTTCCCTCACTGAGCCCAGTACACAAATACCTCCCTGCACAACTCTCAAGGCAGCCACTACCAATCGACCAATGCTGGCTCTCGAGATGAAAGTTATTTGCAATCCCATCTTTATAGCCTGCAATGATCGATATAAGGACTCTAAGGGCGATTTCATTTTGAGCAGGGAGGGCTGTGTAGGTTTTTATTACCATACACAGTGCATGCTATTGGGACCAATATGTAAAGTGGTAATCAATGAGTCCTCCATCCATCCAGGAAAAAAAAATATTTATTGGGCTAGGCACGGATTATCCAGAGATGAGTGAACACTGTCCCTGACCAAGCCGACAGCTGCTCTCCGAAGAGATCCTCATCCAGGGAAGGAGGGATTCAGCTGAAAGGGGTCCCCGAGGCAGTTCCAGAGCTTCTGGTCAGACAGCAGGATGCCACTCTAGGAAGTTACACAGATTGTTAGGTGGTCAGCTCGCCCTTCAGGCTCCACTGGTCCTGCTGCAGCAGTAATGAAGGATTTACTGTGGCGAAATCTGCTTGTTGGCATGATTTAAGAATGGATGGGTGTGCCTCTGGGCACAGCTGAGCGCAACTTTCCTCTCAGCTCGTCAGCTGCAAGGAGCCACACTAAGGAAAATGTGGCCTACTCAAGGTTGTCCCCCCCCTCCCAGCTCTGTTGTTCCGTTTGCCTTGCAGGCTCTGGATACCAGAGCCTGGGATAGCTGTGTCTACAGCCAGCGAGTATGGCAGCCCTGTAACTGAGTGATAACAGACAGCAGCTGACAGACAAACTCCACTCCGTTTCCCTGCCGTTCTGACATCTAGGACTCCAGCCCCCAACGACAATGTCTTTTCCTCTTTTGTGGCTACACCGCCGTGTCCATCTCCTGCCAAGCTTGTGATTGTTCTACCAATCGTCCTCTCAAAAAAAAAAAAATCCACTCCAGGGACAGCCCCAGCATAGGCTTCAAGGGAAAGGAAATGAATAGCAAGGAGCTGATATGACCTGGGATCTCAGTCCAACTGCCAGTGTAAGAGCGGAGGGTGTGTTGAGGGGTCAGGTAAGCATAGCACAGCAGAGGTGCCCAGAAATGCACAAGACAGGTACACTATCAGAGCACTGCTTTAAGGGGGGGGGCGAGAAAAATGTTCTGTGCACATTCTTACATCCACTCCCTGTCATTCCGTGCATTCATGTCCATTTGATGAGGCACATTTCCTAGAGGAGACGGTGCTGAGCTCTTGGCAGGGACAGGTGACTAACACACGTCTCAAGCTATTATAGAATTTCTCATTTCTATTGGCATATCCTATCAAGGAACATAAGTTCTATGGGGATTGGCGGCCCAGCCAAGGTGACTCATTTGAGCTGGAGAAAGAGAAAGAAAGGGAGGGGAAAGGGGATGAAATTCCATTGACTGTGTTGCATGAAATGGCTGTGTTTAAATTTTATAGAGGATCTTGCTCTGACCAAGAGACGACAAGTTTAGTACCCTTGTTCAAGGATATTAAAGACAGACGAGATTCCTTTTTTTTTTAACCTGCTTAAATTTCCCAAGATTCGGAGTCAGTCCCAGCTGACTTTGTCTCAGACTGACTTTTTACAGAAGATACAGCAGCACCACAGCATAGGTGAGGAAGTTCTGCAGTTAGACCAAGAGCTTCGGGGTGGCGGCGTGCCACGCCACGCCATGCCATCACCAGGTGGTCGTGAATGAATGCCATGGCTCATCTTAGCTTTGCTTCCTCTCTTACCTGTGTCACCCACCCCCACAGCAAGGTGGCAGTTATGTAACAACAGTCAGAACAACAAAGGGAAGATGTGGAAAGTCTTGATAAACTAAAGCCCCAAAGGGAGATAGTATGTATTTCATTGGACTTCAGCATTGGTAACTAGATGGGAAGGCATGTGAAAAGCCCTGGGTTCAGCCCCCAATACAATCATCTCCAAAAACTGTTTGTGTGTGTGTGTGTGTGTGTAGTAAAACCACTAATGCAGACAAGTAATTATGCAAATATGGGGTTTAAAAATAAAATTAATTTCTTCATTATTTTCTTCTTACTGAAGAACAAACTATGTTTTCATTGCCGAAAATTTCAAGAAACCAAAAAGGAGAAAGTAAAAACACTCATAATTTGAAGTAGTCCCCTTTGGCTAAATGTTTATACATGTTTGCTCTAGCAAAGCATATCCATGGCAGTTTAAAAAAAAAAAAAAGAAGAAGAAGAAAGAAAGAAAGAAAAAAGCCTGACAGTCCAGTGGCTTAAAATAGCAAATGCTGCTTCTTGCTTAGTCTGGCGATCAGCAATTCTCCATCAGGGGAGATGGTGACCTGCCCCAACTCGCTTCACAGAGAGGGACACTGGCAACACCTGTAGTCATCACAACTCAGAGAAGATCGCTACACATCCTTGGGCAGAGGCCAAAGCTACTGTTGAAATCCCCTCCTCGGGGCTGCCTTGGGTTGCCCACAGCACAGCACACCCAAAGGAATTATCTAACTGCAGACATTAGCACTAAGGTTCTGATCCCTGCATCTCCAGTTAACAACAACTGTTTGGTGTCATCTTCGGATTCGAGGACACAGACCTACAAAGTCTCTGTTACCAGGCACATGCCAGCTCCCCTGGCAAGAGAAGGGGAGACAGGAAAGTGCACCCATTTCTGAAGAATCCTGTGGCACAGGAAATATAAGTCCCTTCTCTTATTGCCCATAACAAGTCCCACCCTACTTCAGAGGGACGGTCAGTAATGGTCCCAGAAGAAAAGGTCCAGAAATGTGAATGAAAAGCCATAGTGACTTTTTCTCACAGTGTGAAGACATTCCTAGCGGCTCGTCTGAGTCTGCTCCTACAAATAAACCCTTATGAATTGCATTTACCATGCTAGATTCTCCTGAGAGCATACACCATGCCCACCCACGGCAGCACTGTGTCAGTGACGAATTCATTGACTTGCACCCCTGCATAAATTAGTTCTTACCATTTCCCAAACATCGTCAGTTAGAAAGGATGGTATCTTTGTGCTTGAAATGCAGCATTTTTGACACCCAACACTGCATTTTTTTAAAAGCAGTGCAGAAAACAAGTCTTAATGTACCAACTCAAATTCTTATGGGGATGGTGTATGTACAGTCAAAGCTGGCTGGTTTCTTACCAAATATTTGAAACCCTACAAACTGTGTCAGATTTGCTGAACCCTGGTTCTTGGAACAAAACAGGCCAGGCTGAGGAAGGAAAACGATCACGTGACCAGGCTTTTGGGCTAGGCATCAGAGGAAAATCTCAGATCAGAGTCTGTTGCTGCAAGTCCGGAACTCGGGTGGTTAAGGCAGCGAGCAAGTTTGCTTGACAGTTCATCACTGATTGCTGCTGATATGTCAAGCCAAGGAAAACCCTTTGCGAGAACAAGTCAATAATCGGCAAATTAGGTACATGATTAACCTGAGACAACAAGATGCAGTTACCGCTTGGGAGCCCTGCCGAGACTTCACCTTCTCCACAGTCCTGTTTAGCAAATATTAAAAATGCCTACTTCATCACTCAGACTGATGGAGCCAGGAGCCCAGTGACTTCCAGCGGCAACTTGAACGTGCATTCAGAGGCGTGATTGCCAGGAGGCACCAGGCATGGAGCAACACGGGAAGATGGAAGCGGAGCCTGCAGCTCCTCGTTTACGCTGAGATGCCTCTGTGGCAGAAACTAAAGAGTCCATGGATTGCACACAAGACCAATAGAAGAGAATTGTTCAGGAGACCACAAGCTGCCCCAAACAAATGCAAATATGGCAGATTGATCATGTGTAAATTCAGATCAAAGGAGTGAGCTGAGCAAACATTCCTTCTCGTCCTCACCCACAGAATCCTCCTAATGCCTTTTTTTTTAAAGCAAATTTGTGAGTGGCCATCAGTGGTGTTAGCTTTTCCCGCCTCCCGCTCATCCTGATCTGTCTCACAGCCTTGTTGGGAAAGAGACTCTCTTTTTTCCTTATCCCCTACTTTCTTACCCTACTCAATAGGCTTGGCTATAGCTCTAGTTTCAAGCCGAGGTAGGACTCTAGGATATAGGGACTACTGATGATCTCTACCGTCTGGCTGTATCATTTTGCCACCACCCATCTGCCTTCTGTGAGCCCAGGTACCAGTCAGCTGGGCTCTGCTGGGCCTGAGTGAAGCAGGGAAGAGGTAATAGCATGACTCACAGTCAGCCTTCTAGGACATTGCTGAGCATTTTGCAGAAGCCCCCAAGATGTTCATGTCCATTGTGAGGTAGGCATGTTTTCATAGTCGTGCGTGCTATAAAGATCTTGTGGAATCCATTCCTTTATTTCCCTGAAGTTCTGAAGGTGCTTTTGGAAAAGACTTTCTCAAGACACCCCCAGTGGTAAACCAGTACCATCCTAATTGCTGCCAGAGTTGGAAACATTTTCCTCCAGTGGTTTGGAAAAAATCAGCAAAAGATGCTAAATTCAGTAGGAGAGTTGGTGTGGGGGCAATTCACCAGCAAACCCTGAACCTTAGTTAGCTTTCTTTTCTGTGTGAGAGTTTGAATGTGACTGGTCCCCATAATCCTATGACCTCATAATCTCATAGGGAGAGGCATTATTCAGAAGTGTGGCTTTGTTGAAGTGGATATGACCTTGTTGGAGGAAGTGTGTCACTGTGGGGGCAGGCTTTGAGGTTTCACATACTCGGGATACCACCAAGTGTATCAGTCCACTTCCTGTTGCGTATAAGATATAGGACATTGGGCTGTCTCTCCAGCACCCTGCCTGCCTGCATGTGACCATACTCCCTGCTATGATGGACTGAACCTCTGAACTGTAAGCGAGCAGCCACTAATTAAATGTTTCCTTTATAATAGTTGTCATGGTCATGGTGTATCTTCACAGCAATAGAAACCTGACGAACACACTGTGATAAAACACTATGATCCAAAGCAGCTTGGGTAGGAAGGGGTTAGTTTGGCTTCACATCTTAGTCACAGTCCGCCACGAGAGAAGTCAGAACAGGAAGTCAAGGCAGGAACTGAAGCAGGGGCTAAGGAAAAGCCCTGTTTGCTCGTTTGGTCCCCATAACTTGCTCATTACACGTTTTTCTAGCACCCAGGCCAGCAGCCCAGGGATAGCACTCCAATACGCTGGGCCTTCTGCTTCAATCATTCATCAAGAAAATGTTCCATAGGTTAGCTTACAGGCAATCCGATGGAGGCATTTTTAACTTCCTAGATAGCTCTGACTTGTGTCAAGTTGACAAAAAGAAGAAACAAAAAGATACACTGTGTGTTTTTCAAACCATGATGCTGGATTTCATGGAACCCAAAGACAGAGAAGGCTAAGAGGAGTGGGTCAGAGGGTATCGCTGTGTCTCATAATTAGCCCCAAAAGAATCCTGGAGGCTCTGCAAGTCAAGAATGTGTCCGTTTTCCAAGCAAAGGACCTTTATCGTCTAATAAAATCTTTTGAAGAACCCCAGGTATAAAACATAAAAGTGACAGTTTTATTTGCATATAGTTTATGGTTCCAAATCCACCCATACTTTATAATAATAATGTCTGTGTTCTTGTTCACTATATGCACAGTCATCCTCAGCATCTGTGGGGACTGGTTCCAGCACACCAACATCCTAGGATGCTCACTTCCCTTTTATATAATGGCATAGTATTTATGTGAAATCCACTTTAAACCCTCTCTCGATGACTTATATTCCCCAACCCAGTGCCAGTGCTGGCTAAACAGTTTTTATGCCGTATTGCTTAGGCAACAGCAGCAAGGGGGGGGGGAAACACCCTTACTTACTACAGATGTAATTTTTCATAACTATTTCAGTCAGCTATTGGTCTAACACATGAATATGAAACTCATGAATTCAGAAGAATGTATCTCTCATGGAAATAAACTCCTGAAAGTTCCTTCTAAGGAAACTACAGAGTAGAACTGAAATTTGGATTTTTGAAGTACATATTTTTATGCATACTAGATTATATATCACATATAACACAGATAGAGATTGAAAATAAGAATGTTAATACCTTAAGATTTACTCATTTGAATTGGTGGAAATGGATATTTGTTAGTATATTTCTTATAGCCTCTTAACTTTTGTAGTCTCTCTTTAAGAAAAGTAAGGCTGTGTCACCGTGGGGTCTGCTTTCAGTGACTCAAGCCTGGGTAAGCGTCTGGTGGTACCTGTAATCTCAGTCAGCCTCAAGATGCAATTGATTTATATACTTTGTTTTCTTTGCACACTTTTGACCAAAAAAAAATCATAATGAATATACTTTCGTGGCTGTGAATAGAAGCGGAGCTTTCTTTAATCATTTCCCTTACAGGCTGTGGATGCTCTTCAATTAAATTGATCCTCCAGCTTGAAAGCGAAGTGAGGGGAAATAATTATTTCAAGGTTAAATCATTTAAAATGTCTAACAACTCCTCATAACTCTCACCTTAGTTATAAAAGGAGACGAGTCTCACTCAAGCTTGAGACTCGATAGTCTTTGGTTTGCTTTGTTTTTTCTAATCTCACCGGTCTTGGTAGCAAAAGTTTGAAATTCTAGAGCTTGGGAGGCTGAGGCAGGGAACCATGAGTTCAAGGCCAATTGAGCTCTACTGTGAGAGAGAGAGAGACAGAGAGAGAGAGAGAGAGAGAGAGAGAGAGAGAGAGAGAGAGAGAGAGAGAAATTTCCGTTCTCAGATATGTGGTGTTCATTTGTAATTCCACTCCTGGTTTACATCGTGGCACAAGCAGGTGCCTCTTCTCTCCCTGCGTTTGCTTGAACAAGCGCCTCCACTGTGGCTGCGTGTATGAATTTATCCAAGCAGACACTCATCAGCCTGCGATCAGAGGGAGCCTTGTGCACGTCTTTAGCTCTAATAAGTGACAGTTGTAGAAGTTCAAACCATCATTCAAGGATGTTAAGACTTTGTTCTGAATGCTCAGATATTAAGGGCCTTTCAAATGACCACCAAAGGACTTCTAGGTAAAGATGCTTTTTTTAAACATTTATCTGCTCACGTAAAAATGTTCTACAGACACACACACACACACACACACACACACACACCACTTTGGACTGATAGTAATCGTGGCTGGTGTTATTATTGAGGACTTCAGCGTCCCTCAGACTAATTGCTTTATATGAATTAACTTAGTTTATCCTTACAACAGGTCTATTAGTAGCACCCCCATTTGACATATGGACGCACAGGGTCACGGAGTTGCTTTGTGTCAGACACGAAGGTCAGGCACCTTCCTCTCTGGTACTCAGTCATTCCCAAGAGCATCTCCAGGACGTAAGCCTCGTTGCTACAGAGCAAAATTACAACTCCTGTCAAAACCAGGAATTTCATTAAGTCGATGAAGGGAGCACCAGAGAAGGCAGCACTCAGGGTGCCCAGTGCTCACAGAAGGCTCTGTGCTGAAGGATACAGCCTGAGAAGCAAGGGGCAAATTGGCAAACTCGTCATGGGCACTTCAAGGGGGACAATTAAGAAAACATAAAAAGAGATCCTGGAGAAACTGGATGGAAGCATCCACTTTTGCTACCAAAAAAAAAAAAAATGTCCTTTTTACTTGTGTTGGGCTAACCAGCTGAAAAGCTGTAAGGCTGTTTCGTGTGCTGCATCTACTCTAAGATGCGAGTCATGCCCATCTCTTGACATCTCTGAAAACAGGATGTGTTTGGCGATCGATGAGGCTGAGATGGAGTGAAATATTTGGTGTCACATTTGTGTGTGTGTGTGTGTGTGTGTGTGCGTGCGTGTACAAACTGAGTATTCATACAAACAACCACTAGATATTTGCAAATATACCCAAATTTTCATAACTATGAGAAAAAATATATTCTTTAATTAGAGAGGTTTGTTACAAGGTAAAATCCTAATTACATAATTTCTCATTTATTAAAATGACCTCTCACTCCCTCATCCCAAGTACCTTCAGACAACTAGACACTGCTATCTAAATCACGTTAGTGTGGGGCTGCATCGTCATTTTTAAGATGTTAAAATGTATATTTTTGAAATCGTGTTTCAATGGGCATCCTATGGAATAGTTGTGCAGCTGGTCTAGACACAGAGAATGGGAATCTGCAGTACAGGCCAATACAGACCAATTACAGCTTCTAGCACTTCCAGGTTGTGTGGCCTTGGGCAACTCGTTGGCATCTCTGTGCTTAAGGATCCCTCCTCACCTGTAAAACGGGCATGGAAAGATGATGTGCTTATGGCAGTGTGGTGAGATACTGGCGAGAAAGCCTTCATAGGGTGCCTAGAATTGTGCCGCCACAGAAACGGAAGGAAGCCACTCTCAAGCGTTTCAGAACTTCCACGCAGATTCCACCCGCCTCTCTGGACAATGGTTTGACTTGTGTTTTCCTTATTATGGTGCTGGTAGGAAAAATAGAAAATACTTTTCCACTGACACATTTTAATCATTGCTTTAAAAATGTGGGGTCGAAGACTGGAGATATGGTTCAGCAGTTAAGAGTACTGACTGCTCTTGCAGAGGGCCTGAGTTTGGTTCCCAGCAACCATATTGGGCAGCTCTCAACCACTTAGGACTCCAGCTCCAGGGCATCTGCTGCCCCCTTCTGGACTTCTGAGGGTCCTGTACTCACATGCACACACCCATACACAGGCACACACATAAGTTTAAAAAAAAAAAAAACCTTTCTAAGGATATATTTTTTCGTTAGAAAAGCTTATATATATAAATATAGATTCAAAACAAAACTCATATATATACATATATGTGTGTATATATATATACATATGTATATGATCAGAGTCTTGAAATGGCTCAGTGCGAATAAACCACTAAGCCTGATACCCTGAGTTTGATCCCAGGTGCTTATGTGATAAGAGAAAACTGCCTCCCAAAAGTTCTCCTCTGACCTCAACACGCCATGACAGATCTGTGCCCCTTGAACTAAATAAACACATGTAACATTTTTTTTAAAACTCTGCTTACTGATAGTGAGGGGAAATCTTTCCAAATCTGAATATTCTTTCATAAACTCTTTTTAAATGGCTTTAAAATTAGTCTAGATTTTTTTTTAAAAAAAAAAAGTTAGCCAATCCTCCTTTTTAGTAAGTAATCATTCTTCAGTAAGCACCTTTGAGATCCCTGTGCATGGACTTTTTAACCATTCCCTTGCAATGAATTGCTTGGATGGAAATGCCGCTCAGAGAGCTCACAGTCTGTCAAACCTTTAGAGCAGTAGCCCTAAGAGTGGAGGCACCAAGTGCTGCCAGGAGCCATACTGACATGGCCCCAAAAGAAAGTCTTGGTTCGTTCTTCTTGGTGATATGTTTGATAGATTTTTGTGTGTGTGTATGTGTGTGTGTGTGTGTGTGTGTGTGTGTGTGAGAGAGAGAGAGAGAGAGAGAGAGAGAGAGAGAGAGAGAGAGAGAGAGAGAGACCCTCCTATTGATCTTGGGAGGGCAAGGAGACAAATGTGACATTTTTTGATGAAGAATTAGCTGCAGACAAGTAGATGGAAAAGTGCCATAAATAAGTAACCGTGTCAGCAGGACACTGAGCAGTAGAATGTGCCCACCCCTGGCCTTGGGGTACAGTGACTTTCATGCATCTTGGAAAGGACTTGAGTTGCTCATTGGTTTCACTGACTTTAACCCCAAGGCTGTCTGGGTTATTGAGTCTTCAGAGTAGCATCTTCCACTCTGCTCATGGACTAGACCTAAAGGCTACGAAATGAGGGCTTTGCCTTGTAGGAGAATGAAGCCTAAAATTTGCCCAGCCACAGGCTCAGCAAATGTTTGTGCAATGTCTACATTGCAGATATGAGAAGAAAAGGCATCATCTCTACTGTAAGGAGACACAGTATTGGCAAGCTAAAAAATGACAGTGTTGGGACGTCTCAGTTGAGATGGTTCAGGGGGCCAAGTGTTCCCTGCACAAGCTGGAAGATAGGATTTTGCATCCCCAGCACCCACATAAAGAAAAAAACCCAGCATGGTAGTGTATGCCTATAACTCCAGCATGGGTATAAGGGTGAAAACAGGTAAACACAGAGACTCATCCAACCAGCCAGTCTAGCTGAAATGGCAAGTCAGAGATTCAGTAAAACTCTGAGAAGTTAGGGTGTGCATGTGTGAGCACACACAGAGAGAAATTACGGTGTCATTCTTGGTTGTATGCAAACTGTCCTGTGTTGAACGCTTTGGTTCCCAGGAACCAGTTCTGTTGGGAGGCGGTCAGTCTATAGGAAGGCGAATTTTATTAGTGGATTAATACTTGATAAGTTGATTGTAGCACGAGTTCTAGATAGCAGAGCAGATTATTTGTTGGTGAAGCCTAGTTTGAAGAAGTAGGTCACTGGAGCCTTTGAAGGATGATCTTGTCCCTGCCCCTTCCTGTCTTAGCACACGGCTTTGCTCCACATGGCCGTGATGCCCCTGCCTTGACACAGGCCTAAAAGCAATGGAGCCAGCTACCATGGACTAAGACCTTTGAAAGTGTGAGTCAAAGTAAACCTTCCTTCCCTTCGTTGACTTTCTCAAATATTTTGTCACAGCAGTGTAAAGGTGACTAACACAGATGGCAGCAGCATCAATTGGGGAGGGTCCTGAGGGGCCGGCTGGGGCAGATGAGAAAGGACACCACAGCCTTTCTTGGCAGAGTTTGAATTTTACCCCTGCCACACAGTAGCTGGCATGTCCACAGGTTCCTCTCTCTAGATTCCGTTTCAGCATCCACAACGTGAGGACCATTCCTCATCAGGTTGTTGTGAGGATAAATGAGAGAACGCCCCACAAATAGTAAGCACCCTACAGAGATCAATCAATCAGTCTAACTGGTCTGCAGTCCTCACTCCTCGCTCTCAGGTAGCCTAGCAACCAGGGGCTCTACAGGGAGGCTGGCTGGGCCTCTGGCCAAAGCTGGTACTGATATGAAAACTGAGTGTTCAACAGTTCCTTAAGGCCCTAGCCTGGATCGCAGTGCTTAGAATGCATCCACTCTATCGAGTGATTCTTATCTCCTTCCATCCCCCTACATATAGGCAAGCAAGCAAGGTTTAGGTACCTCTGCTGGGACATTCTGCCTTCCACCATATAAGCCTCAGGACACTCCTCTCTGTGTGGGCAAGAGGTGGAGAGCAGTCCCCCTGCAAACACTGTATTTTTGTACGATCCCCCCCGCCCCAAGCTTAAGCCATAGATCACTTGCTCTGCCCTTCAGCTACACAGTAACTACTGTTACTCCTCAAGGTTTGAGGATACAGCCGGTCATGAGACATAAGCCTAGGACCCTTCTCACCTGGGAAGGATTGCAGAGCGGCCTCCAGGAGGAGCAGCCACCCAAGATGAATTGAGGAAGGTGTACTAAGCAAGTGTAATGATGGGGAAAGAGGGGGAAAAGCAGGAGCTATATCCTTGGGTGGAGACTGGAACAACGCTTTACAAGATGCGTGCTCTTTGTCTTCATGGTTTTTGCAGAGCTGGGAACTCGAACCCAGGGTCTTATCGGTGCCTGGCTGAGCTGTATCTTCTGTCCACTGTTGTCTTCTTTCTAGAAACTGCTGCTTCTTCTGCTTCTTTTCTTAGTTGGCTGGCTTTGGTTTCTCAAGACAAGGTTTCTCTGGGTAGCCCTGGCTGTCCTTGAACTTGCTCTGCAGACCAGGCTGGCCTCAAACTCAGAGATTGCCCTGCCTCTGCCTCCCCAGTGCAGGGATTAAAGACGTGCATCGCCATGCCCAGCTGAAAATGCTGTTTCTTAGCCCTAGCTCACCACCAATTTGCAGCTTCTTCTTTTTTTTTTTGAACTGTGTCTTGCAACCTCTGAGGACTTCATGGCTGTGTCCCCATGTTGAGTTGGCACATATGCAGGCCGGGGTGTATACCCCAGGTTGAAGCAGATATCTTTTTTTCAAAGGAGAAAGCATAGAAGAACTCTAAGGCCCTGAGTCACCTTCAAGCTGGGAACATAAAGTTAAATCAAATTATTTCGTTAAAGTGATGAGCCCCGTTAAAGCATTTTAATACGTATGTCTTTATACTTCCTTCCTATTCACCCCCTTTCTGTTTTGTTCTCCCCAGTCCCTTCCTCTTAGTCACTTTTTTTCTTTCTCCAAATACCCCCTTCCACTTTTGTACCTCATGTGTTTGATTACTTTCTCTTCCGCCACCCCTTAAGATCTCTTTCTCTTTCTCAGGTTCCCCTTTCTTCTTTCATGGCACACACACACACACACACACATACACACACACACACACACACACACACACCTAAATCCATATTCTCCAAATAAGAAAAACATGCAGTATTTGTCTGAGAATGGTGTATGTCATTTGACAATGAATTCCTGTTCTGTACATTTTCCTGTCAATATTACGATTTCATTTTTCTTTACAATGGATAAAATCCCATATTGTGTATTGCCACACTTTCTTTATCCACACCATTCATCTGGTGATAGACATCTAAGGTGACTATTTTTTTAGTTGTTGGAGTAGTGTTGTTGCTGTTTGGTTTTCTTAATTATTAATAAATTCCAGATATTTCTCCTCTGATACAAGGATAGCTGGCAAAGCAATCTTTCACTCGGTTAACATTTCCATTATTTGTAGATGCGATTTTAACTTCATGAAGTCCTATTTGTTGGTAGTTGTTCTTATTTTCTGAGGGACCAGGGTCATATTCAGAAAGTTCTTACCCGTGTCTACATCCTGGAGTGTTTTCTCTACTTTTATCCTCTGCCATTTTAGAGGGCCTTGGGTCTCACGCTAAGGTCATTGATCCATTTGGCATTCGGTGTTGTGTAAGGTGAAAGATGATCTGTTTTCATTCTTCAATCTTTTACCTTTGGATATCCAGCTTTTTCGGCACCATTTGTAGAAGAAGCTCTTCTCTCCAATGAGTGTTTATTGCTTCTTTGTCAAAAATCCAGTAGCTGCCTAAGGCTCAGGAACCATTGCAGGAGAGGGGGATGGAAAGATTGTAGGAGCCTGAGAAAGAGGAAGTTTGCTTTGAGATTGCATCTCCAAGAAATATCAAAAGTTACAGCATAAAGTCTCACCAACATGACTGCCCAAAGACAACAATAGACAGACTAAAAAGGATGGGGGAGATCACATGAGGCCTAATCCTACACAAAGAATTAAGGCAAGCTAAGGCAGGGGAAATATTCTTCCCCAGGGAAAGGTACACCAACTGTTTATCCAACACCAAATGGTCAGCCCTGAAAACATACAGATAATTAAATCATGCAGACTGAGCACATTATACTTATATATTTAGGATATATATATATATATATATATATATATATATATATACGTATACAGCAATAATTAATGAAAAAACAGTCCTTGAATTTGAAAGAGAGCAAACGGAGGTATACGGGAAGCTTCAGAGGAGGAAAGGGAAGGGCAAATGATGTAATTATGCTATAATCTCAAAAATAAAAAGAAATAATAAAAAATCAAGTGGTTGTATTTGTGTGGGCTTATGTCAGAATTTTCCTGTTCTGTTGGTCTACAACTGGTTTTGTTTGTTCGCTTGTTTTTTGTTTTTTTTTAACCAGTGCCATTCTGCTCCCATGACTATGGCTCTATGCTGTAGTTTGAAATTGAGTATAGTGATAGCGCCAGCATTATACTTTTTGCTCGGGGTTGCCTTGGCTACCTGAGTTCTTCTCTGCTTCCAAATGAATGTTAAGACTGTGTCTGTGTTTCTGTGAAAAGTAGTTTTGACATTTTGATGGAGATTGTATTGAATATGCAGATTGCTTTCAGTAAGATATTTTGGTAAGAAGGCTATTTTCACAATGTTGATCTTTCCAGCGCATGAATATGGGAGGTCTTTCCATCCACCCATGTCTCCTTCAATTCTCTCTTGGATGTTTTAAAATTTTAATTATAGAGGTTGTTCAGATCCTTGGGTGGTTCATTACCAGAAATTTCTGAGGCAATTTTTAATGAGATTGCTTCCCTGTTTTTTTCCCTCAGTGTGTTTGTTATTGGGATGGATGAAGGTTACTGATTTTGTTATGTTAATTTGTATCCTGACAGTTCTTCTCAAAGTGTTTATCAGAACTAAGAGTTTCCTTGGAAAGGAGGGTCTTCGGGGTCTCCTGTACATAGAATCATAACATCTTCAAATAAAGATGCTGTTTTAGTTGCTTTGCTATCTGATAAGATGTCGTGCCAAGGTAACATATAGAAGAAAGAGTTTATTGGGAATTTCCCATTTCCAAGGGTGAGAGTCCCTGACCATCATGGTGGAAAGCCTGGCACAGGACAGCAAGCATGGCGCTGAAACTGTAGTAGAGAACTTACACATTGAGACCCAACCTAGAGGCAGAGAGAGAGAGAACTCACAGAGAACGGCACTGGGTTTTTAAACTTCAAAGCCTGCCCCCAATGCCACATCTCCTCCAACAAGGCCACACCTCCTAATCCTTCTACCAACCAAGCATTCAAATATATAAGCCTATGGGACCATTCCCATTCAGACCACCACAGATGCTTTCCCAATTATATCTCTTTTAATTGCTTCTCTTATCTTCTTGCTGTTGCTGAGAATTCTAGCACTATACTGACTTAGAGGAAAGTAGACACCCTTGTCTTATTCTTGATTTTAGTGGGAGTGTTTTGAGTTTTTCTCCTATTAAATACAAAGATTGCTCTGTTTGTCATAAATAGTCTTTATTATGTTAACATATGTTCCTTGTATCCTAAATTTCTCTAGGACTTTTATCATGTAGGGGAGTTGGATTTTCTTAGAAAACCCCTTCTCCATCTGCTAAGATGACCATGTGTTCTCTGCCCTTGAGTCCATTTATATGGTGTATTATACTCATTTATTTATACTTGTTAAATCATCCCTACATCCTTTGTCAATGCCTACTTGGTCATGAAAATACATAATATTTTTATATAGTCTTGAATTAAGATTGCAGGTATTTAGTTGAAATTTTTGAATCTATGTTCATCAGGGACAATGGTTTATAACTTTCCTGTTATGTTTTTATTCATTTTGGGTTTTGGGATAATACCGTCTTCATAACTAGAGTTTGGTCCTATTCCTTCCTTTCCTGTTTTTGTGGAATAATTTGAGAAGCTTTGGTGTCAGTTCTTGGAAGGTCTGGTAGAATTCAGCAATGAATCCATCTGGGCCCTGGCTTTTTATAGTTGGGAAATTTTTTATTACTTGTTCAATCTCACTGCTTCTTATAGATCTGTTTAAATTATTTATCTCATCTTGGTTTAATTTTGGCAGATCATATGCATCTAGAAGTTCATCCATTTCTTTTAGATTTTCAATTCAGTGTAATATATGTTTTTGTCATAGTGAGTTTATGAATTTCTTCAGTAATTGTTATGATGGTTCTAATTTTATCTCTAATTTTTTTTAACTTTGATCTCTTCTCTCTTTTGCTTAGTTTGGTGAAAGGTTTGTCAATTATAAGGTTCAAATTTTTGTTTTATAAATTCTTTGTACTGTTCTTTGTACTGTTTTTCTAACTTCTAGTTTATTAATTTCTTTCCTAATCTTTTTATACAGCAATGTTAATTAATTTTGTTGTTTGATAATGTCACACATGCATATATCATGTCTGATTACTCCCCTCACCCTTCCCCCCTCTTATCTACCTCCCATCCCTAACAACTCCTGTCAGCAAGCCCCTTGCCCAGGCACATGACTTTTAGTTTTGTTTTGTGACCTCTTTAGTTTAGCAAAGACCCGTCCGTTTAACCATTGGATTAGAAATGTCTGCTGTAGCCTGGTGTAGTCCTCGGTGGGCACAGAACTGAAAGCAATGTTTTTCGTGATTCCTGTATCTAGGGAGTTGAGTTTAGGGAGTTAAGTGGTGAAAGGTAAGACCCCATGAGTCCCTCTTCTATCCGTGCCTGATTCTCCTTTTATAGACCTAGTGTAGGCATTCACACCTGCTGTGAGTTCATGACTGCAATGGCTGTGTCTTGCCAGAAAATGACATTTTACAGCCCTTTTCCTTATCTTCTGGCTCTTGCTATCTTTGGTCCCCTTCTTCTGCAATGTTTCCTGAGACTTAGTATAAATAACTTAGAGATGATATAAATAAATGGTTTTTGATGAACACTAATACATCACCGCTGCTCACCAACTTCTGTAGCCATGGTTTTCTTCATTCTCCATTACTCACTGGAAGAGGCTTCACTGATTAAGAATTAGAGCAGTTTTCGTCTCTGGGTAAATACTACAAATATTCAGATGACAGCTTGATAACATGTCAGTTTACCTAAACAACTGTATTCAGCTTCCTGCTAGGGCCTAGGATCTCTCTGACCATGCTTTCTAAATCAGATTTACAGTACCAAACATGGCTCTCCTCCTGTGGAGTGAATGTAAAATCAAGTTGAAGAACAGGTAGTTACCCCAGTAACGGTAGTGCCATTTTTGCACTTGGCCTCATACATCATAGGATTCACAGTTGGGCAAGACCCGATGGTGTCTTTTCTCCCCTAAGAGCCTATATAGCACCCTTTGGAATGTTTTGATTTCTTTTTTGATTTTTTCAGTTACCCACCCATCATTCGACAGTGTGCTATTTAATCTCCATGTGCTGGAATGGAGGCTTTCATTGCATGGTAGAGTATTTGCCTAGCAAGCTCAAGACTTGGTTCCCAAAACCCCAGAACTAGAAAAGAAAACATAAAAGCAAAAACTCCCAAGAAATTAATCTCCTTTAATTTACATATGTTCTATATTTTTCTCTTACTATTGGTTCCTAATTTTATTCTATTGTGATCAGATAAGCTACATATAATTACTTTACTTTTCCTGAATTTGTTTAGACTTGCTTCGTGTCTTAACATATGACCTGCCTTATAGACAGTTTCATGTGCTGCTGAGAAGAATGCATATTCTGCAGTATTGTAGTGGAATATTCAGTAGATGTCTGCTAAATCTACTTAATCTATGATTTCATTCTAGACATTTTCCTCTTCTTTTTTTGTGATGACCTCTATCTTGGCAAGAGTAGGGTATTAAAGTCACCCACTATTATTGCACTAAGATTAGCCTGTGGCTTCGCCTCTAGTAGTATTTGTTTAATGATGTTAAGTATACACGTGTTCAGTGCATATACTGTTACAATAGCAATGTCCTCTTGGTAGACTGTTCCCTTAATCAGAATGAGGCTACCTTCTTCCTAGCTCAGACTTGGTTATGAATGTCTTTATTTGTGCTTGTATAGAAATAGCCTAACTTGTCCCTCAACTTCAAAGGATGGATTTACTTAGCAGTCATCTGCTTTCAAGACTTGAGATATATTGTTCAATAACGTCCTGGCTTCTAGGGTTGCTTATGAGAGCTCTGATATTATTCCAATGAGCTTACATTTGTAGGTGAGCTGTTGCTCTTCCCTTGGAGTTGTTAATATTGATTCCTTTTGACATTTTGACTATAGAGCCTCATGGGGGACCCTTCTCTAATCATGTCTATGGTATGCTAAATGCTTCTTGCATTTGAATGACCATTTCTTTCTCCAAATTTAAATAATTTTCTGCTATAATTTCATTAAATAGACTCTCTATTTCCTTAATTGGATCTCAGTGCTTTCCTTTATCTTGTAGATTTTAAGTTTGTTCTCTTGATTATATTCCAGAGTTCTGAGATGATGTGGTTGTACTCTTTTTTATTTATTTATTTATTTATTAAAATTTCCACCTCCTCCCCTCCAGTCCTAAAAGCAGTCAGGGTTCCCTGCCCTGTGGGAAGTCCAAGGACCTCCCACCTCCATCCAGGTCTAGGAAGGTGAGCATCCAAACAAACTAGTCTTTCACAAAGCTAGTCCATGCAGTAGAATCAAAACCCAGTGCCATTGTCCTTGGCTTTTCAGTCAGTCCTCGTTGTCAGCCACATTCAGAGAGTCCAGTTTGATCACAAGCTCCATCAGTTCCAGTGTTCTTCTTTGAATATATTTCCCTAATCTTCTTCTCCTACCCCTGATTGTCTTTGCTCTGCTTGGTCAAGTCTTCTTCTGGTAGTGCTAAATAAAAAACATTGCGTTTTTTATTTAACTCTCTGTGTTTTACAATTCTTTTTTTACAAACTTCTTTGCTAGATTTTTATCCCATGATGCTGGTCTTTCCATCCATGTGTCTGGTTACCTCATCCACTGGCCTTTCCTCTACGTTGCTGGCTTCCCTCTCTGCTCCCTGAATTGAATTCAGATGTTTCTGTGTAACTTCTTTGTGGTCACTGATTGGTTTTACCAGTAAACTTATAGCATCTTCATCCAGCATCTTCACGTGTTTCGACATCTTTTAATCTGATAGTTGAGGAGTTAGTATCTTTGGGAGGAGTAATATTTTTTCATGTTTCCTGTATCTGTGTTGTGGTTGCTACCTCTTTGTTAGTTTAACTATCTTTCTGGTTTATTGAGGGGTCTTCTTACTGGGTGCTCTTGCTTAGTCCTTATTCTCCCATGTCACTCAGAGAAGAGAAAATGAACAGCTATACGGCACCAAACTATGAAGGCCTGATGAAGAAATACACTTATAATTGAGTGATATAATGCCCTACTTTGGATGACCATAACAAGACAATTGGTAAATGCTAATGCAGAATGTGCTATGATGTTCAAAGTCATTTAGGATGAATGGAAAAAGACTAAGTGGATCAAATAAAGGAAGGGGCGGGGAAAGAAAATACAAAGAAGAATGGAGAAGAATGTTTTGAGAGAAGAGAAAAGAGCAAGCTATTAGGAAAAAAATAAAACAAACAACAACAATAAAAAAGATTCCCCAATCATGTGAAAGTCAAAAATAAATTAAATAAATATAAGGAGGAATTAAAAATAGAAACATGAAGATTTTTTTAAATACTAGTGCAGCATACTATAAAATGGGAAGCTTTACCAAAGAAAAAAAGAGGGAAGCAAAATATTTAAAGGAAAAGGGAAAAGGTTTCCTAGTAATAAAAAAGGTGTTTAGAAAAACATATGAATTGAATGAAAGGGATAAAAATGTAAAAGTCATTTCAAATATTAATATTCTTAAATATTACCAAGCAAAAACACTGCTGAAAGTGTGGTTAGAACGGAAGAGGATAAACACAGCAAAAAAAAGCAAAGAGAAGTGAAGGCAGAAGCAGATGTGTGGAAGTCACTTCCTCCTGGCTCTAAAGACTGGAAAGCTGGGTTTATGCATGGGAGGCGGAAGAGTATGGGAATCAGTTGATCTTCTGGGCTCTTGTCCTACCTATGGCATATGCTGGCGCTGAGCCCGTCCCAGACAAGGATCTAGTGTCGGTGGGACTGCCTGTAGTGGCTTCCCTTCCTTGTGCCTCTGCTGGCCTTCCTTAGATACACAGCTATGAGCTGGACAGTTTCTCTCACCTTCCTGAGTCTCCTGGGCTAAACGTCTGAGAAGGCTGATGTCTGAGCTTGGGGTGACTCCCACACTGGGAGTGTGGGAAGCAAGCACTCTGTATAGTCTGGCAGCTCTTCATATTTCCAGAATCTTCTAAGTATTAATCACTTAGAATTAATCACTGGAATTAAGAGTTCCCAGCCTCTTCAGCAGTTAAAAGCAGATAGGTGGAGCCAGAAGCTGACCGCCTGCTGACCTCAGGCACAGAGCTACCAAATTCCACTGCTATTTCCAGTTGATGAGACTGACCCCTGGCCACCAAGGGTAGGGTTACGCACTTGACTGCCCGAGCCAAGCCTCCTGCGTTCCCACCGTTTTTTAGGTTGCCAGCACCCAGGCCTCCCGCTTTTATCACAGCTTCCAGGACTGTCTCTCAACCTTGGTGTTGCGTCAGCCGAAACTCGGCCCCTCACAACATTTGTTGCTCTCCTTGGTTTTCAACAGTAGACTCACCCTGGACAGGCAGTACCTGGTCGTTGCCCTTCCATTCAAACCGAGTGGCACAAATGGAATTCCTTTCCTTCCTACCCCATTCCTAAGGGGATTGCCTCTTATCAAAACCCACAACTAAATGTAAGGTTAGTGAGGGCGCAGGCTTGTCCTAAGGGTAGAACTGCCTCCGGTCTATCAGCTGCAGTTTTCCAGGGGAGTAGTTAATGTATGGAATCATATCAGCTGCAAACAAGGATGTTTGCACTATTGCTTTTCCTCTTTGTATTTCCTTGACCTCCTTCAGTTTCCTTGTGCGTTAGCTAAGACTTAAGCCCTATGAGATGGTCATGTGGCTTCTGTCCTTGGATCTATTTATGTGGTAGATTGCGTCTATTGATTGATATATGCTGAGCCATGTCTACATAGCTGGGATGATGTCAACTTGATCATAGTAAATAATCTTTTTGATGTGTTCATAAATTCAGCTTCCAAGTGTTTTGTTGAAAATGTCTACCCCTGCGTTGATCAATAATTTTGTTTTTCTTTCTCCCCTTCTTTGCTGTATCTTTGTCTGGTTTGGATTCGGGATAATACTGGCTTCATTGAAAGAAATGGCAGTGTTTCTTCCTACTCAAATATGAAGAAATATTAAATATGGTTGTAGAAATGTGCACATGTTTGCCTTTCTCTCGACATTTTGCATGGGCAAACCAGCTTAAATAATTTAAGGAGGATTCGGATTAGTTCTGTGAAGTTCTGGTAGAATTTTGCAGGGTATCCATCTGGCCCTGGTCTTTTTTTTTTTTTTTTTTTTTAAGTTGGGAGATCTTTGATTGCTGCTTCTACCTCATTGGTTGTTGTGAGCTCGTTTAAATTATTTATTCCGTCTTGATTTAATTTGTATAGGTCATATATAGCTAGAAATTCATCATTCTTTTAGATATTCCAATTTAGTGGAAGTTTATAGAGTCTATCCTTAAGATTCTCTGGATTTCCTCAGTATCTAATGCTTCCTCCCTACTCTCTGATTTTATCAATGTGGGTCCTTGCTTACTTTGGCTAAAGGTTTGTCAATTTTGTCAATCTTTTTAAAGAACAAACTCTTCATTTCATTGATTCTTTGTGATTTTTTTCTATTTCATTAATTTCAGCCCTGAGTTTATTTTCATATATTTTTTAAGATTTATTTATTATGCATAATGTTCTACCTGCACGCCAGAAGAGGGCGCCAGATCTCATTATAAACAGCTGTGAGCCACCACAGTGCTGGGACTTGATTTCAGGACCTCTGGAAGAGCAAGCATGACATGATTCAATATTTCTTCATTTGCCGAGACTTGCTTTGTGTCCTACTTTGTGGCTGATTTTGGAGAACAGTCCATGGGCTGTTGAGAAGAAAGACGTTCTCTGGTGTTTGAGTGGAAAGTCCTACAGAAGTCTCTTAGATATATTTGATTTCTGATGTCATTTACCTTCAGGATTTCTCTACTGAGTTTTTGCTGAATGATTTGTATATTGTTGAGAGTTGGGTTTTGAGGTCACCCACCATCACTGTGTTGGGATCAGTCTATGACCTGAGAGCTAGCAGAGTTTCATTTGTGAAATTAGGTGCTCTTGCGTTTGGTGCGTACATGTTTAGAACTGTTGGATCTTTTTGGTGGAACTTTCCTTTATTGGGTATAAAATGCCCTTCCCTCTCTCTTTGACTAGTTTTCTGATTTGTCTGGCCTTGGGACTTATTTTGTCACATAGTAAAATAGCTTTACCTGCTCTGCCTTTGTCTATCATTTGACCCTGTTGTGGTATCAATTAATGGTGAATTGTGCTTCTTCGAGGTACCAAAAAGATGGAGCCTGTTTTCTAACCCAGTTTGGTAGTCTGTGACTTTCAACTAGGGGAATTGAGACCATTAATATTGAGTTGTTATTGAACAGTATTTATTAATTCCTGATGTTTTGCTGTGGTGGTGTTTTCTTAAACATCTTCTGATTAATTGTTCTGGAATTATTTACTTATTCCTCATGCTCTTTTGGGTGCATTTGGTCCTTAAGACAAAAATATTCCTTTTAACTTCCTCTGTGGAGCTGACTTAATGGACACAAAGTCCTTAAATCTCTATCACAGAAAGTTTGACTTTCTCCTGTTATTATGATTAATATTTTTTAATATGGAGTTTTTATCTACATGTATATCTGCACACCAGAAGAGGATGTGGAATCCCATTGGACTATAGTTACAGACAGGTGTAAGCCTCCATGTGGGTGCTGGGAATTGAATCCAAGACTTCTGGAAGAGCAGCCAGTGCTCTTAACCACTGAGTCATCTGTCTGGACCTCATGATTGATATTTTTGCTGGGTATAGGAATCTAGGTTGGCATCTGTGGTGTTTCAGAACTAGTAGATCATTAATCTAGGCCACCTGACTTTCAGTGTCTCCACTGAAAAGTAAGATGTTATTCTGATGGGCCTGCCTCCTTTGAAACTTGGTCTTTCTCTCTTGAAGAGTTCAAAGTCCTTTCTTTTTCTGTACACTTAGTGTTTTGATTATTAAATGACATAGAAAATATCTGACCCTGTCTGTTTGCTGTTTTGTGTGCCTCTAGCACCTTGATAGGTGCAATATTTAAGAAGTTTTTTTTTCCTATGATTTTGTTGAAAATATCTTCTGTGCTTTTAAACAAGATTTCTTCTCTCTCATCTGTATGTTCATAGATGTGGTCTTTTTCGAGAGTCCCAGAATTACTGATGTTCCATTCCTGGTTTTGTTTGTTTGTTTAGATTTAACATTTTATTTAACTGGGTGGTCCAATTCGCTACCTCGTCCTTGAAACCTGATATCCTTTCTTCTACTTGCTCCAATCTACTGAGGCTTTCCTCTGAGCCTTTTGTTTGACTTTCTGAGTTTTCTATTTCGAGTTTTATTTCAGTTTGGCTTTTCTTCAGAGATTCTATCTCTTTATTAAATTCTGTTTTCATATTTTAAATTGTTTTCATTATTTCATTCAGCTGTTTGTGTTTTTCTGTCTTCATTCAGACATTTATTCTTATTCTCTTTGAGTTCTTTTAACATCTTTATAATTGCTATTTTGAAATCATTGTCTTGTGTATCAGCTAAGTTGTCTTACTCGGGAAATATTACAATGGGAGTGCTAATTTCTGGACAAGACATGTTGTCTTGGTTACTTATGCCGTTTGTATTATTGCAGTGGGACCTAGGCATCTATATATAGGTGACTGGTGGTGGTTATTGGTATGGCTATCTGGTCTGACCATGGTTGAGTGGGTGTTTGAGTCTTGACTGTTTCCCCAATATTTTAGCTTGTGGGCCAGCTGAATGGTGCTTGAAGTTCAGTCTTGTAGCAAATCTATGATGATATGTGAATGAGGTATCAGGAGCGGTCCCAGATCAACCAGACAGGTGCAGCTTCGGAGCAAACCTCCAGGCTTAGTAGGTTCTTGCAAGCAATCGTAGTAAGTCTGTGGCCAGTTTTTTGGGTTCTACAGGTAGTACTTTGGTAGCAGGTGCTAGGTCACAGCAGGAGTGGGCAGTATTCTGTACAGGTGAGCCAGAGGATGCCACGCTATCCTCAGGTAGCAATAGGTAGGGTAAATGCTATACTGGGGGTCCCTATCTGGGGTCAGGTACAGGATGCTACATGGTCCCAGGGTGGTGTGGTGGAGGGGTTTCCTTTATTCTTTAAATACACCCCGCACCTTGCGTATACTCACCCCCACTAGGCTACCACATATGTTCTGTCACTAGCTATAAGCTCCACCCTTCAGTAGCTCATATCCAAGAAGACAGAGATGAGATCTAAATTGGGGAATAACAAGATTTTTCGGAGTAATGAGCTTCTGCTGAGAATGGAAACAAAGAAACGTATTTTAGAGTGGGCGGTCAGAGGCATCCTTCCTGACGAGGCAATGTGCAGGCAAAGACAGGATTGACAAGCAACAGACAGCTGTGTGGGCAGGAGAAGGGCAGCCATGCAGAGGGAGCAGCTGGTGCAAATGCCATCAGGCTGGGGTGTATTGGGATATGCTACAGTGTGGCTAGGAGAGGAAAGGGAGCTGGACAGGGGCTGGCTCTCAGCGACGCTTAATCCAGGTGTGAGCAACACCCAGAAAAACACCGAGCTTCCCAGGCACGCTTTCTGTGTGTTCTGCCCAAGCCCAACTGAGTCCTCCCTCAGTGGCCTCTTGAAAGGACTCGCAAACCAGGCCAGCTACCAGCTAGGCTGGCATCGAGAGCTGGGTTCTTGGAAAACTTGTAGTAGCTGCCAAGGATTATCTTGATTCCTGAAAATCCATTTCAAGCCGTGCCCAGGCAGCCCTCCCTGCTCCAGGGGGCAAGCTCTTTCTCTAACCCCGCAGCGGCCACTGCTCCCGCCCAAGATAAAGAGCAAAGGTTTTTAGGCACATGAAATGATAACACACATCAACATTTGTCACTACGGCTGACAAAAGTGCCAACTAGAAATCAGGCCTGGCGGCACACACCTATAATCTTAGTACTTGGGAGGCGGAGACAGAGAATCATCGTCTCAGTTTCTTTCCTATTGCTGTAACAAGGCACCGTGACCAAGGCAACTTCTAAAAGAAAGCATTTAATGTGTGGGTTCGTACTCCCAGAGGGTTAGAGTCCATGACCAGCATGGCAGGGAGCAGGGCAGCAGCAGGCAGGCTTGGTGCTGGAGCAGTAGCAGAGAGTTTTCGTCTGATCCACCAGCAGGAGGCAGAGGGAGCTACCTGGGAATGGCATGGGGTTTTGAAACCTCCGAGCCCACCCCCAGTGACATACCTCCTCCAACGAGAACACACTTTCTAATCATTCCCAAACCGTTCTACCAACTGAGGACCAAGCATTCAGGAGTATAAGAATATGGGGTGTTGTGGGATATTTGTACACTGTGTTAATATGTATTGGTGTGACTGGTTTAATAAAGAGATGAAGGGCCAATAGTTAGTCAGGAGGTATAGGTGAGATTTTCAGGCAGAAGGAGGAAGTAGGAGGATCTCGACGTCAAGGCACAGAGGAGACGCCAACAAGATATGGAGGGGAGTCAGACATTCAGAATGAAAGAAAGGTAAAAAGACACATGGTAAGATGTAGATTAAGAGGAATGGGTTGATTTAAGTTGTCAGAGCTAGTTAGGAACAAGCCTAAGCTATGGGCCAAGCTTTCATAATTAATAGTAAGTCTCCGTGTCATTATTTGGAAGTCGACTGGCGGGACAGAAAAAGACTTGTTACTATGGAGCAATTCTCATTCAGATCACACAATCATAAATTTCAATCTGTCCCGTGATACACAATAAGATTTAAAAATAAATAAATAAACCTCAGACTAACAAATAGCAGGGCTAAAGAGATGACTCAGAGATTAAGAGTACTAACTGCTATTCCAGAGGACCTAAGTTCGGTTCCCAGCACCAATATAACACAGTTCAGAGCTTCTTGTAACTGCCACTTCTAGGGAGCCCTCTTCTGGACTCCATGGGCACATGCTCTCTCTCTCTCTCTCTCTCTGTCTCTCTCTCTCTCTCTCTCTCTCTCTCTCTCTCTCACACACACACACACACACACACACACAGAGAGAGAGAGAGAGAGAGAGAGAGAGAGAGAGAGAGAGAGAGAGAGATTTGCATATACACATAATTAAAAATAAGATAAATATTATTTTTAGAAAGCCAGGTATAGTGGCACATGCTTTTAGTGACAGCATCCGGAGACAGAGACAGGATGATCTTTGTGTGTTCAAGGCCAGCTTGGTCTACAGAGTGAGTTACAGGACAGCATAGTGAGACCCTGTTTCAGAAGAAAGCAAACCAAAACAAAAAGGCAAGTACTAAATCACAGTAAACTCATCTTACTTTTTGATGACAACTCTTTCGTCATTGCAAGAAGCTGTGTAGTAATGAATCACAAACTCCAACCTCCCAGGTGAACTTCACCTGATGCCTGAGGCTAAGAACCCCAGCTGGGTCCTCTCTGTATCCAAAGGGCTTGACTCTTACCTGATCTGGAAAAGCAGCCCCATTTCCTGTGTGGGAGCCAGGAAATGCCGTTTCACTGTGGCCCAGGGAATGTCCTCCTTCAACCTCTTGCCTTTGATTAAGTGACACAGTGCTCTAAGACATTCAGGCCCACTCAAGCAAGTCTTACCCCACCCCATGCCCATCCACGACTCAGTTGTGGTCCTCCCACCCATCTGTCTCCGTGCAGCCCCCTTGAAAAGCCAGAAGAAAAGGCTGTGCTGAGCCAAGATGCGGAATCAGCTGGGCCCACGTTGCCACAGGCCTGGCTGGCAGCAGAGACAGATGCACAAGACTCGAGTGACCCTCTGTGCCACTGAATGCAGCCAGGCTACATGGTGATGGGGACTTCAAGCAGCCCCAGCTCACACATGCTGCCCACCCCATAATCCCCCCACCGACTGCCTATGCTCAGTCAACTGAGAGAGACTCAGCCTCAGACGTAGGAAACCAAGGATGCTGCCGGGGAGCAGCAGAATAGCAGGCTAGCTCTGGGAAATGTCACCATTTATTGTTTTCCCCAGTCGCATCAACCCTCAGCAAACACGTTCCAAGTGACAGAAAAGTTATTTTCCAGTTTCCCAGGGTCCTGGACCCAGTAATAACATCTTGCTGAAGGGCAATGGGTCTGTCTTTAACCTTGCCCTCCTTAGCAGGTACATGTTCTGGAGGCTTCCAGCAGCAACCTGGGGTATTGTGTGCTCCCTGTGTGCGGATGGTCGAATGCTCGGTCGCTTTCCCTTCTGGAAAAGTAGCAGGCCCCCAGGTCTAGGCTCAGCCAGTGCAGGGTGTCTCTTCTTTCCACTGGCTCCTCTGGAAACCCACTAAGTTATCTTAATTACCATTCCTCCTCACTCTGTGCCAAGAATTGGGGAGATTTATAATTGGATCAGTCAAATATTTACTGTGGTTTATTTCTCTGCCACTGCAGCTTCTTGTAAAAGTTGTGTTTTCATGCCACTTCCGGGCATGAGTGGTGGCTCACAGGCCCGGCCCTCTCCTGCAAGTCAGCCAGGGTTGTTCCTCCAAGGTCAGAGGGGAAGGGGTGGGGAAGGAGGGGGAGAGGGAGGGGGAGAGAGAGGGAGAAGGAAGACGAAGGGAGGGAAGGAGGAGAGGAGAAAGAAAGCGCACACCTTGAAGAAGAGGGACGTTTTCTATTCCAGGTTATTGTACTGTTTCCCCTTCTTCCCCTGGTATAAAAGAGACAGAGGCCACTGTGTCTCTTTGTTATGTTATGTTATGTTATGTTATGTTATGTTATGTTATGTTATGGTTATATACTCCTAATGCCCTTCAGGGAGCTATGTGACCTGTTAGAATGTGTCGTGCCATGACCTTTATAGCCACCTAAGCAGAGCATGGTCCCTGAATGTGGCCATTTCCTGTTCCTGGAGCAGCCGGTCCTTGTCCTGAGCCTGTGTTATCAGTCCCCATGGAAAATGGAGCTCTAGCCAGGCTTCAGGAAATGCTGTCCTTATGGTACCAGCCTTCTGCCAGTTGCGCTGGCAGGTGACTGTCTGAAACCACATCCTAGAGAGCAGACGCACCCTGAACCAGCAGGTCTCCCTGCCTAGAAGCTCCTTGCTAGCTCCCGGACACTGCCCTGGACTGCAGTCTCCACACTTGGCTCCCCAGACCCGCGTTGTGTCTCTGGACCCTCCCTGGAGCAGCAATGAACAATGTTTGTGTTGTATCAGCCTATGAGTAGAGAAGCCGGATGTTTCACTGAGAGAGGACCAGGTGTGTCAACTGGAATGCTCCGCGGGCAAACTGGGAGAGGCACTCTACAGATACCAGAGGGCCAGTTTCACCAATGAATGGCTCTCCACACTCTCGTGGGTAACCTGTCTTCTTCTGCCTGATGAGTGAGGAGCACAAGGCTGGAATCTGCTGCCATCTTGGGGAGTACCCGGGAAAGGGAAAGAGAAATGGAGCAGAGAAATCCATGAAGCCTGCAGAAGGGGCAGGTCACCATCTCAGAGGCTGGTTGTCACCGGCCGTGATGGATAGATAGTTCTTGGAGGAGTTCCAGGATCTCTTCCAGGTGCTCACCGCCACATCCAGGCCACAGCTATAATGGCACTGCTGCCGTAGTTTGGTACCAGGCCCTGGCAGGCTCAGCAGAGGAGAGAGGGTATGTGAGAGATTCAGGGGGCACCTGGTGACAGCCTCGAAAGGATTGGGTGGCTTGTGCGGCATTGCCCAGCTAGCAGGAATGGAACTACGGAGCCAAAGTGATCTCTGCCACAGAGGCCGCCAAGTTGGAGTGTCAAAGAAGGAAGGGAGATGAGGCACAATCAGGGAGGAAGCTCATTCACATGGTTTATCGTGCTGAACGGGGAAGCACAGTGCTGAGCATCCCTCAAATCTTGATGGTGTCTACGAATTTTCAAACGACCAGCCCACAACCCCCAATCACACACACATTCTAACTGGTCATGCGGGGCTGGCTAAAGCTCTCCTCTCTTCTCCTCTCCCACTTAAAACAGCGCAGCAGAAGAGGGAAGCAGAAATCATCATTGGAGACAAAACAGTTGCTTCATCCCAATATTGTTTCTCTCCATATCATGCATTTACAAATTGGCTATTTTATTCATTTGATGTTTAACAAACATTGACCAATCAGTTTCTGCTCTAGGCAGATTTGGTAGGGGGGCGTGACGTCCAATAAAGATGGCTGAAGTTGCAAGCGCACAATTTGCACACGTATATCAGTTCAGTTCGTTCTTAGAGCTGTGTCTTGTTATGGAAACCATTGTCTTGCCTATTGCAAGGACAAGGAGACAGAGGTGCAGGCCCTTGATAGCTTCCACAAAATGCCAGCAAGCAAGAAAGGCCAGAGCTCGGAGCCTGACCCAAACCCTGAGACTGTCACTCTGGATACTCCAGCAGCCACTGAGTCCCTGTGCCTGCAGCTTGCATCCTTCTGTGTGGGCTAGCGACGGGCACAGGAACAATTGCGTCATTTAGGGAGTAAGAAAAGAGCTCAGAAAGTGATGACGTCCATAAAGGGATACAGAAGTGAGATGTGTGGACCACCGGCTCCCATCTCGCCCTCCCATTCACGCCTTGTTGGAGAACCCGCGGCTGGCAGATTTCCCCTAAATGAAAACTGCCCTCTAAACCTCCACAGAAGGCCTCTGAGGAGTCAGCCAAAATAAATGCCCTTCCTGTACTCTGAAAAATGCCTTCTTCCCCAGTCATTTGATTGGCTGGACAGCCAGACCCGCCACTAGTCCTGAGCCATTTCTGTGTCCCTCGGCTGGCCAGCCAGCTCTGCACCGGGTGACTGATGCCCAAATTAGTCGTGAGCAATGGCTCCGCACAAGTAATCACCTTCCCCAAACTTTGCCTCCTGAGGGTGATAACTCGGACCCCAGGTGAAGCCTATTCTTCTCCTCTCACGACCAAGGAAGGTACAGCCATTGCTCTAGCTCACAGCCGCCTGTAGACACCAGCGTTCATGGTCGGACATTTACGACGTTGCTAGGGAACAAATGCTTCGGTTACAAAGGTCTCTGGAAGCCGCATCTGTTTGTCATATCCCTCCAAACCATTTATTTCAGCCCATAAGGACGATGGTGGGCAGCGGAGTGTGGGGCAGAGGGAAGCTCCCCACAAACACTTATTTACTGAGATGTGAGCCGTTTCGTCTTCCCAGAAATGGCCGTCTCGCTCTCCCCACGTGAACGACTAGAGCCGTGTGTCGCCTCCCTTGGGGTCCTCCCGCTCTGCGCGTAGGTGGCCCTCAGTCACTAAGTACTTTTTAATTTCTTGTCTCCCTGGCACTGCCCTAAGCATTACCTTGTGTCATCCTGGTACTGTATTCCTGAACTTGAGGTGCCACCACCCCTGAGAATAAAAATAGACTCCGCGTCAAACAATAGCGAGTGTGGAGTCAGAATTCAAACGTGGGTTTGTCTAATGGCAGAGCCTTTGTGCTTAAGATTACTAAGGCTTTTGATTTGGAAAATGGGCAATTCTGATGAGGGAGATGTCAAGTTAGGCAATTCCTGGAGCTTCCGGCTATGAAGTCAGGAGGGGGTTATAGCTGATGTCTGCTATGTATGTGGGACTCTTTCCATGGAGGGGAAGGTAGACAGCGCTTTATCCTGCAGAGGTTTTTAATCTGCCGAAGTTCCTCGTTTGGGGTCTTCTCTGAGAGTCAGAGTGCAAGAAACTGTTCTGTGTGGTGACTGTGAGTTTGCGAGATTCATCCATTTCTTCTGGGGTTTATCGATTTTCTTGTCAACAGGAAGAAACATCGGTGTCCTCTTTGCCTTCCCTGCGTCTTCCCTGTCCAGCCCCTGGGCAACTCATGGCTTCTCTCCCTTAGAATGTCCCCCGAGTGCCTGCCCCTCACTTACTGTCCTCATCAAACTCTTTTCGCCTCATGCCTGACTGTCTGCAATCTCCACTTCCTGAACCAGTTTTCCTACTTACTTTTCATTCCCTATAGACCAGTTCATATCCCACCTCCAAAAACTAATTCCTCCAAATGGTCTCTTATCACATCCGTCACTGCCCAAGAGTTTTCAGTGGCTCCCTCTCCCCCGCCGTGAGATTTCACCTGGTACTTAGAACATGTCTGTCTTGGCTAACGCTGGAGCCTTCGTTCCCTCATCCCCGGAAACCTTAGCTGTTGGATTGATGCTGAGCTCATCTCTAGCAACTTCCAACCTGGTTTCCACAGAAACGGGCTTCAACATTTAAATGTTGGTTTCTTTCAGACCAGGCACTACCAAGGCAGAAGTGTCGTAGCTGAACAGAACTTACTTTGTCCCGATTTTTGCTTTGCCACTTAGGAAGTATGTGACTTTAAACGAAATGCTTGGATTTTCTGAACTCTAATCCCCTAACCCTGTAAAATATGGACACAGCCTGGAGCACAGCCCTGCATGTAAACTCTAGCATGGGAACGGCCCTGCATCCAATACCCAACAAAACAGAGAGAAAGAGTAAGGAGGAAATTCTCGCAATTAAAGTATTGTATTTTTTTATTCCAGAATTACCGATGTGTGCTTGTGACCAATAGAAATAGGATTAATAATAATACAGAGTACAAATATCGCGCAGTGGAAGAACACTTGTCTAGCATTTATGTGAACTTAAGTTTCGTTCCCGGCACTACAAAATAGAAATAAAAATTAAGACTGGAGTTTTGGCAAGCACCTATAAATCGAGCTACATGAGAGGCTGATGCAAAAGGATCACAAGTTCAAAGACAACCTAAGAAAGCTATCCAGATTCCATCTCAAAATTAAAATAGAACAAGGGTGGGATTACAGCTCAGTAGCAGAGACCTTGTCTAGCATCCGCAAGGCCCTGGGTCCAAACCCCAGTACCATGTAAAATAAATTAATAATTAGCATTACAGACATGATAAGTTGCAGCTGACACTGTTTCACGCCTTATATGGCTAATTTTACTTTATAAAAGCGTAGTTAAATTTTACTTTTCTATTAGCTGATGGGCAGTGCTGACTAAGGGTACAGGCTGAAAACTGGCCTCACACCTTGTCCTCTCTCTGCTCCCCAGTATGACTTCATGGAACGCTTGGATGGAAAGGAGAAGTGGAGTGTGGTGGAGTCGCCCAGGGAACGCCGTAGCATCCAGACCCTGGTGCAGAACGAGGCCGTGTTTGTGCAGTACTTGGATGTGGGCCTGTGGCACCTAGCCTTCTACAATGATGGCAAGGACAAGGAAATGGTTTCCTTCAACACAGTCGTCTTAGGTAGGTCTGGGGCCCCTGAGGGGAAGCTCTGTAAAGGGTGGGAGGGAGATGATGGGGGCTTTCTGGGAGATGCAGCAGCCCTGACATTGTCCACAGTATGTGATGCCAGACTGCGCAGTCTCTGCGCTTGGCTCTGCCTGCACATGAATTCCATGGGAACCAGCAGGAGTCGCAACCAGGCCTGAGGATGGCTGAATCAGACAGCTGGGGCCAAGTACCATGAGGCCGACCCGAGGGTATTAATTGGTTTTCTATTGCTGGGACAAACGCTGTGACGAAGGCAGCTTGCAGGAAGAAGGGTCGATTTGGAGCTTGTGGTTCCAAAATGGTAACAGTCCTTCACTGTCGCAGCAGGGATGTGTGGCCGCAGGCAAGCGTGGCAACTGGGGTTGTAAGCCAAGACTGAAGGCTTGCATCTCCAATAGCAAACAGGAAGTAGGGTGTACGCCAAAGGGTGCACGTTTTGGAAAACCTCAGAGCCCACCCCCAGTGACGTACTTCCTTCGCAAGACCACACCTCCTCAGCCTCCCCAGATAGCCACCAACTAGGGACCAAGTATTCAGATGTCCGGACTGTGGGAACGTTTCATTCAAATCACCACCTTGAGCACATAGCTGGGCTTGAAAATGCCTCCCTTCCCTACTCATAAAACAGAGGCAATGCTGGTATCACCTCCCTTGCTCCTCCTGGGAATAAAGAATGCTTTTCTATTTCTAGGTCTGTAGCAGAGCCAAGAAACACTGGCCCTTCATATCAGCTTTAACCTCTTAAAAATTGAGAACAAGTCAAAAATCAAAGGCTGTTTTTTTTTTAAATTAAAAAAGACAGCAGGGAAAAAGATACAGGTGTTTTTAAAAGTCATATATTTGTTCCCAAACAGGAAGGCCTCAAAATGCTTTAATTCAATGCCTATCACTCGGGACATGTTTTAGGCCTGCTTTTCACTAGGCATGAAGACAAAAGCTGAGGTTTAATCCAAAATTGCCTCTGCCGTGTGCACATTAACCCCACAAAGGGTGATTTCTTGTAAAGAATCGCATTTTTTCTAGAAAACTCTCGAACTTTAACATTGGAAGGAACTGCAGTGACCATCATTGAGGTTATGAGTTTTCATCGTCTGCTGATAACTGATCCATACAGACGCTCCGTGAGTCAGCAGGCGACTATGCTGTTGCACTGAAGACTAAATTGAGTTCTATGACGCTAACAGGGGCCTCAGGACTCCAAGACGTGGGAATGCCCTTCCCTCCTGAGCCCTGGCCATCATCGTCCTACAGAGCGTGTCACCCCAGCTGCCATTCACTGCGGAGTAAAGATTCACGACAGGGGTCTGGAGTTAGGGCATTCGTGAAAAAAGGACCTCAGAGAGCAGGACTAAGTTCCAGATTTTCTTTCCCACATTGTAGCCGGGTGAGTCACCTTGGCCTCAACCTCCTGACTAGGAAGATGAGATGACCCTATCCCAAAGGCTAATGTGAGGATCGCCGTGAATGAACTATATCTGGCCTGCATCCAGCCTTCACGAATTGGAGCCTGGGACATTAGGAAAACACCTTTGAAACATTGTTATTCTACTTACTACACTGTAGAACTTCTCTTTGGGCCCCACATGTCTTTCTCAAGGAATCTGCTGTTCTTGAAACATCTATGTAATCCATCCTGAATGTCAGACTACAGTTCTTTCTCAGTAACCGCATTAGAATTGTATAAAATCACATATTTTGGGTAGTGACCCTAGGTCTAAGGTTGATCCTTATTCTTTTTCTAAGGAAAAATGGGCCCTCCCAAGGCTAGCCAAATGTTCAAGAGTAGAAGTTGGCACACTGGAGCCCAGGGGCCGAATCTGGCCCACTGCCTGTTTTTATAAATAAAGTTTTATTGGCACACGGCCACATTCATCTGTTTGCATGTTGTGTGTGGCAGCTTTCCCACTGTTACAGCAGAGCTGAGTGTTGCAACAGGGACCATATGGCCCACAGAGCCTAAATAGTTACTATCTGTCCCTTCACGGGGAAAGTTTGCCAACCTATGCTCCAAAGCCATGTCATAACTTAGTCTACTGGAAGTCATAGAGGAAGCTCCCAACAGATGGGAAATCTCTAGGGTGAAGTTAGGTCCCAACAGGGGAGTAAAGTAGAACAGCGGAGACAAAAGCAAGGAATGAGAAACAGAACCGGACTAGAATGAGAAGAACATGATGAGCAATGATTTCCTTTTCGTCTCCTGGTATTTAAATTCTGAAAGTATGTGACAGAGCACGCTTGATGGCCTGCTTGGTGGGGAGGCATGGAAAGCCGGGCACCACAGCAGTGGCACAGGGTGCTGGACCACGTGTTCACCCTCGCCATGTGCCATTGGCGTTCTTCAGCTCACCCAACCCACAGAGTAGCCATCGTGGTGGGGGAAGCCCCTGCCCCTCTGTCATTTGAAAATGGAGGATGCCAAGGCTGAGAATGGAAAAGGACTCACCCAAGGCCACAAAACCAGTGACTTGAAGTCAGAGCACAGACTTTGCACAGCTGTGCTCTTAATCGTGAATTTTTTGGGGATCTAGTCAAACGCACCCGCTTTCGGCGGTTACCTTGCAATGGTGTCTTGCCCCATTTCTTCACCCTGTATGGACACAGAAAGGTAGTGTGGAGACTACTCCCACCCCCAGTCATTACCCTCCCTGCCTGTCAAAGCTGGAAATAGCAATTCTCCCCCAGAGGGCTCCTCTCAGCTATGCTATAGCTCAGAGACAGTCAAAGATAATCAGCCTAATAGTTGGGCAGACATCTTGATAGAGCAATGATAGCAATTGGCCTGAAATGTGGGGAAAGAACAGTATTTTCTTTGGTTCGGAAGTTCTTTCCCACACACCTATCATCAGGGCCTTCTCCATCCAGAGCAGCCAGGAGCAGGAAAACCCCCACTATGATGGGAATCAGAGAGAAAGTGTTAGATGGGTGTGGGGCGATCTCACTGTATACACCCATGACTCAGGACTCTGCCGTCCTCTCCGGAGAAGCCGCCTGCCTTGCAGAAAAGAACATCCTCCTGGAAACCACAGAAGCATATTCTAGAAGTACAGTGTGAGCCTCTACTGTATATAACCCCAGCTCTTGGAGCCAGGAAGAGCTCGGTGGTGGAGTACTCGCCTGCCTGTGCAAGGCCCTGGTTTCAAATCTCTGCACTGCCACAAACAACAATAATAATAGAAAAAAAAAACAAAAAAACTTTGAATTCCTAAGCATGCCTTCATCTCCATTGTTTCTTCCACACAAAAACTTAAACCATGGTAATTCAAAGAGAACAGTCTTAGCTGGGCGTTAGTGGCACATGCCTTTAATCCCAGCACTCGGGAAGCAGAGACAGGTGGATCTTTGTGAGTTCAAGGCCAGCCTGGTCTACAGAGCTAGTTCCAGGACAGGCTCCAAAGCTACAGAGAAACCCTGTCTCGAAAAACCAAAGAGAGAGCGAGCGAGCGAGCGAGCGAGAGAGAGAGAGAGAGAGAATAGTCTTATAATTGGAAAAGGGACTGAAAAAGGCAATACGTTTATAGCTTAACCATCTCTGTGTGGGTCCACTCCCCAGAAAAAAAAATATAAAAATGCTTCAAACGTAAGACCACAGGAAAAGTAAATGTTCAGTAAACTCCATTATAGTTTTTGTTCACTCCAGATTCTCTCCCCTCTTAATCATGTACACACGCACACATTGACACACTTCTGTGACTTTTTACCATGGTGTACCAGTGTATACACTGGTACCCACAGCATACCAGGCCCTGAGGACCTCGGACATTGGTGGCATCTGGCTTCATCCTGGGAGAGGGGAAGAGACATACTTAAAAAAGAAAAAAGTAAGATAGACCATCATAAGCCAGTGAGAGAGGTGACAGGAAAAAAAAAAAGGAGACCAAAAGCCCGCATTGAGGAAAGGGAAGGAAGAAGTCACCCAGAAGTCAAATAACATCTAAGTTGAGGCCTAAGGATAAATGTCCCCAGCTGGGGCCTTGCAGACAAGTAGGGAGCATGCAGAGAGAACCATGGTGACAAGGAGCTTCCCAGACCCTTGCTGCTTTAGGTCTGAAAATACCAAGTGGGGAACTAGGGGCACGAGTCCCACAGCGACTCAGTTCTACGCAAACACCCAGGTTGTCATGGTCACTGAGAAGCAGTCACTACCTCATGGTAGGAACAACTTCCAACACCGCAAGCTCTACCATGCCTGTCCTCTGCTTAGATCGCACACGTGTTTCCAGGAGCCCCAGAATAAGATCCGACTTGTCTGGTGAACTGCGGGGCTCTAGATAATCTCCACCCACCCATTGCCCAGATCTCTCTCTCCAAATCATGCCGCTCTGCTCTCGGCCCACCATCTCCAGTCACTCTAGATTCAATTCACATTAGAGCCTCTGCCTAAGCTGCAGCCCCACCTACCTGGATTTCTCACCCACCGGTTCTCGTCAGCTCCTGACAGTTCATCCTTCCTCGGTACCAGGTGAAAGAGGGAGGCCAACCCTACCCACCCCCTCTAAGGGGCTTCCCTCTCTTACCCCTGAGTAGCTTGCTTTAATTTTTGTTCATTTCTTCGTTGGGGGTGGGGTTTCTTGTATTCTCTGTGACTGTAGAAAGTGAGGGGAGAGCCTGTATCATTTCACGAGCCCCTGCAGTTCCTGGTGTATAATGGGTGCTCAGTTAATACACCGCACTTTATGTTGAAACTAGGATGGGTCTGAGATCTTACCCTAAGTACAAACTAACACTTTAGCCTGCCACTGCTGTTTGGACTGGGGAGATGTCTCGGCCAGTAAAGCACTTGATAGGCAAGCATGAGACTATGAGCCCAACCCTAACAGCCACTTAGAACTCCAAGTACGACAGTGCGTGCCTGTAGTCTCAGTGCTGAGGAAACGGAGTCAGGCGGAACCCTGTGTATTGCTGGCTAGCCAGGCTAGCAAAATCAGAAAGCTCACAATTCAGTGAGGGAAACATAGGAGGTGGAAAGCAATAGGGAAAGACACTGAACACAGCCATGCAGCCGCCACATGCACACGCATGCTCAGGATGTACTACACACATGTACACAGGACTCCAGGGTCACAGACAATGGATTTCAAGCCCTGATGTCCATGGGGTTTCGAGGAGTGGACCTGGTGATCCTACACGTACAGGGTTGCCTCACAGGAGAGAAGCTGTGAACTTACTAAGGCTGGGTCCAGCATGGGTCATAAACATGCTTATCTTTCAGTCCAGAGAGGGGCATTCGCTATTAAACCTGGTAATCCTGCGCTTTAATCTTCAGAGATATTTCCTTTGTCTGCCCAGACCATACATAGATGGCATTGGATAGATGCTTTGGAATATTCCAGAGTAGCCCAACAGTGTAGGTTTTGACTCCCAAGACATATAGAAACAGGAGTAGGCCCAGGCACACCAGTCCTCCAAACTTGCATGAGATTACTAACTTCAGTTATCTATGGAAGCACCCAGTGCCCTTTGAATAAAAGATGAGGTCGCAAAACCCACAGGTACTGTGCATGCTTCTCAGCCCCTTAAAGAACTCACCCAAGGGAGCTGTAGCTGGACAGTGAAATTCTAGACATCAAGAAAACTAATTGGGTGGACTTTATAGTCTTTTATGTATTGGGGGGAAAGAGGAAGAAGAAGAAGAAGAAGAAAAAGAAAGCAAACCCACTTGCTGAGTTTTCTCAGAAACCAAGAACAGCTTGATTCCAGATAATAGAAGTGATTGTTAGAGAAAGATGGCTGGAACACACCGTGTGAGCACTCAGAGCAGTGCAGGGAAGGAGTGTGTGGAGAGCACATCCTGAAACCGCTCACGTGACTCCTTCATGGCACCTTCCTTTCCTCAGGTTGGGTCACGTCATGTGTTGTTGGGCTTACTGGCTCATATTTTTCTTTTCATCATCTTAGTCGTTTGGAATCTGAAAGCTTGGATGTGTCTTGTTTGAATTTAGAACAAAAACGATCATTTTGAAAGAACATGCCCATCTGAAACGACATGAAAAAGTTCCAAACTAATCCCCTGAAAGATTACATGAGATTAAGGATAAGGCGAACCAGAAATAAGATTATAGTGAAGGGTAGAACAAACAGACTAAACAGCGTTTACAAAATAGTTTCTGTGAACATAAAAACTAGGTTTAAATGACTGTTATTGAGGTGGAGGACTGGAGAGATGCCTCAGAGGTCAAGAGCCCTGGTTGTTCTTCTAGAGGACCCAGGTTCAATTCCCAGCACCTACATGGCAGCTCCCAAACATCTGCGACTCGGGTCTCAGGGGATCTGACACCTTCTTCTGGACCCCAAAAGCACCTCACACACGTGGTACACAAACACACATGCAGGCAAAACACCCATACACCTAAAAGGTTTTGTTTTTTTTTTTTAAAAAAGACTGTATAGAACCCAGTACCTGCTTCTTGCAGAACCCTGAAACATGCATAGGGGAATATAAGACTTAAGTATAGCCATGCATCAGTTAAGATAGGGATACACAGAGCTGATTCCTTTCACCCTGGCACACACGTCGTGAAGCACTCACACAGCCTGAGAAGACTGCAGGGGCGCTGGCCCACACTGCCACGTGTGCTGTCCAGTACCAGTCACACCTTGCCTGCAGCTCCTGACTCTGCTTGTCTTTTTCTTATAACTTCCCAAGGGAGAGAACATTTTTGCTTTCCAAGTCTGAGATCAGGAACACCTGCCTGACGCTCCGTACCTGAGGATAGAATCCTGGATCCCTTATTTCAAGCCACCGCTTAAATTGGTGGAGCAACTTCAAGGTGAAGGCATGGCAGACAGGTTTTTAGTGCCTAAAAACCTTGTCGATATCCAGGCACGGAAACTTCAGTAGTATTTAAATACGAATAGACAGTTTCTTCTAAAAAACAAATAAAAGCAACAACAAAGGGGGGCCTGGAAAGATGGCTCGGTTGTTAAGAGCACTTCTTGCTCCTGCATAGGACCTAGGTGCATAGGAGTTCCTGCACCCACAAGGTCGCTCACAACTGCCTGTAACTCCAGTTCCAGAGACTCTAACACCCTCTGCCGGCCTTTGTGGGTACTACATGTGTACAGAGCACCGACGTACAAGTAGACCAAACACTGGTACACAAAAAAAAATATAAATAAATCTTAATAAAATAAAAAGAATAAAAACGCCTTGCGGTCCAGCGTGGGTTAGCACGGGCACAGTGCTGGGTATCTCCACGCTTTGCTCGTGTTGCCCTTGATGCGGCCTTCCCTGTTCCCCTGCTTCGCTCACCCTTGGTCCTCACCACCCCCTTTTGGGTCATTACAAATGGCAGGTTATTAAACCACCACGAAGGTCATCGCTCCATCTCTCTCTTTCAGATTCGGTGCAGGACTGTCCACGTAACTGCCACGGGAATGGCGAATGCGTGTCCGGATTGTGTCACTGCTTCCCAGGGTTCCTAGGCGCGGACTGTGCTAAAGGTACGTGTCACCACGCCCCGGCAGTGGGGTGGGAGAAGGAGCTCCCTGGTCGCCTTCCCATTAAGTCCTCTGCGCGTGAACTTTGCAAACCCACGCATGCTCCAAGGTTCCCTCTTTGGCAAGGAGCCTGTTTTGATATATGATCAGCGGCTAGTGTGCCTATAGGAGTAAGGCAGCCAGCCTTGGCACTGAGGTGTGCTGAGAAGAAAGATTTGCTAAAAATGAGATGGTCGGATTTCCTGTAAAAGCAGAAGTGAATTACCATCACTCCTTTCTTATAATCATTAGCTTCTATGTAATGGGAGATTAAGCATCTCAGGGTTAGTGAATTTCATTCATTCTGGCCAGCTATACTCCTAATCTAGGAAGTGCTATTTATCTTTGTGGAATTGGTTTTAAATTGTATTATTAATTTATCTAGACTGCTTTGCAAAGAATGGCTGGGGCCTTGAGATTCTTGGGGGAAAGGTAATTTAAGAAAGAAAATGACTCTCTAAAGAACAAGGAATTTAGAGGCTGTACACCTGGCTTGGAAGAGACCTTCAATGTGACCTTGAATTGGCTCTCAGGGTTAAGTGTAGTTGGGGCACAAGCACACACACACACACACGTGTATCCAGAACACCACAAACACATTCACAAGTATTGCACTATCCTTTTCTGTTTCATTTCTAAAATACACGATACTGCGTGTAACACAGAGTGCCCACCCGCAAATAGGGAAGTGTGGAAAACAGCAAGGGGACATTACGAGACCTCGTTCAGCTTGAGCTTTCCAGCCTCGACTTTGTCCATACACATCTCTGCCTCTTGGTGACCTTGTGCGAGTCAGTCAGCATTTCTGAACTTCGATTTCCTGATCTAGAAAAGGAAGCATGACCTCTGAAGTCCAGTGCGGGTGGTGTCCATACACACAAAGCAGAGGACCAGCAAGTGCACAGTAGTGAGAACTAGCGCGGTACTAAGTACTACTCGGAATTTTGTGTCTCAGTAGAGCCCATTGTAAGGTGCCAAAGGGGTTGGTTTTGTGGCTTATTTATATTTTAATTTCTTTATATAATCAGGTCATCTTTATTTTCATCACCTTTATCTGCATTTCACTAAAGATTTCTGCCTTGATATTTAAAGATCACTAAAACTGCTACCACATAAACAATATCATTGCTTTGTGCCATCCTCAAAGCTCTTGCTCTGGAAAATAACATCTAGAGACTCTCCGTAACTTAAAGATTTGAGATTTGCATCCCGATGAGTACTCAGTGTTAAGCGAAGGAGACTTTTATATCCCAGAATTCCTGGCATTGGTGACTATGTATGTGGCATCCCTTCCTAAGACATCTTGTCTGTCCCATAACATACAGGTATGGTCAACTTATCAGATGTGGAAAGACAGGAAAAATGAAATCCGTGAACAGTTTCCTTAGCTATGTTCAGCAGAGCACACTCGCGTCCCAGGACACAGGGTCATACCCACAAGGAGAACGACAGACCATCAGCTCCTTCCAGTGCTGACTCCAAGGGGTCCAGGGGGGTGGAGGTTGACCCTGCATTGCCATGTCGAGTGCTTTTCCTAGGGACGGCTTAAAGGAAGGCAAGCCTCAATATCGTCTGAATGGCTTTTCTTGTGTAATCTAATTTTCCTGAGAGTGAAGGCATTAATGAAAGGAAGGACTGAGTCGCCCTTTTATATGTGGCTGCAAATGGGCTGAACACTCAGCCGCGCGGGGCTGTGAGCTGTAAATGTGTATTAACACTGACACACATCGATGTATTATTAATCCTAAAAACCATGTGTGCTCGGACTGCACATCCAGTCACTGGCCTTTCAGACCCAAGTAGCTGGCCATTTAAGAACTCTCCACTCGGAATCCATTTGCAGACGTGTGTCCATTCTGCATTATGGATCCGTAATGGGGTGTACATTTAGCTGCTTAAAAGGACTCTCGGTGTGTGTTTTGCATCCGCCTCCTGTGCTGCGGCTGGGCGCACCCTCCAAGCGTGCATTAGCCATAGAATATAATTGATCCTTGTGAAACAAATATTGAGTGCCTGGTAAGAGGAGTTATTCCTTCCTACTCAATCGCCGCTCCTAAAATCAAGCTCTGAACTTGTATGCATATTTTAATTTAACTGTTGATACGTATGATGGGTAAAATCGAGGCACTTAAAGAATAAAATTGCTTTCCACTGTATCTCTCATTTATTGTAGGCAAAGTTGGTTTAAGAGTATTGGAAGCAACTGCCTGCCTCTCTGCCCTAACAGTGCTTCCTCCTTCCTGCTGTTGCAGTGGCCACAGGTCAAGTTGCTTTGTTATGAACCATGTATGCTTCCTTCCAGTTCCAAGCCCTTACTTCCCAAACTTTGACCTTCCCAAACTTGGCCATCAGTACTTTTACTAACTTATTTTTAAATCAATTCATTTCATTTAAATTAATTCATTGCACATATGCAGATATAGTTCTTTTAAAAAGGACAACGCCATAGCAAAAATTGAAAAAAAAAAAGACTAGAATCAGTTGCCATGAATATAAAATGTGAATGCCCCTTTAAAAGTAACCAAAGAGTTGCCAGGTGGTGGTGACACACGCCTTTAATCCCAGCACTGGGAGACAGAGGCATATCTCTGAGTTCAAGGCCAGCCTGGTCTACAGAGTGAGTTCCTGGACAGATAGGGCTATTATACAGAGAAAACCTGTTTCAAAAAAATTAAATAAATAGATAAATAAATAATAACCAGAAATTTGTCTTCTTTGCCACATTCGTCTTTTTCAAATATTTAAGCCAAGTCATCTTCTAACCTTTTATAACTCACCAAGTATCCAGTAGTAGTAAGAGTAAGCTGGGAGGTGGCGATGCATATATTTAATCCCAGTACTCAGGAGGCAGGGGCAGGTTGATCTCTGTGAGTTCGAGGCCAGCCTGGTTTACAGAGCGAGTTCCAGGACAAGCTTCAGAGCTACACAGAGAAACCCTGTCTTGGAAAACCGAAGGGGGGTGGGGAATCCAGTAGTGAGGACTGGGGCCGTAGCGTAGAGCGATGGTCTCAAATGCATTAATGCAACGCATGAGGTCCTGCGTTTGATCCCCAGCACTGCCAAACAAAAACAAAACAAAAGCCAAACACCCAGCCATAGACCCCGAATATCCATCCAAACCTTGGCTTCTTAGGGAAACCCAAGTTTAAGCACCTCGTCCCATGGGCGCTGGCTTCCGAGAATCAGAGAAAGCTCTGAGTGCTCCTGTAAGACAAGGGATTCGCAAACAGGCTCCAGCTGCCTGGACAGCTTCCAGAAGGGGAACTCTAACCCCAGGTCTGGGACTGACCTGATGCCGAAGCCTGCACGTCCACTACTCTCAAATGCTAAGTATGTGCTGGGCACTGTGCAAGTCATTGAATACATACTGTCTCATCTGTCCACAGAGCGGCAATGTGACATGGGTCAGAGTTCTACCAATCTTCCCCACACCGATTTTTTTTTTAAAGCTTTCTGCATTAACGATGGTAAAGAAGGCTCAGTGGGTAAAGGTATTCATCAACAACACTCACAGCCTGAGTTCGGTTCCAGGGACCAGCGCGGTAGAATGAGAGCTGAGACCTGAAAGTTATCTTTAGACCTACATTCATGTGCATACGCACACACGCGCACACACACATGCATATGCACACATACACATATATACATACACACACATACACACACACAAACAGAAAATATAACTTAAAATTTTTCAAGTAACTTAAAATATAAAGACAAGTTACCAAAATAGGAGAATTTCTAAACACAGTCGTTCCTGCCCCCCCCCAAACCTCTTTAAGGTCAGCATTTTAAATTTAAACTTCAAAGCCAGAAACTTAACACCCATGCAGTAATTTGAACTGACTTATAGACTTTTCTTTCCACTTTTGCCTTTCACACCTGGTTCAGGATCCCACGCTTTGTTTCATTATCATGACCCCTTGGTCCATCTGATCCATCCAACCCATGATAGTTCTTTAACTCTTGTATTTCATTTCATGGCCTTGGCCCTTCTGAACGGCATTGCTTAGGCAAATTGTATACATCTCCTCTCAGTCTGGGCTTATCTGCTACATTTTATGACTAGATTGAAGTTACGCGTTTTAGATACTATTTACCCTTCAGTGAATTACATAAGTCACGAATGAAGCTCCTATGCAAACATGAAGGAATGATGTTAAGTATGGTTGTATGAGTGTGCACATGCTTTTCTTTCTCTCGACATTTTGCATGGGCAAACCATCTTAAAGGCCCAACTCCATTGGTATTGCTCGGTCTGTCAGTGGCCAGGAGATGTCCCATTCACAAACCACTTTTGAGACCAAGAAACTGGTGTTAGCAAGGAGTAACTTGAGGCTGACAGGGGAAGGTCACCAGACTAGCAAGAGCAGTTGGCTCTCAGCCTCCTGCTGCCCACAGCAGCCTGACCCATCTCCTGGCTGGAGCCCACCACCACCTCCCTTCTTTCTGGATTAAACCACTGCAGGAGACACAAGTACAAGGTCTCCCCCCCAACCAGGAATGCACAGCACCTTTGTTCTTGCTCTGACAGCTGTACCCCCAAATGCCTTAGTTTCTGCCAGTCTGCTAGCATAGGCAGCCAGCAAACTCGGGCCCTCCTGCCAGGGAGAGAATGTGCCACGTTAGCAGGCGAAATTCCCATCGCATGTAAGCGACCTGGTGTGTGTCCAAGCGACAGAAATACAGATTTACTCTCTTGACCTCACACTGTGCACCCCATGCCCTGCAATGTGCGGTGCAGGCAGTTGCTCCTTGCTTCTTGGGCCTGCCAGTCTCCCTCAGGCCTCTGAAGTCATCCTTCCACAGAGCCTGGGGACCATCAGCACACATTAGCAAAGCACTCATTCTGCACCCCCTGCTGTCCTGGGGCTTCCAGGAGCACAGAGGTCAAAACGGACCTGACCCTCAGTAGGAACACGGGCTGCTTCTAGTGTGGCACTCCTAGTCACTTGAGGGAACTTAACCATGCAAATGCCTATGACACGCGGGCTAGGAGGAGCCTGCTGCAGGAAGAGCCAGAAACACAAGGTGTGCCGAGCAGCTCTGGGCCCTGCCTTCTGAAGTACATAGGAAATAAGCGGCTCGTTTTCCCACATTGCTATGGGAAACAGCGAATGCCCAGATGTTACTGAGGAGGAGATCAGGGAGTTTATGAGGCACAGAAGTGGTGTGTTGTAAGCAGCAGTGGGCAGGGGAGGGGCTCTCAGGATCCTTCAACCGTCTTGGAAATCACACCGAAGGAGGAAGATGAATATAAAAGATTTATCGTTAACAGCAGGCCCTAAAGATGGAGACATGGCTGACCACACCACACAGAGGCTGCGTGGGAGGTGGCCCCTAGAGTGAGACAGATCAAACAGGTGGGAAGCAGAACTTGAACCCGTGGTCAAAGGCACTTACTGGGGTTCAGGGTAGATTTGCCATAGCCGGTGTGAGGGAATTTCACTGATGTGCGAATGTCACCAGGCCCCGCCGACAGAGACCAGCTTGAACACACAGGGGCACTTGGTAGCCTGGGCTAGGTTCCCATAGCCTGTTTGTGGGAGTGTTGTGCCTTCAAGAAGAATTAAAATTTCTCAAGTTGATTCTTTTTCCCCCCCTTGTTGTTTTGTAAGATGAAGCCTCACATAGTTCAAGAGGACCTTGAACTCCCTCTTTAGTTGAGGCTATTCCCGAATTTCTAATCCCCTTGCCTCCACCCCAAGTTGCTGAGATTACAGGCATACACCACCATACCTGGTTTTAAAAGAAAAATGAAAAATATGCAGTATAGTGGTATTTATGAAAGTAATCAGTAAAAAGAGAAAGAGAAAAGCTCAAAGAAGCTGCAGCAACGGAGCTGTGGTGAAGAATCACGTCCACTGTGATGTAGAAGGAATCTGCTCAGATGCCGTCTACTTCCCAACCGTTTGTAGCTTTCTCCCCCAGCTGATCCTCTAGCCCAGGTATCACCCCACTTCTCACCTGAGGTGTAGGTCACCCCCCTAGCCTTCCTGTCATCGCTCTTCCTCTTGCGGATCTCCCTCAGTGTGCCAAACCTGTTTGCTGGGGGCTGGAGGCTCTGGGTTATTATTCTTTTCCTTCTTATTTACTTTTATTTCAAGGCCTTGCGTTGGCTTCACTTTTCCTAGACTGGCGTGCAGACAAAGTCCCCCTGCTTTTCGGAAGTGAGCTGAGACTCAAGCTCCCAGCTTAAACTCGGGAGCCTCTGAGGACTTATTCGGGCTGAACTGGAGGCTCCGAACGCAGTAGAGCCGTAACAGCCAGGTGCCACAGCTGTTGGGTAACTCGACTTTTGTAACTATTAGAAACGACAACTCCTGCTGCCAAACAGCTGTCAACCGAGCCCCAGAAATACCACAAACTTGGGAACATAAAGTGTGTGGTTTTTTTCCTCTAGGGGTGAGGCTCAGCTCCTATCTAGTTCTGTGCAGCCTTGAGAGGAGGGAGTAAGGACCTTGCTACTCCTCTCTGAACAGGCAAATGTCGCCCCGCCACCCCGTCCCTCTTGGCCACACTCTATCCCTTGCATCAAACTGCCTCCACGATCATCATCATCACTGACATTGTTGCGTTCTTATTGTGGGCAAACCAACTCTGAGAAGCTGCACAATTGTCACACCACCAGTGATGCTCTATAAGTGATGGTCACCTCAGAGATGAAGAAAGCGAGGCGCCCAACAGGTTGAGTAACTTGCTATCATTGCCCAGATTGGAAGTAGAACTGCTGAGAATCCCACCAACCGCTGGGCCTAAACCCCTCACAGCAGACCAGCCATGAGACGGGCTTCAGAGAGATAAGGGGTAGCGAAACAGGGTTTTGCACAGTGTGTGCTCTTAGTCTGTATTAGGGTTCTGCTCTTAAATCTGGGGGTGTAAGGAAAAGAAGCACATGGTTAAGGGTTTATTAAAAAGAAATGGCAGAGCCACAGCTTGACACCAAGGCCACTTGAGGCCAACCCTGGTGCTCCAGCCGTGTTTGCTGAGCAGCCAGGTGGGTTTCTTCACCACTGTTTCGCCCTTTGCCAGCTCTTCCATTCCACGCTGTCCTCGGGTTCCCTTCCCTGTGTAGTGGCCACCAGCCTCTCCACATGGCTTTTCTCCTCCTCAGCATCTCTGGAGTGCTCTCAAACCTCTTCCCCGCTGTAGTTGCTCTCCTTGAATACCCTCAATGGCTCCCAGTGACCTGCTCAATCGTGTACAGTTACCAGGGAGATTACCATGAATGCCAGTTCCTGGATCCCTCCCCAGTGGCAGGCAGTTGAATCATGGGATTAGATGTGGCTTCGGATATGCCTCTTACCAAGGCTTCTAGGGCCCTGCAGGTGCTTAGGGTCCACATTGTGGAGGCCCAAAAGTGTAAGCCTGTTTCCACCTTGTCTAAAGGGCAGAGAGTTTGAGCTTGTTCAAAGTTGTTGACCAACGTGACTACACATCTTGACCTGGGGTGTGGTTACTTAGTTCTCTGGACATTAAAATGGCCCATCCAGGTAGTCCACTCCACCCTGACCAATGGGCAGGAAATTCAAGCATACTTCTGCTCCTTCTTTTTAAATAGGAGGTTTGACCTGGGGAGTGCCTGCCTTCGGGACACGTGGTCTAGGATGGATTCACCACCTAAACAACAGAATGCTAATGACTTGATGCCTCACAGATTGAAGCAAATAACTGTTCTGGTTGTCCTTTGTATCATGTGAAAGCAGTCTTTTGTCTTCTTCCCCCTGTTGTATTGGGGTATAAAATGAATGGATTTTAGTATTCACTGGAACTCCCTCCCAATTCTATCTTTTGTTTTCTGTTTTATTATTTTTACTCGTCTTCATGCCCATTGCTAACTCTTCTAATCCCCATGCCCCTACCCCAGTAAGTGGTATTTTGGTCAAAGCTGGTCTCCGATACCACATTCTCACACAGAACAAGTAGAATGGTGTTCAACCATGACCCACACTGCTCTTGCTCCATACAGCCCACTAAGGCCCACACGTCACAGATTCAAGGATTTAGCCCATCAAAGGACAGGGATTGCTCATTGCTCTTTGCTCATAGCCATCTCGGCTGGAAAAATCCCAGAATCCCAAGACTTTACCCTTCAACTGCTGGTCTTTTGTGGAACTCAAGGTCACAGCTCACCACCTTCTGGCAACACTCCCACAAATAACCCTGCTGTCACTCAGAGGCAGGAAAGGCAAGGATTGGGGGCAGGGCTCTCTCATGCTCTGCCAGGCTGTTCTGCTGGAAAGATAGCTCGCTTTCTCTTGCTGATCAAGAGCAATAGCAGCTGTCCTTGTCCCCAGTGTGGCACCCAAGCCATAGTATGTACCTACTAAAATGTCTGATGACTTCAAGTTAAGGGACAAGGCTAACAAAGTTAAAACGTTGCTGGAAATGTGACCGATATGAGTGCCGGAGAGCATGGTGTTAATTTGTCAGAGTAATCGTGCCTGTGACAGCCAGTCAGCCTAGGTACGGCGTGAGTGGAAGGACCATGCACAGGCTACGAGTGGATAATACAAAATAAAGAAGTGCTTACAGACAGGAGGTACCATTTAGTTCACAGCCCACGTCCATCCTTAGAATGATGGAGAGATGGGGGGCAAAAGGAAGCAACAGCGTTGGAATTCACTGGCTTGACCTCTGTGCTCCTCCAGTCAACTGTGCCCATTGTAGCAGCCATTCGGCCGCGCTGAGCCTCGGTTTGTCTTCTGTGTAATGGGGATGGTTGCCTTGCCGCCAACTGTCAACATAAGCACACGTGAAGCTTGCAAAAGCACAGTAGCATGTAGGACACACTCCAGAAATGCTGAGTTAACCTACACGGCAAGCTTCTGGTGTCAAGGAAAAAGTAAGATCATGTGACAAGGAAGGACAGATTTGAGGTGATGTGATATGACCCTAACGGCCACAGGAGAGTGCATTGTTAAGTAGACACCCCAATTCCAAGCAGTAGCAGCTCTCTAAGCCCTAACAATGAGTACTGTCAGCAGCCCTGGCAGGGTGACTGGCTCCTTCTGTTTACCTGCTTTCTTCTCTGCTCACCAAGGAGAAAGGACAAGCCCTCAGCTCCTTCCAGATGGGAGGGGGGGTTCCCATTGCAACAGATACACACCCTTTATAGCATCCTTGACAAAAAAAATAACTCTGCCTCTTGCACAGTGGCCTCGCTCCCTTGTGAAATGTGTTTGGATCCCATAGCCCCCAACCCGGGTTGCTTCTGTCTCCCTCTACCACCCCTTGACTGCAGATGAGTCTGGATTACGGCTGCTGGCCCCCAGAATATTCCACAGCCTGTTGAATTTTGACAACCCAATCTTTCCTCTCCTCCCTCCCACTCCTGGGCTAAAGAAGCAACTGGGTGTGGATTTCTTGGCAGCTGGGCCCAGGAGGAGGAGCTGGAAGCAGGTGCACTTGAACATGTTCCGCACCAAGCGACTGAGCAGCCATACTGAGCAAGCCACGGTCAGAGGACTAGCTCAGGGGTAACTGCTACCACAGAGCAAAGAGGAACTACATCCCGGGCAGCACGCAGAGTGCGTCACGAGAATGACGTGGCTACATCTCTTCACAGCGCACTGTTTCAGAAAAGAGAGACAGAGATGTATGGAGGCTGAGGGGCATTTGTCTATTTTTTGCTTTTGTGAGACAGGGCCTCACTCTATAGCCCAAGATGGCATAGAACTTGCTATGCAGTCAGGTTTCAAACTTGTACCATCCTCCTGCCTCAGCCCCCGCAAGTGCTGGGATATCAGGCATTCGCCACTCTGCCCCGTTGAGGTGGTATTTCATAAATACCCTCTGCCACTTGGTTAGTGATTCCCACATTTGGTGGCTTGGTGAGTCATCTCAACGCGGTAGCTACTGGAGTCTGGTCACAGTTTCTAATTCAGTAAGTCTGGGACCTCCAGAGCCTGTTCAGTTCCCAAAGTCTTCAGCTGGAGGCCAGCCCTTCCAGAAGCCAAAGACTTTGTTCAAGTTTGTATGTGAGTCTGGATCACGCTACCGTGGAACTCAGCTGAGACTGTCCAGCAAGACCCAGAACCTGGGATCCCCCGACACCCACCCTCATTTCTTTGCTTTTGAAACAAACCACAACCAACATCTTTTTTCTCTCTTCCTAAACCACTTGGCTAAGTAGCTGCAGAGTCCTAGAAACCAGGGTGCCTAACACTGGGGAGATGAGTGAGGCCCGTGGACTAGGGGAAACCCTGTTGTTTCAGAAAGGCTTAACACGGGCAAACCTCCAGTCTCTAGAAAGGATGTAGGCTGGGATGGGGGACAGATATTCTACCCTGTAACTAGCCGGAGCAATTTTCTCCTAATGAAAATAATAATAATAAAATAACATCTATTGATTTCTTACCCCGAGCCAGGACCCACAAGCATTATTTATCTCGTTTCTTTCGATTTCCACGAGAACCCTATAGAGCACACCAGGAGTCTCACCTCCCTTTAAAGGTGAAATAAGAAGTTTAAAGTGTCTGGTCATACAGTCAGGGGTGGGGGTGGGGGAACAACAAGAAACTCTGATTCACGAGCCAGCTCTGCGCAGACTCCTTCCTAGGAACTACAGAGACACAGGTGAACACAGCATGCCAACGTGCCTTCACGACACTCCCCTGCTTGTGGCGGGCGAGGCACAGTGAAGTTGCCAATTTATCTCTGCGCTTCAACCCCAACAGAAGCATAAAAGCTTCGCCGTGGTCTTGCACCGCAGAGGTACAGATGCCAAAGAATTTAAATATCTGTTATGTAACCGGGGCTGTTGTCACAGATACACACCCTTAGATTTTTTTTTTTAAAAGCAGCTTAAGTACTTATCGATTGAGAACTTTTAACTCTCAAAATGGAGGCGTCTCCATATCTCTACAGGTATTTTAAATGAATTGAATTAATCATAGGCTTAAAAGTCTCTTGCGATCTTCGTTAACTTCCCTGGGTTTAATTAAAACATCTGTGCACTTTTAATTTATCGATTCATCCAACTCATATGTCATGTTTTTAACACACCCCGGCCTGCTCTGCATCATTTTTAACCCGATTTCCACTTAACTAAAGCAATTAAATTCACCCCGGATTAATTAAAGCATCCATACTTTCGTGCTTAAGTCAGCGTGCGCCGCTTTCCCCATGGCTCCTGAATGCCAGAGAGTTGACACACCTGATGAGGGTTTTGTCCTTCTGGTAATTCTTCCCTGAGTCGCTTTCTTGCTTAAATGTGCCATTTGACAGACGGGGGAAGGAGGAAGTTGGTGCTTCAGGAGCTGCCCCGCCCCCATCCTCCCCCCTACCCTCACCCCCACCCCCAGAGCCAGGGGCTTTGCCCCTCTCTGGCAGAAGGCACCCTCCGCGTTCCTCTCCTTCAGAGTTCCGCCGCCTGCTGCTTCTCCCACAGAATGCCTGAAGAGTCTGGGCCTTTTCTCCTCCTTCATTTCTCGTCCCAACGTCCCCCATCCTCTCTCTTAAGCAAAACCCATTATTGCTCTGTCTTTTAACAGACGAGGAGAACGGGGGTGCTGAGCACGTGCCTTGGGCGGGGCGCCATGAATGTGGACCCAGGATCTTTCTGAATGTTGCCTGGGATTTCCTCCCCCACCTACTGTCCTCCCCAGGGTCCAGCACCCCTAAGCCCTGGCAGCATTTCCAGGCTGTGAACAGCTTTTTAATTTTTCTACCCATCTGAGAAGCCTAAAATTCCATCTTAATGGTGTTTATATTTATATGTAATTGTTAAAGATTCTGCATAGCTTTTATATTGGCAGGCTGTTTTAATTCTGATGCAGACTTCACCCGCTTTTCCATTTGTCTGTGTCTTTGTATCGATTTATAAAGATCCTTGTACAGGTTAAATAGTAAACTTTGTTCTCTGAAACACGTTAAGATCTATCTTTCCAATATTGCTTATGACCTGGTTTAGTTTTAGGCCAGTATCCACTGTCGAATAGATGTAAATTTCGTGCTCTCAAACTTAATCACTTTTCTTTTTTTGGAATATCTATCTTTCATATATCCTGAAGAAAATAAGATTACTCTCCAATGTTTTCTAATACTTCAACTCTTTACACTGTATAGAGTTTATTGTTTGATATAGGGTACAATAAGGGCCAACTTGGTTGTGCAGGAAATGAAATGCCACTTCCAGGGATGTTGAAGGGAAACCTGTCTTTCTTAACACCATTTTTTTTCTCCTTGAAAGAAAGTGGAATACTGCTTTTGTATTGAGAGCCTTAACTCTGTGTGGCCTCCATAACCCAAATGTTAGATTGTTGATTGGAACACGAATTCTAATTGGTCTTATTAGAGAGTGAAAGCTGGGGGATCAGAGAAGCGGAGCGGCCAGATGCTCAGACCAAAGGGGCCATCCTGTTCTCAGACTGCGTCCTCTGGCCGACTACTTCAGTTTACATCTGACTGCACCTCCATACTGCGTTGCTCTTGTCTCCTCCCACCTTATATTCCTCTCTCTGCCCAGTCACATCCCTTCCTCTCTCCACCTCCTTAGTGTGGAGATTCAACAAGTGTGACTTCTACGAACTGGGATTAAAGGTGTAAGCCAACACCGCCTGGCTCTGTTTCTCTTTGAGACTGGATCAATCAAGTGTAGACCAGGCTGGCCTTGAACTCACAGAGGTCTGTCTGCCTCTGTCTCCCTGTCTCCCAAGTCCTGTCGTAAAGGATGTGTGTCACCGCAGCCTGGATGGTGGCTTAGTGGCTTAGCTCTGCACTCTGATCTTCAGGCAAGCTTTGTTTGTTAAAACACAAACAAAATACCACTACAGTTGGTTGCTCTGAAGGGCGAAGGCAGCTGCTCCCTGCCACTGTTGTCTGTGTTTAGTACTGGGCTACCAGTCCCTGGTTGCTGGCTTGCTGGGAGTGAAGGCATGCAGCACACACTGTCATTCTGGCGATTCACCTGGGGTGCTAGGGTCTAGCATATTCTCGAGTCCCTTTTCGAAAGAAGTAGCCGCGAGTGGGTGGCAGCGCGAGGCGTGGCTCACACCTGTAATCCCAGCTCTCGGGAAGCTGAGTCAGAAGGCTGTAAGTCTGTGGCAAGCCTGGCTTCCATAGCGAGCTCTAGGCTACCCTGGAACATCAATCAATGAGTAAATAAATAAATTAATAAAAAAAATTCAAAGTTAGCTTTCAAATCACTTTCAAGGTGTATCGTTTGAGAGCGCCTCTCCACAACAGGTCCAGCTCCCTGATGACTTGCCGCCTGCAGCCAATTTGCCTCTCGCATCCATGCATCCATCGTACTAATCCTCCCCTACAGCCCTTGCACTCCCTCTGAGTGTCCGCTCCACTGAAAGTGGCAGGTCGGTCGACAGGATTTGTTTTTCTTCAAACAGCGATGAGTGGTTGGTCCTGTAACTGCCTCCCAAGTAAATAACACTGATAATTCATCTCCTCCCGTACAGAGACGCCGGGAAGGGGAAACTCCAGCTTGATCATTAAAATGAGCTTTCCACCATCCAGGTGAATCTAAAGTGTGTCATTTCTTTTTTTTTTGTCATGAGCCTGTTAGCTTGTCAGGCGTTAGTGGCAGCGGTCATTTATTTTTCTTCTGCGGAAGTCTTAAGGCTTCCATTGACTGGGCTGAGTAAAACAGGAATTGTCAATTTGTACACACATTTTAATTAATTTTAAATAGAAGCTTGAATGCACAGTGTTCTATTCCTGGAAGGCTGTGGGGTAAAGGAGAGAAAGAGAGAAGCAGGAAGATAAAACATCTCGCATATGGTTCCTGACCAGTCAAAACTAGCTCCCACCCACACCTGGAGAGAAGTTGATGACTTCTCTCTGTTGAGGCTACCTGGCATTCTTTTGGTTATGGGGGTAGTGTGTGTGCATACATGTGCATGTGCGCATGTATATACAAAATGCTCGTGTGGGAGAACTGTGGCTGGCTTTTTTTTTTTTTTTAATCTTATCAACCCCTCCAGTCAGGCAGGCTGGGGATCCAGTTTGAAAGATCACAGGAACATTCATGACTTGTCTCGCAGGTGTCAGCTCCCACGTTGATTCCTTGGTCATGTTATGTCATTTCCCCCTCCCTTCCACTCGGAGAGACAGGTTTCTAAAGAGGATCTTGAATACCCAAGTTTAGTCACCGTTTTCAAACCCCACAGCTGACACACGAAGACTGGCTGCTGAGCCTGGGACTTTCTGTCACCAGAATCATTGCCCTTTTCGCTTCTACTTCGTGTCGCTTCTTGGTGGGACATGGAGGCCAAAGAATTTTTCTGCTCTGTCTTAAAAAAATAATGATCATTACGTGATCACACCCCGAAGACATTAAATCCAAGTAGTTGTTCACAGGAGAGGTTCCCGGTTCCCACTCGGCTTCTCCATGTAGACAAGTCTGCGCCACACATCTTTATTCTGGGGCCCTAGGATGGGTGGTGCCTGAGACTCTATTACAGAAAGGGTTCCTGGCTTTCCGTGTTGCAAACCCGGCGACCACTAGCAGGCTTCATTCTTTGTTTCAGCGACAATGAACTCCTTGAGTTCCGCTCTTCCCATCAGCCCCTTTGGGGCTTTTAAACCTTTGGGGTTTTCAAATGGTGTGTCAGCCGAGCCTCTCAAGTGCCCTGTTTTCCAGAAAACATCAGCGTCTTGCATCTCTGACCACAGTCCCAGCAAGCTTGCCTCAAACAAATTGAGAAAGGGCTACATTTAGGAACGCCGTGACCTGACTCATTTTTACTTGTTCCCTGAGTAATTTAAGTAGGTCACATTTTGAACTTGATTTCCCACCCATCTGATTTTATATAAAAACCAATTCTTATTTCCTAGACAATTCTAACTTTTCCCCACCACTTGGAGTTTGTGCGAAAGAGAAGGAGAAAATGATTCTTCCTTTGATCAACTAATATAGACAGTAATCATTTGCTTCCTCCCCTACCTTGTGGGAATAAAAAAAAAATATGCAGTGGGCCACAGCGGCGAGGATTTGAGGTCTTGTCTTGCCTCCAGGTAGCCCATCCAATATACAGTATGCAGGTCAGAGATAGTCTTGGAAGGCTACGCATTGTCTGGATGCATTTCTCACTGTTGCTTATTTCAGGCATGAGGGTGGAACTGGGGTGAGAAACGATGTATATTCTAGTCTTCCTTCTGGAGATCTTTCCATGTGACCCAGATCAGAAATGACAAAGTAGGCTTTCTCTTGAATGCCAGCTTACCCTCCTTGCAAGTATTAGCCTGGGCATTGTGATGGTTTCAGGTTCTTTCTAGGCTCAGGAGAAGATGCCATGATCCATTAATGATGTCTGCAGAATCCCAAAAGAAGGATCATAATCTGCCTGAACACATTTGCATCCATTTGCATCACCTTGAGCTTGGCATGCATCCTGTGATGAACTGATGTAGAGCAAACTTAGTTTGTCTCCAAATATCTCTCAAGACTTCAAGAAAGTACATCATTGCTCTTGCTAGTTCCCACTTGCACGGTCCCTATTTGGGGTTCCAAGCTCTTCCCTCTACCTTCCAAGACAATCAGTATCTCTAGTAACTGCAGAATCCCCTACTTAACATCTCAAGTGTTGAGAAGCACGCACCCTCCACTTAAAAAGGTTTATCTAAATTCAGTGTGTGCCTTTGATGTCATTTAAACTCATTCCTCTCTAGATATTTCATAAGGATAAGAATTTTGGAAATAATATCCTCAACAGTTTCTACAAATGTCCTCTTATAAAGTATTTGGGAAAATAATATCTCATCAATCATATGCCAACTATTGAGATATTTTATTTCAAATCAGTTTGAAATTTAGGGGGAAATCTATTGTGTTTGCAACATGAGGGCTGTTTGAGGCATCATTCTTTCTTGGTCGTTCATAACTAGTTCTTGGTGTTTTCCCAAAAACCTTTCAAGAATGCAGAAGTGTTTAGCCAAGGCAGTCAGCATTATAGAACTCAGAACGGATAGGAAGTCATCTTTGGTAAGCACTGTGCCTGTCTTCTAGAAGGTTACCATGTCTCTGGGACGTCAGACACTCACGGAGAGGAGTTAGTGACTGTACCATAACCACCGAAGGGACAAGTAAAGCAGGGTGGGCAGTGGATTGAATAGTGATCTGACTGACTGCACAATCGGCTCATGGAATGCTGAAGTCCCCTGGTTTCGTATGTATGCACCATGCATCCGTGAAGAAGTCTCAGAACCAGGGCTCAAAATCACAGACACCACCAGTAGCCACTGAAACACCTGCACGGGCCACAGCCGAAGGTCTCTTCCCGAAGGCCTGTGCCGTAACCGAGACCGTCAGAGACACGCTCTGTTTCCAATCAGGTTGGAAATGCAGGTTGATTGCAAATCACGGATGACAGGACAGGTCTAAAGCTTCAAAGAGCTACTAGAACCCCCTTGGAAATAAACGCTGACAGTGAGAAGTGGCACATTTGAGGCCAACTTATAGCAGAGGGAGTGGCATTCCAGACAACCCCACAGACTTTTCAACCTGTGTCCCATAAGCAAAGGCTAGGAGTGGAGCATGCTCCAGGTGGCACACTTCAGGCCTGCCTTCCTCCTTCTCTTGGTTTGTTTTTGCTTTGTTTTGTTTCTTAATAAGCCAGTCTTATTTTTATCTTTGTAATTTAATGCATGTGTTCTCCTTTGGAATAGATACACTTATATCTTCGTGGTATAGGTAATAAACTAAGCCAGAGAGCGATTCATCGATTCAAATGTGTCCAGAACAGGAGCCAATTTTTCTGGCGATCAAATAATGAGTAAAATACACTCAGACCCCCAGTCAGTGCCGACGGCCTCTATAACAGTTTCCATAAGAGCATAGCTGTAGAGTGTGCTAACCTGGGTTCCAGCTGGGCCCCTGCTTGTGAGCCCTGTCAAAAAGATCACCAGTCTGAGCCTCCAGCGCATGGTGGAATCGTAGCTGCCCCTCAAAGGGTGGTTCTGATCATTCAGTCAGGAAAGGCCTACAGCATCCTCTGCTGTGCCTGGCCAGGCATGAGCAGGAGCCACTGGCAGCAATGGCCCTGTAGTCGTTTTGTACTTGAAGGTGACCAGGTACCTCTGTGGCTAAGTCCTCAGCCTACGAGGTTGGAGGCAAAGCTGCGATGCCAGACAGACACACACGGCCCTTCAGATGCCGATCCCCTGTGACCTGGTGTCCTCTCTTTGGTTTTACAGCCGCCTGCCCTGTCCTGTGCAGTGGGAATGGACAGTATTCCAAAGGAACATGCCAGTGCTACAGTGGCTGGAAAGGTGCCGAGTGTGACGTACCCATGAACCAGTGCATCGACCCTACCTGCGGGGGCCATGGCTCTTGCATTGACGGCAACTGCGTGTGTGCTGCTGGCTACAAGGGCGAGAACTGCGAGGAAGGTAAGCAGGGAGAGTCGGCTGCTGGAGAGCCGTGCAGGGCTTGACCTGAGCTGGAGAGAGCCCTGAACTGGGCTCCCTGCGTTGCAAAGAAAACTTCACGCAGTGTTTTGCACCCAAAACTTCAAACCCCTGGGCTTTGGTAAACTTCTTTAGCTGTAGTCTAGGAAAGGCCTGTGGAGATGGTTCTGGAAGGAATGTTTTGTTTCACTCTACAGACGTTAATTACTTTACTCTTCCTCCTGTGTTTTCTCTCTCGATTGTTCTCTGCCTCTGTCTATCTGCCTGTATGCTCTCCTCCTTGCCTTCCTTTCTTCTGCATATCTTTTGGAAAGCACGAATTTATTTGTGTGTGTGTGTGTGTGTGTGTGTGTGTGTGTGTGCTCTCACATACATGCAAACAACATACATGTGGTGGTCGGAGGACAGCTTGCAGGAGTTGATTCTCTTCATTTACTGTGCGGGCTCTGGGGCTTGAACTTACGTCCTCAGCTTTGGTAGTAAGCGACTTGCCCTGCTATGCCATCTTGCCAGGCCCCCTCTCCAGATCAAATTCCCTCTTTTCTTCTGCTTCATTTAAAGTCCTCTAATTGAGAATTTCTAGAACTATCTAGAGGAAGGAAGCAAGGATTCCTAAGATTGGCTCCCCCAACAGACACCCTCAAAGCAGACTTCTTGATGTTGTTATGATTTGGTTGCTTTCTTCTTGGTATTCTTAGACCCATGCACATCTCTGCAAATATTTCGATAAAACCCCTTGCCCTTGGAGGTCAGACAGGCTTGAAAGAGTATACATATGTGGGTCATTTTGAGACCGAACCTGCAGCAAATCAGAGAAGCAAAGCTATGCAGCTAGGTAGGATCAATGACCTGCTGCAACCCTAACCATCCTTGCATCCCTCCTCCACCTCAGTCTTGCCAGTGTCATATCCTTAGAAACACCCTGTAGGCTTCCCTTATAAAATCCCCATTCCATTCTACAACTGTGGTCTCAAAAGAGTCAGCTTCTAGAATATTTTTCTTCTACAAATTTTCAATAGATCAGACATAACACCCTTAATGTCACCCAGAAATCTGCCCACCCCCAGATCTCCCCTGCTTCATTCACTATACATTTTTACCTCTATTAGGAAAGATAACTTCCCTGTGTTTTTTTTTTTTTTTGTCATAAAACCAAATTGGGAGTTGGGATGGAGGAAATACTGATTTAATAACTCTGCTGGAAAGGTTAAAGTTCCTGAAGATGAATGGATTACAGGAGGCAAAGGTGCATTTACTGAAAACAGGGGAGAAGTCAATGCTACGGCAGGAAAGGTTAAAACAACCTTCTGCGTGTACGGCTGGGCAGCAGCGAGGTACGGGGACAAGGCGGGGACGAGGCGTTGTCGGTCTTCGGGGTTTTTTTTTCTGTCCGGCAAAGATGGTGTATGAGCAGAATGTCAAGTGGTTCCTGGACTTCCTTACTCTCCCAAGAAGTCTTAGGTAAACGTTCAGAGTGAATCAACCAAACAGTGAAACAAGTAAGCCTCGCGGAAGGTTGTAGAAGGATGAGATCTCCGCTATTGATCTCTGCTACCCAAAAACAATGAACAGAGGCGATGCACACACTGCTTTCAAACGAGGAAATGGAGCCAGAACGCCTGAGTCAGCACTTTTCCTTCCATTTAGCCTTTTTCTTTCTGATATTCATCATAGTCATAACGTTCGAATGCCTTACCTGAAATGGCAATGAAATCAATAGCTACCATACATACTTTTGCTGCAGAAACATTGTTGCACTATTAACAAATCTGTGGGAGAAAATGAAAGGGTATCTTTTGAGATACAATACAATGATGTCTGCGGAAGCAGGAAGGAGACGAGAGGGAACTGATAAATTTAAGTTGGCCATGTTTTCATGTCAGCTTCATGGCTGAGTCATTTTTCAATGACGTTTAACTTCATAAACGTAATTCATGGTTATTTGGGGGTTCGTGGTACATACAGTTTTTTAAAACTCCTTTTCCATCCTTGGGGATCAGAAGGCATTCACAAGCCCTTTCTGTCAAATCTACAGAGGACCCCACACCAAATGAGTTCTAATGATTTCAGCCTTCAGAAGCCGGTATTTCGAGGGACAGGATACTTAAATGAGCAAGGCCAATGTCCTCCTTCTAAGTACAACTGTTTCTGTTTCTATTTATAAAGCTTCGTAAAACCACAGAGTCTCTCCCGCCTGTTTAAGACTCTAAAATCATGGCCAAAAGACCATCAGATGGAATTGGAACCAAATTTAAAATCCATTGTAAAACCATTCCTCTTAAAATTTGAATTTGGTTATTCTATCAGCCACTGTATAATTATAGCGCACCAAGGGCATATTTACTAATACCACTGCCCAGAGGAAATGTTGGCTCGTATTTCTGGATACTATAAATGGCCCTTTTGATGGCATTCTAGTACTGGGGTAATAAATCTTAGTGGCTTTTCCTCCTTTCTTCTCATCATAATTCAGGACAGAGAAGGGAGCTAATATATCTGGCAGAAAAAAAATCTTCTCTCTCTCTCTCTCCCTCTCTCTCTCTCTCTCTCTCTCTGTGTGTGTGTGTGTGTGTGTGTGTGTGTGTGTGTGTGTGTGTGCGCGCGCATATACTTTCATTATCTCTTAAGTTTTTCTATTATCTTATGTTTTCTTATTTCATCCTTTAAGGAAAAGATTATGATACATTTTTAAAATATTTCTTCTATTGGTACCTCATCAAACACTTTAAATGGTTAATTATAGACCGAGAGCATTTTTAGGCAATAATACACAATGTATTTTATGGGTGTTTTGATTTTGCCTTGTTAGATGGCAAAATCAAATGGGTGCATCAATTTTATTAAAAAAATTATACTACAAGATCTCCTTTAGGAGAAGAATATGAACATTATTGGTTCTGGATGAGTAAATTCATATATTGCCAATGCTAAAGATATATTGTTTCCAAAAACAAACAAAAAAAAACAATAACACCAGCTAGATGTGGTAGTGCACACCAGAAATACCAGGACTTGGGAAGCTGAAAGAGAAAGATCACAAGCAGAAGACTGACTTGGGCTGTATTGTGCGTCCTAGGCCTTCTTGTGATATATAGCAAAACCCTTTGTTGAGAAAGGAGGAGGAAGGAAGAAAGAGAAACAGAGTGAGAACAGCGCCATATCTCTTTCTAATCAGCCCTGGGCATCTACTTTGCTAATGACACATGATTATAGCAGTCATTTATTCCTACGTAAATTGTAAACACAGCACACACGCTCCTCCATGCTGAGTAGGAAACACTGTAACTAGTACATGACTCCTCCAGAAATGTCTCTGATGTGTTTAAACTTATAGACAGGTGTGTTTCCGTCCCCTTGTGTGGAGCCAATTTGAAGGTATCAAAGGGTTTGCATCACCCAGAGTTCAATTCCCCCACCACATGAATTCCATTCTACAGTGACTGTAACAATTTTAAGTAATATTATGTACATCTATAACTAATAATAAATCACTAAAATTCACCTTTCTGGGTGAAGGAAAAAGTCACTGTTTTCCCTATGGCTCAAACAATTTGGAACTGACTTCCATAAATGATATCTTCCTGAGAATATCCAAATGGAACTCTCATAATACTGAAAATTGGTTTTGCCTCAAGAGAGGGTTCGTCTTTGAGAGCTTTGTGGAACGTTGTGATTTCTAATAAATTCGTAGTTCTCTGGTCTGACTCCCTCAGGATTAGGGAGTTTATGACACAGATCCTTTAAATGATGTCCTATTTAGAGTCACTGTATTGTCAGTATTAAAACTCATAGAACTACCGGGTGGTGGTGGCGCACACCTTTAATCCCAGCACTTGGGAGACAGAGGCAGGCAAATCTCTGTGAGTTCAAGGCCAGCCTGGTCTCCATAATGAGTTTCAGGGTAATAAATAAATAGATACATAAACCTTATAGAACCATCATTTTGTGAATAAATAAGAAAGAAAGAAGGCACCCAACATAGTAGGTCAAGAGCTCCAATCTAAAGTGACCATCTCACGACTAAGGGACTAAAGCGACCAAACAGTCTTGCAAATTGCCATCTTGACATTAAGCAAGGAGAGACGACAAGATATCTTCTGAGAATTTGAACCACAAAGTGGCACAAATACATATAGAGATTGGATTATTGCCACAATGACCACAAAAAGTTCCACGTGAAGAATTTATTCTCCCGCTGCCTGTGTCTAGCAGGAGATGCTAGAAGAGCTACTTCAGTGTGTAAGCCTGATTTCTTTTTTTTTTTTAATATTGATTTGTTTATTGTGTATACAATATTCTTTCTGTGTGTATGCCTGAAGGCCAGAAGAGGGCAGCTGACCTTATTACAGATGGTTGTGAGCCACCATGTGGTTGCTGGGAATTGAACTCAGGACCTTTGGAAGAGCAGGCAATGCTCTTAACCGGTGAGCCATTTCTCCAGCCCGTAAGCCTGATTTCAAATCATAGAAAAGTTTGTCTCTCTCAAATAAGAAGACAAAAGTTCCCACACTTTCCTGGACCACAGGCGGCAGCTGAGCCCTTTGCAAAAGTCTCATTCGCCATCCTAACCCATATTATACAAAGCTGTCTCCTCCACAGGCCACGCCAACCTTCCCTAGGACCCTCCAAGGAAGCCAGTCCTCCTGTTGAAATACCTGTCTATCTTTGCATGCACACTGATAGAGATCTAAGCTTTGAGACCACAACCCCACAGTAAAGCCCGTATCCTTAATAACTGCTCCTAGCAGCTTGGCCTTCCTTTGACTTGATTCTGGAGCAATTGTTTTCAAATCCCCTCACGTGTGTAGCCACCCAGATCTTGAGAACAGCCAAAGAATCAGACCATAATACACACGGGGACAATAATACATGGAATCTACTATGGACTTGCCAGTAAACATTCTTGGGGAGGGCCATTGTCATGGCCAACAACACCTGCCCAACCACACTACTCAGGACCCCCTGCAGCAAGGATCGGGTCACGCACCCAACTTCACATCTTGCACTGTGCCGCCTCCCTCGCTCCCTCCCTCACTAGGTGTGTTCTCAGAGAGAAAAAACTAATTTTAAACAGAGCCTAAGTGGAACAATTACGAAAGTGACTCATTTAAGAGTTTTGTAGGTTTCCTTTCTAATCTTCCTTTCTCGTTTTGAAATCAAGGACTCGTGAGGTTAGAATGAGCCTCTCAGCCTTCTCCTAGAGGGAGGGTAATCGGGCTTGGCCATACGTGCAGAAGACGCTGCATGTATTCCCTGATCCTGCTGGGCATCAGCCAAGGTTGAAAGTGCAGCGTTTGAAAAGCAGGATGGCGCACCTTTCAATCTGCGAAGAATCTAAAACTGGTCTTGCTGACTCTGCCTGAGGAATTCCCTCGTGGCTCTTGGGTCTTCTTTACATTTTGAGATTCGGTACTCTAACGTATAAAGTCCCTTTTTTTTATGGCTGTCAAGAGACTACACGAGTAATATGTAGGCAACTACATTTGCTTGTGTGGGTCACGTTCAGTGCCTTGGTGGCCCGTTCTTCATGACCGATCCACGTCTCTTCTCTTGTTTCAGTTGACTGCTTGGATCCCACCTGCTCCAGTCATGGCGTCTGTGTGAATGGAGAATGTCTGTGCAGCCCTGGCTGGGGTGGTCTCAACTGTGAGCTGGCAAGGGTCCAGTGCCCGGACCAGTGCAGTGGGCACGGCACTTACCTTCCCGACTCTGGCCTCTGCAGCTGTGATCCGAACTGGATGGGTCCCGACTGCTCCATCGGTAAGCCAAGAGATCGTCTCCTCACACACTCGATCCTTGTGTGCCATTGCCTTCTGGCTGGGGGAGGGAAATCTCGTCTTTACACTTGGGATACGAGGGATTTGGGTCGGTCCTATGGTACCTTACTCACTCCTGCTTCCTTAGCCGTGGAGTCTGCGGCCTTGGAGCATGAAAAGAAAAATCAAACGATTGTGTTGGTTCCTGTCCCTCTTTGGTTCCATCACCACAAATGGATGACGGGCCCAGGAGGGTTGATTCTGCTTGCATTATAGGTTTTCTTGTGTACACTCCCTAAAGGTAGCGGCAAACAATACAGAACAATTCAGTCCCAGACAAACAGAATAGAACGTCCTATAAAACAGAAAAGAGGCTCCCTCGGGGTGTCGTGTGAACATGTTATAAAGCTCTGCCGTTCTCCGGTGACAGGGAAATAATGAAGTTATGCTGCACACTTTATTTTCCCTAAAACTAAGAGTATGTGTCTTACTTCCCAAGTGTCCTTAAAAAAAAATAAAATAAAATAAATGGAACAGTTCAACAGTTCAAGCCGGTCCCAACCTTCCCGTGGAAGGTTCTGTTCCCCAACAAGTGCCTATCCTAGCAAGCCATCACCTTGTCTCCCCCTTCCTCGGGGTGCTGAGACAGCTGTCAGCTTGCCCTGACAATCATAAAGGGAAGAGATGACGCTTTGCCTGCAATGAGGAGAGTGAAGAATCTTTCATTCCAAAAGAGAAAAGGGGTGGGGAGGAAGGGAGTCGGCCCAGTCACCTCTGGCTTCATCTGCTGGTGGTCCCGAGGACATTCTGCAGAGGATGGGGGGATGCAGAGTCCCAGCCCCAAGTTCCAATAGTACCGCAGACACGCTGTGACCGTGAGCAAGTCACTGCCCATCCCAGTCTGGATTCCCCTCCCGTGGCATGACAAGCCATGCCTCCCTGCCTCCCTCAGTGGGCTGCTGTAAGGATGAATGTCTGGCACGTGCTTGTCCTCGCGTGATAGGTTTGGAACGCCAGAGTGGATATCTGTCTGTCTGTCTCCTCCCCCACCTCCCCCCCACAAAAGACTTTGAGCTCCTTTGAGAAAGAGGCTGTGCAAGTGCAGCATAATGGACAGTGGTTTTCCTTGCCGTAGAGTGCTGATCTGGGGAATCCGTGGGTCTGCAGGCTTGGGGACGGTGGAGCAGCATGGACCCCAGCAGGCTTCCGTGGCTTGGTCAGTTCAGGCGCTCAGTGAAGGAAGAGCCCCAGCGGAACAGGGAGCCAGAATCCACCATATAATTCTTTTGCATGAAGGGTAACTCCTGTCGGCTTAGCTAAAGGGAAGCCACAGTCTGCTCTCCTCTCAAATGGTCTCAGTATCTAGAAAAGCTGTTGTCACACTCCAGTGAGTATTCAAACCGTCCAGAGGGCTTGTTAAAGTGAATTGGTGAGCCCCCGCTCCCGACAACACATCTAATTGATCCAACCTGAGCCAAGGATTCGCATTTCTTTACATTTCTAACAAGTTCCCAGGTGATGATAACGCTGCTGGCCCAGGGGCCACAAGCGGAGGACCACTGCTCTCGAAGAAGAAAAAAAAATAAATAAAATTAAATTAAGTAGCAAAATGACTCCCCACCCGGCGAGGAGACAAACCTCCAAAGACGCTATGGCTACCGGGCCCCCCTCCGGCCAGCTCTGGAGCCGTGTGTGTGTGGTCTGGCTTCCATGAAGGACTTCACCCCGCTGTGGTGTTGAGCTGTAATCATTGTTTTTCTTCCAGAAGTGTGCTCAGTAGACTGTGGCACTCACGGCGTCTGCATCGGGGGAGCCTGCCGCTGTGAAGAGGGCTGGACAGGCGCGGCTTGTGACCAGCGCGTGTGCCACCCCCGCTGCATTGAGCACGGGACCTGTAAAGATGGCAAATGTGAATGCCGAGAGGGCTGGAATGGTGAACACTGCACCATTGGTAGGCAAACGGCAGGCACCGAAACAGGCACATATTGCTTTATTTTCATAAATCGTAGATCGGTAGTGACGGTCGCGCATTGCAACTGGCTGTTCCCTCAGGGACACGTGTGCCCCCCCCCCAATATCCCACTGCCTCTCCAAATCTCCGTGGGGTTAGGGAAAAGGGGAAAGTGAGGCTCTGTCATTGGAAAAGCCTTTCCCTTTTTTTTTTTTTTGTTGCAGGATTGCATTTTGGGGTGGAAAGAGACCCAATCCGTTAAGAAACCTTATCCAAAGTGCTCATGGGGAGGGAGGAATGCACATGCATGGGAAACTGTTACTGCCTGCGGCTGCCAAGCACCCTGATATGGCTGTGCCCTTGTTCCCTGCTCTGGCTAGCCAGATCCCTGGATCCCTGGTGCTGGTACCACTGTGAACCTGGTGTGGGGGCATGCTTGGTATACACAAGCCATCCAGGTCCTCGGGTAGCCAAGTACAGCTGCCATAGATCCAAGCACCTTCTTGCTCACGCAACCCAGTAGTTGACTCCTAAGCTTCCCCAGTACCACTGCCACTAGGATAGGGCTCCACCTCTGGTCGCACTTCATTCTCTACTCAGCTACCGCTCACATATAAATTTCTTAACCAAGACTATTTGTAAGGCAGAAATGGTGGCACACACATTTCATCCCAGCACTCAGGAAGCAGAAGCAAGCAGATCTCTGAGTAGGAGGTCAGTTTGGTCTGCAGAGTGAGTTCCAGGGGCTAAGCAGAGAAATCCTGTCTCAAACACCTCCCCCACAAAAATGGTAACGGCCTGATCTTTGATAGGAAGTGAGCATTTTAAGGATTTTGGAGGCGCACCCTATAATCCCAGCACTCAAGAGCCTGAAATTGGAAGATCGTTGGTTTGAAACCATGGCCCTGTCCCCCCAAAATAAATACGTCATGGTTTTGACGTTTCTACAGTTGAGGTTTGGTTTCGGGGTTTTGGTGTTTTGGGGGGAATTTCTTTTTGGTTTTTTGCTTTGTTTTGCTTTCTGGGAGTTTTTGTTTCTTTTGTTTTTGCCACTTTGTGTTTGTTTTTCCATTCTTTTTGCTTTTGAACGCACAGGCTGCTCTGAAAGTGTCTAACGATCTCTTTGATGGAGGATTGGAAGCCAATACTTTTTTCTTTCCGATAGTTAGGATTACGAAGAAATCCTCCCAACCACCCTTTTTTAATCCCTCCAGTTTTTGCTTTTGCTGCTTATCTATGTCTGTTGTAGGACTCTCCCACACCAGGCTCGATAACCTACTGGCATAGACCCTCCAGGGGAGCTCCAACCAAACAGCTGCTTTCCCGCTTCCAGTTATTTTTGATTCTAGCCACAAATTTGGAGGTCCTCTATGCTAGCCCCAAAGTCCAAATTGACCATCTAGAATGAGAGCCAAGGAGGAAGATCTTGCGCAGGACTGACCAATGAGGTCAGACTCAGTTTCCCATGCTGTTCATTCGGGCAGTCAAACAGAGACAAAGTGAACTGATTCTACATTCAACCCCCCTCCGTTCCATCGAATTGACCCTTGGAAGGGCAAAAAGCTAATCAGGGTCACAACTATGGCACTGGGACCCTGCTGGGACAGTCCGTTGGCAGTGAATTGTTATTGCAATCTCTCAATGACGCTCCAGGTCCTGCATCCCCGCAGCCTCTCTCATCTCCGCTCCCTGCAAGAGGCTGAGGGACAATCCGCCAGGCTTTCAGGGGAGGGATGTGCACAGCCCAAGACCAAGGCAGTCCTCACAGTGGCTTCCGCTCTGCAGGGCTTTTTGCTGTACTTCTGCATGCCTGCTGTGGTTTAAATCAAAATTACTCCCCATCCTCACATCTTTGTTTTCCCTGTTGCCCCTCCCTTCCGGAAGCTCTTGCCAATCAACACCCTTAAGGGAGATAAACCCACAACTCTCGATTCATATGTTCCAACTTTGACAGCCTCTTTCTCTGTCTGGGAAGTACAGGGCAGCGATAGTATCTCCAGAGTGGAGCCTATTGGCTCTCACTTCTGCCACAACCTATGCTTTGGGTCTGGAAATAATTCACAAGAGGGAAGAGAAGGTTGATCCCCTAGGGAAGGTGTTGACCAACTGTAGCCAAAGGGATAAACCTGACCTGCTTGGATTTTTCCATGGCTTACTAGCAAAGAACTGTTTCTGACAGTTTTTAAGCCTTGATAGAAATACAAAAACAACAATAACAAAAAAACATTTGCTGACATTTGACAATTCTATGAAATTCACATTTCAGTGCCCATACACAGGGCATTGGTAGAGGACAACCGTAACAGTTCTTTGGCATCTTGTTAGTTGCCCGCGACACCCCAACATTGAGCAATCACAACATAGGATAAAAGACCCAGGAAACTAATTGTTATTGGTCCTTTAAAAAAAAAGCGACTGAACTCTATGTGAGAAAATTGCTGAAGCCCAGTTGAAGAAAGAGGTGAAGTGAAAGGCAGGTGGGCTTCCTTGTGTGGAAGAGACACCACCAAGGACGGCTTGACAGATCTTATGGCCAAAGGAAAAGGGAGAAAAGCCACAGAGTGGGTGTGAGGGAAGAACAAGAACATGAGCTGAGATGTCTCTGGAGCCTTTGAGCTAGAATAGACCAATGACAGCTTTGATCTCAGTGGAGGACAGGGAGGTTGTGACCAACAGGAGCGCCCAGGCACTTCAGTCAAGCAGGCCCGTGTGGGTGCTATGGCCTAGCAAGGGGTGTCTCTGCTACTTGAAGCATTCAGCTCAAGTTTCACATCTCTGCGATCTGACACCCATGAGTTCTTGAGGGATGTCAAGGAAGAGCCAATTTATATGCAGCGTAATGCTTCAAGAACGAAGAGGTGCCGGCGCAGGCAAGCCCGTGATTCTGAATTAGGATGCCCAGTGATGTTAAGAGTCTCTTCTAAGGAAGTTGTTAAGATTGTGATTGCCAAAGCTTTGTCTTGGGAGAAATCAGGGCTCCCCAGCTTAGTTAATAGGACCTGTGTTGTCTCTTCCTTGTTTTCTTCTCGGCATTCTCTCAAAAGCAGCAAATGTCCCTTAGTTGGTGAGATTCGCCACTGCAAAGCTGGCAGAGGACCATCCATGCATAATTACTTCTCAAGCTTCCCAGCTCCTGGCCCCTGGAGCTGCTTCATGGAATTCTAGTCTTTTAGTTTGAACAGACATCCCTGTCATTTCATTTAAAGTAAATGCCACAATTTACAAGCCCAGACTCAGCCCTCCTCCTCAGGGAGACTGACAGTCAGGGGAAACAGAAGAACTTAGGTCCTTTCCACACAGAGCCTCAAACGCTATGTTTTGAAAGTAGAAAATAAATAAGAAGGAAATGGCATTGGCCAATAAACAGTGGGGTAAGACAGGACGGTTGGGTGGCTGGTGCTGGGTGCTCAGACTGTCTGCAGCCTGTTTTCAGAAGGTCAGAGAGAGATGGTTTCAGGGGAGTCCCTGCAAATAGTCAATGAGCAATCCACACGAGCCTCTATAGGTTGCGTTTATTTTACTGAAGAAGCAATAAGATGTGGAAAGAAGCAAAGGAAGAGGCATTGAAAGAACAGACTTCCAAAAGTCATCCAGGTAGAAGACCCAGGGGCTCTCCATATTTGGTCATACTCATAGTTCCCAAATTTGTGACCAAATTATTTTTATTTGAAAATTTAGTGTGTGTATTTATTGTTACAGATGTGGATCAAAAGTATAATGTGTTGGTGTTAACTATAAAAGCAAAATTACCTTCCCAATGATGAGTCTTACGTTCACTCCTAACAAGTTAAATATAAGGTCTAAAATCTATAGAGCTGCACAGATGAGAATAGACTTTGAATCTAAATCACCAGACTTCATGTACATCTTTGGAATATATTAGCATTATTTGGGTAAGGTACAGTTTACTCCTATGAATAAATCAGAAGGCATATTGTGTGGTTAGAGGAGGCTTATTCCTTAAATGTGATTTTAAAATGGATTTCTTTTCCTGTAAACTGCCACCTGCCTATCACCTGCCACCACCCCCTATTAATAGGAAGGATTTAACATAAGAAGGCCATCGGATGGCTATCACACCACAGCTTGATGGAACTATAGAATTTTTATTAGGTCAAATCACTTGAACTATAGTAAACTCAGATAAGCATTTCTTATATAATAAAAAGGTGAATTGGGTGTTGACATGTTTGGCGGGCAGAATAGTGGAGAGAATACAAGGAGACACCAGCATTCCTATCACTAGGGAAATGAGGGCAGTTAACTGTGGATAGCTCTGCTGTAACTCTGTAGGATGTAGGCCTCCATCCCTGCCTAGTGACACAAAGTGACAGTCCAGGGACCCAGTCTACCAACACTGTGCTTTCCCAACCAGGTGAGCTATCGAGGATCCGGGAAGTGTATGCAGCAGTTATTCCAACCTGTGTGTTTTACCTCTGTGGTCCTGACCTCTGCTCACGTTTCAGAATGGTGCCCGCTTGATTCTGGGGGCCACATGGGACCAAGTGACCTGAGCAGGTGTCACATGTCAAAAGAGTTTTCTTTTCCATCTATTGCACTGGGCCCTTCTATTTTTCCTCTTTAATTGGTTGGGGAAAGAAAAGGTTTCTTGAGATGTTAATAAGGATAATGAATCTTTACCCAAGGTAAAACCATCCAGGCGACAATGAGATGTGCTGATTAAGTGATTGTCATCAGAAGGAGACAGGGTCACAGTCCAGGAGGGAGACCGTCTCAGAACAACAGGGAGCAGGCTTAGAGAAAAGCCACTGATAAAATTAGCCAACGTCACACAGAGGCAGCTGTCTTCGCAACTCTTTCCGCTTTCCGTCCAAGTTAGGGAGAAGGATGCAGCTCTTACCACCTCCCTTTACTGATGTCGCTATTACCCTTGGTTATTGAGCTTTTGTGACTTCAGTGAGCTCAAGCCGAGATGAATCTAGCCCCTGTGAAGTCATCCTCGCCACCACGGCCATGAAAGCAGCTGATAATCTGATTGGCTGATTAATTGATTAATCAAATCCTCCGGGTGTTCTTATTGAGACTCTTTTCAGAATAGCTGCTGTTGTCATCTTCCTCTTTCTAGTAAAAACCTGAACCTTTAAACCTTTTACTGTCATCGGTGAACTTTGAGGACAGTGGTTTCTTTCCCACGAATTGGCCAAGGGAAACATTCTACCACACATTAGGAAAGTCACGTGCCCAGACATCCCCTTTGGCTCGGGATCTCTATGTTTTCCATTCCAAACCCAGAAGAAGGAGTAGGAGGCAGAAGAGGCAGGGACATCTTTTCAAGTCACTGTGGAAATAGAAAATAAAATAACAAGAAATAGCGACTTTACACAAGAACAGAGTCTCTTCATTGACAGCGTTTGCTTTCCAGTCTTAGCTGCTCAAGGAAGGCTTTCAGCATCACCTGGGACATACGGAATGGACACCAGCTTTGTCCTAATGCTGTGTCCTGGTAGTCCAGAATCCCAGTTAAAAACATTTCTGGGGGACTTCCTATGCAATCTGGTACTATCTAGCTGTGACATGGCCTTTTATCAAGAAGAGAGGAGGAAAAGGATTCTGGGGAGCTCAAATCATCCTCTGTACCATCTTGTGACAGTTTCAGAGGAAGTGGTCAGTAATTGAGCCTGTAGCTGGAGTGGCAGGTGCAGAGCCATCAAAAACAGTACGTATGTCTTCGTAGTGGGGACATGATCAAAGAACTACATAGTTAGATGACTTTGTCATTGCATGATTGAGTTCTTGGGCAAACTTAGAGGATCTAGGTCAGTCTTTCGATGTGGCCTCCTAATATAACATAGCTATAGCTATGAAAAGCTATAAATATTGCTACCTACAAAACATTATTTATAGTGAACAGTTTTGATAAGTGGGAACATGCTCAATAGCATCAAGAATGTATAAACCAGCAACAATGTCATTTATTACCAAGGATTGTGTACTATTCAAAATTATATGAGTTATTACATTTCTATTCCAATGATGAATAGTGAGTTTGCTTACTATAGCAATACCACACACATATGACTTATGAACACCTCTGATGTCATTAAATGAGGAGAAAAAATTAATACTATTATAATCTATGGGACCATCATCATATATATGGTCTCTTGTTAACTACAACTTCATTGTATCACTAATGAAAGATACAAGACTTCATGGAAATAAAGAATTAAATACAGTTAACTCTCAGGGCACAGGACCATTGGGTAGAGTCACCCACAGAAAGACTGTACACCCAAAAGCAAACATGTGTAAGATCTGTTGAAAAGATAGGATAAACTGTCCTAATATGTGCTGGGGTACTCAGAAGTTGATCTTAAACAGAGAATCAAGTCTGAGATTCTTGGCTCACTCACCATGTATGCTAAAGACAGTACATCTGCACTAGCACCCCCAAAAATTGGGAAGGAAAGAGGAAGACAACCCTAGGGAATTGAATTCCTGGGGATATTAATGATAGATCTCTCTCTCTCTCTCTCTCTCTCTCTCTCTCTCTCTCTCTCTCTCTCTCTCTCATCACTCATTCCTCATGGCATCATGGAAAATGCATTGGCCAGTAGACAGGTGAATCTATAGTCTAGGCTTGACTGTGACAAACATAGTTCATGTACCATAGACCATGTCACCAAAGATCTCTAACCTCCGTTGCTTCCTGCAGGAATTGTTGCTATTAGACCATGTAGTTGTTTCCTAGGGCATTGTATCCAAACACAAGATGCTGTCCATCGGGTGCAAATGTGCTTTGTTGGCTAGTTATACAAAGCTCTTAAGAATAAGTATCAGGAAAACGTAACTACCACATCAAACCTCTGATTACATGGCTGTTATTGCTTAGGGAATGTGCTGATAGTAGGTAGCCATATGAGGCCTGAGTAAATTTAAAGAAAAATATTAAGTAAATAACAGTGCAGATATTGCAAATACCACAAATGCACTGTGTGATTGACTGACTCTAGAACATACTTGAATAAGATGATCTCTAAGGGACCCGTCCATTTCCAGGGTTTATTGCATGTGATGCAGACTTGTGTGAATGAGCCACTCAAATGCAATCAAGCCCTTTTCTCTGTGGCGCGGCAGCTTTTCAACGTATATTCCCGTGACATACACTAACGACCTTGCACTAAGGGAGCGGACTCCATGAATGTTACCCCCTCTGATGGCATGCAGCTGAAGCCTGGAGAGAAGGGAAAGGTGCTTTTATTAATAGTGCTTCACTCATAGGCTCCCCTTGATGCCTGTTCATACCCAGTTTCCCCAAGGAATCTATCTCTGTGGGTGTGGGGATGCTTCCTTGCCTATGATGAAAAGTTATCCCCACTTCATCCATTTATGTGTATATTTTAATAGAAAACATTAAAGCGGGAGTTACCTGCCTCCCTCCACTTTCCCTGGATTGGGAGAAATGCAAGCTTACTAAGGCAGTGCTGAAGGACACAGCATTTGGGGAGGCCTGCCTAGCCTCAAAACCTGGCAGCTCTTAGCTTTGATGGGCCTCGGTTTCATTGTCTGTAAGATGCGGGTTGCAAAATAGGACATCCTTCCTTGGTTGTATGTGGCACTATGCTCAGCCTGATGTTAGAGCCCTGGGGACATGAGCTAATGTCATTATGATCACCGCTATTGTCTAGCACCTATGTAACATAAATTGAAGGACAAGGAAGGATTCTGATTTTTCCCCTTCTTAGCCACCTTTTCACAAATCTGCCTCCAAACCCATTAATTAGTTAGTAACATACCACAGCCAACACCCACCTCCATCCACCCTCCACACAAAAGTTTATTCTGCACCTTGTTCTCATGACCAACTCAGAATTTCATCTCTCAGCTGGAATTGAGCCTATTCATCTTATCAAGGAACCCAGCTAGACATGGAATCAAATATTTATGTTAATAGAACCTTGTTGTAAAATCGGGGTTTGCTACTTTGGACCAAAGGTTCTCAAACTCTGAGACAGGTGTCCCCAGGGAACCGAGTAGCCATGAATTTATTTTAATTCTAAATTCGACTTTTATAAGTATCTTTGAGAAGAAGAAACTTCTTTGAGGTATAATTTAGAAATTGTTACTCTTGAATACGAGAGTACTTCATTCTTTGAAGCCGCGTTTCTCTAATTGGAGACCACAGGTATGCCATTGAGGATTATGGCAAGCTGTCCTGGTCAGCATTAAGAAGGAGTCTGGTCAGCTGGGCCATGGCTCAGTGGCAGGGTTCCTGCCTAATACACCTGAAACCCAGGATTTGCTTCCTAGCATTTGGGAGGAAAAAAAAGAAGAGAGTTGTCTTTTCCTGGATGGAGGATACTAAAGTCAGCATCACTTAGAGCACAGCTCAGTCTCTCTTTTGTGCATTCCTTCCCCATCCTTCACAACTCTGGGTAGCACAACGCTGGCTCTGTAAATCAAGAGTAATCCAGAAGTCCCCATTTTGATTCTGCCAATTAACAAGCGTGCCCTCCAGAGAGACCAAAACTCTCATTGATTCGCTGTCCCCACTCAACCCGATAACCTTCACAATTACCCTCCTTCCTAACGCACTGCAGTCTCTTGACTCCTTGAGCGTGACCCATGTGTAACATCTGGGGGAATCTCTGTAACTATCAGAAGGATGCCCCAGATGCTCATGTTAGAAACAGATTTTCCCTTTCCTTCCAAGTTGCTTGTCTAATAGGATCCCATCTTAGTAACCCTCTCCCTCCATAGCGTTCTATTTCATAAGCTATGTTTAAAGTGATTGCCTTTCCACATATATTCACTTATGAAAGAATGGGTGTCACTTACGAAAGAATGGGTGTCATCGAAACATTAAAAAGATTGTACCGGAGCTGGAGAGTTGGCTCAGCACTTTAGAGTATGCACTACTCTTCCAGAATGCCCAGATTTGGTGCCAAGCATTCATGTCATATGACTCATATCCTCCTGTAACTCCAACCCCAGGGAGAGTGGATGCATCTAACTTACAAGGGCAGTTACACTCTCATGCATGTAAGCTCCCCCTCTCACACTCACACACAAACATATAAGTCAAATAATAAAATAAGCATTTTTAAAAGATCATCTTTACTGACTTTGGAAAAGAGGGTACCACCAACTTGAACAATACCGATCATAATTGTGATGCACTAGCCTCCTTCCATTCTATCCTGTACTTCCGTGAACCATTATAAGCAGAGAGCTGCAGGAGGCAGACACCCGTACCATAGGCTAGCTGGGAGGTTTCTCATTTGTGAATTTTGCAGCCAGGCAAAATTTTAAGTATTTCATCATAAACAGTCTCAAGATAATTAGAATGGATTAAATTACAAGAGAAAATTCATTTAGTTAATCTTTCTTCTAATTAAAAAAATATCCATAGTTTAAGTAAAGTGTTTGTTTTTTTTAAAAAAAATTACACACATATTTTCATTGTAATCAGGAAGAGAGGCCTGTGTGGTCCTTGGTGATAGGATGAGGCATCTACAGTGTAATTAAAAGCTGCCAGGAAATGTTTCTCTGATTATTAAAACCCTGAAGGGGAAGTCCACACTTTTCCCACAGCAGTCACCAAAGAATTCTCCAGACGGCCTCCACTCTGGTCCACAATGGCATTGCTTTCCTTCTATAGTCAGCTCCCTAAAGATGCAGCTGACTGCCTGAACCAACGTCAAGTGCAAAGGTCGGTTCAGCAGAGATTGGCATGCTTTGCCAGGAGAGCTGGGATAATAGTCAAGATGGGGCTGGCGGTGGACAGGAAACCCTTCTCAAACTGTAAGAGGACGGAGGGGAAATCTTGAACCTTCTTAAACTCATTGTAAGACTGCTAGACCCAAGTTGCCTGAATCCCACAAACCTGCTTCACACATTGGGAACGATTTCTCTCCGTTGCATTAGCTGTCCAAGTTCATGACTCAGCCCAGCTACAAAGTTCACACCCTGCTGACACCACCAGGGGTTTCTGAAGTTCCAAGACAGCTGCGCATGCGTGCACCTAATGTTTCCCGATCTTTCGGGCTCTATGCCTTCAGAGAAACCAGCTGTCTACAACATCCTTCAGGATCTCATACAGCACTGCCTCCCAGGCTCCATGCTTTGGGAAGCTGGGTATCTTCAGTCCCAGTCACACCCTAGAACCCACTATGAACTCCTGCTGCATTTACCCAGTGAGCACTCGGCAGTCTTAGCAGCTGGCCCTAGGTTCCTTTCAGAGACTAGCCCTTCGTTTCTGCCATAGATGTGGTTGATTCCCTGATACAGCAAAAACCAAGGGCAAACTACCACAGCCAGACTCCGAATGCCAGTTTAGACTCCGTCAAGAACCTCTCCCCAACCCAAATTCCCTTCATCTCAGATAATGGTTGCTTCCATTTTTAGCCAGAAAAAAAAAAGCTGCATATGAACATGTCCCTGGGATCCCTCTTTCATGCTATACACAGTTAGAAAGGAGTGGGGGCGCACTTACACAACTACTAGACCCCAAATTCTGAGCAGTTTCTAAGTAGGTCTTTCGAGCTACTTATCCTAACAGACATCAGACCTAGCACTATGCAGTTCAAACCACACATCCTCTAAATGCCATTCTAAGGAAGGACGAGCTATACTTTAAAAAAGAAGAAAGAGAGAAAGAAAGAAAGAAAGAAAGAAAGAAAGAAAGAAAGAAAGAAAGAAAGAAAGAAAGAAAAAAAGGAGGGAGGGAGGGAGGGAGAGAGGGAGGGAGGGAGGGAGGGAGGGAGGAAACGAAGGAAGGAAGGAAGGGAGAGAGAGAGGGAGGGAGGGAGGGAGGGAGGGAGGGAGGGAGGGAAAGAAAGAAAGAAAGAAAGAAAGAAAGAAAGAAAGGAAGGAAGGAAGGAAGGAAGAAAGGAGGGAGGGAGGGAGGGAAGGAAGGAGAGAAGGAAGGGAAGAAAGAAGGAAAGAAAGAAAGGAAGGAAGGAAGGAAGGAAGGAAGGAAGGAAGAAAGGAGGGAGGGAGGGAGGGAAGAAAGGAAGGAAGGAAAGAAAGAAAGAAAGAAAGAAAGAAAGAAAGAAAGAAAGAAAGAAAGAAAGAAAGATCCATAAAAGTACTGTCTTGGACAATTTAAAGAGCTAAGAATCCCTGGCTGAAAAGCCCCTAACTCAGCAGCAGCAATGCCCAGTCCCATTGGCAATGGAGTTGGTGAAAGCTTATCCCAGGAGGTCATCTGTCTAAAGCTATATGCAAGTGACGGGCTCTGATAAGTGTGAATTGCATTTCTTTTATTTTTGAAATTATGTCTTAACTTCAAAAGGGATTGCCAGACAGCCCCGAATAGGTGTCTAGAAACAGTGCCAGGGGGGGGTGGCGAGTCTGAGAGATTATGAAACCATCACCTCGAAAGCACACAGAAAACGTCTGTGCCCAACTTGATTCCCTGAGTTATCAAACCACCCGTGCAACCCCAACACACTCCTGGCAGTAACGTGAAACCAAAGGGTGGCTTCTGCATCGTGGAGAGTGCCCCGGCCACGTGGCCCTGAGGCTGGTTCTCTGCTCTGGCTGTGGATGAGCCCAGGCAACCCAGCTAGCAATGATTATTGCAATTTCCCTGAACAGGGGAAAGTGAGCGAAGAGATCGGAGGGGATATGAGAAACCAGGTTTTTTCCTATTAAACCAGAGGACGCGGGCAAGTCAGCTTGCATCCCTTAAGCATATCACCATCCTTCGAAGAGGAACTGAATTAACTCTTGATTCCCATAGAATGGGGCCAGGAAAGATCCGTGTCCATTCCCTCACTGGCCTGCTCTATGGGGGTCTGGTAAAGGCAACGCTCCCAGAGCATCGAGAAACCCAGCACGGAAAACAGTTAACCCAGAATTAAACCATTTGAAATGCACAGCACACACGAGAACCTCTGCAAACGGTCGCTCTCTCACGCCGTCGGTTTGCAGAACGTAACATCTTCCTCTCCGCTGTTAGTACTCTCGAGCACACTTTACTTTTGTCACTATTGGTGAGTTCAGAGCTTGTGGAGGTGCCGGGAATGTGCATAACATTGTCACCAAGCAGGCCTGGCTCCAAAACCAGTCCCTATCACATGGCACTTGGCTGAGTTTGTACAAGTAATATATTCTGAATGCGCTTCGATTCTTCTCATCTGTAGCTGGGGATGGTCATCATTCCACCCTGCTGTTAGGGAGGCTTAATTTGTTAAGAAATACAGAAATACCCAGCATAGTGCTTGGTATTCCATAAACATTAGCTTAAAAATTGCTGACAGCATACCTTCATACCTTCATCACAGGTTCCCAAATATGTCTTCAAAACGTGCGCAACTGAGACCAGCAAAGATAGCACATGGTCGTGCCTAGATAGAGGCCTAGCATCCCACCACAGGGTCCTCAGAGCTAAACCTGAGGCGGTAACAGGGATATCTGCAGCATTCTCCTGGGTCACGGTCCCAGGAGGAGCTCTGTGGGTCCCACGGTCCCAGTCCTTTAAGTAAAGCGAGCACACACAGCCAAAGGAAATGGCAAGAGACTGGGACGCAGCAAGAATCCCACCATCATCTGCAAGAACGCAAACATAAACACTGACAAGAAACCCTTCATGTGCCGTGCACGCCAAGCCTCACATCCATACTTCCCTTGTCTAGTCTGAGCTGAGTTGTGACAAGTGTATTCAGCATTTATTGAGTACCTAACATATTCGGTACCATACAGAGTGGGACACAAGAGACCTTACTCTGTCCATATCTCCAGGGTATCAGACATGGAGAACTGTTGGTAAAGGACCAAGTGATAGACTGTAGTATCTCAGACCTTACCTGTTTTCACACACACACACACACACACAGACACACACACACACACAAGACTTGACTGTATTCTAACCCCAGATCCCTTTCCTGGCCTTTCTGGCAACAATTTTTAAATGTACTCTTCAATACTGAACCTTGCTTGTGGCTTCCCTAAGAGATCCACCAATATAGGGATGGAAGCTTTGAATTTTGAAGCCAGGTTTGAATTCATTTGTGGCACAGTGCTACTGCATAATGGAAAACCAGGTATAAACCGTGTATATGCATGCAGACGATTCCCTCGTAAGTGTTAATATTTCCTCAATAGAGGAAGCTCAGCTAAAGCAAGCAAAGATGGCAACTCATTAAAATTTGATTTTTCCCTCCTATCCCTTTTTATCTCTTAATCCTCCATCTATGGCACAACTTGTTCTGTTAAATAACACTCATTAATTAAATCTCGTCTTCTCTTAGCTATATCTATATTTTTATTTAGTATGAAAACCTTCAAATGCTTATGATCTAATTTAGTTGGATTACTGCCTGGACAGCTCAGAATAAGAAAACTTTGAGCTTTTAGGGTGGAATTACTGACAAGGGAGGGAAGAGGGAGAGAAACCCGGCTTTTCTCATTTCTCCCTTGGTAAGGGGTGGTTGGGCAGATCTTCCCTCTGTAAGGGGAGCTGGCCTAGATTTGGATAATGAGGGCACTATGAATTGGGTATCTTTGTTGACTTGGAGACGAGAAGGGAGGGAATAACCAAGTAGAAAGAAATAAAAACTCAGCTATCCCCATGAACAGGAGGCAAGAGCAAAGTCAGTGCACATATTAAATGGAGTGTAAGCAGGAGGACAGCAAGTGTCTAGAGAAAGCCCAAGCTGTAGAGGGCGGGCATGAGCCAGTTCCAACTGTGTGTTGCCATGTAGAAATGCAAGCCTCAGTTTCTTTTTTCCTAAAAAGGCTACTTTTCCAACAATTCCCAAAAGACAAGATGTTTGTGTCTATTATCCCAATTTTCCAATATTGGGGGGTGGGTGAGTTAGCGCTGTTCAAGTAATTCAAATAAGACAGGGGGACCAATGGCATGCTCTTCTATGGCCCTGATGTTTGCCTCTAAGGCAGGGGTAATGGAAATTAGGAAACATCATTTACCTGGATTGAGACTGGGACAGTTTTGGCTGCTTTTGTTTGATAACTCCAGCCATCCCTGGTGATTCATTCAAGATGATGCAAGTCTCATGCCCATGGTATAATGGTGGTAATTTGTACTTGCATGGTGAATTTTCTCCTAGGAGCTCAAAAGACTTTGTGTTGCCTCAGTGCACCTCACAGCAAGCAGCAGTCCCCAGACACCCAGTGATCAGCAACAAGAAATATTTTACACAAGTCTAGCTAGGCTGACTTTCTGATTCAAACCTATGGTCTACACCATTGGCAAAGATAGCACGTAAGAACCATAAACATGGCCACCTCCTCCGCCACTTTCTTTGCCTTTTTAGCTTCCTCCCATCTATTCCAATAGACAGCCAGCTCCAAATTCCAACAGGAAACACAGACAAGACAAGCCAGTGCCTGATTCCTGTCGTGCGTGTGAGTGTGTCCATGTCTGTGTGTGCATGCATGCGTGTGTATGTGCCCACCTGACCGCTCAGCAGACCCAGCATGGTACATCCGCACCCATTGCAGCACGTCTCTGCACTTGTCATCGGTCTAATGCCATGTTCTCAAACGCCATGTTCTCTCTTTTGAGAGTTCGCGACCTAGAACTTCCACCTGGGGCGCTAAACACCCGGGTCCTGCAAGAAGACTAGAAGGAGCCTTGTAGTCTGTGCTTCTTGGGTCCCCCATGTCTCTTACTCTTCGTCAGGCTGGGGGAATGCCACCCATGGATGTCTTTCCCTTCCAGACCTGCCAATGCATGCCTTCTCCTCAGCTCCTGTGGATTAGCAGAAGTGGCCATGCAAATTAGGCAGAAGGACCCAAGAGGTACAGTGGAGGTCCGGACCAGAATCCTTTCCCTTCCTGAGTTCCCTCCAATAGAGCAGCTAGGAAAATCAGACAGTCCCAAGAGGACGGGAGCTCTTCCACAGCCCTTGTTTTCCCTCTGTGGCTGTGATCAAGGCCTTGCCACACAATCCCCTGCCCTGCCCTCTCCCCCCTCGGCTTCCTGGGCCTATGCGCTCTGTCTGCTCTACTGAGGGGAATTCCTTGGGCTTTGCAGGCATGACCCAGGGAGAAGACTCCAGTTCAGCAGTGTAAACCTGTTGATAACTTTCCCGGGACAGCACAGCACAAGTATTCTCCATTTTCTTAGATCGCTTGCTCTTCCTTCTAAATTGTCTCTGGTCAGGCCACCGGTTCCTGGGAAGCACTCCCAGCATGATACTCTAACCATCCACATCCTCTGCATGCAGGCATGCCATCAGCATCCCTCAGAGGCAGGTGCAGAACCAGGGGAACAGCTGGCCCCTCAGAATGCATGTGTTGGGTAGGTGCTAGATTCACCGGAACCACAAAGGCTGACATATCCACCCGCTTCCCGTCTGATCCCACCAATCAGGACACTCTTCCTCAAAGACAGAGGAGATGAAAACATTCAAGACCCACAGGGAGTAACAGTAGGCTTCCAGCATAAAAAGTCTTACCTTTCCCCCAATAAATCAAACGGTAGGGGGGGTGGAAATTACCTATCAAGAAATTACCTTTTTACTACCATGGGAGCCACCAGCTTGCACTTGCCAGTTTGGCATCCGGAATGAGAGCTCCTCGGACTCTAACTGGTTCTCCCTGCCCTCCTCCATGACGCCTCTCAAGGTTCTAACGCATCCACCATACTTGATAATTTTACATCCATTCATGCAGCAATCAGGCATTGTGATGGGGATCCCTCTGCCACAGCCTGGGGGTGCCTACACTCTAGAAAATGTTAAGATCAGTGAAACCACAGTTTCCCAGTGCAGTCAAATCAGCCAAAGACAGTTGTCAGACACTTGGGAAAGGAACAACGCTGGTTCAAGTCCACCAGCCTTCAGGTGAACTGATGAACTTGAGTCCCGAAGCCAAAGCGGGGCGCTCGGGAGCCCCAGACAGACAGAGGAATCACTGGGGGAGTTTTGGCTGATGAGGTTCCCACCCTGAGCCTCTAAGGTTGCAGGCAAAGCAGGGGTGACATCCCACATGAGCCGAGCACCTGATAAAACCACGCGGTCTCTTTCCATTGCCTCTAAATGAGCTCTGTGCTCTGAGGGTACCCTTAACTCTACGTTCAAATTTCCCTTCCATCACCAGTGAGATTAGGTTACACTAAGTAATGTAGCTTTAAGATATTTTCTGAGCAGGAGAAAAAAAAAAAAAAACGATGGTGGTGTGAGAGAATTAAGTCTTTTAGGAGCCGTTAAAATGTTACCGACACTGATCGCAGCAGGCAGAAAGCAACAAGCCAAGACTGTGTGGGGAAGGAGGCCGAGGCCCTGTGAACAGTATGAAGCCGGTGCATAAAGAGGGAAGGTAGAGCCAAGCCAAGATAACTTTCCAAGCTAAACTCTCACACTGCTGGGCGTTGCCTTAGACTTTCTCTTCTCTCACAGTCTGTGACTTTGTCCCTTTCTGTCGAAACCTTGACAAGACCTCTGGCAGAGTTAGTGACTGTTGGGTCAACCCTGGACCAGTCAGTGCAACATAGATTCTATGTGGGGGAGGGACTAAATTATCCCTTGCCTTGAAGCCTGGGTCACAGCAATCTTAAAATTCCCTGGGAACACGCCTTTCCCTTTTACCCAGCATCTGATGCCTTTAAGACAGGGAGAAAGAACAACCACGTTGTGTGTAGGAGAACAGCTAGGGAGAGAATAGGGAGAAGCCAGTGAGTCAATTCAAAATATTGTCTCTCAGCTGCCAAAATTGCCCACTTCCTAGAAATACAAAGCTGACTTTGAAGGTGGGCCACCAAAAGGACACACAGGGTGGATCAGGGGTTCCTCCAGAGTTTGGGGGACATTAAGGTTTGAACGGTCTTGTGTATGGTCTAGAGTATACATTCACAATGGGAGTAGTATCACTTGCAACAGTGAAAAAATGGTTCAGAAGGGGGTAGCAACAACTCAGCTCTCTTATATGTTAACCATGTATGCAATGTGTCATACAGTCTACCTGCCAATCAATGACATGAATATCTCAAAATAAAGAGAGAAATTAAAAAGAAATTCTAAATTCTAAAAAGATGGAGAGAGATAATTAAAAAAAGAAATCAAAAGATTTTAATCCAGTAGAAGAAATAGTTTCTAGAATTTCAGTAGGAATGGCCTCAGTGACTTCAAGGGAGATATGTTATCAATGGGAACACTTTCTGCCACCTTATGCTTCTGTTTTTTTTTAATTAATTTATTTATTTTTATATGCATTGGTGTTTTGCCTGTCTGCAGGCCAGTGTGAGGGTATCAGGTCTTGGAGTCACAGACAGTTTTGAGCTGCCACATGGGTGCTGGGAATTGAACTCGGGTCCTCTGGAAGAGCAGTCAGTGCTCTTAATCACTGAGCCATCTACCCAGCCCCCTGCTTCTGGTTTTATGTCCCCTTTGCCTGCTTAGTTTATGCCAGTTCAGTCTGGAGTAAAAGAACCAGACAGGTCCAATAGTTGGTTTTGTCTCGAGTTTTAATTTACCAACTCAACCAAGCCTCCGTTTCTGGATCTCACCAGCTAACCATTCCAGAGTACTTAACAACAAGTTTTTGCCAAGTACTGCTAAGTCCTTTGCCCTGCCAACCCCCTTTAATCTTCATGTTGACATTGCGAGGCAGAGGCTATTAGCGCCCTCGTTTTACACAAAAGAAAGCTGTCTCACAAAAATGAAGGAGTATGTGGCCAGCTGAACGGTCCAAGGGAAGGGCAGCTGAACTCCAAACCCCACTGACCATGGGTGATCATTGCATATTTTGATCACTTGCTTTGTCCCCAGGTAGGAGCAGCAGCAACAGGGTTTCTTTGGAGTCCAGCAAAGCGATCACCTGTTGGTAATGTCACCCCTTGCAAGAGCGTGCCTTTGGGGATGAAGGACAATGCCCCATTACCTTGACCAGTGTCCCTAGGCCAAAGAGTGCACCAAGTAATTTCAGATTCTATGACTGACCCAGTGCCACTCCATATTGGCACAATTGGCCAACTTGCCTAAATTTCAGCTGACTTTTCTATCAGAGTTCACGTTTTCACCAACTTTTCATTAAATTAATTATTCAAAACAATTCAGAGTTAGCGTTCTCGCAGCAACGGTAACTCTGCCATGACTAGATTAAGGCGTAAATTGAACAGCATGTTTTGCAATAAAGTTAATTTTATATTCACCAGAGAACTGAGTTATAGTTGCTCTGGGAACCATCATTTTGAATCTCTTGACTTTGGTGCATTTAAATTCTCAGCCACAGGACTGCACACAGTAGCATATTTTGCATGGACATTTAATTTGCTTCACAATGTGGCCTGGCTACCCTGAACTTGGAAATCTTGTCAGAAACTAACATTGCAACCTCATGATTTTCCCAGCCTCCTTCCTTTTCCCAGTACCTATAACACTGTGCAGAGAAATATCCAAGGAACCAAAATGATCCCCCATTTTATCTTGAAATTGCCTGCTTGCGGGGAGGTGACTTCCTTTCGAAACACCAAGTCTCAGGCAATGTCAACGAAAGCAGGCAATGTCATTGCATTTATGTGCGGCCAGGATCCTCATCCAAGGGTATTTTTGGATCTACGCTGTATTATTCAGTACACATGGGGTGACCTCTGAAAGCTCCAAGTCCTTGCATTGCATGTGCCATTAATCATGCAGGCATGCACAGCCATATATCAGAACTTATTGGCGCTTGGGAAAAGCTAAGCAACTTTTCCCACAACCACATAAAACCCAGGCATCTCTAAATCAAGAAGCATTGCAGAGCCTCCCTAAAAGGTACGTTCAGCAGAACTGTAATCAAGTGCAGGCTTGGTGCTGGGAGTGAGGGGATTGCAAGCGGGCACCATGGCAAAGACAGAGGGCCGTTTGGGGGTGGAGGATAACAGGGGAAGAAATCTCAGATGCTTGGAGATGCAAGCGTTTTGTCTACAGGGATTATCGATTTTTGGAGCTTTATTGGAAAAATCAGTCATGCTTTCTGCCTCCTGGGGATCGCTCCACCGCAATTTGGGAGTATATATGTGTGGCAGCCCTGCAGGTCAGCAGCTGAGGAGCAGCTCCCATTCACCCGCTCAATTATCCATTTAGCTAGGCTGTGACTTAGCAGAAACAGACTGCTGTTTTGCATGTGAAAATGTATTTGAAAAGAGGGAATTTAGTTTCTCCGTAAATGAGAAGATTTCAAAGAGGGAGCTTGCCTTTCTCAGGGTGTACTCATTATGCAAAACTGAAGAATAGCACCTAACAATAGCATATGCCAGATTGTGGGAATTCTGAGGACGGATTCTCTACTCTTTTGGAAAACAAAGGCCTCCTTACTCTTCATTCTGTGAAACACTTGCGTGTGCTTCCTGCTCCAAATGATTGCAAAACTTGTACACAAACATTCTACAGTGAGCTGTGCCCCCCCCAACACACACACCCTATAATCTTTTAGATGATGCTAAATGCTGAGTTGGGGAAAAGACTCAGTCCCAGATTTCAAATAGTTTCAGAACTCTCTTCAGCTTGCCTGGGTCCCTGAGATGGGAGGGGTGAGTGACAAATGATTCTGGGTGGATGACTAAAGGGGGTGTGGGGGACACTGGGCCACCCACAGGGGAGAGAAGGGGCTAAAGAAGAGGAAGAAAGATAAGAGTGGTTTTAGTGCTTCTCTACAAGGGAAAGTCTACCACAACACAAGGTAAAGCATACCCTCCCTTGTGAATACTTCTGACTTCAGCTCTTTTGTCCCAGGTGTTCTCAGGACTTGGAATGGTTGGTCAGTGAGGGCTTGATGGATTAATGACTAGATATAGGTAGGGATGATGGATAGAGATAGATAGATAGATAGATAGATAGATAGATAGATAGATAGATAGATAGATAGATGATTGATTGATGATAGATAATAGATGATAGATAGATGATTGATTGATGATAGATGACAAATAGATGATGATGATGATGATGATGATGAAGATAGATAGATAGATAGATAGACAGACAGACAGACAGATAGATAGATAGATAGATGCTAGATGCTAGATTGATTTATTGATGATAGATAACAGATAGATGATAGATTGATAGATTGACAGATTGAGTGAGGGAATGAGTGAGTTAGTGAGTGAGTGATTTTTTTTCTTGATTTTTTTTTCCAGACAGGGTTTCTCTGTGTAGCTTTGAAACCTGTCCTGGAACTAGCTCTTGTAGACCAGGCTGGCCTCAAACTCACAGAGATCTGCCTGCCTCTGCCTCCCATGTGTTGGGATTAAAGGCATGCACCACCATCACCTGACAAGTGAACAAGTTTTTTTTAAGTGTCTTTGAATGCCCCGGTTCAGATGGGTCATGCTAGCCTGAAAGGATACAGAGACACAAAGGAATAAAGAGAGCAGCAATGATAGCACAAGGTTTCCTGAGAGTGGTCTGAAGAGGCCCGAGAGGAGGCAGATGTAACTAGTGGGATGAGCTGAAGTCACTATGTTAGGAAAGTCGCTAGAGCTGTTGGGAGTGAGACCGTCCATCCTGACTCTACAGCCAGAGCCTCTGAGACCCTGTAATTCTGTCCTCTCTTCCGGTCTTTCCTCTGTGTCCATCTGCAGAAGGATGCGTCCATGCTCTTCTTGTTCTTTGTAACCAGGTATCTTCTTTAACATGGCCAAGGACCTTGAAGGGAAAGGAAAATCACAGAAGAGACCCCGCTCCTCCCCAACTTCTGTTCACTGGTTCCCAACTGGGCATGTGGAATGCTTACTTCATCTGGGGCACATTTGTGTCTCAAAATATCTTCCCTTCCAGAGAGATAGGGGGTAAAACCTACAGGTGTCTATCTGTAAATAGCCTGCCAGATTCACAGCTGGTACTTACCAGGCCACCACCAAGGCAGACAGCTCTACGACTTCCTCATGGCCAGCCTTCTCAATTGTCCCTAATCTGTTAACCACCCAGTGCAAAGAACCACCATACACTTCTGCTTAGCCTCTCCTGACCCCAACACACTAATGCGCACATGCAAACACGCATGCACACACACAACAACCACCTTCTTTTCAGGATAAAGTCAGTATGCTTAGAATAACCTGGAAAGTCCTGCTCTTCACTGACTCTGCTCTGGCCAACTGGACACTTGCTGTTCCTCTGATACCCAAGCATTCTTCTACCTCATGCCGCCTTTGTTCCTCCCAATTTCTTCTGCCTGAACTGCTGTCCATGCGCACAGTGGTTTGGTCTTCTCCTGTGCTTGGCGCTCACCACTTAAATGTCACCTTGGTCACAGTGCTTCAGGACTCAATGATTAAAAAAAATAATAATGCAGTCATGGATCTGCTACAAAACCAACACTCAATACCCATGAAACTGGGCTGCTAGTTCTCCCTCGGAAGTCCTCTCCCTTCGGTTCTCACACGCTAGTCTCATCGGGGGCTACAAACAGAGCAAGAGGCAAAATCACATTGTTATGCAGCCGCTTCCCCTGCAGGATCTCTCTAGCTCACAGTCTGGGTCTCAGCTTCCGTGGCTCCATCTCTCTGTGCCCACAGATGAGCCCTCTCTTCATCCTCCAGCTGCCCAAACTTGCGTCTAATTCTAAAATGGTAATTTATTAACCTACAGTGAAGAAGTCTTACAGTCCCAGCATAGTCTCTCCCTAAAGGGAAATCCATATGGGTAATGAAGTTTAAAATCAGAAGTTTGCTTAGAAAGCAAGGAATCAAAGCAAAAACACAGTCACGCCTCCCTTTCCACAGAGACAAATTCCATGGCCCCAGAGAGTACCAAAACGCCCTTGACACAGTGTTGGCGTATAACCTGTGCCATGCAGCCACATACTTTAAGTCATCTCTGGGTTATTTGTCATTCCTAATGCACATAAATGCTGTGTCAAAAGTTGTAGGCTTTTTTGTTTGGGAAGTAATGACAAGAAAACTCTAGCCATGTTCGGTAAAGGTGCACGCTGTTCAAGGCAAGGCTGGTTGAATTCAAGGGTTCAGAACCCACAGATGCAGCTGATGGCATGATATGCGGGGCGGAGGGGGTGTCAGTCATCCTCTCCCCTAGAAACCTATCAAACTAGAGAAGAGCGAAGTGTGCTGGCCTAAGTTCAAATCCCTCTTCTACCACTTAGAGTGCTGATGACCCTCATCAAGTTAATTAACTCCACTGAGCTTCAGTAATTGCAGCCACACGTGATGACAATATGTATTTCCTGTGGTCCTTGCAATGCCTTGGTGAGATACCGGCTATGGACTGCTGAGCACTTGGTTAGCACTCCTAAATGACAGACACCATTACCTCCTTCCACCCCACAGGGCAGGGCATATTTTGTAGGAACCTGAGTCTCCCCTCACTCCGCAGCAACACCACCTCATCCTACTAATGCACTTTCCTGAGTGTGGGTGAGACTTCTTACCCTGTGGTCCTGAAGAATTATATCGTACTCACCTATGAAATTTAAGAAGCATTCTTCAGATGACTTGTGATGTCCATCATGGGGACATCTTAACTCAGGAAATTCTCCCAGAAAGTTACTTCATTTTTCTCTTTTGTCTCCAAGTCTTTAAAAGTGCCTTCCTAGCTCTACTGACTATGCACATCCTTGTGTGGTCTGCCCGTGTTTTCCGTCTTTTGAAACAATAGCTCACGGCACAGGCCAGGTTGACCTCAAACTTGAGATCCTCTTACCTCGGCAACTGGAATACTAGAATTACATCTGTGTGTCAACCCACCCAGCTCTGTTCCTATTTTAAGTCAGAGAACACTGCCCCTCCTCCTGTACATGCACCAATCCATGTATAGATGAAAGACATTCCTGAAGTTCACGGCCCCTGCTGTCCCTGTTAGAGGATTCCTCTAATGATAACAACGGCAATAACGGTGTCTATACAGAAGATTTACTATGGGCCATCATCTTTCCTTAACCCTTAACAACTCTAAGGAATGGATACTTTGCAGGCCGTTTTGTAGGAAAAAAAAAAAAAACTATGGCATGAAGGGCTCGTGTACTTTACTTAAAGTCCATGTGGCCAAGAGTAGAGCTGAGGTTCAAGCTCATACAGTTCAGACCCAGGCCCTTACTATAGCTGCGCCCGCCTCCCAGAGGCCACACCTGCAGGCATAACCTTACAACCGACTGGGAAGCAATAGGCATCAGGGTTGAACACAGATGGGTGTTTTTCTTGTCATGACTCCCTAATATCATACAGCAGTATCCAGACGGCATTAACGTTATCACTGTCTTAGCTACAAGCCATATAGAGATGAAATAGAATATTCAGAAAGATTCTGTGGGCTACACACACACACTACACTGTTCCATTTCAGATATGGGCCCTTGAGCCATTGAACATTGTTAGTATCTGAGGCAGGTCCTAAAATCAAACCTTGGTAGACTTTAAGGGATGAATGGCTTGTATTGTCCCGGGCTATCCTGATGTTTTAGTCCCAACAGACATCCTGAAGGACCCCGTACTCCATGATGACACTAGTGACGTGGTCCATAACTCTGACCTCTTCCTTGTCTTTGGAGACCTTTATCTCCACTTCACCTTCTGACTCCACAATGACCTGTCAAGACCGCAGTCCTCACTTTCTCCCCAGCCCACTTTCTTTAACACCCCAGTCTTCGCTTCCTGACCTCAGCAATGACCCCAGGTTTCCTGAGACTCGGGGTTCTCCTGAGATACACAGCAGTGTGCAAGCATGACCATTTCTGGGCAAATTAGGATGACCGTTCAGCCTCATGGAGAGCAGGTTTATGGAGCCTGTCCAGAGCCTGGAGTCAGAATTCTGCCACTACTACTATCTGCCTCTGCTACACTGGACAAGTTACTTCTCTGTTCTTCTACTTTCTCATGTGTGGAATGGTAGTAATAGCAGTACCTACACCATGGCTTACTGTGACCACACTGAAGGACCTCATACATGAAAAGCATCTGGGAGTATTGCTGTGATGATTGGCTGTCATTGTCACGGTGTAGAACACTTCCTAAGCTCTAGAGTCTCAGTCCTGGAGCAGATTCTGTGCCTGGTCCTTTTTAGCATCTCTTTTAAAAAAAAAAAAACATTTCCTATTTTCTTATGTTTCTTGCAGTTGTGCTGGGTACACAACAACGAAAACGGTAATTGATTGTTGGCCTGATTTTCTATTAGTTTAAAGAGAGCCATCAGCCTTCCAGAAGTAACAAGTCTGTGCCCACAAGACTCCTAGGTGTTATTTGTATCTTTATGACCCTCCTGTGGCTATCAGGATGCTCTGAGGGTGTAGCATTGGATGGCTAAAAATAACAAATGAGAAATCAAAGTCATGTCTGTCCCTGTTTCCACACCGGTAGGTACCACATTCAATATTTGCTGGACAGTCATGGGAATGAGCGGCACAAGGTAAAACAACTTGATCATCCTCCAAGAAGCAAATTAAACCATTGAACTCTTCTCATTGTCATCCCTGCCTTTGTGTGACTCTTGTCACCCTCTTCATCTACCAACGTGCCTTCTCATCTGCCTCTCTGGGCATTCAGTCTGTCTCTTTCAGTCGGGAGCTATCTGCTTACAGGTTTGGAGGCAGAGCTCCACACTGGCACACAGACCCAGCCCCTGCCACAGCCTGGGTTTGGACCCTGTGCAGCAAGCAGCTGCTGCTTCTGCTGGGGGAAACGATCGCCCTTCCAGCGCTTGGGGTGTGGCCTGCAGGAGGCTTTTCCTTTTACCTGGCTGCTGACTCAAGGGCATGATAAAACCACAAAGAAACACAGCCCAGGTTTCTTTTCATGAATTCATCAAACAAATATCTTGAATGCTAACCACTGGGGTGAGCACTGGGAATCCAGCCATAAACAACAGAGCCAAAGTCTTTGACGCGGGAGGCATTGAGGAGCCCAGGAAGGAGGCCATTAAACCACTGGTTCTTAGCCTTCTTTGTGTAGTGGGATAATCTGGAGAGTTATAGAGAAGGAAAAATAAAATGGCTGGGAGGGTAGCTTGGCGGTGGAGCATTACTTAATGAGCAGGGCCCTGGGTTCAATTCCAGTACCCAAGGAAGAAAAGAAAAGGGGGTGGGGTGTGGCCCAGGGGATAACTTTCACGCTGCTCCACATTTGAGAGGCAAACATGAGGACAAGGGTACGAATCCACAGGACCCAGGTGAGTGTGGTGGCTCACCTGCAATCTCAGGGCTTGAGAGACAGAAACAAAGGATCTCCCCCTTGGAGCAAGCTACTTATCTAGACTAACAGAATCACTAAGCAGACTTTAGTGGGCTACTCTGCCTCAATATATAAACTGAAGGGTGATCAAAGAGCAGACCTCACATCATCCTTTGGCCTTCACATGTACACGACTACAAACGTGCATGCATTCGCACACGCGGTGCTCCCTCAGACATACGAGCATCCATACACACGTCCACATATACTACACATATACACACGCAAGAAAGAAAAGGATAAGAGACAGAGAAACATAGAGGTACCGATGCCTGGGGCTCCCCTTCAGAAAGGCGCAAGCCCCTCTGCAGATATTTTAGTGACTGAGCCAAAAGGAAGGATGACCAAGGTATGTGCAGCCAAGCTGAGGCCTTCTGCTTTCAACAAAGGTTGAACTAGAACTATTATAGACATAAGCATGGAAGAGAGTGCTGTGAAGGGGAACAGGGATGGTCTGGCAGGGTGTCAGGAAAACCACCCCGATGGGGTGGCCCCAGATGAGTATCATTGCTGGAGTGGGTGCCATGAGCTTAGTTTAGGGAGAGGGGCCTCCAAGACACCCCAGAGAAGAATCCATAGTCCAGAGACCCAGAGAGCAGAGGCAAAAGGAGAAGAGAAGAGGCCAACTCCCAGGACAGATAATTCAGGCCTTTTGAGGTCCTCTTTGGAGCTGATGTTCACACGGTAGGCACTAGGGCCTCTGGAGGGCTTGTTACAAAGGCGGGTAGCCAGTCCACCCAGAGGCTGACTCAGTACTGAGGGATGAAATCCAAGCTGATGCTGCAAGCGTCAGGACGGTATTCCTACAGTGAGAAGCTAGTCTTCATCTAGTTCCATAGAGAAGCTTCTAGATCAGAAGTGAGGCTTCTGTAGAGCATCCGCAGGGTCTTGTCACAAATTAATATGTACTTTAACAACACCGGAGTGAGGTCTCCAGCAACCAGCTGCCAGCATCCTCCTTTGACGGGTAAAGTGGAGTAGGGACCAGTGATGTTCTAGGAAAGGGAGCACAGGCTCGTGCGGAAGCCCAGAACAGCTAGGGGGTACTGACTCCACCTGAATTCACTCAGTAACTGACCAGAGAGGTTCCTGCCCCAAAAGACCTTTCCCCATCACCATTGCCTACCTTCTCAGTTTCCTCCCCCATGACTTCAACTTAAAAAGAACTGGAATGTACTAATTTCATGTGCTGAATGAAATTCCAGCACAGTAAAAAGTCATTTTGCCTTTTCCCCCCAAGTGCGAAAGGATCCTATAGACTTTCTTTCTTTCTTTCTTTTTTCAAGTTCATCACTTTTTCTGCGGCCACAGCTGAGCCTGCCGCATGCTTTTTTTCCCCCACACAGACAGAAATGATGCTGATGGTGAGAATCCAGGTGCATCCAGACACGTGCAGCAGACAGCTGAATCCAAATCCCTATCATCGCGCGGCTGGTCTGCTGTTTCTGCGGCTGCTGGCACGGAGGGGAACAGTTTCTGCCTCCCGAGCAAAAGCAGCTTCCTCCCCCGCAGTAGACCATGTCAAGGATGCTGGCTCTTCCTGTGTCTCCCTGTACCTGCCCACACCTCTGCAGATGCCCTCAAAGATACACAGATGCTGTTGAAACACAGAAGAACATCTGCCTCTCACTTTTCCATGTCTGCCAGCAAAGCAGGAACGGCTGTTCAGTCGCAGGTTCAGGGCAGCCTGACCATTCCACTACGTACCTAGAAATAGGGTCCCCACACAGCTCCCACCTGACATGTAGGTGACCGAGGACAACCTTACTGTTCCCCAGGGACTAGGATGCTTCTTTGTCAGCCAGGTTTCTAAAAATCAGTTGCCGTTTTTCCCCAGAGTGTGTCTCACAGGATATCCAGTGTTGCCACTGCTGTTTAGTCTAAGTGACAATTGAACCTCTAGCAATCCCTGGTCCCTAACACCTCTGCTGTCCTCAACTAGGAAGAGTTCTGGAATAAACGGCAAGTAGGTTCTTTTTAAGCATCTTCCCTAAATCCAGAGACGTGCAGTACAAAAAAAAATAAATAATAATAATATTTAAACAGTTTGCAAGAAAGAAGGGACAATGTCCCTACTTTAGTTGGCATTAAAAACACAATTCTTGGGGCTGGAGAAATGGCTCAGTCAATAAAGAATTTGCCACAGAGGAAGGTGAACTGAGTCCATTGAAAAAGCCAGGCAACGCACTGTATATCTGTAACCCCAGCAATGGCAGAAGGAGACAGAGGCAGGGAAATCTCTGGGCTTTGCTGGCCAGCCAGCCTCTACGCGTAACACAGAGAGCCACTGAGGAAGATGCCCCATGTTAACCTATGACCTACATACACATACATATACACATTAAAAATTTAACAATTGAAAAGCGGAAGACGAAACTCTCCTCAAGAGAAAGGGCTCATTTATTCCGCTTAAGTCTCCTGCCTTCGACGTTATTTTTCTCTTCTGTGGATTTTCTCCCTTAGCCCAGCCTCATGCGTCTTCGCTGCTTTTCTGGGCTGGTGATCATAAGAGTGAGAACATCCAAGTTCCTAGCAAAGCACACACTGAGAACACCAGAGAAAATGCTACTTTTTTTGACAACTTGTATTAATACATGCTCTCGGGTTTTCCTGATTTGGGTGTGAGGCAAAGAGAAGGGACTTGCCCTTCAGGCTAAACTTGAAGAACCTCCCAGTAATCAGAGTGGCAGCAGTGACAGCTGTATCAACACTGTCCACAACGTGCGCTGTGTCAAATGAGCACGTGTGGTGCCCCAGACTCTGCTCAAACCTCCCTCTTGCTTAGTTTGCGTAACACAACTGCCGTCTATTGAAAGCAAGTATTGTCAACGTCTGAAGTCAGCTACTCCATTAACAAGTATGCATTGCCCTGTGTGTGCAACAAACATTTATTGTCCAGTATGTGCCAACTACCCTTCTAGACATGGAAACCGTCTCAGTGGACAAAGGAGACAGAATATTACCCTTGAAGATGCTATTCTGTTGAGAGACACAGTATATAACATTAACAGAGAGGAGGCATAGCTTTACAAACAGCCTAGCCTCCAAGATGTACAGCTACCAGCCCAGGATCACAGGGATAGCAAAAGGCAGATCTGGTTCCAACGCTCCCAGAACTTTCTGCCTCCAAAGTTATGGTTTTCCCTCAGTTAAAAGAAAAAAGAAACTTTTCTCGGGGCTTGTAGCAGTGTGTGATGGTTTTCCTAGCGGTCTCTTGAACTGAGCAGAGAGGTGTCATCTGTGCGGCTTTCTTTGTCATCCGTGTTTCCGTGTAGCCTGTTTGTGTTCTCGCGCACCTTTGCTGCACTGGGGCGCATCCTCTCCAACGTGCCTGCCAGCCCATTAAAAGCCCATTCGCCCGTCCTCCCTTCCCAAACAGTATTAGCCACTCACGTCTACCTGTAAATTGCCACACACTGCGGAACGCGTCTTGACGCTGTCTTAGGAAAGTGTCTTTATGGTAATTATAGCTGTCTTCAAACCCACTTACGCTCCCCTTTTTTTCTAGGCCCTAGACATTATTTTGCTAATGCCTAACTTTTGTTTAAGTCAAAAAGCCTGCCTAGCTGGTAGCTCTGTCAACAAATCTCCTTCCACTTCTTTTTTCCAGTGCTTTTGGGATTTAGACGTAAGGTCTCAGAAACGATCGCATTTCTACTGGCCCCGCTGGTTTCATTCAGACATTTCATTCATTCATTCATTCATTTGTTCTGTTCAGCTACCCACTGAGTACTGCAATCCAACAGTAAATAAGTTAGAGAGGGTCCCTTATCTGGCAGGTGAACAACACAATAGCCATGCCCAGGACAGCCGTTCAGTTTAGCGCAGAGAAGTCCTAGGAACACCATTGAAACTGTAGTTAATGGCAAAGTCCATGCCTTTGGCACTCTGACAGCAGGTCGTAGGGTGGCTGTGTGGCCTAGCCCACATCAATTACATGCTCGTCAATAATGAGAGAGGGGCAGGTAGGATAACACACACACAAAAAAGAATGGGGCTTCTAAACATGAATGTCTGCCCGACAGGGATAGGAAGGGTGGGGTGGAGCTGGGGAAATGAGAGTCATCCAGTTTACACGAGGCCAAAACCCAAAGTGATTCTGAGGTAGGGCAGTATGGTGGGAGCCAGGTCAGGAGGGTCTCAGGACCACATTAAGGACTTTCCCCATGGAAAGCGGCTGTGCTTTCGGCAATGTCCAGGATGGAGCGAAATTTGGAGTCCAAACCAAAATTAACATAATACCAACAGGGAGCAGATTCTGAGATATTTAGAAGGAAGGACAGGTGTGGCTGTGCATTCCTTTTTTTTATTTTTCATTACATTTTGCATTAGTACAAAGAAAAGTACCTGTATTTTAAAAAGAGACTGAAGGTTTGAATGTTACATGTAGAGTCTGAGAAAGAGTCCCCATTGGCTGTGCCTCTCTGTAGCATCTTAAAACAGGGACCCACAGAAAAGCTGAGGCTGCCCTGTGCTCTGTGGGGGCGCTCCCAAATAACCTGAGGACCTCCCTCCAAGGCCCCACCTCCTGAAGGTTCCACACATCTCCCACCAGCAGACTGAGGATACAGCTTCCAAAGATGGACTCTTGGGACACATCCAGGCTGTCTCCACCCATAGCATTGCTTCTTAGCTCAGAGTTAACAGGCAAATTTCTCAGTGGCGATCAGAATTAGCTACAAGAGAGGAGAGAAGCTGTGGCAGGAGAGCGGCTGCCCGACTTGGGTCTCGGCAGTGAATGAATTCAGGAGCCGTTCGTGGGATCAAGGAACCAGTTTAGATGGGACAAAACGAAAGAGGTTGAAGTCTCCCGACTTGGAGGTGAACAGACAAGACTGCGGAAGTGAGAGCCGGAATCCAGGGCTGGAGCGGACTAAGGGTTGAAAATCAGGCATCGAAAGAGTCTAGCGGTGGGGCTTTGGTCTGTGTAGAGATTACTGCATGTGTGTGTATAGATGGGGATAGGATGGGAGGTGACAATACCAGCCCACATTAAGAGTGTCCTTGGAAACTTTTCCTGAGAAAATGCCCTGTGTTGGAAAGGAAGGTTCACTCTACCTCCTCGTGGCTGTTGGAAGAGATTCAGAAGGACAGGTGGGAATGACTCCTATTTATACAAGTCCTCACTGTTAGGCTGAGGTCAGGCGAGGCTCTGTGAATCAGCCGTAACCATGTCTGAGATCTAGCAAAGCCGTGGTTTTCAACCTCAGGACTGCTGACATTTGAACCTTGGAGGGTTGGGTGAGGTTCTTCTGGGCCTTCAGGATGTTGGACGGCACCCCCCAGGCTTGACCCATGAGGTTTCAAGTGTCATTACCCCTAAACATGACAATCAAAACTTTCTCCAGACCTTGCCAGATGTCCCCCAGTGAAAGGGAGGGAAATCTTTCATAAATCCTGTGTTAAGAATCACTGATCCAGGGTCACAATAGAGCCTGAAGGCCCCGGGCAGCCATCAGTTCTTTCTAGCAGAAGAGATAAGCACCCAAACAGAGTTGCCTTCCGGGACTCTACACCAGTCATTTAGAGGCAATGACTCAAGGAAATCCGAGAGCCGGCCTGAAACTTGGAGGACTCCATACAGCGATTTCTCGGATGCCCAAGTATGAGCCCATAAGCCAATTCCAACTTCAGTCATAGCATCCTCTCCAGAGAAAAGCTGCCACCTGATGCCCATTTGCCCTCCAGACTAATTACTTCCTAGGTTTTGTTTTTTCCTTAAGCAGAAGCTGGCTTTGCTCTTTACAAACACCGAGAATCGCCTCCTCCTCGGGAAGGCCACCAGCAGAATGAACTTGCGCTGGGGCTAGCTTGGGGTTGCCTAGCAACGCCACGCACCTACCAAGACGGCTTTCTTCCTCTTCAAGCTAAAAGCAAAGTCCTGTCCATTAATTCCCAGCCGCCCTGAAACTTCTCCGAGATTTGCCAGCTCCCCACTGTTCGTGTTTTCATCTTCCTCGTAGGAAGTGGCGAAAACTCGCTACCCTGCCCTGTTTATCTCACTTCAGTTGGTCAGAATGAAAGGAGTAGCGGGGAGGCCTCATTCCATAGAGGAGCATACATATTTTGAGCACATATCTCTGACTGACATGCTGGGGCTCTTGGCAAATTTAAATTTTATGTGGTGGACGTGGGTTTCCTACACAATGAGCCTTCCGTTGAGACTCTGGGCGTGATTTCAGTGAGACGTGAGGCCTCAAAGTAGCTAAATAGCAAAGCGCATATACCAGAAACCATGCCAAGCAAATGTTCAGAGGTCTGTCATGTAGGGCACTCTCTCTGACCTCTTCCCCCACGCTCTTTTGGTGGTGACCGTAAGGCAGAAGGTGGCTGCCGATTGGCCCGGGTCTCTTTTTCGCTGAGGATTCAGCCAATGTCCCTCCTCGGGCTTTTCCTCCCAAGCTCCATTTTGCTCCCACGGAAGTGTTTATGGCACATCCCTGGAAGTGGGGAAGGCATTCTCTGGAGTACTGTCTCAGGATGTGTGCAGGAGGGATGCCATTGGTTCCCCCAGACAGGGCCACAGTCACCTCATTGGTAAGGAAGGCTGTGGAATCCTGAGCTGGACTTCGTAAGGGCAGGCGTGGCGACCGAGGCGCGTGTGCACACTGCTAGAATTGGCACCAAGCCAGAGTCCCTGCCCCAGGCTTCTTGTTTCCCCTCAGCACAGCTGCCCTCCAGAGACCTCCCCCCGAGGACTTCCTATTGCTTACCCTCCTCACTCTGATCCTAAGCTGCACAGGATGGGAGGGAGCAAGCCCAGACATTTCCTAAAGCCGTCAAACTCCATGGTGGAGTCTTGAACCTTTCTCCCTGGGAGTTCTTTCAACTCACACCGCTGCCACATGGGCAAACTAGGTTGATCAGCATCCACGTGAGAGGTGCTTGAAAGAAGAGAAGAGGGATGCGAGGTGAAGGCCTTTGGAATGCCCTGGAAGATGCACACTTCCAGGCCAGTTACCGCTATCATTAGAAAGCGCTTTGATGCCAGGGAGGCCTGCATTGGTGTAGTTGGGAAACAGCTCTGGAATTGGAAGAGGTCACAGAGGGAGAGAGAGTTTTCAAGATGTTCAGATAGTTACTTACAGGGACAACTAAATTAATGGTCACTGGAGTATATTTAAATGAAGCAAGAAGATATACCTCCAATCGCACAACTCCGTAACTTCCCCAGGTGTCATTGCAGCGTGCATGCACAACAGATAAATTTTACCGTGGGTAGATTGTGCCTCAATAAAACTGCTCAAGGAAAGAAAAATGAGAAGAGACCTAGAAATTCTTACCAGCAAGTAGGTCTTGGGAGAGTCAACACATGCCACGGGTCCTCTGTGTCTCTCCATTTCACAAAGGGCCATGGTGGCTTGGATGGCAAGACTCAGGCCATATCACTTTCCTTTTTCTTCTCAGCCAGCTCCCTCTGTCAGAGCTCCGGGTTGGGGAGTCTATGATACAGTGGCTATGGGTGTTGGAGCTTTCAGGAAATAAAAAAGGCTGCTGATTTCACACACAAAGGAAGGGGTGGAAGGAAATAAAGAAAAGAAAGCCATGAAATCAGAACTGTGTAGACTCCACTGTCCTTCCCCTATAGACAGAAGATCTCCTCTATCATGTCCCCAGTCATCCAATACTTATCCCTCCCTTGGTCTTTAAATCCTGCTCTAGTTTTAAATCTACCATAAATAGGTGGTGATAAGCAGCCAACATTTGGAAGTGTCCCTTAAAGCTATTACAAGAATAAAAAAAAGTGCCCAGCAGAGCCATCCAGTTCTTTCTTGGTCACAAGAAGCTCTTGAAAATCATATGTAAATCTATCTTTAAAATTCTGCAAGATGGAGGACATTTTGACTCTGGGCTTGTAGGGAATTTTTTTTTCTTGAATGCAGACGGCATTAAAAACAAAGAAAGGGGAGTAAAAAGTGAATGAGGAAGAGAAAGAAGAAGGAAAGCAAGGGAAGGATGGAAGAAGGAAAGGAAGGGAAGGGAAGGAAGGGAAGGGAAGGAAGGAAGGAAGGAAGGAAGGAAGGAAGGAAGGAAGGAAGGAAGGAAGGAAGGAAGGAAAGATGGGCAGGCTTTTCTCAAGATACCACGCATCCTGAGCCACTGACTGAAAATCAGAGCCTAGCTAGTCTGGTTGTCAGGCCAGCCCTGGTACAGTTGTCTGGGATGTGCACTGAATTCCCTCCCCCACTTGCAAGATTGCTCTGTCCCCCGCACCCAGGTCAGTTGTCACTGGGAAATCCCTGCATCTGTGCCCCAACTCCTTCTTGCACCTGCATGCATGGCCTGCTTCCCCCGACTCTTTGGACAGCAGGTATGGGCCCCACTGTGAGGCTGGCCCAGTGGCTGCCCTGCAGGCTTGCTCCCCCTCTGCATGGCTCCCCTGCTTCCCCAGCGCGGCCTCATGTCCCTCCTTCTCATTCTCTCCATTTCTCCAACCAGATGGCTGCCCTGATTTGTGCAACGGTAACGGGAGATGCACACTGGGTCAGAACAGCTGGCAGTGTGTCTGCCAGACCGGCTGGAGAGGGCCCGGATGCAACGTTGCCATGGAAACCTCCTGTGCTGATAACAAGGATAATGAGGGAGGTGAGCAAGCGTCTTCTAATTCCCATCTCCTCAAGAAGAGTGTTGTATGTGCTTTCGTCATGAGTCATTCTCCCGAAAGATCTCTTCCATACTATTGTCAAATGTTGTAATGTTTCCTTTGAAGCCAACACAACGGAGAACACATGTCCTTGGGCCAGGAGGACTCTTGGAGACACAACCTGGGGTTTGGTGTTGACTTTGTATTCTCAAATACTCATCATTGCAAAGAGGTAGCTGTGTTCTGGTTATTGCCTTCCGGGTGAATGGTCCTGCCAGACCTTTCATGGTGGCCAGTTATGGTCTCTGACAATGGTGATGGCAGTTGGAGCCTCACGGTGCACTAGGATGTCATAAGCCAAGTGCCCCTTCATCCTGATAGCCCTATGAGATGTCAGGTTGAAGATGTGGCAACCAAGACCTGAAGAGCAGCTACATTATTTCTAAAGACAATATAGTATGAAACCAGGACCCAAACCCAGCTCTGGAACAAAGGGATGTCTGTGATCATCCAACTATAGACCGTGAACCAAACCGAATTTGTAAGGGAAAAGAAAAGGTTTTAACATTTTCTTAATGGCGGAGGGAAAATAATCTAAAGAATATTTCATCTTACAGAAAAGTACATAAAATTCAAACTAAATATCTACACTTATTTTTCTAACTACTTTATTGATGTGTGATTTATATATAAAAAGCTATGCATATCTTGATGAATTGGGGAGTAGACATATACTCACAAAAAAATTGTATGGCCATCACCTCTCAGAGTTATCTCCACCAACTTTCATCTTATTTTCTACAGGTGGGGTTGCCATCGGCCCTTTTAGCAAATTCTAAGTATATAATACAGTATCTTTAGCATATAATACTAAGTGTCTAAGTATATAATGCAGTGTCTATAGACACTCTTACGGCTTAGCAGATCTCACAAACTGTTTTATCCTGCGTGGTGAAGCTTTAAATTCTATGCCTTCCTTTGCATGGGAAGGTGGTGGTCTTCATTTGTTTATACTAGTTTTTAGTTTTTTGACATGTCTTTGCCTTATTGTGTGTGCGGAGAAGAAAGGGAATTATGAGTGCCACAGCGTTTGTGGAGAGCAGGGAATCAGTTGTGGGAGTCAGTTTTCTCCTCCTACCTTCTGGATCCCAAGGATCAAATCCAGATCATCTGGCTAGGAGGCAAGTGCTGCTACCCATGAGCCGTCTCATCTGCCCTTGTTTACATTTTGTATATGGCTATACCTTGTTTTCCACCTTAACCACAGAACTAAGTGAGAGAGCCTCAAACATTTGCTCTGGATCCCTTACAGGAAGGTTCGCCACCCTCTCTCCTGCCATCCTAGTACTGACCCAGGTCCGCCCTGCTAGTTTCTGAGACTAGGTCTGTACAGTACAGATGGCATGGTTGAGTAGTACCACCCTTGTTCTGAATCTTCTGGGACACATCACAGTGTAAAGATAGGGCTCAGAAGCTAAGCAGGGCTTCATTAGCATGCGGAGCATGGAATACCCTAAATTTCTGTTTGTTTTGTTTTTGGGTTTTCGAGACAAGGATTCTCTGTGTACCCTGGTTGTCCTGGAACTTGCGCTATAGACCAGGCAGGCCTCGAACTCAGAGATCCACCTGCCTCTGCCTCTGCCTCCCAAGTGCTGGGATTAAAGGCGCTCATCCCCACCTCCTGGCTTGTATTAGTTTCTTACAGCTGAGGTAGCAAACTTCTTGTGAAGACACACCTGGAGATCAGTAGACCAGGCTAGCTTTGAACTCACAGAGCTCTGCCTTCCTCTGCCCAGCATCCTAAACTCAAATACCGTGTATGATCCATAACATCAGTGTAGGTATGTGGCCCTTCCCCACCCAAAAGACTCACAGGCGGGTGAGTTCACATGAAGTTGTTCAGGGGTGGAAGGCTCTCCAAGTGCAGCTAGCTGACCTACCAAGGGAGTTTACGATCCCACTGTGACAGTCACGGCGTATGGGTACCTCGCCATCCACCATCAAAGCCACCTGTTTCATGGCCGCTGGAGTCAGCTGCGGGTGTCCAAAGCAGGGTGCAACCTGGTGAGAAAGAAAGGAGAAAAGTAGACATCCAATTTTCTCCTTTTTCTTCATCCTCTTAAAGGACGTCTGGCGATTTCCATAATGATTGCCTTTGTGTACGTAGATAATTTGTGAACAAACAGACATACTTACACGGATACAAGCTCCTGATCAAAGAATTTCACAGGCCAGACGCCTCTGTGGCACTGTCCTTGGCTCATTTTCTCTCTTCTGAAACAAAACCCGAACAGAAACCACTCCCTTTCTTTCTTTCTTTTTTTTTTTTTTTTTAACCAAGGTGAGGCATCATGGTGAGAGGCATTTTTTGAGAGTTGAAATCCAATGACTTTTTGCTTCTGCCTCCCCGGTGATTTCACTGAGCACCGAGGCTGCTTATGGATCAGCTCCTTCCGCCTCCTCAAAGAGCCGAACTGCTTCCCTGGCTCCCTTCCCTGTTGGGGTGTCAGCAGCTGAAAGCATAGCAAATTGCTGGAATGCGGAACACAGAAGAGAAGAGATTCCTGGGTCCCCAACAGGCCCTGCGCCATCTGCCTCCCTCTCTGTCAGCTTCACCTTGATCCTGGCTCCCCACCTCAGGAACCTCATCCCCAGGCTGAAGGACCTGCTGGATAGGCACAACTCAGGGTCTCTTGAACAGGCAGAGCCCACATCCTGGAAAGGCTAGGACAAAAGCAAATGAGGCCGTGATTATGCTAAAGACAATAATGGTCTTCTTATGGGAACTATTAACGCAACCTCCCGAGGAAGTAATTAACCACCAAGAAGAAAGTCTCTGCACTGTGTTTATAAAAAGAAACTCCCAGTTAGTTCAGAGTTGCTTATGTCAGGTGAGGGGGGTAGACACCGGTTCCCTCTCACCTGGCGTAAGCAATTCACAATTAAGTGAGTTCTTTTTTTGGAGGAGATGCCTCGGCGCAGGGTGTTCTTTCTATGGTTAATTACTTCCCTAGGAGGTGTGCTAAGCACTTTGCTGTTTATTGGTAAATATTAAAGTTCCTCTCAGCAACCCCAGACCCGGGGCAGTGAGCTCACCGTATGTCTCTACGTACGTTTCGGGGGTGAGTACCCCTGGCTCTCCTGCCTCTGGAGTACCTGTGCTGGGAGTCCTCAGAAAGGACTGTGTGCTTTAGAAACCTGGCATTGGGTCAGAGAGGCATCCAAGCAGAACATGAGTCCCAGCCCGGGGAGCAGCTGCGAAGAACACACTTGTCATAAATCTCATGAATGGGGGAGATAATAGAGCGTTCTTCCAAAGGGAACTGGAAAAGGCTAGTCATTCCCCATCACTAGACACTGGGGGTGGAGGGGCAGCGAAGATCCTCAATTTAAAGTGATAGCTTTGTTTTTGTTTTTGTTTTTTTTTAATTCTAAACTGAGGCTGAGATAGTTACAAACACAAACGCTGATAGAGATATTTGAAGTTCTTTACTGACTTCATCAGCCAGGGTTGAATTGAATGCATTGTACGTTCCTCCTATTCCTGAGTAGCTCAGAAAAGACCTAAAGGATTTGATTAAACCTTGGCAACTAAGACCTGACCCCATCACCGAGTTTCGGAGCTCATGAGTCTCTGGTAGGGTACAAGAATTTGCAAGTCTAGTAAATCTCCAGGTGCCTCAGATGTAGATTTCCTCTGAGATCCACTGTCCTAAAATGTTCATTTTATTAGAATGTCTTAATTTCTCTTTCAATGCACCCAGATAAGATTGCTTCTTTTAAAGATCTGGGGAAATTTTTTCCCCAGAAATATTTTCTGTATTCTTTGGTAGTTAGCTGAGAAACCCTGTCAGAAAAAGTCACCTCACAGTGTCCCCACAGCAACATACATGGTGACCCCATACCTCTGAGTTCTCATCACTTGCTCCAACACTCAGCAGCCATGTGACTGCTCACATAATCTCAGAAGGCAATGGCCATTTCAGAAGGGACAAACTTTGAGTGTCATTGTCCCTGCCATTTTAAGAAAAAAGAAGGAAAGAAAGAAAAGAAAACCAAAACAGTGGAGACCGTCCACAGACACGCTGGCCGGAGACTGTCATTTTAAAAGCGAGAGCTCTTCACTTGAACCACTCACCCCAATTTGAAAAAAAGAGAGACTCAAAGAAATATTTTTGCTTACAGGAGACAAATACCAGCTCATTAAAGTCTGAGAATACACACAACATGTGTGCCAAGTGACAGGCGGATAATATTTAATTATCACCACCAAGGCAGAGGTGTGAACTCTAGTTCATCACAGCCAGGGGTAGGAGAGAGAGTGTGTAGATTTCCTCTCCAAGTGGGAACAGCAAGGTGAGGAGACATCGTTAGACTGTCTGGCCTGGAGAGCCTGTACTCACTCCCTAGAGGCCCCTTTGTCCCCCAGGACGTAGAAGCAGGACACCCAGCTTCTATGTGCTAAATGCCCCAAGTCCATCACTTCCAGCCTACATGGGAGTCTGCCTGAAGCTCCCGTCAGCTAGATCAAGTTCCCTGTTCGCTTGGTGCACAGGACGACAGTGCAGTCCTGACAAGACAGGGTGGTGACCTCATCAGCCTACAGCTGGAGGGGCAGAAGAACGCCCCTCCTATGCTATGCTCATTCTGTTTACCCTGTGTCACCGTCCTCATGGCTGCACAGCATGAGATGGCATTCCACCCTTCCTCCTTTGCTTCCCTAGTGTCTGCATAGATGACACTGTGGCGTCGTAGGATTGCAGCCTCTGGTCTTCAGAATTAGACTGCATAACTGATAACTGACACAAGTTACTTCGGAAAGCCTCAATTTGCTTGTCTGGGGAAAAAAATGGGTGTGATTATGTCAACTCCATGAGCTAGTATAAGTTTAAGCGAGCAAATGCGTATTACGTATTTGACAGATGCTTGACTTGTAGAAGGCACAGGCAATGCTGGCCTCAACAGTGTTCCTATTAATGTTGCTTTCTAGAATTTCTAGAGACAATCATATAACAGAATACAACCAATGACTTTCTCGTAGTGCATACAACGGCGAAGAGCCTAACCCATCTTGTTAAACTTCAGTGCTGTGGAGAGCTCTGTGGAGACCTTGGAAGTCAGGTTTCTTGGTCCCTGCCTTTTGAGTCTCATTTAAGTCAGATTTCCAATACAGTCACCTTCATGCTACCAACCACCCCAGACAGTGTCCCACAAACCTCATGTTGGGGGAAGCATTTTAAGTGGCACTTCCTCCTGGGGTGTCTAGCCCTGGCCTATGTCATTGTACCTATACTCCAGATCCTTCCCCACTTCAATCCCAGAGAAGGTGAGGAGTGAAATGAGGAGAGAGAGAGATACTATTTCAGGAATAAAATAATTAGAAGAAAAAGCATAAATGATTTCAGGTTTAGTTACTGCGTAACTGGAAGGTGATGAGATTGTCTTCTCATCTTGTTTTTACTAGAGCAAACTCATTGTAACATGTCCATATGTGTGTATCATATGCTTTATCCATCTTCCTCCCTGCCACCTTCCTGGGCTCCAAACATACACCCCACACCTGCCTCTTCTACCAAGGATGTTTTAAAACTATTCTCTGTCGCTAGTTGGAACAGTGAACGATGTTTGATTCAAAGTTGAAAAGCCCTTAACTTTCTGTCATGCGTGACCCTTCCATCTCTCCTTCCTTCCATATGCCTTGGAATTCATCCGTCCACCTGCCCATCCACTCATCCGTCCCTCCAAGCATCCAGCCCCTGTGAAGTCATTTACTCACAGTTTAACAAACATTTCCAGAGTCTACCAAATGTCCACCCATAGAAACTGGCTGCTGGGAAATGTTAGACGGGTCACTGTCCATCTGAAAAGATGGGGTACACAAAGACTGTTATAATTTCAATAATCCGGAGCATGAGAAGTGACCAAGGGAGAGAGAGTACCTTGGTAGGAACCAAGAGAAAGGACTGTCATGGAATGTGACATTAACGGGATGAGAGAAGGCACATCTTAAAAGTTAAGCCCAGAGTTTTCATCCGGTCCCAGGGAGAATTCTCCAAGTCACAGAGTAGAGGGAGCCATGGAAGGGCTCCTCAATCCACTAGCGGCGTCTTCATTTCTCTGGATAAATTAAAGACCACTCCAGTTCCCCTCTAGAATGCTGCTATCTCCTCTGACTCCCCTGGCAAGGTTTGGTTCCTTGTTTTGCTCCAGAGGAGGCCGCCTTGGGTTAAGAGATATGGATGCTGGCCTGAGCTCTGGGCACATCATCCAAGGCACTCTAGCCAAGTCCAAATGAGGAGGCATAACTCTGGATTGTGCCCAGAACACTCGAAACCGATGAAATCTGCCCCGTGCCCACAGCTCCTTCACCCTCCTTCCCATCCCTTCACCATCCAAATTGGTTTGACTTGATTCAAGGATGTAATTTGGGCATTTATCTCACTTGTTAATTAATACCTCACCTTGTCTGTGCGTTTGGCAGAGCCAAGCTAGGGACTTGAGAGACTCTGAAAGACATGGTTATTAGATCTAAAGAGTCCAGTCTCTTCACCCAGTGAAAAGCAGTGTTTGGTGAGCCCACTGCATAATGCCTTGGTTAATGCATGCACATGTGCTAACGAGTCCGTCAGGTGGGAGGCGGTTTCAAAGGGCAACTTAGTTCTGTTAATTGGGTTGGGCAAGGATTTTCCTCAAATTCCAAAGGCCTTGTGATCAATGTATCTGGAGCCATATGCAGGCTCCCAGCCTCCTCCCAGATGGGAAAGCCATACTCCTAATGTATGGGAAGAGAACGTGGGCTGCAGGTCACCAGCAGCTGGCTGGGCACTGACTCTCTCGTCTGTAGGAGAAAGCCATGCAAGTCCAGATGAGATAGTAGAGCAGCTCATGGCAACATGTGTCTGAGGCCATTCCACATCTTTCCATCGAAGCAAGATCTCTAGAGGCATGGGCATATTAGACTAGATCATCAGCGGATGGAATCTGCAGATTGAGATTTGCTGTTCTTTGATTCACGTAAGAATGGCAGTTACTAAGTGTGCCAGCCCTGGGCTGGACCACCTATGTACCAGGATAATGAGAGCAGACACCAAGTCTCTATGCCTCTAATCCCATCTCATAATCCTTGGTCCTCCAACCCAGTAGCTAGGGGACACGTCTATTGTAAAGCAGATCCGTCATTCCCTCAGAGGCTTCTCACACAATTAGAATCAAAGCAAATGTCTGCTTCGTCCTAGCTAGAGGGCATCCTCTGCATCCCCTGCTTGCCTTCTGACCATCCTTACCCTACCCTCCCTCAAGCTACGCTTCAGTCTCACTGGTCACCCTTCTGATCCCCACACCAGTATGCTGTGCCTACTGCAGGGTCTTTGCTGGCTCAGGGCCCAAAGTGTTCAAGCCGGGTTCTGTGTGTAATGGCTTCCTCTCATCCTTTAGTTCCTGGGTCAGGCACCCTGTGCCCTCCTCTTCCATCTCCCTAACAGGAACATCATACTCCTAGATCTTCCTATGTCGATCTTTCTAGTTGTGCTGTTAGGTCACACCGCCTATAAGTTCTCTGAGCCTCTTTCACCATACTACAACCATCTTTCTTCTAGGGACTAGTCTTACTTGCCATGTGGATATCAAAATACAAGGATGCTTAAGTACTTTACATAAATTAGTGTAGCATTTACATATAACCTGTATGTATCTTCCTGTTATCATGTGATGCTAGGTACATAATTGCTATGCGGCATTACATACAGAACGACATAAAGAATAGTGTGGACCTGTTCAATACAGAGGAAATTGTTTCCTCCGAGTACGTCTTATTCATTTTTGGTTGAATGTGTGAATGGAAAGCCCAAGTAGAGGGAGGGGTGACTGTATTTCCATTTTACAGAAACGAACACGGGGACTCAAGAAAATAAGACTCAAAACAGGCCTTTCGGGCGACTTCTGGGGTGTGCAGTTTCCCGTCTTTAAAGCCGTCGTCTCCTTCCTTCTAAAACACTGACAACAGATGTTTCCAGAAAGGAATAAAGCAAGGGCAGGATTTGTCTTAGAACTCAAAGGAAACAACATAAGCACTTCAAAGATTAAGCTTCCCACTGAAAACCCTTTCCTAGTAAAATGGATTTGACCGTCGGATTTTTTTTTAAGACATTTAAAGTTCACGGCTTTACCTAACATAGCACCTTCAGTCTTTCCTAATCAAATCTCCCAAACTCTAAATGGTTATTAAGTGTCTCTTAAGAGATTAGGGGTTTTTTTCACCTGATTAGATGACAAATCCAACATTCATCATAAAATTGCAATGAAGACACCTAATGTGTGAAGTGTTAATCAAGGGGCTGGACAGATGATCAGAGGCCAAGAGTGCTCGCTGCTCCTGCAAAAGCCCCAGCTCCCATGTTGGGAGGCTCTCAAGCACCCACACCTCCAGCTGCAGGGGCTCCAGCGCCATCTTCTGGCCTCCACGGGCACCTGCACTCACGTGCATCTTCCCATGCTCACTTTTTTTTTTCAATAATTTTTAATGCTAGTCATTTAAATCACTGGAGATTTATTTTAGGGAATTAAACCACAGATTAAACTCATGGCCCAAGGATAACATTTGTTTCACTGAATTGGCTTCTGGTAGTTTTGTCTTGGCCACAGACTTCCTGGATTATATAGCACTGTCCTGCCTTGTCTCTGTGACTACCACCTGATTCCCAGTGTGAAGCCCTGGAGCCATTTTTATTAGCTCTGTGTTCCCCACAGTCTAGGTCCAGATCAGTGATTTTCTATCAGAGGCAACTATGCTCTGCAGGAAATTTCTAGTAATGTCTGGAAACATTTCTGAAGTGATGGTGAGTGGGAAATGATCCTAGGTGATGCCTAGGTTGCTGCTGGCCATCTACATGTGTGGGAAGGCTGTTTACAATAAAGAGTAACCAGGCCCAAAAAGAAAACAATAACAACGCTGAGAAACATTTCCTCTAGAAGCTTGGGTGCATGAGAGAGCCACTTAGTCCCAAAATAGGATGGTTTTTGCTTTGAGGTCAAAGTATATGATGACCAAGGTCTGAGAGGCATCAAACACTTCCCTGGTTCAGGCATCCACTAAGGCTTTACTGACATGGCCCAGATTAGTCATGGCCATACTTTGAAAGAGAAGTACAGCATCTTGCCCATGGTCCCAGGGTCACAACACAGCCCTGCCAGGATCCAGAACACAGGTCAAGAGCCCTCCTCAAGTTAAACGGTTCCCAACACCTGAGTGCTGTGTCCATTGTCCAAGCAGGGCAAGACCCAGGGACAGACTCAACCTCAGTCCCACAGAAACACGAGTTCTGAGTGTGCTGAAAACCACCATCAGCGTTAGTTCTTTCCCCCACAAAGTGCTTGTGCACTGGAATGCCAGGGGCGAGCTGGGGAAAGTGGAACAGTTGGACTCTAAATAGCGAGGCGTTCTCTGCAGCGCGGCAAGAGCAGCTGCCCAAGGCCTGTGCTCTTTTCTCTGGTTTTCCATCTTCTCAGCCAAGAGCTCTGGGGGATTGGAGAGAGGCCAGAACTGTGGAGCCAAATGTGAATCCAAAGACAATGACAAGGTTCCCCAGCCCTCTCTGCTTCACGCTTCCCTTTCTCCTTACTCACAGGAAAAGGCAAATCCTTACAGGACACTTTTCTCCCTTCTCCTTCTACTTAAAGAAGCCTTTCTAAATCTGCCCCTCACCACCCCATCTCCCTACACAAGGCTTTGACGTTCTGAGGTCACACACAATAAAGGACATTCATTCATTCATAGAATTGTAGACTGTTACCTCCATGGGTGTTGGGGACTACCAGGTACAGAAAGGCTAAATATGTATAGTACTCCCAGGCATGGTAGTACACGCCTTTAATCACAACACTTGAAAGAAGCAGGGAGTGGGGGTGGGGGATGATCTTGAATTCAAGGTCATTCTAGGCTAGGTGATGACCCTCTCTCCCAAACCAAAGAAACTAAATTAAAGGACAATAAAAAATACTTACTTTATTTAGTTTTTCACAGTCTACAGCAGCTACAAAATCTAGAGAAGCAAAGTAATTTCTTCAAGGACAGAAAGCAAGCAGGACAGACCAGAGTCCCAGGTTTCTGACTCAAAATCTACTCTATTTTTTTCCCCTTGCTATGCAACCCGCAAAAGGATTCAGTGGCCCTCGGGAGAATAGGTATCTACCACTAATGTTTAAGCTGTGATCTCCATCAACCCCAATCCTCGGCTAGGATGAATGCATGTGTCTAACACACTTGATAGGAAGTATTTCTTTAGCTTTGTTCCCAAGCCTACCTCTCTTTTCCGCCTTCAGTACAGCCCTGTTCAGATCACGTGTCATGGATGAAGCCAATAGCAAACAACACACAGTGCAGTCATACTCCTTGTCAGAATGACCCCAAATTCACCTGTGCATACCCATCCTCCATTCCCAGCCACATGAATGGATGAGACTCAGACTCCGCCTCCAAAGCGTCCCTGGGTTGTTTGTGGTAAAATATCCGTTCAAAGCATCATTACATCACAGTATAGTGGCAGAAGAAATACGTAAAGAGGTTTTGGGTACCCAGCAGAAGGCCATCAAAAACTTCCAAAGTAGGTGAAAGAGACATGGCAAAGAATGTCTATAGTGCCAGCATTTGGGAGGTGAAGGCAGAAATATCAAGAGTTCAAGGCCAGCCTTGGCTGCAGAGCTCAGGCTAGCCTGAATACGCGAGAACCTGTCTCAAAAAAGCAAACGTTTTTAAATTAAAGGCTGAGGCCAGGAGGATGACCAGAAGTTCAAGGTCATCCTGGGCTACGTGGTGAGTTCCAGACCAGCCTGGGCTAGAGTGAGAACTTACCTCAAAATAAGTGAATAAATCTTAAATTGTAGGAGATATTGGGAAATTAGATACAGAATGAAGGAAAAGCATTGTGGGTAAAGGGACTAGAAACTGGAAGACCTAGAGGAGGGAGCGGTGGTGATCCTTGAGCATGTCCAAGGAAGTTGGGGCCCTTCCAATAGAGTCCATGAGGAAAACAGAGGAGGAGGGCGCGGGAGCGAGGCTGGGAAACACTCAGATGAACGTGAGTGCCACAGGAGCAGGCCCTCACGTGGAGCATTGCGTCATGTCTCAAGTCAGCGTTCGCCTTTCTCCACGTAGCACATTGCTCTTTAGAATCACAGCCAGACCCCTCCCACAAACAGATGATCATCTCTTTGACTCAAGAGACCCTTGGCCAAAAAGAAAGGATGGCCTTTTTTGGAGCCCTCCACTGCATGTGTGGGCATTCTCTCCCCCATGGAGAGAAGAGGCAGGCAGGCTGATAAAGAAGTGCTGGGATCACGGAACTCCATGCTCATATCTCAGTTCCCCATGGACAGCAAGAGCTCAAGTCGCTCCATGTCTCGGAGCCTCTGTTTTGTCCTCCGTAAAATGGGCTAAGGACAGCTACTACCTTAGAGGGTTTGCGAAGCCACTGTTAACTCAGGACACACAGCAATGTGAGCCAGAGTCAGAACGGTCTGACAAGCCTCACGCACAGACTCTTAGGCCCCGTCCCTAGAGTTTGGGTCCAGTGGATCCAGTGTAGTGTCCACAGAGTGTGTTTCTAATAAGCACCCAGGTGGTACTGACACTGAAAGCCTCTTGCATGTCATTTTGAGGACAGCTCCAAGCATGGCATCCCAGGGTCACCTCATGAGAAAAACAGGCCAAGCAATTCCCCATCTTAAGGTAAGGGTAGCTTGACTGGTGCAAGGACCCTGGGAGCAACTCTGGGCTCTCGCAGGCCCATGACACACATGAGCAGTAGTGGAGGGGACTTGGGACTCCAGCTTTCAAGAGAGTTGTAATAAAAGGCAGGTGTGGGAAGAAGCCATCCTCTAACAAACAGTACTAAGGTCCTCACCTGCCAACGGTCACAGTCTAGTGAGGTGACATTGGCCTCTGACACATTCCAACTACTATGCATGTTGCAAGACACAGTCAACTGGCCCAGCCCTTCTGGTCCCTATGGCTAAGCACTAGAGTAACAGCGTACGTTTATCACCTCCACCACCTTCTACCAGATCATGCCACCATCTTCACTGGCCTGGTGACTAGTTGTCCAGCTTCTGGCCCAGTCTACACAGAACCGTAAGAAGAATCCTACCGAGAATGGCAGGCGGCTCCTTCAGCATACCCCTTGTTCTCCTCTGGTCCCTTTCCTCCTCATCTCCCTCCCTCCACTCTGCCCTCACCTGCCTGCTGGATCTGACAGCTCTCAAACGCATTCCCACCCTGGGCTTTGCACTTCTGCCTCCTCTTCCTAGAAGGTTCTTCCTCCAGACGTTTCTGTGACTTATCTTCCCAGGTCACTTCGATTTTACCGAAGTTTCATTTCTTCCTGGAAGCCCTTCCTGGTGCCCTTCCCTTTACTGGTCCTCACCACCGACAGACATCCTCACTGGTTTACTCTGCCTCATCCCGTGCCTTGAAGGCACTTTCACTCCCTTAATCTGGTATTCATCCCTTTGTCATCTGCTTTGCCCCTCGGGAATCTAGCTTGTGTCCTCGGGTCCTTGTCTGTCATCCTCGACCTCTGTCACCCTGATAAACACTTGCCTCCATGATAAGGTTGTAAAACAGTTGCTTTAATTGTTGAGTGATGAATAAATTTCAAGTTAGAATTAAAAATATCACCACTTCAAACAGTGATACCTTTATAAACCCCACCTATAACTAAGGAGGTATTGACAGTTGAGGGCTACTGGAGGAGAGAGTTCTCACTGGATGGCCCCACACCCATTAGTATACAGGCAGAACAAATTAGAATCCGTGGGCTATTCAATAAATAAATAAAATATCAAGGACACAAAGTTAGAAGGCAGTAGGGTGGATCTGAGAGGTGTCAGTGGAAGGACTGGGGTAAATATGATCAAAATATATGCATGTCCCGGGTTGCATGCATATTTCTGTTGCTATGATCCACAGCATGACAAAAAGAAACATGGTGACGAAAGGGTTTCTTTTCCTTTACACATTCCAGTCCATCCTCTAGGGAAGTCAGTCAGGAATCTGCAGGCAGGAGCTGAGATAGAGACCATGAAGGAACTGCTTTGTTCTCTGCGGCTTGTTCAGCTTTCTCTCTTATATAACCTAGAACTATGTGCCCTGAGGTGGCACCACCCTCCCGTATCAATAATCAATCAAGAAAACACTCCCACAGGCTTGCCTACAGTCATCCGGATGGAAGTAGTGCTCCCACAAGCTTGCCTACAGTCATTCGGATGGAGGTAGTGCTCCCACAGACTTGCCTACAGTCATTCGGATGGAGGTAGTGCTCCCACAGACTTGCCTACAGTCATTCGGATGGAGGTAGTGCTCCCACAGACTTGCCTACAGTCATTCGGATGGAGGTAGTGCTCCCACAGACTTGCCTGCAGTCATTCGGATGGAGGTAGTGCTCCCACAGACTTGCCTGCAGTCATTCGGATGGAGGCAGTTCTGTAGTTGAGATTCTCTCTTCTCAGATGTTCCTAGTTTGTTTCAGTTGAGTAATAATAAAAAAAATTCACAGTGCATTAAAAAATTATCTAAAATAGTAATAATAATAATAATAACTATAATTTTATTAAAAACAGTAAACCTAAGTCACTATGTACCACTGAAGTCACTTTACTAATGCAAAAAAAAATCCCAACGTACAATTCATTATTTCCTTTAAGTAAGACACTGGCACATGTCTGTACTGTTCTTACCAGTGTCATTTTGTGCTATACAGTGACTTCCTAGGGAACATAAGCCAGCGTTAAGGTTCTTATGGTTTGTATGTAAAATGGCTTATATGTTAAAGGTGTGGTCCTCAGCGGCTGAAGGCGGTATTGACTGACAGGTGATTTAGACTACGAGGGTTCTGCCTCCATTGATGGCTCCATCAATAACAGGTTATTAACACACTAGCATGGACAGGAGGGAGGGGCTTCCCTGAAGGAAGGTAAGGCCTACTGGAAGGAAGTAGACTATTAAGGCCGTGTTCTTAGGGACTGTACTTTTTCACCAGACCCTTCTTGTCTCCTCTCTCTTTTCCAGACACGCCAAGGTGAGAACCTTGGTTCTGTCACACTCCCCTACCTTACCACAGGCCCACAACAGAGAAGCAAACCTATTATAGGCTGAAATCATAGCCAAGATAAATATTAAGTTGGCTTTGTCTGGTATTTTGTCACAGTGACCAAAAAGATATTGACTAACGCACCCCAGAATTTATCAACTAAAATAGAAAGAAATGCAGACGTATAGAGGATGCTTTGACTCTGACATCTCTGTTTATCTCAGTGGACAAGGTGTAGCATGGTAGGGAAGGCTGAGGCTGGACCACTGAATTCCAGCCTTGCTTCCCACAAGCTTTCGGCTCTGGAAAACTAGCTTTCTCCAGCCGTAAACTGGGTGGAAACAACTGGTCACCATATACTAAGCACATGTGATAAAAAGGTTTAATCTTTTGTGATAGCCTTGCCAAGCTGGCATGATTATTAGTACCCTTCAATAGATAAGAAACTGAGGCTCAGAAGAATAAAACCAGAAGTCCAAGGCCACAGAACTAAGAGGTTGCAATCAATGTGTCACACACAGTTCATGGTTGGCTGCATGTCACCTGTCTCCAGATCTCACAATCGTAAAAATAATCATGTAATATTGACTTGTGGCACCCACCCCAGAGGGGATGTGAAGATGAACTAAGTTCATCCTGAGGGTTCTGCGTCCAGTGCCTGGCGCACAGGAGTCTTTAGGAAAAGATCAGTTTAGAAATTAGTCTATCATCCCAATCAAGCCGAAAACATGTATGATAACCGAGCCCAATCCCTCCTCCCAGCCAGCACTCAGAACTGTGTTTATGCCACGGGAAGAGAAGCACCACGCCTCAGCAGTCTCTGAGGCCCATCCTAGACACAGACATGCCCTGGTCTCCCCGCAGGCAGAAAGTAGCTGTTCCAGCTTGTTGCTCAGCAGCATTGACTGTGACAAGCCCCTTTCTTTCTGAAGGACCCAGCAGGTCACTGTCTGGCACCCCACCAGGCTGCTACCCCCTGCTGGGCCTAGACTGCGTGGCCATCGGCTCTGTCTGTCCAACCTGTCAGCAGGCTCTGAAAAAAAAAAAAAAAAGGAGGCTGATGAGGAGCAGGGCAGAGGAGGAGGGTGGCTGTGAGAGGCCAGGCATAGCAGACAGGGGGCGAGCGCTTGGGGAAATGGGAGGCTGGGATCAGAGGCCCTGCTCTATGGCCAGTGGCTTTTGTAATAGTCAAGGGGTAGACAGCAGCAGCCAGGGCGAAAGTCCCTGTGGTACAGCAAGCATGGCTGTGGGCTAACAGGGGTGAGGATCTGCTAGGTCAGGGTTTGTCTGTGGTGCTGAACTACTGATCAAATGAGATCATTTCTAGAAGCTGCTTTGGGGATAGAGGAAGTCAGCTAGCCAAGAGTTGAAAGAAGAAAGGGTAGACTAAGGAAAGGGTAGGGGGTCAAAAGAAGGGATGTGAGAAGGGAGAAACTTGCTGAAGTGTCAAACATTCAGAGCATAGGAACCCTAATATGCTATGACCCTCACAGCCTCCTATAAGAATCATGAGTAGAAGTCAAAAAGTGGAAGCAGATGGTCAATGTGGGGAGTCATGCATCCAACACTTACCAATTTTGTGCGCTTGGGAAGAACCCAGTTGCTCTCTGATCCTCAGTTTTTCCATCTGCAAAATGGAGACCACAGCACCCAGTTGTGAGGTTCCTAAGAACATATGTGAAAGATCACGGCTGGATGAAGGAGTCACGGTATGGTGTGGGGAAACAGAGAATTCTGAAGAGCTGGTGCAGGGCGTCGCTGTGGTCACCCACCAAGTCAGAATGTAGACTGGATGTAGGTGAAGACCTGGAATAGAAGACGGATGGTTAAATAGCCCACAGCCCAATACGATAAGTATTCAAGTCATCGGTCTTCCAACTGACTTAGTCGTTCCTTAGGTGCAAGGACTAGAGGCAGGCTCAAAGGATGGCTCAGTGGTCCATTGGCCCCCCCGGGAAAGAGGAATGTTTGATGAAAGGCGTAGCTTCGGATAGGAGCTACATGGAAGACTTGGCTTCAGAGAGCAGCAGGTTCTGTTCAAACCCCGCCTAGGCATTCCAGAAAAATATCTAGTCTGTGTGTTGGTCTCTTGCTCTACCATTGCAAATGACAGCCCTGATGCCTAGGACCCCAGGGCCTCGCAGGGGAATATGTGAAAACTACCCTGGGCAGCCCATGACACCTTAAATATTCTTTGTAAGCAACACTATTAGCTCTCACAAGACATGCTCGCCTATGATGCAGGCCTGGAAGCCGTAGCCCACGGGCTGCATCCAGCCCAAAACGTCAATGAGCGCAGTCCAACAAAACACTGTAAACTGAAATAAAACATTAAGAGAAAAATTTTTTTGCAATTGTTCTGTAACTCAGCTGCATGAACTTTCCAGATAACAATATTGTGTCACAAAGGCCAGAGGTTTGTGATTCTTAGTCAACATGCGGCCCCCAGGATGCTGTCACTTAGTGCTGGGCCCCTGCACTCAAGACCACCTAGGGTATCAAAGAAACAGAAAGAAGATAGAGAATGGGGACAGAATTCAGGTCCCCTGAAGGCTCGTACTTGTCATAGTAACACAGTTTGTGTTGGGTCTAGCCACTGATGGCCTCCACCCTCTGCAAAGCCACAGATAAAGATGCTGCTTGTTACGTAGAAGACAGGAAGGTTTGGTTGGCCCTTCTAAGAACAGGGCTCCCTTTCCTGGCAAAATGCCTTCAGAAGCTGTAGGCTATGTGACACTGGATACAACTGTGGAAACAAGATTAGACCAAATGGATCCTCCATCATGAAGGGCTATCCACTCTACTGTGGTAGTGAAGAGTTGCGTGTATTTACACTTCAAGGACTCCGAGAAGTTCTGCTGTGAGAACTTAGTTCCATATTGTTTAACTATTGTCTCCCAGATTGCACTTGAACATATAGATTCCCTCTGCCTGCCACCCCTGTGTTTCAGGAAACCCCTGATAATATCTTACAGGAGACCCAGATCAACAAAACTGGTATAGTCCCCCAGTACAGCTTGGACTTCCTTAGATGTCTAAAGGGCCTTTGCAGTAATCAGGGCAAGGAATCTTAAACTTTGATAAGCAAAGGAACATCTAGGGGTCTCCTTTAAAACACAGATTTCTGGTCTCCGTCTCACTAATTCTGTAGGTCTAGGGTAACAGCAGGAATCCAAATGCCTGTTCTCCAGACCAGGTAACGAAGTATGTGAGCAAGGCTGGTTTAGACTGTGGACCCTGGGAACTCAGTGCTCAGAATGAACGTTCCCATCACCTGAAATCCCACCCGGAATCCCAGACAGATTTTGTTGGGTGTATTTGTGTTGTATTGGGGCCGGAGTGTTGTTTAGTGTTTGGTAAAGAACCTTCATCAAAATAAATAAAGGCGATAGAGACTAAGGATGTGATGGGAAACATCCCCCAGTGGCCTCCAGGCTCCACTAGAGTCACGGCAAGAGAGGTCCAGCCCGAACCACACCCTTGCCTTGGGCAGCAGAGCCTGTGGCTTTCCTAGCTGACTCTGCTCTCTTTCCCACACCCCTCCTCCAGAACAGGAGAGCTGGCAAGGCAGCTCGCAGCGGGGCTTCCACTCTGCCAGATCTCTCTGGTCAAGCCTGACTGATCTTCCATTGCTAAGTCAGAAGAAAAGCTGGAGGTGCTTCGGGGCAAGGCTCTTTGGCCCTGGAACTCAGAGACTGACACAAGGAATTGGCATGAAGGAAGAGGAAGACTTCCAACAGGCCTTCCAGGAGTGCAAACACAGTTCTCCTCCTCGCTATATTTAAGAATGGCCGTGCTCCACGGAGGGAGAGCAGGCCGCCTGAGGAGCAACGGTCCGTCAGGCAGCCAGGGTATTAATGGCAGGTGAAACCTTCCAAATGAGCACCCTGTCAGCCAATCTATTGCTTTCAGAGGTTGGCAATGCGGGAGACCTAGCAGAGGCAATGAAGAACTAATCTCATATTGCCAGGTTAAATCAAGTCAGCCTTGCCCGCGCCTTTCACTTCTTAGTTACATCAAGCCAGAATACTTTCAATTATCCCTCACTTCCAACTTGTCAGTAGGCATAGGGGGAAATGCAAATGGAACAATGCCCTTCTCTGGTGGAGAGAAGGAAATATCATTAAGAAGCATCATTCATAGAGCTGTGTATCAGTCTTCATGTGGGCCCCATCCTATAGCTCTCTGAGCAACAAGGTATTGGGGAATATTAGCTTAAGTCCATTGTATAGATGGGAAAGTGAGCTCACTTGCCCTGGAATGAAAGAACTGCTTTGAAAGCCAGAATGTTCTGATTCTAAAGTCTGCATTTATTTGCTTTGTGTTTAGCTGGATCATGAATCAGTGTCACCATGAACAAGTTGGGAAAAAGCCGGGTACTACTTCTTTGTGGGTCCTGGGCTTTGGAGAACCACTCCATGTAAGCTCCCTGTCTCCCCATCAGGGTACCTTTGAAAGTCTATCGTCCTTTACCCACTACTTATGCATGCAGAGTCAACCAGATACCAAGAGTTAATCTGAAATAGCAGAGGCTTAGGCCCAACTCCAGGAGTCCCCAGATGTGAGGAGGGCCAGGCCTCACATCCCAATATACCAATTAACAGTTCATGGTGAATGATGGCTAAACGATCCAATCAGCGTGGCACAAGAGAAGCTACAGACAAAGGTGCCCCACAACCACAGGTCTGCTTTTGTGCCACCTACATGAGCCTTAGTCTTAATCAGAAGAAGACCTGAGGTTGACGTGAGGATTGTGCATAATCACAGTCTTGGTCCAGATGTGTTCCCAGTGATTGTCATTGCTGTCCTGGCTCTCCAGGATAAGGAAAGGAAGTTGTCTTTGTCATCCCTTGAAGGAGCAATATGGCTCCCATAAAACGATTGCATCCTCCCCAGGAGACAAGCTCACCATCGCAGATAATTACCCATCATTTGAGGGGTGTCTTGTCAGCTCATCAATGTGTGCACAAAATTTCTGTGCCTTATAGCGCAGATGGTCCTTTCTTGCTGTTCTTGGTTTCCAATGTGACTGCAGATTCAGGAATGTTTGGGGGGGGTCCGAAACCCCCAAAGCTGACAAGAAACCTAATGGAGGATTTTGTTCAGCCTTTGCTTACTTTGTGGGCTCCAGTGAGGAACTGATGCTTTTCAGCAAATTTCTCAGTGCCCGATGTACAACCTCAGTGCATCACCCAAGGGTCGGGTGGCCAGCCCAGCTCCGAAGAGCCTCTGACAGTCTCTGCTGCTGGGAGCAGCATTCCCTCTGTAGTCTCATAGAGACTGGTGGCCTCAACAATGTTCACTGCTACTAGGCAATTGCTTACATAATCAGAGGACTGGCCAAAATATACTTGTTGGAGGTCCCATGTACTTTAGGTGACACTGCCCAGGCTCAACCTAAGTAAGTCACATCCAGGGCAAAATCTACTCCATGGCTGCCATCTCCAAAAAGTCCATGGCGAGGGTTGTCTTTTGTCGGGGCCCTTGCCGACCAGATACTCCATCCCCTTCCTCCTTCATCTCCATCGCAGAACAAAGCACTAAGTTCCTTGGCCCAACTGAATGTCTCTTCCCTTCTTCTCTCTGCTTCATTAGCTTTCCTGTCACCTCCCCATCATTAGTGCTAAGATTTCCTGAGTTGTCACCTGCACTACCTGCATTTTTCTCGAAGGAAATGAAAAACTGGTAAATATCAATCTCTCTGTGGGTAAACAAACCATTGCTGCCCAGAAAACCCAAGAAAGATAAAACAAAATTGCAATGACTCAGACACCCTTAGTCTGTGAGCGTCTCATCTCGGCTGATCATGCAACATTTCTGTTCGGTACCATCATTGTTACACCACTTGCCGAAATTGCCTGTAGAGCTAGTTGGCTGAGATGGCAAGCAAAAATGTGTAAAGTATCCAGAAAGTTCCCCCTGGGCCTTTCCCCCTCCCGGTAGAAGGGACTATAATTTCTCACCTATCGTAATTGATTGTATCTGTTTTAAGCACCCTGTCAATGTATCGTGTGTACTCTTAACTCTTCAAAGACCATGTTTTTAACCAATCCTCTACATATCCTGATGACCCAGTGAATAGGATAGATAGACTGATGAGTGGTAATGCATCCTTTCAGTGTGTCCTTTCGAACCATAATCTGGAAAGAAAGTGGGTTTCAGTGTGGAAAAACTGAGCTTTCAAAAATAATTACACTTACTTATTTTGTATGTTTGCACACGTGTGGCAACAGAGGATAGCATGTGGACGTTGGTTCACTCCTTCTACCACGTGGATCCTGGGAAGCCAACTTAGTTCATCAGGATGGCACCAAGTGCCTTTACCCACCAAGCAATCTTGCCCATCCAAAATCCACACTTTTAACCAGGCTCCAAACCAGGCCTGCATGTAGACATTCCCTGAGTATCCACGGCACCTGCCCTGGATCATTGAGGTCACCTTGTGCCACCTTGTGACCAAACAAAACTGAGGAAAGTAAATGCAGGTGTTCCTCTAAAGCCTTTTAAAGCTTAAGAAAGCCGTGTGGTTCATGCAGGTCAAAGAGGAAGCCACGTGTCGAACAAACTATGGGAAACACAGGACGCCACCGAACTGAACAAAAGGCTTCTAACCAGACTCTCCTGAAGTCCCCAGGTTACAAAGATCAAAGAGGAAAACAAGTGAATTAAGCAGCCTCACATCCTTGTAAAAGGCTCAAATCAGAGATACAGGCAGACTCTTTGGGACAAAAAGATACACTACATGTTTTACCAACTCTGAAATACCCAAAAGTTGGCTATGGTTGAGCCCCTGTGTGTACAGGGCCTCCTGCCACCACCCAGCGCTCATCTTTCCTGATAAGCATTCACTAAGAGTTAGAGCTGAAGTCTCTAGACCACACAGGTGCCCCTTTGAAAATCCAGCAGAACAAACTAGACAGGGACTGGAGCTGGCTGACACAAGCCTACGGTCATCACAGAAGGTATGTGTCAACTCAATGGGATGGTTGGAACCTCACAGGTGAATGGGTGGGAGGGAGAGGGTCTGGGCAGCCTGGTTCTAGGAATGAATTCCCAGGTGCTTTGTTTCTGTTTGAATTTTTCAGAGGTCCATGTCAACCAGCCCGGTTCTTCCCCAGCTTGAGTAGTAGACAGGCCTTCAGAAGTGATTAAGTCTCCCGTTGCCCTGGGTGACTAGTCAAGTACCTTGTCTTCTGGCTTCCTCTAGTGGGGAAGCATCTCTTTCCAGTAATGGGGATGCTATCATTGGCTGCCTTTTCCTGCATCTTAGCCACTTGAGTGAGACTCACTCAGCCTTCTCCGAGCTTCAGTTTCTTCCCCTGTAGGATGCTGATGGTGACAGTTCAATCTCTGAGCACTTGTTGTACCAGGTACTGCACCCAGTGCCACAGTCATTCCTCGGTACCCACACGGGTCCTTCAGGACCCCACAGGTACCAAATCCCCGATGCTCAGATTCCTGATGGAAAGAGTATAGTGTCTCCATGGTAACTTCACATCTTCCTGAATCCTGTTCAGGGCTGTCCAGCCTTTTGACACTGCCATGTAACACAATTTACAAAGTTCCTCTTTGATAGCTTGGCAATCAAGTCACACACACACACACAAAAATTAAGTAGATTTAAGACTGTGTTGGGCTGCATTCAGAGCTATTCCTACCTGCATCACAGGACAATGGCTAACGAGACCCTCCAGAACCGTCTCTAGGTGATGTCTGCTACCATGGAAATTCTGTACAGGGAGGAATGGTGCTGTACTGTCTGGGGAACAGAGAATCATCTATATGTGTACAGTACCGATGTAATCACCATAGGCCTGGCTTCATTTTCTATCCGAGTTTAGTTGAAGGCACAGATGTGGACACCAGATCCGCAGGGCTGAGAATTAGCTGATTTAATTCTCTCTCACACATCATCACCGCCATCTCCACTTGGCACCTGAGGGAGATGAGAGGCCCGGAGCAGTTAATTGTCCACCATAGCTGAACAGGAGCCAATCTGAGACTCAGACCCAAGTTCCCAGTCTGAAGTTTCAAGGTTGTGTTACTCTTCTTTGCAAAGTTGCTGTGAAGATTCAACTCCGTGACATTATTTTCACTGTTAGTCATTCCTAGCCTATCACTCTTTGGAACTGAGCAAGCTTGCGAAGATTTAACCAGTTCAGGGCTCATCCTAATGAATGGCTCTAAGTATGAAGGAGTATTAATGTCATAACCTTTCTTGTCCAGTTTTGACAAACAGAATGAATCTTAAGATTTTAGTGAATTTCTATTTATGGTAATACCTATAACTTACGAAATGTGCATTATATGATCAAAAGATATTCTATGCTTCGGGTCAGTTATTCCCTATCTAATACCCTGCAGCATATGTACTATGATGACCCAGCTGTTGTTGCTGCTGCTGCTCGAGTGAGAATCTGGAACTTGCTATGTAGACCAGGCGAGTCTTAAACTCAAAGAGATCTGCCTGCCTCTGCCTCCTGAGTACTGAGACTCAGGGCATGAACCACCACACCCAGCCTAATAGAGTTTTAAAGGCAAGTGAACTGAGGTCCAACAAAGTTAGTTCTTTCCCCCAGCTTACACAGTAAGGAGGAGGCCAAGGAAGATGAAATTGAACCACAAATCCATATGATTCCGTGCAGCAAGTTCCGACCTCCAACCCTATGAGAGGTGTGTGGCTTTCTCCGTTAGGTCTTCTAATCCAAAGAATCCACTTTGTATTACTAGATTGTCACAGAAGATTCTCTCTGATTTCTTTATCAAAAGTGAGGCTCCAAAAAAAAAAAAAAAAAAAAAAAAAAAAAAAAAAAAAAAAAAAAAAAAAAAAAAAAACCTAAGCTCAGCGTGGTTGTATACCATTGCAATTCTAGTACTTGAGAGGTGGAGGCAGGAGGGGCAGGAATTCAAGTCATCCTCAGCTCCCTAGAGAGTGAATTCTAACCCAGCCTGGGTTACATGAGATCCTACATCAAAACAATGGTGAACAGAAAAATGGTTTTTTTTAAAGAGCCTTGGTGTGACTTGAATTAATTAAATTAATATTAAAATATAAATAAATAAATAATAGGCTCAACCTTGTTCCCTGAAAGACGCTTCATGCCCTCGTTCTCTTGAAAATGCCAATCCAATTATCGTGTGATCTATGTGCATGGAAAAATCAGCCAGGGCTGTGAATTGGCCTCAGTCCTGACAGAAAACGCCTAGAATGGGCTCTAAGGCCACGTTCCACGGAGCGAACTGAAGCAGATGAGGGCGTCTGAGCAGATGTGTCACCACTGTGGGCCACCCGGGAAGTGTCCCACTTGCTGAGTCAGAATGAAGCTCCTGTGGAGGGTTGCTGCCAGCCGCTCCCACCCCTACCCTCCCCGGGGAAAAAAAAAGTGCAACCAAACAAATTAGTAGGTATATAAATAAATAAACAAATGGGAGACCCTGCGGGGTGGAGATGGCCTGGCCTCTCAGGTCCTGAACCAGCGATGCAGAGTGGTTTGATTGCCTGCTTGATTGTTTGCAAGATAGCTGCAAGACTGTCAGTGACAGGGTAATTTACTGAAGATTGCAATGTCAGACTCCATCCAAGGGGCTTGCTAGCATAAAGATGCGGTTCTCGTGACTGGCAGGCCACTGGGAGACTGGAGGGCCAATTTAAAGTTCCCGGAGTCCTCGGAAAGTGTTGGGGGCAGCAGCCAGCGATCCCACAGCATGAGGAGATCATCACAGGCATGGGGTGTGCTGCTGCCCTAACGACACCCGCACCCCAAATGCTACCACTGAGGCAGAGAATTGCAAGGGTGTGGAAGGAGATCACCTCTACCTCCTCTCTTTTCCTCTCTTTTCTTTGTATTGCTCTTCCGCTATCGCTGATGTGCGATAGCCTTCTCTTGCCAGACTGGACCCTCAGATTAAAGACAGGAAAAAGAAAAAAGGAAAAAAAAAATCCTGGTATCAACAAAACGGGGGCAGGGAAGTCCAGAAAGAGAGACAGCCTGCCAGTTGGGGGGCAGAATGCTTGGTGCTTAATAGGAAAACTGTCCCCGGGTATTATTGGAGCCCGGCACATACGTGTCCTCTAGCTGGTAATATGGGGGGGGGGGGGGGTAGTAAATGGGCTGGAGGAGGAAGAAACCCTTCCCGGCCTGTAGGAGGGCAAGGCCACCAGAGATGGATGGGGCTCCTAATGGGAAGAGGCCGGCGACCTTAGAAGAAATCTATAGTGCTAACAACAGTGGGTTTCTTCTCACCTGCGAAGCTTCTTAGCCGCTGAATAGAAGTGCAGATCTCAGCGGGTTATTTTTAAAACCTGAAGCAGGCGCTCTGTGTAGATTCCCTCTGTCTAGTGCGGCAGTCCACGGTCGTGATGTTCATGGCAGAATTCAAGGCAATTATTTTTCCTCCCCTTTTCTTCCTTGTTCTGCCAATGGCCCTTGAATCCAGACTGAACAATCAGACCGTGGATCCGGGGCTGTGTTCCTGGATCAGCCTGCTGCCAAGATGCCGTCTGTCCCCCAGGACTGTTTCTGGGGCTTCAGCTTCCCTGGGCTCTGGGAGTCTCACATTCAGTCAGCACACAGGGTTGAGCTACTCAGAACCTTGGTTTCCAAAGTCTCTAAATCCACACCACGCCTGCCTACCCACCCCGCCTGGCTCTGCATTTCTAGGACATTTTGTAAACCTAAATGTGTTACAAGGCACACCAGCAGCATTTGCCCACGTGAAAAATGAAAGAGGCTAGTTTCAGGAATTTACAGCCGAGCAAAACACGCCACCTCCTAATTTGTTTGTTTGCTAAAAAGAAAGCAATGCATTAAATTAATTGTACATTAATTGCTAAATTACAGAGGAACTTCGGTGAAATTACATATTTCAATTTCATTAGTAGGACCGAAGGGAAAGGGGAAAGTCAAAGAAAATTACATTGTTGTAAATGCAAAGCCCACGGCCAGGACTCTGATTCGGCAGCCCTGGACAAGCGTTTGTCATGGCGCAGTCCAGGATTGCAGAGCACACTTTTATGATGCTAATTATTTCCCCCCTCCCCGCCAAAAAAAAATATGCCTCTCTATCAAATTCAGGAAGCAACGGCTAAGTTACTCTCAAGCTTTTTCTACCATGTGCTCAACCAAAAACTCCCTTCTGATAGAGAATTCCAACGAGCAAACACTGCCCTAAACGTTCTAGTCCGTGGCCATCTCTGACATGTGAGGAATGGAGACGGTCATTTACTCATTCAACAGACATTAGCTGAGGGTCCCATTCTCTGCTGGACACGGAGGGAGGCATACCTGTAGATATAATAAGGCCCTGGTCATCTTTCACTGAGTATCTAGATAGAGAGGCAGGCATAAAGATGCAATTAATTCCCCCTACGAGGAAGTTAGTGTCAACAACAATGGTTTCTAAAAGGTCTTGTGCAATAGAATCGCCTGAGAATCATGATTGGCGTGCAGACTTTCAGAACCTGCTCCTGGAAGTTGTCAATAGGGAGACCCGAGGCAGGTCCTTGATTCTGTCTGTGGACGTCTGATGTGAGCCATTCTTTCAGGACCCGAGATGCACAGGGCAGGAGCTCCTAGCAGAGTCAACCAGTTTGTGCTCCAACCACAAAATACCGAAGTCAGTGTGGCTTACACAGTTCGCATCTGTTTCTTATGGCTGAGACTGGGAAATTCAAAGCCAAGGCCCTGGGGAACTGAATGTCAGGCGATGGCCTGGTTTCTTCTCAGTGTCCTCAGAGGGCAGAAAAGGGGACCCAGAAGACTCCCCGAGGTACCTGTTCAGAGGTACTCACCCCTCCATGAAAGCTTTGGGAGCTTAGTTCCATCCTAAAGCTCCTTCTCGGTGCGGTTTAGAATGTCAGCATGTAAACGGAGAATGTGAGCCACAAGGCATAATGCTAACCTCGCCAACGGCACTATTAGGAGAGTTTCCTGAGTGAAAAGACCACCCCCAAACTTGGCTTTAAACAGTGGGTTTCTTGTCTGTCTCTCCCTTGCCCTGTCAGCTCCTTCCAGACAGGTGCCATGATTCTGTGTTTACTATTTCCTCCCCAGCGTGTGACCAGCACTCTAGTGTGGATAGCATGATCCATTAGTGAATAGGGGCAGCCCGGGAAAGGGGGGGAAAGGGCAGGGATCTAGAAAGTATCCTACTCAAGAAGACAGAATGGAAGCGACTTCTTATCCTGGTGGCCACACGATGCCATTTCCACACTTCCTTAAAGAGCTCTCTCTCTCTCTCTCTCTCTCTCTCTCTCTCTCTCTCTCTCACACACACACACACACACACACACACACACACACACACACACACACACACGGCACCTCGTTCTCCATCTTGTTAGCAGTTCCCTCCCTGGCTTAGGGGGAGAAGGGCTGGCCTGGTTTTCTCCAAGGGAGGAAGATTGACAGCCGCCCACACCTCGGTTAGTGTACACCCAGTCGGCACAGGCCCTTGGGAACAGTGTCTGGGCGACACTGTGTCATTTAAAAGAAAAGTTCAGGGTTTTATTCCAAATCACTCTAACAATATCCGCTCATGGTAGTAAGAAGAGGGGATTTTAGGAAAATGTAATAAAGCAAAGAAAGAGGCTCCCACCAGAGAAGCCACTGTTGATATTTTCAGCTGTTTCCTTCCATCATTTACTCTCTGTGTGGGGGAGGCTGCAATTATACAAGGCTTGCTGTGCGAAACCTGCCAGTCTCGGGCCCATGGGAAGGTTGGATGGTAACAAACGTGTTAGCGGCTCAGCATCTCCAAGTGGCTTGGTGCCACGCAGTGCTATGACCCTGGCTCTGCTTCTGCCCTTCCAGATGGCCTGGTGGATTGTCTGGACCCTGACTGCTGCCTACAGTCAGCCTGTCAGAACAGCCTCCTCTGTCGGGGGTCCCGGGACCCCTTGGACATCATTCAGCAAGGCCAGACAGACTGGCCTGCCGTGAAGTCCTTCTATGACCGCATCAAGCTCTTGGCAGGCAAGGACAGCACCCACATCATTCCTGGAGACAACCCCTTCAATAGCAGGTAGGTACCCTCTTGTCCCCGCAGGCCACTGAGGTCGCCACTCTATTTATTATTAGAGCAAAAGGGCGTTCTCTGTCTTTTTCGTTGGACCCATTTCCTGGAAACTGCCCCTGAGGCAACTTATTGCCACGGGTCCCTGAAGACACTTTGTTCACTCGGGTAGGGACAAAAGAGGAGAGCTGTGGCTGCCCTGCAGGACTGGAACACCTTCAGCCCAGAACCTCGTGGTGATACCTGTTGATTGTGAGTTTTGGGATGATTTTTATGATCCGTTCTTTTATGACATTTTTGTCATTATTTAAATCCCTTTGGGAATGCCTCTGAGAGAGGCTTTTGTTTGAGCGTTGCTGAAATAGTTGATTCGATGGAGTGTTTTCCAAAGCTGTTATTAACTTGATAACATAACCTATCATTCATGGCATCTTAAAGTCGCGGTGATGCCAGTTAGAGGAATGTATTGAGTACCTGGGATGATGCTATGCGTGCTGTCGCTGGTGCTACAACCCCCATGTAGATGCCCTCTAGTGCCCAAGGTTCTGAGCCCAACATTTCTCTCCAACTCCCCTCCTTCTTTCCTGCTCATTTTTGCTCTCAGTGGGTAATCTGGAGTTTATGAATACTTGGAGGTCAGATTTTGAATCTCTTTTGTGTCAATTTGACCGTCTATTCATACCAGAGCAGGTCAGACCTGTACCCTGCAGAAGAGAGCAATTGGAAGGTCTGGTCGTAAGAGACCGTCCCAGTCTATCCCCTTCTGTCTTCTAGACACTTGTGAGGGAAAGAAGAGGGCTTAGCAGGGCATGGACACTTAGCTGGCACACATGATTGACTCCCCGGCCAAATCTAGATGTCCAGGCACGTGCCACTGTGACCAAGGTTAGCATAGACTTTTGGGGGACACTCTATACCATCTCTTTGCTCTTTCACATGAAGGAATACAAACTGCAGATTGGTCCCTCCCTCCCCCAGTCTCTAGATTTCGGGAGCATGAACAAGACAATCATGTCCCTATCTAGGACCCCATCCTGTTCATCTTTCTTCTACCTCTTTTTGAGTATGAGTTGTTGTTGTTTTACCTTTGTTTTGTATTCAGTTTATTACAGTTTTTGAGTTTGTTTTATAGTTATACTTATGTTGGGGAGTGCCACGGTACACACGTGGTGGTCAGAGGACAACCTATGGGAGTCAGTTCTTTTCTTCCAGCAGAGGGTCCTTGGGATCAAACTCAGGCAGCCAGGTTTAGTGAGCACCCTTGCCCTCTGAGCTATTTCAGCCAGCCCTCTTTTTTTCCCCATTGGTACATAATAATGGTACATAGTTATGGGATACGGGGTGATATTTTTGAAAAGTGCATACATTGCATAATGATCAGAACAGGATAGTTAGAATATTTGCCACCTTAAATATTTATCGCTTCTTTGTACTAAAACATTTAAATTTTGTTTAACTCTTCGCAATATGCCTTGTGTTTTGGTTCACCACAGCCACCCAACCCAACTGTGTGCTAGAACACAGTATATGATACCCTCTCTAACTGCAACACCCGCTGTCTCCCCTTGTCTGCCCAGCCTCTATCCTCACTCAGCTAGGTTCAAAAGTACCCAGGAAGTTGTTCACCCCACTTCCTCTCTCATCACAAGTCAGAACCCTAACTTCATAGGTGATTCCATTGGAAGTCACTCACTGGACTTAGGGGGAAGACATCATCTGGCTAGGATTAAGTCCCCATCCCTCCTTTGAGAGCCGAGAAGGCTGGGATGGAGAAGGCTGGGTAGTGGCACAGCCAGTTTTCTAGAGCCCCACAGAAACTTTCTGCAAAGCTGCATAACCCCAGTTATTGGCAACTCTCTTCATTCAAGACAGGGTCGTGCTCTATACTCTGTAACCCTGACGGGACCAGAAGGAAGGAAGCCCATGACTGCAGACCAGACTAGCCATGATCTCACAGCAATCCTCCTGTCTCCACTACCCAGGTGTTGGGATTACAGGCATGCACCATGACATGTTGCCTTTGGCAGTTCCTTTGAACATGAGAGTTCTTCACAGGGTCACCTTAGGTCCTGATTTTACTAAAGATAAATAAGAAAAACAAAAGATAATAAAGAAGAGATCATAATCCGACTCATCTTCTGTTTCCCCCTAAACTTCTAACTGAGTCATACTGGGCACAATCTCATCTTTCTGATTAGCAAAGTTAGCATATTACTATCCAGAATGTAGTAATGTTACTGTTTATTTTAAGAGAGGTATGCCTCAACAAAAAGAAAGAAAGAAAAAAGAAGAAAAAGAGAGAGAGAGAGAGGGAGGAAAGGAAAGAAAAGAAGTCAGGCAGCAGGCTGGGCACGTTAGCACATACTTTTTCCCAACACTCAGGAGGCTGAGGCAGGAGGATTTCTGTGAGTTCAAGGCCATCCTTGTCTACAGAATGAGTTCCATGGTAGTCAAGATTACATAGTGAAATTCTGTCAAGAAAAAAAAAGAAGAAATAGGGCTGGAGAGATGGCTCAGCAGTCAAGAGTATTACCTGCTTTTCCAAGGGTCCTGAGTTCAAATCCCAGCAACTATATGATTGCTTACAACCACCTGTAATGAGGTCTGGTGCCCTCTTCTGGCCTGCAGGCATACATGCAGACAGAATATTATATGCATAATAAACAAATATAAAAAAAGAAGAAGAAATAAGAAAGAAAGGAAGAAAGGGAAGAAAGAAAGAGAGAGAAAGAAAGAAGAAAGGAAGAAAGAAAAAGAGAAGAAGGAAGGAAGGAAGGAAGGAAGGAAGGAAGGAAGGAAGGAAGGAAGGAAGGAAGGAAGGAAGGAAAAAGAGAATCAGGCACAAATCTCTGGCCAAAATGAAAGATGTTTCCCACTTGTAAATCTTAGTTCTGGCACAGTGCCTGTGAGTGCTTCCTTTCCATTAGAACACAGTTTCCATGAAGACTTGTGACTGACTCACACTCCACTACAGCATTTTAGTGAGGTCCATGTAGCTCGCTTGAGCTTTACACTCTGCTAATAACCTTAGTCTTTCCCTGCCCTTCCTACTCAGCATTCCAGTGTCTATCCTCAGCCGGTCACTTACTGATACTCTCTATATATATTATACTTCCCCCCACCACCACCCCCACTTCTGATACCATCTTAATGTTCCCACTATGAGAGAGTACTTCCGGGAGGCATCCTGAAGGAGAGCCAAAATAGGGCAGAATCAGCAGAGATTCCAAAAGTATGTGGTGGTCTGAAGCAGAGCACGGACCTGAGTGAAGAAGAGTTACTTCAGAGGAAGCTGTTTGGGAGCCTGAGGAGGCAGTGCTTTCCAATATCTCTGTGTAGCTACATAATTCAGAAGGACAAAATCGTTCTCCAAGACACGGGGTGGAGTTTAGCAAGCATGTGAAATTCAGCGCACTATCGTCTGACAAGTAATGAAGGACAGAGTTAGGAACAAAGAGAAACTTAATTCAAGACCGCTACAGAGGCGGTCTTCTAGGTAATGACAGACAAAAATAAGTAAAACGCTTTGGCCCCACCACTGTAATTTATGGAGCAGACCTCACTCTCTAGATAATGTGATAATTGTTACACATCAATAACCATAAATAGACATGAGCCGATAGCATGTCTTCGCTGGATCTTGTCTGCAAGTCAGCTGCCTGGAAACGATAGGAAGTCAGCCACAGTGGGGGAATGGAAAAACAGAACAGGAGAAATCAGAGAGCTGAACCCCTGTCATTCCTTGTGGCATTCCCCAAAGCCTAATGCTGGGGGCTGGATTTAAGAGAAAAAGCAGTTGTAGGGGGAAAGAAAAGAGAAAAACCATGGTGGGACACACGCCCAATCTTGTCTTCACATCACGAGTGCTATGGACCTTGTGATCATCAACATACACCCTTGATTTTAAAGTAGTGTCTGGTGGAATCTGGAAGGAGTCTTAGTTGGAGCTAAGATAAGAAAATGGAATTGAACAAAAAGGTTATTTTCATAAATTCGATCTCCACCCTCAAAAGACTCTGGCACTGTGGTTGAAAGCAGCTCAAAACGGGATTCATCTGTTAGGCAGCCCGCAGCAGACAATTAGATATGCCAGTGGAAGGGCCTGAACACCCCCAGATCATCAAAGGGTTGGAGCTGAACAGTGGGGAGAATTGCTAATAGAAAGAGATGCGTGGAGACAGCGTCCCCAGTCTTCAGGATACCTGGGACAGCAAAGGAAGTGTGTTCCAAAACTCCTTGACAAGATTCTGGCAAAGAGCAGGTCAGCTCGATTAGTCCAGAAGTTGGGAGCGTGCCCAACAACCTGGGAGGCTCAAGAGCTGTCTGCTTTCACCAAATCGCCCCCTGTCCCCAAGGCCAGCGGACAGCTGAAAAACTGGTGTTGCCAACTAGGAACTTAGTGCAAGGATGGAGCTTCTGAGTGTCCTGCTTCTTTGTGGACACAAGAGAATTCAGGGAGAAGAAATACAAATTTCTCCTGCTTTGGGATTTGTTTACAGCAAAGGTTAAGCATTGGCAATGCGGAAAAATCCAAAATACTCCAAAATCCAACACTTGTCACAAACCATCAAGACAGTCCAAGCCCAGAATCTCATCCCATGAAAATTTGTCCCGTGCACAAAGTTATTAAAAATACTATATAGAATTTCCTTTAGGGCAGTTTCATAAGATGTATATGAAACATATATGAATAGATATAGACTCATGTCTTATCCCCAAGATAGCTTATTATGGATATGCAGATATTCCAAAATAGGAAAACAGAGGTACTACTGGTCCTAGCATCTCAGCAAAGAAAGTCAACCTGTGCTGTAGCTACTCTTGGCTTTACAGAATTTCCCAGATAGCTGGAAACTGTGATTCTTGGGAAAATTCTAATTCCTGTTGTCTATAGAGAGAAGAATATGACATAATGAGAGGAAGAAGGGGAGAGGGGGATGAAATTTCAGCCACTCTTCTCCTAAGACAACAGGATGTCGATAGGAGGGAAATTTGTAATTGGATTCAATCCAGATTCCAAAATATTCTCACCCATTGTCTCCCCCAAAATCTGCAATATTCTCTTTTTCTAAGGTTCTTGTAGAGTGTAAGAAATTTTGCTCTTTGAGGGTAGCAAAATACGGTGTCCGTGAAGGGCCTCGTCGCAAACCTTGGTGTGCTCCTCGGCACTCCCTGACATCCCAGCCTCTAAGAGAGGAGTAGCATGGCCTTGCTCCAAAGCCAAATTAGGAAATGAGCAGCCAGATGGGGAAGCTCTCATCCAGGCATAATACTCTCTGTGCCAGGCCAAAGCTCACACGTGAGTGATGAGGAGCAGCCTGAAGCTCAAGCCAGAGCAGAGCCAAATGACATCAAGCAATGGAGCAGGGCCAAGGCTAAAGGAATGTGCCCAGGAGACTCCGCTGGCCAGCCCGGGGAGTAGGCATCGCTGTCCAGGGATTTCATCCCAGAATGTCCGTGTTCTTGCATCGAGACATCCCCTTTTGCCCACGCCTCCCTATGAGGTATGGCTGTGTGCAGCTAGCATTTAACGTTGATGTTCTTCTCCCAGCTAAAGTACCAGGCAAGAATAAGGAAGCAGCCACAGCAGGGAAGAGGAATACAACAAGTCTCTTCTCTCTGTTTTTTTACATGTGTCTAATGCACCCATGTTTTTTTGTTTTTTTGTTTTTTTTTTTCTCTCAGCCTGGTTTCTCTGATCCGAGGCCAAGTAGTGACCACAGATGGGACTCCCTTGGTTGGTGTAAATGTGTCTTTTGTCAAATACCCAAAATACGGCTACACCATCACTCGCCAGGATGGCACGTAAGTAGCTTCGGGGGACCCGTCCCTACCCAGAACCAAGTGTACATGTAAAAAGAGTGATAGCATCATTGCCTTTGAACCAAGTAGCTGCTTCGAATACACTGGAAAAGACACCTGCCCAGACCTCTAACGGAGGATCCTCCCAAAGACATGCCACACTGTGGGTGTGACATTCTAACCAGAAAACAAACAGAGAAGTCAGCACTCCAAGGTGGCTGGCAGCCATCACCCTCCCGTCTCCATGTCAGGTAACTGCCGCTCCTTGTGTACCGGGGGTGGACAGGATTCCAGAAAAACAAAGGGAAGGTAGCTTTTAGAAGCTAACTCCTATTTTAAATCAAAGGCAGCGCAGGGTGACAGGAATCCACACGACACAGTGTCCTGCGGCGTTCCCCTCTGCTTTCATCTGCGGCTTTAAGAGTTGCGTTATTTTCGCTACAGTTTTGAGGGGGTGGGCTGTAATCAGAGAAGTCTAATTAAGTACATTTAGCAGTCACCCTGCTGTGTGAAGGAGGCGACCTTCCCCTATTATCTTCTGATTGGGAACGCGCACCCGTTCAGTCCCCACCAAGATGAAAGCTATGGCTTCCTGAATCCATCGGGCATGAAGTCAAAAGTTACAGAAAAAGAAAAGACAGCCAGAGAAACAGGGAAACACCCATTCTGGACTGAACACACACACACACACACACACACACACACACACACACCGAGTTCTCTTCCAGAGATAGAAGCTGTCACTGTAAAACTAATGGAAGATTTTCTGTAAAAATCAACTCTGGAAAATCATGGCTGGTTTATGGAAAAGACCTGATTCTTCTGTTTCTCTGAGAAAGAGTCTAGCCTTCTTTTCAATGTTTTAAGGTATTCATGAAGCAAGTTTAAAAAAAAAAATGACCAGCCCACAGCTGTCCACCCTACACTGTCCCCTACACTGAAGTTCTCAGCCCCTCAGTGAAGATGGCCCTGGCCATCCCAAAAAACCCACCACAAGATGCCATCAAGCTGAGCAACCCACAATCTCTGCGGCATGACCCTGGCTGTAGTGTGGCCCACAGGGAACTGGGGCTCACTGCTGCTGCCTTGAATTGCGAGAGAGCGTTGTACTGTCCAGGAAACGATCACAATTCAAAAGCCGCTGACTGCCGAGTGTGTCCTGTTTCTATGCCATTGAAAACGTGCAAAGTTGTAAGTCAAATCACTCCCAGTGTGCGGCCATCTGCAGTCATTGGATGTCTAGTGTCTCACACAGGCACTTGGTGACCAAATTCATTGGAATCACTAGGATAGAAAATGTGTCCTAGGCAGAGGACCTTCGGCCATTTCTACCCTTAGAAACGAGCCTTTTGTTTTTGTTTTTATTTTTAATGCTTCTAATATCTAGCCCAGGCTGGCTTCACATTTTTGATGATTAGGTTAGGGTTAGCATTAATCGCGTGCATGAACCACTATACCTGGCTTGAACCCAGCCTTATTCCTTGGTTTTTGTTTATTTATTTGAGGAACTTCTACTTGTTTGCTTGCTTGTTTTGGATGTGGACTTCTGTGGTCCTGGAGATCAAACGCCAGGCTTCACACATGTTAGGCAAAGCATTCTGCCACTGAACTAGGTATCTCTAGACCCTTCAGTTGCTTTTATTTTTGGGTGTTTTTGTTTTTGAGGCGGCGCCTTGCTGAATGGCCGAAACTGGCCGTGAACTTGCCATAGTCCTCCTACCTCTGCCTTCCTGGGGCCAGAATTACAAGTGTGAGCCAGAATTCTTGAAGTGTTAACATAGCTGAGCCGGTTCATTAAGAATTCTGTTCGACAACATACGGAATCATTCCTGGGACTCTTGATCCTTTCTGTCCCTTTCTTCTCCCCCCCCCCCCCACTCAGGTACTTCCTGACCAATTACAGCTCAAATCTACATCCTACATCATCCTTCCGGCCTCCTATACCCCCAGCTCTTCAGCTTTCTCAGGCTGCAAGGCCCTGACAGTGTCAAGGTGCAGTTGTAATACCCCTGGAAATGGCACAGCCTTAGAGAATGTGGTATAGACCACAGACCTTCATGTTGACTCTTGCTTTGTTTTGTTTTTCAAGACAGGGTTCATCTGTGTAATCGCCCAAGCTTTCATGGAACTCACTTTGTAGACCAGGCTGGCCTTGAACTCACAGAGATTCGCCTGCCTCTGCCTCCCGAGTACTGGGATTAAAGGCATGTGCCACCACTGCCCGGTGCCGCCACCACCTGGCTTCATGTTCATTCTTTTCTGCCAACAAGAACAGCTAGGGACAATATTGTTTTCAGCTGGTTGACGTTGGTGGTGTTTTAAACAGGCTCTCACGGTGTAGCCCAGGCTTGCCCATAACTAGGAATATGACTCCCCCGGCTTGCCAACTACCAAGATGGCAGGTGTGCTTCAAAACTTCTGGTTTCCTTCTCTATCAAGTGTAAAATTGTACCCAACATCAATAAGAGTCAGCAAACACATACCTAAATTATCTGCAGGGTAAACTGATATTCTCTATATGCTCTGATATGCACCGCAATATTCCTGTATACCCTATTTGTTCATTGTATATCTACTAAAAATCACCAGACATGGAACCAAAGGAGGGTGAAACAGATGGTGCGGATGTTTAGAGTCAGGATACTGGTCAGTACACCCTCACTGGGAAGTTATCACGGTACAAGCAGCAGAGATTCCGGAGTAAGCAAAGACAGAAACACTGCGGCCCCCACACACTTGAGAGTCCAGTGGAGTGCGGCTTCAAGTTGGATCGCAGCTCTCCACAAGCTACTTCGGCTCTGCCTTGCAGGCAGATCCCCTCCATCTAGCTCTTGAGGAACAAACAGGAATGTGAATGAGGAAGCACTGCCCACATTTCCAAGAGCATAGCAGAGTTTGGTTGCCAACATGTGCTCGGTGCCCTGCCCATGCCCTCTGACTGTGACCACACTGCTGCTATGCATGTCCCTCAGCCTTAGCACTGCATGCTTGATGCCAGGGTCAGGTAGCATTTTCTGAAAAGTGCCAGATAGTGTGTCACTTAGGTTCTGCTGCCTGCCTGGCTTCTGTGGCCATGGCTCAGTTCTGTCCTTGTGGCAGGAACATAAGCAAACGTGTGCCAATCACACTGAATTACCAGTCCCCAAAACAGGTGGTAGGCCGGCTCTAGCTTACCCCTACCCTGACCTCATCAGCCCATTTCATTGTCTGTCACACCGTCCTGGTCAATCCCATCATTCCCATGTGATAGGTGAATGGTGGTTGAATCTGATTGGCTCACAGTGGGCTGGTAGCTTGCCTAGAGCCTCATAACCAGGAAGTTGCAGCCAGATCCATATACCTACCAAGCTCTGTCCCTCCCACAGCTCTTAAGCAAGGAGGCTGAAAGTGAGACTTAATCACCCTGTTGACCCGTCTCCAGGTTTGACCTGATTGCCAACGGGGGTGCCGCATTGACTCTGCACTTTGAACGGGCACCTTTCATGAGCCAGGAGCGCACGGTGTGGCTGCCGTGGAATAGCTTTTATGCCATGGACACCCTGGTAATGAAGACGGAGGAGAACTCCATCCCCAGCTGTGACCTCAGTGGCTTTGTCCGGCCTGATCCGATCATCATCTCTTCCCCTCTGTCCACCTTCTTCAGCGCTTCCCCTGCAGCGAACCCCATTGTGCCCGAGACCCAGGTAAGAGCAGGTGCTGTATGTCCCAAACCAAGTCCGACTGCCAGCTTTCTCCCACCGTCTCTGTCTCCCCCAGTGTACCAGAAACTAATATTAAAAGGGAGAAACAAAAAAAAAGAGAAAAGAATAGGAGAAACAAAATGTAGAATTTATAGCCATTGTAGATGACAATTTGAATCCCTCCCGGACATTCCGAATGTTTAGCAGATAGTCGCTCAAGACTTTGGCAGCCATGAGAGCTTTTAATAAGATAGAAACAACATACATATGTGCAGCCCACCTACAAATTACTTTTTATTCCTGTTAGTCACAGAGATACATGATAAGAGTCGCTTTAATGATCTACATCGGCATTACGACAGAGGGCATATTACATTACCGCCTCCCTGTTGCTTTATTCCGATTGTCAGTGAAAGTTGCAGGTTCATATAATTACAGCCTCTCGTGGCCTCCTCGCATGCAGCTAGCAATAAAGCCTGCTGTTCTTATTTACATCTTTGCCAACAGTGTGGGTTTTTTTTATAAGAGAAACGCAACAGTGACCAAGAATAATTATTAATCCAAAAATCATAACCTCGGTCCCCATCCCCATGGTGTAGGATGAAGTTTGGGTTGGTTTTCTTTTCTTCTCTCTCAGCTCCAAGAAGTGGTCCCTGCAGCCACCGAAGGTGTGATGCCTCAGCGAGGGAGGCAGCTCACAGTCGCGCTGGCTTGGAGACAACTCACCTGCAAGGGTGTGTTGGACGCAGTAGATCAACCACATGTTTCCCCTCCAGGTTCTTCATGAAGAACTCGAGCTCCCTGGTTCCAATGTGAAGCTCCGTTATCTCAGCTCCAGAACCGCGGGGTACAAGTCGCTGCTGAAGGTCACCATGACCCAGTCCACAGTGCCCTTGAACCTCATCAGGGTGCACCTGATGGTGGCTGTAGAGGGGCATCTCTTCCAGAAGTCATTCCAGGCTTCTCCCAACCTGGCCTACACATTCATCTGGGACAAGACCGATGCTTACGGCCAAAGGGTATATGGGCTCTCCGATGCTGTTGGTATGTGTTGGTCTCAACCCCTTTGCATTCTTGGTTTTTGTTGTGTTTCTATATATTCCGAGCACTCTTCTAGTAAAGAAAGACACTGTGGTCAATAAGACAGACAAGATCTCTCTTCCAGAGCGCTTACATTCCAGTGGAGGACGAAGATAAGAGAGATTGATTGCATAAGGAAACATGAAGCCATGTTAAGTGCTAGTAATAAAGAAAATAAAAATAAACGTCACCTACTGCGTGAAGGGGCAGTCATGGGTAAACAATCAGGGAAGTTCTTCATTAAAGTAGTGTTTAGTTGAAGACTTGAATGGCCAACAGGAACCATGTGAGAATCAGAAAAAGGGTACTCCAGACAGAAAGAATGGTTGGAAGAACCAATGGCCAGAATGCAGTGGTCAGAGCAGTTGAATGTCCAGAGGTAGGCAGGAGCTGGTTCGTGATCTAGAAAGCACACTTGCAAATGGGTACTGAGCCTATCTTATTTTAAGGAATTGGGGCTTCAGGAGATCTGGGGGCCACACTGTGTGTTTCTAGGCTTTGCCCTTGAGCTGTTTGCCCTCAGGAACGGCGGACCTCAGAGAACAGTCTTTCGGTTATGAGAGCTCAAGCAGTAGGTTGGCATCTGCCAGCTTCTTCCTATTTGTAGAAAGCTGGCTAGTGATTTGGATCCAGCATCTTGTATCCTCTCTATTCTCACATTTGTGATTCTCAAGGACTGTGAGCAACATGACCAAAGAAAGAGGCCAGAAAATTCAGAAACGTTCACTGGGAGCGGTAGTCACTCTATGCAGAGAACCTAGTGACAAATCCTTCAGTAACCACTTGACGGCCCAAGTAGACCTTCTCACAAACATCATGGTACAGCTCGGGGGTGGGACAGGTAAAGTTCCCAGCGACAATGCATGCAGCAAGTTCCAAGTACTCAGGATATGCTCCAGTCGTCGGGCAGCTTCACCGATTGATTATACCAGTACCTCAAGCAGCAGAGTCACGAGAGCACCTAGAGCGCATCATCTCAAACATTGGCTACTGAAGAGTCTCCTGGCTGGTTTAGCCCATCTTGACTCAATAACCAATACCACAAAGTAGAACATGATACCCCACTTTCGTACTCTCCAGCCCCTGTCATCAGCTCATGCCGAATCCTGTTTCTCCAAACTCAAAGCTGTTCCCCTCCATCATATATTCTTCTAAAGTTCCAGAAATCACATCATTTCATCTGGAATATATCAACATGGGTGTCTAAAAACCACTGAGAAACCATACCAACAATATAATTACCACAAAACCACAGTTTCTTATCACCCAACAACCCACCGCTGTTGGTTCTTTCCATTGGCGGCCAGCTGTGGTTGTACACAGTTGTGATCCCAGCACTCAGGTACCTGAGACAGGATCACTAGTTTGAGGCTAGACTGAGCAACACTGGGCAAGTCCCTGTCTCAAAAGAAAGACAGAGGAAAAAGGAAGGAAGGAAAGAAGGTGAAAGAAAGAAATTTCAATTGTCTCCTTAATACCGTAAGATATTAATACTTCAGTTGCTTGAAACAATATCCTAATAAGGGTTGTTTTGTCTTAAATTTTGTAAAAGGAAAATTTTAATTGGGGCCAGCAAGACAGGTCAGCAGTAAGGGCCTGAGTTTCAGCCCTGAAACTCACAGGGTGGAAGGAAAGAACCGGTTCCTAACAGTTGTCTTCTTCCCTCTACACGAGCATTGTAGCAGGAAACACACACACACACATACCCATTTACAGACATAAGCTAATAGATTTGTAAAATGCAAAAATAATTTTCATCCCACTTTCTATGTCTCTCTTTAAATTAAGTTGGCTTGCTATGTACTTCTCTCTTTCATCTTATAATGTAATCATTGAAGAAATTGGGTTGTTTGCCCATAGAATCTCTAGTCAGATCTGCCGGCTGGTGTGTATTGGTGTCTGTGCGACCCCCTGCAGACAGGTAGTCGGACCTTGAGTCTTCCTCTGGCCCAGGTTTGGTTGGGCAGGACAACCTAAGGGGCGTTGTGCGGTTCTACCAGGAGGAACCCGGTGGGGCTGGGTGTCTCTTAAGATTTAGCAGCTTGGTTTTTGTATGTTTAAGGTCACCAAGTATTACAGAGTGATATTTTAAGTCTGTCACTGAGTCTTCAACTATGAGCCGGAATACTTTCATACAGAGGTGGCTTCTCATTAACTACTTGGCTATGTGGGCTCCAGTTCACACAGGAAAGAAAGGACAAATACGTGCTTCTTTCCCGTATTTACTGGTTTCCAGCATAATGAGTTGGCTTATCCTCCAAGGGTAGCAAATGAATGTTTTCTTAAATACCACTATGAACTTACACACTGAAATATATCTCACATATTTCAATGCTTTGAAGTCATTATGCTTGTTAATGGTCAGAGAGTCCAGTGTGCAGTCATTAGGAGTCTCTTCAAGCTGACTCCCAAATCCTTTGACATGACCCTCATAGATGACGATTCCTTCTTTATTTGCTATCTGCCATGGTCTCAATGTGTTCATTTCTTGCTCCCCTATTGTCAACAAACCCTGAAACTTTGCCGTGAGAAGCAGTGCATCAAGACCACGAGGTGGACACGGGCACTGTGTCACTACTGAGTTGGTCATGATTGGCAGTTGGAAAGGACAAGCTTCAGAGTGGTGGGGATGCCTGTGTGGCTCCGTTTGTTGCGGTTCTGAGGCAAAAAAAACTTATCCTTCATTCATATCGACATTTGCGTATCTCAGGATTTTTCAAAAGCTTCAGAAAATCCCCATTGGTGACACACGTAGTTAAGAGTTTAATGTACTAGGAACAGCTATATAACAATGCCTCTGATTTTTAGAGCAGCCTTCCAATTAAAGACATACGGCACCTCAGCATCTGGTCTCAGCTCTCCCGCCGAACCACTCTAAGAAATTGAGACTTCGCTCACCGCATGTACAAACGGGGAGTGCACGAGGCGCAAGGCTGCAATCATGGGTCGACACTCCTCTCCTCCTTTCTCTCTTCTCTGTGACAAGTGCATGATTTTTACAAACAGGGTCTCAGGGTCTGAAACTCATTGGCACCCATTGTGACTAGCAGGCTGCCTTCTATGGGTGCCAGGCTTTCCTGGTATTTTCTAAACCCTTGGGATCCAAAGAGGACTGTTTCCTCAATCCCCATGATTACCAATCTCTCTGTGGATGCTCAGGTTCCTTGCATGGGGTGGTGCAGCATTTTGTCTTTAACCTGCACGTATCCTCCCATATTCTTCTAATAACCTGTGGATAAGTTTTATAATGAGTATGGTTTAGGGGACGATAACACAGAAAAACGCTTGTCTGTGTTCAGTTCAGTTCTACACCTTTTCAGTCTATATGACCTTGGTTGAATTTCTAGGTACAAAAGCTGCAGACCCTGAAGGTCAGCAGGCCAGCCGTGCTAAGGGCCCTTTTCTTACACAAGCTGCTGCCCCCAAACCTCCTTATCAAGGAACTTCCTTGCTTTCTAAGGCCTTCTCCTAAAGAGTAACATAACCGACGCATCCCAGGAATCACAGGTTGACAGAAACTGCCTCCCGTTCTCCTGTCAATATCTAAGGAGACTTATTCAGGGCTAGGTTTTGAAATGACGCTTCTCCCCCCCTTCCATGTTTACTTTGAAGGTCAACATGTTCATCAGGAAAGTCTTCCTGTGATTTCTACATGAAGTTTCAAAGCTGAACTCAACTCAAAATCTAGATTTCATGGAATGGAGTCTCAGGGCCAAAGCTGCCAGCCACCTCTTGAAGTTTGGGGAACAGATATCACTGCTAATGTGTGGTTCTCATTCTTGCTAAGGAACTCTGGAGCACTCAGTCACCTCTTCTCTCCCACTTTGTTCCCAACTCTTTGTCTGACAGTGTCTGTAGGGTTCGAATATGAGACCTGCCCCAGCCTCATCCTGTGGGAGAAGAGGACAGCCCTGCTGCAGGGATTTGAGCTGGACCCTTCCAACCTGGGCGGCTGGTCCCTGGACAAGCACCACATCCTCAATGTGAAAAGTGGTAAGTTATGAACTAGGGACGGTGCTTAGTGGGCAGAGTTTGCCTTCCGTGTATGGAGTCCTGGGTTCCATTCCCAGCACAATAAAACATTTATGAATAAATTGATTCATTGGTTTAGTCTCTCTAGTGTTGGCATATAAGTGGTAGCCCTTTGCTTGGGCATTTCTTTGAAATCAAATACCCTCCCCCCAGATTCATAGACTTTTCTCATTTTTTCCCTTTAAAAATCAATCTCAGTATATTAGCCTTATTGTATCTCATCATTCTTTTTCTGTTATCCTTCCAGATACTTCACACCCACATCACAGCTTTAAGAGTAGATTTCCCATTGTGGCTCTCTGCATCGGGAGGAAATGGGAAAGCTCCCCCAAAAGGAGATGTTCCCCAATTTTTTCTTGTCTCCCTATCACTTCCCACCCACTTAGTAGGTCAATCCACGCATTCCCCCCAACAGGGTGTTGTGACCCCTCCACTCTGCCTCCCTCCCCCAGGAATACTACACAAAGGCACAGGGGAGAACCAGTTCCTGACCCAGCAGCCTGCCATCATCACAAGCATCATGGGCAACGGTCGCCGCAGGAGCATCTCCTGTCCCAGCTGCAACGGCCTTGCCGAAGGCAACAAATTGTTGGCCCCTGTGGCCCTGGCTGTGGGGATCGACGGGAGCCTCTTCGTTGGCGACTTCAATTACATCCGGCGCATCTTCCCTTCTCGAAATGTGACCAGCATCTTGGAGTTACGGTAAATGGCCACACAAGAAAACTTCTGCTTTCTCGATCCCCCTTGTGTGTGGGTTTCTCTGTGCAGAAGGTGGTTGAATTTGGGGTTCTCAGAGTGGGAAATGGTTTGATTATCTATAAAATGCCAGCCGCACATTTGATACGATTGTCAGCAATTCAACTACAAACAAGAGAAACAAAAGAGTCCCCAGCCCAGAAAGGAACCAAGGGTCTTTCATTTTTTAAAAAGCTCAGTAGCTGCCTCTGGCACACATCAAAGTGTGAGAACCATTGATGTTCAGCTCCTAATTCACAAGGTTTTGCTGAGCACCTCTGGGTGCTGCCCCTAGTAAGCCCTCCGGATCTTTCTGTACTTTTTGGGATGCAGTGTGGCACATTGGCATCTGGCCTAACGAGATCATTTCTCGCCATCCTGGAAGATTCCTCCTGGCCATTGCTCGCTACTAAGTCTGAAGACTAGATTCCAAACCTTCAACCAGAGGAAGATGTATACAGAGAGGGAGAAAGATGTAAATGAAGAAATGAGGGGGAGGGAAATAGCTAATAAATATCTGATAAATGTATATTATGCCCTCAGGTCGTGTTTGTGAGCCAATAGGGAACTTCCTTTATATCATGTGGAAAATGAAAAAAAAATAATGAATGAAAGTCATTCATGAAAGTCATGAATGCTTTAAGGAGAATCTTACAGGGCAAGACATAGGGAGCTTGGTGATTAGGGGGAAAGGGTTAGAAAACACAAAATAGTCAGAAAAACACACTCCTACTGATAGTATTTTAGCTGGGTCCTGAATGATGACATCAGTCATAGGATAACTGTGGGAAAGCATTCCAGGCACAGGGAAGTTATGCAAAAGATCTATTTTCAGCCAGTAATCTGGATAATTGGAGGAACCCAGAGAAGTCCAATGGGACTGGGGGTTGGTGAGCCCAAAAGAGCATCTTTGCAGGAACCAGAGAAGAAAGGAAGGGACATGTGCTTTGGATTGACAAGAGTCTGTTTGCGTGTGGACGAGCAAAAATTGCATTTCGTTTGCGATGGGTAGCCACTAGAGGCTGAAGCAGAGGTGGATGTAGTTGATGTATGGTCTGAGTGACCTTTTGAAAAGATGGCTCCGACTAGCCTGTGGGGAAAGGACTGTAGGAATGTGGGGGTGGAGGCAAGAAAATTCATAGAGGTTGTGTCAGTGGTCCAGGATTTGGGTCATGGCGAGTTGGTAGCGCTGACAGGATGTGGAAATGTCCCGGTGGAGATGTATCTTCCAGTTAACCAGATGGGTGATGTGAAAGCCATGAAGAGAGGGAGAGAGGAGGAAAGAGAGGAAGAGGGAGAGGAAAAGAAGGGATGTGGAGGGAGAGAAAGAGAGCCCTAGGATTTGGGCCTGAACCACCAGTTGGCGGTTCTACAGAAGCACCCTCAGTCACCACGTCAAAGATCCACAGGCCACCAGCCAGGCTTGCACTGAATATCTATGTCCATTAAATCCGCATCCGTGTGAGCCAAAGGCCTGACAGCAAACCTGAGCTGGAGGGACTTTGACTCCAGGTTTCAGAGCACTCTGTCTACGTTGGCAGAAAGGGTATGGCAGAGAAGTTCACGCCATGGCAGACAGGAAGCCCAGCAGAACCAGGACAGGAGAGGTCAGGACAAGATAGCCTTCAAGCACATGCTCTGGGAACCTGCATCCTTCAACCAGACCACACCTTCTGCAATGCCACCAACTCCCTGTAGTCTAGTCTTTTTTTTTTTTAATCCATCAATGGATTAAGCATTAGGTCAGCATCCTCATGACCTAATCATCTCTGGAAACACCTTTAGGACACACTGAGAGGCGTGCTTCAACTCTTAGGTTCTTCTCAATCCAATCAAGTTGGCAATCAGTGTCCTCACAGCCCTGCTGGGAAAGACGTCAGTGACCTGGCCACCAGCTGCTATCATTAGATCTTCTTAGGAGTCAGAACTCTGCCAGGCCCCGTAAGGGGTAAAACATATAAGTGGCAGGGTGGGGGGAGGCACAGCGGTTCCACCCTGAGATAAGCGCACCCCCATCTTCCACAAGATGTTTACTGAGCGTTAGCGTTGGGCACACACATACCTCTGTGGGGACAGGAGAGATGGAATGTGGGCTCAAGAAATAACCTGCTGAGGGTAGCGGGGGGTGGGGGGGGGGACCTGAAGAAGAAAATGCACTTCAAGCTGAGCTGAAGAGTCAAAGAAACCATTATTGAGACAGAGTGCAAGGCCATGAAGTCCAAGCAGAGGAGAAATATGTAGTAAGTAGAGGAGTGGAGAGAGAGCAAGCAGGAGGCCCAGTGACACTCACCGCTTTCTCCAGCACTCCCCCAGGGAAGTCTCCTTCCTGAGATGGTTCGTTGTTGTTGTTGTTGTTGTTATTGTTATTGTTGTTTGTCTTAGTTAGACCCACATGGCAGCGATGAGACACCGTGACCCAAAAGCAAGCTGGGGAGGAAAGGGTTTATTTGGCTTACACCTCCACAGCACTGAAGGAAGTCAGGACAGGAACTCAAACAGGGTAGGATCCTGGAGGCAGGAGCTGACACAGAAGCCATGGAGTGGGGCCACTTACTGACTTGCTCAGCCTGCTTTCTTATAGAACCCAGGACTACCAGCCTAGGATGGCACCATCCAGAAAGGGCCCTCCAGCACCAGTCCTCCATGTATGGACTTCCTCCTCTGTTAGGGCACTTCCTGCTCAAAGCCAAATCAGTGCTGACCTGGTTGGTACATTGCCACCTCCAGCTCTTAATTCATGTGGCTTGCTCAACTCAACATATTCCATCTGACCTAGGCAACCACTTCCTGTCTGCTAGTTCTCTTCTGAGGGTTCCCTCTTCCCAGAAATTCTCCCCTTCCTCCGAGAATGCAAGCTTCTGGTTTTCCATTGGCGCTGACACTACTTCCTACCTTGCTGGGTGATTTCTGTATGGCTCCTCAGGCGCGGGTGTGTGCACTTCTGTAGAGTAGACACCTTGGTCATCTCTACCCTGTCGAGTCTAGAGCAGTGTCCAACCAGTACTAGGTACTCAAGATGGGCACGTGAACTCAACAGCCAGTCCCTCCCCTCTTGCCTGACCCGGCCTTTGATTCCATTATCTCTCAAACTGTAGAGACCACAATACCCGTGGTAAAAAAAACTATCGGCCCAATCAAAGAAAAGCATGCCATGCCTGTGTGGTAACAGCTGAGCGCAGCTTGAAGGCTATCATTCCCAGTTTCCCTCCATAGCTGGGTAATTTTTTTCCCATTTTTTTTTTTTGCCTTTTTTTTTTTAACTGTCTTCAAACTTGTTCTTGCTTTCATCAGCCAGGAACCCAGAGCCGATTAGAAGTTAAGCTTTTACAAGAACACTGCCTTGAGTCTTCCTTCCTTCCCACTATGTGCCTGAAAACAAAGGGCTGTCAATCCCTCTCTTCAAGGGAGGGGGATGGGGAGGGGGAGACTGTCTTGCCTGTGTCTTTTCTCCATTGTGGCTTGGCAGCTGAGCGATTCCATTTTGTAGTCGGCACCCAGCCCTACCTTGCTCACCCACCCCAGCGCCCCGCCTTCCGATTAAGTCCCTATTGAAGTCTTACCACAAGCATCCCTAAGCTTTCCTCTATTTTTGCCTATATGAAACTCTTCAGCCGGAGATCCCCCCAGTCCAGGAACGTCTGATGCTGGAAAGAGTGCAGTGGCCATCAGCTCTGTGCTCTGATCCAACACAGTCACAACACCCACTTCCTGAAAAGCCCAGCATCCCACCTGTAGGAGATGGTTTCCCATCCTGGAATTGGAATTATCACCCTCTCTACCTGGTCCATAGAAAACCTACCACCTGTAGGAGATGGTTTCCCATCCTGGACTTATCACCCTCTCCACCTGGTCCATAGAAAACCTAACTGCTCTGGTGCAGATAAATTCACCCGTCACTAACATCTTAGGGTGAATTTCTCTCAAAGGTAAATCCTCTGCTCCCCAATGTGAAAACATCTTAAGAAGTAGACCCCACAGCATGGCTGTCAGGGCCAGGGCTGTATCTCTGTAATGTCTCTTGGTGTGGCCCCTTTTGATAGACATAAGGCTGCCATACCTCTTCTAAAGTTTGAAATTCTTTTTCATTCCCCAAACAAAAGTGATGATGTTGCATGTGCTTTGGTTTTTTTGTGGGGGTTGTTTGTGGGAAGACCACCCTCCATGCAGACATCTTTCCTGTGTTTTCCGTGGAGGGAGTTGTAGGGGGAAAGGCATGGCAGACTGCCCTAGGACAGATATTCAAGGTAGGGAATTGTCCAGCTTCTATGTGTTAGTACTGGAGAAGGCAAAATATGGACAAAATAGAAACCTGGGGAAGAGGGCAAAAGCACCAGACACTGGAAGTCCAAAGAATCCCAAAGGACAAGCTTGACCTGAGAGTTAAACAAGCAGCCATCCCACTGAGTGTGAGGGCGGACAGTGTGACTGCATCTGGACCCACTGAGAGTGAGGACACACAGTGTGACTACAGCCAGCTGGACACACGGAGCACGAGGACGCACAGGGCCCAGGTTCCCTCCTTCAGCTTTGAAGATGTTAAGAAAGTTAAGCAAACAAAGCCCTTAACCCAGAATAGTAATAACCACCATGTCTCCAATTTTGGCTCCCCCTTGGCTCTGTTTTCAAAGCCTTTTGACCAAGGACAGATCTAAGCTCACAGGGCTGAAAGCTAATACAATTTTAGGAGGTCCCTCTTAAAAAGAAGAAAAGCTAATTATAAATCAAACATGAAAACTGGGTGCCTGTGAGGTGTGCAGGAAGATAGAAGCGCTTGCTGCCCAAGACCAACGACCTGAGTTCATTCCCCAGAACCCACAGTGGAAGGAGAGAATCAACTCCAAACAATGTCCTTTGACCTCTACACAAACATTCTGCAGTGTGCGCATGCCTGGACTCATGCACAGACACACGGCACACACATACACATATACATACACAGACAATAATAATGAAAATAATTAATAATAATAATAACTGTAATTAAGAGAAAGAGAACCACCCACGGTATTACCCGAACCATCTGAATCTCATCTAGACTTGAAGGCTAAAGAACATCAGGTCTAGTTAGTACTGGGATGAGAGGAAACGGAAAATGAAACTTTATTTAAGATGAGGCAAAGAAAACGAAAGGGCGAGTCTTTTAAAAGCCTCCGGTCAGGGGCGTCAAGCACAAATGACTGAACACTTCGTACGAACTGACTCCCCCTCCACTTCCGTGTGCCTGACTTTTCCCCACACCCCTTTGATGATCTTCTGAGCGTTTTGTTGTTGTTTTCATTTGTTTTGTCTTGGGATTTTTGTTGTTGTTTGGGGGTTTCTAAATAGGGTCTCATAGCCCAGGCTGGCCTTGAACTTGCTGCTATTTAGCCCAGGATGGCCAGGAACTCCTGCTCCTTCTGTCTCCACTTCCCAAGTACCGCCGCACCCGGCTCTCTGATTATTTTTTTAATGCGACAGTTATTTTCCATTTTTTTTGTTATCTAGAAAACAAACAGACACGTTAACACTTCCCTCCCATATAACCAATCAGAATTGGTTATAGATTATTGATAAAGTTAAAAAAAAAACTTGTTGCCATATTCACAATTAGTTGTTAATAACACGAAGTTGTAAGAGGTATAAAACTTGGAGAAACCTCTATCAGGTTTCCTCTGTAATATTTCTGGGCATTTCACATTTTCTCATAATGTTCTTTGAACTGATGCTCATTAATCACTGTGTCACCAAGGTACACATAACCATGAAGGATGAATTCTGCAGTGGCCCTCACATGCCCTACAAAGATGCTACATGAATCAACACGGTAGAGCAGAAGCGTTCCCAAAAGCCATTCTTACGACAGGATGGCTGGCAATAATTTAGCCAGATGCTGAAGGAGCTGGAACCACCTAACCGCAGAACTCGACTAATGGATCCCAAATTAATGTCTCTGTACTTAGAACAGAAACAACAAAGCCATGCCCAACCCAGCTCCACTCTACTTGAACAGGAAAAGAGAAAACCTAGAGGGTGAGAGAATGCAAAAGTCCACAGTCCTTCCAACTGTCTGCAGTTTCAAGCTTCTGAACAGAGCATAGGGCTACGCAGCTAGTCCGTGGCCAAGAGAAGAAACCTCCTTCCATAGTCCCTGCACTGGGAGACTTGCTTCCCCAGCCCTTCCTTTCTCTGAAGTATCAGCGATGTGGAAGTCTCATCTTGCCCTCAGAGATGTGGAGAAGATCAGTGGACACATAAATCACAAGGCAGGGTGGTGACAGCTCTGGGAGGCAGGCTGGGGATCCCAGGGGGAGCCCCTACAGTCTTTGCAGAGGATGCCGAGGAGACTCTGGGGTGTGAAATGCTAATCCATCTCAGTTTCTTAAATTGGAGACATCTCTTTTCCCTCAAAGGGTGTGCCTGAAGGGTCTGTGTCCTGGAAGGTGTGCAAACTTTAAGCCTGTCCCTCAGAAGTAGGGCATCTGTACTCTTTGGCACAGGCTAGCTAAAGGATGATGTTATTTTGGCTAGTTTCCCGCCCTGGACTGGAAGAACAGTGACCTCAGCCTTTATCCAAAGCTCATATCCATATGATCTGCCAAACTCCATACCTTCCTAGGCGTTGGTCCCTCTCCCCTCCTGTCCTCTCCCCCCAACACTGATATAGTAATCAACTTAAAGCAGATGTTCTTAGAAAAGAAGTAGGTCAGGGCTGCAGACCCAAATCCCATCCAGTCTTCTCACAAAATCTTGAGTTTAGAAAAAAAAATGGAATTAATATTGCAATAATTAAGAGGCAAATGTGTCTACCACTGGTGGCAGATAGCATTTCACTTTCATTAAGCAATATAAAATAGACACGAGAATTCCCGGCTGCCACCCTGACACACCAGGCTTTACCGACTGAATCTTAAATCGCACTATGTCAGCCAGAGCTCAGGAGTTATCAGCATCATTTAATTAACTTTTTTTTTGGAAAAACTAACATGTTAGACTAAAATATAAAAATGTAATCTCTGTGTAAACCTCCCTCTAATGATGGCCCCCGGCAGAGTCCTGAGCTGCACCTCAGAATCGGGGCACGCACCTCTCTCTGTCCTGTCCCCAAGCTTCCTTTCTCAGCTGGAAGGAAAGTGAATCCAGGGCTCCTACTACCTGGCCCTAGAAGCCTAGGAATTGGGAGTGGATTTCCTCCCTTGGGGCACTTACATCTCTTCTTCTCTAATGCTACATTTCAGTCACTTTCCTGCTGAAATTGAAATGTCTTTTTGTTCTTGGAGGAAAAAAAAAAAGCAACCAACTTTTTCTTTTCCCTAACTCTCCTAAACGGTGTGCTAACTGGAGTCTCCGTCTCCAACGTCAAGGGGATAGTATTGCCTGTGAATTTTATGAATGGCAAAGTATTGGCTGCTACAGTTAGAAAGAAGAATACGGGTTGTGAGGTGTGCTGCTCATGAAAGTGAATGGGGGAAGGAGCAAGGAAGCCCGGAGCGGGGAGAGGGGGCAGAAACTGGTCTGGGGAGTGAAAAGCCTTTGCCAGGCTGTAGTTGATATGAGCCAGGGTACTCTCTTTTCGGTGGTCCTGACTCTGCCCTTGATACACCAGTAGCAGTCAACAGCACGAGTGTCACTATGCTCCTTCCACACCCAGGACAGACATTACAAATCAATCACAGAGTTCTTGCCAGCTGAGCTTGAAACTGGCTTCAGAATCCTTCCACCACCACGTTCACAGAAGTCCTTACTAGTCAGCAGGTATTGCCCCTGAGAGTCAACCCATCTGCCATCACTTCATCAGCCAGAAGTTCTGTCTCCCCTGTTGCCACCTGTGTCCCATGACAGCCACCTTGCCTGTCAGAGAAGCCAAGCATTTCCCAGTGGCCAGGAGGACTCTAAATTCAGGGATTCTTCCCAAGTAATTGGGCCAGGAACTCAGTTAGAAAAAAATTTTGTAAAAAAAAAAGAAATGAAAAAGATTGCTTTGCGGGGGGAGGGTTCCCTTATACAAGAAACAAACAAAAAAATGTTATGTTTGCATTATCATCAATTCCTCAGCTAACTGTTTGTTCTTTTTTCCTTCTGTTTTCTTTCTATAAAGAAATAAAGAGTTTAAACATAGGTAAGATGAAGCACTCTTTCCCATATAATTTGCTATGGTTTGTTTGTTCCTTGTGTTCAATTTCTTGTTTTGTGCTTTTTGTGCAATGTTGTATATTTTTATTACCAAATACAGTAACTTTTTTATGTGCTAATTGTGTGTTGTGGATATGATAAGCTTTTGCAATTATGAAATGCAGTCAAAAAGCAACCAAATAAGCTGACAGTAATTAGAATTTCCGGGAGATGCGAGAGCAAGATAACGAACCCTCAGTGAACCTCTGTCCCGGCTGCTCCGTGTGGTCCATAATTGGGCTAAACAGTGGAGGCAAACTTCGGGCTTTTGTAAATGCTGGACTGGGTTCACAAAAGCTTTAATGAACTGGAAACGGGTCAAAAACTCATTTTCAACTCATTAATGATTTTCCCCTAGATATGTGGTCATTTAAACACCACACCACACACACACACACACACACACACACACACAGAGTTAATTACCAATCTGTGGGTCAGAATAAATCCAACAGTTAGGAACATTGAGAATTGTTATAAAGTTAAATCACCTTTGAGTAGCACAACAGGTGTAGACCAAGTGCTTTCTGTCTAAAGACCCTCGGTCACCGGGCTGACCCAAGATGACTAAAGAACACAATGGTAGAATTCACATGTCAAATACACAACATGTATGTGTGTGCATGGAGGTGAGCACTGCAGAGACACGGATGCAGCCTGAGTATTCTGATAGAAAAGATGTTCTTTCATGCTTTGGGGTAGAAGAGCAACTCATTCATGGTATGAACGCTGTCTCCACTCATGAAACACAGGCCTTGAAGCCTTGTGTGACAACGGGTCAGATGGGACAGAGAATAGAGACAGATCACCCTGTGTCATCGTTCTGTAAAGAATCCCCATTTTTAGGGAAGAAAAAGAAAAGTTCCACCTTTGTAATCTTGAAAACTCCTAAATTGACTGGTTATAGAAACCCCAACACAGCAAAATTTTTTTCAAAGAGTATAAATGTCCCCCAAAGACTCCCCCTTCCTGGAAACCCACAGACCAACCATGTTTGCTCCTCACTGCAGCCATTAATATGGAGTATTTCCATTGTTCCTGGACTGCTCTCTGAGAATCATGGCTACCAGAAGAATGGCCTCCCCAAGCAGCAGCTAACCCCACCTGTCGGCTCCTATGCCAGAAATCTGGAAAGGCCTTTTCAGATCGGGCTCCCTAGAAAGTCCAGAATTAATTATCTTCCTCATACATAGGCACAGATGTGCAGGGCCTTCATCTTCCTGAGGATCTTGCCAGCTACTGTTCGCTTAGTGAGAGGGTGCAGCATCTAATTAAAAAATGGCATGGATTTTTCCCTTTCTGCCCTAATTTGTTTTGCATATATGGATATCCTCTAATGACTTGGCCAAAAAGTGAGGAGGGCAGAAAACAAAGGGAGAGGGAAGGGAGAGAAAAGAACCCAAAGTAGCTCACTCTCTGCTAAGACCTTGACTTCCAGTTCAATTAGCAGTCTTAATAGCAACCCGAAGAGAAGCAGGAATTAAAGATGGCCTCAACACACAAATAGTTCCTAAAAATAGCCTCCCGACTCTTTTTTTATTAAAATCAGGCAAGAACCCAAATGATAGTGTTTTAATTAGTAATTTACCAGTTAATGTCCACAGGACAAATACACCTAACACCGACTGTCATATAGTCACCTTCCAATCACCTCTTCCAGCCCCTCTCCTCCCATTATTCCAGAATATAATTGAAAAATATCAGGACAAAAAAGGCCTGCACTCATTCTAGGTACATGGAACCCATGCCCTGGGCCAGAAAGAAGTACCTGCCCCTACCCCCAGGAGAGGAGGGATTTGAAAAATCAGCATTGGAGTTGTGTGAGCACCCATCCTGGTCCCAGACACCATGAGGGGCAGACACAAGGGGAGAGCTATAGACCTTTGAGCCGGAAGGACCATTAGCAAAGATCAGACTTGGTTTTGTCATTTCCCAAATAAGAAAGCCAATGCCCACTGTTGCCCAAAGGCTCACGAGGTTCCCAGCTGGGTTTGAGTCATGTGTTTCCTGTAATCCTGAGCCAGTTCTCCAAGTCGGGCTCCATTCTGGTCAGCCTCACAAAGGACACTGAGAGGCACAGTAGAGGAAACAGGCAGGCCCCGGGGTCCCACAGCCCCCTGATCATTAGCAGCCAGGGAGGCTCAGGACCCTGAGTCAGGTATTAATCCAGCACCCGACAGCTGCGTCGTCTCCTTTGGTAACTAAGATGCTGCACAGTGGTTTGCGCAGAATCCAGCACAAATGTTGGACATGATGTCAAGACAGCTGCGCTTTGCAGTGAATAGCAGTTTCATTCGCATAGACACAAGGGGACAGTCAGTTCCAAGGTCAAGGACTGGACATGACTCTGGGGACCTGGTCATCACAAGCTTAGAAAACTCCACGTTGCTCCAGTGTCCATGACCTTGTTGGAGGCATAGATGAAAAAGAGAACATTATCATAGAGGGATTGGGTTCCGAAACCCCATGAGATAACACGCGAAGTCAGTGGGAAATATACAAAGCTGGCATTGCGTGACTATTCTTGCTCACTAAAACAGGACCGGGGTAGGGTCTTTTGTGCCAGTTAAATGAAGCAATAGTCTGTTAGTTTGAAGGGAATCTTCACATCCCAAAACAGCATGAGAAACATGATTAATCATAAGTACCTGGGAGTCATAATGTCTTGAAATATAACTCAGGGTGTCACTAATTCATTAAAATGAAAAGACACTAGGGGAAATAAGAGGCTCACTAGGATTTTTGTCACCACTGACCCAACAGGCCAGCTGCATAGTCCCTTCTTCTTTTCTCTTTGTGCTTCTCCTAAAGCAACAGCCCAGGACACAAGTACTACTTGGCTGTGGACCCTGTGACCGGCTCACTCTACGTTTCTGACACCAACAGTCGCAGAATCTACCGAGTGAAGTCTCTGAGCGGAGCCAAAGACCTCGCCGGGAATTCAGAGGTTGTGGCAGGGACTGGTGAACAGTGTCTACCGTTTGATGAAGCCCGCTGTGGGGATGGAGGGAAAGCTGTGGACGCCACCCTGATGAGCCCTCGAGGTAAGGACCATAGAAGGAGACCCCTCCGCCCCACAGGGAGCCTGCTGCAAGCTGAGTGCATCCTTCTGGTCTAAAACACTCGTTTTTTCTAAGAACGTTTATTGCAAGGCTCCTGGGTCTATGTGGGTGCTTCTGAGCTAATTTAATTAAAGTAAACTTTACTTCCCACATATACACTACTTACGGAAATATAGTCGTCTACACCTGGAGACCTCTGGCTGCTGTCAGTCACAGAGAACCACACCAAAAGAGAAGGTTAACTCCATCAGCCAGAGTGCCAGCCATAAGAGGCCACCATAAGGAGCTTCCACTATGCCAGACTTTGATGTTAGACAACAGTGTATCCAAAGTCTGAGGCTCGGCATCATGGTGTCGTGATGTCACTACCCAAGAAAACTATAGTAGTTAAGAATTAGGACAGAGGAGTGGCGGGGGGGGGGGGGGGCGATGCATGTTCAATGGGAGGCAAAGCTTTTTCCTCTTGTCAAAAGGATGCAAGCTACCTCTAGACCAGCGGTTCTCAACCTTCCTAATGAGGCAACCCTTTACTGCAGTTCCTCACATCGTGGTGACCTACAACCATGAAATTATTTTCATTCCTATTTCATAACTGTAATTTTTGCTACTGTTATGAATCATAATATAAATATCTGTATTTTCTGATGGTCTAAGGTGACCCCTGTGAAAGGTCATGACCCGTAGGTTGAGAACCACCGCTGTAGCTAGACACAGGCCCTTGTCTTCTTCCTTAAATTAATCCAGTTGGCCTAGCTGACCTCCTGGCCAAGGGATTCTCCCTCAAGAAGATAGATTCACTGTAAGCCACACTAAAGGGGACAGGAGGAATAAGTTAACCCTTTAATGAGATAGTGTACTTCTCTTTCCCAGAATTCCCAGCTCCTGGTACACTCTCTACAAGCTGCCATAAGGTTCTGTTGAGTCTGCCTGCCTGTCTGAATTCTTACTAAGAAAGATGTAACTTTTCCTTTTTCTTCAGAAGCTGGCCTGAGCCTAAGTGGCCATTTGATACTTGGGGCCTTCTCCCTTTTCCTCTAAAGCCCCTTCCCTGCCTGTGCCTGCTTATCTACTGTATGACTGACCTCCATGCTGATTTAACTTAAATAGCATGGCTTCCTCTTGTTCTTCTCCATCTTCCTCCTCCAGGCAAGTGCCGAGATTCAAAACTTGCCTGCCTTGGGTATTTTTCTTTTAAACTCTAATTAAATTGTCCTTGAGCTTCAGAGATTAAAAAGAAGAAGAAGAATTTGGAGAGAGCTGGATAGACGTCTCACTTAGTAAAGTGTTTGTGGCCGAAGCATAATGACACGTGGCACTTATGCTAAAAAAAAAAAAAAAAAAATCAGGTGCAGTGGTACATACCTGTAATCCCTACTGTGGAGAAGTATAGAGACAGGGGGATCCCTAATTACATCAGATCGGCAGGCTCCATGTTCAGTGAGAGACCCCATCTCAGAAAATAAAGCAGACAGCACCCAATATCGGCCTCTGGCCTCTAGATGCACAAACATGTGTCGCATGTGCATGCGTACACACACACACACACACACACACACACACACACACACACCACAAATTAAATAAATAACCAAATAAGGAAGGATAGATATTATTTCCATGATTCCTGTCCTGGGGAGTTCCTGGAATCGATAAGCGTCTATTTGAAAGGACTAAAGATGCTTGGGGTTAAAGAGCAATCATATCAGGGTCTAATTCTTGTTAGCATTTTTAGCTACCGTGTGAGCAGCCTGCAGCGTGGATTAAGGATGCCAAGCCTTGTACTTGGGCACTGAAATGAAAAAGCAAAAGAAACAGAAGCTGCAGTCTGGGTCTTAGCAGTCCTGCTGTGACAGGGAACCGCTAGGGCTCTGCGTCCCCTGGGGGCACTGGAGTGCTGATTGGAGTCAAGGCTTAATTGGGAATTCTTCCTGGAGGGTCTGTTTTGGATTGGGAGTTTGTGGCTGAAAGCATCGGTGTTTCTCAGCCCTATTCTCACAATTAGTTGTGAAGGGTATTTGAGTAATAGACTACCAGTCTTTTTTGTTTTTAGAGCAATGGACTTTGATAATAATTTGTTTTCTGGAGAGATCAAAGTTGGGACTGTTTCCACCTTCACTGGCAGTTCTGGTTTCTCTGCAGCTCGAGGTGATGTCATTGGTTAGGGGGTTGAGGGATAGAGCTAGCACCCTGGAAATGGTGCAACTCACAGCACAGAGTCCTTGAGAAATGTTTGCCTTGAAAGCACTGAGGGTTACTGGTCTAAAGGATGCTCTCCCATCCCAGTAAGGTCCCTGATCCAAACACATCATGCCCAGAGTATGGTTTCCCCCATCTCCTCCACAAACCATCCTTCTGTCAAAACACAAAAACGACAAACAAAGAAACAAAAATCCCATCCCCATGCTTCCCTCCCCAGGTATCGCCGTGGACAAGAACGGGCTTATGTACTTCGTTGATGCCACCATGATCCGGAAGGTCGACCAAAACGGAATAATCTCCACCCTGCTGGGGTCCAATGACCTCACAGCTGTCCGGCCGCTGAGCTGTGACTCCAGCATGGATGTGGCCCAGGTGGGACTCTTGATTTCTCATCCTTAACCAGCTCCTTGGTCTTAGCCCGTAGTTCTCACAGGTTCCTAGGTGAGCCGGGAGTGTGAGCTGTGAACACGGATCATAGCGTGGAGAGGGATCAGATGAACTAGACATCAAGACGGAAAGAACTGTAGGATAAGAATGAGAGGAGGAAAGAAAGAGAAGGGAGAGGGGCAATAGATGGGAAGTAGACTCAAAGGGGAAAGGGTGAGAGAACAGAGAGGGTGATTCTTCTCTGAGAAGCAGAGCTGGTGGCATACTCCAGCAGTGGCAGATTATAGGGTAGGGGCTGCTGTATAATTATCTCTCTTCTCCACTTTGAAAATCTTTTCAAAGATTTGAGACTGTGCGGTTTAGCGTTACATGTCAATCGGCGTTTCCCTGTTGATCTGGAACGATTGCATCGTCACCATATAAACCCCCACTTTGTGAAGCGGTTACTAGAGCAAAGCCCTCCTCGGTCATCCTCCCGAGTGTGTGGTTCAGCAGGCCTCCTGCCGCGGCAGAGACCACAGGCCCCTCAAACGTGCGGCGTTTGTTCAAAAAAGCCGACATGTATGTTCACCCTGCCTGTGAGAGTCTTTTCAACCCTTGGTCAACCTCATAAATTTTAGCTCAAATTCCCCACCAAACTGACAACTTGCCACTGAGATTTTGATTTCGAATTCCACAGAGGAAGAATGTATTTGACTTGGCTCTGTTCGCTCCTTTTTTCAAACACTCGAGTTGTAGTTGGTTAGCCAGCCTGTTCTTTGTCTGTTCTTGGGCTAGGGCCACCTTCCGAGCCACATGGCTGCTTTTTGCAATTTAGACAAATGTGTCTTCCCCAAATGAACACAGCCTTCTCTGACCCGTGGCTTGGGGAGCTGAGTACGGGCTGAATTGCCTTGGTCCCTTATGCATTTATCTACCTGTACCACTGCATTTAATGGCTGCAGCGCTGGCAAGTCGTCTGAGGCTGAACAACACTGGAGCCAGCAGGACTCGAGTCAGGACAGACGAAATCGAAGGAAGAGTTTGTCACATGCGCCCTTCTTCTCTGTCATAAACAGCCAGCTCAAGCAAATAGTTCAGTGATAAGTGGGCCACAGTGAGTGTGCTACTTATGCTAAGTCGGTGCCAGGGAGCTGGCTCAGCAGTTAAAGGCACTTGTTGCTCTTGCAGAAGACTTGGGTTTGAACCCCAGCACCCAAGCAATGGCTCACAGCCATCCATAAATCCAATTCCAGGGGATCCAATATCCTTGCCCGCTTCTGATCAGGCACACACATGGTGCCAACATACGTTCGGGGAAAGAATCAATACATATAAAATAAAACAAATATTTTTTTAAAACTAAATCTTTTCTCCAAATGCATGCATGCATGCAATATATTAAAGGTTCTTCTTGAAATGTCGCATCATACGCAGGTTCGTCTGGAGTGGCCAACAGACCTTGCTGTCAACCCCATGGACAATTCCCTGTACGTTCTAGAGAACAACGTCATCCTGCGAATCACTGAGAATCACCAGGTCAGCATCATTGCAGGACGGCCCATGCACTGCCAGGTTCCTGGCATTGACTACTCGCTCAGTAAGCTTGCCATCCACTCTGCTCTGGAGTCAGCCAGTGCCATCGCCATTTCTCACACTGGGGTGCTCTACATCACTGAGACGGACGAGAAAAAGATCAACCGCCTACGCCAGGTCACCACCAATGGGGAGATCTGCCTCTTAGCTGGGGCAGCCTCTGACTGCGACTGCAAAAATGACGTCAATTGCATCTGCTACTCGGGAGATGATGCTTATGCCACAGACGCCATCTTGAACTCCCCCTCCTCCTTAGCTGTGGCTCCGGACGGCACCATCTACATCGCAGACCTTGGGAATATTCGGATCAGGGCGGTCAGCAAAAATAAACCTGTTCTTAATGCATTCAACCAGTATGAGGCCGCATCTCCGGGAGAGCAGGAATTGTACGTGTTCAACGCCGATGGGATCCATCAGTACACTGTGAGCCTGGTGACGGGGGAGTACTTGTACAATTTCACCTACAGCGCTGACAATGATGTCACGGAGTTGATTGACAACAACGGAAACTCCCTAAAGATCCGCCGGGACAGCAGCGGCATGCCCCGCCACCTGCTCATGCCGGATAACCAGATCATCACCCTTACCGTGGGCACCAATGGAGGCCTCAAGGCCGTGTCAACACAGAACTTGGAGCTTGGCCTCATGACCTATGATGGGAACACCGGACTCCTAGCCACCAAGAGTGATGAAACTGGCTGGACGACTTTCTATGAGTAAGTAGGCCCTCGACCAATTTCTCTAGAGCCCGCCCCCTTCTCTAGCTGGCACCCGGATGAACCATTCACGTTGCTTTTAAAACTGCCTAGTCACGTCTTCCTAACTTTAATGATTTCTCACCGCCTCAGGATATTCAGTGTCCCTTCTCCTGGCTCCTAAATGATTTGCTCTATCAGGCCTCTGATATTGAGCATCCTCCCTGCCAGCATTGGGAATTCCTGTTGTCTGCCTGCCGTTCAAACTTCAGGATATTGGACACGCACAGCACCTTGGAGATAAAGTGTTGATTAACCCCACTGATTATTCATGTTTGCCATGGGTGCGGAAATTAGAAAGCAAGAGGCAGGGTCCCAGCGGGGCTCCTGCGATTTAACAATAGGTCCAGCAACACACTTGATTGCACAGACAGGGAGATAAACTCTGAATTTCCTCCTTAGCAGAAGCAGATCAATACAGATAAAGTGCTAGGTATATTAAAAGATGTGAGGGCTGGTCATATTTCCCCAAACAATTATCTCATACTTAATAGTTCTACCATTTGTTTTTGCCAAAAAGCTGTTTTCCCTAGGTCCTGGAGCAACTTTGGTCCAGCAAGCTTGCTGCCCCAGGTATCATCCTAAGAGTTGCTAGCTAGAGGCGGCTGCTAAGCCGGAGTCGCAATGACCTGCTGGGGACAGAATGGAGTTTACCAGCCTCTGGGTTCTCTCCACAGCAGTGAGCGAGCATTAGGCCTTAGGAGCCCTGGCTTGCTTTCTGTCTCACAGTCGCTGTTAGCTGAGAATTTATTAAGTTAGGGCGGAATGCCACAGAGAGATAGGAGTAGGAGGGACAAGAGAAAGAAGACTTCATTGTTGATCACGTTTAAAGCAACAATGTTCGCTTCCTGTTTGTATGCCAGTGGGTTCGGGAGCATTCAAAGGAAGCTGTCGCCACCTGCTGGAGACTTCTTGCATTGCAGAATTGCTTGCAGAGTCCTGACTTCTCCTTTGGGCTTAGCTTTCTGTCCCAAGACTTCTGAGCAACTTCACAACCTTCAAGGTGCTGGGACTTTATCACACTTCACCAGGAAATGCACTTAGTAGCTTTTAAGTCTCCTGAATGAGAAGCAAAGGCTGGACTCTCCTGAATTAGTCCCAGGTTGGAATTCAGTCCAAAGTTCAGGTATCGGGGCCCCACAAACATGAACTCCTGATTGGAGGCAGTTTGCTAGCAAAGGTCCCCAACTGAATGAAAACATACACATAAGGCTCAATTTTTTTTTAAGTATTTGTTCAGGAGTTACAGTGAAACTGAATCACGTTTTCTCTTTTAATTTGCCAGGTTTCAGAATGTGAGTAGATCCAAGAATCCAAATCCCCCGTTGTGGAGACACATAGAGAAGTTTTCCTCAGGCTTCTGAAAAAGAGGGGCCAGCTTTTGTTACACTTGGTCAGAAGGTGTTGCTTTAAAACTCAGACACAAGTCACACTTCCTGTCAGAGACATCAGGTCAAGGTGGACACCACACAGTGATTGCATAAGTCTAGAGAGAGAGTTGGGTTAACAGAAAAGAAAAACAGAGAGAGAGAGAGAGAGAGAGAGAGAGAGAGAGAGAGAGAGAATCTGTGCTTCAGTATAAGCTGTCCCTCAGCCTTGGATTAAAATTCCCCCAATAACGGGCTATTGAGTCTCAGTAGAGTATCCTAGGCAAGGTCCACCTTCAGAGCAATTGAGAGATTCCACGGCTTTCCGCAGCCGTGGTCTGGATGCTCGTTCTGACACATACTTCCTGGTTGGCATTGGACAAGTTTCTCAGTGTCTCTGAGCCTCGGCGATCATGTGTATCAGATGGTACTCTCAGCTGCACGGGCGCTGTGACCAATCCTGAAGCTAGTATATCTTAGGCAATCAGCAAAGGCTGGCTTTCAGAGCGCAACGGAAACTAGACACTAACGCAGACGTTATACAGCACACCTGTCTCCATCCTCTCCTGCACAAAGAAGGATGCAAGAGTTAGACCGGACTTAATTTCAAACAGTAAATTGGAGGGGGGCAGTTGGCACTCTGAGTGTTTCTCCGAGAGAGGGGTTTGTATCCCCCTCTCTCGCCATCCTCAGTTCTGGGGGTCCTGATCTCCTGAGGGTCAGAGTATACCTTTGCGAACTGGAATCCAGAGGGGTAGAACATATAACGACCCTTAAGGTCAGGCCCACGAGAAGAGAGGGCTGTGCTGTGTGCTCTGTGGCTATGGCCCTGTCCTCCTCCAAGTCCAGGCAGTGGGAAAACAGCAGGTGACGCAGTCTAGATGCTGACTTCCCCCTTGGAATGAAGTTCAGCAGTTATATTAGAGGAAGAGCAGGCTTGGCACTCTCCCAAGCTGGAATGAGCCCCTCAGGAGACAGTTACATTTCTGTCTCAGAAGGTGGCTTTAGGAAAGCCAGTCAAAGTGGAGATGTAAGGATGGGGCTTTGAGTATCTCCCCACCCCCACCCCTGCTGCCACGCTCCCAGAATAGGGAAGAGCAGCCTTGCTTTACCTTTGCCTTTTAGCCTGGCCTGAGGCATGGAATTTTGCCCACTTCATTATCATACAACTCTCTGGTGCCTTCACCAGCAGCTTACATAAAAGAGGTGTTTGGTGAACGTCCACTGACTATGAACAAGTCAAAGGCCTCGTGACCACCAAGGTTCTACCAAGTCAGTCGGGTTTAACACGGAGACTCCATTGGTAGTAATCACTGCTCTCTCTCCTATGAGCAGAGAGGGTTTCTGCACAGAGAGCTGAATCTGCAAATCTATCCTGGGGAAGCAAGCAAAGCTGTGGCCAATTGCTCCCCCGTGAAAGTCAGCCTGCCAGCCAGAGAGTATGCTTTCTCCCCAAGGCCTGTGCAACGCCTGCCCTGTCCTCACCGCCTGCCCCATCCTCTGCCTCCCTGCATCCTCACTGCCTGCCCCAGAGAAGAAGCTCTATTTCCTCCCCGGCAGAAGCGTGAACAGCAACCTGCCCATTGCAAGTGTCCTAAAATACAGAGCACTGGATGGCAAATCCCACTCAGGTCCCAGAGAAGGCATTCAACACAGTCCTTGTGTGGTGGATCTCTGCTGCCAAGTGTATGTAAGACATCAAAGCCCAAACATCACTGCTTCACTTTCTTATTTCAAAGTATTTTTATGCTTCTAAAATATGAAAGGAAGTAACAATTACTAAAACTAAAATATTCAAAGAGGAAAACAAAAATTAGCCAAAATCCCACACATAAAAACATGATTAATATTTATATGTCTCTATTTTCAGGAACTACATGTAAAAAGTCATGAGCTAGGAAGGGAGGATTTTCTGTTCTCCCCTTTTCCACTCAACCCTGTTTCCGTGTGTGTGTGTGTGTGTGTGTGTGTGTGCGCGCGCGCACGCTTGTGCACACATGCCCATGTGCCAATAAATAAGAATCCACGCAGTTCATTTTGACAGCTGCCTAGGTTTCTGTCTTACATATAGGTAATTATTTAATAATCCCTAATCACTGATCCTTCAGTATCGTTCTAACTTGTCGCTTTTATAAATAGAATCTTTGGGCCCCCATCAGAGAAACCTTTGCTTCAGTAGGAAAAAAAAGAAAAAACAGAGGGATCCCCTTTGGCTTAGAAGGCCTGGGGCCTCTCCATGGTTACAGCACCAAGCCTCTGAGAGGAGGGTGTTTTCTGGATTTCCACTGCACAGAGCCCTAGGCAAGGGATGGGACAGAGACGAGAGGCTGGACCCCCCCCCCATTCACTGCACAGAGCCCTAGGCAAGGGATGGGGCAGACACAAGAGGCTGGGCCCCCAGCTCGCCAAGCTTCCTGGCCCTCTCACAAACTTGACCCCCACGGGCCAAGCAGCTTAGCATCCATGGGATTTGACTGTTTCCTCTTCTCCCTAAAGATAACAGTTCCGAGGTCAGCCCAAGTCTGATGCAGGTCTCCATCCCAAGCATCTCAGCTCCCTCTATGCTTCATTGTAATTTTCCCCCCTGCTCCCCCGTGGGATGCCCCGTGGACAGCCTCCTTTACACATACCATACCAATTCTGGGACCCGTCACTCAGAGTCGGCACACTGGGTTCCTCTCCCCAGTCCAGGAGACCCCCCCCTCCAGCAGGAGGTCTAGCTGGGTGTCCTTTTCTGTTCTCTAAGCAAAGGCCTCACCGCTCCATCTCTCCTGAGTGTGACAACCCATGCGAGAAAGGCCAGAGACTTCTCTATGCAGCCCGTGAGAAGAGTCATTTTCCTCACCTCCTCAGACAGGGGCCTCTAACAGTACAGTGGTCTTCTAGTGAGAAATCCCCTCCACCTGGAGGTAGCAAAACCATTCCCACCTGCTGAGAACGGGGTGACAACAACTCATATCCATAAGAAAGTCTCATCAGGGAGTCTACAGGTAGAAAATGTGGTCATGGCATGCCCAGACATGGATGCCAAGGACAACTGAGATCCAGTGAGTCTCCCAGCAGGCCAGGGTAGCTGAGCTCCTTAGGGACTACATGACCAAGTTAGGACTGTAGTGTCTGGGCCAGAATGTGGAGGTGGCATTTGTACCAGACTGACTTTGAGAGGTCTACAAGGCGATACGTGGAATGAGGTGGTACCTTGCAGAAGACTATGGCGCAGATGGTCTCAAATGCCAGGTTTTGATTGGATTGGGTGAACAACCAGTGGGGGAAACAGTGTCGTTTAAGGGCTGGAAAAATGGCTTGGCGATTAAGAGTACTCAGGGCTCTTCCAAAGCACCCAAGTCCGGTTCCCAGCATCCACTCTGGACAGCTAACAACTGCCTGGAACTCCAGTTCTCTTCTGGGCATGAGTGTACACACCCCACCACACACACACACACACACACACACACACACACACACACACACACTTAAATAAAGGTTTGCTCAGCCGAAGCAAGACAGAATGGAGCAGATAGTTGGGGATCATTGACTTGGTAGCTCTGCAGAGCAAAAGGATGCTTATAAGTAGTTGTTCCCGCTAGCTCAGGAAGGTGTACGCACACACTGCTTGAGACCAGGGGACTGGTTTCCACTGAGGTGAAGTAGGTGAGACCAAAGGGCTCAGGAAAACCACAGCATTGCGCCTCAGGACAGGCTGAGGTTAGGATTACAGCAGGGCTTCAGTGTGGAGCAGCATGCAGGGACGGCCATTTTCCAGTCTCTCTTTCTCTGTCTGCCCCTATGCATCTGACCTTCCTGTGGGTCTGAAGGTCAAGAAAACTTCTGGCTCCACAGGCTGTGCTTCAAATCGTGTATCTTTCCTCCAGCTATGACCACGAGGGCCGTCTGACCAACGTGACACGCCCCACGGGGGTGGTGACCAGTCTGCACCGGGAAATGGAGAAATCCATCACCATTGACATTGAGAACTCCAACCGGGATGATGACGTCACCGTGATCACCAACCTCTCCTCAGTGGAGGCCTCTTACACAGTGGTGCAGGGTAAGGCCCCAGCCCAACACCCTCAGCCCCCACCCAGCTCATCCCCAGCTGCAGAGCCAGCAATCCCTCGCCTGATGGAACTTCTAAACATCCAGAACATCCCTCAGTCTTCTGTCTTACTTAAATGTCTACAGCACACCCAGGCTGTCAGAAAACAGCCCCGGGGGGGGGGGGGGGAGAAATAAAACAAAAATAAATCTCTCAGCCTCAGGCAAATGTCATACCCTCTCACCAAAGGTTTAATTATCTGGAGAAACCTACGTATCCAAAAACATCTGATTTTTTTCCCCCAACTATTTTCTTCCTCTTTCTTACCTATTTCCTTCACCCAGTAAAAATCCAACCCATGCTGTTATTTTCTCAAGCAGTGTTTATACTCCTGGGCGACCACTGGGTTTGGGTTTCATCATTCCGTTCTGATTCTCTCTTGCAAACACTCTCAAGCATTCTCTTGCCAGGACCCAGATCCCAGGGTCTCTGACCACCCGCTGTTTCTGTTGTAGGCAGTCCAGGGCAAGCACAGGGGCTGGCAAGAAACAGCGTTTTACAGATTAATTTTTTCTTTTAATTAAGATATAATGTCGGTGGGCTCGCCAGTTGTCAGAGGATAAAAGTGTCCTTTCCGTAGATAAATGATGACATTTCTAGACTATTATCCCTCGGCAAAGCCTGTTTCAATGGCTCTATTTCTGCTCCGCCAGATGATTAACGATGTAGATTCTGTCCTTCTGTCTGATGGCCAGAGTCACTGAGTGACAGGTACAACCTTGCTCGCTCCCCCAAAGCTGGCATCTCAGGGGCCAGCCCAGCCTGGCTCCTTCACCCAGATGATGAGGAAGCAGCGTGCCTATAAAAGCGGGCTCCTGCTTGTGATTATCAGATACAGGGAAAGGTCAGAAGTCTGATTGACTGGTGTAGATTCTATTCGGGAAGATAAACACACATTACCAGCCCCCATTGACTCCATCTACCCCACACTGTGTGTTTCCCGAGTTCTGTGGTAACATAGTGATACAGGCAGCAATGATGCCATGAAGGGGGGGACGGGAGCTTCATCTCTTCACTGTGCTGACGAACACTGGACTTGCCTTGCAGTGCCTCTGACCCATGCCTAGACCATCAACCCTGGGTTAGACGAGAGGCCAGAGAGGCGGAAAAATGCAAGCCGTTTGCCTTTCATTTATTTCTTTCTTCGTATAAGCAAAAATATATATGTTAAAGTTCAGGGATTTGATTGACACAAATTGTGTAGGCAATAGACATCTTTAAATGTTTAAATGTGCTATTAATAGTCTTCAGTGAGTAAAAGAAAAATATCACGGCATAATTATTTCTGGAGTGCCACATATTAATAATGTTTTCCTTTCCATGGATCAGTAACATCTCCGCTACTCACCTTCCCATTGTGTGTGTGCTAATTGAAGGCAGCCTCAGACTGACAGCTGCAAAGAACCGTGGAAACCTGTAAAAATAGGGGTTCTATTCTCTCCCGACTAATCAAGCGGATAATTTCTCTCCCCCCTCCCCACCCCCACCAACCTCCTTCCAGATCAAGTGCGAAACAGCTACCAGCTCTGTAACAACGGAACCCTGCGGGTGATGTACGCCAACGGCATGGGCGTCAGCTTCCACAGCGAGCCCCACGTCCTGGCAGGCACCATCACCCCCACCATCGGCCGCTGCAACATCTCCCTGCCCATGGAGAACGGCTTAAACTCCATCGAGTGGCGCCTGAGGAAGGAACAGATTAAAGGCAAAGTCACCATCTTCGGGAGGAAGCTTCGGGTAAGCAGGTCCCTTCTTGCCCTGCCACAGACTTGGAGGGGGACAGGCCCCCTTCCTCACACTGCAGAGGGGAATGTTAGGCCTTCAGAATGCCTTCCGACCCTCAGAAAGTGGGAAATGTTTGCCTCTAGGTTTAAGGAAAGTCCCGCCATTTCCTGAGACAGATGGGCAGCCATCCCTGTGGTAGACTCATGGGGTGCCTCAGCTGGAGACGGTATCGGTCTTCGGTTTGCACCTCCCATCTCCCTCAGCTGTCACTATCAGGGCAATGCGACACATGAGTCAGGGCTGCTATCTACCGGGTGCTTGGCAATCTTCTAAATCCTGGAAGAGCAAAAGTAAAAGTGTGTTATTTGCAGCCAAGCAGTGAGGTTCCCCTAGAAATGCAGACACAGAATGACCACAGGGTGTGTGAAGACAGACCCCTTGGGTATATTGTGTGGCCACAAAGGAAGATGTCTGCAAGCCTGAGGAATCAGAGAGGTATCCCGAGAGGAAGGAACAAAATATGTGCACCAGGAAGTTTTGACCAGCCCTAACCTACATCTTTGTAAAGCTAACAAAAACACATTTATTGAGAACATCCGTGCAAACGCTATGTGAAACACACTCACTGCGGATGTCTGTGCTATGGGCACTAAGTTAAATGCTTTATTTGTGTTACTGTAATATTTTTCAGTAGCCTGTTGCGATCTCAGGTGAGAAGCAGAGATTCATGGAAGCTAATTAGAAGTCAGGACATAATGGCTAAAACTCAAGGCTAAGCCAGAGCTTGACCCCAGGTCTACCTCTGTCTTGTTCACTGGCCAGTATTCTTAGCCACAGTCCCACACATCTTCCTATCTTGATGATCGGAGCCCTGTAGCTCCTGTTCCTGTCAGTTCTTGTCACACAGAGGGACCTGCTCCTACCATGGTGACAACCCTTCTCCCAGGGTGAGGAGATGATGGCCAGAAACGTGTCTTCATCATAGCCGAAACATGTTTACCGAGCACTCAGGGCCGGGCCCTGTGCTGGATCCTTAAGGTAGATGTCACACAAGCAGAGCGCAGACCTGCCTGCCGCTTTCATTCAGGGGCAAAGGGCAGGAAAGAGGAGTCAGCCAAGAAGGAGACTTATAAAGACCTAAGATAACTGCAGGTCAAGAGAGGCCCTAGGAAAACAGCCCGCCAGAGTGCCGCAAAGTCTAAACAGTGCTCCAGAATCCTAGGAGCTAAGACGGAGTGCCTGACAAACCTGGGTCATCGCTTCCGAAGCCCAGCCAGCCAGGTGACCTCTCTGCAGAGCCAGGCCACTCCGTATTAAGATTCCGCCTTTGTCGGGCTCAAGTTTAATTCTCCACATTAGGTTATCAGCAGACTCCATGTTTTTCTCCCTCTGCTGATATCGGCAAAGTTGCAAGCTGCGGGATCTTCCTAAAGACAAAAATGGAATGAGATTAGTGGCTAAATCCTTAATGACTGGATTCAGGGCTGTGTAATTGATTTTTGATATGCTGCACTGTAGAAGTTGATTATAAGTAGTAATCGTGCCTTTTCCTTGATAAATTAGCTATGCGTTTTGACTAAGTTTTCAAAATAAAGATAAATGTGGCCCGAAAATAAAATGGCAATAATCCCAACTCTGAATATTAAAACTCTTAATAATGGTACTTGTGGTAATTAACAGAAGTTAGGCACGCAAGTCTTATAACTGAATTTCTGCCAGGGTTAGACTTGCTGGCATCATGTTTATGCAAATCAAAACACAGTTTTATCTATCAACACCTCAACATTTAATTGTCTGGTGTTCGTTCCTGTAACAATAATCACATATCCATTTAGCTCTCTTAAATGAAAATCACTATGAGATTATAACAGGTTGAGTGGACTGAAAATGTAATTTGAAAATGAGGGAGAAAGCCTGGAATTTATTTGCATCTCATTTATTTTAATTCAGTTCATAAACTGTTTAGTGAATGAAATAAAAGAAACTCCTGGAAACTGTGGGGGAGCCAGCGGAAGAAAGGTGTGGGTGAGGCCCTGAGCTCAGTGTGGATCGGGGCCTTTGGCTTGGCCAGTCCTTCCTGAGCTTCAAGAGCTCCTTATAGGAGCTTTGTAGCCCCTAAACTAGCGACATCTGTCGGCCCCCATGGCAGCAGGCTGTCTCAGCTCATGATGATAGGAACGCTCAAGTGGCACAGTGTTAAGCCAGTACCACAAGACAAGGGCCACACACTGTATCAGCCAGAAGTAGGTAATCCATGTCACAGGTAACAAATAGGCCCGGAAGTTTCAGACGCTTAAGTCATCACAGTTCAAATGAGACACACAACAACTCCTAATGACAATTAGACACAGCTGTTCCATGTTGGGATCCTACCACATGAGGCACCTATTGCCCCGAAGGCTGCTGTAGAAGAAGAGGGGTTGAAACACTTCAAGGGAGCTTGGTGAGCTAGCCTGAATGTCACGTGCAGCCGTTCCACACACCCAGGACTGCACAGTTTGGTTAACCCCCCCAGGAAGCTTAGAAAATGACTTTTCTGACTGCTGGGGAGAAACTGAAAGATTTGGGGAACCCAAATCAGGTCACAGGGTTGACAAGAGACTAGGGAGGGTTTCAGGGTTGGAGTCAGTGCTTTGGAAGTACGAGTAGCAGAAACTAGACGGGCAAAGATACCGTAAAGACGTTTCCAGACAGAGAGGCACCCTCAAGAAGGCCAGGATACAGGGGTGTAGGGGGCCAGTTCAGAAAACCTCCAGAACTCGTAAGGCCTGAGAGAAAGTAACCAGGGTCACACGGAAGGGACTGTTATGCTAGGCGGATGTTTATCCTGAGAGCCATGGAGAGTTGTCTCGGGGCTTAATTAGCAGAGTGATGTGTGGGGGTGCGTGGATTAGAAAGATCTCTCCCGCTTCCCTGGGTGCGGAGGAAGACAGCGAGGAGGAGACCAGACAGGAGGAGAGGGACAGCTCAGAGCTGTTACGGTAATGCAAACTAGAAACTGGTCTCCAGCAGGGGAAAAAAAAGAGAGGAGAGGGAGAGGCCTGAGAGAATTGTAACACACATGATTAATAGGATTTGGCAGCGAGCCTGGCTGCCGTGCCGCACTGACTTCCAAGAGGCCTTTCACGTGATCATGTAGACCAGGAAGGCTGTGCCAGACTCTGAACATGATGGAGAGAGGCCAGACACTGAAAGTCAGAATAGGTGTGGGCGGCAGAGTGACCCCAGCCCTGCCTTCTAGGATGAGGAGACTAGGGGAGGAAGTTGAAGATGTCGCTGGTTCCCCAGGGAAAGCATTTGGAGTGAGTCTGGGGAGCTAGGGTAGCAGCTGGCAATATCACAGGCTAAACCAGATGGATGGTCTGGCCTTTCCCCAGCACCAGCTGACTCCTGCAAGTCTGATCACTTGGGGTTGTAAGGCCGGGCTCTGAGTGGTCCAGTGTCGAGAGGTTTCCAAAATTTCCAGTAAAGAACTTTCCTATAACAAACGGAAAAGCTAGAGAAGTCCCAAGCCTTCCTGCTTACCTGTCTATCACAGTCCTGCAATCAGAGACAAGTCTTAGCCAATGAAAGTACCAAACATTCTCCCTTTTAGACTGGGAACACGTAAGATGCCAGCGCTGTAGACGGCATTTGAAGGATCGGCCCCATGTTTCCTGCCAAGGGTCAGATAAAGCAAGAGTTTCATCACGCCCCCGAAAGACTTGTCTCTTGAAAGAACACCTCCTGTTGCTTCCCACCATGCCTCTCACTGTCCTCTCTGACATTTAAAACAACAACAACAACTGCTTCCCAGCGTTTCCCAGCTCCATGATCACAGGGACCATGTTACATGGCCATACCGGTGACTAGTATCATATGTGTGGGAAGATGTGACACATATGTCCTCTTTGCGTTCCACTTTGAAGGTGTTTACCAAGTAAATTCTCCGCTACTCCTAGAAGGTAGAAGTTCGAAGTGCATGCCCCCCTCCCCATATGTCCAGAATCTTTCTCTGCAAAACATATTCAAGAGAGCATGATAAAGGGGGCGTGCATTGTCTCACACAGTGGGCCTCAACAAGGGAGGAGCTGACCCTAGAGATTCCAAGATGTCATCAGGTTAATATTGCTCTCTTCCCTTCCCCGCAGCTCCCATCCCTCACCCCAATAGTATTTATTTTGGCAGTTGGCCTAAATTTCTTGTACAGTAAGCTGGTGCCCTCTTCACATGGGGGATCAAGAAGACTTGGCCAAAATCTTACATCTTCTCAGTTTAGTAAAACCAAAGGATAGAATCTCTTGAGTTTAAAAAGAAAGAAAAAGGACAGTCCCACAGAGGAACTATAATTGGCCTGGTGTGGGTGGAGTTCGCATCTCGGCTCCGGTCACTGGCTAGGGAGAAAGAGACCTATGATTGGCCAGGCTTGGGTCACATGTCCAAACCTGACTCTTGTAAGAGTCACATAGACTGAGGCTTGGAAAAAGAGGGTCCTATCCCAAAAAGAAAGGATGCTAAGCTAGGATAAAAGATGATAGATAGATAGACAGACAGACAGACAGACTGATTGATTCTGTGTCCTCCATCCCTCTAGAACTTGGCCTCAAGGCAAACCAGAAGCCCATTTCCTCCTCCCAACAAGTCTTCCTTCTAGGCTTCTGGGAGAGGGGACTGAAATGAACACTTCCATTACCATTTAAAACCTCTTCTCTTTCCTAGCATGGATTTGTACCTGATTCTCTCTAAAAAATGAGGACATATGTCACTAGGGTATTTCTTCCTGATTGTGATTTACATAGAGATTGCAAATGCACAAAACAGTTACATGGGTAGGGATCAGAACAAAAGAAAAATTGCTTCCAAGATAATCTTCCATTGTGATGCTGGTATCGGTGTTAGCAGCATTCCAATACAAAGTGGGAGTTAGTAATTTTGTTTTGGTTTCCATGAAATTAATATAATAGCACAGTTCCATACTGGTATACATTATTTTTATTTATGTAACAAATCACAGTGTGCCTGGAGCAAGATGGGGGTGGGCATACATGTGTGCGTGTGATCGTGCCATCCTGAACTCAGTCCTGTGTAGGGCCCACCCAGGCGGGTCCTACATATATCAATTGTCTTGAAAGCCTGGATTCTGTCCTTCCATGCCTAGCATTTTCTTTTTCCACTGCCCACTACAGTGTTGACACAGTTACTAACCACTCTGTGTGTATCTATGACCAAAACAGACAAGACCCTGTGTGACCTTCAAAGCATGGTGATGCACCCAGAATAGTTTGTAGCTCCTTGAACTTGAATATTAGCTTAAATTATACATTATTAGAAGGGCGAGCCTCTGCTCACATTAAACCATGGATTCCCTAAGCAAACAGTACTTTACTTTTGGACATCACATTGTATTATAAAGTCATTGTGTTAAAGATTTGTTTTATTTTTTTCAGTTATGTGTCAGTATGTGCCATTTGCCCTCAGAGTCCAGAAGAGGGCATTGGATTCCCTAAAGTTGAAGTTACAGGCAGTTGTGAGCTGCCCAGCAGGGTGCTGGGAACTCAACCTAGGTCCTCTGCAAAAGTAATGCATGTTCTTAACCATTGAGGGAGCCATCTCTCCAGCTGCCTTGTTGGTGGGATATTGTGGGCTTTCTCAGAGTCCTCAAGTTTATTTGGGGGAGGGGAGAAGAGAGTTTGTAGGGTTTCTACCCCAATCTCAGACTGCAGCCCCCAAGAAGCTACTTCCTCTCTGTCCCCCTTTTTTCATGGATGAGGGGAAAGGGCCAACTGAGCTGACCTAGCAGAGCAGGAATGCAGGGCACGGAAGTAGAGTAGGAAGTAGGAAGCAGAGAAGAGAGAACGATGTAGAGACAGGGAGGTAGATTTGGGGCGCCCAGGGTGAGAAAGAGCAGCTAGCATTGTGTACATCTGAGCCAAGATTAGAGACTGTGGCGTGGCCCTGTCCTAAGTGTCACGGATAGGGCATTTCTTGAACTTTGATTGTTGTTTTTTAAGACAGGGTCTTGCTATGTAGCCCAGGCTGGCTTCAAACTACCAAACCTACTGTTTCAGCCTCCCAAGTGCTAGGATCACAAGTATACACACACAAACAAGAATTTACTATTTAGGATGGTATGAGCAGAAGTATTACACACACACACACATACACACACACATACATACACACACACATATACACACATACATATACACACACACATACACACACACATATACACACATACATACACACACATACACACACACATACATATACACACATATACACACATACATACACACACACATATACACACACATATACACACATACATACACACACACATACACACACACATATACACACATACACACACACACATACACACACACATATACACACATACACACACACATACACACCTTAAGAGCTAGCAAAGCAATACAAGCAATGAAAGATAAATAAATGTTATATAAAGAAACCGTGGCAATGCTCTGAAGAAAAGCCTAGGTCAAGAATAGGTAATATAGGGTTGGAGATACGGCTCAGCGGTTACAAGGACTGCCTGCTCTTCCAGAGGTCCTGAGTTCAGTTCCCAACAGAGTGACTCATAACTATCAGTAATGAGAATTGGTGCCGTCTTCTGGCCTGCAGGCATACATGCAGACAGAACACTGTATATGTAATGAATAAATATTTTTTTAAAAAAAAATGTGAAACATAGGAGATAAATGAAGGCTACTCTGAGAAAAAATGACATTTGAGCTGAAAACCGAATGAGGAATAAGCGTAGGGATTGTCTGACCCTGGGGTGAAAGAGAAAAAAAAAACCTTACTAAGACCCTTGTGTGCTCAAAGGCCTTGAATTGTCCAGGGCAGGGTTCCCTGAATCCTGAGCAGAAAAAAAAAAAAAAGCAGTGTGATTGGAGCAGACGAGCTGAGGGGAGAGACCAGAGCCTCCTTGGCTACAGGGCAAGGATTTCTGAGACTCGGCCAGCCTCCGCAGGTGTAGCTAGTGATGACGCAGGGGATTGCTGAGGGGCAGCCTGCTTATCAAAGTCTTGCCTGTCCTTCGGTCCCTGCACCTCCTCTGGGAATTTTTGTCAGCCTCTTGCTGACTCCAGTCCACCCCCACTCTGCACGTGCCTGCCGATGATGCTCGCTCTCGTTACTGCGCTGATTCTCAGTGGCACGTCACCTGTCTCTGCAGTCATCTCACCTGGAGGCTGGCGGGCTCTGCTCAGTGCCTGTCACCGTAGCAAGCGCACAAGCCGGTACTTGGTAAATACTAACTGAATGGGTGAATGGGTGGATGGATGGATGGGATTTTGAGTTGATATCATGAAAAGTCACCCCCTTCTACCTCTGCCTTAGTTCTAGGTTGGGAGAGCCTTCCAGAATGAGTCTGACTTTTCTTTGGAGCAAGCCCTTCAGACGTTTGACACTCGCCGACAACCTAAGCCACATTTTCTAGTCTTGATTTTCCATAATAGCGCTTTAGGTGGTCAGAGCTGATAGCGATCATACATCCCAACCTCCACACTCACACAATTTCCCCAGGGACATGGAATTCTAGGATAAAGCACCTGTTCACCAGGGCCTTGCAGGTTACCACAGAGGGGAAACTGAGGCACTGTCAGTGAAGACGTGGCTTTGCAACGACCCAGTTAATCGGTGTCAAACTCTGACTTGAGATTCGGATCTTTCCCTTTTCCCACTCCCCATCGTCACCCAAAAGAGCTAGTCATCCAAAAATAATGTTTGCTCGGGGAATCCATTATTTAATGTGTTTACAGAGGCTCTCCCTCTAATGATGCATTATTTAAGCTAATATTAAATTTATACCAAGTTGTTTTGTCTGCACAAATGCTGATCCCCACGTGGTGTTGGGTCTTATTCAGTGGCATCTGGGGGTGGATGCTTTTAAGTCCCCCAGGACTGACCCAGAAAGGGAATGAGAATGTCACCTAGCCAGGCTTTTCCCTTGGGGAAGCGAACAGCTAAACTCCAAGGCAGTCCTATCTTCTTTAAAACACTGGAGCCTCTCACAGCATCTGTCCTTCAACCCTGTGGGTTTCCCATCCCTGGAGCCCAACCGGGCCAAGGGTTCTTCTGTGTGTCTAGCTGAAATCTGTCCTGCTGTGTTACGGTTCCATTTCCTGGGAGGGGGCTAGCACAGTGTAATTTCCTCCTTCGTGTTTCTCAGATCACACGCTCCTGGGTGCCCCTAGAGCTGAGTTAGAGTCACCCGCGATGGGCCCAGCAGGGCCATCTTGACGACAGTGTTTCCTTTTCTTGGGGTTTTTTATGAGCCTTCCTGTGACAGGCATGCGCTTGGTGAGATCAAAACATGCTGGGGGGAAATCCCAGAGGGGAAACTATTTCCCCAAATCTGCCCTCTGCAAAAATAAAAACCATGCTAAATAGCTGAGTTTTATTAACTGGGGAAGCTAGGCTGAGGAAAACGCCCGATAATTAAAAATAATGGCTTCCTTACAAACACAAAATTGTATTAATTTAAAAATTGGTTTCTCTATCGCTGAATGCCTGCCGAGCCAGCTGAGAAGGGAATTGTGCTGATCCTGGCAGTGAAAATAATTCAAAATAACTTTTATGTTCTCCAGGAAGCCTCAAGGTTAATTTAAATATTGCGAGTCGGGTAATTTAATTTGGAATAAGAGAACAGTGTGGCTAAATTAAAGCCCCTGCATGCTCTAAACTGGGGAGCAGGCACCCCCAGAAAGTCGAGCACGCCTGGTGGACCCTCCGCCGGCTCGCACCACACAACCCCAGCACCCTCCTTCTAGATGCTGCCCTTAGAATTAAATATTTTTGATTAGATTACACAACTGGCCTGAACTCTTTGGTGGGGCTTTCAATGAATTTATTACATTTAATTATGAGAAGGGCCGGGCTTTTAATAGAAATCTCACATTTGCCAACACCAACCGGTGATTTTCCAAACGTCTTTCCTGGGTCCCGGGTGCGCTACGGAGGCATAGCCTCCTGAGTGCTTCCTCTGAAGTGATGACTGGCTTGTAACAAGGTTCCCAAGAATTCTGACAGCATTAAGAAAGGAAGGAAGGAAGGAAGGAAGGAAGGAAGGAAGGAAGGAAGGAAGGAAGGAAGGAAGGAGCTCCCTCTTGTTTTGTCTCCCTTCTTCTCAGGCCCTGCAAGTCTGCTTATAAGAATGTTCCTCTTAAATTGTCGATTATCCTTTCAAGTCCCAGGTGCCTTAGTACCTGTCTCCATCCCTGAGTTCACTGTGTCTCCACACATCCAGTCTTCCTCTCTTGGGGAGGGCTCCATGGAAACAACAAGGTCCTGGCACATCTGGGAGCCCTGAACTCAATCCTCGTGGGCAGCTGCGGAAGTGATCCCCTCAGTTTCTAGGGGCTGCAGAGATGGCTCATTTGGTAAAGTATTTACCTGCCAAGTAGGAGTGTCTGAGTCTGACCACCAGCACCCAAGAAAAAGCTGGGTGCATCAGCGCAGTCTGTAACCCCAGTGCTGGGGAGGTGGAGGAGTTACCCTGGGTTTGTGCTCTAAGAGGTCTAGCCACATTGGAGAGACTCTGCCTCACCCAATATTGACATCTAGCCTCTATACATATGTTCCTGCACACACACACACACATACACACACACACACACACACACACACACACACACACACACACACACACACAGATGCCGGGGCGGGGGGTTCTACAGAAATTGTGAAGATTGAAATAATATAAGTTACAGAAAGTCCCAACACAGTACCAATGAAAGTATTAGGAGATTGTACATTGCTTCCAAATGCTTGTGACAAAACGTAGAAGTAACACACAGGCTTGGGGCTGGAGAGATGGCTCAGTGCGTAAGGGCTCTTCCAGAAGACTTGAGCTCAATTCCCAGCACCTGCATAATTCCCATCCCAGGAGATCCAGCACCCTCTTCTGGCTTTCAGAGGCACTGAACACACAGGGTGCACAGATACACATGCAGACAAAACACTCACACATATAAAACAAGATGAAACAAAGTTAAAGAATCAACAAAGGTTTGTATAAGATATAAGTTTACATTGTTCTTATGATAAAGCCTAGATGGGACCCATCCACGGATGTGCGGGTGGCCGACAGCAAGGGTCCAGGCTATTTTTTTTCCTGTTTGAACCATCATCTTAGAGATCCCATCTTCAAAAATCACCTCATTGTGGTTCATACCTGTGGTCCCAGTACTTGGGAGACTGAGGCAGAAGGATTGCTACAAGTCTGAGTTTGTTGCATGAGTTATAATATAAGCTATGTGAGTGAGTTCCGGACAAGTCTTAACTATGTAGGAAACTGTCAAAAAAAAAAAAAAAAAAACAAAAAAAAAAACTTGCCTTACCTCATAAACATAAAGCAGATGCTTAGGTACCAGTCATTGCATCCGCATTTCACCTAGGAAAAAGTGGAATGTGGGAAGAGCAAAAACTGCAGCTTCTCAGTTTTCTTTCAAGGTTAGCTCCTCAGAGCCACTTCCTTTGTAGGCCAGTACCTATTCCCAAAGGATGCTGGGAAATGCAGTTCCTTACCCGTACACAGAGGTTTTCCCCAGAATGCAGGTCCCTGTAGGGCTAACATTATTCTCAATCTCCCCAAAGTTGCAAAACAGAATCCTCCAGGGCTGAGAGAACGTTTTAGTGGCTCCTCAGCCTCTTATACATCACCAGGCACTTGGTGGAAGTCAACTCCGGAAGCAGTGAAGCTGGTCAAATAGCAAAGGAGCAGCTGACTGGATAAGTCTAAGTTAAGACCAACACCTGCTTCACTGCTGCGTGATTGTGCGCGTGCGCGCGTGCGCGCCCAAGCATGGAGACCGCAGGAGGACGTCCTGCTGTCACTCTCCACCGTTTTCTTCTTCAGACCGGGTCTGTCACTGACGCTGGAGCTTAGGTGGCATCCAGCAAGCCCCATTCCTCCTCCTCTCTTCACCCCCACAGCACTGCGATAGCGGGCCCACGCACGCGGTCACGCCGAGCTTTTGACGTGGGTGTGGGGTGGATCTGAACTCAGATCCTCGTGGTTGCCCAGAAAGCACACACCAACCGTGTGACTCCGAACACGTGCATGCCGTCTCTGGGTGTCTGTCGGGGTGGTCTTTGTGAGCCCTGACTGAGCCATGGATGCCAAGCCTCTGACCTCACCCCTGTCTGCACTGGCGCTCAGCACACGCGCCTCTTGTCGGCATTACTGCCGCCACTGCCGCCACCTTCATTAAGTGCAGCTACATTAGGAGGGTCAGGTGAGGAGGCAGCAGGCAGCTCCCGACTCGTCTCGTGCATGTTTTGTCTCCCCGGCTCCACCCCAGGGACGTGCGGAGTTGCAGTAAATTATGTTGTAAGAGTCTGGGCTGAGCCAGCTTCATTTCATTCTCTTGCAGCCTTGCACTCGGGGCTCTGGGCGTCCCCAGAGCCCCTCTCCTTTGCCCCTAACCAGAGTCTAGTCTCCCGGCTCTGCCTTTTGAGACAATCCTTCTCCTCTGATCAGATCAACTTCTAAATAAATATTAAATTATGTCTGGACGTGTTCCCCTGTTCCTTTCAAATCTAAGTAAATCACTTTTTTTTCCCTTTGTTGGAATTCACAGCCCTGCCGAGGTTTCCTCAACAGCATCTTGCGATGGCAAGATTGTCCTCTAGATATTTAAAATAAAAGACTTCCTATTGGACTTTTATAGGTATATTTTTATCTTTATATTCCCAGATCTTTGTAAAATGTGGGTTGCTGAGGCCTCTGTACCCCCTTTGAGATACCTTTACACACTATTTCAGAAGAAATCACAGCACCTACTCTTAAAGATTATTAGATCTGGTGACTAGTTCCGAGGGTAGACCGGTAAAGCAGTCCAAAGCCTTGAGTCCGGGCTGTGATAGACATCTGTGTGTTCTGGACACTGCAGAGTGCCACCATGCACACTTTCCAGGACGTGATGGCAGTCTTTGTAATCGTGTGGTGCCCAGGCGACCACACTGCCCATAGCAGCCACATCTGACCAGAAGCAGCCTCACTTCGGTCCCAGAACACTCTGCAAACCTTGCCCCTTCCTCTATGTCCAGAAATGCTGACGCTTAAAATATAAATGGAATATCATGCTTCTTCCTCCTTCCCACACTTCCTCCTTGACGGCCCCAGCTGGATCCTCCTCAGCTGTCTGGTAGATACTTTTCAAACCAGGACCCTTGTGTTTCCCCAGGTCCATGGGAGGAATCTCCTGTCCATTGATTATGACCGGAACATCCGGACAGAGAAGATCTATGACGACCACCGGAAATTCACCCTGAGGATCATTTATGACCAGGTGGGCCGCCCCTTCCTATGGCTCCCGAGCAGTGGGCTGGCAGCGGTCAATGTCTCCTACTTCTTCAACGGGCGCTTGGCCGGCCTTCAGCGCGGAGCCATGAGCGAGAGGACAGACATTGACAAGCAGGGCCGGATCGTGTCCCGCATGTTCGCTGATGGCAAAGTCTGGAGCTATTCCTATCTTGACAAGGTGGGTGGCCATGCTGCACAGCCCATCAGCAGGGCTTCTGCTCCCCTTTCCCACCCTTGGCTCTGCTCATTCTCAGCCAGCCTGAGATACCTAGCCATAAGTCACCTAAATGTCTTTACTAACTCCACAGGGCTCCCCTCGTCTTCCCCCAGCATGGATGGGGAGAAAGAGCCCACAGGAAACTGTTATTCATAGCTCATTGTTATTACCCTAAAAGAAGAAGGAAAAGATGCTAGACAGTCAGTAATGGCAAAAAAAAAAAAGATGAATCGTTTTATTTAATTAAGAAAACAAAAATGAAAACAGAAAAGGCAGTGGTGTCGAATCAAACAGAGCCATCCACTGACAGCAAGACAAAGCATTACTTATGAATTAGGAACTTGCTGAGTCATTTCTGCTTGTCCTGAATTAAGCCACTAGGGGCGGGAAGTCTGCCGGAAACTAGAATACACACAGCTACATCTTCCCACTTTGGCCAAAGCAGCCAGCAGATTCTCTTTGCCTAGTCGCTTGTATGTGGCAGTACTGACTTGGGGATCCTTGCTGGAGAATAGTCCTAGAGGAAGAGCAGAATGAAGAGGTCCCTTAAGAGCACTTGCCAACCTTGAAATGCTACCCTGGGCAGGTCTTTTCATTTGCTCCACCTTTGATATAGGCTAAGAGTCTTCCTTTTTCACAAAACCATTACAATGGAGAACTCACAGGGGCTAGGGAAATGGCTCAGTGGGTAAAGTGCTTGCCACTTGCGTATAAATCCCCAGAATCAGGCAAAGTGGTGCACACTTGTAATCCCAGTGCTGGGGGACTGAAAATAGAGACAGGAAACTCATGGAAGTTTGCTGGACAGTTGGCCTAGACAAAATAGTAAGATTAGGTTAGTGAGAGACCCTATTTCAAAACATAGAGTGGTCCCACACATGACAGTACATACCTTTAGTCCCAGCCCCTGCAAGGCAGGTACAAGCAGATCTCTGTGAGTTCCAGGCCAGCCAGGGCTACACAGTGAGGTCCTGTCTCAAGAATACATATATGCATACATACAAAAATGAAGGGGAAAAAGTTCCCTACCCTCCATGACTTTTGGACTAACACACAGGGAAATGGGGTTAATTCTAATATTTGGGAGCTTGGTCAAAACACACACATGCACACATACATACATACATACATGCATATATACATACATACACACATACATACATACATACATACATAGTGGAGAACAAGTGAAGAAGACAGCCAATGTGAACCTCTGTCCTACCACAGACATGCACAGATGAAATGCATACACACATACATGCATACTCATGCACACATGCACACATGCGTAACTCCCGTACAAAGTTAACACTACAGAAAGAACCCTTAACTAATGCTGTTCTCACTCTGCCATCGTGTCTTAGAGTGGCCTGGGAGACAGGAGCCTGAGGCCAGTCCTTCCCAGGGTCACCGATTGTGGGGTATTTCATTCTCACAAAGTTTCTCAAAGGAAGATGTGCATCCAGATTTTATCAAAGGCGGTAAAACTAGCATGCACACCTCTCTCCGGTGTGACCAATGGCAGGTCAGCTCTAAACAGCGTTCTTATCATTGAACCTGGGAGCAAACCCCATGCTTTCCACTACTCCAGACCCTCACACTCACTACAGGCAAAGTTAGATCATCTTTTGCGGGGCACACGCCCTACCGAGGCCCACTATGTATAACTCTCATAAGATGGTCATTAAGGTCTTCTTTGAGTGACCATGAACCATTAGTACCACATGGACCCATTTAGTCTTTGAACAAATCTCCACACACAGTCAAGTGTGGAGGTGCACACCTAAAATCCCAGTGCTTGGGAGGCAGGTGAATTTCTGTGGTCAGCCTGGTCTAAGTAAAAATTTTGTCTCAGAAGGGAGGGAGGGAGGGAAGGAGGGAAGGAAGAAGGGAGGGAGAGAGGAAGGGAAGGAAAAGAAAATGAAAGAAAAGAAAAGAAAGAACAAAAGGAAAAAAGAAAGGGAAGAAGTTCCCTACCCTCTATGACTTTTGGACTGACACACAGGGAAATGGGGTTAATTCTAATACTTGGGTGCTTGGTCAAAAAAGTTCAGCTCTTCTGTTCCTATTTCCTCCCCAGTCCATGGTCCTCCTGCTGCAGAGCCAACGTCAGTACATATTCGAGTATGACTCGTCTGACCGCCTCCACGCCGTCACCATGCCCAGTGTGGCCCGGCACAGCATGTCCACACACACCTCCATCGGCTACATCCGAAACATTTACAACCCGCCTGAAAGCAACGCGTCCGTCATCTTTGACTACAGCGACGATGGCCGCATCCTAAAGACATCTTTCTTGGGCACCGGGCGCCAGGTGTTTTACAAGTACGGGAAGCTCTCCAAGTTATCGGAGATCGTCTACGACAGCACAGCTGTTACCTTCGGCTACGACGAGACAACCGGCGTGCTGAAGATGGTCAATCTCCAAAGCGGGGGCTTCTCCTGTACCATCAGGTACCGGAAAGTGGGGCCCCTTGTGGACAAGCAGATTTACAGGTTCTCTGAGGAAGGCATGATCAACGCCAGGTTCGACTACACCTATCACGACAACAGCTTCCGCATCGCCAGCATCAAGCCCGTCATCAGTGAGACGCCCCTTCCGGTTGACCTCTACCGCTACGACGAGATTTCCGGCAAGGTGGAACACTTTGGCAAGTTTGGGGTCATCTACTATGACATCAACCAGATCATCACCACCGCCGTCATGACGCTCAGCAAGCATTTTGACACGCATGGGCGCATCAAGGAAGTGCAGTATGAGATGTTCCGGTCCCTCATGTACTGGATGACCGTGCAATACGACAGCATGGGCAGGGTCATCAAGCGGGAACTGAAATTAGGGCCCTACGCCAACACCACAAAGTACACCTACGACTATGACGGGGATGGCCAGCTCCAGAGTGTGGCAGTCAACGACCGACCTACCTGGCGCTATAGCTATGACCTCAATGGGAACCTGCACCTGCTAAACCCGGGAAACAGTGCCCGCCTCATGCCCTTGCGCTATGACCTCCGTGACCGGATAACCAGGCTGGGAGACGTGCAATACAAAATCGATGATGACGGCTATCTGTGCCAGCGAGGGTCGGACATCTTCGAGTACAATTCCAAGGGCCTTCTAACGAGAGCATACAACAAGGCCAGCGGGTGGAGCGTGCAGTACCGCTACGACGGCGTGGGCCGACGGGCTTCCTACAAGACCAACCTGGGCCACCACCTGCAGTACTTCTACTCCGACCTCCACAACCCCACGCGTATCACCCATGTCTACAACCATTCCAACTCCGAGATCACCTCGCTCTACTATGACCTCCAGGGCCACCTCTTTGCCATGGAGAGCAGCAGCGGGGAGGAGTACTATGTTGCCTCAGATAACACCGGGACCCCTCTGGCTGTGTTCAGCATCAATGGCCTCATGATCAAGCAGCTGCAGTACACAGCCTACGGGGAGATCTACTATGACTCCAACCCTGACTTCCAGATGGTCATTGGCTTCCACGGAGGCCTCTACGACCCCCTCACCAAGCTTGTCCACTTTACTCAGCGTGATTATGACGTGCTGGCGGGGCGGTGGACATCCCCTGACTATACCATGTGGAGGAATGTGGGCAAAGAGCCGGCCCCCTTCAACCTGTACATGTTCAAGAACAACAATCCACTCAGCAATGAGCTGGATTTGAAGAACTACGTGACAGGTAAGGCTTGGCTGCCGGCGGACAGCAGTAACTCCCTGGGAGGTGGCTGTCCTGGCAGACTGCTGGCCGTCTGGGGGAGGGTCTTACCCTGGCTGGCCAAACTCTAGTGCTGGCGACCCAGGGCACTGCGGGATCATGTCCAGGAAGATGAAAGGACCGTGAAGCAGGTGTTCTGGGGGCATTTTCTGACCACTTCACATCTGTTCTGTTGAAATAACTTTTCTGAGAGCCCTTCCTAGTCCAGCAGGACTCAGCTGGCAGAGTGGTCTATAGCAGAAATGCACAGTTCAAATTCTCTCTCTCTTTCCTCTCTCTCTCTCTCTCTCTCTCTCTCTCTCTCTCTCTCTCTCATTAGTAAACCAAAAGGCCTAGTGCTAGTGACCCAGTCTCTGTAGGGAGTTTCCTTCTCTGGGAAGGGCACCCTATAGAAGAATAGTAAGAACTTCTTCTAGGTAAAGCCCTGGCCTGACTTCTCTCATGTCAATGTTATCACTACTAGCAAAGCAGTGAGTTAGCACAGATGCCTAAGCCCCTGCTCCTGACCTTCAGAGGTGTCCCCGGTGAAACACATATGAAAAGCAAGTATTATCATAGATAGAAGGAAGTCTGTTCCCAAAGATGTCTGCTCAATTATTTACCCAAAATGTATCCATAGAGTAGTACCATGGGAGATTCTTAGGATACAGCAGTGGATAATTAACACACTTACTTACACTCAAGTAAGTGTGTATACTGTGTGAGAGAGAGAAAGAAAGAGTTGGAGAGAGAGAGAGAGAGTCTGTGTGTGTATGCTGGCATTTGTGTCTGTGTGTGAGAGTCTGTGTGTGTGTATTTTTGAATACACATGAAAACATGGCACAATATAGAAGGGCCTGTGTCAAACTGAGCCTGAAGAAAGAGTGTGAGCAATGCTGACTGAAGGCTGAAAGAAGGCTATAAACAAAAGTCAACAGGACACAAGAAGCTTGCACATGGTCACGTAAGGAGGCACTGTGGGGGAAAGATGATCTACTTCATAAGATAAGCGAGAAGTTGGTGAAATGAGGTTCCCTGCCCACTCCTCTGTTCATCCATCCCTCTACTCATCCACCCATCCAGAAGAGATGCTGGAGATATTCGGTGTAGTAGGTGTAAGGCAGTCGGGAACAGGACAAAGTGCTTGTCCTCAGGGAAGATAGAAGACAAAGAAATGGGGATGTGTAGATGGATGCAGTATTGGACAGATCGGGTCGAGCAGGGCCAACTTCCAGCAAGCAGGCAAAGGTGAGCTCGTCTGGCTGTGCGTGCCACAGAAGAAGAATGAAGAAAACCCAAGACAGGGCTTCCCAAATTCCAGGAGACCATAGCCGTACCCACTCTCAGGAGATGACCTGTCCATCCCTCAGAATGGGAAAGGAAGCCAGAGCTGCTTGAAGCCCAGGGCTGCCTTGGTGCCTCTCACAACAGTTATTCACTTCTGGGATCAACTGTGGCAGTTTGCACACCTTTAGGAACCGAAACCAGTATCTCCAGTCAAGCAAAGCAGCTGGAGCCTGTGGCTAAAGCTGGCTCCTCCCTATGTTTCATCGGAAGCTGCCAGCTCTGACGCCCTGCCAAGCCTTCCTCTCTCCTCCATTGTTTGGCAGGACTTTGTCCCCAACTCTCTACCATTTTCAATTAAAATATCTCTAGGAAAGCCTTACACACACATGCACACACATACACACACGCGCGCGCACACACATGCACGCATGTGTGCAATGGTAAGTGCTATGAAGACAAACAAAACAGGACAGGGGGGTTACCTGAAGAGTGGAAGGAAGAGCCCCTTTATTTAGAAAGCCTGGCTGTGCAGGTGACATTTCTGTAGAGACCTTTTTGAGTTGGAGGAGGGAAGAGAAGCGTATCTGAGAAGACACCCAGTGACGGTGGAGGCAGAGTACATCCGTCTCAGCTTGGGGAACGAAGGACCAAATCCTGCCCCGCACAAATATGCCTCACACTGCCTTGTTTAACACTGGCCTTCCTAGAAATGACTCAGCCAGAAGTGGGCGAAGAGAAGCCCACAGAAGGGGACACATAGCTACCTGCTGCTCCCAAGGCCCAAACGAAACCTTTCACAGACTCACCAAGACCCTCAGCCCTGTTCCTACTTCTCTGGGGGGGAAAAAAAAAGAAAAAAGAAAAAGAAAAATGTGATTATCAAGGTTTTCTGAACAGCAAGATGGCTTTCCTAATCTCAGGGCTTCATGGAGACTGGATAAGTGGGAATCAAATCAATTTGAACCAAGTCCAGCCAAATTGAATCCAGAAACAATTAGAGAGAGTCTAAAATAAAGGGCGGATTCGCAGAAGCTGCAGTGGCAGCTGAGAACGGGAGCCGGGAGAGCAGCCAGGGCAGGCAGGACCACACCTGCAGCCTCCTGCTCCCACCAGCTGACCCTTGGAGAATGGGCTCAGCAAAGATGAGCGGTTCTGGCGCTGGCTCACCCGCACGCCCTGCCTCAATCAGCCTTCATTTGCCACTTAGGAGACTCGCAGAGTGGTTGGACCTGCTACTCACAACCTAAGTAGAAGAGGCAATTAAGATGTAGTCAGGACAGGACAGCCAGGCCAACACAGAAAGATTCTGTCTCAAATCGCAAAATTAAAAAAGACGTAGTAAGGAGGAACGCAAAGAACGGGCTGTCGCTTTCTCTCTGGAATCCAGAAGAACCCGTGCTGTTTGGAAACAGCTCTCTGGAAGAAAGTGACTGTTGCTGATGTAGGAAATGCTCCAAGTCCATCCAAGAACCCTGGTGCAGGGGAAATCGCACAGAGGAAACTTCTCAATCTTGGACACAGTGGACCAGTGCCAGCCGGAACACTATCACCACGTCCTTCTGACGTCAGAGTCTGGGTACATTCCCCAGCGCCGATTCTGGCCTTACCACTCCATTCGCTTGCTGTGTGACTTACACGAACATCTCAAGCTTTCTGAGCCTTAGTCTTCTCAACTGCAAAATGATGGTAACAATTACACTCAGCTCTCGGAGTGTGCCAACGGTGACGCAGCCAGGCACACAGTGAGGGATGATCTCACGTTCATTAACCAGAGCGGCAGTGGAGTGGAGACATGCTAGCATACTGTTCTGGGAATCTGGGAGAAACCTCCAGAGGCACTTTCAGACTGAGCTAATGTATCCCTTTAGTAAGGGATAAGCCCCAGACACTGGAGGTAAATAAACATTTTAGAAGGAGTGTAGTGAGCCATGTTCCCTTTTACCCTTCCTTCCTGAAGAGTCTTGAATGCACAAGCCAAAGGCATGCTACAGCTGAATGGGACTGTCCTTAATCTCTCTGAGAGCCACACCCATTTCATGTCACCTTCTTTGCATATTTACCCTCAACGCTGGAAGGTGCTGCGACCATTGTCAGAGAGAGTACAGTGGTGGTGGTGGCAGCCGTGGCAACGTGGTCCCGTGCTGTGGAGAGGAGGAGAAAGAAAAGGTAGCTATGAGGAGTGGCTGTATTGCTAGCACCCACCTCATCATCACACCTCTGGACAGATGGCTTGTTTAGGGGACCTGTCTTCCATCACACTTGCCATTCCAAAGGGACTAGAAGGACCTGAACTGCCCCTGAAGGGGCCAGGATATGATGCATGTCTTAAACAGAGGCTTCACAGGTTTGCCATGAGAAACAAAGTTTATCAGAAACTTATCAGCTTAGGAGTGAGGAAGGACTGAAGGAAGGAAGGAGCGAAAGAAGTGAAGGAAGGAAGGAGGAAACACATGAAGGAAGGAAGAAAGCAAGCAAGGAAAGTTAAAAGAACAAACAGGAGAAGGAAGAGGAAGAGAAGGAACGAGGCCGATACCGACAAGGAAAAGGAGAAGAAGGAAAAAGGAGCTAACCTAAGAGGTCCCGTTCGCAGGAGTGCTCTTTAAAATCCCTGGTCTTGGGCAGACAAGATGGTTCAGTGGGTAGAGGCGTTTGCTGACAAGTCTGGCAACCTGAGCTCAATCCCCGGGACCCACATGGTGGAGGGAGAGAACCAATCCTCACAAGTTGTCCTCTGACCTACACTAGGCTGTGGCAGGAACTCCTCTCCCCAGATAAATAAGTTTGCTTTAAAGCAACAACTTTTCTGCTCAGAGATGTGCTCACTGAGGAGAGCATGGGGTAGGGCAGGAGCTCCTCGTTTGAAGGAGGCTGGTGAGGACAAGGACTTCACATGCTTTTCCTGACATTCCCCACAAGTCCTGTCTGTCTCTGGTGAAATTTGGGCAGGTTTACATGGTACACAAACGAGGGGTTCAGTGCCATGAGCACCGGGGGTGGGGGTGGTCACTTCTCAGGGTCTCGGTGCTCTATCACTTAGTGCTGGCATGTAACAACCCCCCTTGAACATCTTTCAGCCAAGAGAACTGGTCTAGGGCTCACTCTCTGGCAGAGAGAGACCTCAATGGGGTTTTCAGGAAAGCGTGTGGCTTCGTCTCCTCTTTTTCAGTTTTACAGTTAGTTTTTGGTTTGTGTGGCAACAGTGGGGAGGTCCTTTTCTAAATGTATCTTCCTGAGTTTAAAAAAAAGGGGGGTCACATTTGTTTTTTAGATTAGTAAATAAATAATAGTGCAGGTGACACCTGGAAGTGGTATAAAATGTTATGACAAGTGGCCATAAATATCCCAAGATGGAAACCAGTGTCCTGTCCACCCACCTGGCCACAGTGAGCATGCTGTGTGTGCTGCTGCTAAACTAAAGCCAGGCATTTATCATTTATGCTTGCTTTCTCTCTCTCTCTCTCTCTCTCTCTCTCTCTCTCTCTCTCTCTCTCTCTTTCAGTGTAGTGTGTGTGTTTGTGTGTGTGGGTATGTGTGTGTGTTGTGCATGTATATGTATGTGTGTGGAGCAATGTATCTTTCCCAGTCTCTCACCGCCTCCTGCTGGGCTTGGAGCAAGCCCTGGGGACCTGCCTGCATCTGACTCCTCAGCTCTAGGATTACAGGCATGTCTGCCATACCCAGGACTGTGTGTGGGTGCTGGAGATCTGAGCTCAGGTCCTCATGCTTACAAAGGAAGCACTTACTGTCTGGGCCGTCTCCCCAGGCCTCCAATGTGCTTTTCAAAGTAATGTCAAACCTGTATTTCCTTTTATTTTTATTTCTTTGTTTATTTATTTATTTGGTATTTTAAAATACAAATCAATGGGTTTCATTATGGCATTTCCATACATACTTTTTTCTTATATACCCCCAACTATACTACATTCCGAAGAACCATTGTCCCTCCCTTCCCCACATCATCCCCCCTTCTGGCTTTATATCATATCTGTTTAGTTTCTCTCTCTCTCTCTCTCTCTCTCTCTCTCTCTCTCTCTCTCAGGATTTCTTCCTTCTTTCTCATGGTCAGGCTTGACTTTGACACTAGACTCAGAGACATGGAAGAACTTCTCTGAAAAGCAATATGAACGCCATAATTCTACTTGAAACACACACGTACACACATATAACAATAGGATTCCCAGCCAGGCAGTGGTGGTGCACACCTTTAATCCAAGAACTCAGGAGGCAGAGGCAGGTGGATCTCTGTGAGTTCGAGGCCAGTCTGGTCTACAGAGCAAGTTCCAGGACAGGCTCCAAGCTACACAGAGAAACCCTGTCTCAAGAAACGAGAGAGAGAGAGAGAGAGAGAGAGAGAGAGAGAGAGAGAGAGAGAGAGAGAATAGGATTCCCATACGACAGGAAACATGTCATTTGCCAGAGTCCAGCTTATTTTACTTAGCATGAGAATTTCTATCCATTTTCCTGCAAATGGCATGATTCCACTTTTCTTTACAACTAAATAAAATCATTTTGTGTACAAAGACCACATTTTCTTATCCATTCATTTGTTAGCAGACATCTAGGCTGGTCCCATTTCTTAGCTATTGTGAATGGCATTTTTTTTTTGGTCAGGGTCTCACTATACAGCAGCCCTGCGTGGTCTGGAACTCATCATGCAGGCAGGTGGAGCCACAGAGGACCACCCGCCTCTGCCTCTCAGATGCTGGGGTTAAAATGGTGTGCCGCCACACCAGGCAGAATAACACCCTTAAAGGACTTTCGTGTTGTTTTGTCTTTGTGATGTTGGGACTGGAACGCGGGCAATGTATTCTAGACCAATGCTCTGCCACTGAGCTACAGGCCCTCACATGACCCAGAGCTGTGTCCTCAGCCGTGTGAGTTCCCATGTCATTCAAAGACTGAATGTGCTCCCATAGATAACAGGTGGACCATAGCTGTCAGATTGCTTCCCAGAGAGGGCTATTCTATGCCTTTATTCCATGTCAATAGCAACATTAGTGTCCCATAAAAGTCCCAGGATAAGGAGTTACGCCTGACCCCCAACAGACATGTTTCTTGGGCAGGTATGGAGGAATCCTCTGTTGCATTTTGCTCTATAGGGTCGATTTTACCAGGAGGGTTCTAGTTCCTTCATTCATTTCATGGGTACTCACTGAGTATCTGTTTGTATCAAGCATCATTGTGTAGGAGACATCAGAGAATAAAATAAATTTTTAGGGGCTGACTGTGATAGAACACGCCTTGAATCCCACTGTTCAGGAGGCAGAGGCAAGAGGAACACTGTGAGTTGGAGGCCATTCTAGTCTACATAGAGAGTTCTGAGACATTTGGGACTACATACAGAGACCCTATATCAAAAAACAAACAAATAAATAAATAAATGTTTAAATTCCCTCTGTGGTAGATCACACATGGCAAGTGAGTGCACAACGAAGAATAAATATTTCCCAGAAAGCATTGCATGTGAGAACGTGATTACTGATTCAGAAGGAGGCTTGAACACAGTGAGGGGCCCTGGGATATCGGAGGTTGGATAGGGATGCATCTTCAGCATGATGGGTGGCATTGGCTTCAGTTACACTTGAGTTAAACTTGAAAGAAGTAGGAGGAAAGAAGAGTCAGAAAATGCTATTAGGAAAGAGGGTGCTAGGCAGAGGGGCTTGCTATCCTGATGATCCAGAGATAGGTGTGCACCTATCAAGCCTGAGAAGGAGCACAGCTAGGCAAGACAGTACTGACCTGTAATACCAGCACTGAGGAGGCTGAGACAAGAGGACAATAAGTTTAAGACTAAAGAGAGAGACCCTGCCTCAAAACACCAGAGAAAAATGGAGGCTACAGCAGAGAGATCATGAGGCAGGTCCATGGATCCTTCAAGGTCATTCTAATGACCTTGGCTTTGCCACTGAGAGATGTCTTCTAAGGAAATGGCCTCATCTGCTCCATATTTGGGGAGTCATTTGGTTACTGTAATGATAAGTGGCTCAAAGACATGAAGCAGAGAAGCTAAGTCTACAAGTCCAGGCAGTGTGGTATAATGAGCCAGGAGAGTAGAGGTGGCAGAAGTGGCAAGAAGTCAACACATATTCCTCTTGTTTTAAAATAAATGTAATAGAAATGAAGCAGAAAAAAATCCACACCAAGATAATTTTAGAAACAAGGGAACCAGAGAGTTTTTGTCAGCTGTAATGAACCACCTAAGGCTTGAAAAGTGAAAAGGGTTCATTTAACTCACAATTCGGAAGGTCGAGAAGAGCATGGTGACAGACAGACAGTTCTGTTCCTGAGAGGGCTACATCACAGCGTGGCTGATGTCAAGAGTAGAATCGCTTGTGTGAGCATGGTCACATCTCAGAGGACAGAAGAGGGGCAGGCTGGACGCTTTACTAACAGTCCACTCAAGACCTCTAAGGGTGGGTTGGGGATGCTCTGAGTAGCTACAGTGCTTGCCTAGCGTACCTGACACCCCACAGTCATGCTCAGCATCACATAAAGCAGATGAGGTGGCATGTGACTGTAACCTCAGCACCACCAGAAGCAGAGACAAAAGGATCAGAAGTTTAAAGTCATTCTCAACTACGTAGGGAGTGCAAGATCAGACTGGGCATGCCTGAGACCCTGCTTCAAAGAAGGGGGTAAAATAACAAAACCCAAAGAGCCACACAAAAACTGCTTCATACCCCAAATGACCTATGAACCTAGCACAAGGCCAAACTTAAAAAGATGCCACTACCACCCAGTAACACCCCCTGGGGACTTTAACAGAGTGGGGAAAACAAACCATAGCAATAGGTATTCAAAGCAAACTTCACACATGAAAGTTCATAGCAGCATTATTTTTAAAAAGTATGAACCGGTCAAATATCCATCACTGGATAAGTGGATAGATAAAACTTGGACTAGTCATACAGTGGGATAGCATTCTGCTACAAAGAGGAAAGAAATGTGCCAGGTGGTGGTAGTGGTGCACGCCTTTAATCCCAGTGCTTGGGAGGCGGAGGCAAGTGGATCTATGTAAATTCAAGGCCAGCCTGGTCTACAGAGGGAGTTCCAGTACATCCAGAACTGTTACACAGAGAAGCCCTGTCTTGAAAAAATAAAAGAAAAGAAAAAGAATAAAAATGTACCACTTGTCGAGCCCCACAGTGATGAACCATTTGTATGAAATGTCCGGAACCACAGCAGATCTGAAGGCTGAAAGTTAGGGGCTGTGGGAAGGGGCATACAGAACGACTGCTCTTTGTGGGATCCGAGCGTCATGGACTTAGATAATGACAATGCCTGCCAACGTTTTGACTATCCCAGGGACCACACCTTGGGTAGGCAACTAACAATGGTGAGATTTGGGTTATATAAAATTTACCCCAATGTTAAAAAAATAAAGGTGGGGAGGGTTTCCTGATAGATTGGATGTGGGGAGTGAGGAAAGAAAGGAATAGGGGGAGGTGGTATGAATGTTTGGAGGGGGAAAGATACGCAAGGGACAGAACAAGAATTCAGTAACATATCGAGCTGGAAATGACTAAGAGGCACAGTACTGACCTTAGAAGGTCAGGTAGGGCTGTACTTTGGGAGTCAGCATCAGCCCTAGCAGCAGCACTGAACCCCCAAGGCTAGATGACCACAGCTGGGGAGATGCCACTGTGGGTAAAAGAGCTTGCCAGTCAAGGCTGGACAGTTCAATCCCAGAAATCCATGCAAGACAGAAAGTGGGAAAAATACAATCTGAAAATTTGTTGTTTGATGTCCACATGCCTACTACGGCATGTGTGTTTCATCTCCAACACATAGTAATAGTAACTGGGGCTGGGGGGATAGTTTCCCTCTTGTCAGATAGGTTCAGACATAAAAAGAACATGTCAGCATGGGGCTTGACCATGGAGGGATCTCTCAAGGCCTTGATGAGATTTCTGCACAGTAGCAGGAGCCAGAAGAAAACAAGAATGGGGAGCAATGAGTACAGGGGGTTAGTATGAGCTTGAGAGGTTTTGTAAAGATGGATATGAAAGGGGAAGTGGGAATAAAATAAGTGTTTTGGGAAGGGCATCTAATAGTGTCTTGGTGTGCTGGTAGGGTAAATCCATCAGAAGAGGGAGTGTCTCACCACTGGGAGACAAAGAAAGATCTCTGACATGACAGCCTTGAGTTGGCAAGAAAAGTTGTGTGACCACATGAACAGAGGAGGGCTCAGCATTCACAGCTCATGTGGCAGAATAGGAAAAACACAGACTCCAGGGTGCAGAGCCTGCGCCACAGTGCCATAGGCAAACAGGAGTTAGCACTGGAGGAAATCCTTCTTTCTCTGGCTGCCTCAGTTTCTGCAGAAAAGTAGAAAATCAGGTTGACTGTTGTTGGAAGGGAGGGAAAGCAGATAATAGAGGTTTAGGGAGAAATGGGCAAAGAAAATTAAATATGTACAGGAGCGGAGGAAAGAGCCAAGTGTCTTGGTTCATGCCCCTTAGGAGGTAGAAGCAGGAGGATTGTCACAAGTTCCAGTCCAGCCTGGTCTGCATATGAGACCATGTCTCAAAAAATAGATAAGCCAGGTGGTCGTGGCGACCACCTTTAATCCCAGCACTCGAGAGGCAGAGACAGGTGGGTCTCTATGAGTTCAAGGCCAACCTGGTCTACAAAACTATTTTCAGGACAGGCTCCAAAGAAACCTTGTCTTGGAAAAAATAATAAAGGATAGATAGTGAATGGCTGGATGGGTAATAGTTGGATGGATGGAGGATGGATGGATGGGTGATGGATGGATGGATGGATGGATGGATGGATGGATGGATGGATGGTTGGATGGATGGATGGTTGGATGGATGGATGATGGATGGATGATGGATGGATGGATGGGTGATGGATGGATGATGGATGGATGGATGGATGATGGATGGATGGATGGAGGATGGATGGATGGATGGGTGATGGATGGATGGATGATGGATGGATGGATGGATGATGGATGGATGGATGGATGAATGGAGGATGAATGGATGGATGGATGGGTGATAGATGGATGGATGGATGGGTGATGGATGGATGGATAGATGGATGGATGGATGGATGGAGGATGGATGGGTGATGGATTGATGGATGGATGGATGGATGGATGGATAGATGATGATGGATGGATGGATGGGTGATGGATGGGATGGATGGATAGATGGATGATGGATGGATTAATGATGGAGAGATTGATGGATAGATGGAATGAGATAAGATAGTTACAGAGACAATGCAAGAGAGAAAGTGTACAGCTAGAAGGAATAAAGGAAGGCAGGAGGATTGCAGGCAGCTGGACGAGACCCTGGAGATTCATGGTCAGGGATTTTCAGTGACATCTGACCATCGTTCAACTGCACAGGTGCAAAAAGGAATGGATGGCAGCTTGGATTTAAGTACTATGACTTCACCAAGCAGGCGTGATGAAGTGAGAGCAGACAGTGGTCCTTCAAGTACACCTCAAGGATCGAGTCCAGAGGTTGGTTAGGTAATATGTGCCAGATTAGGAGAGAAATGGGAGCAGGAAGAAGAGGGACTGAGAAAAAGGAGTTTGGGATGGATGGATGGAAGGCCCTTGGTGTTGGATAATAAACCAGAGAGTTGAGGCTGTGGCCAGAGGGCTGTGTGTATGAAACTGATGTACAGGAGGATCAGAACAATCAGGGACCAAGTCTGAAGCTGAGATGTGAGAGGAGGTCAGGGAGCTAAGGGGCCACAGTAGTTGTTAGAAGGAGCAACTACTTGTCTAATGAAATCACTAAGAATTAATTCAGAGTCAAAAACAGAGGCAGTACAATCCACAGAATTTAGGTGAGTGGCCCAAGGTCAGCCGTGATCCAGAGGCTATAGGAAAGGGCAGGAGACTCATGCTCTGTGGGAAGAGATAGTTTGAATTGTGGCAAGAAGAGAAAAGAGCTATTAAAAAATCTGAAGACATAGCAAGCTTTCCTAAAGGCAGGTTTGAACTCCGAGGGTCCCGTGGAATATTTCAGAACTTAGGGGAGGTGGAAAGGGAGCAGGAAAGAGGCAAGCCCAGGATGTGAGGTCAGATCTCAGGGTACCAGGAAAGAGGCAAGCCCAGGATGTGAGGTCAGATCTCAGGGTACCAGAAAAGAGGCAAGCTCAGAATGTGAGGCTGGATCTCAGGGTACCAGGAAAGAGGCAAGCCCAGGATGTGAGGTCAGATCTCAGGGTACCAGAAAAGAGGCAAGCTCAGAATGTGAGGCTGGATCTCAGGGTACCAGGAAAGAGGCAAGCCCAGGATGTGAGGTCAGATCTCAGGGTACCTTTGTAAATAGAAATGAGGAGCACAAGGAGCTCTGTCCTTCTGGGCTCCTAATGGTTCTGATGAACACGGAAATGCAGTGGAGGATGAGTATAGGGCTCTCTGGATCGTGGTGGAGGGAGGTCAGGAGACCTGAAGGGAAGCTGTCTTACTCAGAAAACCAGAACTCTCCATGAGACACGTGACAACAGCCCAAATGCAGTGGCTGGGATGTACACCTGCACTAGGGCTCATCTCTTGAGCTCCCTTTGAAGGATAGGTCTAGAGAAATGGCCTCGGGGACTGAGAGTCTGATCATCATGTCCCGCTCTGAAGACGTTCCCTAGTGAGCCAGTCTCAGTGCAGAGACCCAGCCCTGGATGACAGTCAGCGCCCGTCCCCCTGATTGGTCGGTGCCTCCAGCTTCACACCACCTGGCCTGTAAAAGTGTATAGGAGGGGCTGGAGAGATGGCTCAGGGGTTAAGAGCACTGGCTGCTCTTCCAGAGGTCCTGAGTTCAATCCCCAGCACCCACATGGTGACACACAACCACCCATGGGATTCGATCCCCTCTGGTGTGTGTTCGTACACGAGACAAAACACCCATAAACATAAAGTACATAAATAATAAGTCTTTTAAAATATAGTTCGTGTGCTCTGCTTCAAATGAAACTCATCTTACTTGAGTTGCCCATGGACTCTCTGTTGTGAGTTTTTTGTATCTGTTTCATCCTCTGGTCTTCACGTCAAACCAATGAGTTAAGAACAATGATTGTCCTAATTCAAAACTGAAGGACCCGAGGTTAACAGAGGGACAAAAAGACCTAGCCAAGGTCACACAGCAAGGGGACTTGAAGTCAGATCTGTCCATTCTACAATTGGCCTGTGTAATCACGACATGGTGATTATCAACGGCCACACATGGAGGGACATCTTCTTTGGATGCACATAAGGAATCTCTGAGCTGGGCTGGAGAGATGGCTTAGAAGTTAAGTGCACTTGCTGTCCTTGCAGAGGACTCAGGTTTGTTCCCCATGTGGTGGCTCACAACCATCTAAAACTCCAGTTCCAGGGGATCTGATGCCCTCCTCTGGCCTCTGTGGGTGCTATGCATTAAGCAGAACACTAATACACATAGGACAAAAGTAGATAAAATGTTTCTTTAAAAATCTCTGGTCCCTGTTCCCAGAACTAGCGGAGAGGTGTTGTCACCCTCTTCTCTTAGATCTCACACTCAACCACCCACTTTATTTTGTTCTCCACTGCGGCCTCCCTCCCACACCCGTGGTTTCAGAAGTCTTTGTGTTTGCTTCTGCTGCAGATGTGAAAAGCTGGCTTGTAATGTTCGGATTTCAGCTCAGCAACATCATTCCCGGATTCCCAAGAGCCAAAATGTATTTTGTGCCTCCACCCTATGAATTGTCAGAGAGTCAAGCAAGTGAAAATGGACAGGTAAGTGACAAGATCGGCAGAAGACTCTTGACGAGAATCCCAACAACTGTCTTCGTTCCCTGTCGTAGACAGCGCCACGTGGGAGATGGGGGCCTGCTGGGAAGGGGACACCGAGGCTGGGTATAAAAGCAATGAAAGCGCAGAGACTTCCCAGGCCAAGAGAACGCCACTGCCATCCTTTCTAGTGTGGCCCATATTTCTTCCCAACCGCAATGATTACCTTAATTGTGGTATCATTATCTATTCAGTATCTACCCTCCGGTCACTTCTTGATTAACAATAGCCCAGAGAAATCCAGTGGCACCCTGCCATCTGCACTGCTGTAAGATCATAACCCTTTCAGCTTTTATGGGAGGCAATAAAATTGTGGTTTGCAGTTTCTGTCCCATTAAAGAACATTTTTATGCCCTACATAAAACCTCAGCGTGTTATGGCCCAAATGCATACAGATTGAGTTTTTAGAACATAATTTGTGCCTGGGTCTCTCTTTGATGGCCGAAGGGTGGTCAGTTTCAATTTGGGTGCAGCTGAGACCTCAGCCACTAGCAGATGGGCAGCGTGGGAGCTGCATTGAGCTGACCCCCGATACAGAGATGGGGGCTCTGCTCTGTGGAAGTCTGGAAGGTCTCAGCTGCTCTGAATAGTCATCCAGATTGTGTGACTATAGAGAGGCAAGGAGGAGCTGCTGGGTAATTGAGAACAGCCTCCTCTCCATCCTGCCCCTCGGGGACCACTCAGTGGATGAATGGCCATCATTTCTCTCATTTATATAAGTGCCGCTACCTCCCAAACACAGCCTCTTCCATTATTCCAGCCTGTCCCCCAACCACCAATTGAGACAAGTTGTCATTTGTGAGGGGAGAACTCAAGGCCAAGGAGATAATGGCGATTTCATTCCTCTGCAGAACTAGGGCTGAGATCCAAAGCAGTGGACTCCACGTGGGAAGGAGGGGTATTCCCTCTGGCCCTCACAGCCTGGGTCTCTTAGCCTCAAGCCCTCGGATATGAATATGCACACAAATCACCTAGAGTACCTGGCTGGAATACAGCCTCGGCTTGGTGGCCTGAGAATGGCTTTACTAACAGGGCAGTCAGTCCCAGATAGCCATCTGTGGCTGCTCTCACTTGGAGTAGAGGTAGTGAATCCCCAAGTCACTAGTTTTGGAGCAGGGCAAGTTACAGCATCAAGGCTGCCAGCCACTCAGATACCTGATCCCCACATCAGGATATCCCTGGGTCTAAAGGTACCAGGCATCTGCAGCACCACAAGCACAAAATATCTCTTGGCTCCCACAGTTGGGGTGCACAACCTGGGTACAGACTTGGGCAAGGTGGAGGACCTCCTTCGCCATGTTTTATTGAGTGCCATGGTGGCAAGATGGTCAGAGCCCCGCCTTAGGGGACTGGGAACCAGCCAGACTGCCCTAGTTACCAAAGGTAGGGATGTATTGGTATGTTTTAGGACAGTCTATCAATCCTGGCAGAGGAGTGTTCATCACTCGTCTCTCCAGTTCTTGCTTCACTCACTGCCTAGGCTACCTTCTGACCTTTCCCTTTTGTCTTGCACCCACAGCTCATTACGGGTGTCCAGCAGACCACAGAGAGGCATAACCAGGCCTTCCTGGCTCTAGAAGGACAGGTCATCTCCAAAAAGCTCCATGCCAGCATCCGAGAGAAAGCAGGCCACTGGTTTGCTACCACCACGCCCATCATCGGCAAAGGCATCATGTTTGCCATCAAAGAAGGGCGGGTGACCACAGGTGTATCCAGCATCGCCAGCGAGGATAGCCGCAAGGTGGCGTCTGTGTTGAACAACGCCTACTACTTGGACAAGATGCACTACAGCATCGAGGGCAAGGACACGCACTACTTTGTGAAGATCGGGGCAGCGGATGGTGACCTGGTCACGCTGGGCACCACCATTGGGCGCAAGGTGCTGGAGAGCGGGGTGAATGTGACCGTGTCACAGCCCACGCTGCTGGTGAATGGCAGGACTCGAAGGTTCACCAACATTGAGTTCCAGTACTCCACACTGCTGCTCAGCATCCGCTACGGCCTCACCCCTGACACGCTGGACGAAGAGAAGGCCCGAGTCCTGGACCAAGCGAGACAGAGGGCACTGGGCACTGCCTGGGCCAAGGAGCAGCAGAAAGCCAGGGACGGGAGAGAGGGCAGCCGCCTGTGGACGGAGGGCGAGAAGCAGCAACTCCTAAGCACAGGACGGGTGCAAGGTTATGAGGGCTATTACGTGCTTCCGGTGGAACAGTACCCAGAGCTGGCAGACAGTAGCAGCAACATCCAGTTCTTAAGACAGAATGAGATGGGAAAGAGGTAACAAAATAATCTGCTGCCACCTCTTCTCTGGGTGGCTCAGCAGGAGCAACTGTGACCTCCTCTCCTAAGGAGACGAAGACCTAACAGGGGCACTGAGGCCAGGCTGCTTTAGGATCCCAAGTGGCAAGAAAGCTCACATTTTTTGAGTTCCAATGCTACTGTCCAAGCGCAAAGTCCCTCATCCTGAAGTAGACTAGAACTCAGCCACAAATTCTGAGGAAAACAAAGCGAAAGGATGAACGAATGAACAAACACACAAAATGTTTCAAGTTCCCCTCAAATACGACCCACTTGTTCCGGGTCTAACGCAGAAAAGAGACGCAGAACAGCCAAAAGGAAAGGAACCGAAAACAGCAAACAAGACAAGCAAACAGACCAACAAAGACGAAACACACCGACCGTACCAACGAAGAAATGAAGACGAGAAGGCCTCACATCCTAATACCTCACTCATTCACACGTGAGCAACACAGAGACATTCACAAGGGCCGCCGTCGCCAGACCAGCTGAGGACGACTCAGACTGATGGTTGGACAAACACTTCCGACGTTTTCGTTTAAGCAAATACAGGTGCATTTAAAAAAAAAAAAAAACCACACGACTTTGGGGGTGATTTGTGTGTAGCGCCTGGGGAGGGGGGGCACAAAAGTGGAGGAGCGAGCACTGGAAATACTTTTTAAAGAAAAAGAAAAACGCAAGAAAAAAAAAGAGAGAGAGAAAGAAAAGAAATTAATATCGGCAGTCAAAGCGAAACAATTTCCGTCCGGCACTTAACTCTCAGGTCTCTATGTAGTCGGGCCTGAGCTAATTTATTTGAGGGCAGAGTGTAAAATGTAATTCAAAATGGTGGCTATACTCACTACACATAAATCTCATACTCTTTTTGTCTTTGGAGATTTCCATTGTGGACAGTAATCTGCAGTTACAGGGTGTAGTCTGTTTAGATTCCGTAGTTCGTGGGTATCAGTTGCGGTAGAGGTGCGACATGTGTGACTCTGTTGCTAACGGTACCACTTCCGATCGCCCTGTACATACATGACGCCGCCAGGCGCAATCACTGTTTCAGACTTTCAACTATTAGTGTGTTTGTTTGGTCCAGAAACTGAGACAATCACATGACAGTCACCACGAGGAGAGAAAATAAAAACGTAAATAAAATAAAAACAAAAAAAAAATTTTAAAAGGTTAAAAAAAAAACACACAAAAAAAAGTCTAATAAGAACTTTGGTACAGGAACTTTTTTGTAATATACATGTATGAATTGTTCATCGAGTTTTTATATTAATTTTAATTTGCTGCTAAGCAAAGACTAGGGACAGGCAAAGATAATTTATGGCAAAGTGTTTAAATTGTTTATACATAAATAAAGTCTCTAAAACTCCTGTGGACACTGGTCTTCTGTGGAAATGTTTTATACTGCGGTAGAGGCCGGAGGAACGGGGGCAGCTGGGATGGATTCTCAATGCCTAAGCTTGTCCGGATCCAGGAGCTCTTATCCCAAAAGCTTGGAACCTAGAAAGCTAAGGGTTTGGAATTTCTTTTCTTTCTTCCTTTCTTCCTTCCTTTCTTCCTTCCTTCCTTCCTTACTTTCTTCCTTTTTTCAGATTTTAGAAAAAGATGAAATTCACTTATGGTTCATATACACTATACACAGAGCCGGACCACCTCTATACAGTGTTTAGCCTCTTGTTTTGCTTTAGGACAGAGGCTCCTACCCAGCCCCAGCTGTCCTGGAGGAACTCACTATGGAGATCACGCTCAGACTTGCCAAGCTCTGCCTGCCTTTCCCCCCAAATGCTGGGATTAAAGGAATGTGCCATCACACCTGGCAACATGGTTTGTTTTTTTTTTTTAATAATGTGGTGCCTGCACCAGAGTTTCATAGTTAGGAATCCTCTAGCTGTGGCCTTGGATCTGTGTTCAACAACTTTAGATGTGAGGTGTTTGGATGAGGGACTTGACCACATGGGAAAACCTTTTGTTTTATTGTGGTTTGGGTGGGGTTTTACTTGGGAGGAAGGGATCCTTCCGTTTGTGTTTGTGTCTTGTTTTATGGTGAGGGATAGGGGACACTGAGGCAGGGTCCCATGTAATCTAAACTCACCTCAAACTTGCTATGTTGTAGTCAGTGTTGACTTTGAACGTCTGGTTCTCCTACCTCCACCACACAAGTGCTGGAATGACAGATGTGTGGCCTCTCACCCAGCTCTGGACTATCTTAGTGTGCACCCCCAAAGTGCTCTGGTGGCTCTGAGACTTCTCTACCTGTATCTGCAGATCCTTGTAGTGGTCAGGATATATGTGGCCATGAGAACTTTCAGGCCTGCCTCAAGGCCTCCTGGGACACTTGGATCCCTTTCTGTCACAACTTTGTGATTGTGTGTGTGTGTGTGTGTGTGTGTGTGTGTGTGTGTGTTGAGACAGGGTTTCTCTGTGTAATAATCCTGGTTGTGTCCTGGAACTCACTCTGTAGACCAGACTGGCCTTGAGATCCGCCTGCCACTGCCTCCTGAGTGCTGAGACTAAAGGCATGCACCACCACCGCCCGGCTTCTGTCACCACTTTCTAGCTAAGAAAATCAATAGCAGAAAACCCAGGGTGACCACACTCACTCCCTTTGGAAGCTTGCACACTGTTTGTGTGCTCACATATTCTTCCCAGCTAGATCAACTTGCCCCCAGACTTAAACACTTTGGGCAAATCAAGTGACAAGAGCCCTTTTGGGTTTTAATTTACTTTTATTTCATACCACTTCTACAGTTAAAATAGCACCAACAGCCAGCATGAACCTGTGCTTCCTGAGTTGCCGTTCTCAATCCCGAGGGCTCTGCCATGCAGTCTTTCCATTCACTGGACAGCATCTTATAGAGAACTCATCACAGTGGCCAGGCTGAGGGTTGGGGTGCAGAAGAGAAGTAGATACAACCAGGAGCTCACACCCCATAAAACTTCCAGGCAGACGAATGGGGAGAGACAGTAGACCAAGAATGGCTCTCGACATGAAAATGGCAGGATGTGTCAGCGCTGAAAAAGAAGACGGAGAAGCAACGGCAGGAACAGAAAGTTCGGTAACAACAGGAAGACATTCATTTCAGTGGCATAAGCCAATGCCGTGGAGATGGCGGACAGCACAGGGAGAAGCAGCTGATGTAGTCTCACAAGGGAGGAGAAGGCTGAGGGCACCGTCAACCTAAGGCAGAGGCAACACACCACTCCAGAGGAGACTCTGGAGGTACGCCGAGCAGGCAGAATTCAAGACTGATCTCCCGAGTCATCCACTTTGCTGGGTGGGAAAATGCGACTGGACAGTTTCTATCTGGTATGTGGAGAAACCAGACTCAAAGCTCCTGGAAATCTGACTGATGGGCCTGTCTCCCTGAGACCCTCCTGAGATCTGCAGCCCTCTGCCTTGCGGGTCATCCAGGCAGTTGTCAAGAGGGCTCCACAAACAGAAAAAAAGGGAGGCGGGGTTGGCCTGACTTCAGTTAGCCTGGCTTAAACCAGACCTCAGGAGCTACCGGCAGAACAGGCTGTGATTAAGAAGGCAAGCCCGAAAAGGACCATGGCCCCAGGAGCACCCCTCTCTGTGCAAGTGACCTGATTCCACAGATGGGGAATATACGGAGATGGGGCTGTCATCCTCAGGCAGAGGCAGATCGAGATGGCTCCTTCTGCGGGCTTTGGGACCTGGAGACACGATCACAGCCTTCGTGCCGGTGGTAGGACATTCAGTGGGATGAGACAGGGTGATGTCTCACCAGGTAGCTGTACCCGAGAAAGCAATTCAGGGAGTTGGCCCCAGGCAAGGGGCCAGAGGACACTCATTCAGTCCAAGACTTCTGTGCACCTGCAGCCTCTTGAGGACTTCTGGTCAGCACATGAGAGAAGGATTTGACACGCAGGAGAGCATCTCCTCTTTGGGGTTCGCGATCTTTGGAATGTCCCTGTTCTATCCCAGCCGATCCAACCCCACATGGTACCCCACAGAGATCAACTATAGCAGGAAAACAGCTTTGGCTGAAGAACCCCTCAGCTCTCCTCTAGCTAGGACAACGACAGGTGGAGAGTTCTCGAAAGAATTCTTTAAGAATGTGCACTCTAACAGCACGCCCGAGAACCAGTTCTCTTTGTGTGTTTGTCTGTTTTCTTTTTGTTTTTCGAGACAGGGTTTCTCTGTGTAACACTCCTGGCTGTCCTGGAACTCGCTGTGTAGACCAGACTGACCTCGAACTCACAGAGATGCACCTGCCTCTGCCTCCTGAGTGCTGGGGTTGAAGGCGTGCGCCACCACTGGCCGACGTCTGGGAACCAGTTCTGACTCCGCTACCCACTGAATGGGGGGAATGGGGCCTGGGCTCCGTCCCCAGCATGCAAAAAGAAACAAAAATGCTGGAAGGTAACACACCCTTAATCCCAGCATTCCAGAAGCAGAGGCAGGCAAATCTCTGAGCTCAAGTCCAGCCTGCTCTATATAGCAAGTTCCAGGTCAACCAGGGCTACATGGTGAGACTATATCATTTAAAAACAACAACAACAAAAAAAGTGTGAGCGAGGCCTGGAAGGATGGCTCAGTGGTTAGAGAACACTGACAGCTCTTCCAGAGAACCCAGGTTCAATTCCTAGCATCTACATGGCAACTCACAACAGGCTGTAATTCTAATTCCAGGGGTTGCGTTGCCCTCTTCTGGCCTCTGCTGGGACTGCATGCACACTGTGCCCACAGACATGGGCAAAACGCCCATCCACACAAAATTAAAACTTAAAATTGTGGAAACTAGAAGTTACACATAACAATTGAACAAAAAAAAACGATTGGTTACTTAAAAAGATAAACTCAACACAAAATAACATCTCCTCAGAAAGCCCGTTTCACTTATACAGTAGTGTGCTGTGTCTCAGGGTAAGCCAGGTGATAATTAAACGAGACATGATAAGGGCTTAATATTACCTGCTTTCTGTCATGTTTAAACTTTTGTTCCAAGCACAGGTTTGGTTTGTTGTTGCTTTGTTTATTTGTTTGTTTTTAAGAGATCATTGGGAGGGGGGTTTCTCATCAGGCAGCTAGGTGACAGTGACGTCACTTTGTCAAGAGTTGGTTCCCACCCACCCTCTCTGGTTCACGGAACTCCAGCAAGCGCCTTCAACACCCCACCCTTGTTCATGGCCTTAAGGGATTGTCAGAAGGAGTGACGTTTGAAGGTTGAGGGTCTCGGCAACATGAAGTCTGGCTGTCTGAGTGGGACCTCCCTTAGAGCATTCATCCCTGTATCAACATTTCTAGTCACCAGGCACAGTCCGTCCCTGGCACTGTCAAAAGTGGGCAGTGCAAGCAAAGGCGACCAAAACCTGCTCAGAACCCTCTCCAGCCGGTCAGTGTGAGGCTCACACAGTGAGGTCAGAGCTGGTGCCGGCTGATAAACTAGAACAGGAAGCAAGGAGAAGACCCTGCTGTTTCCATGAACGTCTAAGCTGGACACCAGCAGGCAAGAAGGGCCAGGGAATGGTCTGGTGCTAAGCAGAGCCAGAGTTCATGTGCAGACCATGAGGAGGTGAGAAGGCTGCAGGGGAGCGGGGCGGGCGGGCGGGGGGGGGGGGGGTGTTGCCTGGTGAATAAGGGTAATGTAACTTAGAGATGGAGTCTTGCTTGTCAAGCGCAAAGGCCCTACTGAGTTTCACCCCATCACTAGAGATCGAGATGGAGCCTTCTCCGCAGAAGCCGCAAGCCCATTCAATCAGGACCTCTCCTAGAAAGTGAGCTAAATTAGGAGCCAGGTGTTGAGGTCCCCGGGCGTCTTCACTTGCTGGCTGCTCCTGAAAGCAATTTCAGGCAGGAGGGGCGTGGCCTGAGATGAGCCCCTCCCCACCTGCGGGCCGAAAGGACAAGCCTGGGACTCAGCCAGGGGAGCGTAACCGTCTTTGTTCACGGTTGTGAGGTGTGTGTGTGTAGTGTTCTTATCAGTGCGTAGAAATGAGAGCGGAGGGGTACTATCAGAAGAGAGAAAGAAGAGGGTCGAAAGGGCTGGAGAGGCAGGGCCTCCTGGGGCCCCCAGCCTGCTCAAGGGAGGAAGAGTCTGTAACTTCTTGGGGTTGGTCACAGTCTCTGATTGGATTGAATTAAAGCAGGAATCTGGCCAAGGCCTTGCTCCAGGTGCTTCACCTCCTCCAGCCCTCGGGCAAAATGACACTACACTACGGGGGGGGGGGGGGGGACGACAGGAGGGGGAGAGAGGGAGCAACTATGCGGTTCTGCTCTGCCCACCTCCCCACCCCCCCCAACCCCCCCCCCCCGCCGCACGCGCGCGCACATCCAGGCCCCATGCCGAGTCCTGAGACAGCTAGGCAGGCAGCCCTGTTCCGTCCCACCCGCACTCCACTGACACTCTGCGGGGCCGCTCTTCAAAAACAGGACTGTACAACCCCTCACCCTCCTCCACCCTATGCCATCTATTCTCCAAAGCCCCCCTTTCCCAAGCCTTGGTCTCCTCCCAGAGGGTACCGCTTGCCCTTTGGCCACCAGGTGGCAGCCTTTCCCTGTAAATCTTGCTAGGCTCTGTGTCTGGCGCGAAGCGGTTTTGTGTCTCCAGCGGGCTACCGGAACCTGGCCCTGGAGACGGTAGATTACCAAGACGCCCAATTGCAGAGCAGCCTTGCGAGCAGACAGACCCAGTCTCATTGCAGCTCCTCATGCACGACCCGGGTGCATTTCCAGACGTCCTTCAGTCTCTAGTCGTGACTTTCCTAAAAGAAGACTAGAAACAGCACTTAGAGGTAGAAGATCAAGAGGCCGGAAGTTCAAGTCCTACCTGGGCTATGTGACATAGTCTCAAAAGAAAATTTCAGTTGAAATCCCTACTGCACCGGGTTTCCTGCTAAGTCTGAGCACTTTCCCTGACCTCCTCTCTCTGAAGTGGGCATGAGAACAACCCCCGTCCCCCAGCTGGTATAATAAGCATGCGCAGGGTAGGCCACTGACGACTGCTTCCTAGTCAGTAGTAGGACTTTTTCAGTCTTCAACAAAAGCGTCCGTGATCCACCCCTCACCTTAGAGTATGTGAGATGCTGTCTCCAACCTCCGCCCTCCCCTCCTCTTCTAACCTTCGGCTCATCTTCCACTCCAGCCTCCTCTCCCTCTGAGCCCAAACCCAGGGGAAGCAAAAGCAATCTCATGCCGACATAGACCCTGTCGTTCGAAAGAGTTGACCTCACCTGAACCTCACACACACAGGAGACAGATGGGGAAACAGGCCGAGGGAGGCCACATAGATCAAGTCCCACAGCAGAGTAGGCCCCTTTGAGGTGGCTGGACAGTGTCTTCCTGAAGTCAGTAACTACCTCTGATCCCAGGGTTGGTCACTCTCTCTACAAGCCCTTATCTCAGCCTCCTCTTCACCAAAAGCATGCAGCTTTGTTCTGCAGTGAGAGCCGCTGACCTGAAGGAATCTGTCCTGTTGACAGGCACAGAAATGTTGACCCAGCACACCTGTGTTGTGAAAGGTCAGCCTACTTTGGAAAGAGGGGGAAGGAGAGGAACAGACCAGCTCCTGACCCCAGAAAGCACCACGCTAATAACCAAGAGATTTGTCCTCATCAGTGACTGAATCCAAATTTAAAGCAACCCTGGGAGAGGCTGGAGAGACGGCTCAGAGGTTAAGAACACTGGCTGCTTTTCCAGAGGAACGAGGTTCAATTCCCAGCACCCTCGTGGCAACTCACACCTGTCTATAACTCCAGGGAACCCAGCAGCCTCACACAGACATACATGTAGGCAAAACACCCATGAACATAAAATAAAAAATAAATAAAGCAACACTGAGAACCCACAAGCTAGATCCAATGGCTTAAAGGATGTCCATAAGGTGCCCTTGATTCCAACACTCAGTTCCACTTCCCTTGGGATATGGCCTTTCTCCTGAGAGGTTTGCTGCTTGCAGCCCAAGCCTGTGTCCTTGTAGCAACCATGGCAACAGCAGAGAGACCCAGCTCCTCCCTTTTTGCTCAGAAGAACTTTCATTGTAACACTATGAGCGGTGAGAAGTGGAAGGAGCCCCAGAAATACACCTTTGTCTATTCTGTCCCTAATAGGGCTGGGCACATTTGGGGTGCTCAGGAAAGGAAGTTGAGTGCTGTGGGGAGGGGAGAACACAAATAAACCAGCCATTTGAGAACGGGGCACTGCCAACAGCCTGCACAATAATGGGGGTGCTAAGAAAAAAAAGACAGGACACTGGCTCTGCCTTGCTGGGCCTAGACTGAGAAAGAGAGGGATCGGGCATAAGTTGCACCAAAAGGGAAGAGCCCAAGAGGTACCTGGCAGAACTTTGCAGCAAAGTTCAACCCACACACCCTTAGCCTTTCCTCCTCGCCCTCTGGAAAGGCAGGAAGTCCGCACTCATCACTAGCCAGGGGAGTTTGTCCCCTGGACGAGGACCACGACATCTTGGTGGTTCAAGAATACCTCCATTCTTTTGCTCTGAATCTTGTTCTCCTTCCCACTCCTGGGGGGCATACTCTGCCGTCACTATGGGCAGCTGTCGGTGGAGATTCTGCTCATTGGTCCGTCCTATATTCTAGAGTAATCTTTCTCAGTGGGGTCAGGTGGCTTTTCATTTGTGGGGGACTGTCATGTGACTGGTAAGAGATTTAACACTTCTAACACACACACATACACACACGGCGTGGGGGGGGGCAGCATCCCTGGCCTCCATCTACTACATGCCAGTAACAACCTACACCCCTCCCTGCTGTGGCAGCCCTTCTGACACTGCCAAATGTCCCCTGGGATGGTACGGTCTTCCCCACTGGAGAACTCTTGCCCCTTGCATTCTATTCCCGCCCCCTTTCCATTCTCTCATTCTTGCAAGGTTCAGATGTCAGAAGGGATAAGCCTCAGTCCTCTGATCATATAGGCCATACTCCTCCATGTTCTGGAACTTTCCCCAATTTCCCTCTCTAAGATACAACACCCAGGAGCTCATCTATCTATTTATGTTTGAGACAGCAGAGTCTCACATTATACCTCAGGCTGGCCTAAATCTCACTATGTAGCCCAAGCTAGCCTTGAACAATAGCAATCCTCCTGCCTCGGCCTCACAAGCACTTGGATTAGAGGATCTAGGCCCTTCAGGTACTGGGATTATAGGGCTCCAGGACCTTCAGTGGCTGACTATCCCATTGAGGAAGGAAAAGCTACTGGTGCTCCCCAGCTCCTCCTCCACCAACAGCTGGCCTCAGGGGTTATGTCCAATGTAGAGTGGGCAGAACCAAATGCGCTGAAGCCAGCCAGGGTGGCTGGACTCTGTCTACAGCCAGGTATAGCCCCCATGAGTGTGTTGCACTGCTGGTTACCAGAGCAACAGACATGAGAAGATGGCCAGGAAGGAGGAACCCAAGGTTTTTAATGCACCTTGGCCCAGAAGCAGACAACGGGTTGTTGGGCCTGGGGTGATAGGCAGTGTTTCATTTCTCCATCCTGTCATGTCCCATGCCAAGGACCATACAGCCAAATAGAGTTCCATGTAGTGGTACGTTTTTCTGGTTGGTTGGTTGGTTGGTTGGTTGGTTGGTTGGTTGGTTGGTTGGTTTTTTTCAAGACAGGTTTCTCTGTGTAACAACCCTAGCTGTCCTGGAACTCACTTTGTAGACCAGGCTGGTTTTGAACTCCCAGAGATCCACCTGCCTCTGTCTCCTGAATGTTGGGACTAAAGGCATGCACCACCACCACCTGGCTGTAATGATATGTCGATGATGCTCCAATAATGTTCTCTGGGCAAGACCTGAAGATGTAGTCATAGATGCAGTCATCACACTTCCAGAGAAACTGGGAGTTGGCGTCCACTAGTCCCCCAACTGGTAAGTCTTCAGGGCACTGCCTTGAGATGACAGTCTCAGGACCACAGGTCTGTCACATCACTTTCCCTCCTTCCCACGACCTGCCTCAGTGTGTCTTGGTCCTTGCAGCCTGTGAGGCGAGGTGGGGTAACCATTCCAATTCCAATGCTATTGAGAAAAGAATGATCCAGCAGACAGTCTGGCCTGCTAAGTGGACTCAGGAAAGGAATGCAGACGTCATTGTACAGGGCAGCGTGTGCCTACTGGGGCTGACAGCAGGGGCAACATCCTTCTAGCACCAGAGAATTCCAGCATACATTGTGTGCCTGCCCATGTGCATGGTAACATATGTTGAATGCCCAGGGAACCTCAACTTGCATCTGTGCCTGTGTGCATGTCCATGCGTGATTCAGAGTGTAGGCAGCGTGGAGGAAGAACACCTGTGTGTGTTCGAGTGACACATTGCAAGCACGAGGGGGAATGTGTAACACAGGTTTGGGGGGATGAGTGCAGGCACAAAGCCTCCAGGTGCAATTGGGAGTGTACCCGAGTATGAGGAGAGACACACGGGAGTTGGAGGGAGTTCATGGTGGGTAACTAAGGGAATGTGTACAACAAGGGTGTACAAGGGTGCAGCGCACGCCAAGTGAGGCAAGGGGGGGTCCTATCATTCTCTGAAGTTTGGACACATGTCTTTCTGCACCAAGAGCAGACAGGAAGTTGGAGTAGGATGCACAAGGCTTCTGCACACACGTAAGAGTGAAAAAGGGAGGCCAGGCAGTGGTGGTGCACACCTATAATTCCAGCACTCGGGAGGTCGAGACAGGCAGAGCTCTGTGAGTTCAAGGCCAACCTGGCCTGGTCTACAAAACAAATTCCAGGGCAGCCAGAGCTATGCAGAGAAACCCTGTATCAAAAAAAATCAAGGAAAAAAAGAAAGAAAAAGAGAGAGAGAGAGAGAGAGAGAGAGAGAGAGAGAGAAAGAAAAGGGAAGCCTACTGCGCCTCTTTCTTCTTCCTGCTTCTTTCAGGTAAGGCCAGACCTGTTCCCAGTGGAAATATGGTGAAATTTAGTTTTAGAATCAATGATTTTTTAAAATTAATTTCTTTATTTTATGTATATGAGGTTCTATCTGCATGCATGCCTGTGTGCCGAAGAGGGCATCAAATCCCACTATAGATGGTTGTGAGCCACCATGTGGTTGCTGGGAATTGAACTCAGGACCTCTGGAAGAGCAGCCAGTGCTCTTAACCTCTGAGTCATCTCTCCAGCCCCTCAATGATTTTAACTGTTTTTCTTTTTATTTTTTATTTTATTTTGCTGGTTACGGTAGCAATTTTATTTTTCTTTACCATATGACACATTGCTGGGACCTAATATTATCACTGGACCATAGAAAACTAAAATTGTTCACTTCTGAAATAACTGAATATAAAAAACAAACTTACAAGGCCAGGCGGTGGTGGCGCACGCCTTTAATCCCAGCACTCGGGAGGCAGAGGCAGGCGGATCTCTGTGAGTTCGAGGCCAGCCTGGTCTACAAGAGCTAGTTCCAGGACAGGCACCAAAAACTACAGAGAAACCCTGTCTCAAAAATCAAAAAGAAAAAAAATACATAAATTAAAAGGATGAATAAAGTCACAGGTGTCAATTCAGATGTTCCCAACACAAGGCACGTAACAACCCACAGTGGTCAGTCAGGAGGGCAAACACCAGAATGAAAACCTGGTCCTAAGGCTTGGGCTTTGCTTTCTCTATTAGACAGCAGGAGGGTAGTGGTAACTGGTTCAGGAGCCCTTGCCAGAAATCCTGGGGCACTGTGGTGCTGGTTAATGCCCTGCTCAGATCAATGCATGGAGCTCACACAGATCTGCCAGGCCGGGAATTTCTCTTCCTTAGCTTGCTCTCCTCAGCCACCAGGTGATTGTGCCTGGAATCAAGATAAGATAGGTGCAGGGTGTTAAATGCCTACCAAAGAAACAGTTAGCTTGAATCCAAGGTCAAAAACCAGCAGAGTCCTCTGATCTAAGAGTGCTAGCAGAGTGCTGAGAACTACGCAAGCTTCAAGGACAAATTCCGTTTCAATGGCTCATTCCGGTAAAGGGCTTCTTCCAGTTTCAGGAGGCTAGCCTGAAGTGTGTACATTTGCCAGGGCAAACTGCTACTTCAGAATCTGCCTCCTGCAGCAGATGCCTGGCACCTGCGCGGTCCACCTACAAGCATTTGCAGAGAACGACGGAGGGGCCCGACTGGCCATCCTCCTGCTTGCTGATCCGCGTCTGCTGGAAGGTGGATGTTGAGGACAGGATAGAGCCACCAATCCAATCTGAGAACTTGAGCGGAGGGGAGCAATGACCGTGATATTTGTTACGCTGCGTGCCTTGGCTGTGATCTCCTTCTGTATTCTGTCACCAATGTTTGGGTACATAGCAGTACCACCAGACAGCACTGTGTTGGCACACAGGTCCTTGGGGATGCCTGCATCATATTTTATGATGGTGGTAAAGATGTTTTCACAGATGCCACAGGATTCCACGGAAGAACACCCCTGATACCAGATTTACTCATTGTTGATGGTGATTGCCTGCCCATCAGGCATTTCCTAGCTCTTCTCCAAGGAAAAGGAGAATGCAACAATGGCCATTTCTTGCACAAAATCAAGGGCAACATAACATAGATTCTCCTTAAAGTTACCCACGATCTCCCAGTCAGTCACAGTGGTGAAGCTCCACACAGTCAGGGTCTTCATAAAGTAACCTATCAGGTCAGGTCTAGATGCAAGACGGCTTCGGGAAGGGCATAGCCCTCATCAATGGATACCACACGAGTGATGCTGTTACCAGGGCCCGTTAACAGTGCTGCCGATGCACCCAGGGGCATACAGAGACAGTGCCACCTGAAGGGCCACGAACTTGGCTGGGGTGTTGGAGGCTTCAAACGCTACCTGGGTCATCTTCTCTCTGAGAGCCTTGGGGTTCATGGGGCCTTGGTCAAAAGTACCAGGTGCTCCTCAGGGATCGTGCACAGTTCGCCGTAGAAGGTGTAATGCCTGATCACCTCCATGTCATTCCAGTTGGTGACAATGCTGTACCTAATAGGGTACTTCAGGACCAGCATACTGTTCTTGTGCTAATCCTTGTCCCCCACACAGAAGTTCTTCTGGCTTATGCCCACCATAGTAGCCCTGGTGTAGGGGGCATCTGATGACGCAAAGGAACATGGCCATGGCGGGGGTGGGGGAGACGGATTGTTGCCAGCAAAGCCAGCATTGCACATGCCATAGCCATTGTCAATGATGGTCTCTGCAATTTATTCTCCCATTGTGATGAGCGGAAGACCAGGCAACAGCACAGTGAAAAGATGTGCAGAGTAGACTCATGGTGGGAAGAGAGAGCCTCCCTTTATTTTATACAAGATGTACAAAATATGTGTGTAAGCGTTTTGCTTGTGTGCGTATGTCTGTGTACCACGTGTGCCTGGTATCCTCAGAGGTCAGGAGAGGACTTTTGATCCCCTAAAACTGAAGTTATAGATGACTGTAAACTAATGTGGGTGCTGGGAACTGAACCTATGTCCTCTGAAAGAGCAGCCAGTGCTTCTAACCACTGTGCCATCTCTCCACAGCCCTGGGGATCAATGATTTGAGTTTGAACCGTGTTTGATCATACTTGTTACAAACCTTGAGAAAATCTGACAACTCCCATAAACAGGTTTACTTATCAAAATGAAAAGACGGGAAACCTTCCCACCTACTGTGGAAGTTATGAAAGCTGAACAAGGTGCAATGGCAAAGCACCTCCTCCAGGGGCGCACTCCCCAGGGTGAGTTCTGATTAGCCTAAGGACAAGAAACACATCTTTCAGGGTCATCTGAGATTCCTGTAGACAAAGAAGCAGGCTCTTCCAGGCCCAACTGTCTTACCCAGAATGCGGACTACTTGCTGGGACAATTCTATGTCCCATCTTTGTAAGTCCTCTGTTGAAACCCTGGCGTTAGCCCGCAGGGAATCTGGCAGAAGGGAGAAACTGAGGGTCAGCACAGCAAGAAATGTGGTTCAGGGGCCTAATGTGGTGGCACACACCTTTAATCCCAGCACTCAGGAGACAGAATCAAGTGGATCTCTATGAGTTCAAGGCCAACCTGGTCTACATAGTGAATTTCAGGCCAGCCAGAGCTACATAGTGAGACCCTGCCTCAGAAAACAAAATTTAAATTTTATATATTTACTATGTATACAGTAGTCTGTCTGCACACATGCCTGCAGGCCAGAAGAGGGCACCAGATCTCACTACAAATGGTTGTGAACCAACATGTAGTTACTGGAAATTGAACGCAGGTCCTCTGGAAGAGCAGTCAGTGCTCTTAACCTCTGAGCCATCTCTCCAGCCCAAGCTTCATATCTAGAAGTCCTCAAATGCTCGAGACAAGCAGGACAGAGACATGGTTGCAGCTACTCAATACCCCAGGCCCAAAACACGGGTGGAAGGCAGGCAAACCTTCCATGAAACCAGCGTAAGTGTCACCGACTACACACAAGCTCACCACGTGTTCCCTGCTGATGTTCACACCTGCCTACACTCAGATGTGCTGGCACCTGCTTAAAGGGCACATATGCAGCTCATCACCGACATCACACTAGGACTCTGAAGTCACTGATGGAACCATCCACACTAGGGAAGCTGGCATAGTCTCCCGAGATGGGCAGGGCAGGCAGGGATACAAGAATGAATAAATACAATAGATCCCGCTGCAAAAAGGAGAGAAAGGATGGTCGTGGTGAGAGCTTTCTCTGTTGACTTCAAGGATGTGGGCACTTTGACAGTCAAGGGTCAAGAAAGATCTGGCACCAGTAAACAAAAAATGAACATAAAACTGTAGAAAGTCTGAGGGGGTATTTCAGGTAAATTATGATCTGCAAGATGAGGATCTGAGTTTGATCCCAAGTTCCCAGCTAGGCATGGTAATGCTTGTAATCTTAGTGCTGGGACACAGGGACAAAGCAGATACCTGGGGCTGGCTGGCCAGCTTCACCTACTCAGAGAGTTCCATACCAGGGAGAGACCCTGCCTCAAAAGAAACAATGTTGGGCTTCATAAGGCCCAGGGTAGCTTTCAGAGCCTAACTTGAGTTTGGAGAAGAGCAACTCAGCACAGTCTGACCTAGGCCCGCCTCTGCCCACCTATTGCTGACGTGGCAGGATATTTTTGGTCCTTATTCCCCACTCCACCTCACCCCACCCCAAGACTCCAGCCCACTATCTCAGTCCTATATAAGTTCCTGCCCTGATGCAATAAAGTGAGTTTCTGCATGGACAGTCTCCCTGCATGATGTGTATTTCTCCCCAGTGGCCAGTGGGGAGGAGTGGGTCATCAACACTCACCATCCTGCTCAGCCCCAGGGAGAGATGGGCTGGATCGGCTCTGCCTCAACCCTATCTGCTGGAGAACCCAGCAAAACAGTAACCCAAGGAATAATGAAATGAATTAATAGAAATGCTGCAGATCCCTAGTGGCTGCAGCCGGCAGAGACCACACCAAAGGTCCCCGAGCAGGAGCAGGCAGCCAACCCCAGAGCAGCCAGCCCCAGGAAGGGACAGCGCACACAAGACCACGCCACAGATCTCTGAAGGCGGCAGATCTCGAGAGGCAGGTGCCGGCGAGAGACAGATGGATAGGCATGTCATGCAGAGTGAGGTTGGATATTTATTTAGTGAGCGATGGAGGGGGAGAAGGAGAAAAGAGCAGAGAGAGAGGAAAAAAACACAGAAGGGGAAGGGGAGAAGTGGGGAGAGACAGAAGCTGCCTCTTTGAGAGGCAGATGGAAAAAGAAGACTCGGGCTGGAAGGTGAAGATCAGCCTGCCTCAGCAGACAAGGGAGGGAGTCGGTGTGGCTTATCTCTTAAAGAGACAGAACGGATCATTACAAATAACATCCTGAGGTGGCCTTCTGACCTCCATATGTGTTCATACACAAGTGCACATGTACCTACCCATATGCTCCTGGTTACACTACCCCCAGGGGAAGGACAAGAAGAGAATGTCTTCCACGAGATGGGGGGTGTTTTCCCCTTCTCACAGTAGGACCATTACATAGTATGGTCTGTCCTTACAGTGTGGCTATAGATCCCAATTCAAAACCCAGATGCTCACTTACCTGGTGGCTGGTCAGGTGCTGACTGTGCTGTCAGTCACAGTGAGGAAGCCCGGATTGGCCAGTGCCGGGGCAAAAGCCTGAATGGCTGCCTTTGTAAGCAGTGAAGAGCACCTCTGGTGTTACCCAAGCGCCAGCAGGATCAGCCAGGGCATAGCTGCATCAGCATCCAGGCCAAGGCCCCTTCTGCCCATCCCTAGGCCCCAGTCTCCCTCGTGCCCTCCCAAGTATTACTCTTGAGAGAACAGGGAGATTTATTGTGCACAAAGGAGCCCACAGTCCGGCTCCCAGGGAGCTGAAATCACCGGTCCTGAAAAGAGGCTGGAAACTATTATGGGTACGGCTGTCCAGAAAGCGCTCTTCTCCTCCTCCCATCCCCACCAGTGGGAGCATGGAAATGTGTTATGCCATCCCGGGGCTCTGCAGGGAGTCACAGCAGGGCACTGTCTCAGAGCAGCCGCTGCTGCTGCTGCTGCTGCTGCTGCTGCTGCTGCTGCTGCTGCAGGCATTACTGTAGGTAGTTCAGAGATGGGGAGCATGGCCCCATAAGCTGGTGTTTGTGCTCAAAACTGGCGCAGCCAGAGGAGGTAGACAAACGGAGTTTGCTTTCCCTAGGACCTGTGTGGTGGCAAGCTTGGTGTCCCACACAGAGATCTGAGCATGAAGACGCCGCCACCCTCTCTGTCCTGCGCCTGCTGACTCACTCATGTGATCCCAACATTTGGGGGATCGAGGCAGGAGGATTATGACTGTAAGGTCAACTTGGGCTGAACAGTGATATCTTGTCCCCTACAAAATTAACATCCGGGCTAGTAAGACGGCTTAGTAGGTAAAGATACCCGCCAGCTCATCTGATAACATGAGTTTGACTCCTGGGACCCACAGGACAGAAGGTAATCGTTGATTCCCACACGTTATTCTCTGACCTCCACACATGTGTCATGGCATATGTACACACACACACACACACACACACACACACACACACGATTAATTAGAATGGAATTAACAATAACAGCAACAAACCAGAGAAGCACACCATACTGTAATAACACACACGACCCACATTACGGGTTCATTCGTTTGTCTGATTGGTTCGTTTATTTTTGAAATGAGGTCTCTCACTGTGTTTCTCAGGCTGACCCAAAGCTCCTGGCAACAAGAGATCCTCCTGTCTCAGCATCCTGAGTGGAGGGGACTACAGAAACACACTGCTGTAAAAGAACCAGAGAGTGGGAAGAAGCTTTCTCCGCTGGTCTTCAGTGGGAAAGACACTGCTGAGTCAGTATCTCATCTGGTCTCTCCCACTCACCTACATTGAATACTTGAGAGCACACAAGTTGCATACGTTCATTCATCAGAGGGTCACCGGGGAGATCAGGGCACATACTCCTTGTGCTAAGTCAGACTTCACGAAGCCTATCTTCTAACCTCAAGTTCCCTCTGGCTCAGCCCAACCTTGTTATGGGTTCCAGAGGGTTGAAATGGGGCCCTAGATGGAAGAACTTGTGGGCTTCCAGCCCCAACAGACACCAGCCTCCCCTTTGCCAGCTTTCTGGCAACGAAACTCCAATAGCGAAACCCAGCCTGGCTCCCTCAGCGCCAGAGGATGCGGCGCAGATGGCAGCTTCCCCCGCCACCTGGAGGAAGGGAGTTCCCGGGCGGTGGTGGGAGGCCTTTGCGGCACACTCTCGGGGCGGTGGCTGTGTCCACGCCAGGTGGTCCCAAGGGGAGGTGAGATTGGCTTCCTTGCTGATCCAGGCTCTTCCCTGCTCTAATGAAAGTACCCCTCGCCTGGGGCGACCTCATGACCTGTTCACCTGCTGACTGGAAATTAACTTCTCTTCTGAGGTGGTCCTGAGAACTGAGCGTGAGAACTTGCAGAGGAGGGCTCGTACTCTGAAAATAGCAGCCTGCAGATCCCTGCTCAGATTAACCTAGAACTTTACCAAGTTCTCAGGGGCAAGATCTCACAGACTGATGCAATCTTCTACATGCCCAGGGTTAAATGACACCAGATACTTAGCATCCTAGATGTTTATGCCGAGCAGGCCTGAGTCTGGAGCCCCAGCCTGGAGGCTGGAATGCGGTCGGGATGTGAAAAGTGACAAATCCACCCCTGGTTCGGAGTGTGTGTTCAGTCATTCTGCTTAGTTTTGAAGAGCGGATGAGATCAGGTACGTGCAGAATGGCCTGGCGGTTGGCCTAACCTTTCTTCGTTGCTGTGGTCAGTGCTGCACCTCAAGGAAGCCCCTGCTTAACAGACTTTGAAGGCCACTGAATGTCTGCTCCATCAGGTACCCAGCCCATGTCACAGGGCAGGCCCTTTTCTGAAGGTCTAAGACTCCACTTTGAGGGCTGTAGGATATGAAAGCTTCTGTATTTAGGCCACACGTAGGGATTCCCCATAGTTATAAGGAAATGCAAACTCCAAGAGTCTGTCTGCTCACAAATCCCTAATTTTAGGAACATGTGTGCCTTCAACCTTCAGAGACATTTTGGCCTTATGCTGGCTGGTGGAGTAGAAACCGGCCACCTGCAGCCGAGCTACTGCAGGGTCACACAAGGATCTGTCCAGGAAGATGGACAGGCGAGGACTCCATCCTTCTTAGCATCAGGCCAGGACCTGTGACGTGTAGTCACAGTCACACAGAACTAATTTGACTTGTTTGGGCTACCCCAAGTTCCTCCCCACCCTTCTTATTCTTTATCCACGCATCTGCTACAAAAATATTAAGATCTGTGAAAGAAAAGCTCCGTGAAATATAGTTTGAACTCAGGCCATATGGCTCACCAGACGTGTGATAGCGGTTTGCTGGGTTCATCGTTTAGAAAGCCGCTCCCGGCTCCAAATCAAAAGTTAATAGATAGGAAGTCAGTAGTTCATCTTAAGCAACTCAGAGCGCATTTTTAGACAACCTAGTAACTATAATTATTACAGTTCAGCCAGTATTGATGGAGAAATAGTCCATACGAGACACTGTGAGAAACCAGGCAGGAGTTGAATAAAATATCAAATACAATCTTTTGTGACTATTTGCTAGCTTTTAACATCTTGGTCACAATTTACACTCTCTCCTTCCCTATGAAATGGTCTAGTGGTGACTGGAACATCTGAAGGTACATTACAGACGGCCTGGCACTCCTAAATGTGCCATCAGAGAGCGCCTAAGCGCAAGAATTATTCTCCTGCATAGCTACCATACCACTGTAAATCCCCAGATGCTTAACACGGACCTGATGACGGCTGCCCAAGACGCAAGCCACATCCCCATTTCTCCAGCAATCTCCAGAATGCTGCTGCAAGGGTGTTCGTTTGTTTGTGAAGTAATCCAGGATCCCTAGCGAAGCAGTGGATCCGTATTGTTCTTTGGTTTCTTTCTAACATTTTCATAGTCAAAAGGCTCTGGAAAGATAAAGAGCCGTGGAAGACACTTCAGACTCAGACTTGAAGGCAAAACTCCTTTCATGCAGGACCCTTGGATACTGCATAATTCTCATTCCTCACTACAGATGGGCAAATTATTTCTTTGAAGGGCATATGGGCTACTAATTATTCCAACAGACTAAAGCCATCTGCTCCCTACAAGCAGGAAAAATGGGCAAAAAAAAAGTAGTGACAATAGGCCCTGGGTCCTGACCAGGGCACAGTCCCCCAGCTCAATAGCAATAATTCTGTCCTCAGGGGTTATCTGTGGGGGGACTGACGTGGGCATTGGAGATGGGGGAAGTAGGAAAAAAAAACTGAAGAGCCAAGAAATTCGTCCTCGCTGAGGCTTGTGGTCCGGGAGAGGATGTGCGGGAGGGACGTTTTCTTGAAGGTAGAAGGGATTACAGACCAACCTTGAGAGGCATAGCAGGAAGCCACGTCTAAGCTGGAGAAGTCTCGGCATGAAGGACACACAGCCTCACAGTACGGTGAGAGGGAAGGACACATAAAGTTGTGATGGCCAGGCCGCCTCACCTATAGCACGGAAGGTGCTTAGCTGATGGCCGCTTCGGAACGGCGGTCTCAGCGCAGATGAAGCGTCTCAGCTGTGAGGTTCTCAGAGATGTAGGGAGTGGTGGCCTGTAACTGAGAGATCTGGGAAGATGGTTCAGTGGCTGAGAGCACTTGCCGCTCTCTCAGGTAATCCAAGCTCAGTTCCCAGCATACACACGCTGGGTAGCTTACGACCTCCGGCAATTATTTAGGTCCTCTTTCCTTCCCTTTCACGGCCTCTTTAGGCACCCGCACACACGGGGCATGCATTCACATAAGTACCCGAACATATACATAAATAAAACAATTAAAAATATTTTTAAATTTTATATGTTTACTTTTGGCTTTCAGGTTTGTTTGTTGTTTGTCTCAAGATAGGGCCTCTCTTTTTGTAGCTCTGGCTGTCATGGGACTCACTTTGTAGACCAGGCTGGCCTCCCACTCAGAGATCTGCCTGCCTCTGCCTCACGAGGTCTGGAATTTAAAGGCCTTAAGAGATGTGAGAGCCCGCCTGTCCTGGACAACACCCAGCAGCTGTTTCCAGAGCAGGGCCTTCAGGGCTCTTTGTCACCCTGGTCAAACTACATCTTTGGCTCCTTAGCGCCTTTGTTCCCTTATTCGGGAACAGTGGTTCTCAACCTGTGGGTCCAGACCCCTTTGGAGACAACTGAGACCATCAAAAAACATACTCACATTATGATTCATGAGAGTAGCAAAACTGCTGAAGTTATGAAGTAGCAATGAAAATAATTTTATGGTTGGAGGTCACCACAGCAGGAGGAGCCGTATTAAAGGGTCGCAGCACCAGGAAGGTTGAGAAGCGCTGGCCTACTAGCATGTCTGCTCCTACGCTTTCCCCTTGCTGGTCTCTGCTTCATCGTCACCTCTTCACCCTGTCCTCCCCGTCTGGTCCTGTCTCATGTCCATGTTCGCCAACCCCTACCCTACAAAAACCTTCAGAGCTCTCTGCATCCTTCATGTTATCAACAACAACTTACAGCTGCCTATGACTTTATTATGTGGCCCGCCCCTATTACGTTATGAGCTCCACAAGCTCATATGAAACCCGCTCTACGCCACAACGTCTTGTCTGGCGCATGGGAAGCAAGCAAAAAAGGTTTGTTTGCTTGTTTGTTTGTTTAAGATTTATTTATTTATTTATTTATTATGTATACAACATTCCTTCCGTGTATGCCTGCATGTACCAGATCTCATGACAGATGGTTGTGAGCCACCATGTGGTTGCTGGGAATTGAACTCAGGACCTCTGGAAGAGCAGTCAGTGCTGCTCTTAACCTCTGAGCCATCTCTCCAGCCCCTGCAAAAAAAGGTTTGTTGTAAAGGAGTCACGGAGCTGAAAGGGCAAAGGGACCGATTGTGCACAACTGTTTCTCATAACGGTGACAAAATATCCGAGGAAGCCAGGGACAGAAATTTCTTTTGGCTCGTGGATTCAGATGGTTTGGCGCACTGGCTCAGCAGCTTTTAAGTCTGTGTGGAGGCAGACACATAGCATAGGAGGAAAGAAAGAAAGGGAATTGGGACAAGATAAACCCTTTGAAGGCAACTGACCCCCAAGTGACCCATTTCTTCCAACCAAGCACATTTAACATGAATTCATCAGTGGATGAACGCTGGTGATGTTAGCTAGCACTGTCTTGCTCCAGTTTCCTTTGACAGCACCCCCAGGTCCAGGCCAAGCCTTTGAGGGGAATGCCTCAATTATTTATTTATTCTGGAGACAGGGTCTCACTGTGTGACCCTGGCTCATCTGGAACTCACTGTGTAGACCAGACTGCCCTTCAACTCACTGGCATCCGCCAGCCTCCACCTAGGAAGTGCATGGATCAAAGATGTGTGCCATCACACCTCGTTTGAATACTTTATATCCAGACTGTAATTCCTGCCCTTCAAAGAACTTCGAGTCTCAGGGCTGAGAATTGTTTCCATTCGTGGTTCATTACTGCTACCTACAAATACGTCTACAAAACAACTTTAAGGGGGAAAGGATTTATTTGCCTGCTTAAAAGTCCAAGTGACGGACTGACACTGCTGTAGAGGGAAGACAGGCGGTGGTGGCCCACGTCATTAATCCCAGCACTTGGGAGGCAGAGGCAGGCGGATCTCTGTGAGTTCGAGACCAACCTGGTCTACAGAGTGAGTTCCAGAACTGACTCCATAACTACTGAGAAACCCTATCTTGAAAAACAGAAAACAAAACAAGAAAAGTGACCTCTGCTAACCTCCTCCGCCTCCAGGACCCAACACCAGGGAATGCTGCATCCCACAGTAGGCAGACCTTCCCACCTCAACTAAGATGATCAAAACAACCCAACCTGATCTAAAAGATTCCTCCTTGAGACTCTCTTTCCGGGTGGTTCTAGAGTTCGTGGACAATTAGAGTCAATCGTTGCATCGTTTCACTCAGTTATCACAGATCATAGGCAAGCCAGGCGGGAGTAATGGCTCACGCTTTTAATCTCAGCGCCTGGGAGCCAAAAGCACCAGCGTTTCTGTGACTTCGAGTCTAGCTTGTTCTGCATAACGAGTTCCAGTGTGCATTTTTACTCTTGGGGAAACTGAAGTTCAGGGGGGCACAGCGTCACACACCAAATTGCACATCCACCAAGATTAAAAAAAAAAAAGCAACTTTCAGCCATGCTTGCTGTTTCCTGCCTTCTCGACCCAGCCACCTAGTGGAGGCAGGTTATCTGGGTTTAAGCCACGCCCCTACATCCCTCTTTGCCGGGTGGTTTATAAAATTCACGTGCTTTGCTCATCTTCACGTGACTAAATTTCTGAGGCTTCGGGGTCAGACCTGCACAGTGTACAGGTAAAGAGCATCCCACCCTCCGCATCTCTAGTGGTTGGGCTAGAGTTTAATTTAAGCTTCTGGGTACCATGGCGATGAAGTGCTATAAATACCCTGGGGACTTGCAGCCAGCCCGGTAGTTATTGCGCTCGCGCGCCACCCCCATTTCCCACCAGGGCTCCGCTCGAGCTGCTGGGGTAGGAGTGGAGGAGAGCACGCCTGCGCTCTGTGCTCCGGTTCCCGCCCTCTGCTCGCAGGCTTGCTTTCTCCTTGCACACCCCCCACGCTTGAAACCGCGATTTCATCTCCACCTCCTACAGTGCATAATTCATTTCCTCCTGGGTGAAAGACACAACAGCTCCCAGGCCCCAGAGGACTCTTTGATGAGAGAGTTGGAAATAGGATGGATGCAACCTGTCCAGCCAGCTCCAGGATAGCCACTGGTGTGGGAGAAATCCAGTTCAGTTAATGAATAAAGCCGGAAGGGAAGGAGCTGGGAAGGGAGGCGGGCACCACAGACTGAAAATGCCCTGCTTTCCCACTTACTAAATGCCCTTTCTGCCCCTAAAGTGGGTTTTGATGACAGCTCTGGGCAAGTGGTAGAGGAGGTGTGTATAACCTCAGCTTGGAATTCAGAGCCCTCTGCTCACATAGGCTCTGCCATGGTCTGACTTTGGCTGTCCTCCCAGATCTCCAGGGCTTTCTCCTCTCCCTCCAAATTGTCCCACAACCAGTTCAAAGCAGGAGTTCAAGGGTGGTCTATGCTGAAAACACTACCCTACTCCTTCCAACCAGACCATGGCCCTGAAGTTTTGCTTTCTTGAGTGTGGTAGAATGCGCCCGTGATCCCAGCATTCAGGGTGTAGAGGCAGGGGGATCAGAAGAAGTTCAGCGTCTTCCTCTCTTGCAAAGTGAGTTTGAAGCCAGCCTGGGCTACATGAGATCCCATCTTAAATATATATATATATTTATATATTTATGTCACTGGAAGCCACTTTTGGAATCTGGGCTCTGTTACTGTAGGAAAGTCGTTTTGCCTTTCAGAGTGTCAGTTCAGTTCTATAGAGTGGAACCAGGAAGAACAAGGGCTCAATTCATTAGCCACAGAAACGGTTTATCCCCTGGAAGAGGAGGAGGCTATCTTAGACTCGGCCCAATTTGTTCCGCAGCACTGTCATAAGCCCTGAGTACCCAGAGGTAAATTGGAAGTGTCCTCGGCCTGGACTCTCCCGTTGCCAAGGTTTCCTCTACCCAGACTTTCTCTCTGGCTAAGGATGTGTTTTCTTATCATTCAAGCCACCAATCCGGGGCATGATTATGAATCTCAAGTAATGCTTGACTAAAAAAAAGGGGACTTGGCTCAGGCACAGGATGTCACAGTGGGCATTCTTCTCCACAGTGGGCATGAGGTAGGGAGGCAGAGAGTGGGGAGACAAATTCTAGGGAAGGTTCTCCAAGCCTTCAGCCCCTTAAAGCAGAAACCATTCCTCTCTCTTTTTTTAACTTTATTTAACTTTATTTCGTGCACCTTGGTATAATGATGTCAGATTCTCTTGAACTAGAGCTCCAGACAGCTGCGAGCTGCCATGTGGGTGCTGGGAACTGAACCTGGGTCCTCTGGAGAAGTAGTCAGTGCTCTTAACCACGGAGCCATCTCACCAGCCCCAGAAACCACCTCTGATATAGCCTTTCTCTCTCCCCCCCACCTCTGTCTGTCTCTCCATCACTCTCCTTCTCTAAGATTTACTTTATTATTTTGTGTTGTGCATGTGATCGCTAGTGCCTGCAGACCAGAGGTGTGTCCGATCCCCTGGAGCAGGAGGTACAGTTATGAGCGGCCTGGTATGGGTGCTGGCAATCAAATCTCTGTCCTGTTAGAAAGGCATGTGTGCTCTTGCCCAGAGAGTATCTCTTCAGCCTCCCTCTCCTTTCCCCTTTCTTCTTTTCGTACCTAATTTTCCCTCCTCATTCTCATGAAATCTCTTAACACATGTGTGTAGACAATGGAGTACTACATAGCAGAAAAAAATAACGACATCTTGAAATTTGCAGGCAAATGGATGGAGCTAGAAAACATCATATTGAGTGAGGTAACCCAGACCCAGAAAGGCAAGTATCACATGTACTCACTCGTAAGTGGTTTTTAAACATAAAGCAAAGAAAACCAGCCCACAAATCACAATCCCAGAGAACCTAGACAACAATGAGGACCCTAAGAGAGACATACATAGATCTAATCTACATGGGAAGTAGAAAAAGTTAGGATCTCCTGAATAAATTGGGAGCATGGGGACCCTTGGAGAGGGTTAAGGGGAAGGGAGAGAAAGGGAGGGGAGCAGAGAAAAAATGTAGAGCTCAATAAAATCAATTTTAAAAAAAGACATGTTTGGAAAATGGTCTTTGTTGTTGTTGAAGTGAACACTGACTTTGAAACCAAAGCAATCTGTGTTGTCATCTCCCACGAGCCACCAGCCTGTGAAAGTAAAGGCAGTCTTGGCTCCCTGGTAGTCCCCTCTACCCAGCCCCAACGCTATGATATCCAGACTCTTGAACTCAGCACACTGTAAGCCAGAAAGAGTCCTCAGAGGAAGGCCAAGAAGGCTGGGGCTGTCTTCAGTTTGAATTCCTGTGGTTCAGTCACCTGTAGAATAACAACCAATTCAACCTATAACAAGGCTCAGCAGGTTTTACCTTTAATCTCTTGCATGCTTGCCCTGGGCCTCTGAATGCCTGGAGATGATTCACCAGGCACTGCAGGGGAGCAGGCCACCATCTGTAGATGACATCACCCTGTTTGCAGCTTCTGGAAGATAACCTGGGAACCTTTTGTTGGGGCAGGAAGGCCTAGTCTTTAAGGAACCAATTCTTGCTCCTGAGGTGCTCCTGAGGCCTGGTGTAAAGGCTCAGAGGAGCAAATCCCTCGAAAATGTCAGACTGTGGAGATCTGGGATACAGAACAGCCAATGAGGAAGCTTGGAAAATAAGCCGCGAGTGCGTGTGTGTGTGTGTGTGTGTGTGTGTGTGTGTGTGTGTGACATACACACACACTCACTCACACCGATTAGGCTTGTCATAGCAGCCACACATACTTTTCAGGAAGGAAAAGACAAGGGTTTTTTGAGCTGAAAGTAGTTCAGTTGACCCACACTTCACAGACATGTGCTGGTCACCAGCCTGGGTGCTCCAAATGGACCCTCGGGAGATTTCTAGGGTAATGGCTTAAGCTTTTGTTTTTCTCACGTCATTTTGCTCATCCCAACCAGTGGAAGGAGTCTTAAGTTACTACATTTCTCAGAGGTGGAGACAGGAGGATGGTGAGTTCAAGGCTACCCTGGGCTGAACAACAAGACTCTAAAAAAGAAAAAAAAAAAACCACCCCAAACTCAAACAAAAACCATGCAGGATGAATGTTTGCCTGGTAGTTTAACTGGTGCTAGAATGAGAAAGGCATGTATATTTTCTTACCTCTATCCCTGGCCATCTTGAGGCCTTAGTTTCCTCATCTCCAGAATGGGTACAAATATATACCCACCTTCTCCAAAGCTTTCTCGTGAAGATTAACTGAGATCGTGTATGAAAGCATACAGCCCCGTGTCATCTTTATTTCGGGGTTGTTATTCTAACCCACAATTGGAAAGTGTTGGACGTGGTATGATGGCTCACGTTTGTAATCTCAACATTTGGGAGGCAGAAATAGGAAAGTCAGCTTGATCTATATAGTGAATTCCAGGCCACCCAGAACTGTGTCTCAAAAGGCGAAAGAATCAAAACAAACTGGATGGTTTTGCTGGGGTTACAATTCAGAGACAGGGTGTGACACCATGGGTTTGTCCTCAACCGCACAAATCAAAAACAACTAAAAGAGTTTATAATAGTGAGGGCTTTGACCCGTCAGAGCCACTGGAGAGGAAGGGAGAACTCCAGCCTTTGGGTGATGAGGACCCCCCCACACACACACTGAGGTCTGAGATCCCTGACTTTGAAGCTTAGTGTTTATAGAATGAGGAAGAGAAGGGCTCCATTAATCCCCTAGGCCAGGCCTCGGGACATTTAGATGGGAGGCGCACACCCTGAAAAGCCTTGTCTATCAAAAGGAGCTGAAGCCCAAACAGGGGATTCCCATACAGTACAGGGAATTGACTGGCTATCCCCCCCAAACGAAGGGATTCTGACGAGGGGATACCCAGGCACTGGACTTCATGCTTCCAGTCCAGCTTCCTGTCTCAGGTAGAGTTAAATTCAAACTAGGGAAACACCAGACCTAAGAGACAAGGGCAAAGCCAGAGGTTTCTTGGAAGACTCCATCTTCTTTTTATATTTAATTCAGTATTTTTTAGTTTCTCAGGACATTTATTTATTCTTGCTATAGGGTTTGCTGGTTTTTTTTTTTTCATTTCTTTTTTTCTGTGTTTGCTGTTTTGACTTAGCTTGGAACTTTTGGAGTCAAACAATCCTTCTGCCTCAGCTTCTTGTGTAGCTGAGAGACAGGTGCAATTCACTATAACTGACTGGCAAGGTATGTCCTTCCTTCTCCTCCCTTGCCATCCGCTGGAAATTCTCTTAGGCAGATCCATAGCATTCCTAATTTTAGGGACCCTAAGGAAAGCCAGCTACATTTGCAAATTACGGAGGGGAGGGTTGAAACAACGTGGGGAGAATTGAATAGGAGGGAGACAGATGGTGTGAGCGCTGGGGGAAGGGACGAGAGATCCTGGAAAACTTATGTTCCCCGATTTGCAAGAATGTTTTCACTTAACCACTTCTTGCCTGACTCCTGATTCTATGTCACAGAAAACAGGGTGTGTCGAGATTTGGGGGCACCTGTGCAAAGAGCCTGGCCACTCGGCGTGGAGAGAGCCTAGCCTCCTGGGGCAGCGCAGGGGTGGTCGGCGATTGGGACTGTCCCACGAGGGGGCGCGTCTGGGGCTCTAGGACCCGCCCTCGCGGAGCTGGGCGCGGGGAGGAGACCCGGGAACCCCGGAGCCCGGCGCTCCGCCTCCCGTTTCCGGGGCAGCGCAGTTACCTGCACCGCCGGAGCCACACCTGGCGGAGGCAGAAGTCTCGGGGCGCACGGCGGGGCGCCGGTAGCGACTGCGGGAGGCGGCGGCGTGGAGCGCGGCGCACGGCGGCGGAGGCAGGCGACAGGCGGCGGCTCGGGCCGCTCTCCCGGCCGGCTGGCCACACACTCGGGCGGGCTGGGCGCCGCGGCGGGCGCACATGGCAGCGTGAGAGGCGGGCGGCGCGGGGCTGGGGCCGCAGGGCCGCATGGACAGCGGCGCCACTCCGGCCGGCCCCCGTTAGGGCCCCCGATCCGCGGGCGCCACCCCCCGATCATGCTGCCTCGGCGGCCGCCTGCACCCAAAACGGCCGGCCCGAGCCGCTGAGCCCCGCGGCGGCCGCGAGCTGCATGGGGGAGCGCGGGCCGCGCTCGGGAAGATGCCCCGGCCGGAGTTACCCCTGCCGGAGGGCTGGGAGGAGGCGCGCGACTTCGACGGCAAGGTCTACTACATAGACCACAGGAACCGCACCACCAGCTGGATCGACCCACGGGACAGGTAGGACTCGGGGAGCTCCGATCCGGACTCGGCACCGCGCCTGGGCCGCACCTGCCCTTGGTGTGCAGGGCAACTCTGCGTGCCACTTAGAAGGTCTTAGTTTGCCCCCTCCACACCCTCACCCCTTCTTGGGCTGCACTTATGCCCTAAGAGCTGCAGAGAAGGGTGGACGCCAAGCGGGCCGCCCACAGCCAGCACCAGGTGGAGGACTTAGGCCCCAGTGGCACCTGCCCAGAGTTTTGACCTTAAGCTCTGGAGGCGTCCCCGACCCCTTTACAAAGAAGGGTCTGGCCAGGATGAAGGCAAAGACCAAGTCAGGTGAAGCGAATCTTCCCTGGGGACTCCCCTGTCTGAGAGGAGGTGGTTCTGGTATCGAGGGGTGGTAGGGAGCCCAAGGGTCGCTAGGAGACTCCTGGAGGAAGGACATTCTGCTTGGCGAAAGCAGCTTTTTGACAGGTGCTTCGTTGGCTGCTGAGAAGAGCTTTGGAACAAGTCTGGGGAAGCCGGAGGTGGGAGGGGAAGAAGGGAGCGGGGGAGGGCGAGAGAGGGAGACTGGTTCTCCAGGAATCTCACAGCAAGCTAAAAACTGCCAGGATGCAGATGGAGGTGAGAGGCCTCTGGCAAAGCCCTGCCGGTACCCTCCTTTCCTCCCTTTCTCCTTCCTGGGGCCGAGGCTCCTCAGCCAGTCCTGACCTTGGTGGGCACCTCGCTGGGTGTAGTTTTGACTGAGGCAGGTCGACTGTCCCAGGAATGTTGACTTTTCACCTGGTCTGTGACCTTGGGGGTTAGGTGCCAGTGAAGCACCAGAAGATGAAGGACCCGGTATATCAAGATGAAAGAAAAAAACAAAAATAAAAAAGCCAGCCAGCATGAATTCAGTTTCTCTTGAGTCCATCCATCCATTCATTCAGCATTTCATGAGTGCTACTCTTTGCTCAGCTCTGGTCCTCGTGTAATTTGGAAAAGAAAAAAAAAATCTAACGCTCCAGAATGTTAGGCAGGCTGCTTTCATCTTTTGGCCTCAGTTTCCCATTATGTCTGGGTTCATAGTTGGCTTGGAAGGGAAGGAGTAGTAATGAGAACTCAAACAGACAGGCCAACCAGGGCTACAGAGTGAGACCTTGTATCAGAACACAAAGTCGCAAAGGATACAGAAAATGCAAGCCCAATTCCTCTCCATGCTCCCCCAACTTAACACCTCTGGCTCTTTCAGTGGTTACTAATGGTGTGTATGGATGGATACATGTGTGTGCACATGTGGAGGTCAGTAGACAACTTGGAAGAGTCAGGTTTGTTCCTTCCATCTGGCAACCTCCCGTGAGCAAATGCCTTTCCCTCTGAGCCATTTTGCCAACTCCCAACTCCTATTTTCCCTTATTTATTTATTTATTTATTTATTTATTTATTTATTTATTTATTATTTCTTTATTTTGGTGGGGTTTTGGGTTTTGTTTTTTGTTGTTGTTGGCTGAGGACTTTTTAAATTATTCTTTCTTTCTTTCTTTCTTTCTTTCTTTCTTTCTTTCTTTCTTTTTGAGAAAGGGTTTCTCTGTGTAACAGTTCTGACTGTCCTGGAACTCTCTCTGTAGACCAGGCTGGCCTCCACCCACCTTGCCTCTGCCTCTTGAAAGCTGGGAATAAAGGCGTGAGCGTCCATTATATTTTGTTTGTTTTTGTTTTTGTTCATTTTGTTTTTTTGGATAAGAGCTTCCTGTGTATTCTTGACTGGCCTGGAACTCAAGGGGATCTGCCTGTCTCTGTCTCCAGACGGCTGGGATTAAAAGTTCATGCCACTGCATCTAGCCCATTTTCCCATTTTTAAACACAAGAGAAAGTCGGAAACCCAGGGATGTGATTTACTCTACTGTTTGGCTCTTTCCACGTTTACTAAGTTGTTATTCTCTGACTTCGTAACCTCTACTGGTGTCTTCCATTTTTCCCCATACCTCTCAGGTCAAGGTATCCCAGGGGCTCTAGAGCTGTGTTGGTGAGCTTGGCAACCCCTTTCCCTTGTCTTCTCTTTAGAACAAACAACTTCAAACTTGTGTGCCCTACACTGTAAGTCCCAGCGGTTGAGCATGGGTGTTGCTAGCAGGAGGATTTCATGTTTGTGGGTGAGGACTACCCTGCCAGCCGTGATGAGTGTGCATCTGACGGAATAAGACAACATAGAAAACACAAGTAATTCTTTGGCCTTGGAAGAGGGCAAGGGAGCAGCTTCCCAAGAATTGACTAGCTAGAACATAATATCCCAGTTTATAGAGTTGTGTGCCAAATTCATAACTTTTTGATATATCCACCTGAACTGTGCCTTAATGCTTGGCTTTACCCCAACTCACTTAAAAATTTTTGTATCATTTTAACAAATGAGGAACTATTAATATACATTGTCATTAACAGAAAAGAATCTTTTAAAAAAATAAAATCCTACTTTGATTAGATGGTATGTCTTACTTTCTGCACCAGGCTGAGCCCAAACAACCTCTGCTTTTAGGCAGATTGGCTTGGTGAGAAGTCACACCCATGACCGGTGCTTGATGGAGATTCTCACATTCTTTATTCTTTATTTTTATACCCTCTGCTCATCCCGCCGGCACTGTGTTTCTCCAGGGCCCCTTTGAGTATTGGGATGGAGCTGTGCAAAGGATGTTTGCTTTTCTGTCTTTGAAATCTCTTGTACACCTGGTTAGGGGTTCTGCCTTTTAACTCTGCCTGTGTGGGCATGGGCTCATTGCTTACCCTCTGTAAGGTCTGAGTCTCCCTGGGTGATGGAAGAGGCTGGCTAAGTGTTCTCCATGGGCTGCCCAGAGCTTTGGTTTCAGCCTTCCCGTCTCTCCTACCCTAGCTGATTGTGAGGAGAAGGAGCTATGATGGGAATTGTCTAGTAGCATGAGCAGGGGGCAGCTGAACAAGGCTGAAAAGAGCCAACCTTGTTTTGAAGGAGGGGTTAGGGAGGGGAGGCAGATTCTCCCAGAGTAGTTAGTTCCATCTCCACAACTAGTTAATGGTGGGAAACAAACAAGCGAGAAATCACATTTAAGGAAATTCCACTCCTTAAGAGTGTGTGTATCTGAGCACACATCACAGCCTTGCCCACCCATTCCCCCGAATTTCAAAGAAGTCAGTCAAATGGTCCTTCAGTTGGAAAAGGGATTTCTCAGCCACCAAGGACAAAATAGCGTCTCCGGTTACCAACCCTAAAGAATGTCTTGGCACATTCCACCCTCTGGGACTAAGCTGTTTTGTGTGCTGTCCGTGGAGCTGCTGGGGGTAGAGAATCCAGTTTTCAGTTCCCCCTTTCACCAGGGGAGTGGAGAAGCAGCCAAGCTGCCAGCTTTGCCAGCTCTCTCCCCTTTTCACCCAGCGAAGACCGGGAGGCTGGAATTCCTGAGGACGGTTGTCCCAACAACGGGAGAGGGTCCAGTGGGCAGCTTGGACCATGCCCACTGGGCCAAAGGCTGCAGTAGCACCCAGGCTTTACCCAAGTCAAGGCCAATCAGGGGAGGGGCAGGTCCCTGGAGAACCAGGTGCCGCAGCTGGCCATCCCTGAACCCCCGCTTTGAGCTGGGTGCCTTTTGCAGTTGAACATAGGTGCTTCTGGAAGCTGCCAGTCAAGGACCGGCCTCCCGCATGTGTTCAGCTTCGTGGTATATGGAAACAAATGCCCCAACTGTTGGCTGAGGAAGAGTGGCTCATGGGGACTGGCTCTACAGAGGAGATTCCTGAAGGCTTTGTGCTTAGATCTTGCAGGAGCTCCCTGAGAACTCAGCATTTTCTGTGTTTGAGCAACAAGTCCTGCAGACCCAGGTAGACCAGGACTTGGCGATCTCTCCCGCCACCAAACCGCCAACTGCTGTCAACGTGTTCAGAGATAAGTTTTGTTGAAAGGGCTTGTGTTGCTAAAGGCCTTCGTGTTCTTGGCCCTGCGCAAGCGAGGTTTTCTGCACACAATCCTGGGCCCTGTGAACTCCAGGTTCACAAATCCTGCCGTTGACAAACTTGAGAGTGACTAGCTTGTGCCCCTCTCTCAACTTTCTGTTTGGTGGAGAACAGGTAATGATTGAGCCTTCGCTGTATTCAGGAGGTCTGCTGAGAGCTTCACATGGGTCATTAGCTCGGTAAATCCTCCCATCAGCCCCGGGACTTGAATTATCTGAGGTTCTGGGAGACTAAACGCAGTGAAGCCACACCAACTTTCCTTACTTGTTAATTTTCAGAGCACTGGGGATTGGACCTCAGGCCTCCGACTTGCTAAGCAAATGCTCTACCACTGAGCTACTCCCCCAGGTGGAGTCACCCAACTTTTTTTTTAAAAAAACTGTACGAGTGTTAGACAGACTGAGTCTAGAAAGAGCCTGCATTTTCTATTTTGCGCATTTATTTATTTATTTATTTATTTAGCGGTATTGTGGTAGAGCCCCCATCTCGTCTCTAATGACAGAGCTGTTCAGCCTCCAGCGCCCACCCACCAAGTTGCTGACTCAGGACCTCTGCTCCACCGCGGCAGGAATTTGGCCTTGGGAAACAGAACTGAACCAGCAATGGTTTCCCTTACCTGTGGCCATTTTGGTGTGGCCGTGGTCAACCAGGAGGCGTGTAGGGATAATGGGAAGAGGGGCGAGCCTTTGAATCCTGGAATCTCGGTTCTGCCACTTGCCCTCTAGTGACCTTGGCAAGCTTACCGATTTTCTCGGCATCTTGGTTTTACCTGCTCTTTTTTTTTTTTTTTTATTTGCTTGTTTGTGTGTGTTTGCGTGAAGAGTTCCACGTAAACCATCCAAGGAGGCCCTGCGCTTTGAATGAGCAGAAGCAGTTAGGTGGGTCGGCCAGCATGAAGCCTGGTGTGGAAGAGGCCCAGGAGAGTGTCTGTTCTTCAGCTTTCACTAGGAAAAGGACTCGTGAAACACCTAAGCCAACCAGTCAGCTGGAATGGGCCCTGCTGATGATGTAATCCAGGCTTCTGATTTCACTGATGGAACGCAGACAAGAGACTTACCCAAGGTCACACAGCAAATCGATTGCAGCCTTGAGTAAAGGTCATCTCCTTCCATCTCTTAGGGAAGCTTTCCCTCCTAAACACCAGCCCCAGGTTCTCCTAACCTGTGGTGATTGATTTGGTGAACTAGCTGTTCTTCGTTAGCGTTTCGGGCCGTGGTACACAAGCAAGTCTCGTTCGTGTTAAGTCATTTGTGTGTTGCGTCACGGGAATCTGCAAAGTGTGGAGCCGTGAAAAATGCCAGTGGTCCCATGAGAATTCCTGTGTTTACTGGTTCAAATGGATCTAAGGACACTGTCCGACTGTCATCACTTCCCAAGTTTCCATGGTGACTTGCTCTCTTCCATGGCAAGTGTCCCGGGCCTGCTGGGGAATTTGCCCACACTCCTAATGTCCCGTTACATTTACACTTGCAACACCGATACCTGCGTGCAGGTTACTTGAGAGGTTTGCTGCCGGTATTCAGGCTTGAGTTTAGCCAGACGTGACGAAATACCCCTGCATTCCCTGCACGCAGGAGGCTGAGGCGAAAGGCTAATGAGTGTGAGGCTAGCCTGGGTTATATAATCACGTGACATCCCTCCATGTTCCATAGACATCTACTGTGCAAGGGAACATCTTGGGTCAATTTCAAGCACTACTTGAGATAAACAAGAAGAACAGAGAGGTGTGGAAGCCCGCAAATGTCTAAAGCGATAAGTGACGTCATGTGTTGATTTTTTTTCATGCTGAGCAGCATGGGTTTGGCTTTTGTAGTGGGGTATCATTTAATCCTCTCCACAGTACACAGTCAATACCGTTACCCTTCCCGTTTTCAGCTGGGGAAACTTAAAAAGGGTAAGAAGTAATTAATACCCAGCAAGGTGGGCCTCTCAGTCAATACCCCTATCTATTAGCCATACCCTACTCCAGCTCGTCCACCCATGTCGGGCCCACAACCAGTCCTTTGGAAAAGGCTTTTCGTTGCTACATACTCTCGGAATGAGCAAATCTGGCATTGGTCTCAAGGGAAGATGCTGCTGAAGTCCCTTGATAGGAGAAGCCAGTGGGGCCCCGTGGCAGCTTAGAAGACTGTTTAGAATCTATTCTCCCTTCTGGGCACAGAAGCAGTAGTTGAGAGGCCACAAAAGGAGGCAGAGACTCTGAAAGACGCAAAGTTGTGCAGCCGAGGTCAGGGTGGTTTCCAAGTCGCTTGGGCAAATCTGCTGCCATCCAGGGAATGAGTGATGGAGAAGGCAGCTCTTCTCTGTCCCCATCCCTCCCCCTTCTAGGAGAGGGCTTAGCCAAACTGACCTGGTTTTCCAATCCCCTAGGGTCCCAGGTAGCCGTGAGAGAAACACTACTCTTTTTGAAGAGAGAGAGAATCAAGTTGCCTTAGTTACCAGGAAGGCTGGCATGTCAAATGCAGGTGCACGGAAGGAGAGACGGACTTGGCTGTGTGAGAGCGGGAGGTGGCCAGCGTGTTGCTTCGGGGAGACTCCATGGGCAGGATTTTGATGACATTTTTCGGGAATGATAACCTCATGGCCAGAGGCTGACTATGGAGAGTGTCAAGACATGTGGCAGCTTCTCAGCTCTCCCCTACCCCGCTGTCTCAGCAAGGGGCCCAGATAAGTGGAATCAACTTCACTTTCAAGTGGCCTCAGTAGCATTTCTGTCACCAGCAAAGGGCTCTTTGATGAGGGAACATGTCTACTTGGTTAGGACCAAGAGCTGGACCAGAGCTGAATCTCCATGAAAATATCACACTGTGCCTCTCCCAGGCTCGAATCCTTCTTTCAGAATGTGATGGGGGAGAGAAGACTAAGATTTTTTTATTATTATTATTAATTAACCTTTTCGTCCAAGCCATTTAAGCCTCTAGCTCCGAGGCGGACAAATCTCTTACCAAAATAATGCAGTGGGATGGGAGGATGAGATAGGCATTCACTGTGATTGGGCAAGGAGAACATTCTGTAAAAATGTTGGTCTGGGAAGAGTAGATGGGCAGAGAGAATGAGGAGGAGAGAACAAAAAGGATAAGTGTGTGGGGTCACGTGCTCCCCCTGCCCCCCACCCCCAGTACCTCCCAGATGCTTCTACCCATGACATCTCCCAGTTGGGAAGAAACGGGATCTTTCAGTTTCAAATGTCTGCCGAAGAAAAGGGATGGAGGCTTAAATTCTCACTCAATGGTCAGCCAGGGAGCGGGGAAATGAAGCTGCATCAAGATTAGGGATACCTTTGTTGGCTTTTTCTTTTCCCTGGTCTCCATTCATCACTCCCTGGCAGCAGGGACACCAGGCCCGCGGCAGCTGCTGACTTTCCCCAGTCGGCTGCCTGCTGTTGTCTCTCCCTGGTTTGGTAGCATTCTCCCCATCCCCCCCCCCAACACCTTGGCTTCTCCTGTTCTTGGGCCATCACTGGGGGATCCCTGGGATTCACAGATTGGCAACTGACTTGGAGGGATAAAATGTCAAGATACAGGCATCGGGTGTCTGCTCCAGTGAGGTGGCTGGGACAGCCTTCCCACCATGCCTCTGCAGGTGCTATATTATCAAGGTCTCTGAGCATTTCCCTGAGTACTCCAGGAATGGCCTGCGAGTGTGTGCCTTGCCTTTGGGTCAGGAAGCAGGACTGAGAGCCATAACTGGGACGATAGAGATGCCCAAGAAAAATGATTCTTTTTAGTGATGTTTATCCAGCATCTATCTGTCTTGCGCCAGGCTCTATTGTGCACCATCGTTCCTGGCATTTTGCAAATAGGGAAACCGAGGCAGAAAGAGGCCAGACGACAATTCCAAGGTCACGTCGGCGCAAGGGGTGTTAAACTCCTTCCATCCCTGCAGGCTCTCCCTTTGGGTTCTGATAAAAAGGGAAACTACAGCAAAAGAAATAGACGTAGCTGTCAGCGCACGTACTATGTCACCGTAGAGAACAGTACGTGCACGGTTGTAGCTTACCATAAGGATGACCCCTCCCATTAGACCTATACGTCACTGAAATCGCTGGAGAGCAGTAAGGCTGGTCTAGCGCTCTTGCCTCTCGCAAGCGACATTGAACCAACTCCTCCTCCTCAACTGTAAACTAGGGAGACGTAAAATAGGCCATGCCTACCCCAAAGGTTTCATTGGGGATAAGATGATTGATATCAGTGTGCAAGATCACAGCACACTGCACACATTTATTAATAACATGCTCTACAAGTTAGGCCACTACCAGTTAGACTAACTTAATCCACCTGTGCGTCAGTAGAGGCGCTAACCCCACCGTTGCCTCCTTTCCAGCTGAAGTCTCTTGAAGGCCATAGCTCGCCTGAGCCATGCTGGCATTAGTGCCTGCCAACCAGCTTGGCAGCACTCATAATATGAATAAATCAATAAACTTTTCCTCCCGGGTCTTATCAGAGAGGCAAGCCCTTCTTTGGAATTTCTTGAGTGGAGTGACTTGCGGGTGAGCTGGCACCAGGACTGTGTGTGAAGCTGGGAGTAATGAATTGTGTTTGCCATGGCAGAGCTCAGAAGACTTCACATAGCATTCTCTCTTAACTGCTCTGTTAGTGGGTCACTTCCCTCCCTATCTTTCCCTTTAGCTGCTGGGAAATCTGGAGATTTGGGCATTTTGGAGGTGCAAGAAGGGCTCTGGTGTTTATCAGTCCCACCCAGTCAGGTGTCGGCCATTCACTTCACAGGTATTTATGGAGTGCTTGCGGTACCGGGGATCAGAGCAAAGTCCCACTGCAGTGGGGTGGACGCTTGGTTGAGGAAGACTAGCCAATGGTTAAACAGAGACTTGCATTATGACCTGAGACTTGGTTCTCTTGAATTCCTTTACCCACGTGAGGAAAACAGACAGGCCATGCTGGTGGTAAGAATCTGGATTTGGAAACTAGAGACCTTTGTGCCCGCCATAGGGTGTTACTGAGAACTTGCTGTGGCTAGCCGGGTTGAGTGCTGGGAAAGTTAAGTTGTGAAATGCAAATTCTCCAGTTCGTGGGATCTACTACAGGTTGGTGAGCGACAAAGCCGTCTCGAAACTATGCAAATACAGCTAGAGGTGCCAGGCCCTTTGAGCCCATTTCCTATCTCCCCTGTCTCATCTCGACACATCCAGTCATTTAACAAATATTTATTGGACGGTGCGCCTGGAATATGCCAGCCTGCATTCCACACTGGTGATTCAGCCCTGAGTATGACTACGAACATTGTTGTTGTTGTTGTTGTTGCCCTCGTGAGGTTTGCCTTCTGGAGCACTGATTGCCAGCCAACCTTTAAAAGAGATCAGAAGGTCCTAGAAGATACTAAAAAGTCTTAGAACTGGAGGTGGTGTCTGGTTCTGGCTCGAGAATATTTGTGTCCACCAGGTCAGTCAGGCTGTTAGCCTGTGCCCTACACCTTGAGAACCGATGTCTTGACTCATCCAGTCATGGCAATAAGCGAAGAGTGAAATGAGGATAGGTCATGAATAGTGGTGCCACTCCATACACGAGTGGGCCTAAGGAAGCAGTTTCATTACACTTCCGGGATGGTTTGGAGCATTCTTGTTCCGGTTTCAATAACCGAATCATGTGCTTACTTTTTAAACCATGTAGCCCAGGCTGGCTTTGAACTTCTGATCCTCCTGCTTCCACATACTGAGTACTGAGATTGTAGGCCTGTACCATGACAACCAGATACCTAGACCTGTAAGACTTTCCTGTACCTGTTGAAGCAAAGCATACAAGCTGAGAAGGTTCTAGAAGCCCGAAGGTATAATCTTTTGTATAGAATCTGTCTGTCCGTGATTGCCCGCCCTGCTGAGCTGTGCACTGAGGAACTCAGAGCTTCCTTACCCCCTGGAAACTCTCTTCACTGTCACCCCAGAAAGTGCAGGGGTGTCATGTTGGGAGAAGGCCAATGTCCCTTTCTATGGAGTCCTCAACACAGTCCTCTAGGAGACCGTACCTTCTTCACTGCACTGGCCAGTACTGCATGGTCTTTGGAGCAGTTCTGTGTGGCCAGTTGAATTGATCTTCATCAATGAATGAGCATTTTAATATCATATCCCAGCGTTGACTGTTCAATCTCTTCTCTAAACACCCCACTGTCATTGCTCTAGCTCTCAGATGGATTGAAAAGTCTTCCCCACCTTCCTTGCCTTGGTTCCGTAGCACCCTGTGAGCTATATAAGCAGAGCAGGGTCACCTGGATCTTCTCAGTTCTGGTTATTGGATAGTTCAGTGGCTAGCATGTAGCAGGAGTACTTGAGCCAGGAGGTGCATGCTTCAGGACCAAGAGTATTGGGTTCTATTTATCTCTGTGTGTGTCTCTGTCTGTCTGTCCATCTGTCTCTGTCTCTGTCTCTGTCTCTCTGTGTGTGTGTGTGTGTGTGTGTGTGTGTGTGTGTGTGTGTCTTTCTCCCTTCTTTCGAAATAGGGTTTCTTTGGTAGCCTTGACTGTCCTAGAATTCATTCTGTAGACCAGGCTGGCCTCAGACTCATAGAGATCCACCTGCCTCTGCCTCCCGGGTGCTGGGATTAAAGGCACGCACCACCACCACCTAGAGTGTACTGTTTCTGATCCATCCTCTTAGCAAGTCTGTTGCTCTTGTGACTGGATCTCTATAACTTCCCAACAGGGAATCAAGGACCTTTAATTTCTTTGCATAATAGAGAATGGGGGGATGTTTTTGAAACTGGGAAACAAGAGAGAAAGGACAGCAATTTCTCCTAATGTTACATATTAGAGCCACCCATCACTGATGGGAATATTCAAAATCTACACACACAGCCCGCTCCTGGAGATTTTGACTTAGTTGGTCTGGGGTACAGCCTAACTGGGATTTCTAGAAAATTTCCCATTGAGAAAAGGGTGTGGTGGTGCACCCTTGTAACCTCAGCACTCAGGACAGTGGCTCTCAACCTTCCTAATGCTGTGACCCTTTAATACAGTCCCTCATGTTGTGGTGACTCCCAACCGTAGAATTATTTTCATTGCTACTTTATAACTGTAATTTTGCTACTGTTATTAATTGTAATGTACCTGTGCTTTCCTGATGGTCTTTGGTGACTCTTGTGAAAGGGTTGTTTGACCCCAGAGGGGCCAACATGCACAAGTTGAGAAATGCTGACTCAGAAAGTAGAGAAAGGAGGATGGAGGGTTTGAGGTCATTCTGGGCTACACAGTGAGTTCCAGTTCGGCCTTCAGTGCATGGCAAGGCCCTGCCTCAACAAGAAAAATAGAACAGAAAATTCCCAGTTGACTCTGGGATTCGTCTAGGTTGGAGAATCACACCTATAGTTAAATATCTGCTTTCTGGTCAAACTCGAATGAGATGGTGCGAGAGTGAGCATCGTCGCAAACCTCATCGTTATACAGTTCTGCTTGGAAAAACTGAGGTGATTCAGGAAGTGTTAAAAAAAAATAGTTGCCAGAGGAGAAGTGGGTATCTAGGGAACATCAGGTACTTCGCTTTTCGCAATTTTCCCTCTTCTATACCCATCTTGGTGTTGCTTTCCAGATGTGTAGAATATCAAAGGCTCCTTTTCGGCTGGATGCAAAAATCTTCCATTCCCGTTGTGTTTGTGACGCTTTGAAATGAATTGTTCTAAGCTATTCCATGTTGTCTGTCAGCCTGAGAGCGAGGCTCAGCTCCATCTCCACCAGCAGCACTGGCTCTGGCTTCCACCCATGCACCTGCATCCACCAGCCTCTTGGAGAGCGGGTGCTGGTGTTCACCCTCTTCTGCCCCAAAGCTTGTTGACCAGAACTAATACGATTTAACCCTTATTAAGACTTTACATTGTATCAAACTCTTGCCATCTCCGGCCTGCTGATGGGGAAACTGGGATACCGGGAACTGAAAACTTGCCTTCTGGCTGCAAAGCTAATAAGTGGCAAGGTTGTCATGTGAACCACCTCACTGGTGCCCTTCATGTTCTTCCCCATTCTGGAGGTCAGGCTAAGCTAGCTGTTAAGGAGAGCAATACTGAGTCAGGCTATTTCAACCACGGCTCCCTCCACAGCTTCTTGTGACCCCTTCAAGACCGCCACTTGAAGTCTCTTAGGACTTTCTGCCTGCTCTACTGCTGCGTTTAGCAGCTGTGCCTCTCAGTCCGCAGGGTGGGTGGGCTCTTCTGAGTCTACTTAGTTTGTCAGCATCCTTCCTGGTAGTGGTTTCCTTGGCCAAAGAACTCATCCGTGATGTAGACGTCCTCCTTAGAGACCCTATTCTGCTTATTGGAGCTCAGTCAGGTGATTTGGCACCAATGACCCTTGCTTGACAAGAACCAAGCCTTGCTGGGGTTTTAGGGGCGAGGATAGCCAATGGGCTTGGTCTGGAGCATTTTTGCTCAGCCACTGGGACATCCCTCAGGGTGTTTGTTTGAGTTCGGTAGAAGTCAAGTGGGTCATCTCAGTCTTAGGTTTCCAAGCAGGAAGTGGGGCTGGCCATGCGTGGATCACCTTCCGCTTGTACTCACCAGGTAGAACTGACACTACAAATCTAAGCCAAGTGTGGTGGCACACACCTGTAATTCCAGGGCTTGGGAGGCTGCTGAGACAGGAGAGTCACAAGTTTGAGGCCAGCTTGGGCTAGATCATGAGACCCTGCCTTAAAAAGAAAAACAAAACAAAAGGAAAGAAAGAAAAGGAATTCCATGAGGTGTGTGTGTGTGTGTGTGTGTGTGTGTGTGTGTGTGTGTGTGTGTGTGATATTCCAGGTGGGCACGGTGTAAGGACTAGGTCCAGCAGTCAACAGAGACAGACATCCTGCCAGTGCTCACAGTGATCAAACAAAATGACCGACTATGAGAAAACAGAACACAGAACACACGCGTTAGAAAATAGTGTGCCATGTCAATGGCACCCGAGGTCAAAGGTGAACAGTTGGAAAGTTTCTTAGGTGGGGAATTGAGGGTTTTTTTTTTCCCTTTAGTTTAAATAACTCCTCTATATTGACCACCTCTGCACCCCTTTAGCCTTTCTTCATCACAACCACGAGTCCATAATGGCAGTAAATAGTATTGCTGACTTTAGCCAGGAAACTTTCTCTCTCCCAAGGCAGTATGATCTGTTGACCTGCCTGTCACTCTGGAGAGGGAGTGAGATGCAGATTCCCAAAGCGATTCAACCTAGTCCAGATCTCGAGATGACCCAACGCTGGGAAAAAGACCTCCTTAGGATGGAATCTTAAGGTGACTCACAACCCCCCAAGGGGACAGATCTGTGCATGTCACAGAAGAGATTCCAAGAGAACTCTCAGCCTTCCCTACAACTCACGATCCCTTCTTGACTCTTTCGCCTGAGGCCCCCTTTTCTCTCTCAGGCTTCCTGGACAATCCTTGTGTCTGCTCAGACTCCATTCCAGAATAGGGTTCCAGCCTGTGTACCTTGTCCCGTCCCTGCTTACCTGAAGAAGTCTATGACTTCCGCCTACAACTTCCCATGCCACAGCACTTGCGTCTGTCCTCTCTTCCGCTACTGGTGGAGCCAAGTTCCAGCGGCATCCTTCCAGTGGCATCCTGAGAGGCTGCGCAGAGGTATGATCTTGCCCTTCCTGGATCTGTCAGTGCTTCGCCTGTGACCGCTGGTCTTCCACGGACAGGGAAGTGTGGAGAATTCTCCCTCCTGTCCAAGTCTCCCAGTCATTAGGCGTCCTCTCAGGAGCCCCTTGGGCTAGGCGCTGTCTGTAAATTTCAGGTCTCATCTTGGTCTCAAATGTGTTGAAGCATGCTGTTCAGATTCTTTTTTTATGTACATTGGTGTTTTGCCTGCGTATATGTCTGTATGAGAGTGTCAGATCCCCTGGAACTAGAATTAGAGACCATTGTGAGCTGCCATGTGGGTCCTGGGAATTGAACTTGGGTCTTCTGGAAGAGCAGCCAGTGCTCTTAATCGCTGAGCCATCTCCCCAGCCCCGGTTGTTCAGATTCTAAAGGTCCATGTGGGATACAGTGCAATGTGGGCCTTCCTTTTGCCTGGTTCCCATCACCCCTACCCATAGGCAATTGCCACTTCCAAAAGCATCCATCTCAAGTCTCCCCTCCCTCCACCAAGCTGCCAAATTCTGTCCTTTTTTCCCCCTAGGTTTTGATGCCTCATTCCTTCTCCTATGTTCTTACAGGGATCGAGGTAACAATAGAAACCAAATGAGAGGACTCTCTGTTGGCCAGCCTGTGCTCAGCTTGAAGTTCCTGTATCAGAATTCAGTGCTGATTACCCACCTTGGAAGCTGGCCTGGGCCCCTTTTCTAAGCCTCATTTTCCTCACTTTACGACAACAATAATAGTAGTGCTAGATATATTGTTGACGTTTTATTATTTTGGTGGTGTTCTGAAACCTGTTCTGACTTAACAGCCCAGGCTGACCTTAAACTGTTGGCAATCTTCCCACCTTTGCCTTCCAAGTGCTGAGACTAAAAATATGGACTATTACTTTTTTGTTTGTTTGTTTGGTTGGTTTTTTGAGGCAGGGTATCACTATGTAGCTCTGGCTTTCCTGGAACTCTCTCTGTAAACCAGGCTGGCCTCACAGAGATCAGCCTGCCTCTGCCTCCCAAGTGCTGGGACTAAAGGTGTGCACCTCCACACTCAGCTATGAACTATCACTTAAAAAAAAAAGAGCATTTTAAAAGCTTTTTTGGGCTGGCGAGATGGCTCTGTTTGGTAAAGTACTTGCTGTGTAGGTGAGTTTGAGCCTCAGTACCCAACATAAAAGCCAGATGTGGGTAATGGAGACAGAAGTATCCCTAAGAGTTTGCTGGTCTAGCTGAATTGGGAGCTCCAGGTCCACTGAGAGACTCTATAAGGTGGAAAGTGATTAAGGAAGATGCTCAATGTGAGCCCCTGGCCTACACACACACAGTGTGACTTCCCCCCTTCCCCCACACAAACATGCATATACACAGTCATACTCACAAAACACACAAGCAGATGAATAGCCCTTTGTGGGCTAGGTGTATAGCTCAGGGGTAGAGCACTTGCTTGGCATTCATAGTTTATCTTTAGTGCCACAAAAATAAGAAACACACGAAACTCCCCAGCGCTCTCACACATACTTAGATATCTTGTGTTGGGGGCGATTCCAAAAATAGCAAAGATAGCAAAGTTGTAAAACTTCTTTGCAAAATTCCCTTCCCTCCTTTACCTTGATTTACTGTTTCGCACGTCAGCTTGCCTTGCGTTCTCTCTCTCTCTCTCTCTCTCATAATATCCAGCTTAAAGGCTCTGTATGAAGTATAAATGCTTGCAACCAGAGATCTAGAGGTGTTTCCAGTTTCTTCCAGATTGGATGTGTTTGCATGCACATCGTACAACACCTTGGAGCTGGGGCCTAGTCCAAACACGATCTGCACAGGTGTTTCCCGGACACCCTGCATGCAGGCGCAGGACGAGGGTTATTTTCCGCCTTTCAGTGGTGTTGCTCCTGCGGCGTGGATCTTTGGGGTGGAACTTTCCGTTTGCCTGTTATGTTGATGATCAAAATTTTCGGATTTTGGAACAGTTGGGGGCTAGGAATGGTCAACTTTTTGTATTCAGAAAACCCATCTTTTTTAGGGTAAGTCGGAGTCTTTTTAATTTTTAATTTTACCAATTGTCCCCACCCTCACAGGGCCAGTACTCAGTAGATGGAGTTACCAAATTCTCAGCGCGGATCCTCTGCTTCTAACTTATGTGGATCAGGACAGTCCCAAGCTTACCCTGCACTCAACTGTTCCCCTTGCATGGCTTCCCCACCGCCTTTCCAGACACTGGTCCCTGAGCCCAGCCTTTCCCGCCTTCCCCCGCTTCTGCTGCTCTTGCCTGAGTTAAGTTCTCTTCTAGTTAAGGAGACTCTAGGTCACTTAGGATAGTTCTTGTCTAGCATGCATAACCCAGGTTGAGCAAGCTAGATGGTGCGTTCCTGTCATTCCAGCATTTAGATGTTGAGGCAGAAGGAAGAGAAGTTCACAGTCATCTTCATATACACAATAAGCTTGAAAATCAGCCTGTGCTCCATGAGACCCTGTCTCAAAAACCAAGAACCAAAAGGTCCATTCTGGTCCAAAACCACAGTGGCCTATGAAGACCAGGCCTGGAAAACCAGAACTGGACAAGGACTGGGGTGGTGGGGGTGGGGAAGGCGGGTGACTGTTGGTTCTCAGGAAGCCAGAGATAACCTGGGGCAGATGGGAACCCCAAGAGACTGGGAGCAACTGAGGTACAATAGTCCCCCTACTCTTCCCTCTGTCCTTCCTGAATCCCCATGTATGAATCTCTCGTTTGCCCAATGTGACATTGGTGAAATCTTAAATACTCAGAAATACCTGTAGTTAATATTCAACTCAGCGTTCTTATGCTTGTTACCCAACTGGTGTGTGAGGCGCTGGCTAACCTCAGGCCCTCAGTCTAGACCCAAGCAGCCAGAGATGCCGATTAAAGAGCTATGGGACTGGCCTTGAACTGAAGTCTCATGGTATATGATCATATACTGACCATAGTGGCTATTCATTAGGGCCATGTCGTCACCAGCCATGGGCATCTGGAAGGTAGTCCTTCCCAGAGGAGCAATTGTCCAAAGCTCACAGCAATGTCCAGGCTCAGGTGGCTGCTATCTCTGAGTATTCGTTTTATTCCAGACCGTCCCCCATGGCAGACTCCTATTTTTCTGTATCTTCCACTCTTCTTCCTGAGAGTATGAGCTCCAGGCCAGCTCTTGACAAGTACCCCAGAGATTTTGATAGGCGTCCACTGAATCAACATCTGCATTAATTAAAAAAAAATGTTCAAGTGACATACTCATTGTATGTTATTTACTGCTACAGTGAGGGATTTCAGTGGCATGCATGTGCGGTGGAACAGTCTGCAATTTTAGCAGGTCCCAGCAGTGCATGGGATGCACGCACGGGTCTTGAGTGTTGAGCATTCCGGGTTGTGTGGCCTCTTTCCTTGGTGCAGCGGGAGCCTCCTGTGAGCTCCGATCTGGGATAAGCTGCACGGTGTGGTGTCGCTTTTATAGCCAGCTATAAGTGCTGTCAGAAAGGAACTTCTTGGCTATTCTCAAAGCCCAACATGGGATAAGGTATCGAAGCAGGGTGCGGTAGGGTGATGGGGCTACCCTGATTAGGGGTTCACACCTGCTAAGAAAATGCAAGGTTATGAGGCCACATAATAGTGACCGGCAGGGCTAGATGCCAAAGGTTAGAGTGAATCAGGCCAAGCCAGTGTCTGGGGAACACAGGGCCAGTAATCCTCACAGGAGCATTGTGTTTATTGGCTGCTCGGTATGAGGAGATGGTGAGATACCTAACACATCACAGAGGCAGGATTGTAGACCATGGGCAGGGGCCAGATGAGAAGGCATTGAGATTCCCAGCAAGCTTCCCAGGCAGGAACATGTGGGCCAGATTCCTGGGAACAAGGGACTAACAGGAAGGAGACATGAAGGTGGCCAAGGCTTGGATTGACCCAGTCAGAGCTCTACGTGTAAACCCTGAGTCTGGAGCTCCACAGGTTGGCTCCTACTCTGGGGATTTCATCCAGAGTGTAGAGAACTAGCCACAGGCAGCGGAGTGCTGGTTGACTTCTAGCATGAAGGTGGCAAGGAAGTGTGGCCAGATTCCAGAAGTTTCTCCATTCCAGATTGGGACACTGCCCTTCCTGGTAGGGCTCACCTGTCAACTGTATTTCGGGGTGAGCAAGGACCTTGCCCCACACATTCCTGAGATAATATGCCAAGGCCCTGCCACTGCCTTCCCCTCCACCTCCCTAGAAATCCTGTAGTTTGCAGGAGAAAGGCTGACATCCTTCCTGGGTTCATTTCCAATGTGTTTCACATTGATGTGTGTCTGTGTCAGTGACCAAAGAACAAGCTATTAGCAATCTGTCCAGAGACCTCTTAGGAACATCCCAGGAAAATAAACCAATATTCTGTCAAAGCTGCAAAGAGTTTTCCCCCTTCCATTCTTTCAAACAGGATTTCTCAGAGTCTGGTCCCCAGACCTGCTGTGTTAGCCACCCCCACACAACTGTGTGAGCTGAGTAGAAAAAAAGTCTCAGAATTCCTGGGGATCTACATTTCTTCCCCTCTCTCTTCTCTTCTTCCTTCCTTCCTTCTTTCCTTCCTTCCTTCCTTCCTTCCTTCCTTCCTTCTTTCTTTCTTTCTTTCTTTCTTTCTTTCTTTCTTTCTTTCTTCCTCTCATACATTACATCCAGACCACAGTTCCCCTCCCTCCACTCCTCCCAGGCCTTCCCCACCAAGGAACCTGCATTTCCAATATGCTTCTTAGCTGGTTCAAGTCTGGCTGCCTTGAGACATCACTCTCAGGTCCAGTGTGGCTGTCTTTCCCTAGAAGGTGCCCCGTTTGACCTGCTTGTGTGGCGCCCACCTGTGTTCTTCTATTGAGAACCTTCCCCATCGCTTCCACTATCTCTTGACTGCTCCACTCAGTGGTGAAATATTCCTACGGGGTCTCCCCATGCTTGGTTAAGGTTTGGCATTCCTCAGTGAGAGAGGATGCCTGTGAAGGGGCTGGCAGGCTGGGGATCCCTGCAGAGTGGGGCCTGGAGCACTGTTTCCTATCAACAACCTGTCTGCCTTCTGCCTCCTGCCAAAGGCCTGAGAGCATTAGAGCCAAGGAGAGTCCAAGATGAGACTGGTAGGAGGCCTTGCTTACCTGTTGGGAGCTGAGAGGACCGAGGCATTCTTGGGGAAGCACAGCGTTGTGTGCACGTGCATGCATGTATGCACACGTGTGGTGTTTGTGTGTGTGTGTGTGTGTGTGTGTGTGTGTGTGTGTGTGTGTGTTTGAGACAGGATCTCATGTAGTCCAGCAGAGCCTCAAACTTGCTTTGAAGTGAGTAACTGAAGATGACCTTAAACTCCTGATCCTTCTACCTCTCCCTCGGGGCGGGGTGCAGGGATTACAGGCATACACACCATGCTGGGTTTATGCCTTGCTGCTGGGGATCCCCACCACCACCACCACACAAGGCTTCATGCATGCTAGTAAGCGCTCTAACAGATGAACTTCATGGCTAGCCTGTGTGTGTGTGTGTGTGTGTGTGTGTGTGTGTGTGTGTGTGTTTTAAGACTGCTTTATGAGTGAGGCTGGTCTTGAACTCCTGATCTTCCTGTTTCTGTCTCCAAAACGCTGATATTATAGAAGTTTGCCACCGCTCCTGGCTCTTCTGTCTGTATCTGAGGAAGATGCTGTTGTCTGAAAGTCTTTCTGCTTGTGGGGATGGGTGGGGGAGACCCTGTCATTTTCTAGCGCCAGCCCAGAGTCTACTGCCTGGCTGCAGTACTCAGGGCACCCTGCTCTCCTTTGTTTTAGGTGGGAGGAGTGAAAACTCATGAAACTCAGAGTTTCCCACAGCTTCCTTAGAGCTCACTGGCATGGTCTGTCTGAGAGGTTCGTCATTACTATTGGCCCAATCCAATAACTGTTAACCCAATCAACAGACACCAGACTAAGCTGCCTGTGCCCTAGACGGGCCGTCTCTGTTGTGTTGGTTGTGGGGAGAGCCAGGTTCCTGGGATCCAAGATTGGTGTCTGCCACCCAGTCCTGAAAAACAAAATTCTCTCCTTGTTCTTTGATGCTTGACCCACCCCCCACCCCCCAGCCAAACCTGCCTTACCAGTCCTGGTGCCCGCCTCCTCTGAGCTGGCTCATGGTAGATAGTGAGACTTGGAAAGGGCAGGCCTGACCTAGGAGGCTCTGCATGCTGACCACAGCCAGGAGGTTGGGGGAAGGAGCCCCTCTCTGTAAAAGGCTTAGAACTGTCTTGAAAAGGAAGAGAAAATTTGCTGAAGGGCCTCAGGGTTACTGAGGGTCCCAGGAATGAATGCTTCAAATATGGAGCTGATGAGTCAAGATTTCATATTTAATATATATGTATGTTTAATATTTGTTTTAATATTTCATATTAAAAATATATCAATCATACTAGTGGGCTGGAGAGATGGCTTAGCAGTTAAGAGCACTGGCTGTTTTTCCAGAGGACCCGGATTTAATTCCCAGCATCCACATGGCAGCTCACAACTGTCTGTAGCACCTGTTCCAGGGGATCTGACACCCTCACACAGACATGCATGCAGGCAAAACACAAATGTACATGAAAATAAGTGACTTTAAAAATTCATACAAACAGCAAAGGAAAAATAAACCTTCCCGACTGTCTGCTGGCAGGAGTGCCATTTATTGGGATCATTTATACCTTTTAGAGCAGGCCAGACTGGCAACTGAGGTCCAGAGAGGTGTAGCAACTTTCTACAGTCACACAGCAAGTTGGCAAGAGCGCTGGGGTTTCTGTCCCTGCCCACACTACATTGCCTCTTCAAGGTTGTTGGCGCGTGAGTTTGCTGCCATTTCAGAGAACCTTCCTCCGCATGCTCTAACCAGAGAATTCAGCTCTCACACTCCTCATTCCTGGAGTCCACAGATCCTGCTCTGAGGACAAGAGGGGCCCAGAGGCAGGAGTGTAGCAGGTGGCAGAGATGGACCTTGGGCCTCTTCTGTTCAGGCCACTTGCCACAAGTGCCTTTGTGCTTTCTATCTGCTCAGACAGTAGCTCTGTGGGAATGAGTAAGTGTGCAGAGTCTCCTTCCTGGCTTCCTATGGTCCCAGCTCCCTGGAGAGACAGGATGCTTGGGGAGGGAAAGCCGGTGCTGCTGACAGCTCCGATGACATTGCTAACAGCTCAGGGAAGCGGTCCTCTCAGATGTCCCCATCTTCATTCACAGGCCGTTCTGCAAGGCGGTGACCAGGTGACGTGAGAAAATTCCCCACTCATGAAAACGCCTCTTTAGGCCCTGTGCTCTGTGGAAGCCAGCTTTCATGGAAAAACCCCTAGGCCGACCAGCCTTGTTCCTGTTCCCTTTGTCAAAAGATGGTTTTTAGAATCCAATTAAAAATCTGTGGTTAAGATGGACCTGTTGACTCACACCCTAATTCCAGCACTTCGGAGGCAGAGGCAGGATTACTGCAGGTTTGAGGCCAGCCTTGAGGATCTTGTCTCAAATTTAAAAAAAAAAAATTTAAAGGGATGGATGGATGGATGGATGGATGGATGGATGGATGGATGGATGGACCAACAAACAAATGAGTCAATGAGTCAGTAGACTGGCTGTTCTTCACTGCTTTGGATTGTCCTGTAGACCCTGAGAAGTCCACAGTACTTGATCCATTCGCAGTGTTTTCTCAGTCCCCAAAGTTCAGAAGAGGACTCAGCCCATTATATTTTTTATTAGATTGTTACTCAGGATGATCCTGACCATAATTACGGATAAAGGTCCTCAGCCTTATTATGTAGAAGCTTTTATAGTTTACATTAAGGGAAACTTGGTTATTATCATATTGAAAGCAAAGCCAGGTCTTAGGGTTCACTAGCTGACCTCAGACTCACCGCATAGCCAAGAATGACCTTGAATTTCTGGTCCTCCTGCCTCTCAGGGTTGAGTGATGGGATTTCAGGCCTGTACTTCCTTGCCTGATGTGTGTGGTGTCTCCTGCATTCTAGCAAGCATTCCTACCAACTGAGCTACATCACCAGTCTTCAAACTAAATTATCTTTTACTTTAAAGATAGGTAGACTGGGTAGTGGTGGTGCACACTTTTAATCCCAGCACTCAGGAAACAGAGGCAGGTGGATCTCTGTGAGTTCGAGGCCAGCCTGGTCTACAGAATGAGTTCCAGTATAGCCAGGACAATACAGAGAAACCCTGTGTTGAAAAAAAATAGATATAATAGAAAGTTTGTCATTTTAATGATTTTTATGATTTGTTTTTTAAATATTTGTGTGCATGCGTGTGTGTATGCCCTTGGAGGCCAGCAGAGGCATTGGATCCCTTGAAGCAGAAGTTACAGGCCTGTGTGAGCCACCTGACGTGGGCACTGAGAACTGAACCTCTGCAAGAGCAGCGTGTGCTGGCAAGCGCTGTGCCATCCCTCCAGGCCCTATTTTAACCATTTAAAGTTGAACAACTGAGTAGCATGAAGACACCCTCCCTATTGCACAACTACGATCAGAGGCAGGGTGTCCACTTAGCCCTAGGGAGGTTCTAGGATTGACCACCCTAACTCCTAAACCTATTAAATGGCAATCCCTGTCCTTCTCTCCCCGCCGTCCGTGGCAGCCACCATTCCACCGTTTGCCTCTGTGAACTTTCTCGATAGATGTCGTGTAAGTGGGCACACAACATCTGTCTCGGCGCCCGGCTGTTTCGCGTAGCGTACTGCCCTCAAAATACACCCAGCTAGTGGGCTGTATCAGATTCCCTTTCACCTGTATGCCAACCACATTGTGTTTGTGCACTCGTTTGTGGCTCCAGGTTGCTTTCACCTTCTAGTGATTATGACTAATGCCGCTGCTCACATGTGTTCAAATACCTGCCTGGGCTGTGCTGTTGGTTGCTGTGGGCATGGACTCGGAAGTAGAAGCAGGGACCCCCATGTTCACTTTATGTTTGCTTTTTGGGGGGCTTTCCCCCAGGGTCTGCGTCATTTCGTGCTCCTGCCAGCAGTCACCATCAGGACCCGGTTTCTTCAGGACCCTGCCAGCACTTACGCCCTGAGGTTTCAGCAGCCATCCTGATGGGTGTAAGGTGGTGTCTTCTTGTGGTTTTGACTTGAATTTGTCTATAATGATGAAAGAGATGTTTTGTGAAAATGTTCGGGTGGTAGACTCTTAGCCACGATGTCCGGTGTTCATCCCGGCCCCGTTCCTCACTTTGTTCTCTGCTATTCTCTGCTGAGTCATTTGCCGCTCTCTCTACCTTCCCATCTGTGAAATAGGCTACATAGTAAACTGTAGGAAAAGGCGTAGTCGTGTGGGTGCTGAGAACTGAATCCTGGTTCTCTGCAAGAGCAGCAATTGCTCTTACCTGCTGAAGCCACCTCTCCATACCTAAAATAATTTTTTTTGTGATTTATTATCAAAAAGCGTTTGGTTTTATATGTCTACTACTTATATGCCCATGGTCTTAGAAAACTTTATAAAGCAAAAAGGGACTGTAAGTGGAAAAAAATTGTTGTTGTTTGGTTTTTCAGCTCAGGGTTTCTCTGTGTACCCCTGACTGTCCTGGAACGCGCTTTGTAGACCAGGCTGGACACAAGCTCACAGATTCTCCTGCCTTAGCCTCCCAAGTGATGGGATTAAAGGCATGAGCCATTAGACTTATTTTTATTATATGTAGGTGTGTATCATTATGTAGGTATGCACACACGTTTGTGAGTGCATGAGACTCCCCTGGAGCTGTGAGTTGTGTGACGTGGATGTTGGGAGATGAGCTCAGATCCTCTGCAAGAACAATATGCTTCCCCGCCGCCGCATACATGCAGACAGAACACTGTAAACAAAATAAATAAATAAATCTAAAAAAACCGCATACTGTAGTTGGGAGACAGAGGCAGGTGGATCTCTGGGAGTTCGAGGTCAGCATGGTCTGCAGAGTGAGTTCCAGGACAGCCAGGGATACACAGAGAAACCCTGTCTGCATGTATGCTTGCAGGCCAGAAGGGGGCATCAGATTTCATTACAGATGGTTGTGAGCTACCACGTGGATGCTGGGAATTGAACTCAGGACCTCTGTTAGAACAATCAGTGCTCTTAACCTCTGAGCCATCTCTCCAGCCCCCTACAGCATGCATTTTTAGTGGCTGAGTCATTTCCACAGCCTCAGCGAGCAGAAGGTTAAGAGAGCCTGCCGTACAACATCACATGTGTTGTCTGAGTGCTGGGCCTGAACAGAGCGTCAACAGCTGCCTTCCACCTCCTGGGCATGCTTTCTTCTCCACCTTGTCTTTTTCAAGGGCGGGAAAGGCCTCGCTTGGAACGAGAGGATAGCTAGAACCTGGTAGGGTGAGCACACCAGGGGGAGAATCCTGGGGGCCTCCTGGATGGGGCGGTGCCTGAGCGAGCGTGTGTAGAGCTGGCAGCTGCAGAACGTCTGAGAAGTGGGACACTAGCTGCCGTGTCCTTCCAGACAGGAACACTTCAACAAATGGCCAGCTAGGGAGTTGGTGCTCACGGATATGAAAAGCAGCGTGTTTTCATTGGGTACTGTGACCCTGGCCACATGCCACGCCTCCTGAGTCTCTCCTTATAGTGCCCATCTGATGTCCCAGCACGGGGCGGGGCTGGGTGGTGTTGCAACTCAGAGCTTCAGAGGGACCCTGGTTACAGCTTCTTCTATGTCATGGGGCAGCTGTCTAACCTGATCCTTCCCCCCCGGAGAAGATGACACGGGAGACAGTGATGCCCGCCTCCTCTTTAATGCTGAACTTAACACCCTTAGCAAGGCCTAGAGGATAGATGTACTAAAGGGAGAACAGAAGCCCTCCCCGCCTTTGCCTTTCCTTCTCATGGCCCAGTTTAAAAGTCACTTGCACGGGAGCTTCCCAATAGAATCATGGTCGGAGAGACATGCTCTCAGTGACAGTATTTCCCCGTTTCCCCTCTGTATCAGGTATTTACTTGCAACTCATTGATAGCTCATGTTGTTTCTTTGTCATGTCCTGTTTTTTTATTTTGTTTTTTGTTTTTTTTTTTTTTTTTTTTTTTTTTTTTTGAGACAGGGTTTTTCTGTGTAGCCTTGGCTGTCCTGAACTCACTCTGTAGACCAGACTGGCCTCGAACTCACAGAGATCCACCTGCCTTTGCCTCCGGAGTGCTGGGATTAAAGGCATATGCCACCACTACCCTACTCTGTTTTTGGTTTTATTTTGTTTTGTTTAATGACATTTATTTGTGTATGTGTGTTTGTGTATGTGTGTTTGTGTGTGTGTGTATGTGTGTGTAGATAGGCATATGTGCTTGCGCGAGCATGCATGTAGTCAGGCATGAAGTCATGCCTTCAGCAGACTGTTCTCTTCCAGTATACGGGTCCCAGGGACTGAACTCAGGTCGTACGCTTTAGCTGTACGTGTCCTTTTCCACTATGCCATCTTGCAGCCCAGGGAACAGATTTAAATGGTTCCAGTTTGGGGGACTTTTGTTCGTTTGTTTTAAGATTGATTTATTTTTGTGTGCATATCTGTGAGTGAGTGTATGCAACACATGTGTGGATACCAGACAAGGACGCCAGATCCTCTGGAACTGGAGTGACAGGTGGGTTGTGAGCCAACCATTGTGGGTGCTGGGAACCGAACTCACGTCCTCTGGGAGAGTAGGAAGTGCTCTTCACTGTGGAGCTACCGCTGTAGCCTTCAGCCCTCATTTCTGATGTGATAACCACTATTAGTAAAAATCTTCATGAGCAACAGTTCTTGGGGCCTTCAGTGAAGAATGTAAAGGGGTCCTGAGACCAGAAGGTTCAAGAGCTGTTGTATTTGGTGCGGGCTGGGAGGAGTCTTTCAATAGAAACCCCAGACTGTCAATCTGTTATGCTTTGTGTACAGCACCATCTTTGTCTTAAATATTTAGTCGTGAAGCCTCAGAGCAGCTAAAGGCAGGGTGTGAATAAAGAGGCAGGGTTGTGTCTCAGCGATAGCTTTTGGGGATTGGATAATGGCAGATTTGGCCTGCAGGTGATGGCTTTGCCACCCGATTTCTGAAGAGAGCGGGAGCCCTGTCTGTCGTTTACTTAGTGAATGCCAATAATTTCAGTAGAAACTGTGGCTTAGTTGCTCATGGTATAGGTCAAATAGTGTCTCGCTGTCAAAAGAAAGATGAAGAGGATAGACTGTCCCTGTAGTTGTAGCACCTTGCAGCAGGGGGATCTGAAGATCAAGGGCAGCCAGAGCTACACGACACCTTTTTGTAATCTTCCCCCCCTTCCCCATGACCCTCAGCCAATTAGGGCTGGGAAACTGGCCCTGTGTTAGAGACCCAAGCTGCCTACTCTATGTCGTCATTCTTTTAAATCCGTCAACTTACCCCTTCGTTTGACAACAAGCCTCACTGACTAGTTAGTCGATCAACCACGCACCAGAACAAAGCGACCCTCTTTAAAGTCCAACTGGGCATTCCTCGTATGCAATGTATAATCCGCAAGCAGTCGGTTTGCAAGGATGGCAATTGAAGCAGAGATGCCAGACATGGCCAAATTAGCTGGAAATGACTTTAAAAACAATTGTTAGAGGTAGGCCTGACGTTTCAGAGGACAGGAAGTCAAGATAGATGAAATCCGTGAAAGGTCCGGTAGGAAACTACTGTATCTGAAATGGGAAATTGTTGGTTGTTTTTTTCACTCTTTGCTCATTTGTTCGTTGGGGACCCGCTACCCAGCTCCCAAATAAATCACATTCAGTCTTATTCTTTCTTATAAATGCCTGGTCTCAGCTTGGCTTGTTTCTAGCCAGCTTTTCTTAAATTATCCTGTCTACCTTTTACCTCTGGACTTTTATCTTTACCCTGTATCTGTATACCTTTCTTTACTTCTTACTCTGTAGCTTGCTGGGTAGTTGTGTGGCTGGCCTCTGGAGTCCTCCTCCTCTCACTCCTAGATCCTCTCCTCTCAGATTTCTCCTCCTGTTTATTCTCTCTGTCCTCCCACCCCAGCTACCCCTTTCTCCTGCCTAGCTATTGGCCATTCAACTCCTTATTAAACCAGGTAATGTAGACAGGCAAAGTGACATCGCTTCACAGAGTTAAACAATTGCGACACAAAAGAATTCAACACATCCTTGCACCAATAAAACAACTATTCCACAGCATAAACAAATGTAACACATTTTTAATTAATATTCCACGACAGGAAACGTGCTAGATGAATTTAACTCTGCTAACCTGGATATTGTAGCGAGAAGACTAGGGAGCATGAATGAGAACTAGGAAAGTGTCAGACTAGACTGGAAAAAGAAGAAAGCTGGAGTGTGTGGCGAGGTTAGAACCTTAGTGGTATATTGGGCAGTTTAAAGCAGTTCAAGAAATGTGCATTTGCTGAACATGACCAGGCAAAGCTACATAGACCCTGTCTCAAAAAACGTAAATAAAAGAAAGAGAACTTGTTTCTAGGGGCTGGAGGGATGGTTCCGTGGTTAAGAACCCTGGCTCCTTGGCAATGGACTAGAGTTTGGTTCCTAGCATCTAGGCCAGGCAGCTCACAACTACTTTTGTAACTCTGTTTGGCTCCTGGAGATCTGACACCTTCTTCTGGTCTAGGAGAGTACCCCCATCCCTACCCAAGCACAACACACACCTATACATACGTATATAGACATAAATAAAAAAATAAATAAATCTTTAAAAAGAAATGTGTATTGGGATTCATAAAGGAAATGTAGACGATTGTTTGTGGGGCATAAAGACCAAAAGCTTCCAGAATTGATAAAAATACCAATCCACAGATCCAAAAAACACATCAGAGTCCAGGCGGCATGGGCAGTCACATCTAGACACATGGGCATAAACACATCTAGATACATTGATTTGAACTGAGGGAGACGGGAAAGCAGGTGAGAATCTGATAGATTCTGGAGAATAACGTGCAGGAAAACAAGAAGGCTTGATCAGTGGAGAACAATAGGAAATGCTGCTGACATCTAGATGGGGCAATCCTAGTCAGCGGATGATGGAGTTTTCTGAAGGCACCGAAACAGGCAAGGTGTGCCAGCCTATACTTCTGTGACCTATGGAATGATGTCCTTTTAGAAATGAGCCAAAAATGCAGACATTTTCAAAGGAAATATTAGGTTAAGTATACGCTCTACCACCAGTAGAGCTGTGTAACAAAAGATGTTAAATTCTTAGCAGACAAGCTTGGCTCTGTACAAGAGATTAAGGGCACCAGAAACACAAGGAGGGTTGTTTGGTTTTGGTTTTAAGTCTCACATTGCAGTCTAGACTGGCCTTGAACTTGCAGTCTTCCCACCTCCTGCCTCAGTTTCCCCCATTGGCACCATCCTGCCCAGCTTTAAAAGACTTAATTTTTTTCTTTATTTCTTTAAGAGATTTAACTATTTAAACTAAAGCAGACATCATAATGATGCATTGTGGATAACGTCCTTAAAAACTGAAAAGTAGGTACAAGAAATCAAGGCAGAGATAGGAAAAATACAAAACAAAGGGGAAGACATTTGACTTAAAGCTAACCATGTCATTAATTCATTAAAAATAAATGGTCTTGCCCAGGAGGTGGTAACTCACGCCTTTTATCCCAGTGTCCGGAGGCAGAGGCAGACAGATTTCTGAGTCTGAGGCCAGCCGAGTGAGTTCCAGGACAGTCTGGGCTACACAGAGAGACCCTGTCGCAAAAAAAACAAACTAACAAATAAAAATAAGTAAAAATTTAAAAATGGACTGCATAAACATAGTGGTGTACACCTTGAACCCTGGCACTCTGAGGCAGAGGCAGGTGCATCTCTGAGTTCAAGGCCAACCTGGTCTACGTAGTAAGACCCTGTCTCAAACAATCAATCAACTGATAGATGGATCACTTCCATTTAAAAGTGGCTCTTGGACTGGGGCTATAGCTCAGTGTTAGAGGACTTGCCTAAGATGCATAAATGCCCTACTTCGATCTCCAGCACTGTAATAAAAACGAAAGAAAACAAAGGGAAATAACTATCAGGTTGGGGAGAAAGGTAGGACTCAGCTATATAGGCTGCCGAAGGGAGATTCACTCTAACTCAGGTCAGTGGCAGGCTAAAAGTCAGAGGATGGAAATGCTATATCACAGTTACAAGACTAGCTAGATCGGCCATCGGAGGGCTCCAAATGGAGTTTTACTAATTACAGGCAGATCCATCAAGAAGACAAGGCAGGGCCACTTGTTCAAATACCTGATAGCTGAGTTCAAATGCACGAAGAGGGATCCGGTAGAGCAAGTTTTGTGGCTCTGAGCAGAAGATGGACCCGTGGATCCACTTCCTCATTCCAATCATGGACTTCGTGAGCCATGAAAAGGACAGACGTGGGTAGAAGAGCCGAACTCAGAGGCTTCATTCTGTGCTCAGCATTAAGACCAGCTGTTTTGTAACAAATAGGCCCCAATAGGAGGCTTGCCTTAAATAATAACCAAAGGATATTTCACCCCTAGCCTTTCTTGCCATGAACAGTTTGTTGGAAACTTCCAAGCTCCCATGGGATGCCAGCCGGGACCTGGGGCCATATTTGCTGGTGTTGGAGAAAGCTAGAAGGGGTGCTGGAGTGGCAGATAAGGCCATGGCCATTAGGAACTCTGGGTGGAGGACCTACACCATCAGAGAGGGAAGTGATGGCCACCCTGGTTTTTCGTATTTAAGATGTTGAAGGGAGCCTAGGTAGAGTAAGAGCAGGTAAGGGTGACTTCTCAGTAATAATGAAGAGCTGCCGGAAGAGGAAGCGGAGCTTCCCAGGGAGAAAGTGTGCCTGGCAGAGAGCACTGTGCTGCAGGCAACCCGGTGTGCCCACAAGCCCTGTGAGCCATGCTGGCCAAGTCTGTGTGCCCACCTGCCTACCTGCCCTTCTTCCCCTCCCTCTCTCCTTTTTACTTCTTCTTCTTCCTTCCTGTCCTCCCTCTCTTTATTCCCCCCTTTCCTCCCTTAAAGCAAAATGAGGGTAGCGATGCACAGCACATGCACTAATTAGCTCTCACTGTCAGCTTGACATAGCCAGAGTTGGCTGAGCAGTGAGTCTTCGTTGAGGAAGTGCTGGGATCAGCTGGACCTCTAGGATGTCTTTGGGGGTTGATGTAGGAGGGTCTAGCTCACCCTGGGTGGCACCATTCCTTTGGGCTGTATAAGAAGGCAAGTCAAGCGTGAGCTTCATGTTCCTGCTTAGCTTCCTGCCCTGAGATGGACTGGAACCTCGAAAGTGTATGCCAAATAAACCCTTTCCCTCCCTTAGCTGCTATTGGTCAAAGTGCTTTGTCCCAGCAATGGAACTGGAGGTGTAACTTAACCATTTTAACTATTTGCATTTTAACTATTTTTATTTAATTACATATAATAATAGGGTTTATTAATTTTGGCCGTTTTTAGTTATTCCAGGGGCATCAGGTACCTTCACATTGTGCACCTATGGCCACCACCCTGCCATCTGTCTCTAGTCCTCTGGGGACACCAAAACACTGTACCTACCAGATCGTCAACTCCCTGCTCTTCATCCCCTCCCCGTTTGTAACCACAACCACTCTGCTTTCCAGCTTTCTCAAACCCGACAGCGTGAGGTGCAGGGCGGAATTGCAGCACATGCATCTCTCCTGTGACTGGCTTACTTCACTTCGCACCGTGTCCTTAGGGTTCAGCTTGTGTCAGAATTTCCTTCCGTTTTAAGGCTGACTGTACTTCTAGGGGACAGTCAGAGTCCACTGTGGTTTTCCATTCATCTATTGATGGACACTTGGGTTACTTCCATCTTTTGACTATGGCAATCAATGCTGGTATAATATGATCATGATGTGGGCAGATGATTTTCTTTCTTTTGTCCTTTCAATGAGACGGGAATTAGTGTTTAGGTTGCTGGGGTGTGACGGTTTTACGTCATGTTTGTTGATACAATAGCAGCTTACTGGTCAAGTTTACCTTTGTGCGTCTGCAGTTCTAAGGATACGGACTGACAGACATGTTGCCGTCTTTTGACCCGATTCACTTTCTGACCATGGTCACTGGCTGGGCTGTCATTTGCTGTTTCCGCTGTGGTGATCATTAGCCGGCATGGTGAGCATACTGCTTCTGGAATTTTCTTCCTTGAGATGGTCTCACTACCTAATCCAAGACTGATGTCAAGTTTACTATGTAGCCGAGGATGACCTGAGTTTATTTACTATATAGCCGAGGATAGCCTCCTGCTTCCATCCTCTGAGTGCTGGGATTACAGGTGTGTCCCACCACACCTTATTTATGTAGTGCTGGGAATCGAACCCGGGGCTTTGAACAGGCTAGGCAAACGCTCTACCAAATGAGCTACTACTTTTGGAATTTTCTTCCAGAAATTCAAGAGCAAGTTGCCACCCTACCCAGAAAAACCTTATTCTCCGGTATCCATAGAAAGCCCTAGTAGATGGTCACATAACTCAGAGTGGCCATTGGCCTTCCAGACCCCTCCCTGCCCCTTCAGCCCGTGCCTTCACTCTGCAGTTTTATCACTTGCTTCCCCTGGTCCCATGTGTTTGAATCCACTCTGACATGCGTGTTTCATACCAGCTCTGTACTGCAGGGCCCGGGGCATAAGGAAGGCTCACTCCTGACTCCTCCATCTAGGCTCTCCTCATTGCTACCCAAATCCTAGCAGGTTGAATCCTCCTATCCCCGGCTGACAAGTTAGAGAACTGCACTTCAGAACTTCAGAGAAATAGGTTTGTGATTTTGTCCTTCTGTTGAATTCCAAAGCAGTTTCTCTGAGATCTCAGGGAGCTAGAGGGGGCATGGATCAATGTTCAGGGCATCTGCTGCTTCTTTTTTATCAATGAGAGGGATGGCTTAGGAGCCTGGAATTGGCTGAAGAATGAACAGCCCAAGCCTTAGATATTTGCATAAAGAAAACAGGGCCTGGCCCTAAGTGTAAACATGATGCCGGGGTAGCCGTAAGTTGGCAGCCTTTCCGGCTCCAGAGTGTGTAATGATTCTGCCAGGTTATGATGAAGATGCCTGTCACTTTCTAAAGAACCCAGGAAGTAGGGAAGCTCCAATCAAAACACGCTGCGGTCAGGCTGATCCGGCCCAGGATGTTCAACTGCCCTTGAAGTCAGAGCAAATGGGTGGACTCAGAGGACTTCCCACAGTGGGCAGTCCTTGAGGCCCAGCTGCCGAAGTCAGAAGTAGGATCAGAGCCCCTGCAGAGGGCGAAATGATTTGCTCGGTGTGACTTGGTGTCTCAACACTGAGCTGGGTCTCACGATAAGAGACCTCAGCTCCAGCGCTTGGAGCCACAGACATGATGAGCATCTTCATCTGGAAGGGGTGGTGGGAAGAGCCTAGGCTTCGGCCGGGTTAATCTCCCTCACCCAGCTCCTCCCGCGGCAGGTGTACCAACTATCCACACAGCAGTCAGCAGGGACCCAGAACGAGGTTGGCTGGAAGCGACCCTGTTTCCTGGGAGTCCTTCTAGCTCTAAGCCCATCCTTCACTCAGCCCACCTGAACAAGGCTCTCAGTAGAGCGCTTGCTGATAGTCACCTTTCACCCCTCCTTTCTTCTTCCCGTAGTAAAGCGCTGGCACAGCCTCAGATGGTGACTCCATCTGCACGACATCTGTCACTCTGTGATGTCAGCCAATGTACACCAGGGGCTGGTGTGCCCCCACCACGTCACTGCTACTCAAACACCCATGCCTTGCTGTTGAGAGAACCAGCTTTGTCTGGCGCCAGCAGGTGGACAGATACCGGGCATTGAGTGAGTGGGTCTGACGCTTTGGGTCCCCTTTGTAGCATGCTCCGGCCTCCCTCCCTCGGGAGGATCTCAACCAAGAAAAAAGTTCTCTGTAAGAGTTTCCAGGAGGTTCTTTGAATGCACTGTTGACGGATAACCCTATTTACCTGGGGCAGAGGTCTTCGGTTTCCCGCCCACTGGCCTAAAAGCCTTGATTATGCTGAACCTGGCCGAGCATCACCAAGAAGCCTAAGAAGTCTCCTCTTCCACCCCAAGCTTCTTTTCATTCTCTATTTTATTTTATTATTTGTGTGTGTGTGTGTGTGTGTGTGTGTGTGTGCGTGCGTGTGTGTGTGTGTCTGTCCACATGTGTTTGTGTGACTGTTTAGGCTTTAGATCCCCTGGAGCTGGAGTTACAGGTGTTTATGAACCACCTGCCTGGTCCCGGTCCTCTGCTAGGGCTCTCTGCGGCCCTTGTTTTCTCGGTCTGGGTGTTTGGAGAGGGCTCTCACCTCTTTGGATAGGGCCTTCAGAGCCAGCAGCATTCCAGGCCCTGGTTCCTTTCAGTAACTCTTAACCAGTGTCAATGTTTACCTGCGTGTTGTAAACCCTCCGAGGGTAGGGGTGGGGAGGAGAGATTTCAAAAGCAGGTGTTCTGTCAGCCAGAGTTAAAACTTAATCTGCTGTTTGGGTGTTTGGGGAGAGGGCCGGGAGGAGGAGCGCAGGGTGTTTATAACTCAGCCAATGCACCTGGAGTTGGATCTTCCCAGCATGCTCTCCGGCTTCTTGGGCCCCTGGAGAAGCAAGCTTAGGAAGCCCCCTTTGCTTCCTCCCTCGGCGGGGAAGTCAGTCCGTGGAAAGTGGGAGGACCAGAGCCCGCCTGTCGTTAAAAGGGTGGAAAGGTAAACAAAGAAAAAGTGAAATGATGTAACCGGCTCCGATCACAAGCCTGGGCTCCGCCGAAAATGTCCATTTTCTGAAGGAGGGGTGCAAGAAAGGATCCAGGCCCGCGCGCGGCACTCTCAGAATGGCCCTGGACGGCCCGGGGAGTAGAGGACCCCGGCGACTGCTCAAGGCCCAGGCTTGCAGAAAGAAATACGGTGAACTTCAGAAGAGGGCCTGAAAAACACCACCTTGGAAAGAATCCAAGAGCAAGTCAGACATTCTTTGGAGGGAGGCCACTGACAGGCTGTACCCTTGACCTTCTCCACGGCTCAGGTTTCTCATTAATAAACCGGAGTGAACACCAGCACCTTCAGAAATTAGCGTTATTTCTGGTGTTCACTTGACACAGAGTTCGGCGATTGTTTATGAGGTCAGTGTTGTTGGTCCCACCCTGTGGCACCCAGCATGGGATGTGCCAGAGGATGAGAGCCTAGGAAGTGACCCTGGGATAAACACTAAGCCCGTCTTCTGCCCCGCCGCCGCTCCCCCCCCCCCCCCCTTCACAGAAGCCTCTCTGACTTTTCTCTTTTCTCTGTTCACCTGGAAAGTGCTGGGGAGGCAGAGAGGGGAAGTGAGAGGGTACAAACGAAGGGGTGCAATGTAGTTGTCTAGGGCCATTGTCAGGAGCAGCAGGATTTGGGGGTTCTAAGGCTCTATGTTTAGGAGACTGTGGAGGAGTTAGTCCCCCTTCACTGTCGCTATCTCCTATGGGTAACAGCCATCCCTCCCTCCTCACCTCTCCTAAGGCCTCACTCATGACACAGGGTGCCAAGAAGTAGCTGGGTGACTCCAGCCTTTCTCCAGTTTGGGGCCATCACAGCGTGCACCCTGTCCCTCCATGGGAGTACGGGAGTCAGAACTACAGCTTTCTTGCTACCGCAGCATTTGATAGTAGAAAAGCCAGCAGTCAGCCCACACCTCTCCCACTGGAGGCTGAGAGGTTGCGTGAGAATGTGCTGTGGAGGTTTGAAGGGACATTGACAAGAGTGGGCGAGCTGAGCCTGGTGTGTGCATACAATGACCTTCAGGAAGCAGTGGCAGGAGGATAGATTTCAGGCTAGCCTGGCAGGCCTGAGAATAGTATGCTTCAAGCTAAAGGAAAGAAATTTTAAAATGCTCTGAGGGTGGGGGGAGAAGAGAGAGAGAGAGAGAGAGAGAGAGAGAGAGAGAGAGAGAGAGAGAGAGCCCTGCTAGAACTCTAAAGACTTAGCAAGTTCACAGTAATGCTTGGCCCACGGTGCTGCTGGCCCAGCATGACCCAGCGCGGGTCCTGATCAGCATAGCCTGCTCTGCTACTGCACTCTGCTTCCTTGGCTCATGCCGGGATCTGGATTTGCACCCTAAATCAGCCGAGACTCTGGAGTTTTGTGTTTGTTTGGAGACAAGATTTCATGTATCCTGGACTGGCCTCAAACTTGGTGTGTAGCCAAGGATGACCTTGAACTTCTGACTGAAAGCAGAGCTCTATCTAACCTTAGGCAGGCAACTCCTACCAACTGAGCTATATCTGCAGCCAGGAAGAGTGTATGTGCACCATGGTGCCGTCCGTCAATCTCAAGGTTAGCTTTTCTTCTAGCCCGTGAACGTCTCTGTATCAGGGTGAATCTCACGAAAGCCATTGGCCGTCGTTATTAACTTCACGTGGATGAATTCTGCTGTGCTTGTGATGAATCCAGAGAGCTGTAGCCTGTCTCCCTTTTAGGGGAAGATTCACTTCAAGATCACTGCAGACAAACCTCTTGTTGGAATATCTTTCTCCTGGGCCTGGTGGCCCTGTAGTGCCAGCTCCCCAAGAAACGGAGGCAGGAGGATTGCAGATTGAAGACCAGCATGAACAGCTTAATGAGACTTTTCCTAAAATAAATGTTTGTTATTATTATTTATTTATTTAAGGGATCAGAATGTAGATCAGTGGTAGAAGGCGTAGGTATCATGTATAAGGCAACCTCCACTAGAGCAAGTACTTGGGGAGGGGCTTAGGGCGGAGTAATAGTTCTTCTGTATTTCCTAATAAAATCAAACTCCTGAATTCAAGTTCAAAGTAGTTTTCAGTGGCTTGGGAGAAAGTAGGCTAGAGACTTTTTCCCAGGTAATGCCCTGAAAAGGCATTACAGGCAGGCACTTGTGAGCTGCCTGATGTGGAGGTGCTGGGAATTGAACTCAGGCCCTCTGTAAGAAGGGCGGCATGTGCTCTCAACCGCTAGACCATCTCTTTGGCCTTAGAGATCCTATCTCCAAAAACAAACAAACAAACAAACAAAAGAGAGACAAAGAGAAAAAGAAGTGCTTCAGGATTCAGTGGCACAGAGACTGACGCCGAACCGCACAGCCTCTGGTGGCTGGGGACTTTGTCCAGAGCTGAGGATGGACCCCAGGGCTTTGCAGGTGCTAGTGTGGCACTTTACCTCTGTGACACAGAGATCAGTACTTTAGCTTGCTTGTTTTGTGTCTTTATCTTTTGAGTACACAAAAATACAGTATCATAAAGTAAAGAAAGCATCGAGGGAGTGACAAGATGGCCCAGTAGGTAAAGCTCTCACTCCCTGCCTGACCTGAGTTTGATGCCTGGGACCTGCATGGTGGAAGGAGAGAACTGAGTTCTGCAAGTCGTTCTGTGAATTCTACAATAGACCCTGGTATACACACACACTAAATACAAATAAACTTGTAGCAAAAGAGCGTGTGTGTGTGCGTGTTTTAAATCATTGAGTTTATAGAGTGCTGCAATGTTGCCTTTCTTAGTTGCATATAATGTACTGCGTATGTGGTGCCTTCTTAGTGAGTGTATGAATGTATGCTTGATCTCTCTATCTCTGTGTGTGTGTGTGTTGTATGCACCCGCACAAGTGTGCAAGTGTTTAGAGAGGCTAGAAGACAGCATCGGATGCCCTGGAGCTGAAGTTACAGGCAGTTGTGAGCTACCTGATGTGGGTGCTAGGAACAGAATTTGCATCCCCTGTGAGAGAAGCAAGCACTCTTAACCACTGAGCCACCTCTCCATTATTCGGAAATTCTTACAGAAATAGTCCCTTTGCATACAATGCTTCCAACCCTCTGCTGTGGCTCCTGGTATAATGACGATCATGCCCGTGTGCACAGGATTCTCACGGAAGCCTATCTCTGCTCCTGTCTCCAGTCTACTCCAGGCTGGCCAGGGGTCTGCCAAGGCACCGGCGTGGCAACCTTTGCAATATAGAGAGCCTTGCAAATGCTGGTCCCTCCATCTCGAATCTTCTTCCCTGTCCCCTCCACCTGTGTCTGCCTACCCAGTCCTTCAATCCGAGTTTAGCAGTCTCTTTCAGGGGAAAGCCGTCCTTGATCTTGAACATACCCACCCCCTCACCATGCCACTGCGCGCTGCCACTTCACAGCCTCACTCGGCTTACTGTGGTGTCCGTTTCCCCCAGTGTACTGGGCGGTCCAGCTGGTTACCAGCATGCTTTGCGTCAGGAAGCCCTGAGCCTGTGTGTTGGGCCGGTGAATGAATGAATGACCCTCCTGGCAAGCACTGCTGCTTTTCCCACGAACCAGGGGCAGACCCTACTCTGTAGGAGGGCGGCTTTGGATGGCGTTGAGAGCTTCTGAGACCCAGACCACCAGACCAGCAAGGAGGCTGATTGGCAAGATGGAATGCCGCGGGTCCCTCTGGTATCCTGGATACCGAGAGGGTGGGAATGTAAACTGGGCCGAGAGGCTGCATTCTTGAAATTTCCCTGCAGCCTTGAAGGAGGCTAAAGGGAAGTGAACCTGACCTTGAAGTTCTCGCCTTTATTCTCCACCCCCACTTGAAAAGAAAAAAAAAATCAAGATAAAGGGTACAATCAGGCGCAACACATTCTTTGAGTGGCGGGGGGGGGGGGGGGGGGGGGGGAGATGGGGGGGTGGGCGGGGCGGTCTAGCAACTGGGTCCCAGCCACACTTCACTGTCATCCAGGTCCTCCTCTTGCTGGTGCAGGCCAGCAGCCTCAAGCCACTTTGTCTCTGACCTCCAAGGAGATGCTGAGGTTCCTGGTGGATGCTTCCGAAGCTCTTGCGGGAGCCTTCCCAGACAGGTCCTGTAATGAGATTGCTAGAAGATGGCTCTGAGTGTTAACTGTCCTCTTCACTAGTCACAGACATTCCGGGACCTCCCAGCACCCTTGTATACAAGGAATTATTATGCCGTTAGACAAAGGGGGAATTAGAGCTCAAAGAATTGCTGTCACGTGGCTCGGGGTGGAAGTGCTGGTGTTTGAACAGGGATCCCTCGCACAACACCCAAGCCTCAGCTCTAACCACTAGGCCTCCTTCCCCATCTGTACTCCCTACCTGGCCAAGCAGCACAGTTATTTTTGTCTTTCTGGACCTCATGCTCATTGGCCCACGTAAAGCTTGTCGAGGAAGATAGGGCTAGTCTGGTTCTTGCTGATGAGTGACGGATGTTTGGAGCAACTCATCTAACGGCAGGACTGAGTTCAGCCACAGCTCCGTCTACCTGCAGGCTTCAGCTTTCCTGCCTCTGGGAAGAGGGAAGCCTGTGTGGCACGGGACCGATCGCTTTCCTCTCTGCCCCTCTGTTTCCTTGTCTGTTGAATGAAGGCGCTGACACGCGGATGGGTTCAGAGCTGTGTCTTCAGATGGGTCTGCACTAAACGCGGCATGCCAGCCACGCTCCTGATTCCTGGTCCCAGCTGCCCACCTGAGTGGGAAGTGGGTGGATCCCATATGTGCATCTCAGCTGTCTGTGACTTTCAAAAGCCTGCCCAGTGTGAGCAGCTGTATCGGTGGCTTGTCTGACAGAATACGTGATTAAAAACAACTTAAGGAAGGAAAGGTGTGTTTATTTGGCTCACAGTGGGACTCGTAGTAGGCAAGGAAGGCACGGGGTTAGGAGCATATGGTGGCTGGTCACACTGTATCTGCATTCAAGAAGCAGACAGACAGTCAGACAGACAGACATGAGTGCTCTTTGTCCTGTCCTTTTTATTTAGTCTAAGACCCCAGCCCAGGGAATGACACCACTCACACCCAGGCTAGGTCTGACCACCAAAATTAAGTCTTTCTGAAAATACCACCAAAGCCTTGGGAAAAGGAATGTTTCCACGGTATCTCTACATTCAGTCAAACCGATGAAGAAGATTGGCCTCCGAAGCGGCTCTTTTTGTTTCTTTGTTTTCTCGGTCCAGCGAAGGAGCCAAGCGGGGTGTGTGTTTGTCACTTTTAAGCACAGCACTAGCCGTGTGTGGTCACGCACATCTGTAACCCCATGCGTGATACCTGAGGCCAGGGCAGTAGGATCACTGGAAAGTTAAGGCTAGCTTAAGTGCCATAGAGAATTACAAGCAAACCTGGGCTCAATGAGGGGGGCATTATTTCAACAAAATCATTACCCCCACAAAACATCGACAACAGCAAAACACAGGATCTGGTGAACTCTGGCCTCCTCAGGACCCCAACAAAAGGATCCAAGCTTCTTGTGTGTGGATACTGCCTGAACCCGGAAGGGACTCATCTTTTCACACGTGCAGAACTCACGTTGGTATTCTGATGTACGGGATATCTCTAGGAGTTAGTAGTTGGTGGAGCAGAGCTACTGCTAAGCCTCACTGTTCACATCTCTGCTCCTTGGCTCTGCAGCCTATAGCTGGGCGGGAAACCCAGCCTGGCTGTGCCTTTGTTTCTCACATGTGGGAAGAGTAGTAATAACTACCTCAGACCCCCGCTTTCTTTCTTTTTTTTTCAAAGAACTTTTCTTTAATGACTTATTTTTTTTCTTTTATGTGCATTGGCTGTTTTGCTTGACCTGCTTGCCTGTAGGTCTCTATGAGGGCGTCAGATCCCCTGGAAATGGAGTGACAGACATTTGTGAGCTGCCATGTGGTTGCTGGGAATTGAACCCAGGTCCTCTGGAAGAGCAACCAGTGCTCTTGACTACTGAGCCATTTCTCCAGCTCCAGACCCCAGGTTTCAACTAGAAAGATACTAGCTATTAAGAAAAAACGTTGTTTCATTATTTATTTACATGTTTAGGTGTGTATCTGAGTACATGTGGACACTTATGTGCACATGTGAGTGCAACCCCCAAGGAAACCAGGAAGAGGGTGTGGATCCCCTGGAGCTGGAGTTACAGGCAGTTCTGAACTGCCTGACAAGGGTGTAGGGAACTGAAATCCGGGTCCTTTGCAAGAGCAGTCAGTACTTGTTAACTGGGAGCAATTCTCCAGCCCCCAATACTAGCTCTTCTACTCTTTCCACCAACCTCGTTAAGGCACCGGTCAGTCATCTCAGTATGTGGGAGGTTGAGGCAGAAGAATATCAACTCTGGGGTCAGCTGGGGCTATATAATAAGGGCTGTGCACAAAAAGCAATAGATAAAACTGCTACAGATATCAATAGCATCTGAAATCCAGAATGATACAAAATCCAAAAATTTTTAAACACCAATACATGACCCACAGGTTGAAAATTTTACAGACCTCATGTGACAAAGAGGGTAATAGCAGAAACACAGGCACTAGAAATATTATATAAAACTACCTGTAACCTACATGTAGAAGGTATGCATGAGACAGACTTATTTATTTATTGGTGTATGTGTGTGCATAATGTAGGGACACACATATGGAGGTCAGAATCTAAAACCCTACAGAGTTAGTTTTCTCTTTGTATCTTTATTTAGGTTCTGGAGATCAAACTGAGGCCACCAGGTTTATACCACAAACACCTTTACCTGCTGAGCCGCATCACTGACTGAATAGAGGATTTTTTTTTTTCTGTGAAACATAAGATTCATTTTAAGCTTAGACCTGGTTTCATTCCCTAAGATCGTTGTGAAATCTGAAACACCTTTGGTCTCAAGAATTTCACAGTACAAGAATCCTTGTGTTAATCTTGGTGGAGAACCTGTGGTTTCTCACATTCAGCCACAGCTGGAAAAGGACACTGAGTTGACCAGCCCTGGGTTACACAGAGTAACTAGAGGGGCCTCCTAAGGTAGGAAGGTGGCCTCATGTTCCTCCCTCTGGCTGCTCAGCCTTCTTCACCCACTGCTGATGGACAACACTTCCCACGCGATCCTGGTTTCCCGAGCCCAGCCCCACAGTTGAAGGAAAAAATGTCGCTGTGTTTCTTTCCTCTTAGGCTGTGAGGGACCTCAGGACGAACTCTTCAACTCAACCTTTGAACAATCATCCTCAGTGTCTTTTATCTAAAGAAACTGCCATTTTCTCCCCCGTGCCCCTCCTCCATCCGGCACATGTGGCATTGTCTGGAAACAATTTTTTGTTGTTGTTGTTGTCATAACCAGATGGTTAGCTTTGATGATTAAAGGCAAGGAATGAGAATAAACACCCTACTGTGCATAGGGCAGTCCTACTGTGCATAGGGCAACCCCCCACAACAAATAGATCCAGGTCTATAGTCAGTAATGTTTCATGGTGAAGACCAAGTTCAAAAAGCCCTGAGATACATACCGAGCACCCTCAGTGCAGACGCAGTGATGAAGGGAGTAGACTTGGCTTGTGTGGATCTTGTGAGGTCTAGAGGGCGTGATGAATACTTAAGTGAATTACACGTTCAGGGAAACAAAGAAATAACAATTGCCAATTGTCACAAGTTCATGAAGGAAGTAAATGATGTCATAGTGGGAAGGAACTAGGGACCAATTAAGATGGCTCATTCAGATAAGAACGTGACCCTTAACCTGGGATCCCAGAGCTCTGGAGTTAACCAGGCTAGAGAGAAAGAGGGAGGAGGGTGTGTGGTGGTGCTCGCCTCTAATCGCAGTACTTCAGAGACAGGCAGGATGGTGCCGAGTTTGGGAACAGCGTGGGCTACATAGTAGCCCAATTTCAAAGAAAAACAGAGAGCACATGCACACACACACACACACACACGGACTGGGGAAGCAGAGACAAAGATATTATGAATTAGAAGGGATTTTACAATATTGAAAATACTAGGATAACCAGACAGTGGTGGCACACACCTTTAATCCCAGCGCTCCAGAGGCAGGTGGATCTCTGTGAGTTCGAAACCAGCCTGGCCTACAAAGTGAGCTTTAGGACAGCAAAGGCTATGTTACACAGAGAAACCCCATTTCGGTGGTGGCAGGGGGCTGGCATAAAGTCAGACATTGGGAAGCAGAAGCCGGCAGATTTCTGTGAGTTTGAGGCCAGCCTGGTCTACATAGCAAGTTCCAGAACACTAAAGGCTATGTAGTGAGACTCTGTCTCAAACAACAACCAAAAAAGGAGGGAGGGCATGCTAGGAGGTGTTAGGAAACCAGGCCTAGACATTTGAGCACCAGGGAAACCACTGGCTCCTTTGAAGGTGTGGGGACAGCTAGAATGATAAAACTAGAACTTGTCAGCTGTGTTCTTCATGAAAGCCAGTTACAATCTCTGTCTGTGGGGGCATCCTGAGGCGGGGAGGGGAAAGGGGGGAGCTGCTGCACTGCCAGCTGCATAGGAAGAGAGAAAGTAGGCAGACAGTTTGGAGGACCTGGGTGAGGAGGTCACTTGAGGTTCAAGAGACTGTTACTTGGTTTGTGGTTTTGCTAAGTAGTTCCTACTTCAAGTCCTGGGTCCTCTGTGTTGGAGACCTTGTTCTGTGGCTGTGAAGGCTCAGGGCAGCTAGTGACTTGCCGCTTCTGCCACTTATTAGCTATGTCACCCTAGGGAATGCATGTCACCTTAGCTTCTTCATCTATAGAGTGGGAAAAATAGAATCCCATTTTGTGTTGGGGATGCTATTTCGAGTTATCCATCAGGAACATGGGGCATACCTCATGGTGTAGTTAGCCTAGGTAATAGACGCTAGTATGTTTAACTGAATTCTTAAACATCTCTACGAAGGACTTTCTTTTTTTCCTGTGCTGGACATGGAACTGAGGCCTTGCCCATACTAGGTCAGTGTGGAGCTTTGAATAGGGATGGCCCCTATAGACTCGCGTGTTTGAATGTTTGATCCACAGGGAGTGGCGCTGTCAGGAGGTGTGGCTGGTTGGAGTAGGTGTAGCCTTGTTGCAGGCTTTGAGATCTCGAATGTTCAAGCCACAGCCAGTGTGGCACACAGTCAGGGTCCTTCTGCTGCCTGTGGATCAAGAAGTAGAACTCTCAGCTCCTTCTCCAGCACCTTGTCTGCCTGCATGCCACCATGTTTCCCACCATGATGATAATGGACTAAACCTCTGAAACTGTAAGCCACCCCAATTAAATGTTTTTCTTTTATAAGAGTTGCGGTAGTCATGGTGTCTCTTCACTGCAATAGATACCCAAACTAAAACAGCCAGTGTGTGTCATAGGGCTATATGCCCACCCTGGAGTCTTTCTGTTTCTAGTCATCGGTATTGTTAATTCATCCACTTCAAACTCATAGTCCAGTGACTTTTAGTATGTTCACAGCATGCTACAACCATCTTGACACTTACCTTTGGAAGTCTGCATTCCTTAGTTTTCATCTCTAGGTTCTCCTGCCTAGCTGTGGGCAAGTGATGACCCACTGTCTGCTACTGGACATTTCCTTTTCTGAACTTCTTTTCTTCTTCCTTTCTAAAAGCTCATTCATATACATTTCTGGTTTGTTTTTTGTTGTATTTCATGTTTTGGAGTATGGTATATATATGTGTTTGTGTGTGCATGTGTGTGTGCATATGTGTGTTTGTGTGTACATGAAGAGGCTAGAGAGTCTTCCCCTAATTCTTTCCAATTTAACTTTTTTAGATCTGTGTGTGTGTGTGTGTGTGTGTGTGTGTGTATGTGTGTGTGTAGGAATGCACATGCCGTGGCACACATGTACAAGTCAAAGGACAAATTGTGGGAGTCACTTTTCTCCCTGTGTAGCTTCTGGGGATTGAATTTAGACATTCAGGGTTGTGCGGCAAGCACCTTTCCATTCTGAGCCATCTCAATGGCCTTGTGAGAAATATTCACTTCTTCTATGGGTACGACTTTGCCCGCATGGATGTCCGGTGCCTGTGAACTCAGAAGAAGATGCTAGATTCCCCTAGACCTGGAGTTATGGGTCAATGTGGAGTCATAGTGTAGGTGCTGGGTGCTGAACCTTGGTCCCTTTGCAAGAACGGCAAGTGAGATATTGCTCCAGGTCCTGCTGACCTTACATTTTAAGACAGGGTCTCTTACTGACCTAGAGCTCCCCCATTGGTTAGACTGTCGGGCCAGGCAGAGCCCAAGATCCTTCCATATTCTATCCTGTATTACTGAGCTTATAGGAACACACTACTCTGCACGCACCCTTCTTCTGTGTGCCCTCCTGGGCACTTTCTACCTAGCAGTTATCATGCCGGGAGCCAGACAGACCAGGGAAGTCAGGGCAGACATGCCCCTGCCTGGCTAAGCATCTAGGATGACAATATGCAGTAATCAAAGACCACTGTATGAAGGGCGAGGACAGTGCAGTGTTCCAAGATACAACAGGTGGGGTCTGGAGCTTGTTATCAACAGATAAGACCGGGAGATGGGGTTTGTGGGGCTTCCAGGGGAGAAGATCTTCAGGAGTCCTGTTACCCAGGCAGAGATGAAGTGAGGGAAAACAGCCCCCTCAGTGGGGCTCAAGCCCTTGGGAGAAGGGCTGGATGGCCTCTGTCCTGAGAAGCCAAGCACTTCCTCAGCCCCCTTCTCGGGCACAGGCTGCCTGAGAAAAGTCTCTCCGGTTGAGGCTCCAGGCAGGAACATATCTGACTGTCGGGCATTGCCACTTTCTGTCAGAAAAACACGGGTTTTGATCCTTCTTCTCATCTTTAAGATCAAAAGGCTGGCGTGCTTCAGATCAGAACCGGGCCGGCGCTTTTCATCTCCTGCCCTCTGGGCACTTGGCCTTTCAAATGGCGAGGAAGATCCGCTGCACTTCAGAGGGATTGTGGGTGTCTTTTGCTGGTTTTTTTTTTTTTTAAATGAATTTGGGAAAAAGTAAAGGTTTCAGTCACCAGATGCAAAACTGCCTGCTGTTTTGGCTAACGGCCCTTCCTTATCGCCTTCTGAGCCAGACAGAGGACCTGGTGGCTCACTGAAGGTCAGTAGAAGGAAGCGCTTGCTACCAGCCGTAAAAGCCATCCTCATCCTGGAGCAGGTCCGCATTAGGGACAGAGATACTGGGATCACCTGCCCCCTTAGACTCTAAGGCCTAGGCTCTTGCTGTTCTTGCGCCCCATCAACTCCAGGGCCACAGTGTGGGGTGCGATGGTGTAGGATACTGGGGTAGATTGCTTCAGCAGACAATGAGATGTTCCGTGGTGGGGAACCCCAGTGTGGATGGATGCGGAGAGGTGCTGAGACTTCTGGACCTGTTTTCCAGGTGTGGGGAAGATTCTCCCCAGCTCCTGAGCAGCTAACACCTTTGATTCTGAGTTGTGTGCAGACAGGAAGGTGGAGGAGAGACACACAGCCCCGGGTCATTGGAAACTCTAGAAGCCGATGGAGCCAAACAGAGGAGGGCCGATAGAAGATCCAGGTTATGTTATGTGTGGCATGCTGTGGATGTATTAAAGGAATTATGGGACACGCGCCCCACCTAGGAGTTCGCTCAGGGAAGCATCCCCGGGAGCTGTAAGGGGTGACATTGGATTGAATGCACACCAGCAAAAGTCAAACAGAGTGCATCCTAGGGCCAAGAAAAGCAAAATGGACCAATTCGGAGTAGGTTAAATGCTTTCAGAAGACACTCGTAGACATATGAAGGTGGAGAGAGACACAGTAAGTAGACGGGACACACTACATGACAGATGGGGTTCCTGCGGAGAGAGAATCCCCAAAGAGTGAAGGAGGAAGAGCCTGAGAGGTTCAGTGAAGAAAACCATCCTGGATTCATTCTTTCTTTTAAAGGGTTTATTTATTTTTATTTTATGTATATGAATGTCTGCGTACATGAAAGTATGTGCACTATATGTGTTTCTGGCATCCTTGAGAGTCAGAAGAGGCCATCAATCTCCCAGAACTGGAGCTATAGGTGATTGTGGGCCATCATGTGTCTACTGGGAATCCAACCTGGGTCTTCTGCAAGATAACAAGCCCTCTAAACCACTGAGCCATCTCTCCAGTCCCTCTTCACAGATTCCTGAGTAAAAATCGAGCATAAGAAAGTACTGGAGGCTCATACTGGACATGACTGAGGGCCCTGGGTAAAGCCTTTGGGCATTTCCACTCATGGGGCAGTGGGGCTTGACCACATGTCCACCGCCAGTGCCGATGTCAGCACCAGCAGCGAGCAAGGGGCGTTCTTTCTGCAATTATCTTCCCAAAACGCTTAGACTACTGAAAGCTTGGGGTTCAACCCTGGGACTACTACCCCAACCCTAAGACCCCAGGGTTCAGCATTTATTTTCATTGTACAGATTGAGCCCCCTACCTAGAATTTACCCAACTTTCCTTTCCTTTCCACTGACGATAGTCATTGTTTTGAAAGTCGTGAGGTCCCTTGTTTCAGGAGCGGAATGAAGGGACCTCATCTTGATTGGATGTTACCACATGTCTGCCCTTGAAGATTCGTGACACCCCTGCTGATTCGAGTGTTAACCATGAAACAGGCTTTGTGCTGTGCCCCCATTTCCCTATATACTTTCATAACAAGCACGGTCATCACCCATTTTACAGATGAGGAACACTGAGCCCCACCAAGAGGGGGTAACTTCACAGGGTCACAGAGTGCAGGACCCCCTGACTCTAGAATACCTCTTCCTCCACCACCCTCCCCTGCTTGCCAGCGGCAATGTACACGGCAAAGGAGTCCTGACTTACACTTCAAGGGTTGAATGCTTGCTTCCACTGGCATTACTTCCTGGTTCTCAGGGACTTAGTCTCTTAGAAGCTCTCCCCCCACCCAGTCATTCATGGATGGAATTTCTTAATAGTTCATGCTCTGCTTCCTTGCCCAGCTAGGCATTAAAGAACCCTGCTCGGTCTGGTCCCCCACCCCCACTCCCTGTAACTAACTTCTGGCTCTTACACAACCCAGCAAAGGACAGCTCGTGAGGCCTGTCCTTCTGATTGTTTAAACAGAGCTCTTCCTAGACTTACTGTCCACCTAGAGTGACCGCAATGGGGCAGTGGTGACAATGTTCTCATTGTCTCTCTCTTGAGTTTTCTGTGTCAGCGAAGGAGATGTGTTGAATATCTGAAGGTAGCTTTACATCTAACTTTTTTTAAAAAGAATGCATCGGCCTGAAAATATGCTACCAGTCTGCAAGACTTATGAGTTGTCTTCCCCAATCTTGAGAGAGGTGGGTATCCCAAGGGGCAGAATCGTTGGTTTAAACGGGATCCTGTCTATAATACCAGCATTCCAGATGCTTGGGTGGGAAGGTCTCAAGTTCAAGACCAACTTGGCTTCATCCCAAGACCTTGTTTCTTAGCAAACAACAAAGTCTGGGTTCAACAAAGGGGCAATATACATAAAGCAAGAGGCATGCCAATCACTCTGGTCTTGTGTTATTTACATTACACTGTATCCTATACATGAATTGATTTCACATGGTACCCAGTGAGTTTGTACAATTACCATATGTCAAGTAAAATCCCAAAGGAAGGAAACTGTAGGTAGGGGAAAAATTCTAGGTTCTATGCCTAAAGTGTTCAGTGGTGGGTTAAGAAACCTTGCTGGGCTACATTACCTGAACTTTGATTTTCTCATCTGTAAATTATAAAGATGACTTTTGTCCTGCACAATCGGCCTATGGGTCAGAGTGATATAGCAGGTGTTTCCTTCATGGTGGGATACGTTACGAAAAATGCATTGTGGGTCAACGTCATCATTGTATGAATGTCACAGTATGCTCTTCTGTAGACAGCCCAAGGCGGTCACTTGACATGGCCTCTTGTGTCCAAGAGACACAGTAAACAGTGAGATGGGACTGCTGCCTTTGTGACGTGGTCTGCTGCTTTACAGTAAACTTTCTTATTCAAAAGAAAGAATGTGTAAGCTCTATAAATACAGTACTGCAGTGTGGTCAGCTCGTAATCCGGCCAGAGTTGCTTATTGGCACGACCAAATATTGTAGCCCACAGACACCTGAGGGGTGCGTTACACGGCTGTGTGGGATGGCTGCAAGGCCGTCTGTGTGGGAATGGGTCCAGCCCCTCGCTGACTGTAGCGATGCCACACGGCCCATGACTATATTGAACAGAGCTGAGGTGGCGGTTGCAGCTATGACCTGACTATTAGTATGGGCCACGGCGGTGTTTATTTACTGCATAAGTATTTTGACACAAGAGCAAAACCTGACAGCTCTTCTCATTTGACTTTTCAATAGCTCATAGGGAAGACTGTTTTCTTTTATGAAATATTAGAAGGACCACTCCGTTTTCCTGGTAGCCTCTTTTAACCCTTTAGAGTCACTGATATTCTTCCATTCACACAGACCTGTTATCTCAGCGTGGTGGCTTCATCTCCTTAACTGTTAACCACCTCTCTCCTTGGATATGGTTTGAGTAGTTCCTCAATGTCACTTTCAGCAACTTTGTGAAACCCTGGCTCTTCGAGTACCAGTGATGTACACTGTATTTACATTGCTTAGACGTCTGACTAGCCCGTGCGGGCTTCGGCTGCCACTGCTGATGGTCCAGACACTGTTATTAGAGAAGGAACAATGCTTAAGCAGGCACTGGTTTCATAAGCTCACATTTTATGGGTCAAACTTTCATATTTTGATGACTATTGCTTTACCAAGTAATCTAAGTATGGGGATAAAACAAACAACAACAATAACAATAACAAAACCGAAATAACCCGTTTCCAAATTCCTCATGATGAGAACAGTCTAGATTTGAACCTAAGCCTCTATTTACATGATATCAGTAGCTCTTGATAAGATAGCTTCAATTACTCCCCAGAATAAAGGGAACAGTGTTGTCCACTAATGTAGGGAATTTCCATAAAGGGGCTATGAAGTAGTTGCAATGAATTTCACCTGGTCTTCATGGACACTTCCCACAAAGGCTGAATATGGTCATTCCTAATTAAAACAAAACAAAAAAAGATGTATTTGTGGACCAGTTTTTCTGTGGTCCTGCAGTTCATGAATTCTGTAGTACTTTGTAGACCAAGATTTGTACAGCAGGTTGAAGGGATTGAAGATCATACTTCAGCCATGACTAGAGTACTGTGTGTTGAGAGGCCCTGTCTCTCCAGGACCCGCTGGGCAGGGAGGAATGATAACCCTATCTCATGGCAACCAGATGAATGGTGAGCTAGCCTGCAGGTTTGTTGGGAATGCCACGGTCCTGGCAATCTTGCCACCTGTAGCCACTGCTCCTGTATTAGTACCCTGTGTCTGATATAAAAAGGACAAAGGGGAAGATGTGGGAGGGGCAGGCTCCTTCAGATGTGCTAGGCTAAGAATCTGAATTTTGCAGGTAGAAAAACATGGTAACGTGATACTTGCACACACTTAGTAGGTTCCCCTGAAATTCTTACCTGGAGATCAAACAAATGGCAGATGCCTGATGTGTCTGAATATCCTGTTTGGCTCTGAGCTGAGGAATTCCAACAAGTCACTGTGGAGAAACCTCTCCAAAGAATTAGCATTAGTTAAAAAGTAAAAACTAGTGACCTCCCAGGGCTCAAGTTTGGTATGCTGTCCCGGTGAGATGGTTTCATAAGTGGGTGGCAGCTTAGAAGTGACTGTCGGCTGTGCTTTTTTAAGTTGACACAGGCATTTGGTTCTATGTATTTGAGGTGCGCCACTTGGCTTGAGCCAGGCCCTGTGTTTCATCTAATCTCCCAAGGTTCTTTTTTTTTAAAATTTATTTATTATGTATACAACATTCTGCCTCCGTGTATGCCTGCAGGCCAGAAGAGGGCACCAGATCTCATTACAGATGGCTGTGAGCCACCATGTGGTTGCTGGGAATTGAACTTAGGACCTCTGGAAGAGCAGCCAGTGCTCTTAACCTCTGAACCATCTCTCCAGCCCTCTCCCAGGGTTCTTGCTCTTGGACACGGGAGCACCAGGCAGACATTTTAGAGATAATTTCAGTCTCAGGGGCCAGGCAGGTAGGAAGAGCGGAGTAAAGCAGAAGGCTATAGGTTCTCCTTTGACAGTCATAGTTTCCCTTGTCCCCACAAAGTTAATCTAAGTCTTTGACACTGGATTTACATACAGTCTGGACTCTATCTCCTTCTTCTGGCATGGGAGTTCGGGGTGCGGTCCTTGGAAACCACCTCCAACCATTGGCCAACCCCTACCCACTGAGCACCAGATCCTCCCTGGAGGCCAAGGTCAAGGTCTGTCCAGGTCAGCTACACTGACGGTGTGCTGCAGCTGTGCCGTTGTAGACAGCTGGAGCTCTTGACTTAGTGGAGTAAGATCACTGGCCCTCCTGGGCCAACCCCAGAAGGGAGGGCTTTTGTGATAGTTAATATCAGCTTGACAGAATTTAGGATCGCCTAGGATACACGCCTCTGTACCTGCGATGACTTATTGAGAATGGGTTCATTGAGATGGGAGACCCTCCTTAACTGGGGCCCTGGACTAAATAAAAAGTGAAAGCAAGTTGAACACTACTGACTTCCTGCCCACGAATGCAATGCCACTAGCTAACCTTCTGCTCCTGCCACCATGCCTCTCTTACCATGATGACCCCTCCAGATGTAAAGCAAAGTAAACCCTTTCTCCCTTGTTGCTTTTGTCAGAGTATTTTGTTGTGGAAATATGGAAAGTAGTACAGAGCTCCTCTGGGGCTGCTCCTCAGTTCACCCAACAGAATAGGAGAGGCCCATACCCCAGTGTTGCCCACGCTCCACTCAACCACACTGCAAGATGGAGCTTGGCAACCCCAGCATCTTCTTGCACCTCCTCCGATATGCCATCGAGAGTGAGGTTTGCTCCTTCCCTTGGGACCTGTCTTTGGGTCTCCCACTGAAGTAGCACCACATCCCTCCTTTACCATTCAGGCATCTCATGCCCCGTGAGCATTCTCTTTTCCCTCTGCAGCTTTTGGTGTCAGGGCTGTTTCGTTACCAGCCTGGAGATATCTGGTGACGTTTGTTCTAAGCGTTTTTTCATTCTCTGAAACAGAGTCTCACCCTGTAGATCAGACTGACCTGGAATTTGCTCGTTCCAACGTCAACCTTCTAGTGCTGCGATGACAGGCATGTACCACCACACTGTATGTACTTGTGATCCTTATTGTAGATCAAGAATAATTCTGGCCACTGGCCACTGTGGACACGGCAGTGGGCTGGTCTTAATCTCTGCCTTTACAGAGGTCATCATCCCCAGGGAAAGACTGTAAGGCATGGTGAGACGCTCGGAACACAGCCAGAGGGGCTGTGGGCATACGAACATGAGTCCTAACTGGATCTGGATGAGTAGAGGTGTCTTGCTCAGGTGAACAGCCCTTTAATTGTTTATCATATCTATCTACCACGTAACGGAGCACTGAATACCACTTCATCCAAATGCTACGCAAATCCCTGAGAGTCTTGAACTGTCTGTCATATTCTTCCCTTCCCAGAGGTCACTCCTCCACAGTACACTGCCGTACACAGGACACACAACTGACAAGTGGCAGCCCTGGCATCTGTGTTTGGGACATGACATATGTGTGTGTGTGCACGCACGTGCATGTGAGTGTGTGTGTGTGTGTATGGATATAAGACTGGGTAGCAAAAGCTCATAGACCAAGGCCATCACCCTAACACCCTCTCCTGTCTTCCTCCCAGCGAGGGGCACATCCCCAGGATGTTTGCAGGCTTATTCCGCCTGGGCAGTTACCCAGGCTTCTTTAATCCACAGCCGGATGGGGACTGCTGCTGGCAGAGAGAAGGGCCACACATCATTGTCCCTTTCACTGAAGCACACCTCTCAAGAAGTTCCGGGGTGGGGCGGGAGCTTGGCTGCAAACACAGGCCAGCCATTATGCCACTTCAGCAGGCCAGACAAGACCTACACATCTTGCCAGCTGGGGGTGATGGCCATCACAAACATTTCCAAGGAGGAAATACAAAGGCTCCATCCGGAGGGCTGGGGATGAGGAGGATCGAAGTGTTGTTGTCTGGTCAGGGTCCGCTGGAGAAACACAAAGGGGAAAATGATCAACCCAGGAAAGCTCTTCCTGAATGTGGCCCAGCAGGAATTCGGGTGGGGCGAGGCTTAAGGTATCAAGCCCCCAAAACTGTGGTCTGAATCTTTTGCTTGGGGGAAACGTGAAGGATTTTCTCTCCCTGAGATGAAATTGCTGAGTGGTGTGACAATGCCCTGCTAATCTACCTGGAGTGCTTCATGTGCCAGCTGTCCTGGCTGGTACTGCATGCCGTCCTATACCTCTCTGCCTCTCTGTTAGTGTTCCCATTCTACCTAGAAGAAAATGAAGCAAAGCGAGATTTACTGATACGCCCAAGGCTCTAGAGTTGTTCTTGCTGGGGCCGTCCACAGTGAGATGATTGCCACTTATTTCTAAAAGCCTTGTCAGTACTAGGTTCTCACAACTGCATCCCAGCAGCTGGCCACACAGCCTTGGCCTCTCCTTGAACTCAGTCCTTCCCGAGCGCCTTAGTAACGCTTATAGTTCTTACCACCTGGCAAGGATTGCCCAAGGACACACTGTGAGCGAGGGTACCAGGCTGAGGCTTCTACCTAGTCTGCTTCCTTTTCAGGACCCTGACTCAGCTCTTTTTATTTGAATCTCAGTCTCTTTGTCTCAATCCCTTCTCCCCCCCCCCGCCGTGTGTGTGTGTGTGTGTGTGTGTGTGTGTGTGTGTGTGTGTGTGTACATGTGTCAGATTAGACTGTGAATGTGAGCATGCTATTGCACACACGTGCAGGTCAGTGGGCAACGTCAGGTTTCAGTACGCACCTTCTCCCTTGTTTGAGACCAGATAGCTAACAGTTTCTGGTTGCTGGTATCAGGCCAGCTCATTTGCCAGCTCAGGGACTTCCAGGCCCAGGCGTAGCTGTATGTGCCCTGGGAATCCGAACTCAGGTCGTCTTGTGCGTGTGGCAGATCAGACATTTCCACTGAGCCATCTCATCGGCCCATTTCATGCCATTTTGCTGTGTCTTCAGGAAGGAAGAAGAGCAAGGCTAGAGGCGGACTTCACTTCTGCTTTTTATTTTTGCAAAAGTTAGCCTGGACCATCAGCCCCAAGTCTGTGGCCATCAGCAGCCTCCTTGGTAGCCCTTGGTCTCCTCAAAGTAGTCTTTTGTCCAGCAGACAGGATGCTGATCCAGACAGACATACCTTCCTGGGCCCCCCAGATGTCATCTCTCCGCCACCTGATTCACCACCCAAGCTCCAGGTCCTTCCTCTGAAATCTCATACACGAGCCTCAGCCAAGGTGGATATTAAATGCTAGCGGAGTATATTGGCTCACACCCTGGACAAGCCTAGGAGACATCTCTCTTCTCTCTGCCTGCTGATGTACCGGTTCACCTTGTCTATGTAGTCTTCTGGGATTCAAGGAAAGAGCAAAAAGAGGTCTCTTTTCACAACTTTTTAAGCAGCGTTCTGTTTCTCTGCACCCCACCATGCAAGGCATCTGCATTGTTTCTGCCTATCCTATGTATACCTGAATCTTACTACTGCTGTTCGGTAAATGTGCGCAGTGACCTGGCCTGGCCCTTGAGACACCCTGCCGAGCTCCCACACTCTGTGCAGTGAGTGACTTCCACAGAGGCGACTGTGGAAGAAGGAACTGGAGTTCTGGAGTCAGGCAGGTTTGGGTCCAGATTTCAGAGACTCACTTCTCAGGAGCTGAGACAGGAGGATCAGGAGTTCGAAGTCATCCTAGACTACATTGTGTGTGTGTGTTTGTGTGTGTGTGTGCACGCACACACGCGCGTGTGTAGTAGCAGCATATGTGGGGTTCTTTACTGTTGGTGGTTTTAGGCATCCCCTGGGGTCTTGGAATGTATTTGCACTGATTCCTGTTTCACTATGTGACCCACACACAGTGTTTCAGAAGCTACCTGACGGATGTCCACCCCAGCTCTGCCCTGTTCCAGTCGGAGTGCCCTGTGACCTACCAATGTGGATGATGTTTAGTCATGCTGACTGGTGTCTTTTCACAGGGATGCTAGTGAGCTACATGAGTTAGGATGCAGGCCCGTGTCTTCTCATAGGGATGCTCGTGAGCTATATGAGTTAGGATGCAGGCTGGTGTCTTTTCACAGGGATGCTGGTGAACATGAGTCAGGATGTATAGTAGCACTTGGTGATGCCGTACAGGAGGCAGCTTTGCTGTCACCATCTGACAGGTCAAGTGAAGCCACCATCTCACAAGCAATTGGGCAAACTGAAACTTGAAGCCAGACCTCCGTGTCCCGAAGCTTATGTTCTTTCTATTGGCAGCCTCCATGGTTCTGAGACCCTGTCCAGGGACCCAGGACATACTTTTCATGCAGCGGCTTCTTATCCTTGACCTCCCAGACCACACACGCACACACGCGCACACATACACGCACACTTACATGTTTTCTGAGAGACCCCGTGACCCTGAGGTAATTCTTGTCCTTTGCAAGTGAAGGTTCCTGAGTAAAGAAACAAGACTCCCCTATGAACAAACAACAGCCCACAGCCCTGCCCCTGGGTCAGGCTGCTGCAGGACTGTGCCCCTGGATCAGCCTTACTCCATTGGCTGCCACCCTGCCCCTGATATCCTTTGCAAAGGGCGGGTGTTTTCCAGTTTGCTGGGGGACATTGAGCGCAATGAGCTTCCAGAATGAACCATTATATGGCCTGCAGCAGGCCCAGGAGTGAAGCTGTATCTTTCGTGTCTCAGGAACTCTCTGTAGGAATGATTCTACAAGCGTGAGACTCATATTTGAGAAGCAAAAAAGAGAAAGCAAAGCCCCTGAAGCCTAAGATTTCCCTCTTGGAGAGGGGTACACACATGTCTTCTGCTGTGTCTCTGCTTGTGCCTATCAGTGGGCAAACTCCATGCCAGGACTTGGGCTGGACCACACTAAGACTGTGAAATATAGGTGAAATATAGGTGTGGCTCTGATAGACAGTCTATATAGCAATAAACACGATGACAGCCAAAGGAAAGGGGAGGCCCACTTAGGGCTGCCTACAGAAGGCCTTGTAGGAAGAGGCGTTTCTGCTGGGAGCTAACGGGCAGAAGGAGAGGCTCTTGTAAGAGGTGGATGACTACGTGGACAGGCCACAGCAGCACCCAGTGCGTGGGGACCTGTGTGAGTGAAAGCTCAGAGTTAGGAGTGTTCTTACTGTGCTCTGAGAAGTGAGGGGCATGTCCTAGGAGGGGAGCAAAGGCTTAGTCAGGGAGACCGCACACACCCAAGCAAGGATTCTGAGTCTCATCTAGTCTGGGCGGGAAGACATCGAAGGGTCGAGAGCGAGATGATGCCATGATAGAGTACTTGCCTGGTTTTCTTTATCATAGAGAGGGCAGAGGGAGCGAACAGGACGGTTGGAGTGGAAGATCTGGAAAAAAAAATTCAACATCCAGGGGCAGGAGGGAGAGTGTGCTGGGGAGACAGGTGTCAAAGGTGCTCTTGGGGGAAGGAACCTGTGAAGACAATCTAGGGTGCTTTTGAAAATCCACTAGGTGACAGTCAGGTGAAGTCTAGAAAAGGGAGCACAAGGATTGGTCCCGCACCCCTGTAGGATGAAGGGGTGCGAGGAGGGGAGCAGGGCAGAAGGAGCAGGAGCAGAGGAAGACGGTGGACACATACACTGGCACTATATCAGATTTCTCCTTTTCCACCATGAAATCTTGCATGTGTGCTCTACCTTAGGCCTGTTACGTAGCCGAGAGCATCTTTATCGGAGGCTTCCCGGAGAGAACGCTGTGCACACTGCTTGAGCCAGGGCTGCTCTTTGCAGGGACGTGCTGTGTAAGCAACGGGCCTGACCCAAGCTGGGGAAGCAGGGCCCTGTGGTTCCAAAACCCACACTTGCTCCCCTGGCCTCTGGGCTCTTGTGTGTTGTGGGTGTCCAGGAGAGGAGCTAGGGACATCAGTGTCAGATGAGGGTCACCCAAGTCAACCAGGCTGCAAGAGCTCCCTGCCCCACACCCTAAGCCAATCCAAGGATCCCATGTGGGGACAGAATCAGCCTTGACTCCAATGTAATTGACACCTACATTCAATCTCCAGGATCCTTTCCACATCCCGCTCCTTCTTCCCTCAAGACGCTTGGACACAGCCATCCAAGAGCTAGAGAAGCAGGTGCCAAGATGGGTTTGTTACTTCTGCCCGAGGATGATTTCACTGATGTAATTGAAACAGGAGGACAGACAGAAGCTATGTAAGCTCCCTAGGGGCTAGCGGCTCCTAGGGGAAGCATGCTTCTCTAGTTACCAGCTGGGAAAGAGGGAGAGGCCCTTGGGGATAATTCATGGGGGAAGGGGCTGGGAGGAGACTGAGCAGTAGGGCCAGAGTTCAAGCGACCCACATCCAACTCTGGCACAAAACAGGCAGCCAGGTGCCTTGTCCCGTAGGAGGGGCTCTGGATGTCCCTTGGCTGTCTGTAAGATGAAGGGGTGATAATGAGGGTCACAATGTGACTGCCATGATGGTTATTTGAGAATCAGATAATGATAAAAGGCAGACACACTTGGAGCCTCGTGGTGTTTCTTTGGCCACAGACTTGCCTTTGTTAGGACCTGAGATCTTCGCTCAGAGTTTCAATGAAATGTCTCTTACTTTCTTTAAGAATTTACCTATTCTCTCAGTGGATGCTCAGATACTTAGGTTGTGTCAGTGAGAATCTTCTGGAGTTGAAAACATATGGGCAGACAGTAAAAGCAAAGCAATGTATTATAAAGAAATCACTTTTCTTTAGTCTCTGAGACCCGCTGAGTCCTGCTTAGTTGATTCTGTGAGCAGTGTTCTCCTGGTGTCCTTGATCCTCTGGTTCCTGCCATCCTTCCCCACCCCTTTTCTACATGGTTCCCCTGGCTCCTCCTGGCATTTGGCTGTGGGTCTCTGCATCTGCTCCCATCAGTTGCTGAAGGACACCTCTCTGAAAAAACAACCACCACAGACCCTGTATGGGTCTGACATAGGTCTATGCATATATGTTATGGTTGTGTAGCTGGGTGATTTTGTGGGACTTTTAACAGTGGGAGTTTGGGTGGTGTCTGACTCTTTTGCCTGTTCTTGGGACCCTTTTCCTCCTACTGGGTTGTCTTATCCAGCTTTGATATGATGGGTTTTGCCTAGTCTTATTATAACTTGTTATACTCTGATTGGTTCATATTCCTGGGAGGCCTGCTCTTCTCTTCTCTCTTCTCTTCTCGTCTCGTCTCGTCTCGTCTCGTCTCGTCTCGTCTCGTCTCTTCTCTTCTCTTCTCTTCTCTTCTCTTCTCTTCTCTTCTCTTCTCTTCTCTTCTCTTCTCTTCCTTTCTTCCTTTCTTTGAAGAGAAACAGAAGAAGAATGGATCTGGGGAAGAGGTGAGGTGTGGAGAGGACCAGAAAGAATGGGGAGAGTAGAGGGAGGGGAGGCTTCAGGGCGTAATGTAGGAGAAAAGAACAAAAATCTAAACATCGAGAAAATAAATATTCAGCTGGGCCATGGTGGCACACACCTTTAATCTCAGCACTCAGGAGGCAGAGGCAGGTGGATCTCTGTGAGTTCTAGGCCAGTCTGGTCTACAAAGTGAGTTCCAGGACAGCCAGGACTGTTACACAGAGAAACCCTGTTTCGAATCCCCCCCCCAAAAAAAGAAGAAAATAAATGAAATATAGAAGAAGGAGGAGGAGGAAGAGGAGGAGGAGAAAAGAAAAAGAAGAAGAAGAAGAAGAAGAAGAAGAAGAAGAAGAAGAAGAAGAAGAAGAAGAAGAAGAAGAAGAAGAAGAAGAATTTCCAAACCCAAGTAAACAGGTGTTCAGGCAGGGAAAGAAAGGGTATCTGGGTAAAAAGAGCATCAGGATAAATTTGAGCTGTCCTGAGTCACCATTATTTGAAGGGCTGAGTGGTTCATGGGATTGTGTGTAATTGTCCCTAATAGCACATATTCCTAGCTGTGGCCTCACTAATTATTACTGTCACGGGCTGAGCAGATCTTCGTCAGCTGTTTGACACACAGTCAGACAGGCTGCTTCCACTGTGCTTCCCTCCCCAGCACTCTCCCAGCAGAGTCAGACCGTTTGTGATCTGGGGACTTTGCTTTCCTTGTCTATTTTCTATGTTCTTTACCTGCAGGTGTCCAAGGAAAAGCATGCAGAAATGATTCCCAGGTTTCCTCTCCCATCAGGCCAGGCATGCTGCAGGATAGGAGAGCAGGAGCTAAACCAGGGTTCCCGCTTCCTGGTGACCCTTCTGGGCATGGCCAAGTAACGTTCAGGGCGTATTTCTTTCTCTGAAATAAAAGTTTATTCTTACCATAGTTGAATTAGTTACTGTTTTGGTGGGTTTTTTTTCTTCTGTAATAAACACCACAAGCGAAAGCAACTTATAGAGGATAAGGTTTATTTTGGTTTATGGTTCCAGAGGGAGAATCCATAATGGCAGGGGCAGTGTAAGAACAGGCACATGGAGCGGGAAGCGAGCATCCCGTCTCGGCCGCAAACAGGAAGCAGAGAGCAAAACCGGAAGTGGGGTCAGGCTGTAAACCCCCAAAGGCCACCCCTCAGTGATGTGCTTCCTCCAGCAAGGACCCCAAACAGTTCAATCAGCTGGGAGTCAAGTACTTGAGCCTCTAGGGAATATTTCCTATTCAAACCGCCACAGTAGTTCTGCTGTTTCTATTTTCCTACTTATGTTGAGTAGTGTTTCCCTAAAATATTTGATACCAGAAGTGTTCCAAATTTTAGATTTTTGTGGATTTGTAAATACTTGTGTACACATTAATGAACAGCCTGAGGTGTAACACGAAGGCTGGACTTGTTGGGGTTTCTGTCCTGCCCGGTCCCCCAGCCGTTTAGTCCCAGAGAAAATCACACAGAGATCTCCATAAGTTATAAAATTGATTGGCCCATTAGCTCAGGCTACTTATTAGCTCTTGTAGCTTATATTAACCCATTATTCTTATCTATGTTAGCCACATGGCTCGGTACCTTTCTCAGCGGGGCAGCTCACATCTTGCCTCTTTGGTGGTCTGCTTGGGAGTGCTGAGGACTGGGCTTCCTCCTTCCCAGCATTCTCCTGTTCTACTTCCTGTCTGGTTTACCCGCCAATACTTTCTGCCTGGCCAATCAGTGTTTATTTAAAATATGATCTACAGAATACAGACAATTCTCCAGCACCACTGAGGAACAGGGATTTTCAACTTAGAAGAAGCCTAAATATACAATTTATTTGTTCCTCATGCACTTTATATGTCCAGGTAGAGCATAGCTTTGCTTAGTACTTTTAACATAACTCCTTTAGACCCCAACCTGCCACATAAGGTTGGGAGTAGATTTTTCAATGTTTGGTTTCATGTTGATGGTCACCAAGTTTCAGCCAGGTGCAGTGGCACACACCTGTGATCCCAGCACTGGGGAGACTGAGGCAAGACAATAGAGAGTTCCAAGGATAGCCTGGGAGACTGAGGCAAGACAATAGAGAGTTCCAAGGATAGCCTGGGCTATGATAGCAAGCCCCTGTTTTGGTGGAAAAAAGAAAAAAAAATAGCTACAGATTTTGGTTTCTTTCCAACCTCTCAATTATGAGTGGACTTTTGTGAAAAAAGAAATTGGAATGAATTTTAAAATTTTGCTTGTGTGTGTGTGTTTGTGTGTGTGTTTACGTGTGCCACATGTCTGAAGGTACTTGTACGAGACAATAGAAGATATCATATACCCTTAAATTAGATTTTCAGGGGGTTGAGCTGCCTGGTGTGGGTGCTGGGAACTGAACTCAGATCTTTGCTAGAGCAGCCAGTGCTCTTAACTGAGCCACCTCTTCAGCCCCTGGAGTGATTTCTTTTGTATGAAGAGAGCACAGTAAGAGATTCTGAATAGAAGGGCTAAAATTGGGTAGAAAACTATTTTCAACCTTTTCAGGTTTACTTATTTTTCGTAATTCTGGTTATAAACACACATACACAAAAGCAAACAAACAAGACCCCTAAATCTTATCCCCACTCACTGAAAAGCAAATCTGATCAGCATTTTGGCATTTCTTTCTTCTAAACAGTCAGCATTTGGGGCATTTTTTCTTATGGTCATTTTTCTGATCATTTGTCTCCTGGTTCTTAAAAGTTTCTTGTAAAATTCTATACTGTAAGGGTTTCTTATGCCACTCAGTAAACCTTATTCTAAACAGTCAAATGTCTGATAATAGCCATTATCAACCCTACGTTCTCTAAATATTGAGGCTGGTTTCGTTATCTCCCCATGATAAAAATGTAAGGCTTGGGGGCAGGGGCAGGTTTGCAGCTGGAACTGAATCTTGGGCCTCACCCATGCCAGGCAATTCTCTACCACTGAGCTGTATCCCCAGACACTGTTCCTATGATAAGCAATGCTGTGTTGAATTTTTTTCTGTATAAATCTTTCTACCTAAGTAGGTAGGTAGGTAAGTAGATAGGGAGGGGGGAGAATGTATAATTATGATTTGAACCCAGGACCTCATGCATGCTAGGCAGGGGTTCTATCCCTGAGCAAGTATCTCATATCTCAAGAGCAAGTCACTAATGCAAGTGAAGTTCTTTAGAACCCATCCTTTCTAGATCCTTCTCTGAATTTTCTTTTATTGGTCATCAGTAGTAAGTGCTACTCCTAGGTTGGCTTTTGAGACCGAGCGTCTCCTAGTTAGTTAATGTACTTTTCCTGCTTTCTAGTCTCCCTCAGCCAGCTACATTCTCTGCAAAAATCAACCCTTAATTTTTCCTCCTTTCCAGACATTATAAAGGGAGGTCCCTTCTAAAATTTTTCCTAATTGCATGGTATTTTACAAACCCCCTCCTTCTGATCACCCAGTTTTATCCAATCAGCTGTTCCGTTCACTTTCTGAGCATCAGTGAAGACCCAAATTCAAATCTGCGTTCTGCCCCTAAATAGCCAAGTGACCTCAATCAGCCTAACACGGCTTCAGGAAGGCCATCTGTACCGGGGGACTGTAAAAGGAACCGTGTGACAAGACTGTCGCAAGAACCTCACAGCACAGTACATATAAAGTCCTGAGCAACTGTTAGTGCTGCATCTGTCCCCAAGGGGTAAAAAACACGGAAGCCAACTCTCCGTGATTGCATATGACTAAAGGCCACCAAGAATCCCTGTTCTGGGGGGAGGACTGGACCAAGGTCTCCTAGGTGAAGACAAGAGATCACATCACAATGCCACTCTCATCATTAGTTAGTAAAGGGCAGTGTTTGAGACTTGGGATAGCATGCCTGTATCAAGGCTGCCAGACATCCCCTATCACGCCCAGACCCTAGGTAGGCTCACAAATGGCGCCATGTTGCCTCTGCCATGCTCAGGAGATCTCAGAGGAGACACTGGGGTCAGCTGTTCTGTGTCCTACCCAAATGAATCCCAGCTGGAAGCTCATGGAATATCAGAATTACCACGTGGTCTCTCCTGTGTATTCGAGATCTCCACCACCATTGTGTAGTCTCCCTCTTTCTTCCCCCTACTCTTCCTAGGCCAATTGGAAATGCAGACATTCTCTCCTGGCACTGGAGCTACACGAGTCTGCCAACCGTGTGCAGGTCTTCTTTTCTTGGGGCTCACCATCTGGAGTGGCATTCTGCCTTCCTTGTGGTAGTGTGCACGTGTGTGTGTGTGTGTGTTTGTGTGTGTGTGTGTACGTGCACTCATGAGTGCACAGGCCAGGGTATTGTGTTCCCTGTCTGCGCTTGAGCGGCTGAATGAACAAGAAAGAGCAAGCACCCACAGAGAGGACAATGCCCTAAAGTCATCCTTGCAGTGAGAATGAATAATTCATACTGTATCTACCTCTTTCCAGGGCTTCCCAAAATAGCCATTTTAATTGTTCATGTGTTGCGCTGCTGACTTTAATGGAGTTGCCCTCAGCTCAGAACATTTTGGTGTTTCATGGTGACTTAATGGTTGATCGGGCTTCCCTTCGGAAGTAACCTTCTATTCATTTTCTTCTTTAGAAAGAAATGATGGGGGAATTAAAGAAAATCATACTTTTTAGAAGGGAAAACCATTTTCTTTTCAATTTTTCTGTTGATCTCCTCTTTAACCAGTTCTCATTGACCTCTATGGTCCTAAAAATTAAATAAGAAATTGGATGGGTAGGTCATATAGATTTCCTGGTCTCCATCAGCCTATGCTCTGTGGTGTGGTCAGCAAACACTTGGGAATCTACAGACTACTGGTTTTTTCCACTGTAGCTGGCTCAAGCCCATGAGAGGAGCCATGTGTGCTGTAAGTGGCAGAGCTAGGAGAATGGGGCTATCTAAGCCTTTGGGAGCCCAGTGGATTACATTACAAGCTCCAGATGCCAGACATGGTACTGCAGGGTTTGATGTTTCCCTGATGGACTTCGGTTTTGCTTTAGTATGTGCTGGCTAGGTTTTATTGTCAGTTTAACACAACCTAGAGTCTCATGAGAAGAGGGAACCTCAGTTGAAGAATTGCCCAGATCAGATTGGTCTGTAACCATGTCTGTGAAAGATTAGCTTGATTGGTGTGGGTTGGCCCAGCCCATTGTGGGTGTCGCCATCCTTAGGCAGGTGGGTCTGGGATATATAAGAAAGCAGGCTGAACATACATCAGTGAGCGAGCCTGTAAGGAGGGTTCCTCCAATGGCTCCTGCTGCTAGGTTTCTACATTGAGTTCCTGTTCTCACTTTCATTGTTGATGACTTGTGACCTGGAAGTGTAAGCCAAATGAACCCATCTTCAAGTTACTTTTGGTCAGTGTTTGATCATAGCAACAAAGAAGCAAACAGAACTGTGTGATTATTGCATACCCCATCCTTCCCTTTTGGGTTAGGAATGCTTACTCTGCGCCATTGTATGTTAGAAGTGTGTCACTTGGTTCTGATTTTATAGGTTTTATGGTTCACAGTTAAGAGACTTTGCCCTTTTAAAGTCAGAACGGTCAATGGATTTGGGGAGTTTTAAAGTTGGATTGTAGTTTATGTTAGGAGATAAACATGAGACTTTGGGGACAATGGACAGAAGGCTATGGCTTTAAATTGATGGGTTTGAGGTCAAGTTGGCAAAGGATGGAGTTGTGATAGCTAGTTTTTGTTTGTTTTTGGTTTTTCTTTCTTTTTTACAGAATTCTTTATTGATTTTTTGGGGGGAATTTCTTATCTTGCACCTCAATCCTGCTCACCTCCCAGCCCCTCCATACCCTCTTCTCATCTTGGGCAGCATGCCCCTGCAAAAATTAATTAAAAACTAAACAAAAAAAGTTATCTCTCTCCTCCCTCTTTCCAACACCTCTTCAATTGTCGTAGTATCATCGGGAGCGGCAACATGTCACCAGCACCACCATCACCAATTAAATAGTTTTAATTGTCAGCTTGACACTGTGTACTGACACTCCTGAGAAGAGCGTCTCAGTGAGGAATTGTTTAAATTAAGTTGTCCTGTATGGGTGCTTTTATGAGGAATTCCCTTTTATCAAAACATTTTTTTTTATTATTTGTAATTATGTGAGTTTATGGGGTAAGGGGTGGGTGTGTGCACATGAGTACAGGTACCCTGAGAGGCCAGAGGTATTGGATCTCCATGGAGCTGGAGTTACAGGTGGTTTTGAGCTGTCGAATATGGGTGCCAGGAATAAAACCTGGGTCCTCTGGAAGAGCGAGATGTGTGCTCTTTACCTCTGAGCTGTTCTCCAGCCGCCATTTTCTTAATTCTCTTCATGAAGTGAAAAGACCCGCCCTGAACATGGGCAGCGCCACTAGGCTGGTGGCTAGACTACATGAAGGCCGAGCCAGCTGAGTACCAGCAAGCATGCTTCAACGCACAGCTGTCTGCTCTGAGGGTGTCACATGATCAGCTCTCTCAAGCTTCTGCCACTGTGATTCTGCTACCATGATGCACAGGAACCTGGAGTTAGGAGCTACAGAAGCTCTTTCTCCTTTAAGTTGCTTTCGTTGGGATAAATTACCATAGCAACAGGAAAAGACAAAGGACAGATGCTTATGAGTCCTATTGGGAACTTGGTATTTACACACAGAATACACAGTACAGTATAGAGTACATAAGGCAGTACTTACATTGCAACCATAAAGCTATGAAACACTGTTTTTTTTTTTTAAATTAATCACCCTGTTTGTATCATACTTGTTAAAAGAAGGCGAAGAAGAAAGAAACCTTTCAAACTTGTATATTTATTATTTGAGGGGAGTGTAGGGTCTCATGTACTCCAGGCTAGCTAGCCTTGAACTCACTGTGTAGTTGAGGATAGCCTCCTAAGGACTGGGGTTACAGGTTTGTGCCGCTGTGTGGCGTTAAACGGAGGTGTTTGTTTTAATTAACACACCAATCTGTAGAGAAACACAAAGGAACACATGTGTGAAATCCAGCTCCCGTGTCCCTAAGACGTGTTCAGAACCGATTCCTTTGGCTGATCGTTTCACTGAGCTGCTGATATCTGTGTTTTTGACCTTGTTCTTTGTGGTACTGGCACGGCCTTGTTATCTGGCCCCTTACAGGAACTTGAGCTCCCGGCTGCTGGGTTCCAGTGGCTGCTTGGCACTTGTGGAGTGTTAACCTACTTTCAGGCCAGCGTTAGGAATGTTGCTGAACAGGTCTGCTCACTGCCTCCTCCACCCTCTCTCTCCTGAGCATGCGGCTCCTCCTCCTCAGAGTTGAAAGAGCTCCACTCTTACCTGTGGCATATTATCCCAAGCCTGTGACATCCATTCCACCAGGGTCCACGCTGGTGTCATGGTGCCTGTGCTCACACGGGCGGGTGTTTCTTTGGGGATGCAGCCTGGATGACAGTGGTGGCGCGGTGCCAGCGTTAGTCATACGCAGTTCCAAAGACGCTGAGTGTGCTTTAACACGGGCGCCTCGGGGTCGATGACATGGAAGGCTGTGGACGGACCATGGGCAAGGCCTGGTCCTTTAGGAACTTTATGAAATTCAGCTCTTATTTTCACGGCTTTCCCATTGGCTAATATGAAGGGGGCGGGTGTCTGGGTCATCAAATCACTGTGAAGATGAAGGACATGATTTGCTTTCTGTACACTGTATACAGTCCAATGTTTGGACTTAATTGGCCTTGAGAATACTTTGTGGTGGTGGCGGGGGGGGGGTGGGGGTGGGGGGTGCATGTGTGTGCAAGTGCATGTGCAGGTATGAGCTCCCGATGGAAGAGGGATAAAAGATCCCCTCTATTGCTTGCTGTCTTTTTCTCCTGAGCTAGCTAGCATCTCTCGCCTCACCTGGAGCTAACCATTTCACAGCTAGGCTGGCAGCCACCCAGCCCCAAGTCCCAGCAATAGCCCTTTCTGTTTGCCCTCTCCCTCAGCACTGAGGTTACAGGCCTGTGCAGCTCCATGAGCCATGGGGATACACACTCGGGTTCTCATGCTCGCTCTTCCCCATGCGACCATCTCTCCAGCCCTTGTTCTCAGTTTGGAAGTCGGGTCTCACTGTGCAGCACATGTTGGCCTGGAATTTATGTCAGTCCTCCTGCCTCAACCTCCCAAATACTGGAACTACAGGAATGCACCATCACCCCAGGCTTGAAAATGTTTTGATTATAGCTTTCTCCATTTCGGTCTCACAATGCCCCCGACCTTTGGGAGAGGCAGTTACTAGCGTCAGAGCCAATGCCCACAAAGAGGGCCGTAGAGATGTCACATTCCAGCTTCCTCACTGCCCGGAAGAAGTGGGTGTTTGACTAAAGGCAGAGGATTCAGACTCAGATGTCCCTCCTCTCCCAGGGCTCCATCTGAATCACGCCAGCATGAGAGAGGCCCTGGGCAGATGGGTCCCAGGGAGGGAACCAGGGGCCAGTTTTCTTCTTAGAGGATCTGTTTCCCAGGTGGTGATGCTAGAGTGAGTTAGCAATCTGATAAGATTCTGGGGTGGCTCTATTTCGGGGAATAATGGAGGGCAGGGGGCTCTGCTCGTACTGCTTGCGGTGGGGGTGGGGGGAATCTGGAACTGGATCCTTAGGAACTGAGTTCATGGCACCCAAATCATCAAAACCGGGAGCCGAGTGTCCTTGAACTTTTTTTGTTCAGAAAAGAAAGGTGATGGCAGGTCGTGCTGGGGGCTGTAACATCAGCTGCTCTGGTGAGTCATATCCGGGAGCAAAATTATTATGAGAAGCAAGTTTTCTAGATGGATCTATATACCTTTGGGGTTACTGAGGCTCCAAGGTGGGGACGGACTGGGCCGAGATTACACAGCAGGGAATGACGAGCCTGGGTGGTTTTGTACAGAACTTCTAGCACCTTAACTCCCCATCCGAGGATGAGGATCCAGCTGTGAGGGCCAGCAGGGCAAGGATGTCAGGATCACAGTCTGCTTTGGTGTCGGTGTGGCCTTCAGGAGGCGAGTCCCCAAAGAGATTCGGCTAAAATTTCCTTTTGGTTCCCAGCCAGCCACAGGTCTTCCCTCTGTGTACGTGTCAAAGTGACTAGGAAAATCCTGCTCGCACCATTTGCTGGAAACTGTGCTGAAGCCGAAGCCAGCACCACGCTGATTTGGTCTCTTCGTGTCATGGGTGTGATGAGTGTGGTATGGCCCTGGTTCTTCGTGTTTTAATTTCAGTTCTGCCTCTGGACCTTTGGGTGGCTCTGGGGAGCTTGCTCTCTCTCTCTCTCTCTCTCTCTCTCTCTCTCTCTCTCTCTCTCCCAGGTTTTTAGTAAAAGCTGAGCCATTCATCTGTCAAAACCATTTCAGTTCTAACTTTCTCTAATAAGGCTACTTCAGTGACCTAACTTAGCCATCAGTGGGGTAAATAAATAGCAAATAACTCACATTTATTGACCACTCACTGTGCACTCAAATGCTGTTGGATTCGCTGTCTGTTTGGCCCATGAAGACCCCCTGTGTAGTTCTGAATGGCACTTACCTACAAGGGTCGTTATGGAAATGAGGAAGTGCCTGTGAAGTGCTTAGCAACTGCTGGTGCACAGCAAGGGCTCGATAAATGCATTTTCTTTCTTACACTGCAGATATGCTTCTACGTGTTTTGCCCACGGTCAGAGAGCTAGAAAATGACAGCCTGGGGATTCAAACCCTGGGGGTACGGGTTCAGAGTCCTGTGTTCTTAGCTGACTTTATACCATGTTTCTTATTATGTTAAGATGCTTGAGCAATGCGTTAAAGAACAGCGAGGGGGACCGAGGACCGCAGAAGTACCTGCCCCCCACAGCACGCTGCTCCCACATTTAAGACACAGAACCATAGTAAAGTCATACCTGCAGGTGGAATTAGGCGGCCAGGTGGTCCGTGCCTGTTGTCACTCCTGATTGCCACAACTATAGTTTGAAGTTACAGCAGGGGATACACAGAAAGGACCCAGGCCCAGCTTCACCTGTCGCTTGGTAGGGCACCCAGTAAGGAACGCAGCCGTATTAACATGGACATGACAGAGAAGGAAGGGAATGGCCGTGGGACTCAGGGAACTAGGCTGGGCAGAGTGGGGTTGATTTGGCAGGAGGTGAGCCACTGGTTTGCGGGATCCAGTCTGAAGTCAGAGGGAGGATGGTGGAAGGGACAGCCTGGAATCCGGAGCTCCTTTTCCTCTTGCTATCCTTGTAAAGAACTTCAGGTGTGGGAGTGACGGAACCAAGAGGCGCCTGGAGAAACCAGCCAAACCAAAGCAGGACCCCTGGGAGACTCTGGGGTGTGGGAAGACAAATGTGGACACAGGTGTTTGGAGAGCAGAGAGCAGGAGAAAGGGAGAGGGGTGTTTCAGAGGAGCAGGGACCCCCAGCCGTCCCAGAGCAAATGTCATCACCTTCAGAGAGCAAATGCAGAGCGCCGAGTCTGAACACCTACCAACTCCCATCTCCTCTGCTTTCATTTCTTTGGGACGGGTGGTTGAGGTGGGGGGAGACGGCACATATGCATCCCGCAGTGTGCGGAGGTCAGAGTGTGATTCCCAAGAGTCGGTTCTCTCCTGCCACCTTGTGGGATCCAGGAATCCATCTCGGGTCATCAGAACTGTGTGCAAGTGCTTGTGCCCGCTGCACGGTTTCCCTAGCCCTTTTAATGAAGGGGATCGAGGAGACCCTTCAGTCCGCAACCCCCAAGAAGGAAGGCACTGGGGTGCGCTACGAGGCTTCTTATAGCCGTGGAAGCCTGAGCAGTCGTTTTTGCCATAGTGGAAATCAGGATATATAAGCCAACACACAGCAGCTGATAGCAGTCGTGTGTGAGACACAGCCTTCTCTAAAGAGATCACTGCTCTGAGCAGCCTCCCCTCATGCAGAAGGAAGCAAAGTCAGGGGGTGAGAGTCGGCGCCTGTGCAGACCGGTGTGGAACCCGGGCGGCTGTTGTCGGGGTTGTAAGTGTTGTTGCAGAACACCCAGGGAAGGAATGAAGAATGGCGGTGGGGCGGTGATGGTGGAGGCCCGTGTGTGAAGGATGTAAGTTTCAGGGTGACATGATTCCCACCATGCACAGGTCTCTAGGGATCGCAGCAGCCATGCACACGACCTAGGGCCTGTTACCAGCAAAGCCTATGCCCAGCACTTTTTCTCCGGGTTGTCTTATTGGACGGCCACACCATGCTTCCAAGGGCTTGTCATGTGTTGCAAAAAGGAAATACCTTCTCACAAGGTTTCCTAACACCACTGCAGCTTTAGCAGGGTGGAACCTGGGTTCAGGCCAGAGGGTTAATTCTTGACCCTCTGTGGGTGACACCTACCTTGAATCCTCCTAGACCATGAGGCTGCCCATCTCTGTCCTTTCCCTTTCTCTACGTGGTCCTCTGCCCCGCTCCTCCCATTCACACCCTCTTACTGTCTGTCCCCCAACTGCTTGGCTTCTCACACCTTTCTGGCTCACCTTGCCCTGTATCCCCACATCCTTTGATTACCTGGGGTTCACTGCTTCAGGGAGCATTGCAGCCACATGGCCTGTTGTGGAATGTCACAGGGGATCGGCTCCCGTTTGAGGTGTAAACCCTGTCTGTCTCCATAGCCACACAATGCTCTGGAGAACAGAAACAAGCCTTCTTCATTCTGCCTCGCCACTGGCACTGGACTGTTGGGGCCCCCTCTTGCTTGAGGGGAGTTGCTGCAATGAGAGGGGGAGCTTAGCGCACAGGCGGAGAGCAGAGGGGTGTGAGCCGATGTCCCCACCAGCAGCCCAGAGCCCCGCAGTGGGCTCTGGTGTTCCTCAATGCACCAGCACCATCCTGACCCACGGCCTTCCAAGTCTGCTATTCCTATGCCTTTCCCAGATTCTGGCTACCTCTGCTGCTTCCTACCCCTGAGCTCCTGAGAAGGTCACCTTCTCAGAGGCTTCCTGTGGCCATCAGCGGCTCTTTACTCTATAGACCAGCATCTTGATTTTTTTTCTGAATGCCGTTCGTCTCTGAGACATTTGCTTACAATTATTGGAGTGTCGTCTACCGTACTCTAGGACAGTGCCTTCCCAAAAGCCACACTTAGCCCTCTTAGCGGGTTTTGTGAAATGGCTATTTTTTTTATCATCCCTGTGTTTCTTAGGGAAATCAGTAAAGGTGTCAGCACTGAACCAAATTAAGGGAAGTGGGGAAGAAGATTTTCGAAGTTGAGGGCAGAGCCTGCTGAGAAACTGGCTAGAGGGGAGAGTGTTGTCGGGAGCCTAGCTGTCTAAACTACGGAAACTATGTACTATGTACGTGAAATGGCCCAGGGCAGGAAAAACCAGCCTGGCCATTGTGCTGGGGTGGAGAGGAGAGAGCTACTGCTGAGGATGGGTTGTTCTTGGATTGGGGCAAGGATAGGAGCTCTAGACTGTGTCCCCTCCCGCTAGCCCTCGGAAGGAGGGAGCCAGGGTGGAGAGGGCAGTGTTTGCCTGGATAGTCGTGGAGACGGAAGCTTGGCCTTGCTCAGGCGTCACAGGGAACGTGGAAGATGACTTCCCCATTCTGAATTTCGTCCCCAGAGAATCACAACCCAGTGTTACACTTGACAAAAGGTTGCCTGTTCCCCCTGCTTCCTGCCTCCCTAGAAAAGACACGGAATACCCAGTGTGGCTTTGGCCATGTGCCCCCGGGACCTCATCCTCTAGGAAAGCTACAGCTCGCTGTGTGAGGAAAGTGAGGGACCTGTTGGTGCTCTCGAGCTGCTTGCCATGTTTCTTGACAGGTGTGCCCATGCCCCCCTGGTAGAGTGCACCTGGCAGAACTTTACCTGTCTCCACGGCAACACATCCGGGTTGCTTTTCCAGGAAGGCCAGTTGTGAAACATTCAGGAATGTCTGCGCTCATTCAGCGATTTGTAATTAAAAGGGGGCAGAACTGGCTCTTGCCTGCCACCTCGCCCTGCTTCCCTCCTGCTCCTCCGGCAGCCGGATCATTTGACTGGGTGACTGGGGGTTTCAGGCAGCCCAAGACACGGGGGCTGGAGGGGTTGTGGCTGGGAGTTCCAGATCCTGGCCTCATGTGAAAGCAGACACCCCTTCCTAAGGTGAACATGGAAGGCCAGGGGAGCACCCAGCTCCTGGGGATGGATAGGGTCCACAGATAGCTCTGCCTGTCACTAGGGGTGTGTGTGTGTGTGTGTGTGTGTGTGTGTGTGTGTGTGTGTGTGTGTGTGTGCCTGCAAGGCTGAAACACTTCTCTTCATACTGATTCTCTGAATGACACCTCTCTGCACACTGAATAATTCATCTCCCTCTTGGCATTTGTGCCAAAGAGAACTTTTCTGTCCAGATTTCTGTAAGTCGTATAGTTCCTCCCCATAGCAACTTCCCTGCTTCCCATAGAAGCACACTGAGCATCAGCTGGCTGTTCCCCCATGGCTGCATCCAGGGGGAACCCAAATACAAAACCCAAAGCCTTTCTTTCCTCTTCTGGCCGCTGTTTTGGATGAGCCCTCTTGCTGTGCATTTCTTCCTGGTGATGTCTGCAGTCACTGCCCGTAGGAATCAGCATCTTTTCTCTCTTGTCCATCACATCATTGATGCTACAGCTAATAACCAGAGAGCTTCACCTTCTTAATGCAAGGCTGGAGTAGTATGTGGAGTTCATGAGTTTCTGGAAACTTCATGAAGTTTGGGTCCTATTCTCCTATATTCCCATCGCCGTTACCTTGAGAGCCCCAATTTGTGCTTGTGGCTTGGAAACATTTAATCTTCCTGTGTGTAGGAGCCGCAGACTTTCTAGGGTTAATGAGCAGTTTGGTACCAAGATCCCAGTGACCGAAAGCAGTCAGCCCGTGAAACCCCAGTGCCTCTTGTCTGCACTGCACCTCCGCATTCAGTCTCCTCTCCCGAACTCCTAGTTCAGCTCCAGATTGTTCTGGGACCCGCTGGGTCTTGTTAATTTTCATTGCTAAAGCTTCGGCTGTGGGATCTAGCCCTGGGAGCCTCAGGAGACTGAGCCTCTGGTGTATTAACTATGCATTGTTAAGAATGTGCTTTCATTTGTAAAATCGAACAAGAACACCTACTACCCAGAGAGGGAACATGATTTTCTTAGTACACGTCGTAGGCCTAGATAGGATCATTGTTCAATATTTAATTATGCTTACTATAGACCTGTTACAGCAAGCTTAGTTTAAAATAAAAGAAAAAGAAAACTGACACCATATTCAAGTTTGTATACCTAGTTTTTATTTGTTTTAAGCTAGATCACGACGATGTAGCCATGGCTGGCCTGGAACTTACAATGTAGACCAGGTTGGCCTCAAACCTACAGAGCTCTGCCTCTGCCTCCTGAGTGCTGGCATTAAAGGCATATGCTACCACACCTGACTAGATTTTTTTTTATAAGTCTAGTCTCATGTGGCCTAGGCTAGCTTCCAACTTGCAGAATAGCCATGGTTGACCTTGAACTTTAGCTCTTCCTGCCTCCACTTCTGGAATTACAACTGTGTGCACCCAGACTCATTTTTATGTGGTGCTAGGGGTCAGACTTAGGGCTTTAAGCCTACTTCGCAAGTACTCTGCCTACCAAGTTAAATCCCTAACCTCAAGATATTTTCACTCATATCTTTCAGTTTCTTCTCTCTCCTCTTCTCTCCTCTCCTCTTCTTCTCTTCCTTCCTGGCTCAATTAGGGTTTTTATTGCTGTGACAAGACACTATGACCACAGCAACTCTTACAAAGGAAAACATTTAATTGGGGTGGCTTCCTTAAGCCTTAATAATTCCTTAAATTAAACATTTAATTGGGGTAGTTTCAGAGGTTCAGTCCATTATCGTCATGGCAGAGAGCATGGCGGTGTGCAGGCGGACATGGTGTTGGCTGCATCTTGGCTTGCAAAGAACAGGAAGTTGATTGATACACTGATATCCTGAGCATAGAAAACCTCAAAGCCTGCCCCCACAGGGACTCACTTTCTCCAGCAAGGTCATACCCACTCCAACAAAGCCACACCTCCTAATAGTGTCAATCCCTGAGATTATGAGGACCGAGTACATTCAAACTACCCCACTTCCCTTCCCCCTTCTCTCTTCCTCTTCCTTTCCAGCTCTCTTGAGATTATTATAGCCTTTTAACCAGGTGTACTGTTTTAAATCTATAATCCTAGCTGGGGGCAGAAATACCAAGAGTTTGAGGCCATAGTGAAACCCGCGTCAAAACACACAAACAAACAATGAAGAAGAGACAAGTATAACCTTTTAAACCCTGTCCTCTTCTGTGTGTTCACATGTGTATAGGAACATGTGTACACCCATCCAAGGCTGATTGATATCAGGACTTGTCCTCGATCACTCTTCTTTCTTATTCTTTGAGAGAGACTGTCAATCAAATCCCAAACTGGCCAGTATAAATGTCTCACTAGCTGTCTAGCTCCAGGAATCCCCTGCCTCCGCCTTCCAAAGCTGAAATTATTAGTAGGCTGCCACCCCCACCTTGCATTTTGTGGGTTCTGGTTAGCTAAACTCTGATCATCTTGCAAATGCTTTAACTGCTGTGCTGCCCTCCCCCGAAGCCATCGTACTACATATTTTAGCTCCAAACGTGATCATGTTTAATCTATCCAACATCCCGAAGAGTTATATTAGACTCTACTTCACAGATGAAAAATTCTGAGGCTCCGGGAGATTAAGTTCTTGTCCAGCCCACTCAACTAAAGAACAATGCTTATTGGATTCTTCTTTGCTAGTTCTTAGTTTGTTGCGTATAAAAACATACCCCTGGCCCCGGTCTCACGGAACCACAGTCTCCCACAATGCAGCAGTGAATTATTAACCAAAGCCAATGTAGATGCAGTTCACAGCCTCTGAAGCCTTGAGTATGAAGCGGGCAGGTGAGCACATCACTGTGTTGACAGCCAGGAGCTTTCCCAATGTCTCAGTGTCTCTTTGTCGCCATATTGTTTTAAGTCTGGTTTAGATTGGGCTGCTAGTCAGCTTTCCGTTGCTCTGTCAAAGGCCTCCAGTGAGAAGCTTACAAAGAGAAAGCGTTCGTTATAGAGCACCATTTTAGGGACTTCCATCGATAGCTGTGACTTTCTTGCCTTGAGTAATGGATCTTGACAGGAGCATGAGTCAGAGCAAAACTGCTCACTTTGAGACCAGAAAGCAAGAGATGGGGAGAAAAGGCTAGGGTCCCACCCTTCTCCCTTTCCAGGGCACACTTCTAGTGACGAATGACCTCTCACTAAGTCTCAATTCCTAAGGGTTCCATCGATTCCCATAGCACCTGGCCAGGAGCGAAGCCTCCGACGCAGTCCTACATCCAGGGTTCGAGAAGTGAGCAATCATCAGGTTAAGGAAGAGATTAGGAGGTTAAGGAGTCGTCACCCTTCCTGTTCCACTGTACCCGGTCTGCTAATCTGTTGAAAGGGTGTGAAGCAGAGTCTCCTGGACCCCCAGAACTGGAATAAGGAAAAAAGACAGAACAAAGGAATGCTGTTGTTTGTTTTTTTTCTTTACTCTTTGGGGGCCTGCCACCCAGCTCCCAGATGGATCGCACACGGAGGCTTATTCTTAGTTATGCGTGCCCGGCCTTAGCTTGGCTTGTTTCTTGCCAGGTTGACTGCCTTCTTCTTAACCTGTGGCTGGCTGGATGGCTGGCCGGGGACATCCTCCTCCCCTTGTTCTCTCGTTGCTCCTTTTCTCCTTGTTTCTCCTTCTATTTGAACTCTCGTCTGCCGGCCCTGCCTATCCTTGCTCCTGCCTCACTATTGGCCGTTCAGCTCTTTATTAGGACCATCAGGTGTTTTAGACAGGCAAAGAATCACAGCTTCACAGAGTTGAACAAGTGCAGCAAGAACAAAAGTCACGCACCTTAAAGTAATATTCTCCAACAAAGGAATATTAGAATGAGTGTCTAAAGGTCAGAAAGATGGCTCCGTGGATAAAATTGCTAGCTGTACATCAATGGCCTGAGTTCTTTCTCCGGGGTCCAGGAGTGGCACAAATCTGCAACCCCCTACTGCAAGTTGGGAGGCAGAGACAGGAGGATCACACAGTAGCAGAAAACAAGGAAGATCCTGTCTTAGACTAGAACCGACACCCAAAAGTTGTCCTCTGACCTCCACACGGGCATGATAGCGTGTGGTTATCCTCGACAAAGGCAGCAATGGGACTACTTGGAAGTGGCTGTCTTGGGGGAACCACTGGCCCCACGTGTTGGTTTCCTGGCTTCCTCTTCTCCGGATGAAACCCTGGACAAATGGTGTATGTGCAGTTTTCCAGCCTTGACAAGCCTTTGCTACTTCAGTTGCATGATTTGTTTATCTGTCTGATTTAGCCACTAAGACTCGGTGATTACCGCCAGTTCACACCCTGCGAGATGGGGCCTTAGGGGGTTATTATTGCCAAATAATCAGTTTGGCCAGGACGGGCTGGGAAGAGCCAGCAGTGGGTACAGGCGTTTGGGAACCAACTCAATCAGCAAATAAATATGGCTCGCTGGCCAGACTCCTGGGGCTGGGGCGTCTGTTCCTCTAGAGCCCGCAGGAGGCCAGCTTTTCGAAGGGCAAATGGGCATGACAAATACAAGACAGAGCCAGGACAAAGACCAGAGTGGGGTGGGCCTGCCAACCGCAGGTGGAAAAGCCAGAGGGGGCTGGAATCCAAGTCATGAAGCCAAGGCTTGGCCTTAGAGCTGTTGTGGCAACTATCAGTTGGAGATGCAGAAACCCAAGGCCCAGACAGAGAGATGACTTTCTGAAGTCAGTAACAAGCTAGGCGCAAAGCGTTAGGACCAGAATACGTTCTCTGCCTCCCTCCTGGGGTAGCCTCACATGGATGCTACTGCAGAATGCCTTCACCTTCCCAGGGGCTCGGGGCCCCGCAGATGTAATGCTATAGTGTAAAATGGTCGGACCTGTTGAACAGTCAGGAGTCCACAAGAAACGGCACATTGCAGGAGTGTTGGGGACTGTAGGCTGACAGAATGTGTTTCTTGTCTTCCTTACCAGGTACACCAAACCACTTACCTTTGCTGACTGCATTAGCGATGAGTTGCCGCTAGGATGGGAAGAAGCATATGACCCACAGGTTGGCGATTACTTCATAGACCACAATACCAGTAAGTTCTTTGTTGCTCTTCCCGTCCCCAGACCCCACCCCTGTGACTCTCCCCTTCCTATCTCCTGCCTCCACAATCTGGAAGAAGCCCCAGCAGAGTCTTGAAGGCAGATTGTGTTTTGTTTCATGTAGACTTAGAGATGTCAGTGTGGTTATAGATAGATAATGTATGCTCATGTGAAAACAACAGTTCGGGAGGGTTTTTAATAGAATCCGACACTTCTGTCATGATCCAGCTCCCTGATTTTAGAGGCAATATTGCTGACGATTCCTTCTGTGTCATTTCAAATATTTCCAATCATGTTTTCGCATGTGTGTCTGTATGCACATTTTTTTCATGTGTGTATGTTCATGGATGGCTGTCTTCCCGTTAAAAAATAAATGCACATTGTCATATTCAAGCATCTGAAACCCTACCGCGCCTCTAGCAATGTAGACGCACATATGTTCTTAGTAGATTAGCCCACTCTCGTTTCCTGTGACCACAGTATTCTGATCCAAGATGAATATACCTACTGCTGCTCTCTCCTTCTGGGACCGTGATAGAGGAACTACTTGGGAAGAAGCATGTTGTCTATCAAGTGGACGAAGACAAGAGACGCACACAGCACAGTGGCGTGTGTGCTCTCTTAGCCAAGACAATCTCTGTCCTCTGAAATGGTGTGCAGAGGGACAAGGCTTTCCTCTTAGTATGTCTTTAGAACTGTAAGATCCTCTTTATCCTTTCAGACCGGAGGAAGATGACAGGGATTGGGATATGCCTGGCAACCTCTGGAGACTGAGAAGGGGGCAGCAACTCCTAACTGCCCCTGTGGTTTGGTTGCTCCATGTGCTGTGGCAGATGCTCAATAGTCCGTGTCCTATATTCAGTGCCCCTGAAACCCTGTGGGGTATTACGGTGACTACCGTCATCTCATTGAGATGTAGAGATAGCAATTGGAGGCTCAGTACTTAGAGATGAAACAGGGCCAAAGGCGAGCATGATGCTGCATGCCTCTAATCCCAGCACTAGGGAGGGTGAGCAAGAAGATTGTGGATTTGAGGCCAATTGGACTACACAGTGATTTTTTTTCCAGGACAGCCTTGGACCCATCTCAAGCAAGGGGGAAAGGAGTAAACACGGTTGAGCTGGGATTTGAACTGATACCGAAGGATGGAGTCGTACCTCTGTCCATCCATTTCCTCTTCTAAATGTTCTTTGCCTGTTACTGCTATGTCTTCTGGGGAAGTTCCTGTGTCTAATTCTATCTAGTTCCAAGCCTTTGCCCACTGAGGTACGCCGTAGGTGTGCACTTAACCCTTGCTAAGTAGAGAAGGGTGTGTTTGTGCGTGAACGCGTGAGTAGCTGGATGAATGAACAGCCTGTTGTTGGCAACAAAGCGTAGGAGAGCATCCGAGAGACGGCTAATGGCATTAATGGCGTTGTTGGGGATAGCAAAGGTTTTTATTAGCACTCATGATTGCGCACTGGATAATGAGAAGTAAATATGCCTAATTGAGTGTGTATGGGGAATGAGGTTAATGCTTGGAGGGCTGTATCAGATGCTGGGTTAAACGGCAATGTGCTGGAGCCCTAATCAGTCCTTTCCTGTTTCTAATTGCTGAGAGCGTCCCCCTCATTAAAATCTCATGGCAGGAGTGGGGTTTTTAAGGTGCTTCTTCTGGGAGCTGCTGGAAGAACAGAAGGGAGGAGGGACTAGCAGGCTGTGGCAGACTTAATTCTCCAGGGGATGATGGCAGAAGTGGTGTGTGGTTATATATGTGTGTGCGCACATGCACACGTACAAAGGGTAATAAAAGGGAACCAAGCAGGAAGAATGTTATCTGAGCATTCAACCAGCTGACAGACTATGGGTTTCCCTTTGGTTTGGAAGTAGTCTTGTTGAATGGAAGATACCCTATTTGTAGAAGGCAAAATCGAGACAAATATGAGGGTGGCGGGTGACTATTGAGGCTTAACCATTCAGAGCCGTGGAATGGGAGTAAATTTGCTTGTATATGTCATTCTTGGGCAAAGTTCTTCTCCAAGTCTGTCTTAGTTTGCTTACTGTTATTGTAACAAATACCACTACTGAAACCAACTTGCAGGGCAGAGGGTATTTCAGCTGATAGCCTATAAGTCCCTCATGAAGTGAAACCAGAAAAGGAACTCAAGGCAGAAACCTGAGGCAAAGACCATGAAGGAATACTGTTTACTGGTTTGTTTCCCATGGCTCGTTCCGAGAATTGCTTATACAACCTAGGACCACCTGTCCAGGGATGGTACCACTCACAGTGACTTGGACCCTTACACATCAATCCTTTATCAAGAAAATGCCCACCATAGACGTTCCCATAGGTTAATCTATGGAAGCAGTTCCTCAAATGAGGTTCTCTCTTCCCAGATGACTACAGTCTGTGTTAAGGTGTCAAAAACCAAACCAACGCAAAGTCGTGAGACTGATATAATGCTACATGCCTGTAAGCCCAGACAAGGGAAGCTGAGACAGGAGGGTCTCGGGGCCGAAGCCAGCCAGCAATACATACAAAGACCCTGTCTCCAACAAGCAAAAGACAACAACAAAGAATTATAGACTCCATATAGGTGAGCAGATTGTTCATCATTCACAATTCAGCTTGCATCCTTCAGAAACATTTATCGACTGCCTGTTCTGGGAGCTAAGGAAACACAAGAGTGCAAACTGACTGAGCTCTTTGCCCTTAACGGAAATTTCATGCAGGCAAGAGAGACAGAAAATAAACATCGTTGGTAGATGATGTTGTATGTGAGAAAATGTTTCTGTCCCATGTGGGGAAGAGCAGACTTTGGGAACTGAGGCATGCTGGGACAGATCTCAGGGAGTGAGGGAAGGACAGCAATGATGACTGTCATAAGGCCGGTCTTCAGGGAAGGCCATCTTGTGGGCAACATAAGATTTGATCTAGGATGGGAAGGAACTGTTTCAGAGGGCAGAGAGCACAAAAGCTTCGAGGCCTGATCACATTTGTTTCATTTGTTCCAGGTGGGGGAGGGGGTGGCAAAGCTCTGGGAATGCCCAGAGCACAAAGAATGAGGAAGGGAAGGGGTGTGGGGAACAGCGGGAGGCAGGTGTGACTGAAAAGCTGACCCTTGAGGTGGGAGCCATCGGAGCTGTCAACATGGGACCTGCTTGAGGTGACTTACATCATCTAGAGCCAATCTGACTGCTCTAAGAAAACAGAGCTTCCTGAAGCAAGCATCAAAGTGGAGAGCCCCGTGGAAGTGCTTGGAACAAACCAGAGCTCCAAACCAGGGCAGAGATAATAGGAAGTAGTCAGAACTTCCTGATTGCTTACATATAGAGTAGGAAAGAAAAAGGTCGGAAAGACCCTCCTCGGACCTGAGCCAGGAAGGGATACAGTTGTCATCCACTGACTGCGGGGACGGCAAGGTGGAGTCAGCTTAGAAGGGCAGAAAAGGCTTTATTTGGAAATATTGAGCCTCAGGCACCTTCGCACGCCTGGAGTAGGTGGCTCGGCAGTTTAGTGTCGCAACCTGCACTCTAGGAAAAGGACATGGGCTGAAGATAAAGATGACCATTTGGGAGATGTCAGCATATAGATTGTGGGCAAAGGCATGAGGACGGATGAGATCGTGAAAGGAGAGGACCACAGAACGACATGGGGGCTGCAGGCTGCAGGGTGGGGAGAGAATAATCGGGATTGACTGGGGAGTGGCCACAAGGTGGGAGGGAAAACCAAGAGAAGTCTGGGAAGACAGCTTGTGGAAAAAGCCCCCGGTGGTGTCACACAAAGAGAACTGGGAATTGGCCGACAGATTTGGCTATTCAGGTGTTACAGGTGACCTTGACCCTGGAGAGCAACTTTGGACAAGAACTGGGGACAAAAGCCTGACTAGATTTAGTCTGAAAGAAGATGGAGAAATTGAACATAAGAGCAAAGAACTCCAAAACACGACCCACATTGTTTTGTGTCAGCACTGGGTTTCCCTCTGACTGTGTACATCCTGCCTAGGCGATTAGAATCTGGGATCAAGTTACAGTCTTTGATGTTTCCTCTTCAGTCTCTCCTGAATGTTTGAAGGATGCTCATACTGACCATTTAAAATACACCAGTGCATTCTATGACGATATATAATACATCTTAACACGTAAGACAAAGGTATCGCAATGCCCCTGTTGCTAACCCTTTGGGCTTTCCCCCTACTTGTTTGTATTGTACACAGAGAGAGGCTCATTATTTGCTTTTCTCTGTGATAATTTTCTAAAGGTACCTGTGTCTTATTGACATCAGCACTGTACCCATGAATCCTACAACCATGGATTCAGCCCACCTCAAGTTGAAAATATTCGGAGAAGATTGTATCCATAATGAATGGCGTGGCTTTCCCTTTGCCGTTCCCTCCATAACACATGACAACAGGGAGAATGAGTGTGGCAGAGCACACCTTAGGTCCGACCACTCTGGAGTCAGAGGCGGGAGAATCTCTGTGTTCCAGGCTAGCCTGATTTGCAAAGTGAGTTCAAGGTCAATGGTGGGCGCAGACTGCGAATCTGCCCAAAATTAAAAGTAGGGAGGCGAGGGGAGAAGAGGTCATACAAAGCTCCTGAGTGCAGTAGTTGTATACCCTTGCATGGAGAATGTGTTTATAGATAGAGATCTGGAACGTGGCGCAGTGGGAGTGAGGGGTTCTCAAGATGACTGCGACGTACTGAAAGATTGTTGAGGTGGCTGCCTTCCTGTGGGGAGATGTGTGTGGAAGAGAGGACAGGGGTTGGTGTTTTCAGTTGCACAGACTGTAGCATGCTTAACTGTCCAACTGTGTCATAACTGTACACATGTCATCAACATGTCTAACTTTAGTGAAAACAAGAACTGAGAAAATTAGCCAGCCAAGATGATCTTGCAGAGCCTGCCCCAGGAGGACAGCATTATGAGACACAGCCATGGCAGCAGGAGGCCTGGGCTGTGGGAAAGTCACTGTACAGAGTGACCAGTTCAGAACCAACAACGTTTAACATGATTCCCTCAAGGAATCTTCTGAGACCCTGGTGCCACCAAGAGTAGACCTCAAGAGCTGCTGGTACAATTGCTTTCCATATGGAAATGTGGTAAGGGAAAGCACTCTTTACCTCTATCCTTACTACACCCGATATGGGGAAGCAAATTCTAAATGGGTCACAGCCCTGAACCTAAAAGCTAAAATTAGAAAACACCTAAAAGGAAACACAGGCAAAACCCCCGAGCCTGGCTTGAAAGCAGACGTCTGGTCTGAGCACTAGACACTCTGCGTGATCTTAACTCAAGTGTGAGTTTCACACTAGAGAGACTAGACAGGGACTCGCTTGAGACCAGGAACTCAAGACCAATTGCAGGGTTGGGGAGAAAGGGAGGAGAAATGAAGTGGGAGAAAATCTGAAAGATTTTGAAACACACACACCAGAGAAAAGGAGAAAATACTTGCACAGCACCCACATCCAGAATGTATCAAGGACTCTTACCCAAGAAGCCCAACAATTGCTAGAGAGGTGGCTGAGCCGCTAAGAGCATGTTCTGCTCTAGCAGAGAACCTAAGCTTAGTTTCCAGCACTCATTATGAACCTGGTGACTCATGATTACTTATAACTCCAGCTTCAGGGGATCTCACACCTCTGATCTGTGCAGATTTTCACACTAATGTGCACGGACCCACGCATAGATATACACACATATGAGTCACTAAAAATAAATCTTTAAAAGCCCAGCAGATGAGACTATGGATTAAATATGGATTTAAATGCATATTATTTTCAGGCATAAAACTTCCTGTGTGACCTTGAAGCAGTTGTTTAACCTTTCTGTGTCTTAATTCTGTATTATGCACAATGGAAGTAAGATCAGAGTCTACTGTGTAAAGTTAATGCAAACGCTGAAGAATTGAGTGCGTATAAAGTACCTAGAGCAGCTATTGGCTCAGAATAAACATTTAATATTTACCTGCTCTTTATCGTGTTTTTGTGTAATCTATCTTCCCCTGAATTATAAATATTACTTTCATGATAAATTACTATAGGAGGAACTATTGGTCTATTGGTCATGGGTATTAATATTTTAAGGCTCCTTCTAATTTATATTATTATACTATTGTAGTCTACCTTGCAAACAGTACAGGGTACCTATTCATATGCTTTAAAACTGATTATACTGGGAGCTGGAGAGATGGCTCAGTGGTTAAGAGCATTGCCTGCTCTTCCAAAAATCCTAAGTTCAATTCCCAGCAACCACAAGGTGGCTCACAACCATCTGTAATGAGGTCCGGTGCCCTCTTCTGGCCTGCAGACATACACGCAGACAGAATATTGTATACATAATAAATAAATAAATATTAAAAATCTGATTATACTGAGTCATAGCAGATGACCTTGAACCTCTATTATGTCCTTAACCAATTCCTTCTTGGTTGTTATCAGGCAGAACTTGAGGTTCAGTTAAAACCTGCTCTTGATGTATTTTTTGGTTGTGTGACTAATCCAGGTGGCGCTGCATTGCCATGTCGTAAGTTTAACCCATTTACATTTATAGGAGTTCTGCACGCTGTCCTTTTGATTCCCAGTGGTGGAGACCGTAGTCCACCAACCGAGCCAGTAAGTACCTGCAGAGTGCTGACATACTGCCTTGGGATCTGTTTCAGAAACCACTCAGATCGAGGATCCGAGGGTGCAATGGCGGCGGGAGCAAGAGCACATGCTGAAGGATTACCTGGTGGTGGCCCAGGAGGCTCTCAGTGCACAAAAGGAGATCTACCAGGTGAAGCAGCAGCGCCTGGAGCTGGCACAGCAGGAGTATCAGCAGTTACACGCCGTCTGGGAGCATAAGCTGGGCTCCCAGGTCAGCTGTGAGTACCTCCCACTGCTGGGGCTGTTGCCAGCATCCCCCGCTGGTACAGCAGGGACTGTCCACTGAGTGCAACCGTAACTTCAGTGCTTAAATCTGTCCTCTCTCCCCCTCCGTTCCTTGTACAAACCACCATACTCTCTGTTTTCCTTCCTGTTATTTTTTTCTTCCTTTGGTTCTCTACGTGTGTGCCCATGTGTGCATTGTGTGCCCTTGTGTGCACTGATGCTTGTGCCCATGCATAGGTGCGGAGGCCAGAGGAGGATGCTGGGTATCCTGCTCTGTCACTCATCTCTTTATTCCCTTGAGACAGGGTCTCTCATGTTGTAAAAGGAGCGGCAGGCTGCGTTCCCGCTGCCCAGCTAGCTTTACACCCGAAATAACAACACACAAATTGTATTCATTTAAACACTGCCTGGCCCATTATATCTAGCCTCTTATTGGCTAACTCTCACATATTAGTTTAACCCATATCTAGTAATCTATGTATCACCACGGGGTCGTGGCTTACGGGGAAAGATTTAGCATGTCTGACTCTGGCGACTTCATGGCGGCTCTCTGCCTCTGCCTTCTTTCTCCCAGCATTCTGTTCTGTCTACTCCACCTATCTAAGCTGCTGTCCTATCAGAAGGTAGGGATAAAGTCTAAGCTAGTCTGGAACTGGAGTCCTCCTGCTTCTACCTCCTAATTCCTGGAATTATAGACATATGATGTCACATCTGGTATTCCACTCCTTTATACTTAACCAAAGCTTCCCTGTGTTTATTAAATGTTCCTACAATTTTTATATGGTATTCCCAACAATCCCCATGACACTTCTGTTCAACTCAACTGTTAATAGCCACCTTAACAGATAAGGAAACCAAATTTCAGGGTCAATAATGTATGTGCCCACGGTCTTATAGCTGGTGAGAGACAATTGTAACATGCAAACCCATCTGTCGTCTCTGCCACTTTTGAGTATGGGCTAGGCAGTGGGAATAAGCATGTGACCATGGTGTCTGGGCATCTGTGGCTTGGTTGTGATGCCCTTTGATTCTGAGGTTCATTCATCTAGAAGGCTGGAGTCAGTCCAGCTGGACCACCTAGTGTCCCAGTCCTGTCCTCGTTAGCCACTCAGGAGCTCCCCCGGGATCTCTACTATCTATGGACCCAATGACGTACTAGAATCTTTTAAAGGAACTTCTAGCCCCGAGTCTGATTTAGTCAGTGGGAGCCAACGTAGTACCACAGACTGGATAGCTTCCTCCACCGTGTACTTCCACAGTTGTGGAGGCTGGACATTGGAGATGAAGTGCTGGCACAGGTGGGTGCCAGTGCGAGCGCTCTTGACTTACACACGGCAGAGAGAGGCTGGTGTCTTGTCTCTGGCGTCACTAATCCCAGCCCAGCAGCCCAGTTCTCAGGACCTCACTTAAGCCTGCTGACCTTCCAAAGGCCCTGCCTCCAGACCCCCATCATTTTGTAGGTTGGAGCTTTATATAGGAATTTGGGGGTTTGGTACTATCATTGCCACAGTACTGAAATGGAGATACTATTGCTGCTAGTGGAACTCAGGCTGGAAAAGGTGAAGTGGATGTTTTTCCTCTCTCTAAAGCTTCATAGTTTGAAAGATGGCAAATATACTTTTCTCTTTGGGGGGCGGGGTAGGATGCTTATATGGTACCAGAATAATAACCCACAAATCACTTGGTAATTTTAGACTGTCAAATGATCCTTTTTATTGGAGATCTTTGAGGCCTTTCTATATGAGATGGAATTAACATCACCAATAAATAGCCAGTTTGCCTCAAAAGCTCTATGAGGTGGGTGCTTCATAGAGGTTCCTGCACAATAATATTTCATCCAGATCTCGCTAATCCTGAACACAGCCAGATAGGTCTATAATGTAGACTAGTCTGCAAGGTAATTGGTCCAGATTTTAAAAGGTCAAAGAAGCTGCTTGGAGTGGGCAAGAAGGCATGGAAAAAACTATGGTGTCAAGCGGACTGTCAATAGCTATTGATGACATTGGTGTGCGTGCACGTGTGTATGTGCGTGCGTGTGTGTGCGCGCGCACGTGTGTGTGTGTGTGTGTGTTTCAGCTTTTGCTAGTGTTTCTAAACATCATTTGTTGAATTCTTTTTTGCTGTCTTTTAGGGGAGTGGGAGTGGGGTTGAGGGGTACTGGAGATCAAACCTCAGTCCACGTGTACTCTAGACACATGAGTGTCCTGTAAACCAAGGACACTCATAAGCAGGCAGAAGGAGTAATAAACGAGTAAGGAAGTGTTAGGAGCTGGAGGATTTAGTCACAGATGGCGGAGCATGCCCAGGACCCTAGCTACTCCAAAGGCTAAGCCAGGGATTGCAAGTTTGAGGCTGATCTGGGCCTCAAATAATGACTTCTTTCTTTCCTTTCTTTCTTTCTTTCTTTCTTTCTTTCTTTCTTTCTTTCTTTCTTTCTTTCTTTTCTTCCTTCCTTTCTTCTGTCCTTCCTTCCTTCCTTCTTTCTTTTATTTCTTTCTTAGAACTAATTTTTATTTATTTATATTTTAAGTATCTGTACTCTGCATATATACCTGCAGGCCAGGAGAGGGCTTCAGATCCTATCATAGATGGTTGTGAGCCACCATGTGGGTGCTGGGAATTGAACTCAGGACCTCTGGTAGAGGAGCCAGTGCTCTTATCCACTGAGCCATATCTCCAGCCCCAGAACTAAATTTTAAAGGAGGAGTATGGATACAAAGCAGTCATTGAAAGAGTGCTTGTCTAACGTCTGAGTCCTGGATTCCATCCCCAATACCACAAAATAGACAAAACCCTGGGTGATACAGGTAAAGGGCGTATCAATATCTGTCGCCTCATTCTTGAATTTGTGGATAGAAGCTTGACAAAATTAAAGGTCATATGGGAAAAAGAGTCAAATGCAGTAAGACTAAAGGGTCTCGTGAGAAAAACTGCGTGGTGATGGCAGCCGTGGGAAGCTGCTCTCAGAAGGCCTGGGTGCATACCTGTTGTCACAACACTGACCATGTGAGACCAGACTCAGATTCTTACGTCTCACTGTGAAGAAGTTAACAGTGCATTTTTCTGATGGTCCACATCAAGACCTTTAGCCGCAGGGCCATTGACATTCGGAGAAGCACCGAGGATGCCCTGCATATGAAAAGATATTCCGCATCTTTCTGGTCTCCATTCAGCTGGTACCATTAGTGTCCCTTCCCTGCAAGCTATAACAAACAGAAACATTTCCAGACATTTCAGGGTGCCACAGAAGGCAAAATTGGCTCCAGTCAAAAGCCAAAAGTGCTAGGGAAAGCACCTAGCACAATTTCATTAGAAACATGTTAATGGATAAGTAAATATCCTCGTTGACATAGAACTCCATAGTTAAAATGAGACTTCACTTGAAGTCCCAACCTAGTTTGAGAAGATTTACTTATTTATTTATGCACATGTGAAGTTTGGATACCCTGAGGGCCAAAGAACAGCTCAACAGTCTTGACAGCAAGTGTCTTTACCTGCCAGGCCATTTTATCTGCCCAGATGGCTAGCATTTTTTTTTAAAAGCCAATTGATTTGTGTGTATGTGTCCATGAAAGTGTATGCATGTGTGTGAACTGGGGAAGGGGTATGTCTGTGTGTGCAGAGGCCAGAAGAGGGCTTTAGATACCTCAGAGCTGGAGTTACAGACATTTGTGGGCTGGCTAGTTTATTTTTTTAAAGATTTATTTATTTATTTATTTATTTATTATGTATACGGTATTCTGCCTGCAGGCCAGAAGATGGCAAGAGATCTCATTTTAGTTTGTTCTGAGCCACCATGTCGTTGCTGGGAATTGAACTCAGGACTTTTGGGAGAGCAGCCAGTGCTCTTAACCTCTGAGCCATCTCTCCAGCCCCTAGCTTATTATTTTTTAAAATAATTTATTGATTTTTATTTTTATGTGCATTGGTATACATGTATGTCTGTGTGAGGGTGTCAGATCTTAAAGATACAGATAGTTGTGAGCTGCCATGTGGATGCTGGGAATTGAACTTGGGTCCTCTAGGAGAACAGCCAGTTCTCTTAACTGCTGAGCCATCTCTCCAGCCCAAGGGATGTCTAGCCTATTATATGCACACCTATTTTATGAAATGTGTTTTATATGTGTTTAAAGGCATGCTGTCACTATGTAGCCCTGGCTAGCCTGGGACTCACTATGTAGACCAGGCTGATCTCCGACTCACAGAGATATACCTGTTTCTGCTAGGATTAAAGGCGTGAGCCCATATAATGTTTTCAGAGTCGGTGCCGGCTTCAAATGCACGATATGTGGTCTGCCAGCTATGTAACCTTATAACTTCTTGGTTTTATATTTTTGTGTGTACAGAATTGATCTAACAATAGCACTAAATCTGCCTTTTGTGGGACTTTATGAGATTTAAACTGGTCAATGAGGGCATGGAATGATACATATCACATTGTTCATCTATCAGTAAAATTATTAGTATTTATTGGTATTTTAAGAGAATTTTAACAGATCCCTGGCACCAAGAATATAAGCTGAGCTTCCCTAATCTATAAAACCAGAATCTAAAATGTTCCAAAATCTAGAATTGTTTAAGTGGCACTGTGATACCACAAGTGAGAGGTACCGTATCATGGACTTTGTGGCATGCACACAGGTAGTTAAAATATTGTCCACGTTACTTTCAAGCACGGAGTGATGGCACATGTCTTCAGTCCTAGCACATACATAGGCAGAGGCAGGTGCATCTCTGTGGGTTTAAGGTCAGCCTGGTCCACATAGTGAACTCCAGGTCAGCCTGGGTTACATAGTGAGACTCTAACTCAAAATAGGTAAATAAATGAAGTTACTTTCAGTTCATATCAAACATGAATAAATTTCCTATTTTTTGCCTTGAGCCCTATCCCCAAGATACCTCATTATGTATATGCAAGCATTTCAAAATTCGAAAATCCCGAAACCTGAAACCGAGCCAGCACCACACATTTCAAATAGGAATGCTCTGTCCGTAAATACTCAGCAAAGGACGGGAGCTAAGCCGTGCAACTCTTCAGCCCATTAATGCAGCTTTCACCAGCCCCCAGGAGCTGCACCAGCCTCAGGCCACCCCCATGGGGTCATTCAGGCAATTAGAATTGAGATCCAGAATCCCAGGTAAAGGGGGTGTGGCTAAGGCCTCCTCTTGATCTTCTTTTCGGTGGGAGGAGCCAAGCGTGCTCTCCAAGTCAACTTTTCTTGGGTGACAGAGTGGCGAGGCCACATGCCTGCCCTCTAGCTCAGATGGCCTACTGGGGCTTGTGAGGATTTCATCATTTGACCTTGACTGTCGTGAGTGCCAGTCTCAGGTGGGGCTGTACCCTGGGATAGACTTTAACGTCAACTCTCTGATATAGTCTTTCATCCCATGGGAAGGAGAAAGAAACCAACATTTAATGTGCGCCTACTGTATGCCTAGCGAGCAGTAAGCTGGCCCCTCTATAGCAGTTAACTTCCCTCCCACTTACCCACACCCTCTCACAAGACAGTGTTCTTACTGTTCTGCAGGCAAGGAATCCAAGTTCCCAGGAGGGCAAGAGGCCTCCTCCAGAGTCCCACCCCTGAAAAGTAGCAGGTGCCTTGATACCCAGGTAGCTCTGATCTCAAAACCTTTATTCCCTTCATTGACTCCAAGTTGACAAGTCACATGTCAAAGTTCCTGGCCTATATCCGGTTTCTCCCAGCTTGAAACAGGTGAAGACTCGGAAGATCTGGGTCCTTTGGAGCCTTGCTATGCTCCATCCCCTCTCCAGACTTTGATGTCCCAACTGAAAAGTAAAATCATTGGCACCCTGTAGTTTAAAGAAGAATCACAGCAGGAGGGCTGAGATGCCTCAGCATGTAAAAGTACCTGCTGCTGTGCTTAACAGTCTGAGTGTGCTGGGTAGTTTTATGTCAACCTGACACGAGCTAGAGTCATCTGAGAGGAGGGAGCCTCACTTTGCCTCCTTAAGATCGGGCTGCAGGCAAGCCTGTAGGGCATTTCCCTAATGAGTGATTAGTGCCATCCTGGGCTGGTGGTCTCAGGTTCTATAAGAAAGCAGGCTGAGCAAGCCATGAGGAGCAAGGCAGTGAGGATCCTTCCTCTGTGGCCTCTGTATCAGCCCTTGCGCTCCAGTCCTGACTTTGCTGAATGCCTTATAAATTGTGAGAGGAAGCAAGTGTTTTCTTCCCCAGGTTTCTCCGTCATGGTAGATTTTGTTTTGGTTTTGTTTTGGTTCATTTTGTAACTGCCACAATAAGATCTGGAAGCTACAAGGCAAATGGACACCTACTTGGACAGCCTCAGAAAAGAGAAAATGGACAGAAAATGAGGAACCTGGTAGCTCTACACTTAGGTTGGTTATAGCTTTGGCACAGCAGCTGCTTTCTCTGAAAATGAAGAGAAGAGGATCTCAAAGTATTATCCCAGGCAGACCAGACCACATCCCATATTGGTCCAGCAAAATGATTACCCATCTCTAACCTGGCAAAAGACTAAAGATCTGTGCCTGAGTCTCAGGACCGGAAGATTAGAGATACCAGGCAAGTTCAAAGCCAGGACATGCCCTGCTAAAGCATAATTATTAATTGAACATGGGAACAGGTTTTGGAGAATTCAACTCTCATGTTTCATTTGGTGGCAGGCCATCACCCACCAGGCTGAATAGTACTCTGGGAGACCTGGGCAGAAGTGAAAAGAAAAAAATTAAAAGACACAGACATTGAGGGCTCCTGAGTGAGACAGCCAATAAAATCACAGACCTCGCAGGTCACAAGCAAGTGGATTGGCTTCTATTCTTTGCACACACAGCCACTGAGACTCCGGGTATCCTGTAAGAGAGACTGGCCCCACAGGGAGAGGCTTGGGGGTTGAAAGTACTCATGAGAAGAAAATCTCGGCAGAGGCTACACAGCCACGAGACAAGCCTAGCAAGCTAGATGCCAATCCAGGGAGACTTCCAAGCCACCACGTGATGTTTCAGAAATCAAAACATGTGAAATAACAGTTATATTAGAAGATTGGAAAATATAACCAGGGAAACCTTCTAGGAAGCAGAGCCAAAATACAGTGAGATTGGCAAGGAGAGGGGAAAATAGAGCAATGGTGCAGGCAGCCTCTTCCAGATCAAAACAGAGCGAGGAAACTGAGGAAACAGAGGAAGAAGGCTCCGTGAAGAATCTCAGCAGAGTTTCCCAGAACCGGAGGGCAGGGGAGGGGTTTACACTGTAAAGCTTCACCAAGTGCTCAACGTGGTGAATAAACGTCAACATACATGTATCCATCATTGGGAAGTTTCAAACCCTGGGGCCAAGGCAGCATCCTACAGGCATTCAGAGAACAAGACCAGGTCACGTGGAAATGGTCAGGACTCTGCGTACTCCAGACTTGTCGCCGGTCGCACAGAACTAGACCGGCACAATGTCTTTTTTTCTCCGAAAAGTCAGTTCCGACCTAAAGCTACATCACTGTGAAGTTATCTTTAAGTATAGTGTAGAATAAAGATATTCTGAGACATGTGGGATTTCAAAACTTTTGCTTCCTTCCCGTCTCCTTTCCCTGGAAGCCACTAGAAGTGAAGTTCTAGCAACATAATGGGGGTGGCGCAGAAAGACCTGAAGTGAGGGAGAGAGGAACGAGGCGAGGAGGGCTGGAGAAGCATGAAGCGGGTGCTGACTGTGCACACCCCCTCCCAGGTCCCAAGGAAGGAGAATTGCTTACTGGCAGAAGGTATAGTTCCTGCACTCTGAGCAAAGGGATTGAATAATGCAGAATGTAGCTCAGAATCGCCCTGAACTCTCAAGTTCTCTTGCCTCAGCCTCCTGAGTGCTGAGATTATATAGGGCTTTTTTTTTTAAATCATACCCGGTTTATAGAAGTTTCTTTTCTTTTTTTACTTCCTGGTGTTTTTTTTATTGATTTTATTGAGCTCTACATTTTTCTCTGCTTCCCTCCCTGCCTCTCTCCTCCCTTTCAATTCTCTCCCAAGGTCCCCATGCTTCTAATTTACTCAGGAAATCTTGTCTTTTTTCTATGTCCCATGTAGATTAGATCTATGTAAGTCTGTCTTAGGGCCCTCATTGTTGTCTAGGTTCTCTGGGATTGTGATTTCTAGACTGGTTTTCTTTGCATTATGTTTTTAAAACACTTATGAGTGAGTACATATGATAATTGTCTTTCTGGGTCTGGGTTACCTCACTCAATATATGGTGTTTTCTAGCTCCATCCATTTGTCTGCAAATTTCAAAATGTCGCTATTTTTTCTACTGTGTAGTGCTCCATTGTGTAAATGTACCACATTTTCCTTATCCATTCTTTGGTCAAGGGGCATTTAGGTTGTTTCCAGGTTCTGGCTATGACAAACAATGTTGCTATGAACATAGTTGAGCACATGTCCTTGTGGCACAATTGAGCATCCTTTGGATATATGCCCAAGTGGCATTACTGGGTTCTGAGTTAGATTGTTTCTTAATTTTCTGCTCCCACTCATGCGGTGTTCACTGTCTCGGGCCAGTTCTGGCCTAGGTCACTGGCTCAGTCCTGCCTCCGCAAATGTCCCTGGTCAGGATGCGCTCCTGCTCCCTTGGAGTTCACCTAAAAATTTCTCTTAAAAAGAAAAAAAAGGGAAAAAAAAACTTCAGGGGGTGGAGAGATGGCTCAGTGGTTAAGAACACTAACTGCTCTTCCAGAGGACCTGGGTTGAGTTCTCAGCACCCACATGGCAGCTCACAGCTGTCTGTAACTCTAAGATCTGACACCCTCATGAAGACATCGGGCTGGCAAAACACCAATGCAAATAAAATAAAAATAAACTTTAGAAAAAATTTTTTAAAAATTTAAAAACTTCAGTAAAAAGTTTACCATAAAAATATGTACCCGGCTGTGTTCTATTTCAGCAGCTTTGTGTATAAATTGTGCATTTCATAAGAATTCTCCAATGAGTAAGAATTCAAGTCTCTGACAGCCCCATTGATAGGAATATGTTCTTTTTCTGGCTTCCTTTGCTTCCAGAACTTCTGAGCATGCCCAAGGAGTGCTAATGCATTTCACAAGAACTTACCCCAGAATCATCTTTACCCAGCCTGGGTTAGGAATTGCCACTTCTGACAGGTCTGAAGACCATTACCACTCTCCCTAGTGTCTCCCCCATAGGGAAGTGCTGTCCCAAGCAACTCTAGTCCATGATCTGTGTAAGGCAGGGAGTGACAGGAGATGGTGTTTGGATTAGGCAGCCCCCTCTGGTGACCTTTCCACATCTCCATTTTATCTCCCACACTGACAACTTCTCTAGGCTTCTCATCGAGGTCTTACCATCCACCATGGGTAACAGACCCTGTGAACCACTTTAAAATGCCCGGAAGTACCTCTTTGTAGAATACGCTTAAGCCATGTTCCAGCTCTGTATCCAGCCAGGTTTATCCCACAGACGTTCATCCTACTGATGACTAGAAGAATTAGAAGGCCGGAGTTGACAACCTCACACTGTCAGTGAAACACCCTGAGCACCTGAGTCCTTGTCCCATGCCCCAGACAAAGGCTGTGAAGCCCTCTTGTCCCCACTCTGACCCTGCTTGTCTCTTCTGGTAAAGCCCAGACCTCGTCACCCTGGTCATCATCCTGAGCTTTGCGGAAGTACTCTGCTGCCCATGGTGTCTCATCTGTAATTATATGGAGTAGTTTTCCTCATTCCCCAAACTTGAACCTTCTTCGTGCATAATTCAAAGCCCGCCAAACTATTTTAACTAAGTCCAAACAGCAGCTTCTCCCTATGTCACGGTCAGATGCTGGAGATTAGCAGCAGTACCGTTGACGTCTTCCGGGCAAACCTGATGGTGGCTTTGGTTCTCACCGCAGTGTTCAGACCACCAGGAGTGGGAGGGAAGATGAGTTGACCCATCCAGGATGAGTCAGGACACTGGAGAAATACCTTCCTTACCACGAAAGCCTGTTCAACGATGGCAGGGAGTGTTGATTGAGGACATGATTGAGTCTCATATCTAGACACATTTCCCTTTTCGCCTCCTCAGCCTGGATGCTCAGAGCCAGGTCAGTGGTGACTCTGGTTGAGCTTGGGAGCCTGTGGCTGGTGCTGGTTTCCCTTTGTCTCGTTTTCTTCCTTGAAATATTTCACACTGTATTGTGTTCATGTCCATAAGCCACAGCGGCGTACATGCTATTAAAAGGCAATGAAATTTTAACGTGAAAGAGCTATAGCTACGCAGTAGGAGATGACTTAGGACAAAGATAGTTGTTCTCGGGTGGTATAGCTGTGGGTACTTTATTTTCTTCTCAAATGCACATTAGTATAAAAAATGAACTTTTTAGCATCCTTATTAGGAAAGTCGATGTTCATGTAAGGAAATATGAAAAAGACCAAAACGTGCAAAGGTGAAAATTAGTTTCATTTATCACTCACCCCTCTAGACAGCAGTGTTAACCGAGGGTCTCACCCAGGCCAGGCAAGCAGCTGACCTATGTCCCCAGCATCCAGTCTTTGTAGAGGCACGTGTGTGTATCAGTTTACAAACTACATTTCCCTCGTTTAGCTTTTCTGTACATTTTCTCAGCTGGGTGTCATGAAACCGTAGGTGTCAGACATTTTCTCATTTCCCTCTGCGGTTTTCTACATCATGGTTTTAAAATCACGCAAGTTGTATCTGTATGCAAGGGTGCGGTAAAGAAACCAGAAAGATGAACACTCCGTGAGTGGGGAGGAAGGTTTTTATTGTAGATAAGAGAGAGAGAATATCCAGAAGCATCTGAAAGAGTCCAGGAAATAAAAAGAACTAGACTGGACACCGCCAGGGTTTTCTAGAAGAGAAGTGAGAACAGCAAGAGAGAGAATAGGAAGGGCAAGGGGAAAACCTTGCTGTTATAAAGAGAGTGGGAAGTGAGCTGCAATCTGGAACCACCTGGAAGCTAGTGGAGGAAGTGAGGAGGACCAGGAGGCTAGCGAGGGCTTTGAGATGCAGAATGAGTAAATGATGATGGGAAGGAGTCAGGAGGCTAGTGTTGGCTTGGTGTACGCCATAGGAATGTGTAGAGATGGAGCCAGATACCAAAAGAAGGGAAGGGAGGGAAGTGGGCCTTACCATTTCACAGGTTCCTGAGGAAAGCTGTAAGCATCCACTAGCATCTTTGGTCCAATATGAGCGGAGCCAAGACTGTTGTTTCTGCACACATGCACCGCCCTGTGGAGCTGGAGACCTAACAACAGCATCTTCATTTTCCGTGTACCGTATCTATTTAACAAATCCCCCTTTGTTGGACTTGCAGATTGTTCCTGTTTTTAGTCCTTTCCCTCTGGGTTTGTAATAAGCCACCTTTGCTGTGTTTCCTCGGCTGAGATTCTCTTCTTTCTTCCCTGCAGTGGTCTCTGGGTCGTCGTCCAGCTCCAAGTATGACCCTGAGATCCTGAAAGCTGAAATCGCCACTGCGAAATCCCGGGTAAGGATCTTCACGGCGTCCTCTCTGCCACTTACTGGCCAACCCTCCAGGCCGTGGCAGCCGGGGCTAGCAAGGCCCCGACATAATAGTAGCTGTGGTTGGTTGTTGTATTAACGATGGTACCACAGTTGCCATTCAGAGGCGTTCGCCTTGTACCTGCCATAGTATTGGGTTCTTCATCTCGTGCCATTGCTTCACCCCTTGAATCTGCACTTTAAAGATGAGTGAGCAGAGACCAAGACCCTTGCCTAGGAAACCAGAGTCCTCACTGGAGTTTGGTGTCCTCTCCCTCCTCCTAGCTGCCCCCCACTTTGCATCACCTTCATTCGTGATGACCTTTAGAAGGACAGTGTTGTTACCCCCATTTTACTGTAGGAAACTAAGGCAGAGTAGTTAAGCGGCTTGTTCACAGTATGCTGGGTCTTTTGAACACGGGTTTCATTTAGATCTGAATGATTTCCACATACGAAAACATAAAAGGGGAAGTGGACTGAGGTAGGATGAATGCTGGGCTAATAGTCTGATGTACCTTGTCTGAGTGGCTAAAGTGTAGCTCGAAAACCCTGCACCCATACTGGAAGGTGAGCCCCGTGTTTTTAGATGTCAGGTATTTTTGGGAAGAGCTGTACATCCGGGTTTCATGCATGAAGTCTCTTAGAACTTAATCAGAAGTTCTCGCTGAAAGGCTGCCAGAACTCTGCAGACCTAAGGAGGATCTAGGTTTTGGTGGTGTCTTGCCGCCACCTCCGTGCAAATTGCTCTCAGATCAACCCCAGCTCTAAGCGGTGTGTGGCCCAGGTAATTGTTATCACCCCCACTCATCACAACAGGCAAGAAGAGGTGAGACGGGGTCCTGCAAGAGGGATCCCATAGCAAAGCAATGGGGAGGCCTGACTATCCCAGTCAGTGTCTGATTTCTCCCTGTTTCCCCGGTGTAGAGGCTGCCTGGCAGGACCGACAGGGACACTCCCTGGGAGGCTGACTCCCAGACTGCGCTGGTGAAGGGAGGGTGCTGTGACGTAAGATGCCCAAGGGATGCAGGTGGCCTTTTAGGCAACAGCAGTATCGTCAGGGGCTTCTGGGCTCCCCTTCCCAGCCTACACCTCCACATCCCCCTCTGATCCCGTCTTCTGTGTGGTCTTCTGCCATTCAGGTCAACAAGTTGAAGAGAGAGATGGTCCACCTGCAGCATGAACTGCAGTTCAAAGAGCGTGGCTTTCAGACCCTGAAGAAGTAAGTATCCCGCAGTGGAGGGCAAGGGGCAGTCTCTAACCATGGGTCCCATCTACTCTCTCTGCTCCTCTCTCCATTAGTCCTTTTCCTCCCTTCTCAAGATGCATCTCACAATTCTACTTAATTTCTTTCCCCCTGTCACTCACTGACGATGCCATCAGCCAGGGGTGGAGATAAACAGAGTCATTTCAAACCATGGAGCTGTTGTCGGGCTCTGAACCTATAAGCCCGTTCAGGTCCGCAGAGTCTTACTCCGCAGTCCTAGAAGCAAGTGTCAAGCATTCTTATGCACACCTCGGCTTCGCTAATTGACAGCTAGACTGTCAGTCACAGACCAAGCGAACCCTTTAGCCCTATGGCCCCTAAAGTAAGCTGCCGCTTCACGGCTACCCCACTGCGGAGCTAACAGTCTCGTCCAGCGTTGAGCACATTCCTAGTGAATCACGCACTGGACTGTGTGCGGAGTTCTCTGGGGGTGGCACAGAGAGCTTCCACAACAAACAGATAGATGTCATTTCGCTGTGCAGAAGTGGGCTTTCAGCTAAGTAAGGGATACGGCTTCTTTTTTCCCTATGCAATGTGTTACACTGTGTTTACGGTTGTCATGTTGACTGTGGCCATGAAGATTTGGAGAGCTTTTGCCGTGTGCCGGGAAACGCCTTCAAGTGTTTCTGCATGAGGGTGTTCATCTGGTCCTTGTGGCAATCCCAAAAGAATGGTCTGTTCTGCTTTGTCTTTAGCCATAACACCATTATATAGTTGAGGAAACCGAGTCATAGACTAAATGCTCAGTAAATATCTGCCTATTGTTACACACATGTAACAGGCTTTTGTCATGCTTGGGGTGGTTGTTTGCTTTGTTTTTGAAATAGGGTCTCATTCTTTAGCTCCTGTTGGCCTCAGACTCATAACCATCCTCCTACCTGAGACTCTCGAGCACTGGAATTAGATGGGTTACTACGGCTCCTTGTTTACTAAGTTGTGTTCAGCCTATCTGGTGTCTTCCATGGTGAGCATTACATAGGTAACCTAGCAACCCTCACAGAAACACCAGGCAGGTTACCAGGATTCCTTGCTTCAAGAGACTTTCAGCCTTGAGGAGGCTGTGCATGTACGAACAGCTGTTCTGATAGTCATTTGCGTTATCTCCCCACCCCCAGCCCCACCCCATGCCATTTCATTATCCGTCACCACCCCCCCCACACACACACACACCCGAAAGCCTAAAGTCTATCTTCATCATTGGCTGAGTACCGAATCCTGCCCTGGGACATATCAGCGAGTTCTGTTGTAACTATAGTTCAAAGCGTTATGTATGTAACATAGTTATGTATGTAACTCCTAGTTGAGAGCCAGTTGGTGATGGTTGTTGCTCCTGCTCCTTCTCCTCTTCTTTTTCTTCATTGAAAGTTTCTCTATTGTATACCTCTGACTGTCCTGGAACTCATTATGCAGACCAGGCTGGCCCAGAACTCACAGAGACCCACCTACTTCTGCCTCCCCAGTGCTGGGATTAAAGGCTTGTATCACCATGCCTGGAAGTTGGTTCTCCTCTACCAGCCTTTATCCCACAAGCCATCACCACCTGAGGGAGCCTCCAGGAATCCAGCACAGCACATGATCTGAGCAAGTGCGAGCTGCAGATGGTGGCACACACCTGTAATCCCAACACCTGCTAGACTGAGACGGGAAGGTGAAGCGTTCAAAGCCAGGCTGGGCTACATAGCAAGACCTGTCTCAAAATCAGACAACAACAGAAGAAAACATAACCCACCTGAGGGTGTAGCTCAATGGGGAGTGCCTCCTAGCATCTACAAGGTCTGAGTCAGCAGTTCTCATGCTGTGGGTCTCCACCCCTTTGGGGTCCCCCAAGACCATCTACACATCAGATGTATTCACATTACCATTCATAACAGTAGCAAAATTGCATTTATGAAGTGACGAGAAAAATAATTTTATGGTTGGGGGTCACCACACCATGAAGAACTGTATTATAGGGTCGCAGCACAAGGAAGTCTGAGAACCACTGCCTTAAATTCAGCCTTAGTCGTGGGGTGGGGGGATTTAGAAATACAGCCCTGTGTTAGATTGTGTGGAATGTTTTTCTTTTTTAATTTAAAATTTTGGCTTTTATATCTTTTTTATATGTCTATATGTATAATTTACATAATTTGCACATGTGTATATGTCAATCATATCTTTCAAACCAGATTCTATCTTCTAGGGGTTGTACTCTATGCTCCTTGGTAATTTTTAGTGAACATCAGAGATAATTCCAAGCACTAGTGTGAGCGCAGACATTCCTTATTTGACCCATGAAAGCCCCATTCTCTGCATGGGGCTCCAGAAGCTTTGAAGCATGGCTTAAGGCTTATCCCCCACCTCAAGAGCTAGACTTAAAATGCTTCCCATTATTCTCAGGGCCTCCACAAACCTGTTTTACCACATTGTCACCCTGTAGCAGCATTGAAAATCCTTGTCCTTTGGCGAACTGACAATGAAACCCTAAGACAACCCTGCCCTCCCTCCCCCTTCCTCCCAGGTTGATAGCTGGCCCAGATGAGATTCCTTTGCAGCCCTGGCTCTCACAGTCCTCAGTTAGAAGTAGACCAGGGTGAAGAAAGATATCAACCCTAACACACAGAGAGGGTTAGGAATGTAACTTCACAAGACGGCGAACCTGGGACCCTGGAAAAAATAACCTAACCCTTCTAAGTTTTGATGTCTTCGTCTAAAAGGTCCATGGTTGTCAAGGCTGAGCTAGAAAAGTCTCTGTCTGGGATGTAACAGAGCCCGGTACAGATCAGGCGCTCAGTGAGGAGGGTGGGAGCGGGCTATTAGTTAGTTATCCTCTTTGTTTTGGGAAGAGAGACTCTCCATCTAAACCGAGCTTGCAGCTTGCTAGAGAGCCTGTTATATCAGCTGCCTCTTGCCATGCTCCTTACCTCATTAAGAAGAGTTTTTTTGTGTGCCCCATGTTGTTAATGAAAACACAGGGGAAAATAAAAAGTCCAAAACCACCCAACCAGCAAGGATCAGAACTGGGACTGGAATCCAAGAACTTTTAGGGCTTCGTATTTGTATGCAAGGGGACAAGGAAAGAAACTGCTGACATGACCTCTCCATTCTTAGGGGAAGGTTTTGTTTTGTTTTGTTTTGTTTTGTTTTTGTGTGTGTGTGTGTGTGTGTGTGTGTGTGTGTGTGTGTGTTTTCCCCGGAGAGCATCCTGAAGCACCTGGAAGAGTTGAGAGTAATGAGAAAGAAAAGCGTGGACACAGCTAGGGCTAGGGAAACCAGAAACTGGGGGAGGATAGTTGAGATAGTAAGATAGCAAGAGATGGTAAAACAGAAAGAGGATAGATAGTCAGAATTATAGAGTAGACAGACAGACAGGGTGCAAGAAATAGTGAGAGAGGATAACTAGAGAGAGACAAAGTGGGAGACAAATCATGTGGACTGTAAGGGGCTTCCATTGCTGGGGGAGATGAAGGGACTTGATATGTAGCAGGTACTTGTGGTACTGAGGAAGCCTGGAGGCCAGCAGTGGTGTGAGCTTCGATATGCTGGTAGACCCCAGGGGTAACGTATGTCCCTTCTGCAACAGGGAAGGGAAATGACTCCTTTTGGCAGATGAGAATTGGTTTCACAAGTGCCTGGGGAAGGCTGGTTTTATCTATCAGCAATCCTCCTATGGTCCAGCTTGGGCTCATTTCTAGAGAGATGGACTACCTGGGACCTAACAATGTTCATTTCTATTATTTACTTATTTGTTGTTTGGGGACTAGGGATGGAAACCCAAGGACCTTCCACACGCCGGACATGTGTTCTGGCCAGTGAGAGACATCTAGCCTCTGTCTTGTTCCTTGCTTTTCATTTTTTGTTTGTTTGTTTGTTTGCTTGCTTGCTTGTTTTGGGGGTGGTACCCAAGAATTGAACCCCACCAATAGTAAGCACACAGTCTGTTCCACTACACTTCCAGTCTAGAACTGTGGGGTTACTATCAATTATTATTATTATTATTGAGATGCTTGGAGACTTACAGGATTTTGAAGTTCACATCTTAGTCCTCTCTGGACACCACCCAGATAACCCTCTCCCCATACCCAAAAAGTATACTGCCCCCTTCAAGCTCCCTTGGAATTGTTTTGTGTAGTGGGAGACAACTCAAGCCTTCCTGCAGCCTCCCGTGTTTGCAGAGCCTGGGAACCTCATTCTTTTCTTTAAAAAAATAATTATTTATTTATTATGTACACAATATTCTGTCTGCGTGTATGCCTACAGGCCAGAAGAGGGCACCAGACCTCATTACAGATGGTTGTGAGCCACCATGTGGATGATGGGAATTGAACTCAGGACCTTTGGGAGAGCAGGCAATGCTCTTAACCGCTGAGCCATCTCTCCAGCCCAGGGAACCTCATTCTTTAGGAATAATTTAGGGAGTTTCCAGAGGAACTTTGATGACATATCAGGATCACTGTTAGAGACCGACATAAAGTTCTTCTGCTTCCCAAGAGCTTACGTGCTTGCCTCCATGATACCAGCCAAGAGTTGTTGAGCAGCTATGTCTAAGAACCCATGAGTTTGGTTCATAGTCAGCAACAAGAGTTTCTGTTCTGTTTTGTTTAAATTAGAAAGAAAAGGAAAGAGGAAGGTAGATGAAGACGAAAGGAAACCTTTCAAGGACAAGGAAAAAGAAAAATCAAAACCAGAGTGTTGGCCTGCGGCTTGACCCCTTGTGAGCGGAGGGAGCTGAGACTTAGGCTGTTGCTTTGTCAGGGGAAGGGCATGGCAGGCGCTCTTTCTGCACTCCACAGAAAGAAAAAGCCCCTGTGCTAGAATTGTCTAGACAAGACGGGATGAACCAGCTACTATCAGAGGCTATGCCTAGCTTCTGAGTCCCCAAAGACATGCCAGAAAGGACAGGCATAATTTGGAAATCCTACAACACATCTCTCCACTGCCCAACACATATGTTTCTTTCCTTTTACCCCCACCCCCACCCCGAAAGACTCTTTTACTGAGTACACAATGGCGACCCTTTGCTCTCCCCAACCCCTCTTGCTCCATCCAGCTGTGTTCCAAGTGTCCGCTCTGAGCTACTCTCTGCAGCCCAATTCCGGAGCCCAGGTCGCTAAGGGCCTGGAGAAATCAGGCAAAAGCTCTTTGCAGCCCAGCACACAAACAGCTCTGTCCACCCTTCTGGGGATATAAAACCATTCTTGCCCTGTTGGCAGAGGAGAGTGCTGCCCAGCCTTCAGACCTGTTGAGGCATACAGCTCCCCATAGTTTGGCCTGGGGGGGACCTTCCATCCTACCCGAACTCTGGGGATGTTTCTCTGGAATATCACCCACAGAACTATGTGGAGCGATGCGAACGTTTTCAGACTAACTCTGAGATAGATAATAGCCAACCTGGCAGGCTTGCCCAGGCCTAAGTCCTCAAAAGGATAGACGGGCTATTTTTAGTGGAAACACAAATGGGGCTTTGTTTTGTCTCCACGGAAGCTGAAGTAACTGCAGGGGTCAGCAGCGTGGGGACCCCTCCCTCCTGTCCTTTCTCCTTCTCCGGAGCCAGGGCAGGGTGGGAACCTGCTCCTATTTCCCCTTTCCTCCTTTCCAAGTGATTTAGCACGGGACAGTTTGGGCTGTAGCAGGAAGCCAGAGAGGAATGCCTGTGAGGGTTTCTGTGCTGGAATAATGGGTTTGTGGTGTTCCCTTGACTGTTAAACTCCCCTTTTTCCACCCTCCATGGATGCCTCAGGCCAGCCTTTGATGAAAGGATGGAGTTTTAAGTGTATCGACTCTCAGAACCTCCTCCACAGCCTAGTCCTCTAAGGGTCCCCACCCCTCAGCCGTCTCTGGTTAAGTCATAGCTCAGTGGCAGAGCGCTTACCACCCGTGGGTACAGCCCTGATGTGATGTCAGCACTTATGAAACGAGCAGGGAGACACTCTGCTTTTCTCCTTCAACCTTTCTTTTCATCAAAACAGACCTATACATAGGGCCTGGATAAGCCAATCATCTCCAGGCTAGTGGTGTTTAATCCCTTACAGTTAGACACTACTTCCTAGTTCGCCATAGGGTTTAAGTTCTTTATCCCATTTGACGGTGAGAACAGCCCTGAACAGGGCCAGGCAAATACCACGATCTAGGCTTTGTTAGAACACCGAGGATGTGTGTGGTTGTGAGCCGTGTCCAAGGCTACACAGTAGATCACTGTGACAGCTGAGAGTCTTTTGTCCTTCTCACCTTGCCCTCATCGAGTCCTGTAATTCTACACGTGTTTATTGCCGACAGGAATCTCAGGCAGTGAGATGGCTCACCAGGTAAAAGTGCTTGTCATGCTTGCAAGGTACAACCTGAGTTCAACCCCCAGAACCCACAGAAAGATTAAAAAAAGGGGGCACTCCACAAAGTTAGACCCAGTGTTTCTCCATCAAGGGTGATTTGGTACCATCTATTTGGACAATATATGGAAACTTTTTTTTTTTTGAGACTGTGTAGCCTTAGCAACCTGGAACTCACAGAGATCTGCCTGCCTCTGCCTCCCAATGCTGGGATTTAAAGCATTGGGATTTAAAGCATTGGATTTAAAGCAGGCCATCACACCTGGCAGGAAGTGGTCACAACTCAAGACTGGGGTATTATTAACAATTTGTGGATCAGTGTCGGGGACACTGCTAAGCAGCCTGTGACATACAGGACAGGAGACACACCATCTCCTCGCCCCCGAGGAGTCTATGCCAGATTCTAATGCCATTCATGTTCAGCTCTGTTCCCCAGGATACCACAGTTGGAGTCTAAGTTACTGTCACAGCACAAGCCAAGTTGCTCATCTCTTGGAAACATGTTGCAGGGGACCCCCTCCCCAGCCTGGCGGACTCAGAAGGGAATCAGGGCAGATTTTCACTAAGAGGTCATACTTAGAAGAGCCCGTGCTTCTCCATTCTGCAGTCATACACATCTGCAGCTTGACACGGTCCTTCTGTGCCCACCCCACCCCCACCCCAGCAGAGCCTGGGCACGGCTGTGCAGGATGAAGAGGCAAGACTTGAGAGCGCCTGTGCTTTCCCCGTCTTCTCGTGTCTGATTGCTCTCGTTTCCTGACCCCTAGGATTGACAAGAAAATGTCCGATGCTCAGGGTGGCTACAAACTGGATGAGGCCCAGGCTGTGTTGAGGGAAACCAAAGCAATCAAGAAAGCCATCACTTGCGGAGAAAAGGAGAAGCAAGACCTGATCAAGGTGATGAGGGCCTCAGGAATGCGAGCCCCTGGTACCCTGTATAAGGACCCTTCACACCGGCTACTTTTACACACCATAGGGACCTCTCAGTTCTCATGACCGGATGAGTTTCCTGAGTCCAAATATTTTTTGAACATTCACATGGTAATTCCATGGAAAATTGTATACCTGACTTTGCATGGCAGGCACAGACACAGACCCAATATGTGTGCATCGAAAATATCAAGGTACCTTTTGGCTATGTATGTGCATGAAGCATCAATTTTGCATTTAGACTTTGGTCCCATCCCTAGCATAATTTAGTATGTAGTGCCAATAGACCAAAATTAGAAAGAAAGAATCGCAGGCATTTAGAATGAGGTAAATTTACCCTCTAGCAGGCTTCTTGAGATTGCCTACCCTCCCCCGCTTTATAAAGGAGAGAATGGAAGCTTAGAAGCACTGAGTTACTTGCCTAAGGCCATATGGTCTCTGCCGGCGGCAAAGCTAGAATGGAAGCTTTGTCTACTGTACTAGCACAGCTAGCTCCCGACCACTAGCTCTTACCACACATCTTGGTTTGTTGTTTTTCTGCTTGTTTGATTGGTTTTTTAAAAAGATTTATTTATTATTCATTAAGTGTTCTGCCTGCACAATAGAAGAGGGCGCCAGATCTCATTATAGGCGGTTGTGAGCCACCATGTGGTTGCTGGGAATTGAACTCAGGACCTCTGGAAGGCGGCCAGTGCTCTTAACCCCTGAGCCATCTCTCCAGCCCCCTCCAGCTTGTTTTTGAATGGACCAACTGGTGGAGCCATTTCACTCTGAACATCACAATGTCTTTGAGTCACTCTCCTGTGTTCTCTGTGCTGGGAACTGAACCACGGAGATCAATTCCACAACGTGGTGATGGGGCTAAGGGCTCTGCACACGCGGCTCAGGTTATCTCCACTCTATAGATAAGGACAGTCAGACTCAGGCAGTAAGTGGCAGAGCCATCAGTCAGACCCTAGAATACGTGATTCACAAGCCCATTGCTTCACTCCTGAATGTAATCCCCGCCCAGAGTCACCTAACCCTGAAGACACCTTCCCCTTGCTTCACTGACACTTCAGGAGGCCAAGACTGAGAACTGCCACTGCCGGCTTCGGGAGGAAACGTTGGTTAACAAGAGAGCTGTGGTCCAGTGATCACAAGGGCGTGCGTGGATAGCAAAGGATACTCCTGCTTATGATTAGTGGTTGAGAGCCCCGAGCTGTCACTTCCAGCTTCTCATCGGTACAGTGAAGATGATCGAAAGATTTCTCAGAGAACCTGTTTGGTGCAGTAAATTTGCAGTGATGCTGAGTGTTGGCATCACGTTGCATTGTCTTTTAATGGACTACACCTCTAATTGACACGCCTGTAAAGTAATTGTCTTGGGGTTACAGTCGATATGACGAAACAGCATTACCAAAAGCAAACTGGAGAGGAAAGGGTTTCTTCTGCCTGCGTTACTACCTCAAGTCCTCCACTGAAGGAAGTCAGGCAGGAACTCAAACGGGGCAGGAACCTGGAGGCAGGAGCTGATGCAGAGGCCATGGAGGGGTGCTGCTTACTGGCTAGGTCCTCGTGCCATCCTCAGCCTGCTTTCTTAGAGAACCCAGGACCACCCGCCCAAGAGTGGCACCACCCTCAGTGGGTGGACCCTGGCTGGGCCCTCCCCAATCAATCTCCTATTAAGGAAAGCCCTATAGGCTTGCCTTCTGGAGGTGGTGTCTCTGTTGAGGTTCCCTCCTGTCAGATGATTCTAGCTTGTGTCAAGTTGACACACAAAACTAGCCAACACAGTAAGAACTGGAATTTTCCCACTTCACAGAAAAGTAGGTAGACGCATAGGGAGGTAATCAGCTATCTCAGATCATGCAGTGATAAAGAAACAGCAAGAGTTCCACCTGAGGGGCCTGGAGAGATGGCTTAGCTGTTAAGAGCACTGACTCTTCTCCCGAGGTTCTGGGTTCAATTCCCAGCACTCACGTGGTGGCTCATTATCACCGGCATCTCCAGTAGCAGGGGATTCGATGTCCTTCTCTGGAGACTGAGGGCACTGCCAAGGAGCCACAACACTCACTGCTCCCCGCCCCCTCCCTATACTGCAGAGCCTTGCCATGCTGAAGGATGGCTTCCGCACAGACAGAGGTTCTCACTCTGACCTATGGTCCAGCAGCAGCTCTCTGGAGAGTTCCAGCTTCCCCATGCCAAAGCAGTTCCTGGACGTGAGCTCACAGACGGACATCTCTGGGAGTGTGAGTAGCCCGGGGTGGTACCTGGGAGGCCGCCCTAGCAGGGCAACTACTTGTCCTTCATCACTGGAGGAGCTGATCTGTGAATGTTAACTCAGCCAGGTGGAGCTCAGTGAACCCCAAAAGTGGAATGATGATACGAAAAAAATCCTAGTGTTGGCTTCCACCGTCCTAACTACTGCCTGGCCAAGAGCTTATGCCTGTAGGCCCTGCGTGCAATGTGTTTTTAATGGGTGAAGCGCCTTCCTCTCGTTTCTTTCATACTGTTTTGTAGCTCCATTCTGGATCTCTTTCCATCTGGAAAGCAGAGTGCATTTGTCTCATTATTCCACACACAATGCTTACAGCTCTCAGACAGCTGCTGACCCTTGGTGCCAAGGTTCAGTCTGGTCCCAGTCGTGGGTGGTGAAAATGCTGCCAGTCATGAAAATGGCCAAGTAGGACCAGCCCACAGTGAGTGTGGTCTTCAGAGAGCCTTTGCTCTCCTCTCCGGGAGCACAGGACACTGGGTGACCGCCTCCTAGCCTCCACTGGTTAAATGCTGTCCCCGACTGAGTTTGGTAGCTCTTTCCCCTCTAATGAGGGGACACTCTGTCCAAGTGTGATTCCGTGAGCCTGCAGTTACGTTTTCGATAGGCAAGTGTAGAAACAGGCTATTCCCCCTTCCCTGTCCCAGCCATTCACCCAGCCACAGGCCCCCGGAGAGCCAGACTAGGTGTGCTTGCTGCTTTCTGGACTTTTTTCTGACTCTGCAGGGCTTCTGATCTCACTGTAGCCTCCCCGAGTTTTCGGCTATCCCCAAGTTGGTTCTTGTATGTTACCTGCTCCTACCCCTCTCATCCGCAGTCTCTGCTTTTTATCTGCTTTGGCCCTTGACTGATTTTTTTTTTCCTGTAAGATGGAATAGGGGGGCGGACTTTTGTTTCTTTTCCCAAAGTGCTTAAGTTTGAGACCATTCTTATGGCCCGAAGGAAGAAAAGTGTCTTTCTTTAGCTATCTTCCTCCGCAGTCTACACAGCCAGCCCAGTGACTGGGAGCTATTCTTGGCTCTGCCCACGGAAGCTGTCAGGTCTCGCATGAGCTATTGAAACCTCGCTCGACACTGGCCTCGCTGCGGTAACCACGTAATTCCTGTCTCTGTTCTTATCCTGTCCTCCAGTTCGGCACCAGCAGCAGCAACCAGTTGGCAGAGAAGGTCAGACTGCGCCTGCGGTATGAAGAGGCTAAGAGAAGGTAAGTCGGGGCCGGAGCTGGGGAAGGTCATATTTGTAACTCCTGTGGTGAGGCCCCTGTGGACACACCTCCTGCTTAATCTTCACATAGATTATCAAGGTACGGTGTAAGCATCCTTTTATGTTTTGGAGAGGAGATGACTGGCCCAGGACGCTGTGCTAGACAGAGCTGAACTATGTTTGAACCCAGGTCTGTTTAACCTCAGAGCCTAGTAATTTTTCTATTTACCTGGCTTGGATTTGAAAGTTAACGCTTTCTGATGTTCTTGGAATTAGTTTGGTTTGAAGGAGCAGTAGATTTGTTTGATTTGGCCCAGTAACAGGTGAAAGAAGACTACAGACATTTCTCGCTTCACACACCCCCCAAAAAAATGTTATTTGTGTTTTTTGTAACGGGGATTGAACCCAGGGCCCTGTGCGTGCCAAGCAGGTGCAACAACCGCATCTCCAGTTGTTTCTCTAGATATGTTGCTTGTTTGTTTTTAGACAAGGTTTCCCCCATGTTATCTAGGCCGGCTGATCTGTAGTTCAGGCTTTTTAAGCTTTTGGGGGTCAGGGTGGGGTCCTGGGGATTGAATCCAGGGCCTTGCCCATGGAAGGCACTTATATTCTACCAATGAGCCAGGATTCCCACCTGACTTCTTGTTATTATGCATGTATGATGTGTGTGCAGGGACAGTGTTGGGATGCACACATGTTACTGTGCACACGTCCGAAGACAACTTTGTGGAGTCTCTTTACTCCTTCCATACTTAGGTGGGTTCTGGGGATTGAATTCAGATCCCTGAGTGGCAATTGCCTTTACCTGCTGAGTCATCCCACCAGCCCCACAGATGTCCTTGTGAATGAAAATGAACGTAATTATGAAATCAGTCTTAAAATCCTGATGTAACACCTCCCTGCTTCAATAGCTGGTGCTTTCCAGCAGCTTGGGCTCCGGGGATTCGGATGTTCTGTGGCTGCATAGACTCGTAAGCAGCTGGGTTTCACCACTACAATGATAGCATCATAAAGCCATTGTTTCTACTGCATTTGTGGAAAAGCATAGGAAGATTGCGTGTTGTACTAAAAAGAGTTGTGCACCGACCGGCTTATCCAGTTTTAAAAACTTCCCGCAGAGCTGAGGAGATGGCTTACTGGGTAAGGGCGATTGCTAATGAGCCTATCAGAGTTCAATCCCAGGGATCCACGCAGGAGGGAGAAGTGACTCCGGCAAGTTATTCTCTGACCTCCGTACACATGTGGCATGTAGCATAGCATGCAGCCCTACACACCTGCATAAACAGACAAGCAAAATGTGATACCTTAAGAAAATAAAAAGCCAGAGTTGTGGTGGTGCACGTCTTCCATTCCAGCACTCAGAAGGAAGAGATGGATGGACTTAAAGGCCAACCTGGTCTACAAAGCGAGTTTCAGGACAGGCTCCAAAGCTACACAGAGAAACCCTGGCTCATAAAACCAAAAAGGAAGGAAGAAGGAAGGAGGAAGAAAGGAAGGAAGGAAGGAAGGAAAGAAGGAAGGAAGGAAGGAAGGAAGGAAGGAAGGAAGGAAGGAAGGAAGGACAGAGTTCCTATCTTGCTATCTATCTGTTAGAGGGGAGAAAAGTTTGACCAGGATGTTCCGTGGCTCTCCCAGGTAGCACAGTTAGTATTTGAACCCTGGATGTTCCGGCTTTGAGTTCATGGTATTCTTTCTACATGATGCACTAGCGTTATTGGGAAAGAGCTAACTGGCCATTTTGGTGGTGGCTAAACTTAGTGGCATGCATTGTTTTCTAGACCAATTGGCGGTCTGTGAAGCATCTCCATGGAGCCAGCTAGGATGTTGCCCAGCCTGAGGCTCTGCCCATTCCCATTGGGCAGCACAGCTCCTGGCACTAGCATCAGAAACTGAGTAGAAACCAAAGGAATGAAAGAAAACGGAATTCCGCAGGCTAACCCACCCCTCCCCCAGCAGGGGGACTTTTGGCATCAGGCTCCGCTAGATCCAGGGTTCGGATGGTACAGCTAAAATTTAGTTTCATCCTCTCTGCCCTGCTTGTTGACTCGCCCTCTGTGTTGGCTTCATCCCCAAGTAGGCTTTCCTCATCAAAACAGCAAGATGGACATCCAGCAGGTGTGTTATGCTTACCTACCTCCAGGTTTCCAGCCTCCTCAGAAAGGCCACCTCTTTCCCCACAGATGGATCTTTTACTAGGGACTCTTGTTTGTCTGATTTGGGGGTTGGAGTATAACTGTGTTCTCGGTTTTTTGAGACAGGGTCTTGCTACGACTCCCAGGTTGGTCCCGATATCATTGTCCTCCCAAGCCGTGTTCCTAATAGGTTTGATAAATACTGGGTCTGAGAGAGAGTCACTGGTAGGTTTTGAATGGCCTGTCGTTGTTGCAGGGCCAGTAGAGGATAGGGGGAATTACCACTCCCAGAAGATCCAAGCACGGGTCTTGTGCTCATGCTGGGATGAGGATTGAGGTCAGCGCACCAAGTGACCTGAGGACCTATCATTTCCTCAGGAGAAGCTGGGCTAATAACAAGGAAGGAATTGGATGACGCTCCGGTGGGAAGAGTTTTCTTTCGTGTGCACTGTTTCAGCTCCCCCTAGGGGCTTAGCAAGACTGCAACAGTTGTATATTTGTGCCTCCCATCCTTGACCTTCTGATGTCTTCCAACCTGTGGGTGGCAATGTATATCTTAGATAACCAGTCCTAGAGAGACTGAAGGAGTGAACTGTCCCCCCCGGGACTGAGACATTAAATGTCTCACTACCACCGAAAGCTGAATTTGAGAGAGAAGACAGCCCTTTATGGGATGGGGAAACAGAGGGCGCAGGTCTTAAAGAAGGGGAGAGATGGAGCAGTAATTCATGGAGATCTCCCTTGGCCGGCGCCTTCCAGGTTTTGTCCCCTGTGCATCTGAGAGAAGGACTAGTAGTTACATCTGATTCTCCAAAGGATGGACGACCTAAAGTTTAAAATATAGTGGCCTGGGAAAGCCACCCTGGAAAGTACACACAGGAATGCATCAGTCACTTTTCAGTGTCCTGCTGTAGCTGAGTCCCACCAGCACTATTGTACCATTCTAGCCTTTGAGCACTGGGAGTCAGCAACCACAGGCATAGTCGTCCATTGCTGTGTACATGAATACAAAATCAAATAATTAACTTAGAACTCCTGCGAGGACTCTTGGTTGGAGAACAAGCTAGATGGATTTGTCTATATAGAACCTTGGCTGCATACCACAAGGCATCTCAAATCCAACAGTATTTGGTAAAGAAAGTTTGGTCACATTTCATATAAGTGAGCTGAAACGTCAAGTCCATAGGACTGGGCTCACTACAAAGACTGGCCATGTGTGATGATTTTTGATCTCAAGTGAGCCCTAAAGTGCCTGTCCGATGAGATCAGTGAGTCTTTTGTGTCTGCCCCTTAGCGATGCAGTAACACTAGAGCCCAAGACCCCAGAGCACTTTGCAGAGACCAGATCCTAAAAGACAGTGGTGTGCTCGCTCTTGGGGGTTTATGACAATACTCTTTAAGTAGCATGGGAATAATTGCCATTGTCTGCAGAACGCCTGACAATATGTAGAGTTCTTGTTGCAAATTTTCCATGTGGTGCTCATGGGCTGTCTCTTTGGTTACCATCGTTGTCCCTACCTTACAGTTGAGGATTCTAAGTCTTAGAAAAGTTAAGATTCAGGGCTACTGGCTGCTTTCCTTAGTATTCAATAACTGCCTACAATTGACCAGGCGTTGTACTAGAAGCTCTGATACCGAAACGATTTTCATTGTTTCTTCTGGGAACCGAACCCAAGGCCTCGTGTGTGTGAAAGCACAGAGGCCCCCAATGTTCCCAGCCCCTCAGATGATTTTTCCCCAGGAGACGATTCTTTCCATCATAAAAGTCAAGGCCAGAACTCCTAACTCAGGGTCTCTGACTGAGACTGTCTCACATGTCTCATGACTGTTCTCACAGTACCATTACTACACTCAGAAAGAACTGAGAGCACACAGGTAGCCACGGCCCAGTGATTTCCCCTTGCCGATGGCTCAGCCCCATTCATACACAGCACACTGCGTACGTCATGCCTGGCTTTCATACCCACTCTGGACATAAGTTATTGCTTGTCTCAGCTCCAAGGCTCAGGACATCTTCCCAGTGTTACATAACTAGTATCAGTGGTCCAACCAGTGATGGAAGTAGCATAGAAACATTTATGGAGGGCTTACTATATGCCAAATACTATGCTTTGAGTGTGTCTATGTGTGTGCATGCATGTGCCACCACCCTGGGAAGGAGATCTTATAATTCCCTTCAGAGATGTGAGCACCTCACCCAGGGTCCCAGAGCTCCTGGTAAGAAACTGTTGCCTGCCATGGTGTCCAATCTCTACTGCAATGGCCCAGGAGCTGAGCAAAAAGGAAACAGTAGTTGTCTGCTCTGAGGACATCCTGGATCCTGGTACTTCATGTCCTTAGAAGAACCACCCATCTTCCAGTTCCTATAACGTCATTGTTCATCTATCACGCTCACTTTCTCAACCCCCCAGGATCGCCAACCTCAAAATCCAGCTGGCCAAACTTGACAGTGAGGCCTGGCCTGGGGTGCTAGACTCAGAGAGGGACCGGCTGATCCTCATCAACGAGAAGGAGGAACTGCTGAAGGAGATGCGCTTTATCAGCCCCCGGAAGTGGACCCAGGGAGAGGTGGAACAGCTAGAGATGGCCCGGAGGCGACTGGAGAAGGACCTGCAGGCAGCCCGGGACACCCAGAGCAAGGCACTGACTGAGAGGTGGGTCTGGGCTGAGCAGGTGGGGCCTAGGGGAAAAAGAAAACATGCCAATCTGACCTGATAGCCCTGCTGGAGCCAGGAGTCAGGGTCATAGTGGGGATGCCTGAGCAGACCGGTGAGCACTCTCATTTAGAGTTGTTAGCCTTCCAGAGTGGCACATCAGAAGTTATGGCTTACGTTCCTGTGCACCAGGACCCTAGTACTTCACACAGGAGGCTCTCAGGAGGGTGTCTGCTCCCTGAAATAAGCCCCACAGCACCTGATCAACTGGGATAGTGGTTTTCCAGGGTTGTAACGGTGACTCTCAGTCTCTTAGGTGACGGGAAATTCACAGGTTTCACAGAGTGAACATTTCTCTGCTTTACCAACTAGGCTTGTACCTGTTGTTGCCGGGGAAATGATTCCCCTTGCTTATTTCTGTTCCCAAACACATACACACCTTTGCATTCCCTGTGTGGGAGTTTGGGGCAGGGGATGTACTCTGAAGTTTCCTCTCTTCTGTTAAAAAGAAAGTCCTTGGTACTCTTGGGTTCCTGATCCTGGAAATCAATCACAGATTGAATATGTTTGAAGAGTAGATTAAAAATTAATATATAAAAAAATACAAATATTCAATGCATTATCTTAACAACTCAATTATGGCACTTACATTGTGTTGGGATGCCCTGTATAGAGATGCTTTAAAGCATACAGGAGGGCAGGTGGGATGGCTTAATAGGTAAAGGTGGTTGCCACCTAGCCTGACAACCTGAGTTTAATTCCTAGGATCTACAAAGGGGAAGGAGAGGAAAAGCTGCTCACAAGCGTACACAGAGACACACACATACACACACACTAAAATAATAATAAATCATACAGGATGATATGTATACAGACACGGTTTTAGATATAGGCAGTCTTAAACATCTGAATGCTTTGTTATCAACAGGAATATTTGGAGTCGTACCCAGAATATGCCGTTATTTTCTTTTTCTTCTTCACGACCCACTGCACTGATTTCAGCTCGTCCCCAAGGGCTGACGTCTGACGGCCAGTGGCCTAGGGGTTGCAGACTAAAATGCTTACAGGCCAAGCATGTGATGGAAATGCTGGAGGCGCACCTAACTGTAGACCCGTCCATCTGGGGGGCACTGACCCTGCTTGTTTAATGTGGATGCTGCCTCCTAGATCCAGCGAGCAGGCTCTAGGGCTCTGTGTGGCCCGTGGTCCTTATATTTCTTTTTTGTAGTTCTTAGGCCTGCAACCCAGGGCCTCACACATGCTGGCAAGTGCTCCACTACTGAGCTGTACACCAGAGTGGAACTTCAAAAGGTTATCAATTGGATTTTTAATTTTCAAATACTGACAATTAATGTAAACTGTAAAGACTGTGAGCCAGCCTCGTGTGTGACATTGAGACCTGTTTCAGACTCAGTACTTCCTTTGGTGCTCCTTGCGACCTCTTCTCCCAAATTACAAAATAGAAAATTATTGCTGAACGGTGGTGACACATGCCTTTAATCCGAGCACTCAGGAGGCAGAGGCAGGTGGATCTCTGTGAGTTCGAGGCCAGCCTGGTCTACAAGAGCTAGTTCCAGGACGGGCTCCAAAGCAACACAGAGAAACCCTGTCTTGAAAAGCGAAACAAAAACAATAGAGAATTATGCTTAAAGGAGGCCTTTTAGTCCCCAGACATTCACCCGACATCCATTCACTCACTCGTTCATACCCACCATCATTCAGTCTGCAAAGGCTGACCTGTAGCATGACATCTGTCTGTGTAGCAATCTGGAGCATTCAGAAGTTAAGAGGACTGTTATCTGAGGTCAAAGTGAGAAGCCTGCTGTCGGTGAATCAGTGTGTTGGTTACTCTCTGTTACTGTGAAGAAGCAGTGTGACCAAGGCAACTTCGAGAAGAAGAGTTTATTTTGGCTTATGGTCCAAGAGGGTTGGAGTTCATCCTGGCAGGGACCATGGCAGCAAGCAACGGAGCAGCAAACTGAGGGGTCATATCTTAAACACAAGCAGAGAGTGGAGAGAGAGAGAGAAAGCCAACTACAAATAGGGCAAGGCCTGAAGCTCTCAAATCCTGTCCCCGGTGACATACTTCCTCTAGTGAGGCCATACCTCCTAAATGTCCCCAAATAGCTCTACCAGTTGGGAACCAAATGTCCAGGTAGATGAACCTATGGAGGACACTCTCATACAAGCTGCCCCCGTACCAAAGGAATTCCTCCATAGCAACCAGATCTGCTGGAAACAGGACCTCAGGCCTCCCAGTTTCTAGGATTGTATAATGCAGGAGAGTGTGTATGTGTGTGAGAGACACAAAGCAAGAGAGAATGAGAACACAACACGGAAGAGTGGCAGCGTTTTTCTAAAAACCTACAAGTCTCTTCTGGCTATTTTCATTCTGTCCGTAGCAGATTTTGAGCAGCATCTCCCCGCCTACCACTTAAGGCGTGCAGAATCGAAGCTAGTGATTTTTCATTCTAATTTCTTTATATTAACATAAACAGTGCTTGTAAATATTTACAAAGCAGGACGCTATTTCAGCACATGTCCACCTTGAATAATTACGACACCAGGATAATTGGCATTCCCATTGTCAATATTTCTCATTTCTGTTTTCGGAGCTTTCAGAATCTTCTTGCTGTTTTGAAATAACCTGTCCACTGCAGCTATGTGACCACAGCACGGAGCCTCAGAACTAATTTCTCCCATGAGAATGTATTTCGGAACTCATTATCCGACCTCCCTCTAGCCTTCCCAGTCACCATGGTTCTTCTCTGCTCCTATGAGATTGATTTCTGTAGCTTCTAAAAATGAGAACATGAAGCATTTATCTGTACCCGGTTTATTTCATTTAACGAAACGTCTTCCAGACCCATCTATCTTACTCCAAATGACAGTATTTCATTCTTTTTTTTTATGATTTAATAATATTTGTACAAGCAGATACACACCCACGCAACCACACTGTGATTTTCAAATGTGCATAATTGTTCAGGAGCAGGAATAAGCGAGGGGATTCATTTTCCCAGCAATGTCAGGCATAAGTCTAGTTTGTAAAGCAGGGGAACATGCATGCACCTCATGGGGAGCAGTCTGGAAAGGCCGGGCGCCTGTATGTGTTCTGCATATACACGGCCCATGGCCCTTAATCTCTAAAACACCCAGCTCGCAGCAGCATCCTAGCTACTGAGTAAGCTCCGTTTTCACTAGCATCTGATGCTTGCCCTGACCCTGGGGCCTTCAAGAATCCCATGATTGCTGACTGGACCAATCTTTCCAACCAGGCACATTCAGAACTACTAACGGAGACATCCAAAGTCTCTCGCCTTCCCTTCTATCCTCCACTGGCAGGAATGGCTGGCCAGCTCTGACCCGTCAGCAATTTTCGTATAAGGAGAACAGCAGACCTTAAATAACTGGTGTTTTACAGCCCACACCGGCACTTGCCTGAAGGCACCATGCTGGTTTTCCCGGAGCCATACCCTTTGGGGATAAGGGTTCTGTCTGTATGCCTGTACCTTTAGAAAGTAAAAGTGGATGGGAGGCCTGGGCAGGTGCTTAGTGAACGTTTGTGCCCGTGCCTGGACTTTCACCTGTGACTAGACCCAGTGACTGTCCCTGGGAGTTGTTGGTCGTCCATCCCCTTCTCTGCCAGAAGCTGGAGAGGACACACTGACCACAGCCCTACTTGATTCTTGCTGGGTCAAAAGAGGTACCTTATGCCTGTTAACCCTGACTAAGCTAGTGACCAGTATGGGCTTCATTTGCCTCACAGAGAAAAAAGAAGAAGGCAAAGGCACCAAGTACCGGAAGTCTATGGGCAGGCATTTTGGGCCAGATTGTGAACGGAGATATTCTAACTTCGTTTCCTGAAGTTAGAACGAGAAGATCCTTCAGGCACCCTGAAGGTGCCCTGGTCACGGGCCAGACCCTATCGTTTGTCTAGTAACTTGACAGCTTGCTGTACAGATGAGGAAATGAAGGCTCGCTTGACATCACCCAGTGACAGAGCTGGGATTAGAAGCCTCTAGATTCTAGCGCCTACTCCATTTAGGCAGCTGCCCGCTCAGAAGGCCTTTCAGTATTGCTTTCTACCCCATCTTTCGAAGGCCCAGGAGCCCCGGTGGAACAGTGAATCCACACGGCCGGTCTAGGGAATCAAGACTCTCCACTCCTCCACTGATCGGGCCACACGAGGGTTCTGGGGGACAAGGTCCCTGGGCGCATGCAGCAGTCAGGAAGGCCGTGGGCACAGGGCAAGATGCCACTTGTGCCCTAAGAGGGGTCTGAAGAGAGAAGCCAAAGGAATGGCGGGGACGGTGCTGATGGATCTCAGGCCACTTGATTCTGATCCCTGTTGTCTATATTCAGTGCGGGGGGGGGGGGGGCTCTAGATTCCCGCTTTCTTTTTCTGTAAGTCTCTCCCTCCCTCCCTTCCCCCTCTGTGTCCCTTTGTCTCTGTTCTCTTCCCTTTAGCACCCCATGCCCTTTTTGCATTCCACCCCCCCCTTTCTTTCTCCTTCAGGTCTGTCTTCACATTCTTTGCATTCCCTGTGATTCACTCTCTCTGTGAACCACACATCAGAGCTGGTGTACCGTCACACAGGATGCTTGTTAGATCATGGGCACCACAGCCCCACCCCGGGGACCAGTTCTTCAGGCCTGAGATGCAGCCCAGGCGATTGCATTTTTAACCAGCACCCCAGGTGCCTAGCTACAGCTTGTGGGCATTCAGGCCCCCACCCCCTGGATCTTCTGCCTGTTTCCACAGTTTTTGCATTCACGGCCTCCCAGCATGTGCCCGGCACATCACTCACACGCCATCTGGCCTGCTAAGCCTGTTGTCGCTGGAAGGGGACCGCAGCACCTGCGTGTAACTGTCTGTGGCTGTCCTTGCCTGCTCAGGAAATCAAGTCAGCCTGAGGACAGTTCCCTCGCTGTCCTGCCCAGGCTCCAGTGGGGGCCTGCATTTGCTCCCGGCATACTCAGGCGTGCGCTATAGAAACCACGAGCTCCACTTCTCGACCTCAGACGTATCCTCCGCTGTGAGCTTTCCTCTTAGAGAGGGATGGGATATTGCACGGCCTCGTCCATTCCCTTGAGAAATCTGGGATTTGTTCACTCAAGGCCCCATCTGCCAGCCTCTTCTCTGTCCCCATCAGGTCAGGCAAGAATCTGGGAGGAAAGCTCTGGAAATTGAGCTGGCCAAGACTCATGCCAAGGCCAGTCAGCCTACCGGTGGCATCCTGTTCTGTCTTGTCAGGGATTTCACAGGTTCTCTTGCCCAGGAGCAAGCACGGCGTGCCCTCTGCACACTTGTGTCAAGGGCCACCTCCGTTCTCATGAGCTAGAGGCCTGGCTGTTGTGGTGGAGAGATGGCCTGGCTTGGTTTGATTTTGTGTGAAAACCAGCCCTTGTCCTCAGGCGCCAGGCGGGGCTGACTGAGCTCTTGGTGCCTTCCTGGGTCCAGAGAGCAAGGGCCAGTCAAGCCCCTTCTCCAGCAGACTGGCAGGGAGGAACAATGGTTCACCTTGACGTGAGAATGTATCATCCAGACCCCACAGTAGAGTGAATGAACTCGCCCGCTTCACCAGGAAAAGAATGACCCTTTCCTCCCCACCTCCTGTCTACAGAGCCGCTTAAATTTCCCTATTAGTAGGGGATCATGGACTGTAATAAATAATCCCAGATCTCGTGCATAAACACTCTTGAAGTTTGAGTCTTGCCCATGTAATATCTTAATATTCCCAGTAACTGCCAGCCCCCCTTGTCATTGAAGAGCCCACAGCCCTTCTATCTCTCCTTTAAGGCCACAAGGATCTGAGGAAGACACTTCCTTAAACACTTCAGGCTGATACACGTGCTGCCTGCTCAGATCCCATTGTCTAGAGGTTGTTCAAGTGCCTCAGCCAGCCGTAAGAGAGCCTGGGAACCCAGGACACAGGCAAGAGCGGGTGCCAGAAATCTGGCCGCAAAGCCATTTGCCCAAAGTCTAAATTAGGGATCCCATCCTCTGCTCTTTTCTATTCTTCCGGACCTTGCCACACCCTCCTCTAATTAGATGCCTGTTGTCCTCCACCCTCCATGCTCTGTAAGAGTGTCAGCGAGTTCTCTTTCCCAGGGACAGCATCTAGTGTGACCTGGGTACTCAATAAATCGTGGTTGATGGAAAGAAGGAGGGAAGGAAGAGAGGGAGGGAAGGGCGCTTTGGTGGAATCCTAATTCTCCCACGCCATTCACAGTTTTGAGTAAATTATGTAACCAAGAGCCTCAATTTCCTCATCTGTAAAATGATTAAAAATCAATCTTCACGTGCACATATCATCATAAAATAAATCCATGCACTATGTTTAGGTTCCTGGTATAGTAACCTAGTCCGTAAGGTGTGGCAGGTAGCAACACGATTACTACAGAATTTGTGTATGAATTGACTGTATGTCTTCACCACACCCTAGTGAGATGTTTTTACGGTAGCCCCTGTGCACGTGTCCCTCGGTTGCCGTGTCCATCTCTCAGGGCACAGACCTCGTTTTCCTTCTCGGAGATCCAAAGGGGACCTGGAGCACGGCATCCCTTTGGGGCAGCGGCATCATGCCTTCTCTTCCTTCAGGTTGAAGTTAAACAGCAAGAGGAACCAGCTGGTGAGAGAACTGGAGGAAGCCACTCGGCAGGTGGCCTCTCTGCACTCGCAGCTGAAAAGGTGAGTGGTGGGTGGTGGCTGTCCCCAGAGCGATGGCCGGGAGGTGGTCCAGCTCCATGATGCCCTTCACCGATCCCCCTTGACTATGAGACGCAGAGAAGGAGGTTATTCTACCAGATATGGGCTTGGCCAGGGTGGTCCTTCATCCCTTGGGACTATACACACAGAGATGGCCCCAGGAAGATGCCCATGTGTGTGAAATCCTGTCACTTCCGCCTGCTAGCCCACTTCTATAGCACACAGTAGGCTTCCATAAGCTCAAGCCTTAACATACTTAACTCAGGCTGAAGTATATTACTGGATCATCATAGTAGCGTTTTGTTACGTTTCTCTCCCTTCCTAGTCCCCAGCAAAAGTGGTTTCTTCCTGTTTATAGCAATAGAAACTGCCTGTCAGTTGACATTTATGATGTAAGGTCTCCTTTTAACTTAAATATTTTAACATATTAAAAAGCTGGGACTGGGCATGGTGTCCCGCGCCTTTAATCCCAGCACCCGGGAGGTACAGCCGTTGGATCTCTGAGGCCAGCCTGGTCTACATAGCAAATTTTAGGCCTGCCAGGGCTACACAGTGAGACCTCCATCTCAATCAGCCAATAAATAAAAGAAAATAAACAAGCAAAAGTATTTCAATAAAGTTGCAATGTGAGCAATAGGAAACAGGGGCAGAAGGAAACTGGAAGCCAGGTGTGTGGCTTCCGACTCTCATCCCAGCACTCAGAGCTTCAAACAAGGGCATCAAAAGTTTGAAGCCAGCCTGACCTACAAAGCAAGAGGACTGAACTTGGGCCCACAGCCCAGCTCTGCTACTTTGGGTACATGACCTTCTCAGGATCTCTTATTTTCTCCTGAGTGGAATCGGGTCCCTAGCCCAGCTTAGGCTGTCAAGTAGGCTAGGAAGACAGATACATACCCAGTACCCTTAGCGTTTTCCAGACCTGGTGGAGTTCCCTGAAGCCGGCTCACTGCATTGTCCTCTCTCTCTTTCTCTTCCTCTCCCTGTCCCCAGCCTCTCAAGTAGCATGCAGTCCCTGTCTTCAGGCAGCAGCCCTGGGTCACTCACATCCAGCCGGGGCTCCCTGGCTGCCTCCAGCCTGGACTCCTCCACCTCAGCCAGCTTCACTGACCTCTATTATGACCCGTTCGAGCAGCTAGACCCGGAGCTCCAGAGCAAGGTGGAACTGCTCTTCCTGGAGGGCGGCACAGGCTTCCGGCCCTCGGGCTGCATCACCACCATCCACGAGGATGAGGTGGCCAAGACACAGAAGGCAGAGGGAGGCAGCCGCCTGCAGGCCTTACGCTCCCTGTCTGGCACTCCAAAATCCATGACTTCCCTGTCGCCACGCTCCTCTCTCTCCTCCCCGTCCCCTCCCTGCTCCCCTCTCATCGCTGATCCCCTCCTGTCTGGAGATGCCTTTCTGACCCCACTGGAGTTTGAAGACACAGAGCTGAGTACTGCTCTCTGTGAGCTGAGCCTCGGCAGCAGCACCCGGGAAAGATACCAGCTAGAGGAATCAGGACCTGAGGGCAAGCCACTGGGCCAAGGTATGGAGCCTGGGGTCCTTATTTGGAACCAGGAGGCAGGGGGTTCCTGTGATAATTCCTGACTACTGTCGATGGCTGAGTCTTTACGTGGCTGGTTATTTATTCAGTAGATCCTGACAAATGCAGAATGTGCTAGGTCCTGGGCTAGGGTTTTGCTTTGTTGTGGTAGATTTCATTCAATAGCTACTCAGCACCTACCAAAATGAATCCCAGATCCTGGGCTCATTGAATATACATGGATTAATTCTGCTAAGCTTTCCACAGACATGTCATATGGCAAATTTAGTTGCTAAGGACCCGTGCAGTTGAGTGTACATGGATTAGCTAAGCTTTCCACAGACATGTCAAATGGCAAACTTGGTTGCTAAGGACCCGTGTAGATGACAGACACCGCTCTTAAAAAGCATAGGTTCCTCTGGAGCCACGTGCACTAGATACATACCAGACAAAAGCATGTGAAGTAAATCCAGCAGGGCATGTGTGAGAGCCTTTGAATGTGGGTGAGGTGGCTCTTTGAGAATGGATAGAGGTTTAAATGATGAGAAGGGCTTGGTTGGGGGCCTGGGTATAAGAAGGTGTGGTAGCATTCAACTATAATCCCAGCATTTAGGAGGAAGGGGTGTGAGGGTTAGGAGGTCGAAGTCATCTTCCACTATGCAGCCTCTTTGGTTGGGAGTTTTGAAATTGTATCTCAAAACACAAAAGCAATGGGTAGAGGTGCTGGCTGCACAAACTTGACAGCTGAGTTCAATACCCTGAACCCACGGTGAAAAGGAGCGCTGACTCCCAAAAGTTGTCCTCTGACCTCCGTATGCGCGCCATGGCACGCTTGTGTGCACACATGCACATAAATACACACAATGAGAGGAAGGAAGGGAGTGAGTGTATGGGGCCATAGCAGTGGTTGTGACTTGGGACCAAGGAAAGCTATGGGTCAGTGGCAGCGTCCTGGTCATACAGGACCTGGTAGTGGGGTGTGGATTATATACTAATTGTAGCAAGGACCTTGGGAACCCTAGGAATGGCTTGCATTTCTTCATGAAATCAAAGAGAGCATTCTGGTTAGGAGTCAGATGGGAATCTTCAGATTAGATGCTGCTGGTGAAATTGATTGCCTAGGTTTATGGAAAAAAAAAAAAACCATAGCCGCTGCCACAGAATGCAATGCAGTTCTCTTATCTGAGATTGAGATGTACTGGAGAGAGAGAGAGACAGAGACAGAGACAGAGAAGGGAAGGAGGGGGAGGGAGGGAAGAAGGAAAATGGATTGTTTCTTCTCTTCCCATTTCATAGATGAGAAGGCTGAGGTTCAAAGAGGTCACATCTACTGGCCAGGCTTGTCCTCGCAGCAAATGAGGAAGCTAGGTCTTTCTGATCTCAGAGCCCAATCCCTGGATGGGTTCAGTGTCCCACAAATGTGTGACTCTCTTGGCACTTGCTCGCCCCACCTGGACATGATGTAGCAGAGTGCCCAGCAAGCTCATCTATGGCCCCCACCTTGCACCCACAGTGCCCTAGCAACCACAGTATTGGTTTTTGTGCTTGGGTCGAGGCATCCAAGGTTCACTCAGGTCCTGGAGCATGTGTCTATCCATTTAAGCCTCATCCCTCTGCGAAGTGTGCATTGTCTTTTTTAGAATGGGCAGTAGCGTGGCTGCTGTGCCTGGAACTGCCAGTCTGTGCATAGGAGTCAGTAGCGCGGGAGTGAAGTTTCACAGTTAACTAAAGGCTCCTGGTGTCAGCCATTTCTTTAAAGAGGGACTGAGAGATCCCTGGGGTTCCCTCATCAGGAAGGGAATCTCGCTGAGTTCTCCCGAACAAAAATAAAAACAAGCCTCCTCTTATGGCAGGTGGCAAGCCTCAGGAAATTGATCCCCAGGGAGAAGGGGGTGTGGGTAAAAGCTCTTCCTTGGCTTAAGAGGTCTTTGTTCAGAATCCAGGGCCACATCAGGACATTCAGACTCCAACCTGGTCCTGGAAAGAGGCCCTCCTGGTCCCCCTCCCCCCCCCCCCCCATCTCCCCTTCCAACAGTGGTCTCCGAACTCCTGGGCTAAAGACAGCAAGGTGACAACCTGTTTCTTTCACGCCATCTCCAGCAACCTTGCCCTGCTGTGAGCTATGCCAGGCAGGGCTCAGCCACTAAGCAGGTTATGCGATTAGTGCTGCCGTTCAGTCAGCAGACAAATTAATCTCCTTAAGTGGTTTAGTGGAGAGCGGAGAGAGAGCAGGGCTGAAGGTGGGAAGTCTCCCCCAGGGCTCAGCAGGTGTGGCACAGGGCTGGGAAAGCCTTTTTCCTGCATCTCCGGCACCAGATGTATCCCAGGCTCTCCTCACCAAAATGGCCTGTTTCCCCAGCCTGCTAAAACCCCCATCTCAGTGTGCCACCATACATCCAGCCCCTGGGTCGTCTCCGTCTACCCCAGAACTGGGCTTGCACAGTGCTTATAGGAGTGTTTGGCTGTAGGGTGAAATACCTGGAGCTAGCCTTCATGGACAGCAAGATGTGATTTCTTCCCATCTGTAGCTCAGGGTCTGGCAGTGGGTCCTGCGTGCCATTATTTGGGCATGGAGGAAACGTGGACCACATGCAACGAGCCCAGTTATGACCCCAGCCAGAGACTTCTGCTAAGGGAAGAGAGGGGGGAGAGAAGGAGGAGCTGACTATGGCTGCATCCTCCCTTGCTTTCCTTTAATAGGCAAAGGGCTGTTAATTTGTCCCGGGTGTGTAGGGAAGACCTAGAAAACAGTACTACTCTCTGCGCAGGATGACTCTGTCTTGTAATCCCAGCACCGAGGAGGTTTAGGCGGAAAGATCAGGAGTTTGAAGCTCATCTTGGATACACCCTATAATCCAGTCTTAAAAACCCAAACCTGTCAGGTCTGGAGAGCTAGTCAAGTGTTTGCTTCACAAACATGAGGGCCTGAGTGAAACTCCCAGAATCCGCGTTTAAAAGGTGATAAGAAGCCAGTATTGGTAGTGTGTGCATCTAATCCTAGCACTAGAAGGCCGAGATGTGGATCCCTGGGGCTTGCTGGCCAACTACTCTATCTTAATGGTGAGCCTTAGAGATATGGTTCTAAGATATGGGAGACCCTGTCTCAAAGAAACAAGGGGTGTGGTTCCCGAGGAACAGCACTTGAGTTGACCTCTGGACTGAACATGTATGTATACATCGCACAAGCACCTATACACTTGTGTGTGCACACATGCACGCACACACACACACACACACCCTGAACCTCACAGAGGAATTGAAGTCTCCATACTGTGGACTTTCCCCCATTCAGTCCCCTAAAGTAAGTGTTGTTATCTTCACCTCACGAAGGGGAAACCTGGGACTTACTTAGGTTCAGTCAGTGTCCCATGGTCAAAAAGCAGCCTATGGCAGAGCCATGTTTGAAACCAGGCAGTTTTATATTTTATGTGAATGAGTGTTTAGCATGCTTGCACTTATATGCACCACATTTGTGCCCATACCTTTAAAAGTCAGAAGAGGAAAGCAGATCCCCTGAATGTGTTTGTGGTGTGTGTGTGTGTGTGTGTGTGTGTGTGTGTGTGTGTGTGTGTGTAGCGAGAGAGAGAGAGGATTTATTAGAATGACTTACAAGCTGTGGTCCAACTAATCCAATATGGTTGCCTATTACCAGAGGGTTCTAAAATCCAGCAGTTGTTCTCTCCACGAGACTGGATGTCTCAGCTGGTCTTCAGTGCGCCCCAGAATCCCAAATAAGTAGGCTCTAATGCCAGGGGTGAGGAATGAACTTGCCAGCAAAGGCAAAACAAACAGGCAAAGAAAGAGAGAGTTTTCTTCTTCTGTGTCCTTATATAGGCTTCCAACAGAAGGTATAGTCCAGATTAAAGGTTGATCTGTCCATCCCAAATATCTGGATTTAAAGTGGATCTTTCATGTCAAATAATTTAATTAAGGAAAAAAATCCCTCACATATGTGCCCAGCTATTTGGGTTTTAATTAATTCTACATGTGCTCAAGTTGATAAGCAAGAACAGCCATCACAGCCATGAAATCACATATGACCCCTTCCCTTGTCCCAAGTCAAGAAGGACCTGACTAGAGTGTTCAGAGGTGTATTCGAGTTCACTGGAACCCTTAGGAGAGCGGGTCAGAACTGTGTGATTTCGGAACTTGACTTTCTTTCGTCTTTCCCTTCTCTCATCCAGCGGCAGGTGTGGCCCCAGGGTGTGGCCTGAAAGTGGCCTGTGTGTCTGCTGCAGTGTCTGACGAGTCCGTGGCTGGGGACAGTGGTGTGTACGAGCCTTCTGCGCAGAGGTGGGTCCCTGGCTGGTGTTCCGTTCCTGGGGAGTGTGGGAGCCCTGGATGTTCAAGCCCACGCTCCAAAGGATGTGGTGGGGCTGCAGAAGGGTATTTTGGGTGCCCTAGCCTTTCCCCAGGCAGCTCTCTTTGGAGCCATGCCCAACATGCAGGCAGCAGAGATGCAGGTGGTATCCATGGCTCCCAGGGCAAATGTGGGTTCTGGGGTGACAACTGTAAAGTGTGTGCCAGGGGAATAGATGCTAGAGAAATGGAGTATATTCTAAAGAAGGGTCCTAAGCACCCTGGAAAATGAGGATCCAGGGACACACTGAGCACGCAGCTAGCAATCTAGGCTCACAGCAGGCAGGAACCCTGAGTCCGGAAAAGGCTTTTGTTCGTGGGCAGCTTTGGGGACACTAACCCCTTCCCCTGGTGTCTTATAATAGACTGGGCACTTCTGAAGCTGCTACATTCGACAGTGAAGAATCAGAAGCCATGGGAGCCACCCAGGTTCAAATTGCCCTGAAGTAAGTGATGGGGGGGGGGGCGGGGGAGAGAGGACAAGGACAGAGGAAGGGTTTATATAGGGCCTCTTCTTCATTGACAATATTGTACCTTCATACCTTCATGGCTATCCACGGAAGAAGCAGGACCCACCAGCCTTGGTGGTCTCCTGAGTACTGGCCCCTTCACCACAGATGAGGAATGCCAAGTTTCTTGTGACTGGTGTAGATCTGGACAGCGGCTGAGCACACAGGCTTTCTGCTTGCTGAGTATCTGCTCTGGTGGTGGTTGCCTTTGCATCCCCTTCCAGGTTCCAACGATCCTAACTCAGGATTGTTGACCCTGGAGAGCACAGCCCAGCTCTGACGTGTGCACTGCTGTTGCTGGTGCCTTCTCTTCCTGGGGGGATGACTTCCACGTATTCTTACACAAAAATGTTAATAACGGAAAATTTCATACCCCAGTTTATGTTGGGTATAAAAACCATGGAAAAATAAAAGCGGGTGATTTCAGGATCTGAGTAAAATTGAAATGAGTGGACCAGTTGGATGGCTTACCCAGTAAAGACACCACAGAAACCCGGGTTCAATCCCCAGATCCAGGCACGGCGGTGCACGTCTTTAATCCCAGCACTCAGGAGGCAGAGGCAGGTGGATCTCTCTGAGTTGGAGACCAGGCTGGTCTACATATCAAGTTCCAGGCTATATAGTAAGACTTTGTTTAATAACAAACAAACAAATAAAAATTCAGATGGCTGCCAGTTCTGGACCTGTATCTGGTCGTGGCAGCAAAGCTGAAGGTGGGTACTGTTCAGCTCACCACACTGGACAGAGCAGCCAGCAGCACTGACTGATGAATCTTAAGAAAGAAAATGTTGGGGCTGGAGAGATGGCTCAGTGGTTAAGAGCATTGCCTGCTCTTCCAAAGGTCCTGAGTTCAATTCCCAGCAACCACATGATGGCTCACAACCACCTGTAATGAGGTCTGGTGCCCTCTTCTGGCCTTCAGAATATTGTATAATTAATTAATGGAAAGAAAGAAAGAAAATGTTGGGCATAGTGGCACACACCCTTAATCCTGACATTGGGGAAGCAGAAGGGTTTCTGTGAGTTCAAGGCCGGTCTGGTCTACATAGTCTAGCCAGGACTATACAGCGAGACCCTGTTTGAAAGATGGGAGGGGGAAGTAGAAAGGAGAAGGAGAGGAAATAAATGATTTGCTGATCGTTGTTTTATCCACCCCTTCATTTCAGGTATGATGAGAAGAATAGACAATTTGCAATATTAGTAATCCAGCTGAGTAACCTCTCCGCTCTGTTACTGCAGCAAGAGCAGAAAGTGTGAGTACAGAACCCTGCATTTGTGCGTCTCTCTCACCTGCGCTCTCCCTGGGAAAGCTCTAACTCCAGATACCACCGCAGGCATTTAATGCAAGCGAGCACACTAGTGCTGCCTGCGTCCACACACACACGCGCGCGTGCATGCACACACACACACTGGTACACTTACTAGCTTTGGAGACTGGCACAGTAGACAGCTTCCCCCACTTCCTGATGCAGCCTGGATGCATCCACCACCCACTGCTCAAGGACTGCTGAGCAAGCTGGTCCTTCCTGCTTGGAAATCTCCTGGTCTGTGACCTCATGAGAACAGTCGGGTCCCTATTATCCTCTCTGTGCAGAAACGACTCTCTGGTTCTCTAGGAAGGGTGTGCATGATTCACGTGTTACCTTAGAGGTTGCAAGGACAGCAGGCACCTGCGCTGTCTACATGCATTCTTGCTGTAGTCTGGGTGTGTGTTACAATGCATTCATCGACCTAGACATTTCCTCCCGTAACTAGACCACAAGGCCTGCGGACAGCGGTTACTGTATTCAGCCAGTGTCCTGGGATAGGATGTGGGGGGAGAAGAGAAATCTAGCAAAACCCACAGAAGGCCAGACCAGAGCTCTAGATTGTCTCGTTTCTGCCCCTCAGACAATGCCAGGGCCAGAAATGGGGAGTCATAGATAGGCAAATCCCTGGAGATTGGTAGCCAGCCAGCCTAGCCTATTTGGCAAGCTCCAAGCCAATGAGAGATTCTGTTTTAAAAGACAAACTAAAAGGCATGTGAGGACTGACACACAAGGTTGACCTCTGGCCTCGACTCGCATGCACACACAAAACAGAATGGTCGACTCCTGCCTGCAGAGATTAGAGCATCTGCCTTCGGTGCGTGGGCGGCTCTGTTCCCACCCTTGCTCAGTTCTGATGAATTGCTGCTTCCACAGCCTTTGGGACCCTTAGGAATTTGGAAACCCATGGCAGGAAGAGCAGTTGGTACCCCAGAGCCCCTTCCTGAATCCCTCGCATAAGACATTCTGCTCTCTCTCCTTCACAACTGTCTCTCTGGGGATTTCTGCAGTACGTCACCCCACACAGCTGACCCAGCTCTCTGACGGTTCTGTCCCCCCCTCCCCCAGGAACATCCGTGTAGCCATCCTGCCTTGCTCTGAAAGCAGCACCTGCCTGTTCCGAACCCGGCCTCTAGACTCTGCAGATACCCTCGTGTTCAATGAGGCATTCTGGGTGTCTATGTCCTACCCAGCCCTTCACCAGAAGACCTTACGTGTAGATGTCTGTACCACAGACAGGAGCCATGCAGAAGAGTGCCTGGTGAGAGCTGAGTCTGTCTCTGTCTGTCTGTCCACCTGACCTGGTCATAACAGGTTGGGTATGTGTCATATTCGGCCTGGATTTCAGGCAGAGAAGCCTCCCCAGAGAAGAGTAGTCTCAGTCTTGTCATCACAAGAGAGCCCCTTGCTGTGAGAGGAGTAGTGGGCCTGAAAGGACCTGGATGTGCATGCCGTCGGCCTCAGCTTCTCCGTGCAGCATGGAGATCAGACAAGAAGCACAGAGTCGTAAAAACAACCTGATGTTCAAATCCCACCTTTACCCCCTGAGCTGAGGGATCATGGGCAAGTTCCTAAACACCTCCACTTTTCACTTTCTTTGTCTACAAAGTGCCCCCTGATTGCACACTGGGGAGCGTCTTGAGGTTTGCAAGCGTGCATACAAAGCACCTACCAATGAGTCTGACACAGGTTCTCAGTTAATGGGCCCTCTCTGCTCCTCCAGCTTCCTCCCCCTCTCTGCACTGACAGGAGCCGGGGCTGGAGATGCTACGGCCCTGTGAAAGCCATGCACTTAAATACAGGCAGAGTAAGGTTGTTCAACCTTGAATAACCCCTCCCCCGGGGCTTCTGGGATAAAATGAACTGAACCAAATGAAAGGCTTTCTTAACTCTGGTGCCGTTTCTGAGTGTTTAAATGACAGCTCCAGCGTCTTTAAATCAGTGTGGGCTTTAGAGTTAAAAGAGAGCTCTGCTCGCCCTGGTCTCTGCTGGGAGCCTATTAGGCTCTGGCGCCTGTGTTGGGCACTGGAGATCTGGTGAGAGAGCCCCCTACACAAGGCAGCTAACACACAGACGAACTGTGGTGCGGGCTGTTTTGGGAGTAGATGGATTCAAGTGACAAAAGAAAACGTGAAACTTGTGTAGAGGACAGGCCAGGGATTTGTCCATGGCACTGAGCATCCACGTCTGGAAGCTGAGAAAGTAACGGTGGCAGTTGCTACCTCCCCTGCAGGCTACTCTTTCTCCTGATGGTAGCCGTGGGTCTTTGCCCAGAGTGGGGGACTCTTAGCTATCCAGCTTCATTTGGATCCGCTTGTGGTGGAGAATCCTTTGTGCTGGGGAATTTGGGGACTGCACCCTCAGGATATAAGGACAAGTCACCCGGCTAGCCCTTCCTTCCCAGCCCCACCACCCGAGAGTCTCCAATGCCAGGCTCAGTTCCCAAATCTGTAATGTGGCCCTCACTGCCAACCATCCCATCTGGTCTCGTATCCGATGAAGCATCCCTGCGGTGCTGCCCCCTCTCAGTGCCCGTGGCAAGTGTTGCGTCACCTGGTGCTCTGGTCCAAATGCAGATGGAGAGTCAGCAAATTTGGGAACCTGCTAAGTACTCAGTGGACGTGAGCGTCAGCCATTTTCCTACGCTGCCCACGGCAGAAACCACACCTCTTGGGGCTGGAGAGATGGCTCAGAGGTTAAGAGCACTGGTTGTTCTTCCAGAGGCCTAGAGTTCAATTCCCAGCAACCACATGGTGACTCGCAACCATCTTTAATGAAATCTGGTACCCTCTTCTGGTCTGCAGGCATACATGCAGACAGAATACTGTAAAAAATAAATAAATAAATAAATAAATAAATAAATAAATCTTTAAAACACACACACACCCACACACACACACCTCTTATGATGATGTTACCATGGACACAAATGCAGCAGTGAATGTCAGTTGGGTGACATTTTCTGACAGACACCAAATTAGGTCCCTGACAAGCATTCTCCCCATTGATTTCATTTGTCTTATAAAATAGGTCATTTGCACCAGTGGGAAACTGAGTCACGGAGGTGAAGATCTTGCTTTGGGTCACACAGTTAACACAGTAGCAGAGTGTATTTGGGCCCCTTCTCTGCAGGGTGTACATGTGAGCCCTTCAGTGTCCTTTCTTAGCTAGCTCGGGGCTCTCTGAAGACCACAAATGGTGGCAAAAATGGTTTCAGGAACATAGTGGATACTGAGAAGCATTTCCAGACCCAGGCTCCTCTGGCGAGTCTTTCCCTCAGCCCTGGGAAGAAACTAAATCCTGTTTTCTTCTCCTAAGTGGGTGCCTTTTATTCTACCTTCCTAATTGAAGTCTGGCCATGGCTGGTTGCTATGGCAACAGCCAAAAAAAAAAACCCTCGCTGATCTTACAGTGGCTTGTTGCTGCCCAGGACCAATGGGAAGCCTCCTTGCTACTTTGGGAACATGAAGTGTTGGTTTGGGTGGCTGAGGAGGACAAGTCATGAGTCAGGAGGGGGAAAGAGCTCCTCTGCTCTACTCGGTGTTTTTCTGTCTTTTCTGGGGCTGCGGAAACGCCAGCCTGTGTTCAGTTCTTCAGTCACTCTTACAAGCAGCATCTGCGAGTTCACCATTGGGCCAAGAATCCCTTATTTCACCTTCAGCACAGCCCCAGGAAGAGGTATCCGGGTGATCTTCATTTTAGGGAATGAGCAAGGCCCCAAAAGACTAAGTTACCTGCCCTCTTCATCCGGTGAAATGACGGAGGACCGGCATGAATTTGAACACGTTCACCTTCTTTATGTATTCCTATCACACACCGAGTTACATTGCAGGGTGACTAAAGACTCCCACCTCCACGGACCCCAGGTTTAGGGAAACACATAGCCTGCCTTCCCTAAGATTGTCATCAGTAATGCAACCACCTGTGTTAGTGTGGCATCACACTGCCTCCACCCAGCCACTAAGGCCAGTGTCCCTCAGCTCGGGTCCTGCCAGGGCAGACCCCACTGTGTGGCCATTACAATAGAGTCCTGGTTCCTTTTTCACTTGGTGTCACTCACCTGGCAAAGCCTACCCCTGCCGATGTCAACCCCACCCCCAACCTGTGCAACTGGACAGAGAATACACCGAAGCTGTGCCCTGTGGCATCCTTGGACGTTACCGCTCATCACTGGTTTCCCTCCAACCCTGAGCGCCCCTTACCCCCACACTCTGGCTGCTTGGAGGGTTTGCAAACGCCAACGCTTACAGGCTATTCAGTAAATCGTGTCTGTTGAGCCCATGAGTGTGTAAATGCGCTCCGAAGGCTTCCAGCTTGGGAAGGCGAGGGATGTTCGTGCCGGTGAGCCTGTGCCGGCAGGCAGTGCATCTCGTTGTCGTTAAGAATAACCCGATGAAGGCGTCATGCTTCCAAGCCGTTCCCATCATCCCTCCCCAGCTTGGCCCTCCGACACAGCCTGTCATGTTCCGGATTGCAATATCCAGCATGTTTGTGTGTCTCCCCAGGAAACTGTCATCCCTTGGGGAGGAATCGTGTTCTCGACGCTTCTCTGGCTGCAGGGAATACTTGTTGAATGAATAAAGGAGTAATATACATATTCTTGTATAGACTTACGTTTATTCTGGTGCCTGGAGCGTGCCAGCTACTTAATTCCTGAAATGACAATAACCCACCGCCCCCGAGCCATGCATAGAGCAGCGATTCTCCTCGTTCCCCTACTGAGGAAACTGATGTCAAAATAGCAAAGTGTCAGTGCATGCTGACTTCCTCTCCCTACGCAACACTCTTCTCCCAGAAATTGCTATTAGTCACCCAGCCTTAGCAGTCCGCTCCATGATTTGGTTCCTCCTTTTTTTTAGGTTGAATATCCCTGTCAGAAACACATGACCAGAACTGTTTCATATTTCAGGGGGAGGTTGTTTGTTTGTTTTGGGTTTTTGTTGTTGTTGTTGTTTTACTGGTTTAGAATATTTGCATATATAATGAGATACGCTGGAGCTGGAATTCAAGTCTAGATAGGAAATTTGTTTCAGATACACCTTGTATTCCTAGCCTGAAGGTATTATAGAATATTTTAAGTAACTTTGTGCATGAGAAAAAAGTATGGCATGCATTTTGTACTTGTGACATCCCATTGATGCTCAAACAGTCTTTGCGCTCAGGTTGGCATTAGAACTGCCCATCCTGTAGAGGGAGAAATGGGCTCTCAGGTGGGTTAAAGAGTCCCCAGGTCAGGGAGCTCGCGCTCCACTAGAGGCCGGCTTTACAAGCTGGCTTCTGGTACACCTGCCATCCGTTGACCCAGCCACTGCTATGTGAAGACAAAAGGGAAAGGTTTGGGGTGAGCTGAACCCCAAACCTGTCCTGAGTTCTTCAGAAAAGGACTGGGTAGAACTCTTAAACGCCTAAGGAAGAATATGGTTAGCCTGCAGGGCTTCCGATTGGGGTTGGATCGGAGGGTGCTGTACTTGAATAGGTTCCTTATTGGTGAGGTAGGTCAGTGTACGGCTTTACATTTTTAACCTAAGGAGTGCATTTGTATGTTTCAAAGAAGGGTTCAGGAAAAGCTACCACTCTTTGTCTCCAACCCCATCTTACCATGTACCTTCTATCGGTAGCCATTTAGATTTGCTATTCCTTAGATGCTTGCTATTTCTTATTAAACACATGATCATCTGACCTTTTGTACCTCAGACATAGTGCAAATCTCTCTCTCTCTCTCTCTCTCTCTCTCTCTCTCTCTCTCTCTCTCTCTCTGTGTGTGTGTGTGTGTGTGTGTGTGTGTGTGTGTGGTTGGTTTTGCATCTGTGTGTGCACCTATAATCCCAGAAAGTTGGGGTCAGGAGGATTAGTAATTCAAGGCCAGTCTCAACTACATAGCAACTTCTTGTACTATCACAAAGAAAGCCAAAATGAAGGTTCCTGTTCATGGGTCGTTTTGTACGTGATAGATGCCTACACGTGTAATTCCCAAGCCACGGGGTAAAATGTATCCATATTTTGCGAGATGCTGGCAAATTCCTCCCCTAAGGAATGTAAAACAACCTCTTTTGTAATTGCCTGTTCAGTGTTTTGCTCCTTGGGACTCTTAACTGCTAGGAAATGGGGCTGTGTAGGGACCCTCGTCATCTTTAGTATTCAACCCAGAACCTAACCCAGCTCAGCGCAGGAGAAGTATCAACAATCAAAATTCAAATAGCCAGTTTTTTAAAACTGGGCCACGTGGGGCTAGAGAGATGGCTCAGTGGTTAAGAGCACTGCCTGCTCTTCCAAAGGTCCTGAGTTCAATTCCCAGCAACCACATGGTGGCTCACAACCATCTGTAATGGGGTCTGGTGCCCTCTTCTGACCTGCAAGCATACACACAGACAGAACACTGTATACATAAATAAATAAATCTTTTTTTAAAAAAAATGGGCCACGTGTGAGTCTGGTAGCACATACCCATAGTCCCAACTCTAGGGAGGTGGAGACAGAAGGATCAGAAGTTCAAAGTCATCTTGAGCTGTACAGCAAGTTTGAGGCTTGCCTCGGCCACATGAAGAGTGTGCCAGAAGACATTAGATATATACATTCATAGAAGCTGAACTTGGTGGCATAATGGCTGTAAAATTAGCACTCAAGAGGCTGAGTTCAGGACTAGGGTAGGTGATGAAGTGAGTTCAAGGTCTCTTAAAAAGGGAGGGGATGGGGTGTATAAATAGCATTATATGTGCTAGTCCCAGCTATGTGAGGGGTTTAAGTTCACACGAGACCAGACAGGGCTGAAACCCTATTAGGAAGCTCCGCCCCTATCTCATGGGGACTGCTGTCTTCCGTGTTGTCTCCATTAGCTGGCATATTTATATGTTTCTCATTGTTTGTCCCTAACAGGGAGGCGCCCAGATCAGCCTGGCTGAGGTCTGCCGGTCTGGGGAGAGGTCAACACGCTGGTACAACCTCCTGAGCTACAAATACTTGAAGAAACAGTGCAGGGAACCCCAACCAGCGGGAGCTACAGGGCCTGACCACAAGGTGAGTGGGCTAAGTGGGCACCTCCAGCCCCACCCCTGCAGCACCTGATGAACCAGATCCCAGCTTGCAATGGTGGAGGAGAGGAGCCTGGGGTAGGAGGAAACAGAAATGGGGCAGGAGAGGGTCATCCAGGAACGGTCTTCCCTGAATGGTCAAGACCCAGCTTCTTGAGGGTTTTTATTTTATGCTTCTATATTCTTCTGTGCCTTATATCGCTTCTCTGATTATTATAATAATAATAATAATATTGAAGTTTTTCCAAAGTGATGTTGAGGGCTATATGAGTAGTTTGTGGTTCAGTGATGAGGCCAGGCTAACACAAGTGAGATCCGGGATAAAAGAAGTACAGAAGGAAGGAGAAACCTGGGAGATTGAGACCATAGTTCTTTCTGGAGAACCTGAGACTGGAGGAAGTTTAAGGAAAGACTGTTCAGAATTGGCTCTTTCCGGCTGGGCGATAGCACGTCACCTCTCTGAGCCTCCATGTTATTTGTCTGTTTTGGTTTTCCGTGTCTGGTAAGGAAAGTTTGAGATAAGGTTGCTGAGAAACTTCCAAGAAATGGATCTAGCGAGTGCTTCTTGCAAGAGCTGGGTAAATGGCAGCTGGGCTGTTTTGAGTTACTTGAAAGCGTTTTCCTTGCTTTGGTTTGACAATATGTTTTAGCGCTAATCATTGAAAACATCCCTACACCATCTCTGGCATGAGGAGGCAGAAACAGGAGGATTGAAAGTTTGAGGCCAGCCTGCTCTACAAAGCAGGTTCTAGGCCAACCAGGGTTATGCAAAGAGACCCTGTCTCTAAACCAAAGCCAAAAAAGACATGCATCCAAAAAGCCACCCCCAGCTCCTGGCTTCTCTCTGCAGAACGTGATGGCTGTGTGGTTCAGTGAGCTGCTCTATGTGAGCAAACCACCTGCCATGGTCCTTGCTTACCTTTAGCTCTTTCTTTCCTTCTCCAAAGCACTCCTCAGGAGTTTCCTAGCCTTGCGACCCCCACCCCGACCCCTGGCTGAGGATGGTGGTAAATTAACCACGTGATCAGAAAGCCACAGCTTGTCTTTGCTCAGATGTCAGGGGCTGTCTACTGAATACTGTTTGCTAGGCCACTCATCAGCGCCCAGATCATCAGAAATAATCTCCATGAAGACTTTCCTGTGCTTGTTGGGAGAAAATGAGGGTCGGAGAGATTCAATAATTCTCTCTGGTCACACCTCCCTCCTCAGTAATGGCGCCACTCAGGTCCTTTTCCGGGAAGCCCTCCACGTATTCAGTCTCCCACTTGTCACTGGGTCCTTGTCCCCAGACACACAAGCACTAGAGAGTGCTTGCCTCTCTCTAGACCCTTACTGCACTGCTGTGTCATTGATGATTCGTAGGACACAGAGACTCTGACAGACAACTCTCTGATCTCCTCCAATCAGAACCCTAATGCTTTCCCTTCGCTGCTAAGCCAATTCTGCTAAGTAGATCCACACACATAGAGAGACGCAGACTGGCCAGTGAAAACCAAAACAGTAGTTCCCATGGGCCAGATGCTTGGCTGCTCCAACCTTCGGGCTTTACCCTGTGTTCTCTAGGAGGGGTACCTGTCTGAGACGCTGGTAGGTAAGGTGGCACCCGGAGCCCCTGCTGATCTGGCGGCCTCTGTCTCTCAGGATACTGTGTCTGCCCTGCTGGAACAGACGGCTGTGGAGCTGGAGAAGAGGCAGGAGGGGAGAAGCGGCTCCCAGACACTGGAGGGCAGCTGGTAAGTGGATGCACCCTCGGGGTTTAGTACGGAGATCCCTGACCTCGGGGCAGCCAAGGGGAAGGCCCCCTGGGAGCATCATGGGCCTGTACTTACAGTCTCTGAAGGCAACAAGGCTCGCTTGGCACAGTGGTACCTAAAACCCTTTCACAGTTTATGTTCCGTAAATCTCCCATGATTGTTCCTGCCTGATGTTATTGTTTGTTTTGGTGTGCTGACATGTATTTGGGCTAAAAAAAAAATTAAAACTAGGCATGGTGGCTCACATCTGTGATCCCAGCGCTTGGGATGCTAATTAGAAAGACTACTGTGAGTTCGAGGGAAGTCTAGGTTACAGAGAAAAAAAAATTTAAACCCTACTATAGATTTTAAATTTGAATCATTTGCTATAAATTGTGTATTGTACAGTAAGAATTACACTTGGTTACTAGGAAGAGGCGGAAGAAATGATAGAAATGAGAAAGTCCTGGTCTGGGAATGTGGCTCCCTGGTAAAATGTTTGCCAAGCACATGTAAGGTCCTAAGTTCAATTCCCTGCATGATGAGAAGGAGGAAGAGGAAATTGTTGAAGTTGTCCCTGTGTTGCTGAAGAACAGGAGGAAACAATCCAAGCTCCAAGCCCTCTGGTGTTGCTGGAAGCTCATGCTCCTTCTCTTTCTCTGGTTTGCTGTCTTTACTGAGACCCCACCATTGAGGCAATCGTCCACCCGGAAGGATTAGAGATGAATATGCTTGTGTATCTCACAGCCCAGAATTCTTCTTCAAGTCGCATCCAGCAGCTTCCCCTTGCTCCTCCTTGGCTATCCCACTCCACTGCGAGGGAGCTTGAGAGGCGAGCACTGTTGCTTAGCTGGAAAAAAAATCAAGTTTCTGCCTCTGAAGCCAAGAGGCCGGAATGGATCTGAGGCAGGTGAACTTGCTCTGCCTCGGAGGGAGCGAGCATCACAACTGCTCGCTCAGCCTGCCGGTTCCCCATGTTTGAAAGGGAAGACAGAACTGTCCAGCAATGCTGAAAACTTACTCCAGACAGGGAGGGAGGCTTTCTTGCTGAGTAAATCAGAATGTCTAGACAAGAGCTTGGGACACAGCGTTGCACTGTGTGGTTTGATGCGGCTGGATTCTTTCCCGTGGACAAGATAGCAGTACACACTTCAGCAGTACACACTCTGCTAGGGTGTCAGTCCTGTCTCTGTACATCCCTCAGCAAGGTAGTTTGCTGTTTGTTGCTGTTTGAGACAGGGTCTCACTTGTTCCCCTGGATCTCATTCTATAGAAAAGGCTGGCCTTGAACTCCCAGAGATCCACCTGCCTCTGGCCTTCAGAGTGCTGGGATTAAAGGTGTGCCATGCGCTTTTACTTTTTTAAAAAATTGACGCATAGTTAATTGTACCCATACAGGTGACAGTATCATATGTAGGTAACTGTGCAGTGTGTCATGGTCACAGATGCTAATGGCTGACATATCTACTTCATAGACCAGTATGTTTTGAATCTGTGGGTTGTGGCTCCTTTAGAGGTCAAATGTCCACTTCATAGGGGTCACCTAAGACCCTCAGAAAGCACAGATATTTATATTACAATCCATAACAGTAGCAAAATTACAGTTATGAAGTAGTAATGAAAAGGACTGTGTGGTTGGGGGCCACCCCAAGATGAGGAACTGTACCAAAGGGTCACAGTGCTGGGAAGGCCGAGAGCCACTGCCGAAGAGCACCACGTAGATTCTGCTCTTCTACCATTCTGTTGGCTAGTTCTGTTGTTTTGTTCCAGATGGGGTCTGACCACGGAGCCCTGGCTAGCCTGACAGCCACCATGCAGACCAGGCTAGCCTCAAATTCGTGCGTAATCCTCTAGCCCCAGCCTGCACTAGGCCCAGTTTCTTTCAGCCATTCTTTCACGCAACCTGCTCTGAACTGGAGCCAAAGTGTTCGGTAGCGAGGCAGAACGTGTTCTCCTCTCTGAGTCACGTGGTACTCACCGCGTGACCTTTCTTCCCCTCCTGACTCCAGCCTCTTGGGACTGCCATTCTCCACCCATCTCCGTGAGGCCAACGTTTTTATTCCATACCTAAGGGAGAATGGACAGTGTGTGTCTTTCTGCGCCTGTCTCCTTTCCCTTAGCCTAACGTCCTTCAGGTCCTTCCGTGTTGCCACAGGTGACAGCTACTATGGCTGACTCGCGTTCCATATACAGGACCATGATTGCTGGTGGACGCTTGGCTCCCCCCATACCTTGGCTGCTGGGAACGGAACTGCTGTGCACAGAGAGAGACCGGCCTTTCGATTGCAGTCACCAACCTAGAGGACACGGTCAATAACTCTTTTGTGTTACCATTGTTGTCGTCCCAAATTCTGTAATTGCTCTTGGAGGGAGCCTTCCGTTACAGCCTTTGACTCCAGGGGTCACCATATGTCTCCTGGTCAGGAACAGATGGCAAATACCATCTGCTGTGGCCACACCGCTTCCGCTGTGTCTCCTCAAGTTGCCTCTGCAGTATGGAAGCAGCGTGGGCCATGAGTAACCGGTGGCTACGTCTGTGTTCCCCTGACACTCCATGTGTGGACACTGGAATCGACACTTCTTAGCATTTGTACCTGCCACAATGATCACCGCCTTGTTTATTTATTTATTTTTCAGTCATTTAAAAATGGGCTGGGGGGTGTGGTTCAATTGGTACCTACTTGCCTAGCGTGCACAAAGTCCTGGGTTCAGTTCCCCAGCACTCCCTAAACCGACTGCGATGCCACTTTACCTGCGTTTCCAGTCATTGTACTCTGGAGGTGGAGGCAGGGGAATCAGATTTCCAGCTGGCCACTTAATGAGTGCAAGGCTAGCCTGGGATACTTTGAGACCCTGTCTCCACACGAAAATAAATATAAATGTAAAAGCAAATTCTCAGCTTAAAATGCCCAGGGGAAGAAAAACAAAAACAAAACAAACCACAACCACCAAAAAGAAACAAGGCAGCAGGCTGGATGGGGCCCGCTGGCGATAGCTGCTGACGCATACTCGTCTTTAACCATCTTCCCGTGTGATGAAGAACCTACCAGGCCCCTGGAATTCTGTATTCCTTTGTTTCTCAGTTGGTCACAGTGTCTATCTCCCTCTCCCTGTCCCTGGCAACCCTGGTGCTGACAGTCACCCAGGCTCAGGTCTGATGCCAGAATCAGCCCAGGTCCCCTCTCCCCACAGCCTGGCATGAGATCAGTGCCTGCTACTGAATTCCAAGCTAGGGCTGAAACTTTTCAAGCCGTCTCCTAGCAACCACCTCTGTTCTTGCTCCCCTTGTGGCCCCCTCTCTCCCCACCCCCTGCCATTCACACTTCCCAGATGCCAGCTTACAAAGAGGACCAGGCCTCTCAGAGCTGCTTTGGTGGGGTGGCTCCATCTGCAGCCCCTTCCCCCAGGCCTGAAGGTGGCTTTTGATCGCCGGGCAGTCACTAGCTTCGGCGCACCTGCTCAGCTTCGGAGCCCAGTGGAGGTCTCCCAGAGACCAGCCCCCAGCACTCGGACACTGACCTACAGTATTAAGGCCCAGTGGATCTCAGCTGCCCTCCCCTTTTAAAAAAAAAAAAAAACCTATTTTGATGCCTTTACTGCAAGTATCAGAGGAACAGTTCTCTCTCTTGGTCTGTTCTGTAGCAGCACTGGCCTCAAATTCTCAGCGTCCTCTGCCTCCCAAGCGCAGAGGACCTCCGCACCTCAGGAGAAAACTGCATTCGTTCCGCTGAAGAGTCACGAGCAAAACAAGACCCTGGTTGTTAGGAAACATAGGCGAGCCAGTGAACTATCTCAGTGTGCAAAGACACTTGCCACCAAGCCCGAAGACTTGAGTTCAATCCCCAGGACTCACACAGTAGAGGGAGAGAACCAGCTCCCGAAAGTTGTCCTCTGACCCCCATGTGTATGCCATGGCCTGCTCACGCCCTCACTCACCTGCATTCACCATATACACGCAATAGTGAACTAGAAAGAAAACCCAGGAAAAGATGGCCTCCAACCTTGGGAGAGTGAGAGGCCCTGATGTGTGTCTGTCTGGGGTGATGGCCACAGGTGGCACTGTTGGGTCCCTGAGCCTGAGCATGTCACCTGAACACACAAGGCAAAGTGCTTCTTGGGTAGAAGTGTTGGCCCGGAAACACTGCCACCAACAGTGACTAAAATACCCTAAAACTAAACTTACTCTCCAACACTTCACTGAACTACTATACTGACCTAGAATATGTACATTTAGGGCTGGGGATATAGTGCTTGCCTAGCATGAAAGAGGTCCAGAGTTCCGTCTCCAGCACGGCTAAAATAGAAACTAGATGAAGTCCCTGTTTATGATCTGACAGATACTACTACTAACCGGCTTGCATGCGAAGCGAGCATCGCTTGCTCACATCCTCGCTCTGCACAGGGACATGTCTGCTTTCCAGACTGCTTCATCAACATTTTCATGTCTGCTTCATCAACACGGGATAGCATCAGCTGGCATTTTGGATTGGTTACTTTGTTTGCGCTGCACTGGGTGAAGGAGGCCAGTGTGTTTTGTTTCTCTGCACCGTTGAGATCGAGTGGGGTCTTTTCTCCTGTCCTGGGACATTTTGATCAGACTTACAGTGAAAGAACAGAGGCTGGCCCGCGGTTCAGTGCTCTGTCAGGCTAAGCCACCTAGCTCCTCTGTGATAATGGATGAGGCTATCAGCCTGGGTGCCTCACACTGAACCTGCGGGGTGTCCACGCCCTCCCTCAGTACTGCAGCCGGGAAGGGCTGGTGAGTGAATCCTACAGATTGCTCTGTGTTCACGCTAACTGTGGGTCTGTGTGTCTGGGGCTACAGAGGAGAACAAGACTCCCCTTATCGCCAGCTCCCTCGCAGTGAAGAGGAGCCTCCATTGCAGGGCTGTGAAGAGAGATGGGGGTTGTCTCTCCCCATTGGGGAACCCTCAGGGAGACGCTGCGTTTCCCCCACAGTGAGCCTCACAGAAGACCCTGTGTCACATGATCTGCTTTGGCAGGGATTCTGGTGGCTCAGCATGGTGACAGTGTTTCACACGGGCCTTGGCCTGGCAGCAGTGTACGTCTTTGAGAAGTCAAGATGGAGATTACACCCAACATGTGTAGTCCATTAGCCTCACGAATCCTTCCAGCCCTGGAGCCCAGGGTTCAGAAAGCAACATGGCAGAGGCTGTTCAGGAAATGGTGCTGGGACAGTTAGCTATACATATGGGAAAATTAATTTTTATTCTTATTTCCCTTCAATCAGAAATGAATCTGCTTTGCATCGTAGAGCTAAAAACATCAAAACTGAAACGAAAAAGCTTTAGCCGAGAATATAGGAGATTCTTTTAGCTGTGACGCAGCTCGGTCGGAGAGCGGTTGCCCAAGTGTGCATAAGGTCCTGAGTTCGATCCCCAGTAGAGCCATGAACAAATACATAATAAATAAGTGTACAGGAAATGTTTTACAAAGGCTTCCTGGGCCACAAAAAGCCCAAACTAGAGATGGAATAAGGCAGGCGTCAACCAGGAGTTCAGAGCAGCCTCAGCTACATGAAGCCCTGTCTCAAAAATGATAATTAAAAAAGATCCGCGATAAGATGCAAGGCTGTTCCCAATGGAATGGCTGCCAGTCGCGAGTGTCGCCAGGGAGCTGGTACGCTTGTGTGCCGTGTCGCTGCTGGAACTGTAAGTGACGGAATGACTCCGGAGACTCAGTCTGCCGGTTCTGTTAAAAGGCAAATGTATATTCGTTAATTCAGTAAATCACTGAATTCTATGAGCTGAATCGTACACCCCTCCAAATTCTTTAAAAAAAAAAAAAGATTTATTATGTAATTATGTATACGGTGTTCTGTCTGCATGTATGCCTGCAGGCCAGAAGAGGGCGCCAGATCTTCCTACAGATGGTTGTGAGCCACCATGTGGTGGCTGAGACTTGAACTCAGGACCTCTGAAAGAGCAATCAGTGCTTTTACCTGCCGAGCCATCTCTCCAGCCCCCTCCAAATACCTATGGTGAAACCGTCCTGAGTGCCTGTACCTCAGACTGTGACTGCCTCTGGAGATGGGGCCTTGCAGAGGCAATTAAAGTAGGGCGGACCTGGTCCAGCCTGATAGGTATCTTTATAAAAAGAGAGAATTGTGGCACACACAAGCACTTGCGAGTATGGGAAAGCACGGACAGCAGCAAGGAGCCATCTGCAAGCCAAGGACAGGGGCCTCAGGAGAAAACTATGTACTAGAACCTCGCTCTTGGACGCTAGCCTCCAGAGCTGTGGGAAATATAGTTCTGTGGTGTTTCACTTTGGCGGCCTTAACCAGCAACACAGTATCTAACAGAAGTGACCCCCTGGCTCCGTAGCAAAGACTTGCCCCCTGGGCTCCTAGAAACTTCAGTCACGGTGACTGAGAGATGGTTTCAGTTTGGTGCTCACAGACGGACGAAGTGTTAACCACACTACATCCTGGGGAATGTTACTCAGTAATAAAAAGGAAGTGAGCTACTGCTGTTTGTAGGACCTGGATGAACTTCAGAGGCGTACTAACAGAAGCCGAGGATGCAGGAGCATGTACTGTTTGACTGCTTATATGAAACTCGAGAGAAATCAAATTTGGTCTGTAACACCGGGAAGCTTCACTGGTAGCCACCAGGGAACAGCGGGGGTACTGAGTGGAAAGGGTAGCTGGAAGGGCCCCTTTCAGGTGTAGAATATTCTGGCTTCCATGGGGACTTCCACCCTTATGATACACATTCAGACACACGAAGGAAGAAAGGAAGGCAGGAAGGAAGGAAGGAAGGAAGGAAGGAAGGAAGGAAGGAAGGAAGGAAGGAAGGAAGGAAGGAAGGAAGGAAAGATTGGTTTTGTTGGGGTTCTAGAGGTGGAATCTGGGGCATCGGACACTCCAGGAATATACTGTGCTTCTGAGCCACAGCCCAGCCCTATACTGAAGGTCCTTTTGTTAAATACCCTTACCATCCTAAGTCTTAGGAATCCTGTCTGGATGCACTCAGGAGCAGGCAAGTGGAGGTGGAACGGTGTCTGGGGAATTAACCACAACATCATGTCACCATAGGACGTATGAGGAAGAGACCAGCGAGAATGAAGCAGTAGCTGAGGAGGAGGAAGAGAGAGAGGAAGAGGAGGGAGAGGAAGATGTCTTCGCTGAAAAGGTCTCCCCGGAGGCAGAGGAGTACCCAGCACTAAAGGTAAACAGAACTGGTCTGGGGAGATAATATTTCATCACAATGTCTGGGTCGTCGGAAAAGGCTCTCAGCGTCAGGGTTAGCCCTCTAAGTGGACAGTGTGCCCAGAAGTGGCTGTCCCTGCACCTCGAGTCGTATTTGGAGACACGGTGCACCAGAAGGGACTGATGGGTCTTTATCTTTCCTCTGCCCTCTGAGGCTTCCCTATCTCTCTAGCCAGATCTCAAGCTTTGCAGTCACATGGTCTTAGTTCAGAGCCCGGCTCTGCCCCTCCCTGTGTAGTCTTGGGTGGATGACTTAATTCCCACCCAGCCTCCATTTCTTCATCTTTAAATTCACATGGGAACACGAGCCTTGCTCATAGGCCTGGAATGGAGATCTCTTTTCTCAGAGCTCACAGGATGCTGCGGCTAAGACACGTGGTGTTCTTGAACAGAGCCCTGGGACAGATTCTCCTGGCTAAGGAGGGGGTCCTAGAGCAAAACCCAAGGGCTTTTTTTTCTGCCTTTTATACACCAAGGAGTGTCTCTGCAGTCTCTCGCACCAGGGGGCGCTCTTGTCACACTCAAGCAGGTACTGAGACAGTTCCTGCTAATATAGTTTCTGGACTAAGTAAGCATCTATGTCCGTCTTTTGCTGGTGACTGCTGTGTGCTGGTAGAGAATATGATGGTCTGGGGTGGTGGTAGTGTTACTTTGCTCTTTTACTTTTTTGATTAGTGATGGGGGTCCCACTATGTCACCTAGGCTGGCCTTGAACTCAGTTTTCTTAGTGCAGGGATTGTTAGCATGTACTACCATGTTTGGCTTGATTATCGTAGTCTTATAACTAAAAAGAGGTTTGCTAGTTGCCTCCATGATTTCAGAAGAAAACATTCGAGTTATGACTGGGACCTTGAAGGTCTTGTTTATAGCTGGTGCTTCAGTACGTGGGGAGGATGGTCAGCATGCCTGGTCAACACACCAGAACCTGAGTGCCACCATGGCTCACAGGAGCTGGTGCTTTCTCAAGCTCCCAGCAGTACATGCTGTAGAAGAGTGGGAACGGAACGGGAGCTCTGGCCTGGGTTCCCATTCTGGTAGGTTCAGCTGACTAAGTCAGCATGGTGAGAGCCCAAGAAGTTCATCTATGCTTGTGGCCAAACGTGAGGCACCAGAAGTGGGAGTTGCCAAGTAGACCAAGAGAGGGCCCAGAGACTCGGTGGACGCTCGTGTCAAGACTGACTTCTTCCTCAGGTGGACAGAGAGACCAATACTGAGAGCGTGGCCCCATCCCCCACAGTGGTGCGGCCCAAGGACCGGCGGGTGGGTGCCCCTTCCACAGGGCCATTTCTTCGAGGGAACACCATCATCCGCTCCAAGACCTTCTCACCTGGACCCCAGAGCCAGTACGTGTGCCGGGTAAGTAAGCGATGGTGCCTTCCCCTCCCCTCAGAGCAGCGGGGCTCCGATCCAGCTCCGGATACAAATCGGTGTCCCTCTCATAGCCTGCCTGACTCTCACAGTGTGCCTTGGGCATCTCTGATAGGTTTAACTCCGTGGACCTCACTTTCCCTCATGTGGAGCACATGGACCCACTTCATAGGCTAGTTTACTCTTGATTGATTGAGTGATGTAAGAAACGAAGCTGGCACATGGGGCTCAGTGGGTCCGAACCCTTACTGGACAGGCTTGTGAACTGGAGTTAGAATCCCCTAGCATCTTTGTGAAAGCCAGACATGGACACATGGGCCTACCGCCTCAGCTTTAGGGCCCGGAAACACGTGGATTCCAGGACCTCGATACCAGTCAACCTAGCCAAAGCTTTGGGTTGAATGAAAAGAGCTTATCTCAAGGGAATAAAACACAGGGTGGTAAAGGAAGACACCGTGTATACTCCTCTAGCCTCTGTGTGCACATACTCAATACTACACACATAGAAAGTAAGCTTCTTAAAGAAAAAAAGACGATGCCGTGAGACAATGTAGTTGCAGTCAAAAGGAAGAGCATTATGATTTAAAGATCACAACCCAGCACAGCTGTGATCTCATTATCTGGGTGGCTAGGGCAGGAGAGCCCAGAGTTTGAGAGTTCAAGGTCAGCCTGGGCTTACCTAGAGAAACTGTGTAAAAGCAAACACTAGAAACAACTTTATCAAGATATGTGCAGGATTTCCTCCACTTTTGGTTGTCCAATATTCTTTAGTATAGATTTTTTAATGGGATTTTTGTTTTTGTTTTTGTTTTTCGAGACAGGGTTTCTCTGTAGCTTTGGAGCCTGTCCTAGAACTAGCTCTTGTAGACCAGACTGACCTCGAACTCACAGAGATCCACCTGCCTCTGCCTCCTGAGTGCTGGGATTAAAGGCGTGCACCACCACCACCCGGCCCGATTTTTAAAAAAAAAAAAAAAAAACAAAGGTCCTAGAAGGATGTTTTTCATTTTTTGATTGTTTTGTTTTGCTTTTAATCTAACATCTATGGGTGTTTTGCCTGCCTGTGTGTCTATACATCACATGCGTGTCTGGGGCCTAAAGAGGCCAGAAGAAGGTGTCAGATCGTCTGGGACTGGAGTCAGAGACAGTTGTGAGCTGTCAGAAGGGTGTTGGGTGTCACCTGGGTCCTCTGTAAGAACAGCTCATGCTCCTAACCACTGAACCATTTCTGCAGCCCATAGGAGTTAAAATGCCAGCACTTTAGAATCTCAGGAGCCAAGACAATGAGAATGACCAGAGACTAAAACCGTGAAGAGGTTCACTTGGGGTGATGGATCCAGCCATGTCTAGAAATGGAAAACTGTTCTTGTCTGCCCCAGAATGTTCTTTAGCCAACTGCTTCCTCTTCCTCTTCTTGTGCAGAGATGGAAAAGGCCCTGTGTGTGCACGTGCGTGTGCACAAGTGTACGCCGCAGCAGGGTGCTACTGGCCGCTTTGATTTTTAATTGCATTGCACCAGAACTGTTTTGCGACTCTGTGTCCCACAGAACATGACAGAACACAAGTGTCTGACTGCGTGTGATGGCCCACACCTGTAAAAGTTGTAGGCCCTTCCAGATGTGGTACCATGAGCCTACCATCCCAGCTCCTGGGAGGGACAGGCAGAAGAATCAGGAATTCTAAGTCATCTTTGGCCCAGTTGCTTGGGCTCTACCTAGCAATTTTAAGACCAGCCTAGGGCACATAAAACCCCACCTCGAAAGGAATTCAAGTGTTTCTATGAAGGAAAAACTATTTTAGGTAGAGAATAAGAAAGTCAGCTAGATGTGGTGGCACAAACCATGACACCAGGAGTCAGAAAGACTGAGGCAAGACACTCCTGAGTTTAAGGCCTAGCTGGCATATATAGCAAACCCTGTCTCAGAAGCCAGGGACGGGTTTGGTGATATTACACACCTACCTATAACCTAAGGATTTGGATTGCTGATGGGGCAGGGATATCAGTAATTCAAGACCAGACGGGGCTGCAAAGCCCCACCACCACCCCTCTTCCCATCCCCATACTTCTCCCCATACGCACCCCTCAAAAAAGATAAGCAAGGACTGGAGATTTCACCTATGGCAGACTGCTTCCCTAGCAGTCTAGTGCATGCAAGGCCTTGCGCTTGATGCTCTGTCCTGGGGGTAAAAACAGAAAAGACTTGGTAAACAGTCCTGTAATCAACCTTTCTCTACTTCCTGTGAGCTCCCTTCCTCGTGGTTCATACCCTGCCCTTCCTTCGGAATGGCCCCTTGCTGAGCTCAGGAGTCTTCTCTGTGGAATGACCAGTGAGCATCTCTCTGACCTTCAGACATTCTAATAGCCCCGCACAGACCTAGCCAGGTGCTTGACCACTGGCTGTTATGGTGGGTGCTGGCTTGTTGCTTTTGAGTTACTGAGGCTGAAGCTAGGCCGCTCCCATGCTAGGCAGCCGCTCTACTTCAGTCCAGTTTCGGGCTGCTATTGAGCCGCTTGTTAACAGTTTAGTTTAAAAAATTAAAAAGTAATAAACTTTGACATTAAATTCCAGTTCTTTGGTGGCGGTGAAAAAAGTGGAAGAAGGGACTCTGTGGGACCCTCAGGCCACACGTTCTCTAGGGCTGGGCTCTGCAGGTCACTTCCCCCATATCTCTCTCTCTCTCTCTCTCTCTCTCTCTCTCTCTCTCTCTCTCTCTCCCTCTCTCTCTCTCTCTCTTCCGGTTGCCACCCTGTGATGGAGTTCTCACCTCTTTCCTGATTATCCAACTCCTTGAACCCTGTCTGGACCAGCCTACCTTCTTTCATGCTGCTGTGCATGGAGGGTCTGAGCACCTACCAAGTCCCAGGGGTCATTCTGGTTGCTTGGGCTCTGGAACCAGCGGCTGCTCCCATCTAGCCATGAGGGTAGCATGTCTAAGACAAGTGCATGCCTTCGCTGAAGTAATGCTTGCAATTCCTTCCCCTGTCTGGAACCTTGCAGACCCACTGAGTCATGAGGATCAGTAAACACAGCCTTCCTGCCTACTCTTCTAATTGAGAAGCCACCACACTCTGGTTTTGTCACTTACCCTAGCTATTGTTGTGGAGGAAGAAAGGGAATTTCTCGGGGTCCCAGAAGTCCATCTCCAAGGCCTAAACTTAGGCGACCGAATGAGAGAAGCTCATCTTTTCATTATCTCAAACCACACAAATTCAATTCATTGGGTGCCTCTCAGTTTTGTTCCCCCGGAAAACCTTCCCAAAGCCCTTCCCAGTGAAAATGGAGACCTTCTTTCTCTTCTGGGTTAATGTCTCAAGCGGATCAACATCTGTGGGAGTAATGCAGGCCAAGCTCATATGGGTTGCAAAGCTTGTAGGAGATGTGGGGTTTCCTGAAGTCACAGGATACTGATGTGGGGGACCCTGCCTTCCACTGAAGGTTGCTACAGTTAAGTCCGCTCACGACTGTAGAGAGGCAAACCCAACCAGAGCTTCAATCAGGAGGGCTGTGAACGATTTAGAGAAGGCTTTAGGGTAACGGCTAAGACCTCAGTTCTTGCAGACTGATATGAACGTGCAGTGAAAAGCAAATACAAATCAATGGATGCCACTCATCAGAAGTTACACCGAGGGAAATCAGTGGCTGGCTACGGCAGGGGAAATGAATGTTTGACTCATTTTCCATCAGGATTAGAATACAGTTGTGATTTTGGTAAGATGGAGCGCATCAGCACATCAGAGCGGTGTTATTCATCCATGCAGCCAGACCAGCAGTCATTTAGTAGCCAGCTCTCCTTTAATGAACGTGTACGTATCCGTGTGAGTATATGCCACGTGAGTGCAGGTGTCTGCGGAAGCCAGACGGGCTATTGGATCTCCTGGAGCTGGAGTTACAGGGGTGAGCTGTGGCCGTGAGCTCCCTACTGTGGGTGCTGGGAACCGAACTTGGGTCTTCTGCAAGAACAGCAATTGCTTTTAACCACTGACCCATCCGTCCAGGCACAAAAGCCATCTGTTATCAGACTGACTTTCATGCTATGAAAATGCTTATGTTCAGTAATCCTTAGTTTACTTAATAGTGACGCAAAGAACAAGAGTAGGGAACCCTGTCATTGAGATGCATTCCAGAAGCTGTGAGTCTTTCCTCGGTGAAAAGGCAAATGTTCGGACTTGAGGAAAGAAAACCTATAATATGTGAAAACCTATCATATGCTGAGATCTATAGGAAGTTATTGTCAGTCTCTCATTGTGTTTATTTTATGACTCAAAACATTATTTTATATGCATGCATGGGGAAACTCGTAAACTCGGGTAGGTGCCATCTGTGGCTTCAGGCATCTGATGCCATGTGGAGCTGTGTCTTGCAAGGGCACTGCTACACTGGTGCCTCTGACAGCTTCATGCCACCATTGGCCATATAAAGTCTGTTTGCTACTGCCATTCTCTCCGCTTACCGTTCATTGATAGCTTCTCTCTGAGCTATGGGCAAATGTGGTCCATGAGTGCAGCACAGGGACTAGCAGGCCTGAATGTGAAGGCATATTAGTAGAAAGCTGAGTTATATTGGGATTCAAAGCCTAGGACAATCGCAAGCAATTGACGGCCTAGTCCTGACCTGATGACCTGACGCTAGCTGTAAGGGAGGCCAGGAAAATAAGACACAAGGCCCATCAGCTTCCATACCAGGAGATGGGCATTGTTTCTAACCAAGTATTACAAAGTGGGGTTTTTCTGTGCTGTGGTGAGCTTGCATCTTCAGCTACAACGAAAGGAAATGGTTTTTTGGTTTTGGGGGTTTTTTATTCTTGAGGTTTTTGGGTTTTTTTTTATAATTTTCTTTATTTTTATTTTTCGGTGTGTGAGTGAGTGGATGTGCATGTGTGTGGTTGGAATATGATGTGTTTGTGAGTGCGTGAACTGTGTGTGTGGTTGGGATTTGATATGTTTGTGAGTGCGTGAACGTATGTGTGTATGGTTGGGATGCGGATGCACCTGTGTGTGTGCATAGCACACACCATGCTTCCGCGCATGCATGTAAAGGCCAGAGGAGGACATTCAGTGTCCCGTTCTATCACTCTTCACCCCATTCCCTTAAGACAAGGTCTCTGACTGAACCTATAGCGAGGCTCGCAGTGATTCTCCTGTCTCTACATCCTAGAGCCCCAGGCTTACAGGGACACATGTGACCACTCCTGGCTTTAGGTAACAAATTCTGTTGCCCACTACACCGTCTCCACTGCCCCAAAATGTTTTCTTACAAACTACACTACAAGGCCCATTGCATTTGTACCCATTTCGCAGATGAAAAAACTGGGTCTCCGGAAGCCCACCTACGTGACTTCAGGGCACAGGGCCCCTAAGTGCAATGCTGGTTACTATCTCTGAATCTTGCTACTTTCTGCCAGTCAACCTCACTTCCTACCTGCGGCCTCCTTGAATCCTTGCTTCGTGTCACTTGCTTAGTTGCCCTGTTGCGGGGTCCCCACGGATTTCTAAGGCTGAGACAGGGACAGTGATTCTATTTCCTGCAACGTTCCACAGCACCTGTGTAGTATCAGCAACACTGTGCCATTTGTTATTGTTAATTTTGATTCTGATCTAGTGGATGGAGTCTTTTCTTGTGACCTTAATTTTATTTATTAACTATTATTGTTTTACAGCATAAAATAATTAAACCCAGGGCCTTCATTTATGGTAGGCAAGTGTGCTACCACCGAGCTGTATCCGCAGTCTCTTTTACCTTTCATTTTGAGGCAGGGTTTTATTCTGTAGCCCAGGCTAGCCTTGAGCCTACTCTACAGCTCAGGCTAACACAGACTTCGTAATCCGTTTGTCTCAACCTTCTGGCTATCTGGAATTATCAGCTTGCTACCACTGAGTCTGGTGTTTCCTGGGACTTGAAATTGCTATGCTCTCTGCCTCCTTTCTTCTAGTTTGTTAAATAGAAGCAGTAACAAAATAATGATTCTCTTCCGTGTGTGAGGTTAAACCTATTGGGATGTTGGGAAATAGGAGGAAGTGGTGTCAAGACTGGTTTGGTAGTGTAGTCATGTGATCCCAGCACTTAGGAGGCAGAGGTAGGAGATTCAAGCCCAGCTTCAGCTGCAGAGAGGGTTCAGGGCCAACCTGGGCTGCATGAGACCATCTGCAAAAATAAAAACAGACAAAAAGTGAAGTTCAAGAATGTAGTGTCTCCTGCTATCTAATAACAGAAAAACATCCAGATCTTAAGGATCAATTGTTCTGATAACTGGGGTGGGGGTAGGACTGGAACAATTTTTCTTTTTCTTTTTCTTTTTTTTTAAAAGTCACCTTTAGTTGAAACAATAAAGTGTGAGGCCCTCTTCTGGCCCCTCCTGCCACCAATAGGTTCCTCTACATTAATTTCAGAGTACAATGCACAGCCTGGGCCTGTAGTAACACACTGGGCCTTGAAGTTTCCATCTGGGATCTCTGCTTGTGAACTGCGAAACCATCTTTGTCTCTCTGAAATGTTTGAATAAAACTATCACTGAGGCGCCAAACATGGAGGCAGGGGCTCCACCCATGTGGTCACCGTTTGCATCACTGTCCCCCTATTTCTGCTATGGTTCAGTCTCTGCCTGGCACGGGACCGTTAATGTCATTATCTTTAATCATGATAAATAGTCACGAAAATAATGACACTAATAGCTTCTCGGTAGAGTCCCACCACGGTGAACTGACAGCTGCCAGGCCAGTGCAGTGCTGGGGCCCATGTCAACCTTGCCCCTTTTGGAAATAAGTCTCAATCAAGAAATCACCCTGTCCTCACCAGATGGAGAAAGAAAGACTGTCATAGATAAGAATGGGGTCCTCTGGGGAAATTTGAAAACTGAGCCCATAGAGGGATTTGAATGGGGAGAACGGCTGAGCTCAACGCTTGCCAAGCCTATACGTGCCTTCTCTGTAAAGATGTGGCTCCTTGGCCTTGGAGCATCCTCTTTCTCCCCCTGCATCCCTTCACTTGCAGTACTAGAGACCTGGCATATGATAAATATGTGCTGTACCACTGAGCTACATCTCTGGCCCGAGTACCTGTCTCAAAAGTGGTTCTATTTGAGACACTAAAGGTAGGCTCTCTGGGTGACAAGGAGTAGAGGCTGTGAGTATCCCTTCGCATGGTAGGACAGAGGGCCAGCATATCCTTTGGTGGTACTCTCGTCCTCAAACCCTGCTAAGCAGCTCCTTAACAGCTTTGGGTGGGTTCCGTGGCTCGTGATCTGTGCCCTGTATGGAACATGGGGAGAGTCCCCACACGGCGCTATGAGGGTGCAACAAGATGCCCCATCTCGTTTAGCACCATGTGGCGAGAACTGTGAGCACACTCCAAACCTAGTGCGTGTTTAGTGACCGGCCACTTTCAAAGGTTGGGAAGCTCAAATCATAGCCTGGAATAGGAAGCTCAATGACCGGCTCGAGTTCAAGAAGGTGATCCCCTTCCTGCTCCCGCTGAACCGTCCAGAGCGCCCTGTTACCACGCCTGGTTTGGTTTCTCTCTTGCAGCTGAATCGAAGTGACAGTGATAGTTCCACTCTGTCCAAGAAGCCACCGTTTGTTCGGAACTCCCTGGAGCGTCGGAGCGTCCGGATGAAGCGGGTAAGATTCACCTGGGAGCTCTGTGTGCCTGGTGCTCTTCGGTTCTGGAGAGCCTGTGGATAGCCACGGGCGTGTCAGGGGAAAAGGAGAGGGCGCGGGACAGGGTGGGCGGAATGGGTCTGCCTGTGAAGGGGCTTGCAGCACGACCCTGATGACCGAGCTCAATCCTGGGAACCCGTGCAAACGTCTAAGGAGAAAACCAACTTCACAAAATTGTCCTTTCACCTCTACATGTGCGCCATGTGTACACATACATGCATTCCTGGGTGTGCCTGCACATGCATGATGATAGCAAGACAGGTAGACAGGTGTTCGATCTGGAAGAATATTCTAGAACTTTTTTTTTTTAACTCACCATCCTCTCCAGATATTGAGATCATTTTTAACAGAAATGATTTTTACCTTCATTATCCACGAACTTAACCCAAAATTTCCCCACCCCGTTCATTGCATCACTTCACTTAAAAAAAAACGGCTGATCCACTTGGCTTTACCAATGTTTTCTGCTTGGGTTGTGAACCGGATAGAAGATGACATTGTGCTTGATTCTTCCAAGCATGGATAGTTATTTCTAGAACTTCTTTATTCAACTATTTTCTGCTTGGGGGGGTGGGGCTGGGGAAATGACTCAGTAGGTAAGAGCAGACAGTGACAGCTGGGCCCTCAGAGGGCTGCTGTGAAACGGGGTAACTGAGGTCACGTGCCTTGTACATCAGACGCACGCTCTTTGACAGTGAGAGTATGTTCTGTAAGAAGGGGGTGCCTTCACACAAAGGAAGGTGGGTCTTGGGGTCCAGGGGGCGAGGATCTTTGGGATTTCTGCGCTGAGCCCTCTGGTGGACGTGGGCATCGTCTCCACCCCTGCAGCCTTCGTCGGTCAAGTCCGTGCGCACGGAGCGCCTGATCCGCACCTCGCTGGACCTGGAACTAGACCTACAGGCGACGAGGACCTGGCACAGCCAGCTGACTCAGGAGATCTCAGTGCTGAAGGAGCTGAAGGAGCACTTGGAGCAAGCCAAGAACCACGGGGAGAAGGAGCTGCCGCAGTGGCTGCGGGGAGATGAACGCTTCCGCCTGCTGCTGAGGATGCTGGAGAAGAGGGTAAGTGGCTGCCTTTACACAGCCCTGTGGTGCCCCTGCAGGCCCCCAGAGGGTATTCAGGGAACCAGGAAGCCCTTGACTTGGCGCTACAGGTGTGTATCCTTGATGGTTTGTTTGTTTTTTTAAGATTTATTTATGGGGGGGGGGCTGGAGAGATGGCTCAGAGGTTAAGAGCATTGCCTGCTCTTCCAGAGGTCCTGAGTTCAATTCCCAGCAACCACATGGTGGCTCACAACCATCTGTAATGGGGTCTGGTGCCTTCTTCTGGGCTGCAGGCAGACACACAGACAGAATATTGTATACATAATAAATAAATAAATATTAAAGGGAAAAGATTGATTGATTGATTGATTGATTGATTTTACTTTACGTGCATTGGTGTTTTGTCTGTGTGAGGGTGCCGGATCCCTTTGAACCGTAAGTTACAGACAGCTGAGAGCTGCCATGTGACATGTGAGTGCTGGGAATCGAACTCAGGCCCTCTGGAAGAGCAGCCCGGCGCTCCTAACCACTTAGCCATCTCTCCAGCCCTATCACTGATGTTTTTGTGTGAGTGCTTATGATTCAGTGCCCCTCACCATTAATCCTTCATCGGATGTTGCAAGAACCTCATCCAGGTAATCCATGCACTTAACAGAAGGCTGAAGCAGGAGGAAAATGACCAGGAGCTCAACACCTGCCTAGACCATATAGTGAGTTCTAGTCTAGACTAAGCTAAAGTGAAACCCTGTCTCCGAGACAAGCAACCCAATTGGAGTCTTGGTCTGTAAAACTGAAACAACGGTAAAATCTCCCCTTCCAGACGCCTGAGGAGCGGGTGCCAAAGTACACTACACTGGACATCTCTCGTCTCATTTCCTGCAGGCACACACGGGACTCTGTTTCCTGGCCCCATATCAGGCCTCATAGGCAGATAATGTGAGCCCAGCCCGTTATCCTTCTGTCTCTATTGGCTGGTCGGAAGCCCTACAGAGCAGAGGACTCTCTCCCGTGCCCAACCCTCGTTTGCTTTGCCTCACAGGTGGATCGTGCAGAGCACAAGAGCGAGCTGCAAACAGACAAGATGATGAGGGCGGCCGCCAAGGACGTGCGCAGGCTTCGCGGCCAGAGCTGCAAGGAGCCACCGGAAGTGCAGTCTTTCAGGTGAGCCGGCGATCCCAGACTGATGGCTTCCGCTCCCCAGCCAGCCTGTCTTTGCGGGCCTCGCCCTGCCCACACCCTGTTCCCGGGCACGCCTCTGTTGCTAGTAGAGCTGTTGCCTGTGCCGGAACAGCTGTTCCGTCTCGGCCAGGCTCCCTTAGTGCTGCGACCACTGTGCTGCCATTACCGGTCCCCGCACAACTCAGCCCAATTTGTGAGATCCTGTTGTTTAATGAATGAGCCACCTGCTTCATCTTTTCCTCTTAGCCTTTCCAGTCCTGGTAATTGCAGAGGCCTGCCTGGTGATAAAGCAGGCGGGGAGAGCGGGGTGCTATGCTTGCTCACCTAATTTCCTGACTTTGCCTGCCTGCCTGAGAGGATCACTGCTGTGTCCTTGCCTTGCTGGGCCTACACATGTCAGAGGAAGGTCACAAATGCCATCTGGCCTGGGCCTCCCAAAACAAAGGCGTTGAGAGTCGCTCTCCATCCACCATATTATGAGTTCAAGGCCAACCTGGGTGTTTTGGCAATGTTGATACTTTTTTTTAAAGATGGGTCTATGTGGCTAAGGCCTCAAAATCATGAACTCAAGATATGTTTCTCCATCAGCCTCTCATGGTTCTAGGACCAGAGGCATGTACCACCATGCTTAAGAGTCCACAGATTTTTGATTAATTGATATTGATTGATTGAGTCATTTATTTATGTATTCATTTGTTTTGTTTTGTTTTGTTTTTCATTTTGTTTTTGTTTTTTGGGTTTTTTTGTTTGTTTGTTTTTGTTTTGACTTTCTCTATAGTTTTTTGGAGCCTGTCCTAGAACTCGCTCTGTAGACCAGGCTGGCCTTGAAGTCACAGAGATTCACCTGTCTCTGCCTCCCAAGTGCTGGGTTTCAGATTTCACAGCCAGAGTTCAGACATGCTAAGAGCGTTTACTAGTAGTCAGGGCTGTCACTAAATATTCTACAGTATATAAACAAAGAAGGGCCGAGCCCAGGGATGGGGATGTGGCTCAGCGGCAGACTGTATGCTTGGCATATATGATGCTCTGAGTTTCAGACCCAAAACAGAAAGTCTCTTGTCCATGTATATTCCAAGTGAGCGTGAGATACCTGTTCTCCATCACAGAGAGAAGATGGCATTTTTCACCCGGCCCCGGATGAACATCCCAGCTCTCTCTGCAGACGACGTCTGACCACCAGAAAAGTATTTCTTTGTTGCACGGACCATGCTGTGAAGGTTGACTGTGGCTAAAGTTATTTATGAGGCAGTATATGAAGGTACCCAGTCACAAGTCCCCGAGCGCTCTTGTTGGTTTGAAGACTGACAGACTTTTTAGTTCAGGTTTTCTTGTTATATTTAAACAATGACAAAGCAACCATAACAACAACAACAACAACAAAACCAACCAAACAAACACACACACAAAAAAAAACCAGCATTAAAATGACAAGATTGTATAGTTTGTATATTTAGGAATGTATTTTTGGGAAAGAAAATTTAAATGAACTGAAGCAGTGTTAAGTGGCTGCTCTTCTTCAAATTGTCTAGAGTTTTCTTTTTGTACAGCAACAACTTTTAGAGATTTCCCTGCAATAAAAGGTCGTGTTTGAGGAATGGTGATCCTCAAGAAGAAGTGCTGCAGCCGGCACAGCGCAGCTAACCTGTCCTAGTTAACGTATTTTGTACAATATTACAAAGAGGAGGATGTACAGAAACTGTCGGGGGGATTCCAAGATTGTCCACGGATCTTTGTGAGCTGTGATGTGTTTTTGAATGTGGCCGCCTGACCTGAAGCAGGCGGCGTGAAGCTGGCTGTGTAAGGCCAGCCCAAACCAGTGACAGGCTACACCCAACTCAGACGCCCAGTGAAGCCGCTAACAGAGTGAGGGGAGGGCTGCGGAGATCGACCTTTGGATTCGTCTCTATCAATAAAGTGGCCTTTGAAGAGCTCCTTGTCCCTTGCTTCCCTGGCATCCTTCACGTGTATTTCTCTGGTTTCACTCATATCCCAATCCTGCAGAGTTTGTTTTCCTTTTCCTTTTATTTTGCTTGTTTTCAAAGACCTCCGGAGCCGGGAGATTCTCACTCAAGTCTCAGGATAACACGACTGCAGCCCCCCACCCCCACCCCGGAACTCACAAGAGACCATCCTTGCTGCAATCACACAAGGTTTATTGACAGGACAGGGCCAGTGCACTGGGGCCAAAACTCATTTCCCACGCAGGGGTAGAGTTCAACCCCGAGTAGCTGGGAGAAGGGGTATTTCAAGGAAGAAACCACAACCCAGTAATCCAAAGGAGGTAGGGAGGGTGTCATCATTGAAAAATCCCGAAAATACCAGTGATAATCACAAGGAGGTAACTCCTGTTTCTCAAGATTATTCTCAAGATTATAATCTAACTTTGTCTTCAGCTAGTTCCTGAAGCAGAGTCACTGAACTAGCTAACCTAGATTAGATTTTTTTGGATCTATTTTTCCTGCTGGAGGGGTCTGGATTTATCCAGGTCTTTCATTTCCACTCATTTCTCCACTAGATTAATGGGGCTGCTCAGCACTTTGGGAACCTAAGGTCTGGTGGTAGATGCCTGTGCTCCCAGCACCTGAGGAATAGAGGCAGAAGTTCAAGACCATCTCAGCAACATGAAAAACCTGTCTTTAAAAAAAAAAAAACTGAGATTGGAGAGGTAGCTCAGTGGTTAAAGGCACTGGCTGCTCTTCCAGGTGACCAGTGTTTGATTCCCAGCACCCCCATGGTGGCTCACAACTATATGTAACTCCAGTACCAGGGATTTGACACCCTCTTCTGGTCTCTAGGCATACCAAGCATGTATATGGTGCACAGACATACAAGCACCCACAACACCCATACACCTAAAATAAATAAATGACTAATGGGACTGGAGAGATGGCCCAGCAGTTAGGAATGCTTGCTGCTCTTCACAGAAGACTGAAGACTGGTGAACTGTCAGGGGCCAGCCTCGACAAAAATACCTTTCTCCAGAGTAGAGGCATGGGAATTTAGAAATATAGTAAAGAATACGAAGGCATGAACAAAAATAATAAAATGCAGAAACATATAGGATAGTATTGGGAGGGAATTTTTCAGTGAGTGTCTAAAATTCGCCTGTGTTTACTATACCCCTAACCTCAAAAGGTCGGAGTAAAACAAAAGACTGCATTAACATACAAATTGAAAGTCACAGAGTACATAGACCAAACGCAGGCAAACCACTCCCTGGGTGGAATCCCCTATTTTCATAAAGGGAACTAGAGCTTAGTTGGATCCTTAGACCTTTGTTTTAGGCAGGATCCCCCTACTTCCCTATCCCAGAGTACGAGGTCTGGCAACTAGCCACACCTGCTGACAACAGCCTTGAGAGAGCAGAACTCTGATTTACTACTAGGTGGGACCTTTGTTTGAATTAGAAGCACAATAACCTTGAATGAACAAGAAACAAGTCCCAAACTCTCTGACCTTTGGCCTCTGTGGGCCTCAACAATTCCTCCCTTTTTTATTAATTTTTATAAAGCCCGTGCTTCTGCAACAGGACAGATAGCGTCTGCCTTGGGATGAACACTTTCCCGTTTCCCAGTCTTACCTGTCTTTGGAACACACATTCTAAGTCATGCAAGTCCATGTCTTAGGCGCCTGGGGAGAAAGGATCAAAACCCATCCTTGACTGCTGACTTCTGTAAACAAAGGGTTAAGGAGAAAGTGCTGGGCTGTGTGTCTTCCAGCCAGGTTTCTGTCAAGAGAGAGTTCATTAGCAATTAGCAGATAATACTTTGTGCTATGCATACTTCTATGGCTATAATTTATCCTAATTAAAGAAATGGAGACTCGCTGGGTGGTGGTAGTGCATGCTTTTAATCCCAGCACTTGAGAAGCAGAGGCAGGCGGATCTCTGTGAGTTCGAGGCCAGCCTGGTCTACAAGAGATAGTTCTGGGACAGGCTCTAAAGCTACAGAGAGACCCTGTCTTGAAACACAAAAAAAAAGAAAGAGAGAGAGAGAGAGAGAGAGAGAGAGAGAGAGAGAGAAAGAAAGGAAAGAAAGAAAGAAAGAAAGAAAGAAAGAAAGAAAGAAAGAAAGAAAGAAAGAAAAAAGAAAGGAAAATGGAGGATCACCATGGTTAGGAATGCCCACATGTGAATTGGTCTAGAGTATTCAGCTGTATCAAACTCTAAATCTGTCCTATCAAACATAAAATTCAATAATTCATTGCTAGTGTCAAACTTTTCTTAGACAAGTTTCAATCATTTTCTAATCATTAACAGCTTATAGTGAACTAAATCAACAGATCAATACCATAACACAACTTAACAAATCATGATCCTTTTAAATCCATTCTAACCAGAAGACAAGAAAAGATTTTTGTAATGGGTAAGAGTCCAAATGCAATGCTGCTTTTAAGCAACTGTCCCAGTCAGGAAAAAAAAAAAAAAAAACCAAAAAACCTTAGGTTATCCTCTTCATAAATGAAGAGGGCTTTTTCCCCTAAGGCATAAATTGATATCTCAGTTCTCAAGTTCTCTTAACATTTTAACAACCAACTGAATACTTCATTGGCAATCTGAGTTCTGTGTTTCTCGTCTGGTTCCAAAGTAAACAAGATTCACACTGTAGCAAGTTGTGATTATCGCAGCCTTTGCAGCAACGTCTCACTGGCTGTGCGGGTCCCTAGTGTCTGGAAGCAGCCTCGCATCCTGCAGTGTAGGATGGGGTCCGCTGTGCAGAATGGTGGCAGCAGGTCCCGTGGATCAGGCACTCCTCTCCGTAGGGTCAGGGAAGGTGGGAACATGGACTTTCACTCTGACTCCTCCATGGGACAATAGCAGCTATGATGTCATTGGGTCTGGTGCTCTTCTGCTGGACACATCGAACCGGGCATGTGGAAGCCATCTTGCTTGGTCCTCATCCTGTGAAAAAACACAGACATATCCTCAACCCCAAATTAATACAGGGTTGAGACCTTTCCATTTTCCAGTGCAAGGGTCTCTTCACTTTGGTTTAGCAAAGGTCACTTTTATGCCATTATGACATAATCTGTCTATCACTCATCACTCACTGACATCCATATTCAAGAAGTTTAGCATAAACAGCTCATAATTTAAGGCATTATGTGGCATTTGAGGATATAATTCTCCTGTTTTTATCTTTTGAAGTTGTGTCTTCAAGGAACTATGAGCCGCTCCACAATTCCTTGCCCTTGAGGATTATAAGGAATACCAGTCAAATATTTGATACTCCATTGGACACAAAATTGTTGAAACACTTTATTAACATATCCAGATCCATTATTCGTCTTTATTATTTTTGGGAATCCCATACCTAAGAAGCATTTTAACCAATGAGTTATTACATGCTTGGTGGCTTCCCCAGTTTGTGTAGTGGCCATCAAGAATCCTGAATATGTATCAATTGTCACATGCACATACCTCAATTTTCCAAGCTCTGAGACATGAGTAACATCCATTTGCCATATGTGATTAGGAAGTAGTCCTTGGGGATTTAACCCAAATGAGGTCCAAGTAAATATTGTGGGCATATGCTCACATTGCTTAACAATTTGGCAAGCAGCTTCTCTTGTTAATTTAAATTACTTTCGTAAACTTAGACTATTTTTGATGGTGCAAAGCATGTGACTGCTGAGCAAGTTCAACCTGTGATAGAACAATTATTGTTCTAAGTTTATCAACCAAAGCATTACCTTCAGCTAACGGACCGGAAAGGTTTGGATGTGCTCTGATATGTCTCACAAAATATGGTAACTTTCTTTGTCGTATGGCATTTTGAATCTGCTGGAATAGCATCTTAACTTGTTTATTGCTAGTCCTGATATAAAGGATGGTCTCTAGGACCTGAAGAGCATTCAAAATATATCAGCTGTCAGTATATAGATTAAAAGCCTCATGTGCAAAGTGTTGAAACACTATTGCCACAACTTGCGGCTCAACTATCTGAGCCGAGGCTGGTTCTGTCTGCACTGCAGGTCCCTTACCATTAACCACATATGCAGCCCTCCTATTAGAAGAGCCATCAGTGAAAATTAACAAAGCACCCTTTAAAGGATCTTTTGCTACAGTTTTAGGGGAAATGAAGGAATGCAGTTGTGTAAACTGCAGCAACAGGTCAGCTGGAAAAAGATTATTAATCTGGCCTTGAAATCGAGCAAACGCAATTACCCAAGAATCACTATTTTGGAATAACCATTCAATTTGTTGCTTAGTGTAAGGACCATTGAACATAGCTGGTTCCTTGCCAAAATACCTCCTAGATTCTATCCTGCTCTTCTGTGCTAAGCAAGCTACTGCTTCAAAGTAAGGATTTAATACCTTAGCTGCAATACGGGAAGATACATCCATAAGAGTGGCTCGTTTTGCCAAAAAACCACTGTAGGGGCAAGTTTTTTAGGTAATATACATGCTTGCCATGGTTTCTCATAATTTATATAATGTATCTGCTGTTTTTGTACAGCATGCTCTACCTGGGAGAGTATCTGCCTGGCAGCTTCTGAAAGCTGTCTATTGGAATTTGGATCACTTTCCCCTTTAAGGATTTAACTTAGAGGGTCGAGGTCTCCCTGTAGAATACCTTAAATAAGGTCTCAGCCCCGTCATCTTCATATGATGTAGTCACGTCAACTCCCTGTGCACATGCGCTAGGCAGCTTTTAAAAGCTGGATGCGCCATCTTCCTCTCTCTCTCTCTCTCTCTCTCTCTGCACACTGACTTCCCCAGGCCTGTACACGCCCCCTCTAATAAACTCCTAAGCAGGTTTGTCGCATGTTCCATGTTTCCTTCTTACGCACGCCAGGTAATTTCATTGGTGTTGTGAGACTCTCCTGCCCCAAGGCCCTCTCCCAGGATCAGGATCAGGAACCAGATATTTTTTTCCACAACAACCACGTGGTCCATCTGCCAGAGCACGATTTATACACCACTGGCTTCAACTAGTGAGTTTCCCCCATTCCGGTCAGCTTAACCGTTTCTCTGAACCCAAGGAATTGACCATTGAGCTCCCGGAAATCTTCTGGTAGTCCTAGAAATGGGGGAACAGCCCCCAACCATGACCTTTATGGATACAGTTGAGTCCTTCGCTGACATTTATCTCTGGATTGCTTCCCTTACCCAAAATCGCGATTGGACAACCCAGGGTCAGTCCTCCTGCAACTGGGAGCCCAGGGTCCCTCAGATTTTTCTTTCTCCTTTTTTTTCTTTTCTTTTTCTTTTCTCTTGGACCACTCATCAGTGGTTCCCGCCATGGCCTCCCTGGCTAATGAGCCTCCCCGACCAGAGGCAGTCAGGTTTTAACTCAGCCTGTAGGTAGAGGACGCTTTCCTACAAGCCCTGTGGTATTCGCCACTGTTTTATGCCTCACCTATAGAGAGGAGACGTCCTCCTATAAGCCTTGTGGTGTTGCTGTTTTTCAGTTTTCAGCTATGGGCAGCAAGCTATCCAAGACCATCAATCCAGCCTCCCCCTAAAACCCCAGGCCTTAATGCCCTACTTACAGGTTCCCACACTTGTCCATCTTTGTTCAAAAAAATAGCCTCGTTATGATTTAGATAACAGTTTAACGTGCCGCCTGACTGTCGGGGTCCAACCCCAACATAAATTATCTCTCTGGACCGGCGTGGAGGCACAGGAATAATTGAGACACAGTTCACACAGCAAGATCGGAAGGGAGTCTCAGGGTCCACCCAAATCCTAAAGATCACCCGCGTTTATTCTCCAAACAGCTTTTATCTCCAAAGGTAAACTGAGGGGAAAGTTCATTAGTGTTATGTTTCCAGGGTAGTAGGGCTAAAGTCATGTCCACAACTATGGCTGCTCTGTCACTAGCTTGGATTAACACCTCTTCCCGTGCGATCTCCATAATTACAGGAAAGGGAGCAAAAGAACATTATCATATCCTGACCCAGGAGGCAGACAGTCTGTAAATGCTACTATGACCACCTCAGGTGCAACTCTGGCTGGAGAGCCTTGCTGCCATATGATGCAAAAATACGTGGCCTGTATAGTATTGTCCCACACCTAATGGCACGTTTGATCCCAACATTTTACTGTCAGACAAATGGAAGGATTTTCCTTATATCCAAGCCTTTTACTATCTAAGCTCTACATCCCAGTCTTATAATCTCACCTTCATGATATCTATATGATCCGACCTGAAGAACGCAGGCAAGTTTGGGAGCAGGCCAGACGACATGCAGACGATATTCACCAAACACATGTAACACACCTTCCGGGGACAGAGGTGGTCCCTGAGCAGGAACCTCACTGGGACTATAACACTCCAGGTGGAATTTTAGCTAGGGACCAATTTTTGACTTGCCTCCTCACAAGTCTCCTTAAAGCTGCTCTCAAGCCAGTGAACTATAATAAGCTCTCAGAGGTCATTCGAGATATAAAGGAAAATCCTTCTGCATGTTTGGAACGCCTCACTAATGCTCGGTTACAGTATACTAACTTAGATCCAGAAACCACGAAAGGCAGACAGTGACTCATGACTCATTTTTTTTTTCTCAGTACTACCCTGACATTAAGGCTAAACTTGGACATTTGGAGAAAGGCCCCTTGACCCTGCAGGCAGAAGTCTTAGAGTTGGCTTTTAAGGTGTACCATGTGAGGAATGTCACGGGCTAGCCATGGCCCTCTGACTGGCTGAGGTGACACACTGCTCGATCTGTGCTGTCCGTGATGCTCCCTTGTTTCCTGGGGCTCAAGAACCTCCAGGCTCATGTTTCAAATGTGGCAGAGCTGGTCACTGGGCCCGAGCCTGCCCTACTCCTCATCGTGGTCCCGCGAGACCATGTCCAAGATGCTATAGGGAAGGCCATTGGGCAATTGATTGTCCTCGTGCACTTAGTGGCATGGAGACCTCAAACCCAGAAAACTCCCAAGTTGACCTTCTAGGTCTGGCCATGGACGAGTGAGGCTGCCTGGGCTCCTTTGAACTGGCCACAATTGTCATCTGTAACAGGGAGCCATGAGTAAACATCACAGTATCAGAACGGGTCACCTCCTTTCTCTTGGACACCAGAGCCACATACTCGGTACTGGAGGCCTACCTCTCCTTCTAGTTTCCCTATTGTCAGGGTAGGGGGACATCCTTATCTACCTCAGCAGATCCCACCAGTTAACTGTGTTTTTAAGTTTAAATAAACTGTATTTATCTCACTCATTCATTTTTAGTCGTGCTGACCTGCCCAGTACCTCTTATGGGAAGAGATCTTTTTTAATAGCAAAAGTAGAAGTTTCCATTTCATTTGCTTCTTCCATTCACCTCAAACTTGCCAGCAGCTCCCCTCCTCCTTCTAGCCTCCCAACCTCCCAGCTCCAAGGTGTCTCTTCCTCTACCAGCCTCTCAGGTGGACCCCCAAGTCTGGGACACCCAAAACCCCTCTGTTGCTAAACACCATTCCCCCACCATTGTCCAATTACAAGATCCTACTAAGTATATTACCCAAGCTCAGTACCCCCCTCTCTCCAGAACCTTAGGGGACTTAAGCCTATTATCTCTGACCTTCTAAGAAAAAAAGCTACTTCACCCCACCTCTTCTCCCTTTAACACCCCTATACTAGTTGTTAAAAAAAAAATAACCTAACAGAACCTATCACCTGGTTTAAGACTTCTGGCTCATTAACTCCTCAGTGGTCCCTCTTTGTAACATGATGGGGGCTGGCTTGTTCGTGTTTTCTGTCCTGCCCGGCCCCCAGCTGTTTAGTCCCAAAGTAAAATCACACAAGAGATCTCTATAAGTTATAATGCTGTTTGGCCCGTTAGGTCAGGCTTCTTACTGGCTAACTCTCACACCTTGATTAACCCATTTTTCTGATCTATGTTAGCCATGTGGCTCAGTACCTTTTTCAATGGGGCAGCTCACATCCTGCTGCTTCAGTGGTCTGGGCAGGAGTGGGAGGAATCAACTTCCTCCTCCCCAGAATTCTCCTGCTCTCCTTGCATCATTTCCACTTCCTGTCTGGTTTCCCCGCCTACACCTCCTGCCTGGCCAATCAGCGTTTATTTAAAGCATGATTGACAAAATACAGATAATTCTCCCACACCACCTCTTCATCCTGTAGTGCCTAACCCTTACACATTTCTTTCCACTCTCCCTTCAGGAACCTCCTACTTCTCCGTTCTAGATCTCAAGGATGCTTTTTTCTCTATTCCTCTCAGCTCTCAATATCAACATATCTTTGCCTTCACTGGGCTGACCAAGCAGCTAGAACAGCAGCATTTCAGAGCCCAAATCTACCTCAATCACCTCAGGGGGTTCATACAGTACAGCCCACATTCTCACAGACACCCCCTGACACCTGGCAAGTTCCGTCCTACCTACTTCAGCTCTTTCATCCTAATAGCAAAGCTATGTTTCATTTTGTCAAGGCTCACCTCCAACCCACCCCTGAGGAGTTAGAGTTCTTAAAAGCTATCACTGACTCTTGTAAAACCTGTCAAAAGTCAGATCCCAAGACTAAATATTGTAGCTTCCCTTTTCCCACTCACCAGGCCAGGGGCTCCCTTCCAGGAACTGCCAGGCAGCTTGATTTTACTCATATGCCCACAGTCAGATGAGTTAAATATCTCCTGGTTTTGGTGGGCACCATGTCTGGGTGGATTGAAGTGTTTCCCACCACTAACTAGAGGGCCCAGACAGTTTCCGTTGTTCTTTTCCGAGAAATCATTCCTCAGTTTGAAATCCCAATCTCTCCTCAGTCGGATAGTGGCCCAGAGTTTACTTCCCAGATTCCTCGAACTTTGTCTAAGGTTCTTAAGGAATTTTCATATCCCATACCACCCTCAGTCTTCAGGGAAGGTAGAGTGACCTAACCGTTCCTTAAAAAAATGTTCTTGTTAAGATGTCACAGGAGCTTCACCTCGACTGGGTAAAACTTTTGCCTCTGGTTCTTCTTAGGCTTAGAGATCTCCCCAAAAGCCCCCTTTCCATCTCACCCTTTGAACTCATGTGTGGGCAGCCAGTTTTAAACCCCGACCTCTTACCTAAAACTTCTCCCCTTCCTGATCACCTGCTTACTCTGCTGCTATCCCATCTTTGCTTCCTATTATGGGATTTTACCGACTACTCATTACCTCATCCATGTGTCAATTCATGTCCACTGCTGATTAAAATAGGAGATCAGGTCTATTCTCTCCCCCAGATCAATGCCCTTCACCCCTTTCCCCTATATGGCAGGACCCCTTTAAAGTAAGTCTTGTAACTCCCCCAGCTGCCAAGCTCAAGGGACTTCCTGATTAGATCCACCTGTCCCACCTTAAACCTTTTACTCTTCCAGCTCAAGATACTCACTCATATACAGTAACTCAAACAGGGCCCTGCTCCCTTAAGTTCCAAAGATCAGCCACTCTTTCTCCAGTTCCAGAAAAATAAAAGTCTCATCACCGAACTCAACTCTCCTGTACCAAAAACTTCATATACTCCCCCTCTTCCTCTTTCTCCTATCTGCTTTACCAACTTCTCTGTATCTCCAATGTCATACTTAAATTTCCAGTTAACCACTCAGCTGTTATTACAAAGACCATCATTAAACATAGAACTGGGGATGCAAGGATTGCCAAAAGCCCAGGTGGTAAGAAACAATAACGAGTCTGGGGACATTCACAGCCCCAAACTCCAAAAACTCACAAAACAGACTTTAACATAACAGGTTTATCACTGACTACAGTAGTGTCTCCTGGCCGTTAAGGTAATACCATGATGCTAGACAGAACAAGTGCCTTAAGATTTGCATTGGGTAAAACATTGAGGGATCTAATAATTCCCCTTTCTAATAATTCCCCCTTCAATTCCTCCCTCCCCCCACACCACATCATCGCAATCATAAGCTTTTAATATGTCTAAAATTTATTTCTTTTCAAACATTTGTTTCATAAGCTCCAGGGAGAGCTAGAGAGATGGCTCAGCCAGTAAAGGCTAGGCTCACAACCAAAAACATAAGCTCCAGGGAGCCAATTGGACCTATCTAAATGGACCAAACTCGCCCAGAATAAGTATCATTTAATTCTTCCCCTATCGTTTTTGGTCTCGGGCACCCCTGAGAAATTTCCTCTTCCACCCCCCCCCCCCCCCGCAAAAAATCTCTATCTTCCATCTTGGAACTCTCCTCCCTTAATCACTGGGATCTAAAATTTTTTCCAGACACAAATTTCTGCTTTTCCAGCATCTTACGAGGTCCAAGCTGCCAGCCAGCCAGTTCCACAGAGACCGGAAAAAACACAAAAGTAATCAGCCAGCCCCGGACGTGGTCAAGCATCTCAACTCTCCAAAGCCCACAAAATCAGCAGGAAGCAGTCACAAGAGGCCTTACAATGCCCCATTCCTACCCATTAAAGACCCCAAACTCCCCAAATTTTTGTAATAAACGAAAGGGTGGAATGTAATGGTTTCAGCCACAATAAAGCTGATACTTCTGGGTTCCAGGGGTCATGCATGTGCAGACAACCCCTCAGGCAGAAGTGCCTAATAGCCCCCAGGGATGATAAAGGGTCCCACGTGACCCACATGCAGCATGGATTACATCATCCACGTATGACTCAGCTAAGCCCTTGCACATATGTGTGAGCCCCGTCATCTGTGTATGACATAGCCATGTCAAACCCCTGTGTGCGTGCGCTAGGCAGCCTTTAAAAGCTGGACACGCCATCTTCCTCTCTCTTTCTCTCTCTGCACACTACTTCCCCAGCCCGGTACACGCCCCTTCTAATAAACTCCTAAGCGGGTTTGTTGCATCTTCCATGTTTCCTTCTCACTTGTGCCAGGTAATTTCTTCTAGGCACTATTTAAAAGTTTATTTTTGGCTGGTTAATCTTTACAATATCCTATCCAGATGATACTATTGGAGTCATCTCTATTTTATGATTTGGGGTTATGCTTTGAGTCAGGGTCTCACTATGTAGGTCAAACTGACCTCAAACTCAGAACAACTTTCTTGCTTAAGTCTCTCTGGGATTATTAGCCTGACTTCACTGTGCCTTTGTTTGCTTGTTTGCTTGCTTGGTTGGTTTTTTTGTTGTTTTTTTTTCTGATACAGGGTTTCTCTGTGTAACAGTCCTCACGATACTGAAAGTCACTGTGTAGACCAGGTTGGCCTCACACTCACTGAGATCCACCTGCCTCTGCCTCCCAAGTGCTGGGATTAAAAGTGTGTGCCACCAACATCCTGCTCAGTGTGAAATATATATGTGTGTGTGTGTGTGTGTGTGTGTGTATGTATGTACACACACACACACATATATACATATATACATATATATATATATATATATTACATGTGGAGAGATTTATTTGTGGGTGCTGTGCCTATAGACACCAGAAGAGGGCGTTGGATTTTCTTGGAACTAGAGTTACAAACACTTGTTAGCCACCATGTGAATGGTGGAAACTGAACCCAGGTCTTCTGAAATAAGTCGGGGCTCTTTTTTTGTTTGCTTGCTTTAGTTTAGTTTTGTTTTGTTTTTTAAGACAGGGTGGGTTATTCTGTGTAGCTTTGGCTGCCCTGAAACTTGCTCTGTAGACAAGGCTGGCCTTGAACTAACAGAGATCTGCCTGTCTCTGCCTCCCAGGTGCTGGGATTCTGGGTGGCCACCGCCCTGTGAAGTAGTGCTCTTAACCTCTGAGCCATCACTCCAGCACTTCAATGGACTTTTTTATTTGGTTGTATATTGACACTAGGTCCTTTTATGTATCCCAGTTTGATCTCAAACTTACTTTGTAATCTAGGATGGCCTTGTTTTTTGTTTCTAAAGATTTCTTTTATGTCTATGTGTGTCTGCAGTAGCCCATGGTGGCCCATATTGTTGTTGATCCCCTGAAGCTAGAGTTACAGAGGGTTGTGGGCCATCTGACATGAGTGTCAGACCAGGATGACCTCAAAATCACAGAGATCCACCCGTCTCTGCCTCCTACATGCTGGATTTAAAGGTGTGTGCTATAACGTCAGTGCTCTTAACTATAAAGCCATCTCTCTTGGTCTTGTTTTATTTAAAGAAAGGGTCTTTCTCAGCCACCTGTGGTGGCACACACCTTTAATCCCAGGACTTGGGAGGCAGAGACAGGTGGATCTCTGTGATTTTGAGGCCAGACTGGTCTATAGCAATAGATCCAGAACAGCCAAGGTAGTTACACAGTGAAACCCTATCTCAAAAAACAACAGAAACAACCAAAAAAATGGGTAGTAGTGGCCCATTCCTTTAATCTAAGCACTTGGGAGGCAGAGGCAGGTGGATCTCTGTGAGCTCAAGGCCAACCTGGTCTATAAATCAAGTTCTAGGACAAAGCTCTTACACAGAAAAACCCTGTCTGAAAAGAAAATAAAAAAGAAAAGGAGGCTGGTCTTAGCCAGGCATACTGGCACACACTTTTAATCCCAGCACTCAAGAAGCAGAGTGAGATGAACCCCTGTGAGTTTGGGGCCAACCTGTTCTAAATAGCAAGTTCCAGAGCTACATAATGAAACCTAGCCTCGCCACCACCCAAAAGAGAGGCACAAAGCCCTGGGTTCAATCTCAGAACTGGAAATAAAGACCCATTTTCATGTACTCCAGGCTACTTTCTAATTCACTATGTAGTCAAGGCTGACCTTGAACTCCTGATTCTCCTGCCTTTGCTTCTCAAGTTCTGAGATTTCAGGCAAGGGTTACCATATTCATCAATGATGATCCTGAACTCTTGATGCTCCTGCTTCCACCTCCCAAATGTTAGGATTGCAATGTATTATCTTTCCACATCCAGGTCATTGCTTACTTATGTGTGCACTGCCAAAGCTGAGCATGGTTATAACCCCACTACTTACCAAGTCATAAATTCAAGGCCAGCATGTGTTATGTAAGTGAGTTCCAGACCAGCCAGTCTCAGAAGATTAATAAAATTGAAAATAAGTCCTGCCCAATTCTTCCTTTCCCTGTCCATCCTTTCTTACATGTTGGCTGAAGCTGTGTGAACCAATTACTGCACACAGTTTTTAAATGCACAATCAGAGTTCCATATAAACTAAAAACGTACCACCCAGACAGTTACTCCCTGCATGTTCATCATCCCCAGTACGTGAAAAGCAACATAAGAAGACAAGACTTTGGAAACTAAAGCCCTGCATTGTTTATCCACTGTCTACTGTTCTGACCAAATTACTGAGATCCACTCTCTACTGTTGTAGACCTAAATGCTGAGATCCGCTCTCTTGCTGTATTTTCACCATGTTAAGCCACAGTAGTGAAGTTTATATTCTACTTGGTAGGGATAACCCATGTTCATATCTTTGGCTTTACCATTAGTGCAGCCATTCCAAGAGCACTTTGGACTAAATAAATGCATTAATGAGACTATGGTAAGAACAATCATCAATTTACTATCGACCATGGGATAGTGGGTAAATGAAGCTAATTTGAAAGAGCAGCTTATAGGTTTGACATTATAGAAATTCTTGCTAACTACTTGTATGTATCCAATTCCCTAATTTCATGTCTCATACACCAGACACCTCGTTCACTACTACTTCAGTCCCTGAGCCAGAGTAGTCCCTAACACGTGACAGATACTTAAACAACTACTTAGTGGCTTGCTGAACTGAAAGCAAAAGTCCTTCTGGTCCTGTTATGTAACGGTGGAGACCTTTCTCAGTGGTTTGTGACCATTCCCCCCCCCCCCTTACCTGGAGACAGTGCGTTACTCTACAGCCCATGTTGCCCTAAAACTCACTTAACCCAGGCTGAGGCTAGGTTAAATCCTCCTGCCTCAGCATTCCAGGTAGTGGGTTACAGTTATGATCCACTATGCCTCACGGTTTTGGTTTTTTTTTTTTGCCTTTTTTAGTGGTTGTTGTGATAATGCAGGATGCATGTATCCAAATGGATATAGATACCATTGGTGACACTGTAGCAAACTGTAGGCCAGGAGAGGTGACACACTGATATAATCCCAGAACACAGAAAAGTCCTGAGTTCTAGGACAGCCTGCTCTAGTTAGCAAAAGTAAAACATAGGTAGATATGACTGTACTCTTTATTATTTATAACAATATATTTATTAATCTTTAGAGATCTGTGTGTTTGTGCATATGGGTGCTTTTTCTGCATGTATAACTGCATATCAAAAGAGAGCATCCCTGGGAATTTATATTTATAGATGCTTGTGAACTGCCATGTGGGTGCTGGGAATCAAACACGAATCTTCTGGAAAAGCAGCAGGGCTCTGAACTTCTCAACCTTCTCTCCAGGCCTACAATATATTTAGTTAGTGTATAGCATCTGTAACCAACACACTAAGACCATGGATTCATAAATATTATTGTTTAGGATGAGAATGAGTAAATTTTAAGGTAAATTAAGCCTATCTTGGTGGCAAATGCATGTGATCTCAGTCCTTGGAGGTGGGAGAAGAAAGATCAGAAGTTCAAGACCATCCCTTGTGGTGGGGCAATGTTGGTGCCCACCTTTAATCACAGCACTTGGGAGGCAGAGGCAGGCGGATCTCTGTGAGTTTGGTCTACAGAGCAAGTTCCAGGACTGCTAGAGCGGTTACATGGAGAAACCCTGTCCTGAAAACAAAAAAAAAAAGAGCCTCCTCTACACAGTGCAAAGCTACCTATCCTGGGTTACCTCTTTCAAACAATAGTAGGGCCTGAGAGATGCTTCAGGAGGCTGCCTGGCCCAAGGTAGTTAAGACAGATTGTTAGTATAGTATGGCAATACATACCTGTAATCATTGTGCTAAGGTGACTGAAACAGCAGGATGGAATGCCCTACAAAATATTGTCTCAATACACACACACACACATATACCCAATGAAAACTGTTGTTTATTTTGCCTCTCCCCTTTCAGACACAGTCTCCCTAAGTTTGAGGACCTTTTCTGTCATGCATTCTTCACATCCACACATCCTGGATATCGTGTCTAACACACTGATGTGAATAACAACATCAACAAGCTTGTTTATCAGAGGGGTGGCTTTATGGGTTCTGTGCCCAGGAATGTGCCTTGAGAGACAGAATCTATACACATGCCTCTACATCGGTCCAAGCACAGGGTAGCTTTGGCTTAAGGCATTGTGATGGCTATTCTTGGTTGTCAACTTGATTATATCTGAAATGAACTATGATTCAGAAATAGAGGGCATAATTGTAAACCAGATCTTGAGGCGTGTAAACACACCTTTGATCTGGATCTTAAGGCTGGAATATGATGGGGAATTTCCCTCTGTATGTTGTAAATACTATTAATGAATAAAGAAACCGCCTTGGCCTGTGATAGGGCAAAAGAACAGAACTAGGCAGGGAAAACTAAAGTGAATGCTGAGAGAAAGGAGGTGGGGTCAGAGAGATGCCATGTAGCCCCACCAGAGACAGATGCCGGAGCTTTACAGCCTTGTGGCAATACACAGATTACTAGAAATAGATTAAATTAATATGTAAGAGTTAGCCAAGAAGAAGCTAGAGCTAATGGGCCAAGCAGTGATTTAATTAATACAGTTTCTATGTGATTATTTCGGGGCTAAGCGGCCAGGAATGAACTAGCAGCCTCCTGCTACAGGAATACACATGCCTTCAATCCAGACCTTGAGCCAGGAAGGCACACTTTTAGATGAAAAGAAGGCCACACCTCCTAGAGGAAGGCTATATAAGGATAATGGAAGAAGGAAGTGTTTGTCATCTGTTTGCTCTTGCCTTGCAAGCAGCACATTCATTCCAGCTGACACATCCATCCTCGTGGGACCAAGCAGCTACTAGATTCTTGGACTTTCCATTCACAACTAGTCATTGTTGGACTGTAGTCTGTAAATCATTCCAATAAATGGGGGGGTGGTGTGGAGAGAGAGAGAGAGACAGAGAGAGAGACAGAGAGAGAGACAGAGAGAGAGAGAGAGAGAGAGAGAGAGAGAGAGAGAGAGAGAGAGAGAGAGAGAGAGATTCATTCTGTAAATTCGGTGTCTCTGGAGAACCCTGACTAATGCAGGCTCCTCTAATCCATCCTCCCTGGCTAGCCTAGCTAGCTATGGAGCGCACAGCCCCCGCCTTTCTCGCAGTGCCTCCTGGATCCCGCCAGGGGGCAGCGGAGGGCGCACTCTGAAGGACTGGAAATAGTAAGGTAGCCGGGTAGGAATTTCCGTTTCCGGCCATAACTAGCCGCTTCCGCTTCCGGATACTTGGCGTGTGAGTCGTGGACTTGAGGATGGACGGGCTGGTTGCTCAGTGCTCAGCGAGGCTGCTGCAGCAGGTTAGTCCTCTGGGTGGGCCGGAGGGCTCGGACCCGGCGGAAGCGGTGCCGGGTCAACAGTGGCTTCCGTAAGCGGTGGCGACGTCCCCAGGGGCTTGCGAGGCTCACGCTTCCCTGGCGCCCGTTTTCTCTTAGCTGCGAGAGGAAAATGCCATCATTGGCTGGGTGGTGCGACTGTCACACAGAGATGAGAGGGTGTCGCAGGGCCTAGCGTGTGGATAGCGAGGCGCACCCTGTCGCCCGCGCACGTGTGCAGGCTGCGGCCAAGGCCAGGTGGGGCAGATGTGTGCGGCGCAGACCCCGGCCAGAAACTTCCCAGGAAGCCGCCAGCGTTGGTCCGGGACAATGTCACAACTTTAGAAAGCGAAAGTGGGACCAACTTTTCCGGCCTATCTGAGAGTGATAGGGACACCGTTTGCCGAAACCTGCCCAGAACGGCAACTGCTTTGTGCAAATCCGCAGCACCAAGGTACAAGTTAAAGGGGCAAGCGCTTTACTGCTGAGAGCCCTGTTTATAGTATAGGATACTGGAGATAGGGGGAAATATGTGGGAATTTTACTTTGACCTAGAAAAAGCAAAGACACTTGAGTGATTTGAATATGGATACTGTCTCCTTTGGTCCCCCTGGGCATCTAACCCAGAGCCGTACGTCAGCTAGGCAAACACCGCTGAGGTAGTTTCCCCCAGCCCTCTCTGCTTTGTTTTTTGTTCTTTTAAATTTGTGTTTGGCTTTTTTGTAGTCCTAGTCGTAAAATTTAGGCGCATAGGCGATTTGTAAAACCAGAACCCTGTACTCTGACGATGTCAGGGTGCATTGTTGAGCTGAGGAAGAAACTTCTGTGTTTGAGAAAGGGCCTTGCTATATCAGTAGTAGACTGGTCCCAAACTTTCAGCCCTCCTGCTTCAGCCTCACAAGTGCTAGGGATTATTGGTGCGTGCTGCAGTGCACACTTTCAGGTTATTTTCTCAGCGTTGCTGCCCGTCGTTCCCAGCACTCCTCTGTAGACACACTTTTACTTTATAACGGATAATTGCCGATATTAGTAAAACCACTGCTATCAAAAGCAAAGCCCGTTCTCACCATTAGGGGCCACATATTGTGGAGAACTGAAATGAGGAAGTGAGTCTCCGGTCCCGTTTGCCATTATCTTGGGAGCGTTCCTTTGAACTGACTGGGAAAGTGGGCTTCCCTTTACAGGAAAAGGAGATCAAGTCTCTGACTGCTGAGATCGACCGCCTGAAGAACTGTGGTCACTTAGAGGATTCTCCAAGTTTGGAACAGTTACGAGAAGAAAATTTAAAACTGAAGTACAGACTGAATATTCTTCAAAGGGTGAGTACTCTGGGTATCTTCAAATAAAATGTTTTGTTATTGAAGATTCTAAAAGTATGCACTACAGAAACCGGAAAGAGGAGTTTACTTAAAAATCTGTTTTCCTGCCTAAGGCAAATTAAGACTCACTCAACACATGGTGGAGAAATTGGTGAGGCCTAGACTTCCAGAGTCCTTGGCAGTGGTTCATCACGCAGGCTTAAAGACTGACTTGGGAGTTGAGATTTCTTCAGTGGGTTATGCCCGTGCTTTCAAAGAAATGGTTTTTGAAGAATCATTACCACTATCAGAAAAAAAAGATTTCATTTATTTAGTTTGGTACTGAAGTCTAGGAACAAACTAAGGGGGATGTTTTAAAATAGACGCACTCATACATAACTTCTATGCTATTGAGTTGGCTATTCCACAATTTTGTTATGTTTTATAGCATCTCTTAGCTTTCTTTTCATTTAATGTTGCAAAATTTCTGTCTCTATCCATCCATCTCCTTATTCTCTAAAGTGTCTCACTACAACCCAGACAGGCTCACCTCCATCTTGCAGTGTCTTTCTGCTTCTGTCTCTCTAGTGATGGCTTTACTGCCATGCCCCCATTTTAATGGCCGTATAGTCCAGCGATGGTTATCAGTGTAAGAGAGAAAGCGCTTACCTTCAGTCTTTTGGCCTGCCTTTCAGGTTTGCTGATGACACAGCCCAGAGTATTACATCATTCTCATTCATAGCTGTTCTCCACGGTGTGTGTTACTCTTTGGATTGCCCAGCAGTACTTCATTGACTCCTTAGGCCACGTGAGCCATTCCCTTGAAGTTTTTATTACCTGTTTGGGATCAGCTGTTCTTAAATTACTTGGCTTTACATCTTCTAAACCAGAATTCCTTTTTCGTGGATGCCTCACTAAAGAAATACAGTTTGGTTTGTTAAGTGCATTTGGTCTGCTTTTATCTATACTGAATTCTCTGTTGTGATTACTTTTGTAAATTCAAATTCATTTTTCAATGCTTCCATGCTGCTAAGGGCAGTGAGGGAGATAACACAAAGACTAACAAGGGGCACCATGGGGGTGGTGCTTCTAATCCCAGCACTTGGGAGGCAGAGGAAGGCAGATCTGAGTTGAGTCCAGCCTGGTCTACAAAGCCAGTCTCAGTACAATCAGGGCTACACAGAGAAACCCTATCTTGGGGGAAAAAAAAGAGAGAAGAGAGGGAAACCACAGGAATAAAGTATTGCGTACAGTAGCCATTCACCCTGCCTGTTTCCTCTTTTGGGGGCTACATACTCCCAACTTGAAAGCACATACCAGATGCTTCTGGCTGCAAGGAATTGTACCCTTGTTCTCATGAGCATGGCAGCCTCAGTTTTCTCTTATTCCTTTTCATTAAAACTGTCTATGTATTTTAGAGACAAAACCTAATTACTTAGTACTTTTTTTTTTTTTTAAATAAAGTCTCTATGTAGACTAAGCTGGTCTTGAATTCTCTGCCCCCACCTCCAGAGTCTGGCTACTTAGTGCTGACTAATTAGGTATTCATAGAAAGAGTTTCACAGTGGCGGTTTTAAGATTACTATTATGATAGTGCTGCTATTAGAGAATCCCATAGACTTTCAGAAATCTTGTAATCTTAATTTTCTCGAGCTGTTATTTTTACTAATTTGCATAATATGAGGTTTTACAAAATGCATACAATCAAGCTACAGTAAAGGTGATTGTACTAAGATATGTGTTTCTTTTGATTTTATTTGATTCAGCGTCTTGGTCTATATAGTCCTGACTGTCCTCGTTTGTGGTGTGCAGCCCATCTCCCTCAGACTTGTGGCAGTACACCTGAGTTCAAGGTCAGCTTGTGCTACAGAACAAGACCCTGCCTCAAAACCAAAAAAGGGCTGTGAGGCTCAATGGTAGACTGCTTGGTACAGGTCAAGGCCCTGCATTCAGTCCCTGGCACCGGATAAAATTGGGTGCATTCCCATAATTCCAGCACTTGATAGTAGTGGAGGCAGAAGGATCAGGGAAGAGGAAGTGAAAGTGTTAAAATTGATTATACGTACGTATTAATTTGGATGAGATCAAGTACAGCGAATTCTGTGTGTATGTGTAAATGCTTACTACAAAAGATACATACCATTATCTTTAGTTTAAAAAAAGTTAGTTACTGATTTTTGGGACCTAAGATTATTTGTAAAAACTTAAAGTTGGTCTAGTTTGGGAGCTGATGTCTCTATCCCAGCACTTGAAGTTGGAGGATCAGGATTTCTAGGCCAGCTTCAGCAGCCTGACTCTGTTACAACAAACCAAAGAAGGGAAGAGCCTTAAACCAGCTCTTATTTGTTTCCTGAGTTGATATTTTTAATTTTTTAGTATGGAAGATGTCAGCCAAAGTACAAGCTTTATTTTTATGAAATTGTTTTGCCTCTGTGTATGTTAGCAATGTTTTTGTAAACATGGCTGGAATTATACTATTGAGAACAAATGTTCCCAGAAAGAACCACAAGGCTGATTGACTGATGAGACTTTTGGGAAGAGATTGGGATGTTGCAAGTCCAGAACACAGCTGCAGTTTATCTCAGGCATAATCAGTCATTCCTTCCCCTTTGCAGTGTTTGACCTAACATTTTGGCAAAATTTCTCTGTGTAGTCTTAGTACTGGCTTTCCTGGAACTCAGAGATATACCTGCCTCTGCCTTCTTAGTGCTGGGATTAAAGGTGTGTGCCACCACCACCCAATTTATCAAAAACTTTTTGGTGGGGCTGGAGAGATGGCTCAGTGGTTAAGAGCACTGCCTGCTCTTCCAAAGGTCCTGAGTTCAATTCCCAGCAACCACATGGTGGCTCACAACCATCTGTAATGAGATCTGGTGCCCTCTTCTGGCCTGCAGGCATACATTCAGACAGAATACTGTACACATAATAAAATCTTTAAAAAAAACAAAAAGAACTTTTTGGTGAATTTAAGAATATAACATTGCCAGGTGTGGTTTTTCACAACTTTAATCCTATCACTGTGGAGGAAGAGACAGATCTGAATTCAAGAATAACCTGGTCAACAAAGAGTTCTGGTGGTGGTGGGGAATATAACTTGGTAGACTGCAGGAGGAAGATTGTTTCAAGTTTGAAGCTACCTGGGCTACAAAGTGACCCTTTCTCAAAAAGAAAGAAAAAGTGTGTGTGTGTGAAATTTTTCATTTTGTAGCAGTCATGAGGAGGGTAGGATTTGGCCTCTACATTTCTGTCCACCTACTTTGTAATCTGTCAATCACTAATCCATGTGACAGTAATGATAATAGTGACAACTCACTTTTGATATGTAAAGTAAGAAGAAAAGCATGCATACAAAACACTTAGTACAGAGTTTAGCACTACTTACATGCTACCGTTGCCGTTAATATTTACACTGTTGGTCTTTCCTTTGTTATTTTGTGACAGGTTATTACTGTGTAGCCCAAGCTGACTGCTTCTCCTGTCTAACTGCTGGGATTTTAGATGTGGTCTTCTGGGCCTCGCTTTGATTTTTGTTTTGTTTTGTTTTTTCGAGAAAAGGTTTCTCAGTAGCTACGGAGCCTGTCCTGGAACACGCTCTGTAGTCCAAGCTGGCCATGAACTCACAGATCCGCCTGCCTCTGCCTCCCAAGTGCTGGGATTAAACAGGTGCTCCACCACCACTGTCTGGCTGATTACTGTAAGTTATAGTTGGACTATGAGTGGCTCAGTGGTAGAACACTTGAGGCCCTAGGTTCACGTCTTAGAACACAGAAAGCGTTTTCGTTATGCTCCACCGAAAGCATGTTTACCCACTCCTGTGGAGAGGCCTCTAGAGGTCCAATCCAGGCCTCTGCTAGGCCAGTGCTCTGCTGACAGGTCACAGCCCACCCTTTTCCCTTTCTTGAGATGAGGTTTCATTGTGTATCCCTAGTTGGCCTGGTGATTAATATGTAGATCAAGCTGGCCTCTGACTTTCTGGAGTCTGTTCTGTCATCTGTTTTGATAACATCTTACATGGCGGGTGTGATGTGGGCATACCGGATAGCACTATGGTCGAAGAACTTCTCTGCATTCAGCAGTCTCGTGGTAGACAATTCTGTGGAGGTGTAATGAGTGATGAGAGGAGTAATTATAGTCTATCTTAAATGAATACACCCCACTTAAAAGCTGTTGAGAAATAACAAGTAGGGCTTGACCCAGGGGTTATTTATAGTGGGCAAAGCTGTCACTCTGGGTTCCTCTCTTGTCCTGAAAGGTCGTTTATGGAGATCTGGCAGTTGTTTTGCCCATTGAGTTTCCCCTACCAGTGCTTGGGGTGAGGCAGCTTATGACTCACTTCTGTTTTCTTTTTCTTTGGACAAGAGTCTCTCTGCCGAGCCCTGACTGTCCTGGAACTCACTGTGTAGACCAGGTTTGCCTCAACTCACAGAGGTCTGCCTGTCTCTGCCTTCCGATGCTGGGCCTCACTTCTCTTCTGTATTCAATTACTGCTTTTTATTGCTTGTGCTCTGTTAAGGCATATACAATGAATAGCCTTGATTCTCATGAAATTTCTTAGAACCCTCTTCCAGTCTGAGCATTCCCGTCCTGGCTCTTCTTAACATTTTCGGAGTTTGGCGTGATGTTATACTACTTCATTAAGACAGTGCTGTTCTTTGTTTGCAGAGTCTTCAGTCAGAAAGGAAAAGAAAACCAACTAAAAATATGATTAACATCAATAGCTGCCTGCAGGATGTCTTTGGCTATGCCATTAAGGCTGCATATCCAGACCTGGACAACCCTCCTCTAATCGTAACCCCGAGTCAGCAGCCCAAGTTTGGAGACTATCAATGCAATAGCGCGATGGGTATTTCTCAGGTGAAGTGTCATTGTTGTGCCTGGCCTTGGCTGACTGGATTCTCTTACGTATCATCATCACTCCTATGAACATAAATAACAGTAAACTCTTGTATCTTCAAGAAAGGGGACACTTTCCACATGGGACCAGGGTGTGACTCAGAGAGATCCATATTTGCATTGTTTTGGTGTTTTTGCTGTGTTCTGGATTGGTGTGTGTGGCTAATGACATTTGGAAAGTGAAATAAAGTTAGCACATTATTGCTAGGCATGGTGACAGATGCCTGTGATCTCAGCATTCCAGGGGCTGGGGCAGGAGAATTGCCACAAGTAAAGGGCAGTCTAGGTTTCACAGATGACCCTGGGGTTTTTTTGTTTGTTTGTTTGTTTGTTTGTTTGTTTTTAAAGAAGCATATGGTTGAAGGTCACCAACATCAATTACTTGTTAGAGCTAGAATGTTTTGAAGCAGACTTTATAGACTGTTTTGTTTGTTTGTTTTGTTTTTTGAAGCATATTTTCTCTTTGTCACTTTGGCTGTCCTGGAACTTGCTTTCTAGACCAGGCTGGCCTCAACCTCACAAAGATCCACCTGCCTCTGCCTCCCAAGTGCTGGGAATAAAGGTGTGCACCACCACCACCTGGCTTCCTTTTCTGTTTTGGTTTCTTGCGACATGGTCACTTTGCCAGGTCTCCTGCCTCAGTCCTAAGGTACTGGGATTTCTGGCATGTGCCGCTCCAAACAGCCGCATTTCACTTTTAAGCGGAGGAGTTCTTTATCTGCAATAGCTACATTATCTGACTACATGTGACCTAAGTCTGTCTCCTTCACTTTCTGTGTTGATTGTCTGTCTCTTGAGCAGACATTTTTCTGTAATACTCCTGTGAGCTTTTTACTGGCTTTTCTTTTTGATGCTGGGCTTCCAACCCAGAGAGTCCACAGCAACTCAGCCCAAGAGTGCTGCTTATGAATAGTGTGTTGCAAGGGAAGGAGCTGCTTGTTTGTCCCGGCCACCCAGAACCGAAATAATCACACAGAAGCTGTATTAATTAAAACACTGCTTGGCCCATTAGCTCTAACTTCTTATTGGCTAACTCTTACATATTAATTTAACCCATCTCCATTAATCTTTGTATTACTATGAGGTTGTGACCTACCAGCAAAGGTCCAGCATGTCTATCTCCAGTGGCAGATCTATGGCGTCCTCTGACTCCTTCTTCCTCCCAGCATTCAGTCCAGTTTTCCCTGCCTACCTAAGTTCTGCCCTATCAGGCCAAGGCATTTTGTTTATTCATTAACCAATACAAGTAACACATAGACAGAAGGACCTCTCACACCAATAGTGGACAATTTTATGACTTGGAATTAAGAGTGTAGATGTAGCCAAGCAGTGATGGTGCATGCTTTTAATGCCAGCACTCGGGATGCAGAGGCAGGCGGATCTCTGTGAGTTTGAGGCCAGCCTACTCTACAAGAGCTAGTTCCAGGACAGGCTCCAAAACTACAGAAAAACCCTGTCTCGAAAAAACAAAGGGAAGGGGAAGGAAAAGGAAGGAAGGAAGGAAGGAAAGGGTGTAGATGTGCTGGCTCAGGCTCTGTGAGCTGGTTTAGTACAGACGTATAGTTTGGGCATGTTGATTCCTCTGGGCACTGGTGATCCTCTGGTTTATCCATTCACGGGTGATTGGGCTTTGCTTCTGCTTCCTGAGTTTTACAAATGTAGCTCATGCTTGGTCAGCACAGTCCCTAGGAACTTGCTCCATGGTGCTAATGAATTGTCTCACATTGTGTTGTAGATGCTCAAAGCAAAGGAGCAGAAAGTAAATCCTAGAGAAATTGCAGAAAACATTACCAAACACCTGCCGAACAATGACTATATTGACAAAGTTGAAATTGCGGGTCCTGGTATGATATGCTAGCTTTCTTAATTACTGTATTGATGAGTGCTTTTTGAAATTTAAAAAGGTTTAGAGTTTGAACGCTGGGTCTGGGGGTGTAAGTCAGCAGTAAAGTGCTTTCCTAACGTGTATAACAAGATCTTTGAGTTTTTATCTTAGTGTGGCCACCAAAATTGGAAAAAAAAATTGTCAGGCGTGGTGGCACATGCCTGTGATCACATCTACTCAAGAGGGAGCATGTTATGTACAGGCCATTCCCGGCATTTGTTACGTTGTGAGCCAGCCGGTTAAAAATGACCTGGATTGTAAATTATACCATTTTGGTGACTGTCTTGGTTGAGTTTCTTTGCCTTCCACTGAGTCAAGTTTTCCTCAGCAAAGGGCTAAGGAACGGCTAAGTCTGCAGCAGAAGGGCCTTTTCTGTTTGCTCAGATGATCCAACCATTTGTGAAATGGAGTAATACGCAGCAGTTTTGGGGGACAAGGGGGTGATGGTTGGAAGTAGATGCCGAGACGGGTGTTTTCAGGGCTTGGGTGATTGTCTTAACTGCTGTTAGACTCCGAAGAGTTTTGCCACAGCTCTCTTTCTGGAGCCAGCATAAGTGAAATGGAGAAAACCCTTCAGAGTACACGGTCGTCCAAAATGGAAGGTTGATCATTTTTTACTACTCTTTTAGGTTTCATTAATGTCCACTTGAGAAAGGATTTTGTGTCAGAACAATTGACCAATCTCCTAATAAATGGAGTTCAACTACCTGTTCTTGGAGAGAGAAAAAAGGTATGTGCGCTAATACTTCGGTATTTTAGACGTGTGTGGTGAATGCCATCACTTTATATTGAGATCATGCGTGTAATTGGAAAGTAGGTTTCTGGTGTTTTATAATTGTTTAATCTCATTCTGTAGTAAGATTTATAACTGGTACTTAATGCAACTATTGTTGAATATAGTATTGTTGAATAGTAATTTTTATAAATTAATTAGATTCTTTATCAGTTAATATGCAATTAGAGCCACAAGACAATCAAATACGCATGAATTAGAATCTAGACTAATATTTAAGACTTAATTTTAGATGGTAGCATGATAAAATACTTGTGCCCACTTTTAAAATTTTGTTTGTGTTCCAGGTTATTGTTGACTTTTCATCTCCTAACATAGCTAAAGAGATGCACGTTGGCCACCTCAGGTCAACTATCATAGGCGAAAGTACGTGCCGACTCTTTGAATTTGCTGGATACGATGTGCTAAGGTGTGTTCTCTTGCTTTTGTTCGGAAATTTCTATTAAAAATGACACATCTTATTTTTGAAGTATCTTCAACACCTAGCCTTAAAAGCTCAGTTCTGTTTTGTACTCACTTGCCAAGTAATCTTTTAAAAATATATCCTGGGGGCAGGGGAGACGGCTCTTTCTGAGAGACATTCCTCTTCCTGCGAACCCAAGCTGAGTTCCTAATGTCTATATCATGTGGCTCACAATTGCCTGTAACTCCTGCACCAGGGATCCAATGTTTTTTCTGGCTTTCACGGGGCTTGCCTGTGTATGTACAGACTCAATATCATATACATAAATAAAATTACATCTTAATCTTATAAATATCCTGGTCCCTATCCCGTATCTGAACTTTTTACATCCTTTTTGTAGACTTCCTATGGAACCAAGGGTATATGTATTTATTCCACAGATTTTGTTATTTATTTATTTAAAATTTATAATTTTAATAAAATTTATAATTGAACCTGGGTTCAATTTCTGGCACACTCATGGCAACTCACCACTGTCTGTAACTTCAAGATCTGATACTGTCATACAGACATACACAGGCAGAACACAAATACATATAAAATAAGAAATTATTTTTTTAAAAAATTTATGTCTATGTCCCTGCATTAGTTTGCATGTGCATGTAGAACCTATAGAGGCCAGAAGAGGGCATTGTATTTACCTGGCACTATAGAAAAAGGCAGCTGTGAACTGCCGTGCTGGGAACCAAACCAGGTCCTCTGCAAGAGCAGTGGGTGCTCTGAACTGCCGAGCCATCTCTCCAGCCTTCCCAGGTACTTCTTGAGTGCCTCGTATATAACAAGAACTCACCTTGTGGTGGTCCAGAAGGCCTACTCAAGAAGTATATGTGTTGGGCGCTGTAGGCCATGGTAGGAAACTGGGATTCTGTTCTAACTAGAACCATGTGATTCCAAAGATTGCTCTGGCGGTAGTAAAGAAGCAGGTAAGTAAGGAAACCTGATTGAGCAGTCGCTAAAGGCAGAAATGGAAGGATGTTACCCATTGGCATTTTGGAGCCATTTATTTTAAGTTCCCTACAGTAATTGATTGAAAGTTACATTTTCTTCCTTTTTTTTCTTTTATTACACTTTTCTTTTGGGGGGAATGATACTTAAAAAGGTCAGCAAGCAACTTATGGGAGTTGGTTGCCTCCTTAAGTGGCAGTGACTAGCCTTGGCTGTAATGTTCTAGCTAGCTGCTTAATACACAGTCTATAGCCATTAGTTAGAAATCAGTAAATCTTAAGTTCTCGCCCTATTCAGCTGTTCCTGGGTCCACAATTGGCAGTTAGCAGCCCCATTGAGGAAACAGCTACACAAACCACTTCTGCCAGAGTAGCACACTGACACTTAGGTGCTAATGACTTCTAATGGGCATACTTTTCATTTCATTGCTAGTTGTTTGTTGTTGTTTTTTAACTCCTTGTTTTCTGGTTGGTATTAGGATAAACCATGTAGGAGATTGGGGGACCCAGTTTGGCATGCTCATCGCTCACCTACAGGATCAGTTTCCAGATTATCTGACAGTTTCACCTCCTATTGGGGATCTTCAGGCCTTTTATAAGGTTTGGCACGATTGTTGTATAATTGTATGTCTGCCACCTTTTTCCCAAAGGAAGTTCAAACCATAGTTGAAAGTCACTGTGTACTGAAAAGAATAAGGTGGAACCTGGTCAAATGTTATTTAACAAACGGGGCTGGAGAGATGGTTCCGAGTTTAGACCTGAGATCTGTTCCCAGCACCAGCAACAGGTGGCTCAGAATTGCTTCTCTGACTCTAGCTGTGGGGATCTGGTGGCTTCCAGTGGCTTCCAGTGGCTTCCAGTGGCACTGCCCTCAGGTGCACAACCCCCACACAGGAAAACATATATACATAATTTCAAATAAAATCTAAAGAAAAGACAAATGCTTAGCAATAATATTTTCCACATACAGTGGCTACTGTGGTAATGTTGCATTGCCTGGGTGAAAGTAAAAGCTGATTCACAAAGTTCACTTACTTGTAAACCTGGATTCATTTTTCACTCATAGATAACTTGTGTGCTTGGAAACCGTCACACTGGTGTCCATTTACTTCTGGGTGTAATCATAGAAATAGTTGTCCTACACCCCATCGCATGTCTTCGCTTCATTTATTGATCTATATTAAAAAATTGATGGGCTGGAGAGATGGCTCGGCAGTTCTCCCAGGGACCTGACACTCTCACCCCCTTAAACTCGTGGCAGTTTCCTGCCTCAGCCTCTCAGGAGCTCTGTTTATACTTGAGCCACTACACCTGGCTGAAACCAAGTGGTGGTAGTGTTTTTAAATATTTTGATTTTGTTATGCTTGTATCTTAGGGGTAGGTTGTACGTCATTGTCAGTGTGTGGAGGTCCAGGCACACCCTGTAAGAATCAGTTCTCACCCTGTGGGTCGTAGGCTTGATCTCTTGATGGTCTGGCTCATCAGCCAAGCACCTTGATCCACTGTGCCATCTTCCAGAGCAGTGTTTAGAAGACAAACATATGCCTGGTGTGGGGGCAAATGCCTGTAATCTCCGCCCCGGGGAGGTGGTAGCCAGAGGATCTTGAGTTCAGAGTTAACCTCAGCTGGAATAGTGAGTCCAGCCCTATCTTAATTGTGTGGTGACTTTGGCCAGCGTTCTGAATTGGCACACTGCAGTTTTTATTCATCTACTGAAAGTTTTCTGTGACTCTTCCCCATAAAGCAGTATTGTACATACAGTCTTGTATTTTCAAAATCATTTTTCTTGTGATAAATGAACCAAGAATTAAATTAGTGGATTAAAAAGTAAACACTTGAGTTTTGATGTTTTCTAGTGAAAATTTGAAAATAATCATGTTAAATTGCTTTTGAATATAATGGAACAGATTTGCTAATATAAGTGGTTTTGCAGTACATTACTAAAATTTACTGATTTGGTAATGAATCAGTTTTCTAGTGTTTCTCAGTTTGTTTTTGTTTTTGTTTTGTTTGAATGTCTAGAGTGAGCACTGAAGCCAGAAGACAGCTCGTGAGACTCAGTTTTCTCCTACCATGTGGGTCCTGGGAATTGAATTCGCATACTTAGGCTGGGCAGCAAGCGCCTTTACTAACTAAACCAGCTTACTAGCCCCAGTTATTCTTGAACGATGTATTTGCAGAGAGACACTAGGAAGCATACCGTAAAGTGAGAAAGCCTGTGCTACCAAAATAAAAATAAAACATCGAAGGCTTTTGTGGGCTTGATTTTGAGACGGTTTGAGACTACACTGGCCTGTAAAGTTGGTGTTCTGGCTGCCTCCTGAATGTTAGGGTTACAAGCAGGAGCCACATGCTCAGCTGAGTTTTGTATATTTAAGAAAAAAATAATTTCATTGTTTAAAAAAAGGCTGTTTGTTACGCACACTCGAGTGTGTGTGGGCTTGAGTTAACATCTGGTATCTTTCTTGATCGCTTTTTAGTAAGATCGGGATCTCTTGAGTTCTGTCTAGTCTATTTACCCCCCCCCCCCCCACACACACCAATCCCTGCCAGAATTATAGGTGCTGTCAAGACGGCACAGCTGTACTTAGATTCTGGAGACAGAACTATTGTTCTCTCGAGGTTAGGGCGGACACTTCATATCTATTGAACTATCTTCCCAGTTCAGCTGTCACCAAGTCTTGAACTCTTGCAGGATGTCCTTTTCTGTTGGTTGGCTTGGGTGTTTTGTTTTAGAGAACAACTGTGTGCCCCTACCTCTCTGGAACTTACTGCATAGGGGTCCAGCTGCCTCTTCCCTCCTAGTGCTAGGATTAAAAGTGCTCCACCACACCTGGCCACTCTGGTTTATTTTGGTTTTTGTATTTGTTTTTAGGAACTCATATTCTTGTCTTTGATGTAGAGCACTTATATTCTCAATTGTCTATTTCTTATGGTGCATATGTACAGAAATGAGTACATTCTTTATCTAGAGCAACGTGATTGGATCTTACAAATCTCTTAACAGGAATCGAAGAAGAGGTTTGATACTGAGGAGGAATTTAAGAAGCGAGCCTATCAATGTGTAGTTTCACTGCAGAGTAAAAACCCAGATTTCATAAAGGCCTGGAACCTCATCTGTGATGTCTCCCGTGCTGGTGAGTGTTTTTATTCAGGATTGATATTAGGTTTTTGTAATTAGGGTCTTTGTGTGTTTTTGTTTGTTTGCCTGTTTCTTCAAACCTCCCATATACTTTTCAGAATTAATTGTGTGAACTCAGGTGTGTGCTTTGAGACATAGCCCACCTGACGATCAGAGGACAGGGCTACTTTGGGGAATCTGTTCTCCTTATTCCTTACAGGGGCAGGATCTCTATTGTGTTGTTTCTGCTGTGCTCCATGCTATATTCCAGGCTATCGTGGCCTCAGTTACCCTATGTCATTGTAGCAAGCCAGGCGGTAGTGGTGCATGCCTTTAATTCCATTACTTGGGAGGCAGAGGCGGGTAGAGCTCTGTATTCCAGGCCAATTTGGTCTACAAAATGAGTTCCAGGACATCCAGGGCATTATATAGAGAAACCCTGAAAAACAAACCCAAATCCGTCTCATTATAGGATACTGGGATTATAGATGCATACCACCGCATCAAAGAATTTACTGTATACACCCGCTGGCCTCAAACTCAAAGACCCATCTTCCTCTGCCTCTAGAATGCTAGAATTAAAAGCATGTGCCGCCATTCCCAGCATACAATTTATTTTATTTTAAATTATGCATGTGTTTGTGCTCATTAGTGTTGGTGGCTGTAGTAACCAGAAGAAGGTGTTGGATCCCTGGTAACTGGGGTTACAGGTCATTGTAAATCACTGACATGGGTGTTGGGAACTGAGCTTAGGTCCTACAAAAGCAGTCTGTGCTCTTAGTGGCTAAGTCATCTCAGCCCATACATCCATGTTTTTACATGAGTGTAGAAACTAACTCAATTCGGGAAATAACCAGGCTACCTAAAGGATAAAACAATTAAATTTTATTTATTATAAGGGGAAACTCATGAAACAGGAACGAGAAGTCCAAGCTCAGCTGTGCCCCGCAGAAATCACAGAGAGTGCGCCTGGTGTGCACGGTGTGTGTCCCCCTCCCCTCTCCTGTCCCCGAAAGCCACGCCTTAACTTGGACCCACCTCTTAAAGATAATTGGCTGACAAAGCTTCTCCATCACATGGGTTCCAAAGATCAAAATCAAATGGCAGTCTTTGTCTATGTCTTTGTCTCAATTCAGTCCCAGGCTGGCTTTGAATTCACAGTGCCTCTGCCTCTCATGTACTGGCAGGTATTTGCCACCATGTTTGGTTTCGCAAAATTAATTTGAAAGATCTCTTTGACTGGTAAATGAATGAATATCGCCATCGGACCTTTTACAAAGATTATTGATGATTGCTTTGTAACCTAGATTTTAAGGTATGAAAGTGTTGCACTTGTGAAATGCTGTGTTGCTGGTAAGTGAGAAACAAGGCAGGATATCAAACAGAAAGCTGAATAAATGTTTTCCTCACCAGCTAGTCAGGGGTACCACACAGAAAGCTGAGTAAATGTTTTCCTCATCAGCTAGGTGATGTTTGTTTTGAGATCTTCTCTCTGCATAACCCTGACTGTCCTGGAACTCACTACCAGGTTGACCTTGAACTCAGAGATCAGCCTGCCTCTTCTCCTGAGTGCTGGGATTAAAGACTTGCGCCACCATGTGTAGCCTGGTTTTTCCTTTTTTAAATATATAATATTGTCGTCTTTTGCTTCTGAGTAGGTATTTTCTGTATAGCCTAAGCTAACCTTGAGCTCACCGTCCTCCTGCTTAATGCTAGAATTATGAGAGTATTCTACTGTGTCCAGGTTGATTTTGAAATAGAGTCATCTTGGTTTGTCAAAGATAATCTTGAATTCCTGGCCTGAAAACATCCCTCCTCTGCTAGATTTCCTTAGTTGGGCTGGAAATTCAGAATACCATATTTGAGTTCATATCTATTTAGAGAAGTGTTCTCATGTAGTCCAGCCTATTTCATAATGGGTGCTCTGGTCTTCTTTCTCCCTTTACCTGGGCTAGGATCATGGGCATGCATAAGCGCGCTACTTTATTTGGTGCTGAAGACTGAACCAGAGCCCCATAAATGCTGCACCTGCAACCCTCACTTAGATTTGAAATTGGGTGTTTTTCTTTTTTTTTTTTTATTTTTTTATTTATTTATTATGTATACAATATTCTGTCTACATGTGTGCCTACAGGCCAGAAGAGGGCACCAGACCTTATTACAGATGGTTGTGAGCCACCATGTGGTTGCTGGGAATTGAACTCAGGACCTTTGGAAGAGCAGGCAGTGCTCTTAACCGCTGAGCCATCTCTCCAGCCCCCAGGGTGTTTTTCTTATAGGTAGACAAAAAAAAAAAATAGTAATGATGTTTTGGGGAGGGGCTGCTACATATCAAACCCAGGATCTCATGCTGGCTAAGCCCGTGCTAAGCCTCTGGGCTGTATCCTACAGACTAGTGTTTTCATATATGGCACCCTATTCTCTTTCCCAATGGTGGCACACACATATACTGTTCTGTATTGTACATATTCAATGTTACTAATTTCTATTTGTGTTACATCCAGTTATAAAGCTTTCTAAATGGTGTGGTTTTTTTCCCCCCTTTGTTTAAATGTTTATTCATTTACTATATTTGATATTTTCTAGAGTTTCAGAAAATCTATGATGCATTGGACATCACTTTAATAGAGAGAGGAGAATCCTTCTATCAAGATAGAATGAATGATATTGTGAAGGAATTTGAAGATAAAGGTAGGCATTACATCCTTTTACATTTTAGATTTGTGTTTTGTGTGCATGTGTATATGAGCAAAGGTCAGAAGAGAGCAACTGGATTTTTAGTACTGGAACTATGGGTGTTTGCTAATCATCGTGGATGCTGGATATCGATCCTGGGTCCTTTATTATCACTGAAACTTGCAAGCAGATAAAAATAGAATGAAATTTATTATTGCTGAAGACAAACTCATCACACAGTGTCAACAGTTATAAATCGTAAAACTAGACCACCCCTGTTCTAGCCACACACTTTTACACCGTTCCATCTTCCGCTCTGTCCCTGAAAGGACGTGTGCTTTGTGTCTGCTCCTCTGAAAACTCTGGTGTCGTCATCTCCCTAGATGTCTTTCTCTGTGTGATAGAAGTAGGGTCTTGCTATGTAACCCTGGCTGGCTTCAAATTAAATATGTAGACCTCGATGACCTTGAACTCAGAAATTGTTCTGCCCCTGTCTCACACTGAGATGACAAGTGTAAACCTTCATGTTTGGTAATAATTTCTCATCCCCATTCTGATGGAACCCAAAGACATGTACATGCTAGGCAAGCATGTGCTGCTGTGCTATCAGCCTGAACAAGAATGGCAAGAATGTCTCTCTCTCTCTCTCTTTTTTTTTTTTTTCAAGACAGGCTTTTTCTGTAGCTTTGGAACCTCTCCTGGAATTAGCTCTTGTAGACTAGGCTGACCTCGAACTCACAGAGATCCACCTGCCTCTGCCTCCCGAGTGCTGGGATTAAAGGCGTATGCCACCACCGCCCGGCAGTAATGTCTTAATCAGTAGACAATTCAGATGTCTCAATGGGACTTATTTTAATTTGTTATTCAAATACAGTGTCTCTCTGGCTTAGAATTTACTTTCCTTCTGCCTCAGCTTCCCAAATGTATGTTTGAACTATGTCCAGCTTTATAATTTTTTAATCATAGGGTTTTTTTTCTCAGAGTCTGAATATTACATTTATTTGTGGTCTGTTAATACATAGTAGCCCTCTTTTTCCTGCATACATTTTTTTCTTGCTTTAAGGAACCCTGGCTAGGCTGGAACTTGCTTTGTAGGCCATGCTGACCTCAAATTTGTGGCACTCCTCCCCTTCCTGCCTCCAGAGTACTGGGATCACAGGCCTTGCAGTACCATGCCTGGATGTATTTCTTTTATTGTTAAAGAAAGAAGGCTTATAGAATTCATCCTGCTGGCATAACAATCTCACTTTGGACACCAGGCTGGCCTCAAACTTAATGATTCTCTTGCCTCAGCTTCCTAAATGCTGGGATTACAGGTATGAACCACAATGCCTGGTTCTATCTGAGGTTTTGTTTGTTTGTTTGTTTGTTTGTTATTTGAGATGGTATTTCTCTGTGTAACAGTCCTGGCTGTTCTGGAACTTGCTCTGTAGATCAGTCTGGCCTCGAACTCATATCCTCCTCTCTTCTGCCTGAGATTAAAGGCATGGCGCACCACCACCCAGCATCTGCCTGCATTTTTAAAGAGGATTCATTCAGTCTGGTTTGCTTTGATTTTCAATACAAGCAATGTCTAGTTATCTTTTTGTGAGATACTATGTATGGTTAGTGGGTTTAGGTCAACTGTACATCTGTCACACTTTGCCCTGTAGTTTCAGTAGCTGTTGATGACTGTGACTGGTTGTATGTTATCATTCCCTCTGGAATTCTGTGCAAAAGTTTGCCCCATGCTTTCAGAGTTTGTGATAGGGTTTCACTGCATACTCTAGTCTGGTCTCAAATTTACCATGGTTCATGATCTTTTCTTTAAAGGCTTATATATCTTGCCAGGCATAATGGTGCTGACCTTTAATCCCAACACTTGGGAGACAGGCAGGACACAAAAAAAACCCTGTCTTGATAAATAAAAAATGTATATAGCTTTATTTTATATGCATGAGTGTGTTTACCTGCATGTGATTGTGAGCGAGAGTACACACCATGTGCACACCCATGGAGACCAGAAGAGGGCATCAGGTTCCCTGGAACTAGGGTTAGAGTCAGTTGTGAGTTGTTTGTCCTGTGGCCGTTAGTAACTAAGCCCAGGTCAGTCTTCTGCAAGAGAACAAGTGTTCCTAACTTAACTGAGCCATCCTTCAGCCCTGAAGCCTGAATGTGGAAGTGGAGACTGGGAACCAGACTTTGAAGATAATAAAACAATATTCGTGGGGTTTTGTTGGCATTGTGGATCTGAAGATTGAACAGAGGGTCTTAGATATGCTGTCATACATAACTCCTAGCTCTGTGCCCAGCCCTGATCAGCACAGAGAAGTCAGGGCCCATAGACAACGAACCTGAAATTTACACACAGGCGGTCTTCCTTCACAGGCTATAGTTTTAACCACTACCTCTGAGTCTGTTTCCTAAACTGTAAGTAGTATGGTAACATAATCTGCATGGTGACTGTAGCTATTAAATTTGGGTTTCAATATTATAAGTGACATAAATCAAATACAGCTGTTAGGAAGTTCATTCCTCTCTCTTCTTGGGTCTAAGAACATTGCTTTTTCATTATAAGCATGTGAGAAGTTTTATTTCTTCCCGCTCCTTATTCCAGATACTAAATCTTGCTGTGTTTGAACATATTCAGAGGAAGGACATGATTCCACCAGAAAAGAAAGCACAAATGTTTATATTTTACCTACAGTTTGACCAGGTGTGCTGTGGGTGCAGAGCCTTGCCATCATGTTGACTCTGCACCCTGAAATCAGTCTCAGCAGTAGGTCATGTGGGAGTAATCATTCCTCAGCTCTTTAATCACCTTTTAAAATACTCAGGGCTGGTGAGAAAGCTCTGCAGATAGAGAAATTGCTGCCAAGCCTGGTGTCCTGAGTTTAATCCCTGAGACCCACATAGTAGGAGGAGGGCACCAGTTCCCAGAAGGTACCTTCTGACCTCCACAGTCACACTGTAGTACATGTCCCACCCTCATTTTCTGACACGCAAAAAATATAAGCTTACTTCTTTAAATAACAAAATGTCCATAGATGGCCAAGTATTTATGTGGTCCTAGAATAAACTAGGGTTCTGGTTTCAGGAGGGCTCTTTTAGCTTTGGTAATGTGTAAACAGAGACTGCTTTTTCATGCCCAACCACCCAGACTCGAATAATCACACAGAAACTATATTAATTACATTGTTTGGCCTATTAGCTCAGGCTTCTTATCAACTAACTCTTACATCTTGAATTAACCTATTTCTGTTATTTTATATTTTACCACAAGGCTTGTGGTTTGTTACCTCTTGCTACATGTGGCATCTCCCTGACTCCGCCTTCTTTCCTCCCCTATCTCTGCTTGAATTCCCCACCTTGCTATATTCTGCCCTGCCATAGGCCAAAGAAGCTTCTTTATTAACCAATGGTAATAAAACATATTCACATCATAACAGAGGAGACTCCCACATCAATAATGAAGGTTTTTTTTTTTTAATTTTATTTTTATGTGTTTTTTTTTTCTCCTTTTTTGGTAGGATTTGTGCAAGTGGATGATGGCAGAAAAATTGTCTTTGTGCCTGGGTGTTCCATACCTTTAACCATAGTGAAGTCAGATGGGGGCTTTACGTATGATACATCTGACTTAGCTGCTATCAAACAGAGACTATTTGAGGAGAAAGCAGATAAGCTTATCTATGTGGTGGACAATGGACAAGTAAGTTGAATTTGCTGGGCCTGCTTGCTTTTGGCACTTAAAGACTTTTAAAAATTTACTAGAAACATACAGTTCAGAACACTGGTGCATCACTGGAGAAAGAACGGAGTTGGAGCCTGCTTTGTAGCCACTTTCTGAACATGTAGATTATTCCTAGCCTGGGGAGGCAGAGGCAGGTAGATTCCAAATTCAGGACAGCCCGGACTATACAGGGTGATGGTGGTGCAGCTCAACATTTGGTTTTGTTTTTTCAAACAGGTCCTTCTGTGTAATATTCTATTTTTTGTTATTAAGAGAAGTCATAGGTTTCCCCTTTATTAATGTGGCATTGTGACTCTGCTTTTATTTAAAATTAATTTTAATATATAGACACATAGAAATTTTACTTTGTGGAAATGGAAAAGTCATGTGACTTTTGTTGTGGGCTAAAGTCTCAACCCATTTGTCCTCAAACTTGATATCCTACCTTTCTGAATGAAAACTTAAAATTTAGTTGGAAGAAACCATTTTGTGAATTTGTCCTTAGTCACTTTGTTTTTGCTGTGGTGAGGATCAGAGCCTGTGCTCTGTATGTGGTATAGCGAGTGCTGGGATACTGAGCAGTGTCCACTCCCTCCGTTGCTCTTTAAACGTGTTTTGTTTTATGAGACTTGTTGGTCTCAACACTGGCTGCACAGCTGAATATGTCCTTAACTCCCAACTCTCCAGCTCTGAAGCACTGAGATCGTAGGCATGCATCAACTGCCTGGCCTCTTTTAAGACTTGAGTGTAGAAAATGTCACTGTAGTCTTGCTTGCTTGCTTTGTTTGTTTATTTGTTTGTTTGTTTGTTTTGGTGATCGCATCTGGAGAATAGAAGAACTTTACAATAATGTTTGCCTAACAAGACTGTCATGAGATCTCTGAGCATGAAGCTAGCATCTTGTAAATCAGGCTGGCCTCTGCCTCCCAAGTGTTGGGATTAAAGGCATGCACCACTACTGACCAGCTCAGTTGTGTCTTTTTAAATTAGTATTAGAAAACTAACAAGCACTGTTCTGTTTCTGCTCTTCGTAGGCTATTCATTTCCAGACAATTTTTGCTGCTGCTCGAATGATTGGCTGGTATGACCCTAAAGTAACTCAAGTGACACATGTTGGATTCGGTGTGGTGCTAGGAGAAGACAAGTAAGTGGATAGGCAGGAGCCGGCATTGATGGCCCCGGTCCCCAGAGCTTCAGAAAAGGCTTCCTGTTCCTGAGTCCCCCAGTAGCACTGAGAAATTGAGAGTCTACTACGCTGTCATGGAAACTCAGCAAAGCCGCTTCTCCCGTGAATTAGCTCTTGCAGAGGATGCAGCCTAAGGATGCGTGTGTGCTGTGGAAAGAGCACTAGACTGCCTTCGCGCTTCCCCATCTAGACTGTGCCCATTTCACAGCGTGCTTGGCAGCATACTCAAAGCCCTTGGTGCATTTACCAAAGGTTACAATCTTGAAAAAGTGTGAGTCCTTGAGAGTCCAATGATTCACTCCTTTCATTGTTGTACAAAGTATGAAGCTTATCAATTCTAAATTAATGGTGTCCGTGCTTTCACTTTTTCTGTTTCCCCATTATCTCCCTCTGTTCTGCTCAGTCTTTGAGACAAAAGGTAAATATAATGGGATGTTTATATTCGGTACTTGCCAACTTGGACTTAATGTGGTTGGCTTTCTTCCTGTCAGGTAGTAAGTATTTTATTATGTAAGTCCAATGTAGAAGCAAGTGCAGTGAATTTTTCGATTTAGTAATTTTTCTGAAAGGACAAAACATTTAAACAGCATCTTGGATTCTAGGAAAGTGAGTTTATTAGATTTTTTTGTTTTGTACGTTCAGGTACCTGTGAAGTCCAGAATAGGGTGGAGCTGTGGCTACGGGTAATTGTGTGCTGCCCAACATGAGTGCTGGGAACCGAATTCTGAAAGAGCAGCCAGTGCTCATTAATGTGAGGCGACTCTCCAGCCCTGTAGATGCCGTTCTTTATTTCACTATTAAAGTGTAGAAAGGATAGAGTTCCAGGGGCTTACGAACAAAAATGTGTTGAGTTGAGAGACACAGGAAAACTGTTTCTTTGGCGCTCATCCCTTGTAGCCAGCTGGACTATGGCTGTGTTACCTTGGCATAGGTCGCCATATGTGACTGGACCCCTCAAACCTTCACTTTCAAGGATTTTTAAATTGAACAATCTAATTCAGAATTTTTTATAGGGCTTTAAATGTCTTTTAGGAAGAAGTTTAAAACACGTTCAGGTGAAACTGTGCGCCTTGTGGACCTGCTAGAAGAAGGACTGAAACGGTCCATGGACAAGTTAAAGGAGAAGGAGAGAGACAAGGTAGGACAGGAGTTCTTAGGTTCCCTCTTTGTGTAATGTCGCATGTGGCTCTGCTTTTGTGAAAGTACAGAAGCCATGTGACTTGTGAGGTAAGGTCTCATGTAGCCAACTCCTGTTGTTCCTGCTCCTGCCTCCCAAATGCTGGATTGTGTGTACCACTATGCCTAGCTCCCACGTTATGTTTTCGTGCTATGTGTTAAGAATATCTCACAGTGTTCAAGACCTTATCAAGATCCTATTTATAAAGTAATGTCCAACACTCAGTTTTTGAGGCCCTCTCTCCACCACTTCCTCCTGCTCTGCTTTCCAAACAGTCTATGCGTAGTGTGGGTTTGTTGAGGTTTTGCAGCAGGTTCTCCCTTGTTAGCCAAGATTGACCCTGAACTCCTGTTCAGCCTGTTTCCTAAGTACTGGCTTTATCGGTGTATGCTACTCTGGCTACAATGGGCCTTTTGTCATAATCTGTAAACATACAATATCTTTTGGTTTCATTCATCAGTGTGTCAGCTTTGGCATGTCAGGAAGCACTTGTGTCGCTGAAGACCTTTGCATTTGTAGTTTTGTTAACCTGTATCTGAGGCTAACTTTGAACTACTAATCTACTTTCCTGGTGGCGTTAACTGCTACAGCCACCCTTTTACTTCTTCATGTGATCATCCTTAGGCTTGTTTTTGTGACTCTTCTGTGTAAGTGGTTTCAGATAATTAGGTTGAGCCCCTGTAGAATGTGAATTCTGTCGGAGGTTCTGCACAAGGCAGTGCAGGGGTCTTGAGTGTTGGTGTGAAGGCAATGCTGAGGGGCAGACTTGAGGCAGCTAGCTCTAAGTCTTTGGGAATTTTGTGAGCTAGCAATGTCTGCATTCATCATAGCTTCACTGACAATTGATCTTATGTTAGCAAAAACATGTTTATTATAGTGGTTAGCATTTTCCATCCCACAACTCCTTTAAAATTAAGGTACATTGTGGAAGGCTATGGCATGAGTCTTACGATGTAGAATGCTGCTCTGACATGAGGCTCGTGTGGGTTTGCAGTGTGACTCTGGTGTCTTACGGTTGCCTTGCAGTTTGAATGTCCTGGGTTGCCCCTCAAGGTGCCATGAGACTTGTCTCTTTAAGTAGATCTTTATTGTGTTGTCCAACTTAAACGTTTATTGTTTACTGTGAAACTTTGGATTGGATGAACACAGAAGAATTTAGGATGTGGTACTGGTAGATAAAACAGTAAGCAAAGCAAGATGTGATATGTACACCTGTAATACCAATGCTCAGGAGGTAGAAGTAATAGAGTTGGTGTACGAGTTCAGAATCAATCTAGGCAATGATGAGACCCTTCTCCACACACATAGTGTATGTAGTTCAGGGTTTTGTTTGTTGGGGAAGGTGAGATGGGGCTCACTGTAACCTAGTCAGGCCTTGAACTCTGAAGGGTCCAGGCATGACTCATCATATAAATGGGTTGTGTTTGAGTTATACTAGCTTGTTTGTATAGTGTAAGAGCAATGGGACAGTGACTGCTACATAATCTTTCTTGCAGCTGTAGCTAATGTCACTGTAAAGCAGGCATCCCACGCATAGCTTGTCTTCTGAAGCAGAAGCCTGCTCTGTAGCCCAAACAGGCTATGAACTCAGTGTGTATGAGCATAGACTGTTAAAGAAGTCAGGATCCTGCTCAGTGTGTGAACAGTAGTATTACTGTTTTTAGTGAAGTATCCATGCATAGGCCTATAATCCCCAGCACTTGCTCAGGAGGCTGAGGCAGCAGAGCACAGGTTGGAAGCCAGCCTAACTTACATAATAAGGCCATATCCAAAGAAACAAAACAAAAACTGAGGTAGCCTTTTATGTGACCTAGGCTGGCTGCAAACTCCTCATCCTCAATAGTCCTATGCCTCCACTCCCAGTTTATCCAGTGCTATAGTGATAAAACCCACGGCTCTGTGTGCACTAGACAAGCACCACCTGAACTGCAGTTCCATGGGTTTTAATGTGGGAAGAATATACCAAATTGCTATTAACTGTGGAATAAAAAATCTGCAAATTTACTTCCATTGATTAAGAAATATGAGACTTGCTTCAAATTTTGATGAGATTTCAGCAACAAGCAGGATATTCTATTCTTTTAAGAGTTAAAGACACATCAAAATTCTTTTTTTTTAAATATTTATTTAGGTATTATGTATACAGTGTTCTGCCTGCATATATACCTGCAGGCTAGAAGAGGGCACCAGATCTCATTATGGGTGGTTGTGAGCCACTAGGAGGTTGCTGGGAATTGAACTCAACTTTATTAGGCTCTTACTTGTACAAGAAAAGGGATTCTTTTGAATAAGCTTGCCATATAAAAGGCTTAAAATACTTGATTAAAATCTGATCATCGACCAACCGTTGAGAAGTAATAGTCATCTGTTAGGCCGAGTTAGAAGCAACTGCAAGATTTTATTTTTAAAACATTTTGCTTTCTAAGTCTTTGAAGTCTGTTCCTAAGTAATTTAAACCAAATAAAGGCATGCATTTCAGTAGGCACGTTCCTTATGAAAAGGAGGGCTGTTTGGGTAACCTGGACTCCAGCTTGTGATTGTGCAGCAGAGGTAAAGAACATCTCAGGCTGGGCATGGGAGCCTACATCTGTCAGTCTAACATTAAGTAGCCTGAGGACCTTGATTTCAAGGCTAGCCTGAGCTCCATAGGATGATTCTGTCTCAAAAATCTACCAGCATTTCAGTTATTCCTTCCTTGATGATAGATCTTTCTTAGGATCAGTCAGTCATGGTGGGACATTGCCTGTAATTGTGGGATGCAAGAGGATTACAGCAATTGAAGACTGGTCTGGTTAGCATCTTGAGTTCCATCCCACCAGGTCTGCATACATAGCTTATCTCAAAAGATGGGAGGGGAACAGACATCCTTTCTGTGCCTTATTCGATTTATTCAGGTCCTTTGTAGCTTGCTCAAGCGTTTAGCTTTGCTCTTTCTTTCTTCACATTGTCAAACTTTCCAATAATTTGTTTCTACCACACGAAATCCTTTCTCACACTAGCTTCTTCTCACCGGTTTTTATTCCTTCCTTAGACACACTGTTTAAAGAAAATTCTTGAGATCTGATTCTGTCACTAGATTGCTTGTCTAGCATGAGTGAATCCCTGGGTGTGATCCCCAATACCACATGGCACATCCCTGCGGCCCCCAGCATTTAGTCACTGTGAAGTAGCAGTAGGATGAGTTCAAGGTCACATGACTCTGGAAGAAACCTGAGTTACTTAAAGTCCTGTTCAAACAATTATAAAAGTGGCATATTACCTAATTTATTTTTAGGTATTTCCTGTCAATCAGTTATGATTAGGTAGTGTTCAGAATTATTTTTTTATAAAATAAAATGCCCAGAACTCAGGAGGTAGAGGTGGGCGGATCTCTGAGTTCAAGGCCAGCCTGACTGACCTACAGATGAAGTTTCATAGCATCCAGGGCTATACAGAGAAACCCTGTCTTGAAAAACAGAAAACGATAATCCCATGGGTGCTTTGGATTCAGCCTCCTACCTATGAGGCCATGGGGCTGAAACAGTGGTGAGCAAGCTCTGAAGTGTTTGTTTTCCCAAAGGTCTTAACCAAGGAGGAGCTGACAGCTGCTCAGAGATCCGTCGCATATGGTTGCATCAAGTACGCCGACCTGTCCCATAACCGGTTGAATGACTACATCTTCTCCTTTGACAAGATGCTGGATGACAGAGGAAACACGGCTGCCTACTTACTGTATGCCTTCACTAGGATCAGGTGACTACTCAGACTGTTCAGAATTGATCTGGATCACGTGGTGTATGTGTCCGTGTCCCAGGCTAGCTTCAGACCGTCTGCCTCTCAAGTGCTGAGGCTACAGGTCGGCTCTACAGCACTGGGGCCAAGAATCTGTTTTAATTGCTGGTGTTTTCTAATTTACCCTGGTCGTACTAGATTATGTTCTTTTGTGAAAGAGCCTGTGCCTGATCTAAAGGTGGTTACTTACCTGTGTTTCAGGTCTATTGCACGTCTGGCCAGTATTGATGATGAGATGCTTCAGAAAGCTGCTCGGGAAACCAAGATTGTTTTAGACCATGAGAAGGAATGGAAACTTGGCCGGTGCATCTTACGATTCCCTGAGATTTTACAGAAGATTTTAGATGACTTATTTCTCCATACTCTCTGCGATTATATATATGAGCTGGCAACGACTTTCACAGAGTTTTACGATAGCTGTTACTGTGTGGAGAAAGATCGGCAGACGGGTAAGTGTCTCATCCATCCGCTGTCCATCTTGGGGAAATAGTGCCGCCAGGACCTGTGCACAGAAACTAAAATCTCACAGCAAGCTGTGGCATATGTAACAGTTTGAGATGGGGCCAATCAAAGCAGAAAATGAGTCTAAGTCGTGTTGGTATTGGAAACCGCCAGTATCATTGAGTCAAGCCTGAGACAGAATCGGTGGGGTGGTGTCCCTCCCGACTATGGTGTGTAATTACTTCATGGGGGCTTAGGGAAGCACTGAGAATTGTCAGGTTTTATCTGTGCTGTCTTTTCTTTCTCAGGGAAAGTAGTGAAGGTGAACATGTGGCGGATGCTCCTGTGTGAAGCAGTAGCTGCTGTCATGGCCAAGGGGTTCGAGATACTGGGAATAAAAGCTGTCCAAAGGATGTAATCCTTAGGTTTGGAGACTGTTTACCTACCAATCATGTGAACACAACTTCACAGTAAAGAAATTTTCACAATTATCTATACAAACTGAGTTTCTTTGTCTCTAACAGAATTGATTCTAAAAAGGAAATTACTTGGATAAATTTTGTTTGAGCATTAAACTAAAATGGGGTAGAAACCGTCAGGTACCAGAATTGGAGAGAAAGTGGTTTGGCAGAGATGTGTTTTCAATAATTTTCGTTAGACAAGGAATCCCAATTTCCTGAGCCCCCAGAACGTATCCTGTCTGCTCCCACTCTTCTTTGATTGACATTTTCCCCAATTTTACATGTTACAAAACTGAGGCTCCACAGAGGTCAGTAAGTTGTTCAGATTGTTCTGGAACAACATTATGTATGGCTCATTCTCAAATTCCGTGTTAGTAAACGATGGCATTGGTACAACAGATCTTGGTTAAGGTGAAAAGAAAACAGTCGGCCCCAGATTAACTCCATGTGCCCCATTTGTCTAGTCTTCATTGTAAGAAAAAGTTGTCCTTGGGCTCAGCATTATTTTCTACAGAGTAACATTGAAGTTCTTTTAGCAAAGCAAGTAGAGACTGGTAGTGGTGGCAAGGAGGACAGTCAGGAGGGGTCACAGCCATGACATGTGAGCCAGTGACATGCCAAGGCTTGGTAAATGTTACTGTCCAGACGAAGAGTTTCAAGTTCAGGAGAACTTTATGATGGAGACAGCAGCTCTTTCTCCAGGAACCGTGGGGCAGCCTTGCAGTTTTCTCTAGTATGCTGATGCACAGCCATTCTCGCCCTCAAGTGCAGACCTCAGGTCTTCATTCAGTGGCATGTCAGGGGAACAGTGTGGATTTAGCCAGCATAGTGACTTTAGATGCAGGCTAATCTTTGCATTTCCCAAACATAACTATGTTCAGCTTTGCTAGATACTGTAGCACAGCTTAGAGAAAGCAAACATCAGTTCACATGATTTTCCTTAAGCAGTAAAACTCGAGCTAGCCTGTTTTTAGTGCACTAACTAGTCTTGGAGACAACAGTACCAATTTGCTTTCAAAAACCCCTTAACATTTAAACATAAAGGCTACTGTGTGATTTTATCCTCATTGGATAACAGAAAAAGAAATCCCATGAATCCTAACAAAATTATCTCTGTGACACTAAGCTTAACCTCTGCTTTATAGGTGGTTATAGTACAGGTATCACATACTTCAGGACACTTCATATGTGATTCGCTCCCATCCCACCCCCTCTTTTGCAACATTCATTAAAGATAAATATCATGTTGTGTTTGTGCTTCTGCCTGTCACCTTTTGGTAGTTCTCGTAATAAATACTTGTATATTAGTTTCTTTTCTATTAGTGATAAGACACCATGATTGGGACTGGAGAGATGGCTCAGTGGTTAAGAGCACCGACTCTTTTTCCAGAGGTCCTGAGTTCAATCCCCAGCAACCATATGGTGGCTCACAACCATCCGTAATGAGATCTGGTGCTCTCTTCTGGCCTGTAGGCACACATGCTTGCAAAACACTGTATATATAATAAATAAGTGAATGACACCAAGGTCAAGACAACTTATACAAGAAAGGACTTAATTGGGCTTATGTCTCCAGAGGGTTAGCATCTATGATGGTAGACAGAACACATCTTTTTTCTGTTTTTCAAGACTTTTTTTTCCCCCTGTATCTTTGGCTGTCCTAGAACTCACTGTATAGACTGGGCCTTGGACTCAAGAGATGGAGCTGACGTCCTGGTCCACACACAGGCCAGGAAGTAGACGGAAAGTAGGCTGATGGGAATGAGACTGCTGGGAAGGGCACAAGTCTTGCAGCCTCAGAGCCCACCACAGGGAAACCTCCAAATACACACCTAGTCCTTCCCTAACAGTCCCACCAACTGGGAATTAAGTATTCAGACATGAGACTTCATTTTTTCATAATCTGTGATGGTATCAGTCATCTTTAGTATTGATAGTTGTAATTGGGGTACCACACCCATGCCCATGTGCTATAAAAGACTTGGGTGATCAGCCTGTGTTCTGACATCCCCACCAACAGACCAGCTATTGCCCATCTGTGAGAACTCTTTGGGCATCACTATTCCCTGAACAGAATTGACATTAAGACAGCTAATAGTCTACAGTGGCTCTTAAGGGGAAGGGATTGTTGCATGTCTCACTTTAAGCAGTACCTGAAAATGCTTACACTTGGTGAGAAAAAGCATATTGGAAACCAAGGTAGGCCCACATGATTTATTCCAGGCAGCCATGTTTTAAATGCAAAGGAAGAGTTGGAAACTAAAAGCGCTAATGCCATTGAACACAAATGGAGAGGAAGCCAATAACCCCATTATTATGTGTAAAGGTCCAACCTAGCTGTACCAAGACAAAGCCCAGTACAAGCCAGATCCCCCTTAATTCCATGAAAATGTGATGCTAGTACAGTATTTTTGAAGTTATGCAAAAACAGTCAACTATCCGAGTGTTGCGTAGTGGTGCACATCTTAAATCCCAGCACTTGGAAGGCAAAGGCAGGCAGATCTCTGAATTCAAGGCCATCCTGGTCTACACAGTGAGATTCAGGACAGCCAACGAAAATTTAGGATTATGATCGAGTTCTGACTAGAGTATTCTGTGAGGCTTGATCATCTCAGCCAGCAGTCTTGAAGCTGTTGTGGATGCAAGACTCAGAAACTGCAACAGAGGTGCTCTGAAAATTTGGATCATCTGGGCCGTCCGTTCCCATTGGAGATTTTCCAGGGGATCTTCCTCTATCAAACCTTGTTTTTCTTAAGAATGAATCCACAGCATAGGGATCTGTGGAGAACTATAAGGAGGCCAGTTTCACACAGTACATCCTCTTCAACGGTTTCATGTAGCCAAAGGTGGCTCTGCCTCCTTTTCTTCCTGCCTGTACTTCCCAAGTGCTGGGACAGGCATGCACCACAATGCCCAGTCAACCATGCAGTTTGTTTTTGTTTTGCTTTAGGGACTGAGAGATAGTTAAGAGCACTGACTGATCTTCCAAAGGGCCAGGGTTCGATTCCAAGCACCCACATGGCAGCTCACAATCAACTGTGACTCTAGTCTCAGGGTGTTTGATACAGTCTTCTGACCTTCAAGGGATCAGGTAAACAGATGCAAGGAAATATATTTAGTATAAAGAAATAGCCTTAGGGGCTGAAGAGATGGCTCAGTGGTTAAGAGCATTGCCTGCTCTTCCAAAGGTCCTGAGTTCAATTCCCAGCAACCACATGGTGGCTCACAACCATCTGTAATGAGGTCTGCTGCCCTCTTCTGGCCTGCAGACAGAATAATTGTATACATAATAAATAAATAAATAAATAGTAAAAAAAAAAAAAAGAAAGAAAAAAAGAAATAGCCTTAGTGTTCCATTGCAGAAGAAGGTCAGCAATGTTTTCAAAAGACAAGACTAATTCTTGTTAGGGGTAACATGACTGGTGACTTAAGGTTGAGCCCATTGCTCATTTAAAATCCATTGTTCTAAAACCCCAAGTGTGCACACTCAAATACTACCTGTTTAACAAAAGGGAATAAAAGTTGTGATATGAGTGAAGTACAGGCTATATAACATTAAAAATCAAACTAAAGTTCTTTCCCTAAAAAGATCTAATTGACAAATGCTTAAGCTATGAAGGGAGAAGACTGAAAAAGTGGGGACTTTTCAGAAATAGCCTAAACAAATGTTGACAAAAATGACTTTCTAGAACAAGTGAACAAATTTCTAGAAACACAAAAGCTACCAAAACTGATCTACATAACAAAGAATTGAATTATTGCTCAAAAAAGCTCACAACCTTTTTGCAGCAGGAATTCATAAGGAATATATCCAGAATTAAATGAATTCCCTGATGGCTTCCTTAGCTTTTAAGAAGTAGCCTCATTGACATGGCTCATTGGCATAGATCCCTTGGTTCAATCCCCAGCACACACATACTTCAGGCAGATTATTTAACAATTCACTTCTGAAGCCCGTTAGTTCCCTGATATTAAAGCCTGAAGCACCAAAACAGAAAAGAATCAATATACCCCATCAATACACAGGGAGCTTCTCAGAGGAGTGTCATTAAGAGTTCAGAGTCTAGGATATGGAGGTGTTCTGGGAAACACTGTCTTCTGGAAATCACGTGCCTGCTAAAACCATGAACACTGAAGATGTGGAACAAGGAGCAGAGAAAAGCACAACTGTGACCTTGGCTCCCTGGCCACGGTGCCTCCCAGTATAACAGAGGGTACTTAGCAAGGCCATCATCACAGATCTGGTGACTTAGCAACAGTCAAGAAGCTTAGCTTAGGGGCTTCCTAGCATCTGCATCACAGCCCAGCTGAAATGACAAGTATTCCGTGAGAGACTGACTCTCGAGGCATTAAGGCAGCGATAGATGTGACCTCCAGATGTGCACATAATCATACCCACGCATGCTCGGTGCATGCGCACACAATTACAAGAAGACCTCAGTAAATCAAAAATAGAGTTGGAAGCCTCAACCACAGACTAGATTGAGAAGGATCTCTGAGGTTGAAGTTGGATCTTTCGAAATGCATTTGGCACTCAGGAGGCAAAAGAAGGGGGAATCTCTGTAAGTTCGAAGCCAGCTTGGTCTACAGAGCAAGTTCCAGGACAGCCAGAGCTGTATGATGAGACCCTGTATTGAAGAAAGAAAAAAAATCTAAAAGTTTGAAACATAAAAGAGAAATTTAAGTGTGAATCTTTGATATATTGTGTGACCTGCGTGGCGACCATTGCTGCTTGACAAAGTTGCAGTATTTCCACATTGCAGACCACAGTCCTCCAGCACCTTGTTACTTTCATTTTTAATGATTCTCAATATTAGTGCCTTTCCTTTTGAGAAAATTTGTATGAGTAGTGGTAAAAGTAAAACGCCACAGGTCCCCGAGTGGCAGCAGTGGCCAGGGGGCACAAGACCATGATGGGTCACAAAGGCAACCCTTCCATCTAGGGAGCCCCCAAGTGGCCTGCAGACCATGAGGACCAGTGGGCCCTAGGCAGGGAGCTGCATCCGCATGGTGGGTACAGTTCCCCGAGTGGTGGCAGTGGGCAGCGGGCCACAAGGAGCAGCAAGTCCCAGGCAACGAGCGCTGTGAGTCCCAGGCAGGGAGCCATGTGGCAGCTGAGAGACCAAGACGGATAGGCGTGCCATGCAGAGTGAGGTTGGATATTTTTTTAGTGGGTTATGAAATAGAAGGGGAAAGGGGAGAGGGAAGGAAAAATGGGATGAGGAGGGGGGAGAGGAGAGAAGCCACGACAGCAGCTACCTATTGGGAGAGAGACAGAAAGGAAAAGGTTCAGGCTGCAAACTGGAAGGAAGATCTGCCTGCCTCGGCTGTGGCTTTGGTAAAGAATGAAAATGTGTACATTGGTAGCCTCTCTAAACAAAATCATTCTTTGGGGGGGGGAAACCCCAGCAGTGTGAAACCAGGAATTCCATTGTACCCTCCTAACTACACCAAGAACTGGAAAGTTAGATTTACCAGACATGTCTGACCCGAAGGATGAAATGCCTACAAATCAGACCCACAGCCTGAAGTCATTAAGGGCTACAGTTCAGTTAGTAAATACAGAGAAATCAGAATGGTCCAGTATAATGGGAAAAGAGTAAGACATCAGGACCTTCCCTTTTAGGAGCATGTGAGGGGAACAGGCCAATTGTAAGATTAAGAAACTATAACATAGCATCTGCTCCCCAGAAGTCCTTTTCCCAAGGTCAGGCATTTGGATTCGGGTCTCCAGGCCATCGTGGGTTTGGGGAAAGTCCCTGCTTTATCAAGCAGCCATTCTCACCCCTAGCAAGAGGGACTGGTGCCTATTGTCACAGTCAAGGCTAGCTAGCTTCCCCTCAATCCCGAATCTCAAGCCACACCCTAGTTCACATTTAATCCAATGTGCAGCTATACAGTATAAAAGGTAATCTTTTCTCAATTAAAAGTTGCTGGCAGGGGGCTGGAGAGATGGCTCAGAGGTTAAGAGCATTGCCTGTTCTTCCAAAGGTCCTGAGTTCAATTCCCAGCAACCACATGGTGGCTCACAACCATCTGTAATGATGTCTGGTGCCCTCTTCTGGCCTGCAGGCATACACACAGAAAGAATATTGTATACATAATAAATAAATTAATTAATAAAAAAAAGCTGCTGGCAGTCACCCCAATTCACCCTCAGTTTGTCCATCTCGTCCATCTCCTTCCCCTCTCCCCCACTACACACATTCCTCTTTGGAACCTGAACCCCACCCCTTCATCCTCCAGCCCCCAATACACAAAGGGCTTGAACAATAACTTTTCCAGACAAGATGCAGGTATTGCCAATAAACACAAGGAAAGACGGTAGGGCAGCTGGAGTGGAGATGGGAATGCCTTCTCACAGGCACTGAGATGGTAGTCACAGGTGTCACACCGCGCTGCAAATAGATGAACAAGCCTAAGTCGGGAGGGGGAGAGCCCAGAGCACCCGACCACAGCTGCCCTACCCACAATGAGCAAGCAATGAGCCAATTGTCCACTGCAGGAATTTTTCACTGACCTTCAGTAGTTTTTCGATTCTTGCATGTCCCACCCTGTTCTGTCCAACTTTGATCCAGGTGGTGGAAGAAACGCATCAAGTTTTCTCACTGTGCTTCTCAAGTTTGGCTGTTCTCCGTTTAGCTGTGGGCAGCTTTGCTTTGTGTATTTTGAGGGTGTAGCAGACTTAGAGAAGTTCATTAACTGTTTGCAAAGCTGTTCGTCGTCAGCCACATAGCTACGAGTCCATAAGGTCATTATGAATGCCCAGCTAATGGATGTTTTAATAATTCGCCATGATGAACTACAAGGTCACATCCCTATGAGCCTCATTTTCATTAGCTGGTCAATACATAGTCTGGATCTCTTTGCGTATGCAGGTTCTTCGCTAGACATTGATTAGCGGTATCAGATGCAGAATAGAGGCTACTTTTGTGAGATTTTGTGACAGAAATATTAAGGAAAAAATAGACACAAGGGAAAAACATGCGGTGGTAGATGCCTTTAATCCCATGACTAGCAGAGGCAGGCAGGCCTCGAGTTCAGAGCAAGGCTGGTTTGCATAGGGAGTCTCAGGCTAGCCAGGGCTACAAAGTGAGACCTTGTCTCCATACTACAACAAAAAGGCTGGTGAGATGGTTCAGTAGTTAAGAGCACTGGCTGATCTTCAGAGCACAGCATTTCAAGTCCCAGCACTTACATGGCAGCCACCAACCCTCCATTGTTGCAGTGATCCCGTCAGAGGAAGTGGTGAACGGACGCTTAAAAAAAAATCCCACACTAGCTCAGAACTGAGAGACAGATAGTTATTTATTTAGGGGTAAACTCACAAATCAGGATTCTCTGCTTGAATGATGGATGGAGATCGAATCCAAACAATCCGAATGAGCAATGGGTGAAAAGGAGCAAGGGGGAGGAGAAAAAAGGGATGGACGCAAGTTCGGCATCTGTGTATATAGTATTAGAGGCCATGTCCCAGTAGGCGGGTAATTACAAGTTGTAAATCTTCCTACAGCACATCCCCCTTTTGTTTAAATAAGAGAGTTCTAAGCCTGATACAAAATTATATATGATAAGAACAAATAAACTATTCTAACTAGCTTAAGTCTTGTAGAATAAATAACTTGGCCAAGTCATGAAAGGAAAGTAACTACATTTATCTAGTCTTCAACCCCATGGAAGATTTGAGAAGGGCAATAATATTACTTGAGTAAGTAGGAAGTGCAATCAAGCAACTTCCAAAATGTGCAACAAATGACAGAGACAACTGGCTACCTGGGCAATCACCCAAAGTCTCATTTGTAATGTTGTTACATTACAACTTAACCAACTTTGGCTAAGGCCTAGAATAACTGACAGACCATTTTCAAAGGCAAGAAATTTTTCAAAACTGTCTTACCCTGGCTTGGCAAGATTTGACAGTCCTGTTTATCCATTTCTGGATACTGTGTATCTTGTCAGTGGTTGAGGCATGGGCATTTCTTTGCCCAAAGGCCAGTTTTTGCAGAAGGAAACAAGCTCCAAGTGGAGTCTCAACATTCTCTCAGGAATAGAACAGTGCTGCCAGGAGCACTAAAGCTCTAAGTTACTTAAATGCCATTTTCTACAGCTCTTTAAAGTGGTTGAAGATTATCTATCTATGCAGAATATAATCTCTATGTATCTAAAGAACCTGATTAGTCTAACTGTAAGTATGACAAACATAGATGACTATTGATCTATACTTCTTAATACCTCTATAACTTAAAGACTAAGACAATAAACAACTCTACAATAAATGAGAAAAATGACCACCAAACATAAACAGTGTATAAGTATCTTGATCAGAGGTAGAAATGTACACTGCAATATGGTAAATATATATCAATATATAAAAAATGTTTTAGGGGCTGAAGAAATGGCTCAGTGGTTAAGAGCACTGGCTGCTTTTCCAGAGATCCTAAGTTCAATTCCCAGCAACCACATGGTGGCCCACAACCATCTGTAATGAGATCTGGTGCCCTTTTCTGGCCTTACATGCAGGCATACATGCAGGCCAAATACTGTATACATAATAAATGAATAAATATTATAAAAATGTTTTAAACAGAGGTAGAAATATGTGTGCATACAATATTCAATAAAATTTAACTTTGTATCAATATGCAAGAACCTATACCAATGTAATTATCTATAAATAGTAACTTACAAGTATTCGCTCTATTACTCACTATTATTATTAGTGTGAGTAAGCTCACATTAATCTATTGTCCCATCCAATTTTCCTTTTTTTTTCCCTAGAAAGATCCCTGAGCTTATAAAATTTTTCCCCAACCCCCAACCCTATACCAGTCATAATCAAACCCTAAATGATATTCCTAACCCTGAGGACAAACTTTGTTGGGAAGGGGAATGTCATTTTCTAAAATTACTTCCAGCAGTCATGGGGGTGACGTTCATTCTACGGGATCCTGTGAAAGTAAAATAATGGTTAAGTTTCAAAATTAATGTCTGGTATGATTGCAAATAGTCTCTGAATATTTTGTGGAGGTCTGGCCAGAACATTGTAAAAATGTGTACCATTTCATCTAACCAAGTTGTAACCATTTTGTGCAGCTGGTACCCAAAACAGGTCCTGTAGTAGCACTATCAGCATCATGACATCATATCAAGCAGGTGGAGTTGTTGTTGTGAGGCCCCATCTTCTTTCTGGAAACTTCAAAGATTCCTGCAGGAAAATTCATTGTTCATTGTGGAAAACTGAAACATTATCTATATAGACATATACAGACATATATATTCAATGAAAGGTACGATAAAGACAAAAATAAATATGAAGAAAAGTAAAATTTTTTCTAAATTCTTTTTTCTTCTGTCCCATGCCAGATGACTCTTGGCATGAAACAGAAACTCTAGATTTTTCTTTTAACAACATGCTTGAATTTAAAGAAGGATGGACCCGTTGTACAACTCCAAAATCAGCTCTATATATTCATGAATATAAATACATACATACATATATAAACGTATATTTTTTAATGTTTGTTCTTATGGATCATATTTGATTTTCTTGATGATCCTTATTGGGTAATTATTTTTCCATCTGTCAGTATTCAGACATCCAGGATCTCTTGAATTTTTGAAGATGAGTATTTTCCTGAAAAGACAAGAACAGAACCCTGCCACCATCCTATATGCTTTCCTTTTCCTGTATGGTTATTATCATTGTGGATGAGCTGTCATTTCTCCTTTTTAAGAGGTTTCTCCTCTTCAAACCGAATCTTTATTAATTTTGGTGGTATCCATTATTTTTCTTCTTCTGTGAAAACAAGAACAAAACCACTTCCCCAATACAGCACCTCTCCTGGCTTCCACTGTGAGGTCAGCACATCCTTGAAATAAACCGGTTGATTTAATTCAGCAGACTTTTCCATTATCCAATGTCTTTCTGCTGCTGTTGTTCCCTTCTCATTAGCGTTAAGAAAATTCAAGGTTAATAAAGCATTATGTAATCTATTTCTGGGGGTATTTCCCACCATTTTTTGTTTATTTAACATATCCTTTATAGTTCTATTTGATCTTTCTATAACTGCTTGGCCTGTAGGATTGTGTGTTATACCTGCGACATGCTTAATATTATAATAAGCAAAAAACCGTTTCATTTTCCTAGAGATATATGCTGGACCATTATCTGTCTTTATGTGTGCAGGTATACCCATGATGGCCATAACTTCTGATAGATGTGTGATTACTGAATCGGCCTTTTCTGAACTTAAAGCAGTTGCCCACTGAAATCCTGAATAAGTGTCAATGGTGTGGTGTACATATTTTAATTTTACAAATTCTGCAAAGTGGAACACATCCATCTGCCAGATTTCGTTCCTTTGAGTACCCTTTGGGTCAGTCCCTGCAGATAGTGGTGTTTGGTTATAGAAAGAGCAAGTAGAGCATCTCTTTATAATCCCCTTAGCTTGTTGCCATGCAATAAAAAGACTCTTTCTTTAAACCTTTGCTATTGATGTGATGTTTTTTATGAAATTCTGAGGTCTGTAACACACTTTCAATCAATAATTGATCAATTTCTGTATTACCTTGTGTAAGGAGCCGCCAGGATGTCGCCTTGGCGAGATAGTGCCAGCGGTCCTACAGCCTGGAGGTATACAAATCCTTTGATGCTGCCGCACAGGCCAGAGTGCTTGGGGCCTTGTTTTGCATTTCAGGAGCAATCTGCAGTCCCCATTTAGGTAAAACTTTCTTTACTCAACATTCTTTCTAAAGTACCCATGCTTGAATCAGATAGTAAAATGTCATCCATGTAATGCTAAATTATAGACTTAAGAAATTGCTTACATATTATTTCCAATGGTGGCTGAATTACAAAGTATTGGTACAAGGTGGGGATATTGAGCATTCCCTGTGGGAGGATAGTCCATTAACATCTCCTAGTAGGCGGAGAATTATTATAAGTAGGCACTGTGAAGGCAAATTTTTCTCTATCCTTTTCTTGTAAAGGTATAGTGAAGAAGCAATTTTTCAAATCAATAACTATAAGAGGCCATCCTTTTGGTAATAGAGAAGTAAAGGGATTCCAGACTGTAGAGGGCCCATAGGTTTAATAACCTTATTGATAGCTCTTAGATCTGTCACCATTTGTTGTCTGAGGTTTCTTTTCTGCCCAGTTCCCACAATTGTTAAGTCCCAAAGAAATCACACAGAGGTCTACATTAATCATAAACTGATTGACCTAGTATCTCAGGCTTCTTATTAACTCTTTTTAAAAAAATATTTGTTTTATTTATTATGTATACAATATTCTGTCTGTGTGTATGCCTGCAGGCCAGAAGAGGGCACCAGACCCCATTACAAATGGTTGTGAGCCACCATGTGGTTGCTAGGAAGTGAACTCAGGACCTTTGGAAGAGCAGGCAATGCTCTTAACCTCTGAGCCATCTCTCCAGCCCTTCTTATTAACTCTTACAACTTATATTAGCCCATTATTCTTATCTGTGTTAGCCACATGGCTCGGTACCTTTTTCAGTGAGGCAGTCACATCTTGCTTCTTCTGTGGCTGGGCCAGGAATGCGGAAAGCAGAATCCTCTTCCCAGAATTTTCCTGTTCTCATTGACCCATCTCTACTTCCTATCTAGTTATCCTGCCTATACATTCTGCCCGGCTACTGGCCAATCAGCATTTATTTAAAATATAATTGACAGAATAAAGACCAATGTCCCACAGCAACCATTCTCCATTTGACAGATTTCTTTTCTTTTTTATTTTATTTTATTGATATTTATTGAGCTCTACATTTTTCTATGCTCCCCTCCCGCTTCAATCCTCCCCCAAGGTCACCATGCTTCCAATTTACTCAGGAGATCTTGTCTTTTTACACTTTCTTCTTCCCATGTAGATTAGATCTATGTCAGTCTCTCTTAGTGTCTGCATTATTGTCTAAGTTCTCTGGGGTTGTGGTTTGTAGGCCGACTTTCTTTGCTTTATGGTTAAAAACCACCTATGAGTGAGTACGTGTGATAATTGTCTTTCTGTGTCTGGGTTACCTCACTCAAAATAATATTTTCTAGCTCCAACCATTTTCCTGCAAATTCAAGCTGTCATTATTTTTTTCTGCTGTGTAGTACTCCATTGTGTAAATATACCACATTTTCCTTATCCATTCTTCAGTCGAGGCATGGAGCTTAAATCCACGTGGGCGCCAAGTGTCATGGCAATCCCGCCAGATGAAGCAGTGAACGGACACTTAAAAGAGATCCCACACTAGCTCAGAACTGAAAGATAGTTATTTATTTAGGGGTAAACTCACGTATCAAGATTCTCTTCTTGAATGATGGATGGAGATTGAATCCAAACAATCCAAAGGAGCAATTGGCGAAAAGGAGCAAGGGGGAGGAGAAAAAAGGGATGGAAATAAGTTCAGCGTCCACGTATATAGCATAAGAGGCCACACTCCAGTAGGCGGGTAATTACAAGCTGTAAATCTTCCTACAGCACTCCATAACTTCGGTTCAAAGGGCCCTGACACCTTCTGGCCTCCTCGAGCAAGCACTGCATGCACATGGTACATGGCATGCAGGCAAACACACTCGTAAAAGTAAAATCTTACCCCCCAAAAAAATTGTTTTTAAAAAATAAAAAAGCAGAAGGAAGTCCCCAGAAAACCATGAAGGAAGAAGAATATTGGAAAGAACAGGAAAGAGGCATCACCACACATAGTAGGAAGCCAAGCACAGTCTCAGACCAACAGTTCTCAGTAGGGTCGGGGATGTAAAAACCATAAGCAAGTTGAGCGGTGATGGTGTACATCTTTAATCCCAGCACTTGGGAGGCAGAGGCAGGTGAATCTCTGGAGTTTGAGGCCAACCTGGTCTACAGAGCTAGTTCCAGGACAGCTAGGGTTACATAGAGAATCCCTGTCTCAAAAAAATTATATATATATATATATATATATATATATATATATATATATATATATATATAAAATAAATCAATAGGAAGCCCCCAGGAAACCTGGGCAGTCCTATCCTCAGAACAAGTTATAGCCCTCATGAGCCTCAAATCCAGTGTCAGGTTTTGCTGAGACAGTCTCTAAAGGACAGGTTAGTGGTATCGAGAAATCCCATCTTATCACACTGCATCACTTGGACAGTAGAAACAAGACACCATGGTGAAAGAGCATCTCTTGTCACCAGGGGTCCAGGCCAGATGCCCAGAGGACCTCATTCTGCCGCAGACACACTTGCTCGTCCATGTTTAGTGCTGCAAGTACAAGTAAACAGAACCAGCCCAGATGTTGAATGGAAAATGGAAATGTGGCTAGACACATTTCGAATTTTACTTATTCATAAAGAAAAATAAAACCTGCAGGAAAATGAATGGGACTGGAAGCTATTGTAACAAGGTAATCCAGACTCAGAGAGACGAAAACTACATATTCTGTCTCATATGAGGATCCTAGAGTCTAACTTTGGTTATGTGTGTTTATGAAGGAGTGGGTGTGTGAAATGGCCAGGAAACTAGAGAGGGGCCCATGGGGCTGGGGGAGGGAAACTTTCAGAAAATGGAGTAGAAAAGAACACAGAACACATATCACATGAAAGTAGAGGGAGGAACATTGGAAGAGGAAGGGTTTAAGTGGGGTGGGGAGGAAATGGGGAGATGCGAGGGGAGGGGTGAGGAAAGGTCAATTAAACCAATAAGTATGGACTCTAAGAAACTTGTTACTCTGTAAGCAAGGCAAAAACTTGAAAATAAAACCAAACTCTAAACTGCCACAGGAGGATGAGACAAGGGGACATTCCCGGGCTGGGGAGCCTCAGTTTGGCCTGCCATAGCCCCTTGGTGATGGAAGGCCCAGAGAAGTGGTTGTGGAAAGCAGGAAGGCTGGACCTTGGTGAGCTCAAGAGTGCAGCCAACAAGAACCTAGCTCAGGCTGATGAGAGCATAACATATGACTTCACTTTCAGTGGCCGGAAACATGTCTGGGAGCTCAAAGCCCGAGATGGAGCATGGGTCAGACCCTGGGACAGCCGAGCTGCCTTTCATTGCTGCAGAACCTGATAACCCTGAGAGCTAGAGGTGCCCTTGGCACCCACAGCAGCATCCCTCCAGCAGGGGGACTAGTCCTCAGGAGACTCGGGAAGACAGGAAGAGAGGTCTTCATGGTCTTCATGTTACTAATCTCTCTACAGCGATCGCTTCCCACACTCCCAGCACTTGAGAGACAGCCCACAGCGAAAGTGGCCACCCCAAGGGGTATGCTCAAGGAGTCTCTGCAGAGTGAGAGTCTGCCCGCACCACACAATACAAATATCAAGGGTGCCCAGGAGAGGCCCTCGATGTGCAGAGAACAAAAGAGAGCCCTGTGAAGCCAGGCCTGGAAGAATCGGACAGCTGCCGACTGCGGATTCAGCATCAGCGTCCACTAAGAAGGCTCCACAAGGTCAACTAGTTCCTCCTGCTTCATGCATGCAACCAGCAATCTGCAAGTTTGGGGGATCCAGGAAGAAGTTTTTCTAGCACCTAATCACTGTGGCTCTTAAAATTCATAAACGTTTTTGTTGTTCCCTTTCATGCACTCTTCGAGTGTGATGGTTGTAATCCTGTGTGCAAGGGGTAATGGTTTTTCCTCAAGTCCCTTTTGCCTCCATGTCTCCTCCATGTCACTCCACAGTGTTAGCGGTGTGCTTACTCTGCATTATTCAGTTAACGTTTTATCAGGACAGGGTTTCACTGTGTAGCCCTGGCCGCCCTGGTACCTCTCGGTAGTCCAGGTTGGCCTTGAGTTCACAAAGAACCGCCTGCCTCTGCCTCCCGAGAGTGCTGATGTTAAAGGTGTATGCCACCATGTCTGACCGGCTTACATATCTTATATTTTCTTTTTGTTGGTTTCTTTTAGTTCTGCTTTCTAGTCTCTTGCTCCTCTACCTTCTCATCCAGCCCCATCCTTCCTCCTCATGTCTCTGCTCCACCTCCTCCTCCTCTTTGCCTGCCTTCTTCCATTATCTCACTCATTTACTATTTTCATATGGAACCTAAGTAATTTTTAAGTTCATAGTTCATTCCTCAACAGTTTGGTTGTTCTTGGTTGTGTCATCCATGGTGACATATCAAGGGCTATCACTGATTCTCAGTGCATGTCCACATCTTGTAGGCTTTGATGTTGTTGCTGAATGGGCAAAAGACCATGGAAATCTTCTCTAAAACAAGTCATATTCTAGGCTACAAATTAAGTCTTACCAAGTATAAAAGAATTGAAGCTGGGGCCAGGCCGTGGTGACACACACCTTTAATCCCAGCACTGGGGAGGCAGAGGCAGGCAGAGGCAGGCAGATGTTTGTGAGTTCAAGGCCAGCATGGACTACATAGTGAGTTCCAGGATAGCCAAGGGTATCCAAGAAAACCCTGCCTCAGAGGGAAAAAAAATGGAAATGATCTCATCTATCTTATGAGACCATAACATAGATGGAAATCAATAAAAAAAATAAATAAACCAACCCTACAGGAACTACACAAACACAGAGCCTAAACAATATGGTCTGATGCCGTGTGGTTCACAAAAACCAGGGGCAGGTTGGGGGAGATATAAAAGTTCCTAGAATTGGACAAAAATGCAAGCATGACCTACAGGAACCTTTGGGCTAAGGATAAAATCGTTCTAAGAGAAAGGTTTGCAGCCATGACGCACTTCAAGGTCCTGAAAAGCAACTCCAGAGCAGCAAATGGCAGGAAATAATAAAAACCAGGGTAGAAATGAATGAACTAGAGAATAAAAGAATAATACATAATAACACATAGATATCAATCAAAGTTTGGCTCTTGGATGAAATGAACAAGATTGACAATTCCTAGCCAAAATAACTAAAAGATTAAAATAACTTAAGATCAAAAGATTAAATAACTTAAAATAACTTAAGATCAAAATGAATAAAATTAGATGTGAAAAGTGTGGGATAGTCAGGCGGTGGTGGTGCACACCTTTAATCCCAGCACTCAGGAGGCAGAGACAGGTGGATCTCTGAGTTCGAGGCCGTCCTGGTCTACAGAGTGAGTTCCCAGGACAAGCTTCAAGGCTACAGAGAAACCTATTCTTAAACAAACAAACAAACAAACAAATAAATAAATAAATAAATAAGATAAAGAAAAGTGTGGGAAGCAGGGAAGCACTGCATCCTATTCCAATGGCTACAGAGAATCATTACAGAGTAGTTTGAGAACTTAAATTCCAAAAACCTGGACAATCTAGTAGAAATGGGTAAACTTTTAGATACCTTACCCCTAAAATCAAGAAGATTAAAGTAACAAGCATTCCCAACAAGCAATGAGACTAAATCTCAGTGGTTAAGAGCACAGGCTGCTCTTCCAGAGGGTCTGGATTCAAGTTCCACCAGATCACTACTGTTTGTAACTCCAGTTCTCTGAGATCCAATGGCCTCTTCTGGCCTCCATGGACACCAGGCAAACCAGTATGAAACAAAACATTAGTACTCATTAAAAGATAAAATTAAAAATAAATTTAAAAATAATTAAAGTCAGGAAAGGTGGCCTGCAGACCTTTCATTCCAGCACTTGGGAGACAGAGGCAGCTGGATCTCTGTCCTAGTTAGTGAAACACTGTGACAGAAACAAGCAGAAGAGGAAAGGGTTTATACTTCCCCTTCCACATTATAGTCTATCACCAAAGGGAGTCAGGGCAGGAACTCAAACACAGCAGGAACCTGAAGACAGGAGCTGATGTGGAGGCCAAGTGCTGCTTACTGGCTTGCTCCTCATAGCTTGCTCAGCCTGGTTTCTTATAGCACCCAGGACCACAAGTTCAGGGTGGGCACCACCCACAATGGGTGGTGCCCACCCACATCAACCACTAATTAAGAAAATACTTCACAAGCTTGCCTACAACCTGATCTTACAGAGAAAAATTTCTCAACTGAAATTTCCTTCTTGAGATGATGCTCGTTTGAGTTGAGTAGACATAAAACTATCCAGTGCAATTATATACCAATTCTCGGGGTGAAAACAGTAGGAAAAATTCCCAGTAAATCTTACCAATTTGTTGGGTGGTGGTGTAAGCCTTTAATCCTGGCACTTTCGAGGCAGCCAGGTAGACCTCTGAGGCCAGCCTGGTCTACAGAACAAGTTCCAAGACAGTCAGGTGACACATGAAAACCTAGCTTGGAAAAAAAGTAATAAATTCAATTCAGAAATATATTAGGAAGAACATATACACAACCAAGTTTATTTCATTCCAGGGATGCAAAGTTGGTTTAACATATGCAAATCCATGTGTATTTCACTACACAAACAGACTTAAGGACAGAAAACATACAATCATCTCAATCAGTGCAGTAAAGGCCTATATACAACACTATTAATCAATAATAAATAAAACAAAATTAAAAAAAATAAAAAAGGAAAAAATAAACCTCTCATCATGGAAGCTGCAATGTGACACAGTGAGTCACACAGTAAACCCCTTTGTCCATATATCTTTACTTGCAAGTGTTTATTGCAAAGAGTCATTGGTCTGGTTCAAGGCCTCTAGTTTCTGCCACACTATTAATGCTGAGCCTTAACTTAACTCCTCTCAGATATGTTGTTGTTACCCTGTGTCATGGAGATCCTACGGTTTTGGGTCTGTGGGTCAGGCTCATTCACATGCTCCAGGAAACCATAGATGGGATAGATGTTGAAATGGGTCAATTCATAACTGCAAGGTTGGTCAGCCCTCCAGTTCTCCCCTGTCCTCACCATGAGGGTGAGCTCTCCAGCATTGCCCTGGCTAATTCACCTGTGCAGCAACGAGTAAAGGGCAGGGCCAGTTCTCCTGCCTTCACACCCTCAGGGGCAGCTCTCCCCCATCTACACCATCAGGGCCAGCTCTAGTGTGTTACCCAGGCATGGCGAGGGTGACCCCAGGGCAAGCTCTCTCACCTGTCTCAGGTATTAATGGGCAGGGGATGGGGTGGAAGAGCATCTCTCCTCAGCCCACATTGACACATGTTAGATGAGTAATGGGGACAGCTCTCCCTTGCTCAAAACATCAGGGCTGGGTCACCCTCACCTCTGCAAAAAGGGTCAGCTCTGCTGTGCTGCCCAGGCCAAGAGGAGGACCTGCTTTCCTGAGTGCTGCAGCTGGCAAGGGGGAGGGTCAGCTCTCTTCTGGGCTGCAGGTGGTAAGTGGCGGATATGGGGAGATTATCCTGCATGCTGCATGACAGGTGAGTAATGGGGACAGCTCTTCCACACTCTCAGCTTCAGGGCTGGCTGGCCCACACCTCTGCTAACAGGGTTGGCCCTATTATGTTGTCCAGGTGAGATGCAGGGCCTGCTCTCCTGAATGGTGAGGGCTGGTGGGGGTCAGGGACAGCTCTCCCACTCTTGTGGCCTCAGGGCCAGTTGTCCCCCTTGCCTCAAGGCATTGGTGGCAGGAAGGGGAGGGCCCTGTCCCTGCTGCCACAAGACAGATGGGTGATGGAGACAGCTCTCCCATGCTCACAACTGTAGTATGAGGGCCGGCTTGTTGGGGTTTCCGTCCCGCCCAGTACCCCAACAGCCGGCAAATCCCAAAGAGAAATTACACACAGGACTCCATAAGGTTATAAACTGATTGGCCCATTTGGTCAGGCTACTTATTAGCTCTTATAACTTATGTTACCCCATTATCCTTATCTACGTTAGCATGGCTCAGTACCTTTTCCAGTGTGACAGCTTACATGTTGCTTCTTCAGTGATCTGCGCAGGAGTGGTGGAAGAGCTTCCTTCTTCCCAGAAGAAATACTCCTGTTCTCATTGCCCCACCTCTACTTCCTGTCTGGTTGACCCGCCTATACTTCCTACCTGGCCAATCAGCGTTTTATTAAAATACATGATTGACAGAATACAGACAATTCTCCCGCACCACACAACTACAGAGCTGACTCACCACCTGCACTTAGAGGATTGACGCTATTGTGCTGTCCAGGACGGGTGCAGGGCCCTGTTCTTCTGCTCTGATGACCTCGGGGCCAGTTGTCCCACCCGCCTTGGGTATTGATGGGTAGGGAGGGCATCTTTCCACTCACCCATGCTGCCACAAGACAGATGAGTCATGGGGACAGCTCTTCTATGCTCACAGCTTCAGGGGCGGCTCCCCCTACCTCTGCTAACATGGTTGGCTCTATTGAGCTGACTTGGTGAGGTACAGGGCCTGCTCTCCCAAGGGTTGCACCCCATGGTGGGCAGGGACTGTTCTCCCACTCTTGTTACCCCAGGGTCCACTCTCCCACTTGCCTTAGGTGGTGATGGGCAAGAGGGGGGTCATTTCTCACCACTCCATGCTGCCATATGGCACATGAAGGGTGGGTCTAGGCCTACGCTCATGTTCTCTGAGTTGGTTCACTTGTGTCCTTGTCAACGGGGTCCGCTCTGCTGTGCTGCACAGATGAAGGGCGGGCTTAATTTCCTGAGTGTTGCTGGTAAAGGGGTCAGCTCCCTTATCAGCTAGAGGTAGGGGCAAGGAGGAGAGCATCTTTACCTTGTCCTCACCACCTCTCTGCAGAGAAGGAGGTGGTGCCAGCTATGAACAGCGGACCTTTTTTTTTTTTCAGCGATGTAGCTATTGGTAAGATGTCTGTACTCCTGCAAACCACCCCTTACTGACGTTTCTGTAAATTACCTCTTGCCCACGCTCCTGCAAACACCATAATGAAACCCTTTGAGTCACACACAAAAGGCACATGAAAGTAGGATGGGGTTCTAATTGGGAAGAGGATTAGCCATAGCGCGAGGGGGACAAGAGAGGATCATAGGAAGGAGTGAAGATAACAATTATATATAACCAAGCACTCAGGAGCTAAAGGCAGGCAGATCTCTGTGCGTTCCAGGCCAGTATGGTCTACAGAGCAAGTTCTAGGACAACCAGGACACAGAGAAACCCTGTCCCCCAAAACAAACCAAACAAACAACAAATACCCTAGGGTTAGCTAATCAATGTGGTGGACGAGCTCTACTGTGACAACTTTAAGACACCGAAGAGAGAAGTTGGAGATGACACTAGAATGATCTCCCATGCTCACAAATCGGGAGACCTAGTTTTGGGAAAGTGATGTTAGTATTGTAAAAATAACCTTCAGAGTCAATGCAGTCCTCACTAAACTCCCGATGTTGTTCTTCATGTAACTAGAAAAACCAATTCTAAAATTAGTGCAAAGAAAAAGAAGTCTCTGAATATCTAAAGCAGTCCTCAGCCTAAGGAGCAATGCTGAGGGTGTGTGTAAAACCCAAACTCAAATTATATTACAGAGCCATGGTGACAAGACAGCATGACTGCAGTCTTCTAGAGTAGAAGACATGAAGACTTGTCATGCAAGCAGTAGGACCCAAGCCCATACTAAAGAGCCAGGTGTGGTGTGCACGCTTGTAATGCCATGACTGAGGAGATGAAGATTATTAGAGACTCAGAGCTGAGTAGCCAGTCGACCTACCCTAAGCAGTGAGTTTTAGAGAAACAAGGTGGACAGTGGCCTAAGGCACATTGTAGTTTTATAGGCAGAGACTATGAGATCAATCTGAAGGGTAGTAAATAAGGCCCCAAACCCATTCCCAATGAGAGGAAGGGGAAAATGGTGGATTAACCTCCCAGCCTGCAGTACATCATTTCTATGGATGCTTTCCACACCATTCCTAAGAGGACCAGTTGACCTCAGCCACCCACAGTGTTTATCTGCTTATCAGTATGTCCTTCCTAGCTGCCCTGTCTTCTTTCTCCTGGCTCTGTGTGTGCCCTCGGCATCACCCCCATTTGGACCATGTGGACTCAAGTCTTCCACTCAGGATCTATACATTTTTCTGAAAAACAGAATCTGTAGGGAAATGATCACACACACACACACACATGTGCATGCACACACACACAAACACACAAGTGCATGCCTGCACATTCACACACACGAATGTGCATGCATGCATGAATATATTTTTCATGCAATTATGGGTTCTGGAAAAATCCTAAATCTTCAAAATTAACATCCTTCTTCAAAAGTTGTTGAATAAGAAGAACTCATATTCCAGGTCAAAGGCTAGTTGGTAGCATAATTCTCTCTCTTCCTTGGGAAGAGTCAGCTTTTTATTTTATTCAGGCCTTCATCTGATTAAATGAAACTCACCCACACAATGCAGGACAACTGTTTTATGCAACCAATGTTAATGTTAACCTCATCCAAAAACTGCTCAGAAACACCCAGAATAATATTTGACTAATATTACTGGAGTATTTGAGTACCCCATGACCAAGTCAAGTAGACACAGAAATTAATTATCACAAGGTCTGATTGGAGAAAACACACCAATACAGCAAATGTAGTTGCTCATTTTGGAGAACATTCTCCACTTTGTAATAAGAGTGTTTTCCGTGAACCAGAAATTGTGTATTTCTCCCTCTGCCACCTTGTCTGCATTCTAATGTAGACTTGTGGTTCCCATCAAAAAGGCTAATAACCCTCAGGACAAACCAGCCCTGCCATTGCTGTCTGTGGTTGTGAGACGGGACGGGAGGGGATGAAGGACAAACTTTGATGGTGTGCACGTCTGGAGATTCAACACCCTCTCCCTGACTCATGTTCTGATCCTCAGGTGCACTCCACTTCTCTGGACCTGACGTTTAATTCCACTAACCAAGAGGCCAGATGAGTGTTTACATCCTACACTGTAATCCAGTTTAGGGGTGCCCCCAAAAACACCAGTAGCGCGGTCAGAAGCTCCTGGCTTTGCGATCGCTGTCCCTGGTGCTGACTGGAACCTAAACCCTGTGCCAACGCGCATGTTTCTGTCCTTGGTGCTGCCCGTTGGTGTTTCTCTTTCCTCAAGGTTTGATTGAAAGAGTGGATTTTTGAAGCAAAGACGAAGGGTAAACACGCCGTTTCTTTTGCCCTGGAGTGTTATAGGGTTTAGGTTACTGGTCTGTGTGCCCCCATTCACACTGAGCACTCACTTTCTTGTGCAAGAAATTTAGCACAGTTGATAGAGAAAAACTAAGCAGGTAACGACTGGAGCTTGCACTTGCCGGCACTTAGCCAGCAAGGAAGGGATGATGCTTCGGCAATCTCAGAATAGAAATTTTTCTCAGGTTGGAGGTGTGGTTCAGGGAAAGTTCTTGCTTAGCTTTCAAAAGGCCTCAGGTTAGTCACACAGCACAACGATAATTAATAACAATCAGAAAATTCTCTCCTCCTAATTTCCCATAGCCATTAGCAATTCCTTTGAATTCTGTTTTCTATTTATCTCTTGGGTTGGTCCACTCCTCACCTCCTTCAGGACTTTCACAGTGATCATAAAGGCCATCGTCATCGATTTCATCCTATGTGCCCAATTGTCATTGTGTCTTGCAAGAATTATGTCTCGCCAGGCAATGGTGGCGCACACCTTTAATCCCAGCACTTGGGAGGCAGAGGCAGATGGATCTTTGTGAGTTTGATACCAGACTGGTCTACAAGAGCTAGTTCCAGGACAGGCTCCAAAGCTACAAAGAAACCCTGTCTCGAAAAACCAATATATATATATATATATATATATATATATATATATATATATATATATATATATATATGTGTGTGTGTGTGTGTGTGTGTGTGTGTGTGTGTGTGTGTGTGTGTCTCTGGGATATTGTTCAAAGAGAAATAATTCTGGCATATAACAATTATGCCAGAATACAGGTATGCTGTTTAAATGCCTTGTCATAATCTATTACCAGCGTGGAGATCTGTGCCATCTCAGAAAGCAGACATTCAAGAGCAATGCTTTTATTTTTATTTTGTTTGCTTACTTGCTTGTTTGTTTGTTTATTGCTTTTTCGAGACAGGGTTTCTCTATGTAACAGCCCTGACTGTCCTGGAAGTCACTCTGTAGACCAGGCTGGCCTCAAACTCAGAGATCCAACTCTGTCTCTCGAATGCTGGGATTAAAGGAGTGTGCCACCACCGCCCAGTGTAGTGCTTTTATTTTAAAGAGACCAAAAGCTAATGCATTTATACCAGTTATAAAGGTTAATCAAGAGCAATATAAAATTGGAAACAAGTTAAGTCTATGAAGGAGCGCCAAGACTGTGCCAAACTGTAAGTGAATGAGGAACTATACAGGTGGGTTCTATTTTTACAGATGGGATGACAAAGTTCAAACCGTTCAAGAAACTTGCCAATTCAAACAAATCCTCAGAGCCAGATAAATTTCCTGCAACCACATAGGCGGGCAAGCAAGGGACACAAGGAGTGATCAAATGCAAGCTTCCCCTCTCCTGCCACAGAGACTCTGACAGGGGTGGGAGGTATGGGGGAGGGGCTCGGGAGAAGAACCCAGAGTCCCCAGGAGAGCCGAGAGCCCAGGCAGAGACAGAAGGCAAGGGGTTACAAGTGAGCAGGCTGCGTCTGCGCACAGGTGGAACAGGGGGGCTTCCGGGGCTACAGGGTCGACAAAACGGCTGTGATGCAATCACGCAAGTCACCGCGTCAACGCGTGGATCCCAGGATGCGCGCACCCCAGACCCCTGCATCCAGCTGCGGTTAATCCTGAGGGCGGCCGCCGCCACCCACTTGTCCCGCCTCCGCAGCAACCGCCCAGGGTCCCCGGCGATCCCCGACCACCGCGGCAATTTCCGAGATCTGCCGGGGCCATGACACCGGCGGGCGGCCGCGGCGGCTGGGGCTGGGGTGGCGGCAAGGGAGGCAGCAAGGGAGGTGATTCTGGCTCAGGGGGCAAAGGAGGCTTTGGGGGGCGCACGCGCGGCTTCTCCGGCGGCGGCCGGGGCCGGGGGCGCGGCGGCGGCGGCGGAGGCGACAGCAGGGACCGCGGTGGCGGCGGACAGCGGCGCGGCGGGCAGGCCAAGAACAAGAACCGCCGCAGGAAATGCATCACCGTGTCGGTGGAGCCACACAGGCACGAGGGCGTGTTCATTTACCGCGGCGCGGAGGACGCGCTGGTCACCCTGAACATGGTGCCCGGAGTCTCGGTGTACGGAGAGAAGCGCGTCACCGTGGTGGAGAATGGCGAGAAGCAGGAGTACCGCACTTGGAATCCTTTCCGCTCCAAACTGGCCGCTGCCATCCTGGGTGGCGTGGACCAGATTCACATCAAGCCGAAGTCCAAAGTACTGTATCTGGGCGCCGCTTCGGGAACCACTGTCTCTCATGTCTCCGACATCATAGGCCCAGACGGCCTGGTCTATGCGGTTGAATTTTCCCACCGCGCCGGCCGAGATCTGGTCAACGTGGCCAAGAAACGCACCAACATCATCCCGGTACTGGAAGATGCCCGGCACCCGCTCAAGTACCGCATGCTCATCGGAATGGTAGACGTGATCTTTGCCGACGTGGCCCAGCCGGACCAGTCCCGCATCGTGGCGCTGAACGCCCACACCTTTCTGCGCAACGGAGGCCACTTTCTCATTTCCATCAAGGCCAACTGCATCGACTCCACAGCTTCCGCGGAGGCTGTGTTTGCTTCCGAGGTGAAGAAGCTGCAACAGGAGAACTTGAAGCCTCAGGAGCAGCTAACCCTGGAGCCCTATGAGAGGGATCACGCTGTGGTCGTCGGGGTCTACCGGCCCCCTCCCAAGAGCAGCAGCAAGTAGCAGCAACAGAAGACAGGGAAGGTGCCCTGCACTGCCACGAGACTGAGTTGTGTCTTTGTGCCTGTCCTGGTGTGTTGTTTTTCTATTAAATGAAATAAAACAATTCCCAAGTGTACTACTGTGAGACCAGGCTGAGGTTTGCAGCTGCACATTAATTCACTCTCCAGTCTTGGTGGACTAATCTGGATGGTACAGGCCCCTTCAAGGAAAAACTTGGGAGTGGTGTCTGTTCTAATAACGGCAGGCCTTGGCTCCATGGGGGTCCTATTTTCATACACGCATCTTCTAATCACAGGAACAGGAAAAAGAGAGCCTGGGGTTGCTGATGATCTTTGAAATATTTCCTGGGGAAATGAGGGGGCACTGTCTGTTCCCACTGGCCAGGGCACATGACCAAGGCTGATTCAGTGGAAGGGTACTGGATGCTCACCTACCTATTCAAGCTGTCTGACTCAAACCCAGACTCTTCCCGTGAGCATACTCTCTTCTTCCCTTCCTCCCTCCTTCCCTCCCTCCCTCCTTCTGTTGCCTCCCCCTTCTCTCTCTTCGAGACAGGGTTTCTCTGTATATTCCTGGCTTTTCTAGAATTCGCTCTGTAGACCACGCTGGCCTCAAACTCAAAGATCCACCGGCCTCTGCCTCCTGAGTGCTGGGATTAAAAGGCCCAGCTGTGTTTTGTTTTCTGAAACACAGTCTTCTTTTGTAACCCTGGCTGAGCTTGCACTTCAATCCTCCTGCCTCTGCTTTTTGAGTAAATGGGAATTACAGAAGTGTACCACGAAACCCAACCCAAACACAGAATTTTAGCGGTACTTTTTTTCCCACTCTGTTTCCAGTACGGTGGCGTTTCCTCATCTCCCGCAGCTTTGTTGGCTTTGTTTCCATGCCATGGTCCATGTGACGCAGTGGGGCTTTCAGAGGTGAATACCAAGTGCCCAAACTTACACAGGTGGGAGGATCTCGATGCCACTTTTGGCATCCACCGTGCTGTCCTCTCACCATGACCTTGGGCTAGCCCTCTCTAAGGTTTCACAGTAGCAGAAGAAGGCAGGGAAGCAGATAGGGTGCTGGGTCTGACACACCCAAGGTGACATCACCAAAGGTCTACAGAACAGCCAGCAAAGACAGTTTCGGGAACTATTCCTCTCAGAAGGTAACGCTGGACTCAGCACATTGGATTCTGGCTCTCAGAACTAACCCATCCTAGCCTTGGGAGGCCTAAGCAGAAAGACCGAGTTTAAGGCTAACCTGGGCTCCACAGTAAGATTTGTCAAAGATAAAGACAATACAGAGAAGCAGGAGAATGAGCAATGGCAGAGCTCAGGAGTTCCTAAAACCTAGTACCCTATCCCCAAGCCCCAAGCAGACTTTCACTGCTATCATCTACACCCCAAGCCCCACTGTCAACTGGCAAAGTCATCAGTGTGTCATCTGGGGAGGCAACATTTGGAGAGAAGGTTTGGCTTCTTAATGGTGTGCCCAGGCTGGGGCTGGCAAAATAGCTCAGCAGATAAAGGGCTTGCTGCTTGCCCTGATGATGAGATCAGTCTCCAGAACCCCTATGGGAGAAGCCATGAACCAACTCCCCCAGATTGCTCTCTGATCTCCACGTGCGTGCATGGTACATGTGCATGCATGCACATATACAGCAAAATTTAAAATGGAACTTAAAAAAGACACTGTTAAATATATCCTCAGGGAGAAACCTGGCTTGGTGTGCTCTGCTCCAGGGTGCAACTCCCTGACCAACAAAAGGATAGAGCATCACATCCTCATCCCTGCACTAATGCCTGGAGACACTCACAGGGCTAGTCCTCTCCTTATCAGCTGAGAGAGCTGAAGTTCCAGGTGAGAAGTCTCACTCAAGACATCTCATACCCTCCCCCCAAAAGACTCACAGCCTGAAATCAAACCCTAGCAGTCTTGACTCCAAAATCAATGTCATTTCCGCTAAGGTCTATGCAGATCCTGTGGCTTTGCAAAGCCCCATCTCCAGTCCCACCACAAGGAATAAGTAGCTGGGGTAAGGTGTGGAGGCTGGGAATGGAATCTCAGGGCATCAGGGAAGATGGACGGAAAAAAAGAGCCATTCCAGTCCGGCTAATAAACTCTGGATTGTTCCTTACAGGGCATGCATTTCCCCCAGAACAGGGCATAACAGAGCAGGGACTCAGCTGCCATCCTGACAGTGGGTTCTTCCTTACTCCAGACAAACCATTATGTGGGCTACATCTGAAGACGCTAAAATGGAGCCCATTAAGACAGAAGAGCATGGCAACCATCTTCTCAAGGATCCCTTTGAATCCAGATTTGGGGGGGGGTGCTTGCTCCAGTAGCCTGTTATTCTGAAAGCTGAGGCAGGAGAATGACTTGTATCTAGGAGTTCAAGGTCAGCTTGGGTAACAGAGGGAGACACTATCTCTAAAAAGAAAAGAAAGCAATCCTCACAAGGTTCAGAGGGATTGTGATTCAAAGGAAGGGCATAGTAAGAACCATGAGACACGCAGGAAAAAGGACAGAGGGCCGCAGGAGGGTGAAGCCTGATTTGGGAGGAGAGCAGGAACAAGATGAGACTCACTCCAGTGGGAGGTAATCCTGAGGCATCCTAGAGGTAACAGAGACTCTGGGTACCAGATTTACTCAGAGCTACATCCACTTGCTTTCCCAGAAAAGTCATGTTTGGGTCCCTCAGTGTATTTTTCTACTCAAGCCATAGTGACAAAATACCTCAACTCACAAGACCCAGGCCTAGGACAACCAGCATTAAAGAAATGAATGTCGGGGATAAAAAAAAAAGGCTTTATTTGGTGGCCAGATTCTGCTCACAAACAAGCGTCTCCCTCCCAGCGTTGGAGAACTCCAGATACAGGGTAGAAGTAATGGGGAGACATGGGCAGGAAAGAGGTAACCATTCATCACTCCTTGGGAACGGGCAGGGATCACTCAGGAACTTGTAAGACACCTCTTCACTCTTGTCACGGTCTGGTCCTGAGTCTTAGTAGCTGTGGGTGTATTTAGCTTCGATGGGACTGCGGGGTAGGGAGGAAGAAGAGGAGGGAGAAAAACAAAGGAGGGGGGTGAGGACAAGACAAGTCTATGCCAAGGTAGGGTTTCCCAAATGATCAACACCTCCACATAAAGAGCTGAGCAGACTGTAGCACAAAGCTTAGGGCAGCAAAGGGACAGACAGAGTATGAGGACAGGTGACAACCCTTCTCAGCCAACCCCAGTAGACACCTGCCAGCCCAGGTGAAGAGTTCATGTTTCCTGCAAAAGTCACCCAGAGTCCATAAAAGACAGCCCAGTTATTGTTATCATAACCCACACAGGGGAGGGAGAAGCTATGTAAAAACTCATGCGTATGTGTGTCTCTGTATATAGCTATATGCACATGAGTGCAGGGGCTCACAGGAGTCCGAGGAGCTGGGCCCCTTTAGAGCTGGGGTTGCAGGAGGTTGGGAGGTACTTGCCAAGGATGCTGTGAATTGAACTAGGATCCCTTGCAAGAGCGGGACAAACTTAACCACTGAGCCATCTCCTCCCCTCCCTTCAATTTGATCAGTTTGAGGACAATTAGGAGTGGTGAAGGGAGAGAGTTTCTGTAGGTTCTTTTTTTCCCTCTCCTTAACACCAAGCGGGAGATTTGTTAGGATGGGTCAGTGTTTCTGACGAACTGCCTGACCTCTGGTTTTGGGGGTCTAAGTGGGAGATACCGTTGTGCTTTAGATGAGAAATGCACGCATAGTATTTAAATGCTTGGTCCCCAGTTGGCAGTACTGTCTGGGGAGCTGTTCCAATCTTGTCACTGGGGACAGGTCTTGAGAGTTCCTCCTTCCACAGAGATCATCCTCTGTGCTGGGTGTTTGTGGCTGGGGATGTGACTTTTTCTTCTTTACTTTTATTTTTATTTGTTTTGGTTTTTCGAGACAGAGTTTCTCTGTAGCTTTGGAGCCTGTCCTGGAACTAGCTCTTGTAGACCAGGCTGACCTTGAACTCACAGAGATCCGCCTGCCTGTGTCTCCTGAGTGCAGATTAAAGGTGTGCAGCCACTACTGCCTGACTAAGGATGTGACCTCTTGACTCTCTGCTACCTCTCCCTCCCTCCATCCCCACCCCCTGTCCCATGGGAACTCTCCCTCTGGAACTGTTAGCCAAAATAAACCCTTCCATGTAGCCACTTTTGGTCATGGTGTTCTTATCGCAGCTACAGGAAAGTCATGAATACAAGCTTTGTCTGCAATAACACACAGACCTGGCGGCTTAAACAGTTAGGTCCTTATTGTATCAGTTCCAGAGGCTACAAATCCAGGTGCACCGTGTGTCAAATTTGGCTTCTGGGGAGGTTCTACTCCACTAAGAGTGGTCCACCTTCTTACTGTTTCTCACAGAAAGAGAGCTTTTTGGTATTTCTCCCTGTTCTTACAGAATTAGAGCCCCACCCTCATGACTTCTTGATCCGTTTGTTATTGCCTCCCTGAGGTTCTTGCCCATTGAGAGCTGCACTGGGAGCCAGGCCGTCTTGCAGACTTGGAGGGACACATTTTAGTGTGTAATGCTAGAAATGGGCAAGAACATTAAGCTAAGGGGTCTGGAGAGATGGCTCAGCGGTTAAGAGCATTGCCTGTTCTCCCAAAGGTCCTGAGTTCAATTCCTGGAAACCACATGATGGCTCATAACCATCTGTAACGAGGTCTGGTGCCCTCTTCTGGTCTGCAGACAGAATATTGTATACATAATAAGTAAATAAATAAATATTTTTTAAAAAAAGAACATTAAGCTAAAATGACATCCTTACTGCACTGTGAGAATTGGCTGAGGGCACAAAGTCCGTCGAGGAACTGCGGGCATGCTTGGTGCTGTGTGCACGGTGCCTTTATCTTTTCATCCTGCTGTCAGATGAGATCAACAAGGCAGACAAGCAGCAGAGCTCAAAAGGCTGGGTGGTGGCGCACACCTTTAATCCCAGCACTTGGGAGGCAGAAGCAGGTGGATCTCTGAGTTCGAGGCCAGTCTGTTCTACCCAGTAAGGTCCAAGACAGAATATTGAGAACTCAGTGTCAGGGATTGCCTCGGCGTGTAGGGGAACTTTTTAGCATGGTTTCCATAGACTCTGGTCCACGCTGGACTAGACAGAACTTGCTAAGTTTCAAAGTCAGCTGTTCGACCAACAGCCACAGAAGAGCCAGTCCAGGTACCAGCGTGTGCCAAGCAGCAGAGGGGGGCTGGAGGCTGCGGCTCACAGGGTCTCACAAGGTGGACTGTGCACCAAAAGAAAAAGCAAAACAATGAAGGCTCTGCACATGCCCTTACCATCACTGTAATGACAATGGACATGACATTTCCCTTGCCTGTGTGTCATGAAAAAGCCTACAAGAAACCACAGTCCACAAAGTCCTCTCCAGTCCTGAGCTCATCAGAACGCTGGTGAATACTTTAGACACCTCCATAAATTCTTTGCATGATGCTTGTTATGTCTCAGAAATGAAGTAAAGCATTAACTCGAATTTTATTTTCCAGTCCTAATTGTCCTGGAACCCACTATGTAGACCAGTCCTGCCTCTGCCTCCCCAGTCCTGAGATTAAGGTACTTTATCACCCTCACCCTGCTACTTGAATTTTGAAAGTATGATTTTTAAATTAAAAATTTTAAATGCTGAAACTCAACACTGAACTTGATGGATTGCTACACAATGAAAACAAGGTTCACAGACACGCCTAGTGCTTTATAGCTCAAAGCAAGAACACGCCCAGCCCCGGTTTTGCGGCTCTTGGGGGCTGGAGTCTAGACTGGGAGTTTTCAGGTTCTTGACATCATTCAAGAATGAAAACCCTAGGGGGCTGGAGAGATGGCTCAGAGGTTGGGAGCATTGCCTGCTCTTCCAAAGGTCCTGAGTTCGATTCCCAGCAACCACATAGTGGCTCACAACCATCTGTAGTGAGATCTGGTGCCCTCTTCTGACCTGCAAGCATACACACAGACAGAACACTGTATACATAATAAAATAAATATTTTTTTTTTTAAAAAGAATGAAAACCCTAGACTGCAAAGCAGGGAGAAAACTTTTGAAGTGAAACAGTAGTGTAGACTATAACTCACATCAAGACAACAGACAGCAAGAGGTGGTGGATACCGGAGTTGGGAGAGAAGCGTGAGGTATGATCAAAATACATTGCATGTATGAAGTTAGTGAAATGCTGTAGTCTTAAAAAAGGTTTGACAGCAGGTCACCTAAGTGTAGCTATTTGGACTCAAAAGCTCCAGGTTGTTGCCTAGAGGCTAAGGGAAGAGGCTGGCTACTAAGGGTCATAGTTTGGATAGTTATTTCGCAAGCAGATGACTCAGGAGCTATCTCACCCAGTGGGAGGGGTCCCGGAATTTACACGCATCTTGCTTTCTCATCCCCAGTCTTGGGACACGTTGCTGGGAACCATCTTAAGCAGTGCAAAGATGGTTGGAGGCCCAGCTGTAGGCCTTCTGCTTGTTCTGGCCTCACTTCCATCTCATTCTGAACTGTGATTTAGTCACACCCTTGGGTGTAACTGCACATTGGCTTCCACTTCCCTCCACATGCCAATGCCGTCTGTGGAAGAATAGCCTATCTTGTACATTTTAGTATCTACACTGGTTTTGTGGAATCTAGAGCCCTCATTCCTGCTGTGTGTTCTGAAATTCATGAGCAATCTCAAGCATAAGCCCACCTTCATGATCTCTGTGGAGAGAATCCACTTGGGTCACTGTCCTGGACAGTTTTATGTCAAATTGAGACAAGCTAGAGTCATTTGAGAGGGAACAACTGAAAAGAATCACCTTCATTAAAAAGGGGCTTCCTGGGCATGGTGGTGCTTCCCTTAATCCCAGCACTTGGGAGGCAGAGGCAGGCAAATCTGAGTTCAAAGTGCGCATGTGCACGTGGGAGATGTGGGGTACTGGCTGTTGGCTGTAGGTATACAGGCCTGTGGGGGCATTTTCTTAACAAGTAATTGATTGAGAGCCCATCCCCCATTGTGGTTGGTGTCATTTCTAGGTTTGGTGTGGGCGCTAAAACAGGTTGTGCAAGCCTATAAGTCATGGCCTCTGTATCAGTTTCTGCCTCCAAGTTCCTACCTGGACTTCTTTCCATGATAAACAATGACATGAAAAGCTAAGTAAAATACACTCCTTCCGCCCCAGCTGGCCTTTGGCCTTGGTGTTTTATCACAATAGTTCCCTCAAGGCTACGTGTGTACATACCTGCCAAATTACCTATTTTGTCAAGCACAGACGGCTTTCCTACCAGTATCCCTAAAAACTGCACTTTGAAAATGTTTCAAAGGGACTAGATAATCTGGCCTTCTTCTGAAAGACTGGAAATTAGTCTAAACAGCGGAAGGTGGTACAGAGTTAGGAGAGGCTCAGGCAAAAAACTGTGGGGCCGGAGAGATGGCTCAGCAGCTATGAACTGCTGCTCTTTCAGAAGGTCCTGGTTTGACTCTTTGTTCCCACATGGTAGCCCACAATGGACTGCAACTCCCAGCCCCAGAGGATCCAACCCTCTTCTGGCCTACTTAGGTACCAGACCACACACGACATAGAAAAATGGTCTCATTCCAGAATAAGGAAAGTTTAGTTTTGTGAGTCTTTGAAGGTATTACTACCTTACTCAAGCAGTCTAGATACACAAGAACACTTTACAGTCAGTTCATTAAACATATCATTTATTGGTTACTTTCTAAGTACCAGATATTGGAGATACAGGAGTGAACAAATCTTTACAATGTTCTTATTCCCATGGAGTTTACGCTCTATCAGTTAACCACCATGAGATCAAACCTTATGCTGAATCAGAGTGGAGACGCAGCTGCTCAGTACTACAAGATGAAGCAATCAAGAGACACATGTAGTAAATAAGAGAATTTATTTGGAAAGTAGTGTATAAAAGGCATGATTCTAACACTTATTTAGAATATTAACAAATTAGAAAAAGTTAGAAACTTCAGAAAACGTAGACACCCTGAAGCTGGCTTAATGGCTGGCCACACGGGACAGACAAGCAGAACCCAAAATTCTATCATGCAAATAAGCATTAAAGGAAAAAGTGTGGGAATGTTTACAGAGCAGGCCACAACAAATATTTTAAAATTTTACATTAAGAAACTGTACATAAATGGAAAAATAAATTAGATAATTTACAAGAAATGTTTTATAGGTTACAATAGGCTATAACTTAGTTTTATTATGCATAAAGTTTGTAGCACATCATACATTTTTACATAAGATTTAATATTAGAAGAATCTAAACATAACAAAGCTTGGGCTAACAAAAATAATGCCACCAATATAGTAAGGCAGCTTACACTGAAGTGACATGTGTAAGTAAAATAATCACCAATTTAAAAGATGCTCAAAAACGGGACAGAAAATACCTAGGATTGATTTCATCCGAACTGGGCAGAACTGAAAAGAATGCCTTTCGACTTCAGCTAAAATGACAGAAATGCGCTTAGCTCAAACAGTAGGCACGAGCGACCATGTACCTGAACCTCACTTACTGCAGGATTGATTGACATGCACGATTAGGACCATGACACTCAGCTATGCAAAACCAAAACCTTTGTTTGGAGAACAAATCAGTAGACGGGCAGTGGTGACACACACCTTTATTCCCAGTCTTGAAAAACCAAACCAACCAACCAACCAACCAAACACCCCCCCAAAACCCAAACTAGTTTGTGAATAAAGATCAGATTCCCAAGCACAGAGCTGGAAGACAGCAGCAAAATTCCAGCATTAACTCACACTGACTTTTAGAAGTAAGGACATTGCTGTCGGGCACAGGTCTGTCCCACTAAGATCAGTAAAGAGATTTTAAGGTGTTCTGTCTGCCTCATTAGGTTCACCCATCTCAACTTACTTGCATGTAATTCCATTTTCGTTTTGTAAATGTGGCTGGGAACTGTGCATTGGACATATACAAAACTTTCAAACGGGCTTTAACTCTCTGAATTTAAAGGTGTAGTTTCTTCTTGTACAAATGAAAAGTACTAATAATTCCTACATAATTTTTAGGTTAACTGTAAAAAAAAAATTCAAGATACTTCATAGATGAATGTATGCACATACTTTCCAACAGCTATCATAGACGGTAATCGGGGAGAATAGTATTTTTCTGGTTTTGTAAGTACTTATTATTAGCACATACTAATAAACGCCAGAAAAAAGCACTGCCAGGAATGAAGCAGTTGTTCTCAGGCTCCTGACAACTATGTCATTTCCACAGTTGCCCAGTTTACAAATAAAGATAGTAACATTCAAAGTAGCTGGGCCAATGACCAGCACACCATAAAACATTACCAAATCTCAATTCCACATGTATTGAATATACATACAAGACAGCACAGTGTAGTCAATAAGGAGTGCTGTCCAAAACAGTTTAACCTTTTGTTAAGTGGAAATAAGACAGCAGAAAACCTGGGACAATATCTTTTCACGCTGATGTTTTAAATCAGCTATCACAATCTTGAAAGAAGAAAATGACATTATGAGACTCAACAGAAAAGATAATTCTTGTTACAAACAGCAGACAAAAAGTAATTTTGTAAGATTATGGGATGCAGGCCAGATGTGGTTGCATATGCCTTTCTTACCAGCACCTGGGGGGCAGAGACAGGATCTCTTGTGAGTTTTAGACGAGCCTGGCCTACTTAGCAAGTTTCAGGACAGACAGAACTACATAGAGAGACCCTGTCTCAAAAAGCAAAAGACAGCTGACAGTGGTGGTGCACACCTTTGATTTCAGCACTCGGGAGGCAGAGCAGGCGGATCTCAGTGAGGTCCAGGCCAGTATGACCTACAAAATGAGTTCCAGGACAGCCAGGACTGTTACACAAAGAAACTGTCTCAGAAAGCAAAACAAAACAAAAACTAGTAACAACAACAACAACAAAACCCCAAAAAACCCACAACCCAGAAAAACTAAACCAAAGATTATCTGATGACACAAATGAAGTTAGCCTATCTGCATCACTGCCAGAACATAACACACCCAGTGAACAGGAGCTTGGCTGGGAAAAGAAAACATTGACATTTTGAAGCAATCATCTTAAAATCAGAGTATTTTCAAAAAATATATTTTGATTATTTTGTTTACATATAGCACAAAAGTTGAATGCAAAGTAATGGACATTCATTTTCATTAAGCTTCATCAATTTTTAACATAACTTAGAATTTCTGAATTATATTCGCAAATGCAACACACTAACAAAGATAAAGTGCTCAACAAAAGAAAGAAGACACAAATAAACTATGAAAGAACTTTGTTTCTAACAAAGTGGTTTTATGGGGGATATTGGGAAACTATGGCCAGGCCAAGCTTTTCACCCAAGGATGTAGCCCCCAAACAGTATTACCTTTTAGGAATGGGTTCCTCAAACACAACAAACATATGCATTCTCAGGGACAACAATTTAGAGTTTTTGAAGAGTCCAAGTTTTGCAAATAAATAGAACCTCTTGAGAGGCTGGATTTCAATTATCATGCACATTACTGACCTCAACAATGACTTTATCCAAAAGAGGGACCCACTACTTCCCCACCTACTTAGAGTAACAGAGGGAAATGCTGTGCTAACCTATGTGACTTGTGTATTAGAAGCCTGGGATTCGGCTAGTTAAAAGGTAACATTCTGGAGGAGTGGTGGTGCTTTAGATCTGTGTGTGTATTTTACCACCAAAACCATGGCTGACAATGCTCTTAGCATTTGAAGTTAATCCGAATTTTTATAAAGATTCTCTGTACATATAAAAGATAGCAATGACTTAAAAAGTGTTTCTGGGTAATCCTTCAAAATTGACTGCACAAAACTCAGAAACTTTAGAAACTAAGTCCCTGAAATTAATTTTGCTTCCATGAAGGAAATCCATTAGGAGATTGCTAACTATTAGGTTATCACAGGCAGTTTTATCAGTATCAGATATTAGAAAAATCCCATACAAGAGATGACATAATGCCAACATATAGTATTTCTGGAATAGTCAGTAACAGCTTGTCTGTGCAAAATAAACTGGCTCAAAGAAATGATCTTCTTTATATTTAAAAAAGCCCCCCATCTCATTCTTTAAAAAACTCATATTAATAAAGTTCTCATGGACATATAATAGTCTTCTAAGTAATTTTAGCACACCTTTAATCTCAGTAGCCAGGAGGCAGGTGGATTTCTTGAGTTCAAGGTTTACCTGGTCTACACAGCCAGTTCCAGGCCAGTCAGGGCTAGACAGTTGAGACTCTGTCTCAAAAACAAAAACAGAAGCTCTAGAAAAACACCAACACAGTGGGCACTATTTATATATTTGGTTATGAAATCTTAAATGTAGTCAGTCCAAATTGAGATGTGCCATTTAAAATGTACATCGACTGAAGACTAAATAACTAAAAACAAAAATAAACAAGGGCAAAATATCTCTCCCAGTATACTTTTTGCACTGATTTCACACTGAAATAACACATTAGATATATTGGTTCAAAAAAAAAAAAGGACATAAAACCCACATGTTCTAAAATGACTGTAATCTATTTCTTCTTAGTTTTTAATGTTACTGAAAAATATAAAATTATACATGGTTTACATTTTATTTCTATTAAATAGCACTGCTTAAGAACACAGACCTTAGTTGGGTGGTGGTGGTGGCACACAAATCCCAGTACTCAGGTGGATCTGAGTTTGAGGCCAGCGTGGTTTACATAGTGAGTTCCAGGACAGCTAGGACTGTTAGTTACACAAAAAACCCTGTCTTGAAAAACAAAAACCAATAAACAAAAAAACACAACTATAAAAAAAAAAACCAAAAAACCAAACACAAAAAACCAAACACCCAAACAAGCAACAAAACCCAAACCACAGATCTTCAATCAGGCTATTATTAGAAGCAAACCTATTTATAACATGTTTACAGTGAATTTCTCAAGAGCAATGTAAAGCAGATTAGAATCTTGGCAGCCTTTATCAATCATGATTCTGTGTTATTAATTCATAATTACAGATTACACTTGAAAAAAGGTAAACCGATGAGCTAGTTGGTTCATGTTACATGGATCTTAGTAGGTAATTTCAGTTCCAAATGATAAAATGTTAGTTCTACTTTAACCAAAGTATAGTGATCAAGTGAATATGAACACTATTCTTTTCTTAAAGACAGCCCTAAACCTATAGTTGGATTTATAGAATTTCCACAGGTAGAACATCTGCAGTTTCTATCATTTATTTTCTTATCTGCATGAACACTTGAGTCAAAACCATTTAAACAAAGGAAGCAGTCACTGGCATTCCAGCTGGAACCGGCCACTTCTACACAAACACTGACAAAGACAACGTCGTAGAGGCATCTACCGAGTGGGCTCATTTCCAAGTTCCAAGCAGTCTACTGGGCAAACACTATCTTCATATGCTTCCCTCTGCAGATACTATTTGTATGTTCATATCTTTAAATACCTCCACATAAAATTTGAACACTACATGGAGAACTTGTCTTATCAAGCACCTCTTGACAATCTGGTAGAAACCTCTCACTACTCAACACTGGGGTCTCAGAAACCATACTGAAATATTTTTTGAAATGTAAACAATCTCTAACCTCTTTAAGGCTATTTCCAGAGATATTGGTAATTAATACAGGGCCAATTCCTTTATAGACTCAACTTTATGGAACTACTGGCCTCCAAAATGTTACTGCAAATGTAAAATCTGAGAGATTTAACTTTATAAAATCAGAAATTCAAAATCAAGAATTTCAAGGCAGAAGGAAACATCAATTTTGGGTCCTCAATGCTTTTATGATCAAAAAATATGAGTATTGATCCATTTGTAACTCAGTAATACTGTCTCAGAGTCCCAGTTTTACAACATCTTTTAGACAACATCTGATTCTGCCCATCACTATGGTTTGTAGGATAAAATCAGTTTTCACAGTTCAGATTTAATGAGAAGAAAGAAGTATGTATGTCTGGGCCTGAGATACACACGGGAGAAAAAGAACAGAACGTCACTCACTCTAACTGTATTCCTTTTGAATAGTCCAAGGACTTAATTAGACAGATTCCAAAGTAGGCGATTATACCCTCAATTTTAAAACATCTTAACACATACTGATTAATGCATGAAATAAAAAAAGTAACACCACCAAATATGTGCAAAAATTTCAGAGATTCAAAAGAAAAATTCAGGTTCATGTTTAAACACAGTATTTCCACTCATCAACTGAGGGAAAACTGTACTTATGGGGAAAAAAAGTCATAGACACATGCTTTTTTGAGGAGGATATGTTATAAAACTACTACCACAGTTAATACTTAATATTGCCTTAACATTTCTAAAGTCACAGAAAATGATCATCTTTGATTGCCAGTACAATAAATTATGATAGAGGATGTTACTTCCTGTTCACTAGTAATCAAACATACATAAAACAGACTTCAAACAAATATTTAGTATCAATTATTTTGCATTAGCAAACATTTCTGAGATTTAAAGATTTGTGTTTGAGCATACAGTACTACAATGTTGGCTACATCAAATAAATACAAAATCATTTTTTGAGAAAAGTTCAACAATCAAAAGGCTGTATTGCATTTAAGATGGACCGCTGGCTATATATACACACAAGGGGACAATCAATGAGGAATACTTCCCGTTACAGAGGTCTTTCCAGGCAGCAAAGCTCATGAGCTCACCGTTCTGACATTTAAAATCAACACATACAGCGTAGCTCTTTTACCCTTTGGTTCCCAGTGACAAATAATGAATGCAGTTTCTGGACCAGTTCCTCTCGGATGACGTTTCTTGGTAAATATCTGATGTTTTAGCTGAAATTTGGCAGTCCAAGAAGTGCACCAACGGCTCCAAAGTATCCCTGCATAAGGCAATGTAGCTTTTAAATGAACTTGTTAAGAACACACATTTATATACCCTTCTTCACATGAATACATCAAAGAATACATTCCACAAAACAAACTAGACCCAGGAAAAGAAGCATCAAGTTCAACAGAACCCAGAGAAACATCAAAACTAATACAGAAGGAAAGGAGAACAATCATCTATTAAAACAGCACTTAGGTTTCTGAAAATAGCAGCAACTCCCTCTCTTTGCTAATTAACAACCTTAAATGTAAATGGCCCCAACTCATCACTAAAAAGATACAAACTAACGGCCTGAATTAAATAAAAAGAACTAGCCAGGTGTGTTAAGACATATTTTTAATCCCAGCACTGGGAAGGGGCAGATGTAGAGGCAAGTAATTTCTGAGTCTGAGGCCAGTCTGGTACACAGATCAAGTTCCAGGACAGCTAGGGCTAAACAGAGAAACTCTGTCATAGAGAAAACAAACAAACAAATCTGAGAGATATCAAATAAACAATTTAATGATGCACCTCCAAGGCTCTTGAAAAACAGCCAATATTAAACAGAGCAGACAGCAAGAAATCATATCAGAAAAGAAATGAAATTGGGATTTAAATAACAACAACAATAATAATAATAAAACCAACCAAAGAGCTGGTTCTTTGAAAAAATCAGTAAGATTAACAAACTTGAGTCAATCTGATAAAGACATAAATTAAAAAATTAGGTCAGAAGTTGTCATTACTAAGACTCCAATAAAAAACTTTAAGCTGCATTCAATATACTTTTGAAATAAGTATCTTTAAACTATGGCTTTTAGATATTAACATTTACACAACTAATATAGCAAACCTGTATCCTCTCCCTCCCTTTAATCAATAAACAAAAAACTCCTTTGACACTCTTAGTGTGTGCCCTGTAGAAGGGTGAGAACATTCCACTCTAATTTGTACAGAGAGCCGCGACAATGAGATAGGGAAACTTATTGTAGCAATACTTTGAATGTTATTAATCCAAAATAATATAAGCATTAGATTTCACTGTATGAGACTGATTAACCGCACAGATTGGAATTTAACTGGGTATTATAATTAGGGAAAAAAAGACTGGGAGGTGAGCTGTTTGGTTTTATTTGTTTGTTTGAACACAGGGTCTTGACATGTAATCCTGGCTAGCTGGGGAGTAGACTGGCTTCAAACCTAGGCAAAAACATCTTGCCTCTGCTTCCTGACTCCTATAGTGTTAGTATTAACACTAGTGTTAGTTAGCTGAACTAGAAAAACAAATCTTACATGATGGAGGAGGGTTAACTGTCTATGTGTTACTTTCATTGGTTAATAAAGAAACTGCCTTGGCTTTTGATAGGACAGCAGCTTAGATAGGTGGAGTAGACAGAACAGAATGCTGGAAGAAGGCAATGAGTCAGTCGCCATGATTCTCCTCTCTGAGACAGCTGCAGGTTAGAATCCTCCTGGTAAGCCACCACCTCGTGGTGTTAAACAGATTATTAGAAATAGGTTAGATCAATATGTAAGAGTTAGCTAATAAGAGGCTACAGATAATGGGCCAAGCAATGTTTAAAAGAATACAGTTTCCGTGTAATTATTTCGGATAAAGCTAGCCGGCAGCCAGGTGGCGGGCCACAACCCTCCGCTCCTTTTATACTTACAGATTTCAAGAATTTACAATAGTTACTTCTCAGGGTGGGATGTGTTATAATACATTGAGGGAATTAAAAATAATCTCTTTGTTACAACACACAGCCCAGGCCTTGGAAAATAAATCAATTACTAAATACAAGGAACTAAGCTTGATTCCCTAAACCAATGTAAATAAAAACGTCAGGTGTATCTTTATAAGTCCAGATGTTTTCATACCTCATGTTCTAGAAACAATGCTTTCAATTGACCTTTTGACCAGTAATCCAAAGCATATGCCAGAAGTTTCATAGAGAGAGTATTGACACGTAAAAAGTTTCCAACGAAGACAACTCTATTTATTTTCTGGAAAAAAAAGAAAAATGACTTTTAAGGCATTAAAATATTTATATAAGAATGTTAGTGTCATTCATTAGTACTTACATGGCATACAGTTCTACACTTCTGATTATTCATGAATTAGATAACTAAAGAGTGAATTCTAATGTCAAATGTGAACTCTGGACTTTAGTGCTGATGTCACGTCCTACATGTTCTTGGATTACAACCAAATATACCAAGATCCAGCGTATTCCGAGTGAGGGAGGCTTCACAGACGTATGGAAGGTGTGGTGACAGCCTATATTTCCCTATTTCAGTTTTATTGCAAACCTAACATTGATCTAAAAAGTACTATCTAGTTGTTGTAACCAGGCACCATGCAATGCAACCTGGCCTTCCAGAGTTGGACAGTAGGAATGATTGAGGAAGAGGAATCTGAAGGTAAGTAACATAAAAGATGCTCAAGAGGAGGAAAATGTGGGGCAAAGGAACAAGAGGCATAAACCAACTAAAACATAGCACGTAAATGGTGCAGATACACGTGTGCAGGGAAAATACCCATACACATAAATTAAAAAAAAAAAAAAAGGTTAGGCTGGAGAGCTGGCTCAGCGGTTAGAGTATTTGCTACTGATGGCAAGCCCCAGGGACCCTCCTGTCCCCCCATCCACACCTGCTGGGGTTATAGGCCCAAAGTCACACCTGACTTCTTACACGGGTGCTAGGGATTCAAATTCAGGTCCTCTGCACAGTACTCACTGAGTCATATCCTCAACCCTCCATATTTTTCTTAAGGCAAGCAACCCAGGTCCCTCAGACAGCATGTGAAGAACAAGTCTCAATGCCTTCATAGCCCTGTACAATGCTGCTTGATCCATATGCAACAAGGCAGCACTGTAAAGAAGCCGAGGGCAGTAAGAAAACTTTCAAGTATCTCAGTAATTGAATACTCCATTAATTATAAACAAGAATCTGCTTTTTTCAATAGCTATCTCAAAATGTTTTATACCCATGTTTAACTCCCATTTAGATTCAGACTGTGTATTCATTTGAGAATAAGTACTTATTTGTCCTATATCTGGTCCCAAGTTGGCTTCTTTTTGTCTTGCAGGGCTGGGGACTGAACAATAAGGGACTTGTGCTATTTGACATAGTTCTTTCTTTCTTTTTAATGGTTATTTTGAAGCAAAAGCTGACTGTGTAGCCTTGGCTGGCCAGGAACTCTCTTTGTAGATCAGGTTGCCTTTGAACGCAAAGAGATCTACCTGGTTCTGCCTCCTGAGTAAACAAACCTTAGGTAAACTAGATAAACAAGATATTTTATCCACCTGAGAGTGTAAAGAAATGTATCTCAATCTGAGAGGCCTTCCTGGAAAATAAGGACTTCTGTTAGATGCACAGGAATCAATTTATTTTTATTTGAAAATAAAACAAAAAATCAAGGTCTCTCTAACCCCAGTGGCCTGAACTAACTATGTGAATGAGCCCCAAACTCAGAGTTCTGCCACCTCCTGAGTGCTGTGATTAAAGGCATACACCACTATGCCCAAGATTTTTTTTTTAATAAAATTAGAAGATCTTGGATACCTCCTTACCTCATTAACAGCACACATTCTTGCCACAGAACCAATGTTATTGGTGATAGTAACTAAGGTAGCTCTAGCCAGATCCTCTTTACTAACAGTTTCCCGTTTCTCCTTATAAATCATATTTCCAAAACTGTTAAAAAACAAAAGAGAGGAACAGACAAGTCAAATCTATTGATAAACAATTAATAATTCACACGTTAACTTCCGTATCTATGATAGCTCTATACAGTTAGGGTCAAAAGAGCATGAGCACATATGGAACAGCTCAAAACAAAAATCCATGAGGAATAAGCAACATTTTAAAAAGAACTAAAAGTTAAAAAAAAAGCAGACTTCCTTGTTACTATGAATCATTGACTTTCATTACATCTATATATTAAGACCAATATACACAAGAAAATTATAATCATTTTAGGAAGCCAGAAAAAAGTGCATTGACTTGCTTTTAAAGTCAAAATATTGTTAAAGATGATTTCAGCTCTAATGTCAAATCCTTTTCATTCAATAACACAAGTATTTACGACATACCAAGCATTATGCTAGACACGAAAGGTACTTCAAGAAGTATATTGCTTAGGTCAGCACCGTACAATAAAAACATGTGTATAACTTCTTAAATGTCTGAAAAGCACAAAAATGCCTTAAACAGGTAAGTTTTCTAACAGAAAGTTGCAACATCATAAAGTATCATTTTTCAATCATTATTTATTCTCTCCCTGTATGTGCACACACACTCAGACTAGAAGAAAACTTGCAGGGAGTTAGTTCTCTACTTTTACTATGCAGGTTCTGGGGCTCAATCTAAGGTAGACAGGCACGGCAGGGGGCACCCTTACCCACTGAGCAATCTTATTGGCCCAAGGATGTCACTGCCCTAAGTTAACAAAGCTTTGTTAAAGATGTTTCAGAATTAGTAAGAAGTTTTCTCTTCCTGTTTTTGGTTTTTTGAAAGTGTCTCATGGTGTGGCCCTGACTGGCCTGGAAGACCTTTTGTAGAACTTGATTGGCCTCGAACTCCAGAGTTTCACCTGCCTCTGCCTCCTAAATGATGGGATTAACAACATGTGCCACCATGGTCAGATGAGAAGTTTCTTTTTGTTCTGCAGTTTAGGGAATCAAACCCTGACTTGGGCATACTAGGCAAATGCTCCTCCACTGAGAAATATCACCAGCACAAGAAAGTTTTTTTAAAGGGTGCACACAGGGTAAACTTCATAATGAGTTTATTTGTTTGGTTGGTTTTTTGAGACAGGGTTTCTCTGTAGCTTTGGAGCCTGTCCTGGAACTAGCTCTTGTAGATCAGGCTGGCCTTGCTTCCTGAGTGCTGGGATTAAAGGCATGTGCAACCATCACCCAACTATTTGTTTTCAAGACAGGGTTTCTCTGTGTAGTGCTCAATGTCCTGGAACTTACTCTGTATACCATGAGGCTGACCTCAAACTCAAGGATCCACCTGTCTCTGAAGTGCTGGGATTAATGCATGCAACACTATTGCCTGGCTTGAGTCTTTTATTTTTAAACTACTTCAATGTTGAAAACTTGGGCTCTATACAAAGAAATCACCCTTAAACCCCACGACATACTATTTTACAAAAACTAAATAGACAACGTGAATAACTTACCTAGATGCCACAGCCCAACCTGGCAGACCAAATCTTTCATAATCTCCTCCATAAATATCTCGGACCAGCCTATCAGCTTGGGTGCTGTCACCTTTGGATGCCATTTCAAGAGCCTCCTCAAAACTTTCACAGCCAGTCAATAAACTGCATAAACCAAGAAAGGTACCCCCTCCAAGGCTAAATAAAGCATAATAAGATAATCTTGTTAAATTCCATTTACATGTTACTTTCTTTTCCAAAGTAAAAAGATAACATTCATTTAGTGAATAAACACAGATGGAAAACATGGTAATTACTAAATATAAACATAATAAAAGACAAGAAAAACTACTTAGGAAAACCAACCTGTCACCTCAAAGGCTAAGTCTGCTGGGAAGAAAAACTCCACCTGGAATCTAATGGCTTTGTAATTGCTAAAAATATACTACTGTGTGTGCATTAAAAGAAATACTAATAATAGGCTGGTGAGATAATGCATGCTACAATTGTCAGCACTAAAGAAGCTGAGACAAGAGCTGGAGTTCTGGGTCAGCCTGTCCAACACAGAAAGACTTAAAAAAAGATCACACAAAGAGGGAAATCTGTGCTTTAAATTCTCAAGAAATGACTCTGTGAAGGTTTATTTAGTTGCCCAATTAGGCTGAAATCAATTCAGCTAGTCTAACATGAACCAAATACTTAGAGAGAAAGTATATATCCAGATGATAATCACAATAATGATAAATTTATTCGGTATTATTCCCATATCATTTTGGATATGCCCACGAAATGTAATTGTGCAGTTCTAGTCTTTAAACGCAAAATCTTTGCTTGCTAGACTCACCTAAATTTCTATTTTTTGCAGTTAACAAAAACAAGAAATGTTTTGTACAATTACTGGTTAACGACAGCACAAAAGTGGACTTTTAAAGGACTAATCACTATTAGAGTGAATAGTAATGCGCTTAAATATTTCAATGGCACTACTGCTTTAAAATTAACCCCCCTTTATAAATCATCTAAAATATCTCAAAATTTTTGCTCGCATAGTTAAACAGGCATTGCCACCTATTCTCAAAAGTTAATGAAATACATAAAAAGTCTTATAAAACCCTTCACATTCATATTTCAGATTATTAAAAAGTTATGGTCTACTCCAGAACAATTTATTCTATAAGGAGTTCACATTAAATTCATCCTAAAAATTAACTACAGGGCTCAAGAGGAGGTCTTGCAGAGGACCTGGACTCAGTTCCCACCATCCCTTTCGGACAGCTCACAACTTCCTGTACCCCAGTTCCAGGGGTCTGACACCTCTGGCCTCTATAGACAAATGCACAGTAAATTCACACACACATAAATAAAAATAAATACAAAATAATTAGCTACCCCACTATCTGACATTGTAGTTTAAATGCAAAACTATATAGTACAAGTTTTATGCTTAAATATAAAAATTGAAAAAATTAAAAAAAAGAAAAATGCTATAGAATTTAAGCAAAATATAAAAATAATGTAATTTTGAAGTCAACAGAATGCTGACTACCACTGCTAGTTCTATTAAACTTAGGAAAAAACATGGTGGCAGATGCCTTTAATCCCAGCATTCAGAAGGCAAAGGCAGATAGATCTCTGTGAGTTCAAGGCCAGCCTTGTCTATGGAGTGAGTTCCAGGACAGGCTCCAAAACTACAGAGAAACCCTGTCTCAAAATAAACAAAGCAACACAAAAAAACAAAAGTAACTCTTACAAAAAAGAGATCTGCAGCATTTTAATTTACACATCTTTTTAAAGACATTACTTTTATGTGTTTCAGTGTTTTGCTTGCATACATGTTCTGCACCATGTGTATGGCTAGTGCCAGCCAAGGTTACAACCTCTGGAACTGGAGTTAAAAAAGGCTGTGAGCTGCCATGTGGGTGTTGAAACTGAACCTGAGTCTTCTGCAATAGCAAGGACTCCTAACTGCTGAGCTATCTCTCCAGCTCCCTATATATTTTGCTGCTGCACAAAGATGTATTTATTATTTTCCTGGTAAAACGAAGGAACTAGCCATATCCTGATACATCTGGGGGCCCAATTCAGTGTAGCATACTTGCCTAGCAACAATACAAGGGCCTATGTTTGAGTTCTAGCACCAAAAATAAATAGACAGACGGACAGATAAAAAAAACAAAATACACCCCAGAACTTTATGCATAAAACATGACGAAGAATGTAATCAGACCAAAAAGATTACTACCTTGTTCCAGTCACTCTTTTATAGTTGTCTTTGGAATGAACTGCTAAAATACTGACTCCTGAGCCAATATTCACTACCAGCAGTGGATAAGGATCATCCAGGTTAAAAGGCATCTTTTGGCATCGCTCAGGTTCTGAGGCATTAGCAAAATAATAGCATTCTGCTTGTCCATTGAAACTGACAGAATCTATATACAGTAAGCCCTTTACAAGGCAGTCAAGTTCATCCAGTTTGTGCAGGTGGAGGTTTCCAATCTGGAAGAAAAAACAAAAATCAGAATTTTAAAAATATCAAACAAATATACTTGGTTTAATTATATTGGATAGTTTTCATAGATTTTATAAAACTTCAGTATTATTTAAGGTACTGCAGCTTTTCTTTATTTAGGTTCAAAAATCTAGCAAGGATTTTACTTAATCCACTAGTTCTCAGTGAAGGCAGCATCACGTGGGTATTTTAGATTTCAGTGGATGAAGTGGAGGCATGAGTGAAAGAGACACACTGACTACTTTTCTAGATGACCAGAGTTCAACTCCAGGACCCACATGGCAACTCCAGTTCCAGGGACTCTGATACTTTTTTCTGGTCACCTTGGTCACTAGACATGCACATGGTATATGGACTTACATGCAGGCAAAACACCCATGTACATAAAATAAAAACAAACCACCACAAAATTAAAAAAAGAAAAAAAATTAGTGGACAGGGTTATGGAATGGTAGACATTTGTTATGCACAGGATAGTTGTGCAAACTTCAAAAATCACCTCACCACTGGGTTACTTTTGACTATTCTGACACACATTAATTTTACCTATCAATGCACACAAACATGAAGTATTGCTCATAGTTTTAATGTATATGTTAATTTGCTAGGTCAACATTCCAAAATACTGAATTACAGGTGAATTACATGTGATAAAACTCCAAATACGGAAACACAACATCCTTTCAATAGTTCTCTTGCCATATATACTATAACCTCAAGGACAAGAGATGCATACTAATATAACTTATTATAGGAGATGGCTAATAGAGATAGTTAATATGAATACAAAACCAAAAACACTGGGTGGAGTTCGAGGTCAGCCTGATCTACACTGAGAGATCCTGTCTCCCAAAACCAATAAAACCAGCCCCCCACCCCATGCCCCACTACCAACAACAAAAGGAAAACAAATGTAAAACAGTAAAAGTAAAACTGCCAGATTCACTGGGCTTTTCTCATGTACCACATTCCATACTAAAATTTAGGGAATGTAGACAGCCCATCAAGTTGTTAAAAATGTTCCAAGTCAAAATCTAGTCATGCACATAAGCTTTAGGGAAAATGAAATTAAGGAACACCCTAGATCAGCAGTTCTCAACCTGTGGGGTCCCGATCCTTTATGGGAGGGGTCAAAGAATCCTTTTTCAAGGACTGAATCAGATATGCTGCATATCAGATATTTATATCATAAATTGTAACAGTAGGAAAATTACAGTTATGAAGTAACAACTGAAATAATTTTATGGTTGGGGTTCACCACAGCATGAGAAACTGTACTAAAGGGTTTCAGCATTGAGAAGGTTGAGAAACACTGTTTAGAAGCCCAGAATTATATTTAAAATTGAATATTCTCATTAAATTTTGGTTTTCAAGTAATAGACACCTACTGTGCGAAAATCTTTCTCAAACTTGTAAGCACCGCCTCCTGTAGCACTCAGCACCGTTTGTAAGGTTGAGAAGTTTTTATCTCTCCCCATTTGGATAAAAGTAGGCAGGTCCTGGGTTGGAAATCTGATAAAGTGCAAGTTCCCTCTTCGTCCAAAAAGTGTTAAGTCCTTCAGTTCAAGGTGTACATCCCGAATGCCAGTAGATCCATATGCTACGTTAGAAGTCAAATATTTCCGAATGCTTTTTAAACTCTCAACTTCCTCTTGTTCTTCCTCTGCTGTGATATCGATAGGCTCAAAATATGAGAGCTTCACTAGAGTTCCCCCAATGTCCATGCCAAACCATGGGAAAGCTGTGAATTAAAAGAAAAAAAAAAAGACACACACATATATATTGATTGTGGGGAAACTAGAATGGTTAATTAGCCACAAACTTCATTTACTCTTCAAGTAGTAACCTTAATGGCTAAGACTTACCTACTACATATAACTCATTTTTCCTTCAGTTGTACTTGTACACTTTTGTTCCCCTTGGATTTTTTCTTTTCTTTCTTCTTTTTTGTTTTTTTTGAGACAGGGTTTCTCTGTAGCTTTGGAGCCTGTACTGGAACTAGGTCTGTACACCAGGCTGGCTTCAAACTCACAGAGATTCATCTGTCACTGCCTCCTGAGTGCTGGGATTAAAGGTGTTCGCCACCATCACTGCCCAGCTATTTGTATACTTTCTAAAAACTTACACGATATTGAGACATTGCCCAAGACTTTTAAATTTTTTATCCGGTAGGCACTCCTATTCACCCATTATATGCTTACTTATCATATGACTCAGGTGAGAAGAATTTAAACCCAACAGTTATCACTAGGATTTGAAAATTATTGTTCTGTTTTTAAAAGTTATTTATTTTATGTGTATGAGTGTTTTGCCTTTGTGCTTGTACGTGGTTGGTACCCAAGAAAGTCAGAAGAGGGCATCTAGTACAGATAGATGGTTGTGAGCTGTCATATGGGTGCTGGAAATTGAAACTGGGTCCTGCGCAGTCCCTCTATAAAGATTTTAATGTAATAAAACTAGGGGCCAAGGAGAGGGCTACAGTGGTCAAAAGATCTTGCTACAAAACAGAAGGATGTCAGAACTTCCAAAACGGATGTAAAAGACAGGACACAGCACATCGACTGAGCACCTGTGAGACCAGTGCCAAAGGGAGATAGGAAAAGTACAAGTCTTGCTGGGCCGTAGTGGCGCACGCCTTTAAGCCCAGCACTTGGGAGGCAGAGGCAGGTGGATCTCTGTGAGTTCAACTCAGTCTACAAGAGTTCCATTCCAGGACAGGCTCTAACAGGTTCTAAGGCTACCGAGAAACCTTGTCTCGAAAAACCAAAACCAAACCAAACCAAACCAAACCAAACCAAAAAAAAAAAAAAAAAAAAAAAAAAAAGAAAAAACCAAAGAAAAGTACATGTCTCAAAGTAAGGTAGAAAGTGGAAAGGCAAAAGGACTAGCATTACATGACCATGTATGCTTGCCTACATTCATACAACACAAATGTACACATACTTACTTACACACACACACAAAAACCCAAGTGGGTAAAGCTACATAGAGAACCTTGTCTCCAAAAAATAAATAAATAAATATAAACACCACAGAAAAACTGGCCTACAATCACATCAGGTAACCAATGGAAAAACTATCTCCTTAAATTGAAACTTTGGGGGGAATAGAGAGATGGCGCAGTGATTAGCACTTGTTACTTTTCCAGAGGATCCGAGTTCTGAAGCTCACAGTCACCTATAAAACCAGTTCCATGAGACTCAACACTGTATACACACACACACATGCATGCACACACACACACGCACACATTAATAAAATGAAATTTTTCTTCACTCATTCAGCATGTTAATTTTCTTTGCTACATATCATTAACCATACTGGATTGCCTATATAAAGACAAGCACATTTGTGCTAAGAGGTTTAGGACTTCAACTAACTGGGCTATGTGGCTCTGGGGGAAAAATGTGATGCTGCTTTCAATGCAGAGAATGCTAAAAAAACCAAAAATTAGCTACCCAAAGGCAAAGTCCTAATATATATAGTTAGGAAACTATGAGAAAGAATTAAGCTGAGAAAATAGTCAAGCACAAAAGACCTGCATGATAAGGAAAGAAATCTACTCTTGAATCTATAGACAATTTCAGGCACCATTTATTTTAGTCACAAGAAAGTACACAGTTTGGCTGAACATCAGAAAGCTTTATAAAGTAGGAATATACAGAACATATAGAGTTTAAGAGGCGCTTACTAGCAGGGCAGTGATGGCCCATGTCTTTAATCCTAGCAGTTGGGAGACAGAGGCAGGCAGAACTCTGTGAGGCCAGCCTGATCTACAAGACAGCCAGAGCTACACAAAGAAACCCTGTCTCGAGAAACAATAAAAACAAAACAGAATAAGCAGGTGGATCTGAGTTCAAGGCCTGCCTGGTCTAAGGACAAATTCTAGGACAGCCAGGGCTTCACAAAGAAACCTTATCTCAAAAGAGAGAGAGAAAAAAAACAAACAAACAAACAAAAAACCACACTTAACTAAAGGTGCCTGGCAAGTAGAAAATCAAAACCAACTAGGTATTATTTGAAAATTACAGATTTCTGGGCTATCACTCCAAAGTGTTGGGCTGAGATGGTTCAGCAATTAGGAGTGTTCGCTATGCTACTCTTCCAAATGACTCAGTTCAGTTCTCAGTACCCATTCCAGGTGGTTCAGAAGTGCCAGTAACTCTAGCTGCAGGGAATATGACACCTGCTTCTGGCCTATAGGCACCATTTATGTATATGGTACATGTAGGCTGCCCAATGCAGCTCAGTTGGCAGAGCTGCATAAAGCATTGGCTAGTTGCACACCTGCGATCCCAGTACTCTGTAGGTAGAAGCAAAAGGGTCAGAGGTTTGTCATCCTTGACAACACAATGAGTTCAAAGCCAGTCTGGGTTACTTGAGACCAGAATCAGAAAGTCAGTCAGTCTCTCCCCCAAACCCCTGAATGCAATTGAATAAGTGAAAGAATTCTTCTCATTACTTTCTTCTATAGAAATAGTTCATGGCCAGACAGAATGGCATACACCTTTGATCCTAGCATTTCAAAGGCAGAGGCCAGTCTGGTGTATACAAGAAGTTCCAGGTACCCAGGGTTACATATGGAAACACTGTCTCAAAAAAAAGAATGGGGGGTAGAAAAAGAAAAAAATTTCTGCCAGGCAGTGGTGACACATGCCTTTAATTCCAGCACACAGGAGACAGAGGCAGGCAGATCTCTGAGTCAGCCTGGTCTACAGAGCTAGTGTCAGTAGTGGCTCCAAAGCTATACAGAGAAACCCTGTCTGGAAAAACCAAAAACCAAACCAAACCAAACCAAAAACACATCAGGAAACTGAACTTACTAGTATTGGAAAAGTGGGCCACAAGAAAGTCACAGAAAAATACAAGACAAAATGGTAGACCATTTATAAGTCATACAGTAGCACCTCTAGGTAAAAAGAATGTGGTATCACTAAGAGCTGCTTTCAGTTCAGAAAATCTAGAATTTCTTCTTTAAGAGATTCATTCATGGTCTAAAGAGCCTTGCTTAAAGGGGGAAGTAATATATAAAGTTACAGGTCATTTTCCTGCCCCATCTCCACTAACGCTTCCAAAGCAATATACTGACAGTAGACATTTATTATCTTGAACAAATTCTTCTGCACTTCATGGTTTTAAAAATTGTCTTTTGGCCTTTTTAGAGGTTGGGTTATTTTAATGGTAGTTACAACTTTTTTTTCTTGTACTTCAGAGTTCAAATAAACAAAGCTGTAAGGTATAGAGGAGGGACCAACCATATACCAATTATTCTGATACATAGAATAAAGATTTTTGGTTACTTTCAATACCTACCTATGAGCCAGGTGTTAGAGGTGCATGCCTTTAATCCCAGCACTCAGGAGGCAGAGGCAGGAGGATCTCTGTGAGTTCGAGGCCAGTCTGGTCTACAAAAGCTAGTTCCAGGACATAATTTAAAGAGGTGGATCAAAGTGATTTATTTTTGTTTTTTTTTAATTTATTTTTATTTTTTTTTTTTGAGATAGGGTTTCTCTGTGTAGCCCCGGCTGTCTTGGAACTGGTTCTGCAGACCAGGCTGGCCTCGAACTCACAGAGATCTGTCTGCCTCTGCCTCCCATGTGCTGGGATTAATAAAGGCATGAGCCACCACTGCCTGGCAACCACTAGAAAAGCAGAGAAAATGAGTTTGCTGAAAAATGTCAGGTGTTCCCAGATGCACTAGTTTTCTGTGTGAGTTATTTGGAGCAGGGTCTCTTGCTATACAAGAACTGAGAAGACAAATGTGCTTTTCCATGCTAGCCTAGGGCTCATTAGTTTAATCGGGAAAATGTAAACCTAAACCTTCAATGTTTCACTGGCTTTCTTTTTGCTTTTTCTGTTCTTGTTTTTTTGAGACAGGGTCTCATCATGTAACTCCAGCTGGCCTGGAACTCGTTTTGTAAACCAGGCTGGCTGGACTCAGAACTCTAGAGAATCACAGGTCCCTTGAACACAAAATTTTTTTAAAAAATTGTTAATGTATTTCATGGGTAGATAATCTAAAATTAAGACAACAACAATAAACTTGTGTTTCCCACGTATTTAAGATTTAGACTATGCCCTGTAGGTGGGATAGAAACGACTCTGCACTTTGAGCGACTCCGCGGAGAGTGCTGAAAGTTACTGAGGCGAAGTTCAGTCTCCCTCATCTTTAAACAATAAAAATTCACATTTCAGTAACTGTTTCTAGACTGCTTTGGAAGCTGCTTCCTTGAGGTTTACAGGACCCCTCAATGGGAGCAGGCAGGGAAGGTGTTCAGAGCCCCCTTTCTAACTTGACCTTGGGGAGCAGTCGGGAGGATAGCCTGGAACACTAGAAACCATGAAACTTCGGGCTAAGACAGAGCACGGATCCCCACACCCCTAGCTTGCAGAGAACGAAGGAGCAACAGTCACAAGGACCGAACCAATGAATAAACCAACTGCAGAAATTAAAGGCTTTTAAAAGGCAGCTTGTGAAACTTGAGGTGCTGACAGCACGGTTAGAGCCTTCGCAGTCTATGCATGCACGATTACAGAAAAGGCTCAAGGTATTTACCACGACATTAATGTGCTTCGTTCGAACTGAGTAGTTGAAATATAGGGTTTTTTTTAAAGTCTTTTTATTTATCTGCTTTCGAAAACACAAACCAACTGCTATTCTAACTTGCCAAGGTAATTTACCTATTGGCAGACCACACGCACAGGCGTTGAACAGGTCCACTGGCAACAGAAGACAACTCCCAGGAACCCACCTGGACTTCAAGGACACGCGCAGAAATCAGGGGGGGAAATGGGGAGGTAGCAACCCCTAGCTGGGAGCCCCGACCACCTTTCCGCCCTGACTCCAAGACGGGACCGGTATGCAATCCCGTTTGGTAAAACCCGAGTCAAAAAATCTCCCGTGCACCTCCCAGATCCTCTCCAGGAGCAAGTGGGAGCAGAGGGCTGGGGGCGGCAGAAGCTCGCCGGGCGTGCGTGCATGGGGGGGTAGGGAAGCGCGCCGCCTGCAACCTGGGGCTGCTGCGATCCCTCCCTTCCCTCCAAGGCGGGCGCCAGCGAACAACCCCCAGATCAAAGCAGGCCGTTCCGTCCGAGGCTCCCAGGGCCGCCTTCCCAACCCGCGGGTCCCGGCTCCCATCTTACAGGGTTTTTTGGCATCCTTGATCTTCATGGCGTCGGCCTAAGGCGCGAGGAGTAGCCTCGGGTGCGAAGCGCAGCGAAGAGCAGGGAACACTCCGGAGACGGAGCAGGTCGGGCCGCGCGGCGAGGCCCGGCCGACCGGTTCCTCCCCTCAGGCCGGGCGGGGCGGGCCTAGGGCGGGGCGGCGGCGCCTGAGGCGACGGGCGGCCCACGGGGCGGCCCCGCAACCCCGCAAGGGGCGGCCGGGACCGAGCGAGCTGGGGAAGGCCGCGGGCCTCTCCGCTCCGTGGCCCCCCGCAGCCGCTCCAAACAAAAGGCCCCGGTCCCCCGAGCCGCCGCCGCCGCCGCCGCCACCGCCACCAGCACCGCCGCCACCGCCGCCGCCGTACTAAGAAATAGCCCGCCCAGGCCCAGCGCCCACGTGACTCAAGTCCCCTCGCCTCACTCTCCGCGAGGCTGCTAGGAGTTGTAGTTCTCTGCAGCGTGAGGCTCTACTCTCCTGCGGCAGATGCGCAGGCAGACTACAAAGCCCAGGATGCCTCGCGACCCCCTTTTCTAGACCCCCTCCGCTTCCGGAGATCGCCTCAGAGTGGTCCCAGCGGGAAGGAGGCGGGGCTTTAGTCACGCCAGCAAGAAGGCTGCCAATGGTGGTAGCCGTGGGCGGTCCGGGCAGTTCCCGGGCTCTGGTCTCTGAAGAGAGGGGCTGTGAACTCTGTAGGCGCTGTCATGGCTGTCACTCAGTCTCCGATTTTTCTCCCTGAGGGTTATTGTGCCAAAATTCAAAGGTCCAAACCACTGAGTGCGTTTGATGACTTAAAGTCATTTACGAGGGAACCCACTGAAGGAACACTTTGAATATTGGGGTTGGGATGATGTCGTTATGATCGTGACATTTACTACACGAGTATTATTTACTGTAGTCTAGCAGCCTTCTGAGCCATATGCAATTTTTATATATTGTGAAGTTACACCAGGAACGGGGCAGCCGAAACACTTGAAAGTTGCAGGGCGATGGTGGCACTCGCCCCTACTCCCAGCTCTCAGGGAGGCAGAGGCAGGTAGAGCTCTGTAAGTTCCAGGTTAACCTGGTCTACAAAGCGAATTCCAGGACAGCTAAGGCTACACAGAGAAATCCTATCTCGGAAAAAAAAAAAAAATAAAGAAAAGAAAAGAAAAAAACAGAACTTGGAAAGTTCATGCTCTTTGCCCACGTTCCACGTTCCTCGCGGGGTCTCTCTAGTTCACTCATTACAGAGAGGAAAGAGACTTTCTGAGAAGAGAATTAGATGCACCAGTTCTTAGAATAACCCAGAACACCCTTTTCTCTGTGCCTCCTATGGTCTGAGAAAGGGAAGAGATGGTATCATCGAGGACCTGGGCTCTCCTCCCCTCTTATCTATTAGATGGCAGGGAATTCAGTGATCGACAAAGATAGGGTTTGGTTTGAGAGTAGGCATTGAAATGGCTGGAGTTGTGTACTTCAGAGTGCTTGCCGGGAGCTGGCCCTGGAAGACAGCATTCCAAACAACTTTTTTTTTAAAAAAAAATTATTTGATTTTATTTTATGAGCATTGGTGTATTGTTGTGAAGATATTGGATCTGCTGGAACTGGAGTTATAGTCGTGAGCTGCCATGTGGGTGCTGGAAATTGAATCAGGGTTGTCTGGCAGAGCAGCCAATGCTCTTAACCACTGAGCCATCTCTCCAGCCCCCAAGCAGCTTTTTAAATGGGTGAGTTCTATTGTCCAGTCTCTGCGGATTGCTATGGTTTGGGTTCTGTTGCTCTAAGCCACAGCTCGCATTAACCCTTCGTTTCTCAATGCAGTAGTGTAAGCAGGTGGGGTCTTCGGGAAGTGATTGAGTAATGGCGACACCAACCCCGAGGAATGGATTAGTGCCTTTCTCTAGAAACTGCATTTCACCTCACGGGACTGGGTTAGATCTCACGGGAGTGACTTGGGTCTGGCAGGTCTGGTTTCATGACTGAGAACTGGCGGATATAAAAGCCAGCTCTGGGGTTCTTCACATTCCCTCCCTTGTTCTTCTTCCATGGGTTTCACCTACCATGAAGTTTTGTCAGAACATCCCTGACTCCTAAGCTGTATGCTACCCCCCAACCACAAACACACACACCATACCAAATCTCAAATATTTTGATATGAGCAACACAAAGCAGATTGAAACAGTTGATAAAAGCAAGGGTAGTAAAATAAATAAATAGAGAGAGAGAGAGAGCAAGAACAGGGATCCTGGCCCTTGAGAGGCAGAGATAAGTGGGTCTCTGTGAGTTCAAAGGCAGTCTGGTCTACAGAGGGAGTTTCAGAACAGCAGCCAGGGCTACCCAGAAAAGCCCTGTCTCAAAAAACCAATATATATAAACTCAAACTTGAAGTCCTGGGCTTTTAACGTTTTTAGTGCTTCCCACAACTAGGGGAAACCAGCACTTGGAAACCCCTCTGCAGTGGGGTTTCTAAGACACAGGACTCTGCCCCTTTGCCGAGGGGAAAATGCACTTTGGTGGATGGGCCTTTAACTCCATTGGTACCTGTCCTTAAAGAAGCTGCCCAAGAGGCCCTGCTGAATTTAAGCCCCACTCAAGAGGCTTTGGTGCCTCCAGTTCCTCTTGACATAATGCGTTCAAACAAATAAGGAAACATTTTTTTTTTTTTGAGATAGGGTTTCCCTGTGTAGCCCTGACTATCCTGGAACTCGCTCTGTAGACCAGGCTGGCCTCAAACTCAGAGATTCCTGTACCTCTACTTTGCAGGGATTAAAAACATGTACCACCACTGCCTGGCAGTTTAATTAAAAAAAAAAAAAAGAAAGAAAGAATACTTGTTTTCTGCCTTTGTTCATACCTCAGGACTGTTTTTTTTTTTTTTTTTAATAAATTTGTGTGGTACCCAGTTTTGGTGGGAATACAACCTCACCAGAAAAGCTATGGTTTACCCTTAGCCCTGGAAATGACTGACTAAAACGAAACAAAACAAAACTTTGCTTGCTCGATATGGTGGTGCATGCCTTTAATCCTAGCGTTTGGAAGGTAGAGGCAGGCAGATGTCTGTGAGACCAACCTGGTCTACACAGTGAGTTCCAGAATAGCCAGGGCTGTGTAGAGAGTTGAGTGTCAAACAAACAACTAAAAGTTTTGCTTTATATGTAACAGTAAGACACAATACTGGGATGATTTCTTCTTTTTTTATTATCATTTATTTATTTTATTGATATTTTGCTTATTTGTATGGTTGTGTGAGGGTGCCAGATCCCCTGGATCTGAAACTACAGACAGTTGTGAGCTGCCATGTGGGAGCTGGGAACTGAACCAAGGTTCTCTGGAAGAGCAGCCAGTGCTCTTAACCACTGAGCCATCTCTCCAGCCTGTGTTTTGTTGTTTGTTTTTATGACAAGGTTTCTCTGTGTATCCCCGACTATCCTTTGGAACAGCTCTATACCTTTGCACTAGCTCTGTAGAGTCTATTCCTCAAACTTAAAGAGGTCTGACTGCCTCTGTTTCCTTACTGCTGGGATTAAAGGTTTGTGCCATAAACACCCAGCAATACTGGGAGTCTTTAGCCGAAAGACACACCTAGACTGTGCTTTGCATATATTTTGCATTTTTGTTTTGTTTTGTTTTTCAAGACAGGGTTTGTAGTGATGGAGCTGCGGGCAGGCCTGCTTTTCATCCCGCCCGGCTCCCACACAGCTAGCTTAGCCCTGGAAATAACAACACACAAATTGTATTCATTTAAGCACTGCCTGGCCCCATTATCTCTAGAGAGTTAGTTACTGACTAACTCTCATGTCTTGATATTAACCCATTTCTAATAATCTGTGTAGCACCACGAGGTGGTGGCTTACCGGAAAAGATTCAGCATGTCTGACCTGGTGGCTGGCTCCATGGCGTCTGCCCATTGCCCTCTTCCCAGCATTCTGTTCTGTTTACTCCGCCTACCTAATTTTCTGTCCTATCAGAGGGCCAAGGCAGTCTCTTTATTGACCAATGAAAATAACACAATAGACATATAACCCTCCTCCATCATTTCCCCTTTTTCTGTTTAAACAAAAAAGAAAGGCTTTCATTTTAACATAGTAAAATTACATATAACAAAACAGTTATCAAGTAAGAATTACAGTTAAAATATTTATATCTATTTTATCTTTATCATAATAATGGAAAACTATAACTAACCATTCTTCAACTCCATCAAAGACTCCAGAAGGATATAATATTACCTAAGTAAACAAGAAGTAAGTATCTTCCAAAACTCTAGAAATGACAGAGACATCTCGCTGCCTGGACAGTCACCCAAAGTTTCTTTGTATCATTGGGGCATCCATTTTTGGCCTTCAGGCCCATCGTACCCAGCAGACATTTCCATGAAGCAGGAAATTTCAAAGGCAGTTCAGTCACTATCTGCTGTGTCTTGCAGAATGTCTCGCAGACTCTTTCATAAATCAGGAACCCTGAAAGATCATCTCACCTTTAGGCAAGTTCAGCAGTCCTCTCTCTGCAGGTTCTCTGTGTCCAGTTTATACAACAGTCCAGGCAAGAGCAGTTTCTTGCCCAAATGGCTAACCAACTCCATAAGGAGCCTCTTTGATGCCCATCTTCCTCTTGAAGTAGATTGATGCTGCCAGGAGCAGATGTGTCTCATTGTCATGAAAAGCCCTAAGTTATTAAAACGTTAAATGCCATGTTCTGTAGTCTTTGAAAGATATGAAGAATGCCTATCTTAAATATATCTATGCACATCTAGAAAATCAAACTAACATTACTACAAGCTTGACTATTATCAATGATTATCCATTAACAACCTATATTTTTAATTATACATTGCATTTTTAAATGAACTACACAATCACAATACCTCAATCAAGATCAGAAATATATATACATATAACAAAATTGACCTTAAAATCCATACCAATGCAAATTATTCATATCTATATCATATCCCCCTTTAAATGTAAAAGAACATTTATAAACAATATTTGGGAATATGGATGTAGTTATTTCTCTCCAAACTTCTTCCTGCTGTATAGGGGCGCTGTTAATCAGGTCTTCCATGGTATAAACTGTGTGCTAGATTCATCTCAGTCGGCAGTTGAGCAAAGTAATTTCTTGAGGGTGTTCATAGCAACCTTTCAGGAGGACGGGGTCAATCATACCATATTGGGATAGAAGCAATCCACAGGGTCTCATCCTCTGTGAAAACAAAAGAAGAACCTCCTTTCCAAAGTATCATATCCTTAGATCCAAATTCTGAAGTCAAGGTATTTTCAAAGTATCTATCTTGGATTAATTCAGCAGCATTTATAAACAAAAGTCTTTTAGCAGCTGTTGCTCCTTCCTCAGCATTCAAACAATTCAAAGGGAGCATAATAGCATACAGTATGAAGATTCTCTGTGTATTTTCCATCTTTATGTGGCTTTATTTTAACCTCTATTTCTTTTATTTTTACTTTTACTTTTTGACACAGGTTCTCTGTATATCTTTGTCCTGGAATAACTCTGTAGACCAGGCTGTCCTTGAACTCACAGAGAACTCACTTGTCTCTGCCTCCCCAGTGCTAGGATTAAAGGTGTGTGCTATACAACACCTTGAACTCTCAGAGATCTGTTGTCTCTGCCTCCCTGGTGCTACCACACCTTGAAGTCACAGAGGTCTGTCTACCTCTACCCCTTGAAGTCATCCCACCGCTGCCACCAAGAAAACATGCTTTATTTTATTCTTTCCCAAACTTTCTCAGGCTTTCTGTGGATGCACTTATCTATGTGGGCGCCATATGTAGTGATGGAGCTGCGGGCAGGCCTGCTTTTCATCCTGCCTGGCTCTCGCACAGCTAACTTAGCCCTGGAAATAACAACACACAAATTGTATTCATTTAAGCACTGCCTGGCCCATTATCTCTAGAGAGTTAGTTACTGACTAACTCTCATGTCTTGATATTAACCCATTTCTAATAATCTGTGTAGCACCACGAGGTGGTAGCTTACTGGAAAAGATTCAGCATGTCTGACCTGGTGGCTGGCTCCATGGCGTCTGCCCCATTGCCCTCTTCCCAGCATTCTGTTCTGTTTACTCCGCCTACCTAATTTTCTGTCCTATCAGAGGGCCAAGGTAGTCTCTTTATTAACCAATGAAAATAACACAATAGACAGATAACCCTCCTCCATCAAGGGTTTCTCTGTGTAGCTTTGGAGCCTATCCTGGAACTCACTCTGTAGACCAGGCTGACCTTGAACTCCTAGAGATCCACCTGCCTCTGCCTTCCAAGTGCTGGGATTAAAGGCATGTACTACCACTGCCCAACTCACTCCCAGACTGTGATAGCCAGGATGCTTAGACGTAGTAATAGCTTGCAGTTGTGCAGCCTGGAGGCTACAGACTTAGTTCCGAAACCTCTTTTCCAGTGTAAACCCATCTTATACAAAAATCAGGAAGAAATGGACCACTTAATGAGCGTATAGATTCTGTTGTCCCAAATAAAAAAATTTCTTTGAAAGTTAGATTATTAAGCACCTTCAAGAGGACCAGTGAGATGACTCAGTGGCAGGAAGGTCAGGCCTGATGACCTAAGTTTAACTCCCAGGGCCCCACGAGGTAGAAGGAGAGAACTGACTCCCCCAGGTTGTCCCACTGTGACACACACAGCTCTCCCCAGCAAACACCAACGCAAAGCTAATAAGTAAATACGTGCAAGTTTTTTGTGTTTTAATTAAAGAACCTTCATGAGTCATGTCGCCTGGGGAAACCCACCAATGCCAGTTACTCTAGTCATTTGTGTCTTTGGAGGGGGGCAGAAAGGACTATAAAGTTCAGAACCTAAAGAGTTCAGAATCTAAAGAGCAAAGGCCTGCTCAGGCTCCGTAATAACTCAGGAGATAAAATTAAGCCACCACCATTCCTGAACCTAGTGTGAAGGACAAGCACATTCCAAGGAAACGATGGCCCATTAGATTTGACTCAAATATTCCTCTGTGGAGGATGCTTTCTGATGTTTGCTTGTCCTTCCCAGAATAGATAAATGTCTTTTATACCCTGCCCAGAGGAACTCAAGAAGTCCTTCTTGAGAATTAAACTTCTTCACAGCCTCCAGAGCACCTCCGAGGACCCAGGCATGGTGATCCGTGCCTCTAATCCCAGACCTCTAAAGGCAGAGGCTGGTAGATTGGTGTGATCTCGCCATCTTAGGCTACACTGTGAAAGCCTGTTTCAGACAAGAACTGAAGAGAGGAAGAAACAGCAAAACATCTGCACAATTTTGTGATCGCCCTTAAGTTTCTTAGCAACCCTTTAGGGCTGATAGCTTCAGGCGGTTGAAGGAGGGATGAACAGAGGAGCGTGCCTGTTGCTGACCTCCAGCCTCACCCAGGTCTTGTCTCACAGGAAGGGAGAGAATCCATGACATCTGTGTCCATCTACCACCCAAGCAAACCTACACGCGCGCAATGATGCCCTAACTTGAATTCAAATCTTGTTCCCATCACTTGGTAATTGTCAGGTCCAAAGGAAACTCAAATTCCCCCAAACTCCAAAAGTCAGTCCAAATATCCAGAAATGAGCTCAGCCTGGACCGTAGGAGGATGTCTGGCAGTTAGATAAAAGCCAGCATTCCTCGGGAACTCGTGAGGCCAGTTCTGTCTACCAAAAGGAGTCATTTCTCTTACCTAGGGCAAAGGGACATGTGGCTCTCAACTAACACACACCTGTGGCGCCTAGCAGCATGTCAAGGTTCATGCTAGCCTCCAGGCTCGCTCAGTCCCTACTTACAAGTACTTGTTTATAGTTTCAGTGTCCCCCCTCCCCCCAGCACAGGCCAGTCTCCTGGCCCTTCTTTCACTCCAACTCTACTTACAACCCAGCCCTTCTCACTCTTCCCCATGTTCTTGCCATTCTCTCTTCATTTTCTCTCTTTTCTTCCTACTTCCCCCGCTCTCTCTGCTCCCCTCTCTCACCGGTAGCCCTGGCGTTGTCTGGTCTGCTAGCCATGTTCGGTCCACTTTCTTGCTCTGCTCTGGACTCTTCCAGGTGCTCCTGGCTGTTCTCTCTCTCTCTCTCTCTCTCTCTCTCTCTCTCTCTCTCTCTCTCTCTCTCTCTCGTATCTGCGACAAAACCTTCCTCTACCATGGAGTGGTCATGTCCTCATGTTCTACAGTAATAAATATGGGCTGATTGCTTTGTATCTGATTCTCGTTGAGAAGAACAGAGCTCATGCTTCCTGGGGTTGAGATGGGATTGAAGGAGAACAGGTAGATAGTGATCGGTACGTGCTTCTGCTGCTTGTTCTATTGCTATGCTTACTGCAATGATAAGGAGGGAAGCTGAAGTATTTAGACCAATGACTCTCGACCTTCGGGTCATGACCTGTTTGGGTCAAATATCTCACATATCAGATATTTACAGTATGATTCATGGCAGTAATAAATTACAGTTGTGACGTAGCAACGAAAATAGCTTTGTGTTGGGGATCCCGACAAGATGAGGAACTGTATTAAAGGGTCAGCATTTGGAAAGACGAGAGCCACTGATTTAGACTGCTTGTCCAAAGCATCTATTTGAGGGGACCCCACTCCAAAAGGTTCTCTTTAAAATAATTTTCACCTGAGATTCTGCATATGATCTCTAGATCAAATTATTTACATTTTTATAGAAACTTTTTTTTTCTAATATACTGAAGACCAAGCTTTCTGAAGGGAATGGCTTTTCCCTTACTACCTGATTGGCCCTGGGGGAGTAGGACAGTTTGCATTTCTCAGAGATTTCCTATGTTGTAGCTACCACCCTCAGAATGGATTTTCAATACAGTTTTATTACTTATGCGGTGGGGAGGGGATCAGGTTCCTAAGCCTCTAGGTGTAAAACTGGCAACTTAGAACCTTGAATGGTAGGCAGAACCTTTTCTTTCTCTTCTGTATTCTCTTGGTACCCCAGCCCCCACACAACACTAGATGGACTATGCCATTTTATTGAGTGAGAGCCAAGATCTCTGGTCTGGCATTCTCCAAAGGATACCATCATCTAAGAGGATTCCCCGGCTGGTTTTCTGAGTCACAGACTCTCTACCCATCTGAGTCTTTGGGCTGTGACCAGCTGCCTCTTTGATAGTATCAGCCTGGCAGCCAAGGGGTAAGTGAGGATACACAAGCCTTGTGATAGGATGGCCATGGATCATGAGGAAAGAGAAAAAGTTAGGAACAAAAATCCAAGGGAACCTGGGCAACTTCGGGACAGAAGCAGTGCCAGCTCCTGTGACCAGACACAGTGGGCCTGTGGCTCCCATAACTTCATAATTAAAGGTTTGAACCACGTACCATGTGAAATCCTAGTCCTCAGTTCAAATAAGGGATGACCAGATAGGCTCTGCTCTGTGCCATAGAAGTACTGATCTTTGAATATTGAGAGTTCTCGTCTTAGATCAGTCATGGAATTGCTATAAGGCCCCCGGAAAGTCCTTTCTTGTCTCTGGGTTTAAAATTATCCATGGGCAGAATGAGGGGTTAAGGTTTTTTCTTTCTTTTTTTTGTTTGTTTTTTGAGACAGGGTCTCTCTGTGTAACAGCCCTAGCTGTCCTGGAATTAGCTCTTGTAGACAAGGCTTGCCTTGAACAGACAGAGATCCGCCTACCTCTGCCTAAGTGTGTTGGGATTAATGGTGTGCACCACCATGCCCCGGCTTCACTTTTGCAGTGTGATACATATTCAATCAGGCCAGTCTTTAAGGTTTTACCAGCGCTCCTGGGAGTGTCAGATGCTACACCCATGAAGTCTCACCACCACGAAGGCCTAACACGACCTGAACAAGGACAACGATGGACACACAAAGTGGACAGGAGAAAAGTTCACAAGACCTCAACTAGTGAAGAACTGCAGGCAACTAAGGAATGCTGAAAGCAGGAGAAATAGTCTTTCCCTCAGGGAAAGCACACCAATTGGTTCGCTAACGCAAAATGTTCAGCCCTGAAAATGGACATGCTAGTAACATTATCCAGACAGGCCAGGTTATATTAGGAATATATATGTGTATATGTATATCCATGTAATAGCAATTCATGGCAAAAGGGGCAATGAATTTGAAAAAAGAGCAAGGAGAGGTATACAGAAGAATTTGATGGGAGGAGAGGCAAGGGGTGAATGATGTAACTCTATTATAATCTCAAAGATGAAAGAAGTAAAATGTCACTAGTGCAATTGAATCTGACTCGTCATCTAGGTTTTGGGTTCTCTGTCCTTTCTCAGCCCCCATGCCTCCCCTCCCCACAGCAGTGTCTGATGAGTTGCATCTTCTCTTTTTCAACATGGCCTCAAAACTCTTGCCAGCAGATTGAGTGTGGGTCCACCTAAACGGACCAAGAGATTGTTTTCCTGTCTCAATGCTTCTTGTCTAGGAATCATAATAAATCTAGTCCATCTAGCAGAAAGAGAGAGGAAGTATGGTACATCCTCATTTTGCTTCTGCTGAGTGGGTATTTATAGGCAGTGGATTGGACTTTTGATGACTATGAAGTCATCACATACCAAACACACATACACACACACACACACACACACCACACACACACACACACCACACACATACACCACACACACACACACCACACTCATACACCACACACACACCACACACACACACACACACACATACCACACACACCACACACACACACCACACACACCACACACATACACCACACACACACCACACTCACACACACCACACACACACACACATCACACCACACACATACACCACACACACACACCACACTCATACACCACACACACCACACACACACCCACATACACCACACACACACCACACACATACCACACACACACACCACACTCATATACCACACACACACCACACACATACACCACACACACACACCACACTCATACACCACACACACACACACACACACACTTCAAGGTGGCCTAGATCAAATTGAGGTCAAGAGCATACTGCAGTCAGCCTTTGGAGGCATAAACTCAAATCATCATCGTAGTGTAAGAGCTATCAAGTGTCACTATTTTTAAAAATGTATTTTGTGGTGTGGGTGCTTTGCATGTATGTCTGTGTACCAGTGCAGTGTCTGGTGTCCACCGAGGCCAGAAGGGAGAATCAGATCCCCTGGAACTGGAGTTGTGAGCCCTGATGTGGGTGCTGGGAATCCCACGTGGGACCTCTAGAAAAGCATCCAAGGCTTTTTACCACTGAGCCATCTCTCCAGCCATCTTGATAGTGAAAGCACAGACATTTCCGGTGCCAAACGTTAATCAAGCTTTGACCATGTGCCACTGTAGGGTGTTTCCTCAGGGGAAAAAAAAAATTAAAGAAAGAGAAACAACAACCAAGCTAACAAATCGACAAACAAGAACGGACGGTAATAAATAACATGAAGGGAACCCCGTGTGTGCCGGAGAGTGTCTGGGGCTGTGGGGTTTCAACTGGGATCCATGAAACATGCTGGGGAAGCATGTGCCTGGTACTAGAAGAGGAATCGGTGTGCAGGGAGTGTAGGGTAAGGGACAAAATGGTGGAAGGTGAATTCAGACAGCTGAGCAAGCAGGGCCTGGAAGGTCACTGAAGGGTTTCAAGCATGGGGACAATGTTGCTCCTTTGTAAAGAATGTGGATTGGAGAAGAGCCATGACTGGAAAAGGAAAGACTATTTGTATCTGGATGTCCCTGCACTATCCTGGTTTGTATGGAACTAGTCACCACGGCTGGGGGCCGGGAAGCACAGCCAACTATGTAGGGTCTTGAACCAGTGGCAGCCTCATCTGGTAAGGAAGCATTTTGGTCAAGATCATCATTTTTTTAAAAAATATTTTTATGGTTTATTTAACTTTATTTTATGTGCATTGATGTGAAGGTGTCATATCCCCTGGAACTAGATCTTCAGACAGTTGTGAGCTGCCATGTGGGTGCTGGGAGTTGAACCCCGGTCCTCTGGAAGAGCAGTCAGTACTCTTAACCACTGAGCCATCTCTCCAGCCCAAGATCATCATTGAGCCAGTGCTACTGAGTTCCTAAGATGCCAGGGGTAAGGAAGTGGTCATGCACAGCGCACAGGCTTGCCCTCCTGCAGCTTATGTTCCAAAGAAGACGGGCAACAAGTATACATGTCTCTAGCCTTGCTTCACACTGTGTGGAGGGCCATGAAAACAAGAAAAGTGGAAGGTTAGGAATGACCAGGCCTATGCTGATGCCAAATGACTGCAGAAGATGAACTAGATGAGACAGACAGGAAAGGGAGGGAGGCATGAAGGGCAGGTTTAGGGTTTGGGTTTGGGTTTTGGGTGGAAGCAAGGTGGGAAATCCAGGGCTCCCGCTGTCCCTGTTGAACCCCAGCGTCACTATTTCCCTCAAGTTGGATATGCCATCGTGTTTTGCTGTGGATGTGAACTTGCTCCAACACCTCACAGGCCTCTAGCCTGGTGACACACTCGGGTATGAAATACTCCCTTATGTGACAGGGAAGAATCTCTCTCCAGGTCTCACCTCCCTCCTGATTCTCCAATCTCAGCAAATCTGGTCCCACCACCCTAATACCTACTTGGTCCTAAAAGCCGTTTCTCACCAGTGGTTCTCGCTGCCACTGAGCCCTAAGACAGGAGGTTGGGAGCCAACCTGTACTCTTCCGGCTCCTCACAGTGCACACTCACCCAGGCCCGAAGTCCTCTTGCTGACATTCGCACATCTGTCTCTCCACCCCTCCAACCTCACTGTCCAATCTCATCCTATCAGCACAGCGCCAGCCAACACCTCTCTCATTCATACCCCCCCAAGGCCTTTCCTGCCTCTCTGAGCCACACTCCCTAATGCTGGAGAACTTTCCCAAAAACAACTCAAAGGATTCTTTCCAGGACCTTATCTCTCCCTGCTACAATGTTTTCAACAGAAATCCAAGCCCTTAGCTAGGCTCTAAAACCAACCGTGAGTGATGTCTGTGGGTAACCAGAACTGTTTTGCTTGTTTTTACTTAGCCTATATACTATGCCCCACTGGGGCAGGAATCGTTTCTAGCACACAGGTGCGTGCTGCCGTGGGGTACTCTTACCCCGTTTGTAGTAGAAGGCTTTCTAAAAAAGAGCCTGGTAAAAGACCAGGCAATGATGGTCCCTGTCTTTAATCCCAGCACTCGGAAGGCAGAGGGAGGTGGATGTACATGAGTTTGGAGCAAGCCTGGTCTACAGAGCAAGTTCTAGGACCACCAGGGCTAAACAGAGAAAACCCCCAGGAAACCAACAAGCAAAAAGAGGGGGTTCTCTTGCTTCTACTTAAAAATCCAACCTAGAGCTCCCCCACCCCCTTGTGCTTTCTCGAACTTCCTCTCTAATGTGTATGTTAACTTTCTGCCTCTCTGAACATGATGAGTCTGTCTCTTCTCGCTCACTGCCTGACGGTGACCTGTTTACTTGTCTGTCACCTTCACTACCAGGTTGGGACTGTAATTTATTCTGTTTGCCTTCACGCCTCAAATAGGGTCTAGCCTAGAGTAGAGACTCGCAAGTCATGAAGTGGAACAGGTTTAGCACAAGTCTCTTAGATGCCACCTGGGAACTCTCATCCTTGTAAAAGCTTGTGGAAACCAGTGATTAGGGACAACCAAAGCAGGTTAGCCCCTCGGATCTCAGTGAGTCACTTTGCTTTACGAGGGTGGTATTGAAGGGGGTGCGACCCGGCTTATCCGGTACCTCCTATCATGTCGGATCACAGGCAACTCTAATTACAATTGACCCTCTTCCTGGGCCTGGGCTGCCTCATCCTCATCTTGTGTTTGTCAAGGCTTCCTCTAAGTTCGAGTAGAGCAAGATGGTTTGGAATTAGACATGAAGAGGCAGTGTTAGCTTGCAATTTCTTATGGACTGTGAAGTTTTGGAGTGGGAAGTTTGTCTTTCTGTGTTTCACTTTCTTCATCTATAAAGTGGGCATAAAATGGCCAGTGTGTGTGTGTGTGTGTGTGTGTGTGTGTGTGTGTGTGTGTTTATGTGTATGTATGAAATGACTCCTTGCATGTAAATGCTTAACCTTGACCTGGCACCACTGGGAATGTAAGGGTGGCTTTTGTGGTAACGAAGGAGGCAAGGCATTCATGTTGATATTTTTTTCTTTCTTTCTTTCTTTCTTTCTTTCTTTCTTTCTTTCTTTCTTTCTTTCTCTCTCTCTTTTCTTTCTTTCTCTCTTTCTTTCTCTCCTTTCTTCTTTCTTTCTTTCTTTCTTTCTTTCTTTCTTAAATATATATTTTAGGGGGCAAGGGAGAAAAATGAGAAGGGTCTCTTTGTAGTCCTGGCTGTCCTGGAGCTCTCTATATCCTCTGGGCTGGCCTCAGAGTCACAGAGATCCTCCTGCCTCTGCCTCTGAGTGCTGGGGTTAATGGCCTGTGGCATCAGACCTAGCTTTCATGCTGGTGTTCAGTCCTCAATTTAGATATCAATTCTACCGCACTACCACACAAAAGCAGGTCGGATTACCCACGGTGTCTACTTGATCTCTAAGGACTTCAATAGTTCTATCTGTAGCACTCATTGCAGTATTTTCAGCCTTGTGAGTAATGATAGGGACAGAGGCATAGACCACACGCAGCCCAAGGAATTCCCAATAAATCCAAATTCATTCTTGACTTCAATGCAAAAAGGAATTTCAGAATAAGCAATATTAAGCCAATTTGGAGTTCGATATTTTAACATAGATTGTTTTTCTGTTTGTTTGTTTTTGGAGACAAAGTTTCACTATAGTCCTGGTTGGCCTGGAACTCAGAGTTCCTGTCTCCACCTCCAGAATGCTGGGATTAAAGGTGTACACCACTCCACCCAGTTTAGCCTAGATTTTAAGACCAAGGATTAGGAGAATGAGAGGTGCTTGGGGAAAAAGACACACACACACCCAAGAGCATGGGTGTGAGTTATTCTGAGAGTCATATGTCATTGTCAGTACAATAATCTTATAGAGGATTTTGGTAGATTTTGAATTATATTTAAAGAGTTGCTATGAAACCTGATATCAAAACTGGTAGTGGCGGTAGAACACCGTAATCCCAGCACTTGGGAGGCAGAGGAAGGCAGATCTCTGAGTTTGAATCCAGCCTGGTCTACACAGTGAGTTCCAGGACAATCAGGCCTACACACACAGAGGAAACCCTATTTCAAAAAACCAAAGAGGGGGGGGGGGAGAAAGGGAGTAAGAGAGAGAAGGAGGGAGGAAGAAGGCAGTAGTCAGATGTGATAGCACACACCCTTAATCCCAGCACACTGTCTGGAAAAACTAAAACAAACAAAGAAACTTGAGATCAGAGTAGTTCCTCAGTGGCTGATAAGATCGTGAGGGTTAGGAAAGCAGGATAACTTCACTGTAAACATGTTAACAGTCTTGCTTGATGCACCAGAAAATACCCAAGATGTCCAATGTCATATCCATTCAGGTTGATTAATCTTGATTTATTGTTATTGTTATTATTTTTGTTGTTGTTGTTGTTGTTGTTTTTGATATTTATTGAGTTCTACATTTTCTCTGCTCCCCTTCCTGCCTCTCCCCTCCCTCCTTCAGCCCTTCCCCAAGGTCCCCATGCTCCCAATTTACTCAGTTGTCTTTTTCTACTTTCTACTTCCCATGTAGATTAGATCTATGTAAGTCTCTCTTAGTGTCCTCATTGTTGTCTAAGTTCTCTGGGATTGTGGTTTGTAGACTGGATTTCTTTGCTTTATGTTTAAAAACCACCTGTGAGTGAGTACATGTGATAATTGTCTTTCTGTGTCTGGATTACCTCACTCAAAATAATGTTTTATAGTTCTATCCATTTTTTTCTGCAAAATTCAAGCTGTCGTTACTTTTTTCTGCTGTGTAGTACTCCATTGTGTAAATGTACCACATTTTCCTTATCCATTCTTTGATCGAGGGGCATTTAGGTTGTTTCCAGGTTCTGGCTATGACAAACAAAGCTGCTATGAACATAGTTGAGCACATGTCCTTGTGACACGATTGAGCATCTTTTGGATATATACCCAAAAGGGTATTACTGGGTCTTGAGGAAGGTTGCTTCCTAATTTTCTGAGAAATCGTCACACTGACATCCAAAGGGATTGGACCAGCTTGCATTCCCACCAGCAATGCAGAAGTGGTCCCTTTCCCCCCACAACCTCTCCAGCATAAGTTATCATCAGTGTTTTTGATCTTGGCCATTCTTACAGGTGTAAGATGGAATCTCAGAGTTGTTTTGATTTACATTTCTTTGATAACTAAGGATGTTGAACATTTCCTTAAGTGTCTTTCAGTCATTTTAGATTCCTCTGTTGAGAGTTCTCTGTTTAGGTCTATACTCCAATTTCTTGAGTTTTTTGTATATTTTGGAGATCAGACCATGTGGGGTTAGTGAAGATCTTTTCCCATTCTGTAGGCTGTTGCTTTTGTCTTGTTGACTGTGTCCTTTGCTTTACAGAAGCTTTTCAGTTTCAGGAGGTCCCATTTATTAATTGTTTCTTTCAGTGTCTGTGCTGCTGGGGTTATATTTAGGAAGTGGTTCCCTGTGCCAATGTGTTCAAGTGTACTTTTCACTTTCTCTTCTATAAGGTTCAGTGTGGCTGACTTTATATTGAGGTCTTTGATCCATTTGGACTTGAGTTGTGTGCATGGTGATAGATATGGGTCTATTTTCATTTTTCTACATGTTGATATCCAGTTAGGCCAGCATCACTTGTTAAATATGTTTTCTTTTTCCATTTGAAATTTTTTGCTTCCTTGTCAAATATCAGGTGTTTGAAGATGTGTGGATTGATATCCAGGTCTTCTATTCAGTTCCTTTGGTCCTCCTGTCTGTTCTTATGCCAATACCAGGCTGTTTTCAGTACTGGAGCTCTGTAGTAGAGTTTGAAGTCAAGGATTGTGATGCCTCCAGAAGTCCTTTTATTGTACAGGATTGTTTTGGCTATCCTGGATTTTTTGCTTTTCTATATGAAGTTGAGAACCGTTCTTTTGAGGTCTTTGAAGAATTTTGCTGGGATTTTGATGGGCATTGCGTTGAATCTGTGATTTATTATTATTTTGACATAAAAATTTTAACATAAAAAATCTGTGTATGGGGGGCTGGAGAGATGGCTCAGTGGTTAAGAGCATTGCCCGCTCTTCCAAAGGTCCTGAGTTCAATTCCCGGCAACCACACGGTGGCTCACAACCATCTGTAATGAGGTCTGGTGCCCTCTTCTGGCCTGCAGACATACACACAGACAGAATATTGTATACATAATAAATAAATAAATATTAAAAAAAATCTGTGTGTGGAAGAAATATTATCTTGCTGTGCCAGCCTTTACAGCAAATCCTTGTTTCTTGGCTGGGAATAGCGTCCGTGAGATGCCTTTTCCTTCCCATGCCTTCACAATTTCCCTGTCTTCCTAACCTGCCTCAGTCTGACTTCTTTCCTCAGTTTAGAAAGTTCCCAGCCGGGCAGTGATGATGCATGCCTTTAATCCCAGAGACAGAGGCAGGTGGATCTCTGTGAGTTCGAGTCCAGCCTGGTCAACAGGAGCAAGTTTCAGGACATATGTTAAACAAAGCAGACAACAAACAAAACAGAAAAAAGCTGAAGACTCTGTTCTTTATTCTTCCCCATTGGTATCTTTGATTCTCAGTGTAGTTCCTGATACACATATAACTCAATCTTAATTATGTGTGCAAGAATTAATGGAGGAGCCAGCAAAGCTTTCCCAACTCCACCAGCACCAGAGAGCTGAACATGGTGTGCTCGTGTGTGCACGCTTGCTGACATGTGCGAGTTTTGTGTGCATGTGTCCCTGTGCATACGTGCTCTGGGATTTGCTCGGGGATGCCAGATGTGAACAGCTGGAAGACAGTGATGGAGCAGGGCGCTGGTAGGGCGTGCTGCCCGAGGATAAGGAAGAATTGAGAGCAGATGAGAATATTGTAGGGGCCTTGAGGTCGGGAGGTCTAATGGGAATAGTTTACACAGTTCTGCTTTGGAAAGCAAAAGCAAGCTGTGTCAACCAGCCAGTCAGCAAGAATTGCTTTCTGGGGCATAGAGCCTTGTGAAGACTCTGAAACGTCCCCCCCTTCTTTCCTTTCCGTTTCTTTCCTTTCCTTTCTTTTTCTTTTCTTTTCTTTTCTTCCTTTTTTATTTTTTTAAAAATAATTTATTTATTTATTATGTATACAATATTCTGTCTGTGTGTATGTCTACAGGCCAGAAGAGGGCACCAGACCTCATTACAGATGGTTGTGAGCCACCATGTGGGTGCTGGGAATTGAACTCAGGACCTTTGGAAGAGCAGGCAGGTGCTTTTAACCTCTGAGCCATCTCTCCAGCCCCCCTTTTTTTTATTTTTTAAAGCAGGATATTAAAAAGAAAAAAAAAACACCTTTTCAAAATTCTTTCCAACTACGGCACCAACTGTCTGCTACTTCCTCGGCAGAAACCTATGCCTGCCAGTCAGGAAAGGACCAGAACTGAAGTCTGGGCCCCTCAGGAGGTTGTCAGCTGAGTAGAGGAGTGGGCAGCATGCCGGTCAGCTAGAATGACACTGATCAGTGTGGGGGACACAGGAATTACTGGATCACTGACAGCTGCTGTTCCAGTCAGGACAACTAGCAACTCCATCTCTAGGCTAACTGGTTCTAGCGCAGCTGGTACTGTTAAGACCAAGATTTCCTCGATTGACTGCAACTTTGTATCAATTGACATTTTGACCCAGGATGTCACAGCCCCAGGCCTGGGCCCATAACAAGTGGTTGGCTGGCATATCTCTCTCAGTAACACTGAGAGTCTGGGCTTTGGGCTCTCCTACTTAAATAAGTCCCTGGGCTTTGCAATCCAAATCTAGCAAAGGGGAATTCCGATTCGACCTGTCTGTCTGTCTGTCTATCTAATTGTGTGTGTGTGTGTGTGTGTGTGTGTGTGTGTGTGTGTGTGTGTGAACAAACATGAGTTCAGGTGCCTGCAAAGGCCAGAAGGGTGTTGGACTTCATGAAGCTGGAGTCACAGGTGTGTGTGAACCACCTTACATGGGTGCCAGGAACGTCATAACTCAGGTCCTCTGAAAGAGTAGTGTGCTCTCTTATCTACTGAGCCTTTATTTGTCTTTTTGCCTATGAGTACGGACCTATCATTTGCCAGGTGCTATTGTGTGAGCTTAGGAACTGGTAGGATTTCTGCTTCAAAGAGCCCTGCAGAAAAGGCAGATGGTTGTAGTTTATGATAAAAGCTGGTAAGAAAGTCAGCATGGTAGAGAGACGGGGAGGGGGAGTGACTTGGGAAGTTTGAGAGAACTGAGGAAAGGGCACAGCAGAATCTTTCTGGGAGGGAGAGCAAGGGCCAAGGCCCTGAGGCATGCTGGGAGAGATGGGAAGCTAGCCTGTGTGCTTGAGTGGAGGGAGTAAGGGGAGATGAGTCAGAGAGGCTGGTGGGATCCAGCTCACGCAGGGCCTAGGAGGCTACCAAGCAGACCTTAGATTCCATTGTAAAAGCAATTCAAAGCCACTGGAGGGTTTCAAGTGGACTGTGAAGGCGTGTATAAGCCATATAAAAAGACTTTGGACTTTGTCCAAGGAACAGCCACCCAGCAAATATTTCAAAGGATGTTGGGATTAAAAGTGCATTGCAGGAAAGCTTGCTCTGGGTATGGTAAAGACAGCAGCTTGGCAGCAGTGAGGATCAGAGCCAAGTAGAGAGAAGACATGGTAGTGATGGAATTACCAAATGAAGTAAGAACGATTGCATTAACCTCAGTAGCCATGGCCAACTTCCTTATTAAGGAGCTCCCATCACCTCCCTAGGTGACGTCTTCAGCACAGACATTAGGCGTTGGTGTAAGTTTGCTTCCAATTAACATTTAACTAGCAAATTGACCAGCTTAAATGCAAACTAGACTGTCCACCCACAGTGCTGCCCTGGTGTGGACCTGTGGCTTCCTAATCTTGTTTGCTTTTTAGCTTTTTACCTTCATGCCTGCTGGTGCTCCACATGAATGAATTTCCAACAGACTTGGAGTGATTCCTATCTGGAACCGAACAAATGGCTAAGCCCCGTTGGGAATTTCTACTATCAGAATTACCCAAAGACTCTTGCACAAGGTGTACTAGTCTGCCAAATAGCCTTATTCCTCTTCCACAGGGGCTGACCTGTTCATTATCTGAGACCCTGCCAGTCACTTCCGACTGTATCAATATCAAAGATCAACTAACAATGATGAGAGGAATTTAATGAGCACCTACTGTATACTATATGTTGGGTACAGGGCTGAGCGTCTTACATGCATTCTCTAATTTTAGCCTTCTGTGACTATGTGCCATAGGTTTTTTCTTTTATTTATCATTTGATGTATGTTCTGTGTGTTTTGCTTGTGTGAGTTTATGTGTTCCACATGCATGCAGGAGCCTGGAGAGACCAGAGCCCCTGAAAGTGCAGTCGCAAGTGGCTGTCAGTGGCCATGTGGGTTCTGGAGACCAAACTCAGGTCTCTGCTAAAGCAGTGAGTGCTCTTGACTTTTGAACCATCTCTCCAAACCCAAGTTATCCTCTTAATTTTATCCGATTTATTATTTTAGTTTTGAGGCAGGACCTCACTCTGTACCCCTTTACTGGCCTGGAGCTTGCTTTAAAGGCCAGACTGTCCGCCAGCTCACAGAGATCCACCTGCCTCTGTCTCCACAGTCCAGGGATTAAAGGGATAAAGTCAGACCCAATGTGCTCGTTTGCAGTGCTTTTATTAGTGCTTGTTAATTACACAAAACAGCAGATTTCACTGTGACTGTTTCTTAATGTGTGCTCCATACTTTAAACCTATTCACCCCCATTACTCTCCATTCCCCATGCCTCCTAGAGCCCTTCCTCTTCCCTGGCCATCTCTTTTTCTAATTTAATGTTGCCTCTTTTTCCAGGCCAAACACAATTCAGCTTTTTTTAAAAATTCATTTTACATACTAACCACAGTTCCTCCTCCCTCCCCTCCTCCCGTTGTCCCCACCTCCCTCCACCACAACCAATTCACTCCTCAGAGAGGGTATGGCCTCCCATGGGGAGTTAACTAAGCCTGGCACATCCAGTTGAGGCAGGACCAAGTTCCTCCCCACTGCATCAAGGCTGAGCAAGGCATCTCACCATAGGGAATAGGTTCCGAAGAGTCAATTCATGCACCAGGGATAGGTCCTGGTCCCACTGCCAGGAGTCCCGCAAACAGACCAAGTCACACAACTGTCACCCACTTGCAGATGGCCTAGTTTGTTATCATGCAGGGCCCCTAGCTGTCAGTCCAGAGTCCATGAGCTCCCACTAGCTCAGGTCAGTTTCTGTTTCTGTCGGTTTCCCCAACATGATCTTTGCCCCCATCCCCTTGCTCATATGATCCTTCCTTCCTCTCTTCTTCTGGACTTCAGGAGCTTGGCCCAGTGCTTGGCTGTGGATTTCTACATCTGTTTCCATAGAAGAGAAAGAGGGAAGTAGCCTTGAGTGTACTAGCACAGGAGACCACTTCCTAAATACAACTCCAGCAGCACAGACACTGAAAGCAACAATTAATAAATGGGACCTCCCGAAACTGAGAAGCTTCTGTAAGGCAAAGGACACTGTCACTAAGACAAAACGACAGTCTAAGAATGGGAAAAGATCTTCACCAACCCCACATCTGACAGAGGGCTGATCTCCAAAATATATATAGAACTCAAGAAACTAGACATCAAAATACCAAATAATCCAATTAAAAAATGGGGTACAGTGTAAACAGAGAATTTTCAACAAAAGAACCAAATGATCAAAAGACACTGAAGGAACTGCTCAGCATTCTTGGTCATCAGGGAAATGTAAATCAAAACGACTCTGAGATACCATCTTACACCAGTCAGTATGGCTAAGATCAAAAACACTGATGACAGTTTATGTTGGAGAGGATATGGAGTAAGGGGGACACTCCTCCATTGCTGGGGGGAGTGCAAACTTGTTCAGTCACCTTGGAAATCAATATGACGATTTTTCAGAACTGTTGGGAATCAATCTACCTCAAGACCCAACAATACCATTCTTGGGCATGTACCCAAAGCATGCTCAATCATACCACAAGGACATGTGCTCAGCTATGTTCATAGTAACATTATTTGTAATAGAACCTGGAAACAACCTAGATGCTCCTCAACCGAAGAATGGATAAAGAAAATGTGGTACATTTACACAATGGAGTACTACTCTGTGATAAAAAAAACAATGACATCTTGAAATTTTCAGGCAAGTGGATGGAACTGGAAAAAAAAATCATCCTGAGTGAGGTAACACTATTCAGCTTTTAAAATGATACTTTTCAGTCAGGCGGTGGTGGCGCACACCTTTAATCCTAGCACTTGGTAGGCAGAGGCAGGCGGATCTCTGTGAGTTCGAGGCCAGCCAGGTCTACAAGAGCTAGTTCCAGGACAGGCTCCAAAGCTACACAGAGAAGCCCTTTTCGTAGTCATGGAGTTTCAGGGCAGAAGTGAACAAACAATAATAGCACAACTTTCAAACTTCCTCCCCAGATGAGCAACCAAACTCCAAAAGCCACCATGAAACCCCATGAACTTGTTTCACTCTGTTTGGCATGTATGGATGTTTTAGCTGCATACATGTACACCACATTTGTGCCTGTTGGATCTCCTGAAGTTGGATCTGTAGACGGTGCTGATTTACCATATGGGTGCTGGGAAATGAACCCAGGTCCTCTGCAAGAGAAAGAAGTATTCTTAAGTGCTGAGCTATCGCTCCACCCCCACCATGTAACGTGAATAATAAAAACCCAGAGACAGATATTGGGATTCAACTTGAAGATCAGAAAAGCAAAGCAATCAACCACTAGAGAGACCTTTCACCTCTACCAAATCTTCAGACCAAAGGGGCAAGATCCTGTCTCCATGAATCCTTAAGCTCCACACTCCGATGAGTTCCTGTCTCTTCCCCTTTATATTCTTCTCTCTGCCCAGCTATATTGCTCCCGTCTCCACCTCCCCAGTGTTGGGATTAAAGGTGTGTGATCCCAAGTGCTGGGAACACGTGAGCTCTTGTTTCTTTTAGACAGACTCCAGTGTGTCCTTGAACTCACAGAGATCCTTCTGTCTAAAGGTGTGTGCCTTCATTTTCTTGCCTATGTGGCTGATTAGTGTGGCTGCTTTGCCCTCTGATCTTCAGGCAAGCTTTATTATTTTAAAAAACAGGTAATATACCCAACCCCTGACCCTGTTCCACAAAGTCTTCCTTGATGCTCTGAACAGTGAAAGTTTAGACAGAGGGCTGACACTGCACACTGAACATGTCCTGAGATAACCCTGAACTTTAGAAAATGAAGTGAAAATGAAATGTCATAATTATCATCCTGAAGTTTCAGAATCCAGAAAGGAATCCTAACTATGCATGGTGGCACTTGTCTTTAGTCCCAGGACTCAGGAGACAGAAGTTGGTGGATCTCTGAAAGTTCGAGGACAGCCTGGTCTGCATAGTGAGCTCTAGGACAGCCAGAACTACATAGAGCAACCCTGTTTCAATGCCCCCCCCGAAAAAAAGCAAGAAAAGGAATCCTGTTTGAATTGGCAGGATAGCTCAGCAGGTAAAGGCACCCGCTACCAAAGTTGATGACCTAAGTTTAAATTATTTTTTATTTATTTATTTACTTTTTTTGTTTTGTTTTGTTTTTTTGAGACTAAGTTTTTCTGTGTAGTCCTGGCTGTCCTGGAACTAGCTCTTGTAGACCAAGCTGGCCTTGAACTCACAGAGATCCGCGTGCCTCTGCCTCCCGAGTGCTGAAATTAAAAGTGTGCACCACTACTGCCTGGCTCTAAATTTAAACTCTTGGGACCCAATGGTAGAAGGAGAGAACGGAACTCCAGAAGTTGCCTTTGACTTCCACACATGTGCTGTCAGAAATAAATGATGTAAAAATAGAAAAGATGGAACACTACTTTAAAATCTCCCTCCTCACCCCTCCCTGACTCTCTTTTCTTTCAACTTATAAAGCAGAGGCTGACCTTGAACTTGCTATGTAGTCAAAGATGACCTTGAACAGACTCTTCTATGACCTGAGCTTGGGGTTGCAGGGTGGCATCACCGTTTTGGGCTGAAAGAAATTCATTTTCAGATGTTTTTTTTCTATTTTTATAGTCAAATGGAAGTTACCATCTGGATATTGACAGATTGCTGTGGTTTGATCGTGGGTTGGCCTCTCTGAGATTTACATTCTAAGTTTGTCCCAGTGTAACAAGAATCTTCTAGAGGTAGTCAGATCATTAATAGGGTTAATGGCTTTCTCCTGGGCCTGGGTTAATTCTCACAGCATCAGTTACTGAAGAATCGGTGGTCACAAAGCATTGTTGTCCTCTTGTCTGGCTTTTCCATCCAACAAGACCCACTGATGGTTCTTTCCAATTGCGTTTGGATGCAGAGTGAGGTCTTGAACAGATAGAGCCCAGATAGAGCCACCCCATGCTGGACTTCAAGCCTCGAGAACCATAAGCTACATATGTCTCTACTCTTCGTAAATCTCCCCAGGCTCGGTTACTCTGTTATGCTAATAAAGAATGTACTAAGATTGAGACTTAGTTCGCTAAGAGGCACACAGGTGAGAGGCCATACAGCCTCAGACTCTAAATGAAGCCCGGGCTGCTATCCTAGGCCCTGAGTAAGATGTTAGGAGGGAAAAGGACAGTTGAGATCTGTTTAGATCATATGTCACTCGGATGCTTGCTAAGTGGCCTTTCAAGCCCGTTGGTTTCTAGAATAACTCTGCATCACCATAAAGTCCTATTTTCACTCAAGTTGGCCTGAGGAGACTCTGTTCCTACCATGCTACGTTGCCTTGATTCAACCCTTGAAGGAAGTTAGGAGGATTTTTATATTCTGGAGGTGTCATGGGAGAAACAAGTGTGGATGTCAGGGATAGTGGCTCTTGGTCACTTATTAACCCATGATTAATTCAAATGTATCTGGCACAGTTCTTTAGGCTGTAACTTCTGTGATGAATAAGGCAAATGGGAGTGGTTGAACTTATGGGTTCTTGTCATCATATAGCTTACCAACCAGCTAGACTCAGTTACTAGTTGAATGAAGACCTTACTTAATTGGGGCTTTGTTTTTCATCTGGGAAATATCATTTTTTTTTCAAGACAAGGTTTCTCTGTAGCTTTGGTGCCTGTCCTGGAACTAGCTCTTGTAGACCAGGCTGACCTCGAACTCACAAAGGTCCGCTTGCAACTGCCTCCCGAGTGCTGGGATTAAAGGCGTGCGCCACTACTGTCCGGTTGGGAAATATCATTTTTCAGAGTTGGAGAGATGATTGAATGGTACTCATGTGCGTGCGTGCGCGTGCATGCCTATATGTGTGTGTCACATGGCACATGAAAGAGCCTTAATTACTTGAATTTCTTTTCCCTGTTTTCTTGTGAATGTGTATGTGCATGCATGTGTCCACACTCTCAATTTCACGTGTGTGAACGTGGGCACACGTGCGGACGTCAAAGGACAACCTTGGGTGTTGCTTCACCTTCCACCAATTCAGCACAGTGTGGAACAAACCAAGTGATGAACGGACGCTTGAAAGAAATCCCACACTAGCTCAGAAATGAGAAATGGATATTTATTTGGGGGTAAACTCACAAATCAGAATCCTCTGCTTGACCGGTTCCATGCCCCAGTAGGCGGGTAATCACAAGCTGCCGGTCTTCCTATAGCACCACAGTCTCTTCATTGTTATTTTCTGCTCACACCAGGCCAGCAGGCTCACAAGTGTGTGGAGATTTGCCCGTCTCTGCCTCCCACCTCTCGATGGGATTGCAGAGAGCACTCCGGCACCTTGCTTCATGGGGTTCTGGGAGTTCACACTCAGGTCTTGCATAGGAAGTGCTTTTACCCACTGAGTCATTTCTCCCACCTCTTTCCTGTTTTCAGCAGGAATTAGGATTTGGAGTTGTGGGATGCTCTGCTGGGGAGCTGTCCCGTGCTTTGTAAGATGTTTAGAACACCCTGACTTGTACCCACTAGATAGCAATAACACTGCCCTCCCCCACTCAGAGTTGTGACAAATGAAAAAAAAAAATGATTCTACGTATATGAAAAAGGCCTCGAGCTTGTGGGAATCACCAATTTAGATAAAAGGGCAGAAAATCCTGCCTTCAATTGCAGACTTAACACTTAGCTCGCACTCGCTTGCCCACATATCTGCTCCTCTGTTGTTGTTGTGGCTTTTAGGACAGTCTCGAAGTCCAGACACGGCTATCATTAAGAATGGCCTTGAACTCCAGATCGGCCAGCTTCCAAGTCCTGAGTACTGGGATCACAGTCAGGAGGCACCACGCCTGACTTCCCACTAGGTTTTTATTCCTGAAGCTACATGGCATGGGGAGGAAAGTGGAGACCAGTGCCAATTTTGCAACGCAAGAATTGCGCAAAGGACAATCTGTACAGTTCCCGCCCTCCTTCCTTCTGGAGGCCAAGTCCTGCCACACCCTCTTAATTACCTCCAATGAGTTCAGTTGAGCAGGTCCATTGAGCCACGCTGGCTTAAAAAGCAACAGGCTTAGCCAGCTTTGATTAGTGCAAAGTTCTTTCCCGTGTTCCTTCTGCTGGGGGGCCACACTTGTAGGCTGAAGGTCATGGCTTGGTAGTGCTTAGCTGCGGCCACTAGCTAGGTAGTTGGTGCTTGAGAGAGAGGGGTGTTCTGATTGAGAGGCTTCTGTCTAGGAGACTACGGGAGTGGATAGGGACGGGCCTTGCCATCTCACTTGAGTAGAAGTTGAGTCTGCGTGGCAAGAATCTTAACCTTAGATGTGATACAGAACTATAAAAATGCCTTAGTTCTCTCAATGGACATCATTTATGCTGTATGCAATACTGAGAAAACTTTTTTTTTTCCAAGTCACACCATGCTGCCTGTTCTATTTTGCTTTCTGTGACTGGGATAAAACACTGGCCCAAACCTACTTGCCTCGGAAGAAAGGGCTTAACCGGCTTCTGGGTTACAGTTCACCGTGGAGGAAAGGCAGGGCAGAAACTCACGTTAGGAACCTAGAGGCAGGAATGTAGCAAAGACTATGAAGGAACACTGCTTACTAGGTGCTCTCGAGCTCGCGCACGCGCGTTCAGCTATCTTTTTAAGGTAACCTAGACCCATCTGCCTGGGAATGACTCCACCCACAGTGGGCTGGGCTCCCCTACATCAGTCAGCATTCAAGAAAATGCCCCTTAGACACGCCAACGGGACAATCTGCTAGAGGCGATTCTCAGCTGAAATTGTTCTTCCTAAATGGGGTCAGGTTGACAGCTGAAGTTTATCTATGACACTGCCCAGGAAGGCTTGGCTTTCTTAGCATAAACCATCCTCCTACCTCAGCCTCCTGAGTATCCGTGAGGTAGGCAAACGTTTCCACACTGGATTCCGCTGGTTTAAATGGAATGCTAGTGATCAAATGCTAATAACTGCATAGGGGCAGGGGAACTTTCTCATGGCATTCCCCTAACAGGCCTGAGACAGTACTGTGTGGCTCTCTGACCCCCTGTTTCACCATATTCTACCCTGGATAGGCTCCAAAGCTACAGAGAAACCCTGTCTTGAGAAACAAACAAAAAAAAAAGAGAAGGGATTAAGAGATCAGACATGCATAGACACAGAGGCGTGAGCGCCTGTCTTTTGCTACCTCAAGACTGTCACGAAGAATGACATCACTCACTGGCTGAGACCTTTGCACCTTGGATCTCAAGAGCCCTGACCTAAACAAACCTCTTTCATTTATAAAGTAGCCTTTCTCAGGTGTTCTGCTGTAGTAATGATAAATCAATTAACAACTGACCCCTACGGTCCACAGAAGCGTGTAACCAGGAAATTTCCTTCTTCTGTCTACATGATTGGCTGAGGACAGTGGTAGGAGCCGAAACTTAGGCTTGTTGGTTCACCTTGCCCCGGAGATGGTCAGCTCTGGAAGTGTAATCTCCTTAATTTTGTCTTTCTTTTCGTTTCTGTTTTTTAAGACAGGGTTTCTCTGGGTAGCTTTGGCTGTGCTTAAACTCACTATGTAGACCAGGTTGGCCATGAATTCAGAGATCCATCTGACTCTACCTCCCGAGTACCAGGATTAAAGGTGTGAGCCACCACTGCCCGGCCCTTCACTTTTAAGTTTTCACATTTATTTATTTGTTTGTTTGTTTGTTTATTCATTCATTCATTCATTCATTCTCTTTGTGTGTGTGTGTGTGAGAGAGAGAGAGAGAGAGAGAGCGAGAGAGAGAGCGCATGCACCACAGTGAGCTTGTAGCGGTCAGAGGACAACCTGTGGGGGTTGGTTCTTTCTCTATGGGGGCCTTGGGAATGAAACCAGGTCATCAGGCTCGGTGGCAGGCACCTTTACCCACTGAACCATCTCACCAGTTACTTTCCTTTGCCCTGACTAACACCATTACCAAAGCAACTTAGGAAGGAAAAGGGTTCACGGTTCCAGAGGGATAGAATCCATGACAGCAGGGAAGGCCTGGCGTGGCAGGATCAGGAAGCCAGTTGGTCACCTTTTCACACCCACAGAAGAAGCAGGGAGAGGTGGGAGTGTGAGGATATAAACCATCAAAGCCCGCATCAATGGTGTATTTCCTCCGTCAGAACTCTACCTCCTATGGACCACAAAGTGTGCACTAACTAGGGACCAAGTGTTCCAATCCATGAACTTGTAGGGGACTTTCTCATCTCCCAATACCGCCTTTCACTTTGTTACTCCAAGGCATGTCCGACCTACAGTCTAGATAGCTATGAGTGTGACCCAACACAAAATCACAACTTAAAACATTATGAGTTTTTTGTTTGTTTGTTTGTTTTTGGGCAGGATGGTGGTGGTGCACATCTTTAATCCCAGCACTTGAGAGGCAGAGGCAGGCTGATCTCTGTTAGTTCGAGGCCAGCCTGGTCTACAAAGAGAGTTCCAGGACAGCCAGAGTTGTTACTCTTGAAAACAAAACAAGCCAACAAAACAAAATCTCTCTCTGTGTGTGATTTTTTTCCTTGTAACTCAAGTGCACAATTCTTATGTGTGAACTTTGACATGACAATGTCATGTCATAATGCCTGAGTGTGCCTTCAACAGGTATCATCAAGATGAAAACATGACAAGAGACCCATGTGTTTGAGCTGGCAACATAGCTTAGTAAGTAAAAGCTCTCATAGCCTGAATTTGACCCCAGGACACATGGTGGAAGGAGAGAACTGACTACTGAAAGCTATCTTTGATCTCCTTTCATGCAACATGGCACATGCATGTGTGTGGGGTGGACACACACACACACACACACACACACACAGTTAAAAAAAAAGGCCCACATTCTTACTATAATTCAAAGGCTTTTTTCCCTCCTTTTGTTTTTTTAAAGGTTTTTGCATTTTTATTTTATGTGTACGTGTGCCTTTTATGTATGTATGTATGTATGTGCATTATGTACCTGATATGGGAGTTCAGCCAGTCACATTCTGTTCGTGGGGCGTGTTGCCCTAAGGCAAAAGTTTACCTATAAACCTGGAGGGTGCACTTCCCTGCCCTCTCTCGCGTTCCGGACGGGTGGGATTCTGTGTAAGTTTTTCCTTCTGTTTTATTAAAGCTGTATCTTTTATATTGGTATTTGTGAGTAATTGTTTTTAGAAAATTGTATTGGTGTTGATTCTTGTACATTGATATATTGAATATTGTATGTGAGTATGCTTCTACCTCTGTTTATATTGATATATATATACATATATTTACATTTCTACCTCTGATTAAGATATTTAAGTAATGATACACATTGTTTACATTTGGAGGTCATTGTCCTCACTCATTGCACAGTTGTTCATTCTCTTAGTCTTCAAGTTAGATAGATAAAAATCAATAGTCATATATGTTTGTTATATTTATATTTAGGCTAATCAGGTTATTTAGGTGCATAGAGATCATACTTAGTATAGATAGTATAATCTTCAACCTCTTTGAAGAGCTGTAGAAAATGGCCTTTAATCTAACTCATAGTTCTATAGTAGTGAGACACAATCACTCCTGGCATCACCGCTCTACTCCCAAGAGAACGCTGAGCACCAAAGACACTCCACATGGAGCTTGTCTTCTTCCTGGCAGAACTGGCCTTTGGGCAAAGAAAAAGCCCATACCTCAACCACTGACAGAATTACAGGATATCCGTAAATGGATAAAAAGCAGGATTGTCTTATCTTGCCAAGACAGGGTGAGAGAGTTCTAAAAGGTTTCTTGCCTTTGAAAAATGGCATGTCAGTTACATCAGGCCTTAGACAAAGTTGGTTGACTCAACATTGCAAACGAGACTTTGGGTGATTGCCCAGGTATTCAGTTGTCTCTTCCATTTGTTGCACATTTCGGAAGTTTCCCGCTTGTACTTCTGGGCTGCTTGAGTAAAATTATTTCCCTTCTCAGATCTTTGATGGAGTTGAAGATTAGATAGTTGTAGTTACCATCTACATTATTTAGACTCCTTGAAATAGAATGTTTAGTAAAACTTTTGTTATATGTTTCTTGCTTAATATTGTTTGTTGTTTGTAACTTTATATTTATTATTTGTTTCTATTGTATAGTTGTATTTGATTTTGTTCTGTCTTATTTTTGAAAAAAGGGGGAGATGATAGGGGAGTTTAGCCAATCACATTCTGTTCGTGGGGCGTGTTGCCCTAAGGCAAAAGTTTACCTATAAACCTGGTGGGTGCGCTTCCCCACCCTTTCTCTGGCCTGAATCCAGCGTTCCGGACGGGTGGGATTCTGTGTAAGTTTTTCCTTCTGTTTTATTAAAGCTGTATCTTATGTAAGATAGTCTGGGGACCTTTCATTACCGATTGCACTGCGTCTTCATGTACTGGTAGACGGGAGAAGAGGACATAGAATCCACTGGAATAGGAGTTACAAAGGTTGTGAGTCACAGTGTGCACCCTGGGAATCAAACCTGGGTCCTTTGGAAGAGCAACCAGTACTCATAACCACCTGAGACGTTTCTTCAGCCTCCACCCTCCCTCCCTCCTTTCCTCCCTTCTTCCATTTTAAACAGGGTTTCACGCAGCCCAGGCTACTAACCTCAAATTCATACTCAAGGATGACCTTAAATTTCTGATCCTCCAGCCTCCACCTTCGGGAGATACACACACACACACACACACACACACACACACACATCACACATACACGCACACACGACATGTAAAACCAAGAGAATTCCGAGTTACAGATCTAACTTTCTGAAACTAGAGTGAAAGACGAAGGCTGCTAGGATTGGGGGTGATGGGTGTCATGAGATCAGGGGTCTCAAACCCTGTCCTGGCAGGAACTGGTGTGGGAGAATTGTCTGTATTCTGTCAATCATATTTTAATAAAACGCTGATTGGCCAGGCAGGCAGTATAGGCAGGAAAGCCAGACAGGAAGTAGAGGTGGAGCAAAGAGACCGGGAGTATTCTAGGAAGCTCCCTCTGCCAGTTCTGCCCAGACCACCGAAGAGACATCATGTAACCTGCCCAGCTGAAAAAGGTACTGAGCCGTGTGGCTAACATAGATCAGGATAATGAGGTAATATATGTTATAAGAGCTAATAAGTAGCCAGAGCTAAGGGCCAATCAGTTTATAATCTTAAGGAGTCTGTGTGATTTCTTTGGGAATCAGTTTATAACCTAATGCAGACTCTGTATTATTTTCTTTGGGAATTGCTGGTTGTGGGGTACCAGGAGGGACAGAAACCCCAACAAGCCGGCCCCTTCGTGTTACAAGGAACCATCCTCTGCCTCACAGTGTGAAGTCTGAAGAGATTTCCTGTCTGGACAGGCTGTCATTAGGCACCCCTTTGGTCTGCTCAGGTTGCTCTAGGAGGCAGATATAGACCAAAGAGAGGCGGTCAGAGAAATATGCTAAGGCCATTTTTGCTAATGATTACTGGAGGAAGAAGAGGAGAACTCCTAGGTGGTCCTGGCAGCCCCAACATGAGCTGTTGGTGGAAGACGGACTTGCCTGGATAGATTTGCTGCATCCCTGGGAATGGCGGCAGATGAACTGACCACGTTTTAGTCATGGTTTTGTCTCTGAGACAGTAAAACCTGACACAGACAACTTAAAGGGAGGGACTGATTATTCTGACACTTTTCTGTTGCTTTGATCGAGACACAATGGCCTGAAACGACGTGTAGAGTTTATTTTGGCTCAAGGCTACAGAGAGCTGAGTCCATCAAGGTGGGGAGGCTCAGTGGCAGCTGGTTGGAAAGAACAGGGAGCTGAAGGAACACATCATTACCACAAGCGTGACACGGGGAGGGTCCACTGGGAGTGGCTCAAGGCTTTAAATCCTCAGTCCACCTTCAGTGACAAACTTCCTTTTGTAAGGCTTAACCTCCTAAGCCTCCCCAGTCACATCAACCAGGGGCCAAGTGTTCAGATTTCCGAGCCTAGGGGACATTTCTCATTTAAATCACTCTACCCACTTTTCATTCTTTTTCTATTTTGAAAACTTAATTCTGCTTTTTCTCTTTTTTTTCTTTTCAAGACAGGGTTTTTTTTTCTGTGTAACAGCCCTGGCTGTTCCGGAACTCACTCTGTAGACCAGGCTGGACTCAAACTCACAGAGATCCTCCTGCCTCTGGCTCCTGAGTGTGAGGATTAATGGTATGCTCCACTCCTCTAGGCTAAGTTGAAGGTTTCTAATAATTTATTTTTTATTTTTAAGTGCACTGGTATTTTGCCTGCATGTATGTCTGTTTGAGAGTATCGGATCCTCTGGAACTGGAGAGACAGACAGCTGTGAGCTGCATGTGGGTTCTGGGAATTGAACCCTGGCCCTCTGGAAGAGTAGTCATTGCTCTTAACCACTGAGTCATCTCTCTCTCCCCTTGATTCCATGTTAAATGTTTGAAAACTACAAATGAGGAGCAATTACATGAAAATATAACCATCTACAATTGATTCCCAGGACCCGTATAATAGAAAGAGAGGCCTGACTCCCACACATTGTCCCCAGACCTCCACACACGTGCCCTGGCATGCATATGCCACCACACATAGGCACACACATACAGGGCAGTGAGCTGACCATGGAGGACAAGAACAACACCCTCAGTAGCGGAGCTGGCGGGCTTACGTTTGGCCTAGCTCATTTGCAAAGGCCTTGGCCAAAGTAGACGCGGGAGCCTTGTATGCAAAACTGGGCTGGAGACACAAATGCTGGAGGTCCTGCCTCGTTCCCACGACTGCCCAGCTAGGAAGAAAGTAGAAGTACGGGAAGAGGAAAGAATGAAGCATGTCGTGCACCCCTCCTTCCCCGCCACGACAGGATTTCTCTGTCCTGGAACTCACTCTATCAACTAGGCTGGTCTTGAACTCACAGAGTGCTGGGGCTAAAGGCAGGCACCACCACTGTCCGTCAGGCTATGGCTTTTTAACTTAACCTCTTTGTTCAAAACAAGCTCAATTCAGGGAAAATATAAAGAGGGAAGAGGTTCTCTTGAAGACACGAGGTTATGAAAACTTTCTCTTTCTCCCCCGCACACGCTTTCAACTTGCCGTGGTATTTATTTGCTATTTCATGTGGTTCTAAATAAGGGTAAATTAAAATTTTAAATCAGGATGAAGCTCTCTGTTCATCTTTATCTCCTGCCCTGCCAGTTTGAGCCGCAAATATCAAAGCCTTTAACGGGGATGTGGAGTCAAAATTATACAATTGGAATTATTGTGTCTCACTCCCAGAAGGTGCCTCAAGCTTGCCAAAAGATATGAGCGTAAGCCAGGCTCTGGAAGGGTGGAAGAGAGGGTCCCCCGGGCAGGAGGATATGCTGAGCTCCACCATGCTGAGGGTTCCCTGCCTGAGTCAGCTGCTCCAACCCACAGGAGAGGGTAAACTTGGGATGATTGCAGCCTCTGTTGCTGGTTGTCTGGACACAGGACTTGGGTGGGGAAAGGCTTCTTCCTATCACAAAGTCAGCCAAATGTGCCCTGCTCCTGCTTGCCAGGGGCACTCACCACTCACCAACTGCGTGTCCTGAGGAATGGCCATACCCACCCTTGACCCCCTCAACTCCCTTGTGCTCACATACTGGCTGCTGCCAAGGGAGAAGGGCAGCGGCTGCCACTGGACAGGGCAGGGAGAGAGAGAGGTAGGCAGAATGGGGGGTGTTGGAGAAGGGGGGGGGAAGGAAATTAATTTTGTCCATTCTTCGAAGGTACATCTGATGGCCTCATTTGGTGAAGGCTTTGGTGCTAGAAGAGTCTGAGGTGTGCGGAGCCTGGCATGGTAAGCTAGGAAGCATGCTCGTATTTGCCCACGTGTATGTGGCTCAGTACCTTGCCTTTAAGCTACCAGGAATTCTTCACTCCAATGCCTCCCTCAGATCACAAGCACTTCCAACAGACTTCATATCCTCAGCTACAGTTTTAAATGTTGTTATTGCTGTTTTCCCCCTGGGGCTTGAAACCAGGAACTCTTACATGCGAGGCAAACACTCTACTACTGAGCTACATCCCTACACCGCCAAGTTTCCCATCTAAACGCTGTGCAGTTTGACCAGGTTCCTACATTTTTAAAAGTTTATTATGAATACAGTATTCTGCCTGCATGTGTGCCTGCAGGCCAGAAGAGGGCATTAGATCTCGTCAAAGATAGTTGTCAGCCACTATGTGGTTGCTGGGAATTGAACTCAGGACCGCTGGAAGAACAGTCAGTGCTCTTAACCGCTGAGCCATCTCTCCAGCCCCTGAATCCATCTTTTATAGTTAGGGCACGAAGCATTAGGTCTGAACAAAGGAATTTTTATGATCTTACCCTGACCCGTGGGTCAGTCATTGTAGACCCTAAGGAGGTGAGTGAGTTCTAACATCAATGGGTAACTAGAGAGCTATCATGAAATATGTTTTAGAGTAGATTACAGCGAAAGTCACTAATTCCTAGAAAACAGTTGTCTTTAGCAATTAGTCAGAAAAGGGACTGCTAGTAACACTAGAAGGTTAGTAAATTAGAATTAATTGGTTCTCAGCCTGAGAACTTAGAAGATAGCAGAAAGCTTTTCACACTATCTCAAGGTAAAACTCAGATACAGACTGCCATACTTTACAACTTCCATTATCAGAGCTCATTAGTCAAGCCCCTGTTTCTACCTTGTCCAGTGTGTCTCCTGATACCTCCAGGCAGTGTATACTGAAGTCCCATGCCTCCCCTTTAATGGTGCCAGTTTCCCATAACAGAGACAGTGAGTGCCTAACCCAGAGGTCACGTATCTCTGTCTCCTAGAGGTTAACTTAATTTATATCTGCCGTTTATTAAGAACGGCCAGGACACTACTCTCAGTTTGCAGAGAGAAGCTCTGGCCTTGTAAATCGAACAGTTAGTTGTAAAATGAAATGACCTAGGCTGATGGAGGCTTTCCAAGCATCTGAGAAAATAGCTCACTGTGAATGAATGATCCTTAATCTGCTGATAGTCTGTTCTCATTCTCCTAGACTTGTAACTTTATATTTCTTTCTTTTTTACATTCCTATTTCTGGAATCTACATTTTTATTTTCTTATTCTTGGACTCTTCCGTGACATCTGCTCAAAGTGACAGGCCTAAGTGGTCATAGACAGAAACTCCTGAAACCAGAAGCTGAAGCAAAGGCTTTCTTTTAGGCTGACTGCCTCAGGCTGTTGTCACAGTCATGGAAAGCTAACTCACTATCTACTGGAGGCTTCACACCCATTTAGTTCCTTGTTCTGTTGGAGAGTGACCTGACCAAGGAGAGGGCTGTCTAGGAACACTTCTGTTGCTATAATCCAGTTTTCAGATAGAACTCTGGCTCTGGGAATCACAAAGCTTGGCTGCTAGATTTGGCCAGTCATCTCAATATGCCAATTAAAGAGATAGTAAGTGTGAAGAAGTTTAGACGGAGGAAGAATTGAGAGGGGGGTGTTGAACGAATCAAGCAATTCTGGTCAAGGTGGGGTCTGGTTGATCATTGTCTCAGTTCTGGTTCAGCAAGGTGATCTGAAGAAGCCCTTGTTGCCTGAGTGAGATAATCTGATTCCTGAAAGATGATCACCCCATTCCAGGGTACAGTCTGGCTGTCAGTAGACAGTTGTGTCTCGGTGTGGTCTGCTCTGAGAGGCTTGGCTGTTTCTCTGACCCAAGGTGACTCCAGGTTTAGGTGCGTTTCTATAGCCAGACACCTCAATTTCTCTTATCTCTGTGCCTTTAACCTCAGGAGGAGTTGTGATAGGTTAGATATTATCAGTTTCCAGAAAGACAATCTTTGAATGGCTTGTTTGTTTATTTTTGAGGCATGGTCTCTATATAGTTTTGGCTGTTTTGGAACTCACAATATAGACTGGATCAGTCTTGAACTCACAGAAATCCACTTGCTTCTGTTTCCCAAGCACTGAGATTAAAGGCTTGGACAACCTTGCCTGACTCTTTGAATGATTTATATGCCTATACGTAGTATAGAGGTAGTAAAAAGGTAACCTAATATAAAGGAGACAGGTGTGAAAGGCAAAAGCCAGGTGGGGTGAGATCTGCCGTTAATCGGAGGCAGAGGCGGGGGCATCTCTGAACTCGAGGCCAGACTGATTTGCATGTCAAGTTCCAGACCAGGCCAGGGCTACAGAGTGAGACCTTATCTCAAACAAACAAATAAACAAGGGATTTTATCTTGCTTTTAGTTACTTTGCAGATCTCTCTCTCTCTCTCTCTCTCTCTCTCTCTCTCTCTCTCTCTCTCTCTCTGTGTGTGTGTGTGTATGTGTGTGCAAGAGCACACACGACAGGGCACATATGGAAGTCAGAGGAGATGGAGGACAGCTTTCAGGAATCAGTTTTCTCTTCCACGTGGATTCTGGAGATCTACTTAACTCAGATTGTTGAACAAGCATGTCTGTCTGCTGAGCCATCTCACAACTCCTCAATGGGGTCTAGCAAAAGCAGTTTCTAAGTGCCTATTGTAAGAGCACCTCTGGAGTTAGCTCCCTGGAAACATACAGACTGAATGGAATTGATACTCCATGGATTTTTTTTTTAAACAAGAGTTAACAAAGCAAGATAAAGTTAGAAGAAAGCCAAGTAAGAATGTATCTCAAAGTCTGGTTTGAGCTGGATCTCAGAGACTCACAAAGGGAATCACCAGAAGGACCTTAGGGAAGGGGCCCGCCTTTTACACGCCCCTACATCTGTTGGGCACAGACCTCTCCGGGTGCAGGGTACACAGCCTGGCTTGTTTCTTCATCCTTCTGAGAAACTGTCTTAGGAGGAAAGGCAGCCTACAGCCTCAGGGGACAGGCTCAGAGACAAGGCTGGCCTTTGGCCCAGTTTCTTGGGAAAGAATAATTCGGGCTGAGAGACATTTTAATTTACTATAAATGCCTGAAGAAATTTTGATCCACTTAATTCAGATTCCAGCCCACTGGGACTGCAGTTGGCACAAGGACAGTGATCCTGGGGCGTGGGCACTCAGAGGTCTGTGACTGTCTGAATTCCATGTGTCAGCAGCTCTGGGCACAGTCAGAGAATCAACCTGAAAGATGGAGGACTCGGGGTGGAAGGACTCAGGTTAGGTTTTCACCCAGATGCTTTGGGCGGGCCTGAGTGATGGGGAGGGAGGAGAAGAGTGGGGGGAAGCTCAGCGCCTACTCCTAGATATCAGACAAATTTGGATTCGAATCCCTGAAATGACCCTTCATGAGAGCATGACCCTGGGCAAATGATACTTCTTTTTTGTTTTGTTTTGGTTTTTCGAGACATGGTTTCTCTGTAGCTTTGGAGTCTATCCTGGAACTAGCTCTTGTAGACCAGGCTAGCCTCGAACTCCTAGAGATCCACCTGCCTCTGCCTCCCGAGTGCTGGGATTAAAGACGTGCGTCACCACCGCCTGGCTTCAAATGACACTTCTTAAGCCTCAGTTTCTTCGTCTGTTAAACAGAAGAGATGGTTTATTTTCATTGTAGGTTGCTATGAGGGTTGGGTGAGATAATCCACAGAAAACTCGTTATCTACTGCCCACTGAGAAGACACAAACTATTGGTAAAAGTGTAGGATCAACAGGAGAGGGAAAGCAGGTATTTTAGAAGCAGCCAGGACTTTGCAGTCTGAGAGAATGGTTTGCTGACCCTACCACTCCCTGGCGAGGTGACTGCGGACCACTTCCTTCTTTCTGGACCCAGCTGTCCTCATCTACCATGAAGGAGTCATATACGGTTATTGCAGAATTCTGCTCAGCTCAGGTCGTGGCCCACAGTTGGCACCCAGAGAATGCCAGTTCTCTCTTCTCATTTTACAATGCAGTAGTCAGCCTGCCTTTATCTCTCACATGGGGATTAAAATCCAAGCTGGCAACTGGCCTCCGAAAGGTTCCCAAGGACAGGAGGAACAGTGGTCATACCCTGGCTTTTCAAGGCAGAATGTTCCTGCATTCCAAGAAGTTAAGTATTCATTGGCTCAGGGAAGAGACAGGCTCAGACAGCAAAGATAGCAAACTCAGGGCTGCTATCTCTGCGGCAGGAGAGGAGACCAGTCCTCGCAATCAGCTCTTTTTCATTTTCTTTGTTCCTAGAGAGCAATCCATACAGGGTTTTGTGCTCGTTAAACCTGCCTCTGCCACTGAGCCACACCCCTTCCCTGAGAGTTCTTCTTAAATTTTTAGTAAATATGCATGTATGTATGTATGTATGTATGTGTGTGCTATGTGTGTGTATATATGTGTGTGTTTACCTGGGTGTATGTATGTGCACCGTGTTCATACAGTGCCCGTGGAGGCCAGAAGAGGGTGCTAGATCCCCCTGGATCTGAAGTTACAGTTGTTATTCCTTTTAGTCTCTGGTCCCTTTAAGGGGCAAGCCACGCCCACTCCCAGAGACTTCTGACCTCTCTCACCATCTTGGCCTCTTTCTGTTCCCTCTCTTGGTGTGTGCACGTGTGTCTCTGTCTTTCTCTCTCTTTCTCTCTGTCTCTGTCTTTCTGTCTCTCTCTCTCCTTTAAGTAATCAATGTTCAGCTTTATGTTCAGCTTTATGTCTATTTACTATATCTTGTAAGCCTTTTATCTGCTGCCTGCTCTCCCGGCCGCATGGCAGGACCAGCCTGCCTGGGACGCGCTCCCGCCTGCTCTGTGAGCTTGCAGGCCTGTTCACATGGCCCCTGGGGATCTTGCAGGGACCCACAGCTGTCCTTGCCGGACTAGCGGCTGCTCTGAGAGCCTGCCGGGGTCACACCAACATTTTTTAAGGAATATTAACAGTTGTGAGCTGCCATGTGAATTCTGGGAACCAAATCTGGGTCTTCTGTACCAGCAGTAAACGCTGTTTATTCACTAAGCCAACTCTTAGGCCCCTGACAGCTCTTCTTAATCCTTGGCTTCAATGATGATGGAAAGGAAAGGAGGATTCAGCTCAGAGATATTCCACACTCGACATGCTGTCTTCTTGTCATCTTGTTAATAACTCTATGAGGAGGTACAGTTATCCCCATTTCTACAGATTATGGAAAGGGAGCCGCAGAGGAGGAAGCTAGGAATCGGAGTCTAGGAGTGCAAACCCAAGGTCACAAGCAGCACCCACTGTGTTCATCAGACTTGCAAAAGAAACTCTAGAGCCCTGCAGGAGAAGTCCTAGAGAAGCAGTGACTCTGAGGTGTTTTTATAACAGCTATAATTCTTTCACAAATGTTATTTGCATGCACTATCTATACATAATGGCTTTCATCAAGACATTTTTACCCATGGATACATTTCAATCACACTCTCCTTCCCATTACTCTCTTCAGTTTCCCCCTCACGCCTGCTAATCTCCTACTTCTTCCTACCCAGACCCATCTCCTTCTATGTCCTTTTCTTCTGTGTGATCCAGTGAGTCTCATCAGAGTTTCTCACAGGGTGGTGGGCACCTTACCAGTGTCTACACCACTGGAGAAAATGTCTTCCCTTCCCCCAGCCACATTAACAGCCTATAGATTCCAGAGGGGTGGGACCCCATGAACCTCTTTCCTTCCGTGACAAGGGACTGGTGGGCCCAGCCTTGTTCAGGTCTGTGGGATTTCAAGTCTGTGAGTTCAAGGTCTCGTGCCTGGAGCCAGCATTCAACACCACTCTCCCTCCTCCTTTAGACTCTTCCATTCTTTCCACCTTTCCTTCCCAGAGCCTTAGGGGGTGGAGTAGGATACAGACGTCCCCTGTACGGCTGGGTAGTTGACAGTCATCTAGTCTTAGTACTTTGACCCTTTATGAGTCTCTGCAGTCACTGCTGACCATTGCAAACTGAAGCTTCTAGACCAAAGCTGATAACAGCGCCCACATGGACAGAGTTAAGTAGAAACTGATTAGGTGGGCACATCGTGTCCATTCAGCCAAACCACAGCAGTAGCTTCCTCACGGTGACCTCACCAGCCACTGATGTTTAACCAGGTTTTCATACCAAATGTGAATTCCCTCCAGTGACAGGGGCCTCAAGTCCATGCAAGAAATGTTGACCTCAATCATAGTTGCCACAGTTGAGCCACTAACTCTGTGTCTGGCTGGTTGGCATGGTTGCATGCAAGGCCCATGGGCTGAATAAGCCTGTTGATGTCAGTGATCTTCTGGCAGTCTGCAGAACATCTTCCGGCATGGTGAGGGCTATGTAGCAGGGAAGCAGCTTCCAGTCCAGTTCTAGCTTGATTTCTCTAGGCCTTGTAGCCAAGGCATATGGTATCTTCAGCCAGGGGGTATTACAATCTTAGGGATAACCAGAATCAGTAGCAATAACCTGTAATGCTTTAGGGGGACCAGGGGTCTCTATGACCAACAACTTGTAGGAGAAAGTGTACTTCTGGGAGATTTTTCACTTAATGAACTATAACTTTTAGAAGCAGCTTTATAAACCCATATGGGTTATTACACATTCACATTCTCTCTCTCTCTCTCTCTCTCTCTCTCTCTCTCTCTCTCTCTCTCACACACACACACACACACAAACTTATCAAATATCAGGTTTTCTTATGGTATATATATACACATATATATATACATACATATACATATATACACACACACACACAATTCTAGAGACCCAATCCTCATCCATCTGGCTCATTTTCCATCCCCAGTATCCCCACTTCCTCTTTTGTATTACATGCATTCTACTCCCCTCATCCCTGACTCCTTTTCCCTCTCCTGGGCCCTTTTCTGGTTCCCTGGTCCCACAGACATACTCACGCATGCTAAAGTGATCTGTCATGGTGACGAGGCTCTGGAGTGGGTCTCGCTGGAGTGAGACTTTTTCAGTCTGAAAGCTTGTGTCTCTCGCTTCTGGAAAGTTTAATTTACAGAGTATTTCTGCTACCTCTTCTCTCTCTCTCTTTTTTTTTTTTTTTTTTTAGTAAATTTTATTAAATTATAAAAGTTTCCATTTCCGCCCCCCCTCCCAACACCCTCCCACTCCCCCCACTCCCCCCCTCCTTCCCCTCCGTCCCCCAGGGCAGTCAGGGTTTCCTGCCCTGTGGGAAGCTGCAGCTCCCTCCCCCTCCCTCCAGGTCCAGGAAGGCGAGCGTCCAAACAGACTGGATCCCCAAAATCCAGCATATGCAGAGGAAACAGGTCCCAGTGTCATAGTCAATGGCATTTCAGAAAGACCCCAGGCCAGCCACAGTCAGAGAATCCGGCCAAATTCCGAGAATCTGGCTAGATCACGTCCTCGTTCAGTCCCAGTCCAACTGGCCCTGGTAAATTCTCATCAGATCCGTTCCCTTGTATCAGTGGGTGATAGCATCCCTCGCAGTACTGATTTCGTCTTTCATGTTCCTCCTCCTTCCGCTCCCCCTCCGGACCTCGGGGGGCTCAATCCGTTGCTCCAATGTGGGCCTCCGACTGCATAGCTGTCCTTCGCCAGACGAAGGATCTATGGTGATAAGCAAAATATACATCAGTATGGTCATGGGCCACGGCCGATTCAGGCACCCTCTCCTCTGTCCAGAGAACAATCTGGGTGATTTATCTTTGGACCTGGGATCCCATATATAATCAAGTCTCCTGTAAACCCTAAAATGGCTCCCTTAGTTGAAATATATTGCTCCCTGATCCCATATTCATCCTACCTCCCTCCCCCCCCCCATCCCCGGCCACCAAGCTTTCCCCGTTCCTCCCCTACTCCCTTCTCTCTAGCCCTCTCCCCCTCCATCGACCCTCCCACCCCCCCATGCACCCGAGGTTACCTGGGACTCTTGTCTATTTCCTACCTCCTGGAGGATAGCTAAATAATCTTCATCAGGTTCATCTTCTTATTTAGCTTCTCTAGGATCACAAATAATAGGCTCAAAGACCTTTAATTATGGTTAGAATCCACTTATGAGTGAATACATACCGTGTTCCTCTTTTTGGGTCTGGCTTACCTCACTCAGTAAAGCGTTTTCTATTTCCATCCATTTGCATGCAAAATTCAAGATGTCATTGTTTTTAACTGCCGAGTAAAACTCTAATGTATATATGTTCCACACCTTTTTTAACCATTCTTCTATTGAGGGGCACCTAGGTTGTTTCCATGTTCTGGCTATTACAAATAGTGCAGCTATGAACATAGTTGAACAAATGCTTTTGTAGTATGTTAGAGAATCTTTAGGGTATATTCCCAAGAGTGGTATTGCTGGGTCCTGAGGGAGGTTGACTCCCAGTTTCCTGAGAAACCGCCACACTGATTTCCACAGTGGCTGCACGAGTTTGCATTCCCACCAACAATGGATGAGTGTTCCCCTCACCCCACATCCTCTCCAGCATAGGCTATCGTTGGTGTTTTTGACTTTAGCTATTCTGACAGGTGTAAGATGGTATCTCAAAGTGGTTTTAATTTGCATTTCCCTGATCGCTAAGGAGGTTGAGCATGACCTTAAGTGTCTTCTGGCCATTCGAATTTCATCTGTTGTGAATTCTCTGTTAAGTTCAGTACCCCATTTTTTAATTGGGTTAATTAGAGTTTTAGTGCCTAGTTTCTTGAGTTCTTTGTATATTTTGGAGATCAGACCTTTGTCTGATGAGGGGTTGGTGAAGATCTTCTCCCAGTCAGAAGGCAGCCTTTTTGTCCTACTGACAGTGTCCTTTGCTTTACAGAAGCTTCCCAGTTTCAGTAGATCCCATTTATTCATTGTTTCTCTTATTGTCTGTGCTGCTGGGGTCCTACTTAGGAAGAGGCCTCCTGTGCCTAAATCTTGTAGACTACTTCCCACTTTCTCTTCTATCAGGTTCAAAGTGGACGGATTAATGTTGATGTCTTTAATCCATTTGGACTTGAGTTTTGTGCATGGTGATAGATATGGATCTACTTTCATTTTTTTACAGGTTGACATCCAGTTATGCCAGCACCATTTGTTAAAGATGCTTTCCTTCTTCCATTGTATACCTTTAGCTCCCTTGTCGAAAATTAGGTGTTCATAAGATTGTGGGTTAATATCTGGGTCTTCTATTCGATTCCATAGGTCGACTTCTCTGTTCTTATGGCAATACCAAGCTGTTTTCAATACTGTAGCTCTATAATAGAGTTTGAAGTCAGGGATGGTAATGCCTCCAGAAGTTCTTTTATTGTATAAGATTGTTTTGGCTATCCTGGGTTTTTTGTTTTGCCATATAAACTTGATTATTGTTCTCTCAAGGTCTGTGAAGAAGTTTGATGGGATTTTGATGGGGATTGCATTGAATCTATAGATTGCTTTTGGTAGAATTGCCATTTTTACTATGTTGATTCTCCCAATCCAAGAGCAGGGGAGGTCTTTCCACTTTCTGGTATCCTCCTCAATTTCTTTCTTCAAAGACTTAAAGTTCTTGTCAAATAGGTCTTTCACTTCCTTGGTTAGAGTAACCCCAAGATATTTTATGCTATTTGTGGCTATCATGAAAGGTGATGCTTCTCTGATTTCCCTCTCTGCTTCTTTATCCTTTGTGTATAGGAGGGCCACTGATTTTTTGGAGTTGATCTTGTATCCTGCCACGTTACTAAAGGTGTTTATCAGCTGTAGGAGTTCTTTGGTAGAGTTTTTGGGGTCGCTTATGTACACTATCATATCGTCAGCAAATAACGAAAGTTTAACTTCATCCTTTCCAATTCGAATCCCCGTGATCCCCTTATGTTGTCTTATTGCTATTGCTAGAACTTCAAGCACTATATTGAAGAGGTATGGAGAGAGTGGACAGCCTTGTCGCGTTCCTGATTTTAGTGGAAAGGCTTTGAGTTTCTCTCCATTCAGTTTGATGTTAGCTGTCGGCTTGGTGTATATTGCTTTTATTATATTTAGGTATGATCCTTGTATCCCCAGTCTCTCCAACACCTTTATCATAAATGGGTGTTGAATTTTGTCAACTGCTTTTTCAGCATCTAGTGAGATGATCATATGGTTTTTTTCTTTCAGTTTATTTATATGATGGATTACATTGATAGATTTGCGTATGTTGAACCAGCCCTGCATCTCTGGAATGAAGCCGACTTGATCATAATGGATAATTTTTCTAATGTGCTCTTGGATTCGGTTTGCCAGGATTTTATTGAGAATTTTCGCGTCGATGTTCATGAGTGAGATTGGCCTGTAATTCTCTTTCTTGGTTGTGTCTTTGTGTGGTTTTGGTATTAGGGTAACTGTAGCTTCATAAAAGGAGTTAGGCAGTGACTCTTCTGTTTCTATATTGTGGAATACGTTAAGGAGTATAGGTATTAGCTCTTCCTGGAAGTTCTGGTAGAATTCTGCATTGAAACCATCTGGTCCTGGGCTTTTTTTGGTAGGGAGATTTTTGATAACAGCTTCTAACTCTTCGCGACTAACAGGTCTATTTAGATTGTTCACCTGTTCTTGGTTCAACTTTGGTATATGGTATTTATCTAAAAAAAGTCCATTTCTTTTACATTTTCCAACTTTGTGGCATATAAACTTTCATAGTAAGATCTAATGATTCTCTGAATTTCCTCTGTGTCTGTGGTTATGTCCCCCTTTTCATTTCTGATCTTATTAATTTGCATGTTCTCTCTCTGCCGTTTGATTAACTTGAATAGGGGTTTGTCAATCTTGTTGATTTTCTCCAAGAACCAGCTTTTTGATTCATTGATTCTTTGGATTGTTTTCTCTGTTTCTATTTTGTTGATTTCAGCCCTCAGTTTGATTATTTCCAGTCTTCTAGACCTCCTGGGTGAATCAGCTTCTTTTTTTTCTAGATCTTTCAAGTGTGCTGTTAAGTCTCCAATGTGTGCTTTCTCCGCTTTCTTTAATTGGGCACTTAGTGCTATGAACTTTCCTCTTAGCACTGCTTTCATAGTGTCCCATAGGTTTGAGTATGTTGTGTCTTTGTTTTCATTAACTTCAAGGAAGAGATTAATTTCTTTCTTTATTTCTTCCTTGACCCAGGGGTGATTTAGTAGTTGACTGTTCAGTTTCCATGAGTTTGTTGGCTTCCTGGGGGGAGCATTGTTGTTGAATTCTAATTTTAGTCCATGGTGATCTGACAAGACACAGGTAGTTACTAATATTTTTCTGTATCTGTGGAAGTTTGCTTTGTTACCGAGTATGTGGTCAATTTTCGAGAAGGTTCCATGAGCTGCAGAGAAAAAGGTATATTCTTTCCTATTTGGGTGGAGTGTTCTATAGATGTCTGTTAAGTCCATTTGATTCAATACCTCCAATAGGTCTCTCAATTCTCTGTTTGGTTTCTGTCTGATTGACCTGTCCATTGGTGAGAGAGGAGTGTTGAAGTCTCCTACTATTAGTGTGTGTGGTTTGATGACCGCCTTGAGTTCTAGAAGAGTTTCTTTTACATATGTGGGTGCCTTTATATTAGGAGCATAGATATTCAGGATTGAGACTTCCTCCTGATGAATTGTTCCAGTTATGAGTATGAAATGTCCATCTCCATTTCTTCTGATTGATTTTAGTTTGAAGTCGATTTTGTTAGATATTAGAATGGCCACGCCCGCTTGTTTCTTAGGTCCATTTGCTTGGAAAACCTTTTCCCAACCCTTTACTCTGAGTAAGTGTCTGTCTTTGTGGTTGAGGTGTGTTTCTTGTAAACAGCAGAATGTTGGATCCTGTTTTCGTATCCAATCTCTAAGTCTGTGCCTCTTTATAGGTGAATTGAGTCCATTGATATTAAGTGATATTAATGACCAGTGGTTGTTGACTCCGGTCATTTTTTTTTTTTAAGTAATAGAGTGTATGTGTTTTTCTTCTTTGATTTGTGCTTGTGAATGGTCGCTAGATGTTCGAGTTATTGTAGATCGTGTTGGGAATGTTGGATTCCTTCGGTAGTGATTTTCCTTCTAATATTCTCTGTAAGGCTGGATTAGTAGCTACGTATTGTTTAAATTTGTTTTTATCCTGGAATATTTTGTTTTCTCCGTTGATAGTGAACAATAGCTTGGCTGGGTATAGTAGTCTGGGTTTGCATCCATGGTCTCTTAGTTTCTGCAGTACCTCTATCCAGGATCTTCTGGCTTTCATGGTTTCCATAGAGAAATCCGGTGTAAGCCTGATAGGTTTACCTTTATAAGTTACTTGACCTTTTTCCTTTGCAGCTCTTAAAATTTTTTCTTTAATATTTATGTTTTGTGTTTTGATTATTATATGGCGCGGGGATGTTTTTTTCTGATCCAATCTATTCGGTGTTCTGTATGCTTCTTGAACCTTCATAGGAATATCGGTCTTTAGATTGGGAAAGTTTTCTTCTATAATTTTGTTGAATATATTTTCTGGGCCTTTGATCTGCAGTTCTTCTCCTTCTTCAATCCCTATTATTCTTAGATTTGGTTTTTTTATTGTGTCCCAGATTTCCTGAATGTTTTGTGAAGAGAATTTGTTGGATTTGCCGTTTTCTCTGACCAGAGCATTTATTTTCTCTATGGTATCTTCAGAATCTGAGATTCGTTCTTCTATCTCTTGTATTCTATTGGTTATGCTTGATTCTGTAGTCTCCACTCGTTTACCTAGGTTTTCCATATCCAGCCGGTTCTCGTTTTGTGTTTTCTTCATTGCTTCCATTTCAGTTTTCAATTCTTGGACTGTTTCCTTTACTTGTTTGATTGTTTTTTCTTGGTTTCTCAGGGTATCACTCACGGATTTACTTATTTCTTCAAACTTTTTGTTATATTTCTCATCCATTTCTATACTCATTTCTTCAAACTTTTTGTTATACTTCTCGACCAGTTCCTTAAGGGAGTTATTCATATCCTGTTTAAGGGACTCTATTGCTTTCATAATGGCACTTTTTTCCACTTCATCTGGGTTAGAGTGTTCAAATCCTTCTGTTGTAGGGTCATTGGGATCTGATATTTTCATGTTGTTTTTCAGATTGTTGGAGGAGGTCTTGCCTTGGCGTCTGCCCATCTCTTCGATCAAATGCTCTCTATTGGAACTTCTGGTATCGGGTCAGGTTCCCTTGTTGGGCAGGGAGTTCACTGATAGAATGCCTACCTTTCCCCAAGCAGGGTATTGAACCACAGGCACTGCCTCTGTCCGGGATGCCCCTATAGAGCAGGCCCAGTGTGCAAGGCAGCTGAGCTGGGGAAATTTTATGGGCTCAGTGGGAGGGGAGAAATATAGAAATTTGTACCTGGATGGAAGCTGGGATGGCAGGTGGGAGAGCCTAGCAGGGTGGAAACAGCACTGCAGGCTGACCTGGGAGTCTATGGGGTCGGGGAGAGTCCTAGCTCCCCCTCGCTGGGCCCCTGTCGTGGGCCCGAATCTACTCACCACTCCGAAGGCCCTCTGGATGGAAGCTGGGATGGCTGGCGGGGAAGCTAGCAGGGTGGAGCCAGCAGAGCAGGCTGACCTGGGAGTCTATGGGGTCAGGGAGAGTCCTAGCTCCCCCTCGCTGGGCCCGCGGGGACCCGAATCAACTCACCACTCCGAAGGCCCTCTGGATAGAAGCTGGGATGGCTGGCGGGGAAGCTAGCAGGGTGGAGCCAGCAGAGCAGGCTGACCTGGGAGTCTATGGGGTCGGGGAGAGTCCTAGCTCCCCCTCGCTGGGCCCGCGGGGACCCGAATCAACTCACCACTCCGAAGGCCCTCTGGATAGAAGCTGGGATGGCTGGCGGGGAAGCTAGCAGGGTGGAGCCAGCAGAGCAGGCTGACCTGGGAGTCTATGGGGTCGGGGAGAGTCCTAGCTCCCCCTCGCTGGGCCCGCGGGGACCCGAATCAACTCACCACTCCGAAGGCCCTCTGGATGGAAGCTGGGATGGCTGGCGGGGAAGCTAGCAGGGTGGAGCCAGCAGAGCAGGCTGACCTGGGAGTCTATGGGGTCGGGGAGAGTCCTAGCTCCCCCTCGCTGGGCCCGTGGGGACCCGAATCCACTCACCACTCCGAAAGCCCTCTGGATGGAACTACCTCTTCTCTCTTAATGGTGTGGTCAAATCACTACACCCTCCATTCTCCGTGTTGAAAACTGGTTGGTAACATAGGGACCAAACTGGTAAAGGCAAATTGCTCGTGCAAAGGACTGAGAAAGCGAGAATTCCCGAATAGCTCACAGTTCAGATTGCTTTGGAAGTAGCTTTCTGCTCTAGCTTTTCCTTAAAGAAACTTAAAGAAACCCGGAGAGGCATGGTGGCGCACACCTTTAATCCCAGCACTCGGGAGGCAGAGGCAAGAGGATCTCTATGAGTTCAAGGCCAGCCTGGTCTACAGAGTGAGTTCCGGAACAGCCAGGTCTGTGTAGAGAGACCTTGAAGAAGCAAGAAAAGAAACGAAAAATCTTAAACAGATACGTCGATACATTGGAGATGGTTAGAAGACCCAGTTAAAGTCATACTGAGAAAGGCCTGAAGAGAAAACACCAGTGAGCAAGCGCACACCCAGTGCTTCAAGGTAAAAACAAGTGGAGAAACTTGCTGCTTTCATCCATGCTGGCCTCACCCAAACTGGATCGAACTGGCATCATGCACCGCCAGAAGGACATTTTGGGGATAACAAAATTCTTTTAAGGAAAATTGATAAAATTGCAGTATGGATTGGATAATAAATAGTGTTATATTAATGTTAAATGTTCTGATTTTGACCATGATATATGATTATGAAGGAGAATGTTCTAGCTGTTACAAAAAACACTCAAATATTGAGTGGATATGATGTCAGAATTTAGAACAAAACCGATTTATCTATATTTATATAGAAAAACAGCCAAGTGGTACTAAATATAAACAATTCTAGAAAGGAATGCACAGGGTTTTTTTTGTCTTATTCAAATAATATTTCTGTAAGATTGCCTTGATATAAAATCCCAAATTATAAAAATGTCTTTTTTGTTTGTTTTTGTTTTTTAAGACAGGATTTCTCTGTGTAAATAGCCCTGGCTGTTCTGGAAATTGCTTTGTAGATCAGACTGGTCTCAAACTCACAGAGATCTGCCTGCCTCTTCCTCCTGAGTGCTGGGATTGAAGCCCGCATAAAAATGTTTAAAGTGACTATTTTGATAATTCACTATGGTTAATGGTTAGATAATCTCATGTTTTCGCAACTGGCTGACCTTGCATCTTCCGGGGCAGAGATGAGCATTGAAATACCAGGCTGGTATTTCAAGATCAAAGGCTGGATGGGGGAGCACAAAGAGCAAGAGGTGGAGGCAGAGGCTAGACAAGGAGATGTGCCAGCTCACAGGCCTTGACCTTTGAAACGTGAGCTGGAAAGTTGCCAAGTACGGCCGGCAATGACACCAATGGTGCCGTGTGAATAGAAGAGAGCAGGGGGAGCCGTGGAAAAGAGATCTTATATTAAATGCATGGCAGATTTTATATTAAATGGGTGTCATTCGTAGCCACAAAAGAAGGAGGTGAAGGGATTTAGACTCACTTTGAAAGATGACTCATTCAGTGGGGTAACTGAGGAGCAACGGGGAGGGAGCGGAACACAGCACGCTGACTCTCACTGTCTTCCTACGTGACTGTGCACTCGATGGTACCACAAACCTCGAAGGGAACAGAGGTGGAAAAACAGTGGGGGCAGAGTAGTTGACCAGGGCAAGCTGATGAGTTCAATTTAGAAAACGAGGAACCACGTGCCAGCGGGCATCTGGATGAACAGACCTGGCTTGTTTGTCTCTTTCAGAAATGCATGTTTCAGGGGGCTGGAGAGATTGCTTGATGATTAGGTGCACTTGTTCTTGTAGAGGACCTCAGTTCCATTCCCAGCACCTACATGGTGCTGATTATTATTCCAATTCTAGGAGCTCCCACGTCCTCTTCTGACCCCCATGGGTACCAGGCATGTGCACAGGCATACAGTGAGAACAAAACCACTCACATACATAAAAGAAATATCAATTTAAATGTTGAAATTTAATAGCTTAAATTTAAAAGATGTGCTTCAGAATTGGGGAAGTATGAAAATTTTGCTAGATTGTGTTACAGTGTAGCTGCTCCGATCTTCCCTCCACCCAGTGTGAGAGGATTGACTGGCACTTAGCTCTCTCCTTGTGAACACTGGTACATTTCCATCCTTACTTTTTTTTTTTCTTCCCGAGACAGAGTTTCTCTGTGAAGCTCTGGCTGTCCTGGAACTTGCTCCGTAGACCAGGCTGACCTTGAACTTGAGGATTCACCTGCCTCTACCTCCTGAGTGCTGGAATCAAAGGCATGCCCAGCAACATTGGCATTATTTGAATTTTAAATTGAAAAATTATTAGTGTGTGTGTGTGTGTGTGTGTGTGTGTGTGTGTGTGTGTGTGTATGTGCTACAGTGTGTATTTGGAGGTAAGAAGACAACTTTGTGGAGTGCACATTTTTTTTAAATTATTTATTTATTTATTATGTATACAATATTTTGTCTGTGTGTATGCCTGCAGGCCAGAAGAGGGCACCAGACCTCATTACAGATGGTTGTGAGCCACCATGTGGTTGCTGGGAATTGAACTCAGGACCTTTGGAAGAGCAGGCAATGCTCTTAACCTCTGAGCCATCTCTCCAGCCCCCTGGAGTGCACATTTTTTTTTTACACCTTTATGTGGGTTCCAGGGATTGAACTCAGGTCACTAAGTTTGCACAGCAAGCCTCCTTAGCCACTGAGCCATCCTGCTGGTCTGACTTTCTGAACTTTAATTTTTGTTTTCTCAATACACATGTCTAATGATAGTTGGCATTTCATTGTTTCCTAATATGTGTATAATCTTGTTTCCTATGGGCCATCCACACTTCATTTTTCAGAATTCCACATGTGTATGTGTTGTGTATATCCGCTGCTCTTTTAAAACCTTTTTGTAAATTAAATTTATTATTGGTGTGTGTGTGTGTGTGTGTGTGCGCGCGCATGTGCATGCATACTATGGCACATAGGTTCTAGGGATCAAAGTCACTCAGACAGAGATGAGTCTATGTGACTGTTACCAAGGAGACTGTGACAAGACATCTCTGGCTCCTGCACACATCCTCCTCAGTTGACCACTGCCAGCACCACCCCCTTCCCCATCCTTCCCCAGGCCACCGTCTCTTTGTTGAGCTCTGTATAAGGGTCTGTTATCTTCCCGCTTTCCCACTTTGACTCTCAGATTCTCATGTCTATTAGACATAGTATAGATTTGGTTCCTCTGAAGTCTACTAGGGTCAGTTTATCTCATAGATTAAAATAATCAAACTTCAGAGGGGAAACAGTAAATTAAAAACCTTCCGATTAAACAACAATCGCTAAAATTAGAAGTATGGCAGGTATTTTGTGTGTGAGGGGTAGGTGTGCAGGACAGCAGTACTCTCATGTTGGAGATGGGCAAGGAAGATGCTGCCACTACCATGGAAACCTGCGTCAGGATTACTATATTTTATGTGCATTGGTGTTTTGTCTGCATACATGTCTGTGTGAGGGTGTTCGATCTTGGAGTTACAGATAGTGGTGAACTGCCATGTGGGTGCTGGGAATTGGACCTGGGTCTTCTGGAAGAGCAGTCAGTGCTCTTAAATGCTGAGCCATCTCTCCAGCCTCTGTGTCAGTATTAACCAAAGCTGAAAGATGTACCTGGGATCACCTGGTTTCTTCCCTAGTTATATGTTCATCAGAGCTGCCTACCTTTGTTCACCTGGAGCCATGCGTGAAAATGCACCATGCAAAAAAAAAAATACATGCTATATGGCTCCTGTGGATAAAGCGAAAAGCTGGCAAGACAAGTCTCCTCTCTTAGAAGGTAGACGTGTAGTCTTCCTTAGGAGGGTGATCACATGCAAATAGCTATTTATAATCTTAGTAAAATTTGTATTTTATTATTTTATGCGTATAGATGTTTTGCCTACATGTGTGCCTGTGCACAAGTGCATGCCTGATGCCTGTGGAAATCAGAAAACATTTCTGATTAGATCCTCTAGAACTGGAGTTACAGAAGGTTGTGAGCCATCATGTGGGTACTGGGAACCAAACCCAGGTTCTTTGCAAGAACGAGTGCCCTTAACCCCTGAGCCATCTCCAACTCCTGCGAGATTTCTGAGGCAAGAAGACGAGATCAGCTGAGAACCACCTTGGTCGGCACCTGCTGTTTACTATCCTAGACGGGCTTTTCAGAGCTGATGCCAGGCTTGCAGTTTCTTTGAACGGCTGACTCTAAAGATGCCAGAGAAGCATGTTTGGAGAGGAGTATTTTACTCACCCACACATTCTTTCCTTTTCCAACTTCAGCAAAATATAACTGGCAGGCCAGGCGGTGGTGGCGCATGCCGTTAATCCCGACACTCGGGAGGCAGAGGCAGGTGGATCTCTGTGAGTTCAAGGTCAGCCTGTTCTAGGACAGACTCCAAAGCTACACAGAGAAACCCTGTCTCAAATAGGCAAAAAACAAAAACGAGAAAGGAAATATAATTGATAGTTTAAAATTTTATGCGTTCAAGATAGACAATGTGATGATTTGCTATACACATCAGCTGTAAGTGATACTCATTCTCAGATTAACACTTCCATCACCACACGGTTTCCATCATACGCCCATCGTATATCTCTGAGAGAGAACACTTAAGATCTACTGCCTTTGTAAATGTTAAGGAAGGCCCTGGCAACCACTGTCATGCTTTCTGCTTCTGTGAGTTTGTCTCCATAGATTCCTATGAAATGTACATGCGTGAGACCGTGAGCCCTGTCTTAGTGCTACCATTGCTGGGATGAAATACCATGACGAAAGCAACCTGGGGAGGAGAGAGTTTAGTGGGCTTCCATTTCCTCATCTCTGTTCACCATCAATGGAAGTCAAGACAGGAGGTCAAAGAGGGCAGGAACCTGGAGGCAGAAGCTGATGTGGAGGCCATGGAGGACGGTAGCTTACTGGCTTGTTCCTCATGACCTGCTCAGCCTGCTTTCTTATAGTACCCAGGACCACCCACAATGGCATGACCCTCCCACATCAATCACTAAATAAAAAATGCCCATAGGCTTGCTTACAATCAGCTCTTTTGGAGGCATTTTCTCAATTGAGGCTTGTTGTGGGTTATTTGTATACTGTGTGAAGATGTATTGATGTGATTGGTGTATTAAAAAGCTGAACGGCCAATAGCTAGGCAGGAGATATAGGCGGCACTTCTGAGCAGTGGAGGACTCTGGGAAGAAGAAGAGCAGATTTGCCAGGAGACTCTGAAGAAGTCGGATATATGGTACAGAGCAGAGGTAACTGAGCCACATGACAGAATGTAGATCAACAGAGACAGGTACAGTTAAGTTATAAAAGGTAGTTGGGATAAAGTCTAAGCTGAGGCAAAGATTTCATGATTAGTAATTAGCTCCTGTGTCATTATTTGTGGGATGGTGGTCCTGATGAGGAAGCATTACTATCGAGGCTCCCTCCTCTCCAGTGACTTCAGTTTGGGTCAAGTCGACATGACAGTAGCCAGCACAAACCCGTTGGCCTTTCTGGGTCTGATGGGTTTGTGTCAGGTGTTTTCTGTTTGCGTGCTCCTGAGGGCTGGGAAAGTCAAGTGCATTTCATAACGTTTACTAGATATTGAATATCTTTTTTTATGATAAAAATCAAAATCAGGGCCCTTGAGCATACTGGGCAAGCTCTCTACCCCTGAGCTAGACCCGTAGCTCTGACTATCTCTTCCACAGATCTTTCGATTTTTTTTTTTTATTGATTGTAGAATTGTTTCTTGGTTACAGTTTAATGCTTGGGTCCTGTCCTTTTACTTACACAAGTGTTTCCGAGTAGCCATTGCCCTCCAGGCCCTGCTCCAGCGGTAGCCCATACCTTCTAATCTGACCTTTTAACTAGGCACAGGATATTTCCTAATGTCTTCTGTGGCTTCTCTTTGACCGATTGGTTATTTGAAAATCCATTGCTTAACTTTTAAACACTCAAGGGGTTCCAATACCACTGTTTGTTGTGGATTTCTGATTCATGTCCATGGTGGCTGGGGACATGCGTTGTATGATTTTAGCCCTTCGCTTTTGTATATGTATATATGTGTGTTCACAGGTGTGTTGGTGTGTATGTGTGTATGGGTGTGCATGCACTTGTGTAGGCAAGATTTGTCTAGTCTAGCTAAACAGTCTGCTCTGGAATCCCATGTTTTTGTCCCCCACATGCTGTGATTACAGGCAAGCACCATGCCCTCCCCGACATTTCCATGGGGGCTCGGGATCTGTACCCCAGTCTTCAGACTTTCAGGGTGAGCACTTCTGCCCACTGAGTCCTCTCCCTGGCCCTAATTTTAGTCTTTCACATTTACCAAGCATTACCTTTGAAAGGTAGATGGGTGAATGTTCATGGAGACAGTTAAACATCTTTTCAATTTTAATGAGTTTCAGAAGGCCCCCTCCCACAATATTTTATGATCCGAGTATCTTCATTGGATTCAGACTCTAAAGAGCTCTTAGCTGAGCCCATTTGCCCCCTGTATGTTCTGCAAACATCTAATGAAGGTGTTCTTGACTCTCATTTCATTCCTAATTGTGTCTCTTCAGCTCAGGGTAACTGTAGTCACATTTCATTTGTATTTTAATAAATAAAGCTTGCCTGAGGATCAGAAAAGTAAAACAGCCACACTGGCCAGCCGTACAGACCAAGCAGCAATGACATACACCTTTAATCCCAGTAGCCACACTAGCTTGCCATAGAAACCAGGTGGTAGTGATACATACCCCTAATCCCAGAATTAGAGAGGATTATAAAATGGGAGGAGACAGCTCTCAGTCTCAGTCAGATTCTGAGGTTTCCTGGATGCAGGATCACCTGGAGGCAGGATCACCATTTTTGAACTGAAGTCGAGGTAAGAGCTAGTGGCTGGGTGCTTTGCTTTTCTGGTCTTCAGGTTGAACCCCAATATCTGTCTCTGAGCTTTTATTAATTGTGCTTCAGGCAACCCCAGAAAACATTTGTGGTTTCTAAGATGTGCACCTGCCAGGGTTAGTCCCAGTGCTCAGTCCCTGCTCACATATCCTAGATGCGCCCAGGGGAAAACACAGCTGCAGCCTCAGCTCTCCTTTCAACTCTCCCCTTGTTTCAGAGCTTTGGCTTGTCCGGGCTGCATTGCCTCAGTGCCCCTTCCACAGACTTAGAAAAGCATTTTGTGCAATCTCTCCAGGTCTTTAAGTTGATGTCAGGACAATGCTTCCACTGCACTCAGAAAACTTTGTGCTGATTAGTATTAGTATTATTGGTTTTTCGAGACAGGGTTTCTCTGTTTAACAGTACTGGCTGTCCTGGAATTTGCTTTGTAGACTAGGCTGGCCTCGAACTCATGAGACCCACCTACCTCTGCCTCCCGAGTCCTGGGATAAAAGGCGTGCGACACCACTGCCCAGCTGTGCTGATTATTTTAATTAGTTAGCTGCGTGGTTAATTATGGCTGTGGGAGCCAGGTGGTGGTGGCACATGCCTTTAATCCCAGCCAGCACTCGGAGGCAGAGGCAGGTAGATCTCTGTGAGTTTGAGGCCAGCCTGGTCTACAAGAGCCAGCTCCAGGACAGGCTCCAAAGCTACAGAGAAATGCTGTTTCAAAAAAAAAATTATGTCTGTGGGGATTGAAGCTGAAGCCTTGTGGAAGCTAGGCAATGCTCTATTCATGCCCTCGTTTTACTTTTTAAAAATTCTCCACCCCTTCTCTTTCTCTTGTTTCTTTCTTTACTTTTTTAAGTGTGAGGCATCATTATGTTGCCTAGGTTTGTCTTTTGTAGCTCAGTCAGGTTTGGCATTTGTGATCCTCCCGCTTCAGCTGCCCTCCTGAGAGCTGGGATCCCAGGCCTGCAGTGACAGGATTGGCTGTCCTAATATTTTTGATAATAGTATACTTTGCCGTGATATTTTGTTCCATTCATTTGCTGTATGGCTTCAGAGTTACTACAAAATTTTCATCTTGCTAGACTATTACCTGCCAAAGTATTTTAAAGGAGGATCTGTGGTTAAACTGATCCACACTGATCCACACAGACACACACAGTCTCTCTCTCTCTCTCTCTCTCTCTCTCTCTCTCTCCTGATTTTCTGTTCTTTTCCTCTGTAACTTGAAAATACTGTTTTTTTCTTCATGATATTATCACTCACAATAACCTCAAATTAGAAACAACATAAATATCTATTAATAGTAGGACAAATACTTTGATATAATCATGTAATAGAATATTATATAAAGAGAGCTTAAATTGTGGTTGATTTCTACCCAGGAAACATTTGGTAATGCCTATGGGATTTTGTGACTATGCCAACTTATGGGTGGGAAGAACTGATGTTGGCATCTGACCGGCAGGAATTAGGATGCTGATAAACACTCTATGGTCCTTCAGTAACCAGGTCCCAGTGTGTGGGAATTGACCCCAATGTGCCTTGAGATAAAGGGGGTGTGTGGAGTGCAAGTTCCTGGGGACTTGAAACAGAAGTGTGGTTCTGGGTAGCAATACCATGTGTATTCCAAAGGCTGAGTCAAAAGACAGGGTCTTGTCAAGCGGTCAGGAGAAGATCAACTTTGTCCAAGCTTGAGTGTACCTGGTTTACCTCAGCCTAACATCAACAAGCCAGGCCGTGGGCCAGTGAGATGGGTCAGTGGATTGAAGTGCTAGTCCACAGGCCTGACAACTTGGGCTCAAGCATCGATGTCACAAGGAAGCAAAAAAGAACCGAGTCCTGAGAGTGATTTTCTGACCTCCACATGTCGGGGTACATGTGCACCTGCACGTGCACCCACCCTCTAGCCCCACCTCCCCAAGCACAGTTCTCAGAGCCAATGACCAGTTGCACAGCCACACAGGCCACTCTAATGGTTTCTTCTCTTTATATTTGACTGGGAAACCATGCTGGAAAAACTAATCAGGGACTCTGGGCAGTCATGACGATTATAATGCAAGATGGCAAAAGTCATGTCAAAGAATCCATACACCTACCCTGTGCAGGCAACAGCACCTATCCTAGAATATCAATAGTGCTGAGATTGGGAAATCCTGCAATTGGGAAAAAAATGCTGGATTGTTGCATATGAACCTCACACTCCACAATGCCAAGCAAAGGATGCCAGGTACAAAAAGAATAATTTGTGCAATGTGTGAAGAGTGTATTAAATTATGCTATATTGTATGAAATGTGACTTTCAGGTTGTACCTTGTTTATGGTGACTCCATATTATAAGCAACATTTGCCTCAATTTGAGTTCAAACTCTTTGTGCATGTAAGATATTACGTTGGTCCAACCCTACCTGTGAGGCACAGACTGGGAACTTTTTCTCCCCAAAGGAAAAGGTATCACCTACATGCTCACAGGATGAATTCAGACATATTCAATTCATCATGGTAGAAGGGGCGTGGCGGCAGGAGCCAGAGTCCGCTGGTTATGTTTCATCCGTAGCAAGAAGCAGAGTGATGAAGGCTAGTACTGAGTCCACTAGCTCCTTTTTTTTTATTTATTTCAGGATCCCAACTCAGGAACGGTACTGAGCACATTTAGATGGGTCTTCCCACCTTAGTTAACATGACTAGAGAATCCCTTGAAGACATGCCCAGAGATGTGTTTCCTTGGAGATTCTAAATCCCAACAAGTTGGCAATCAAGAGGACCATCACAGAACGTGTGAGCACATGGACAGACTAGAACCATATTTACAAGAATGGAATGGAGAACCCATCAGACTTACTAGACAGAGGGCGTGGACAGCACCTCGTCAGGAAGACACCTAACACCATGATGGTGATGACCCCAATGACCTGCCATCTGACCACCCAGCATGTGTCAAAGAACCAACAGGGGAAACCTCTAGACTGCCTTTGGAGACTGCCTGACATGGCCTATTCAAGTTGTCAGTCACCCATCCATTTACCCATCATCCAGCCCGGTCCAGGTCTGTATCTCACCTTCGTGGTCCAGAACATCTGCGGCTCAACTCAAGCCTGGGTCTCAAGTGGACCTGAATTCCCTGAGCAGCTCCTGAGCACCACCCCTCCGCGGTCACTCTCTCTGCATCTCTATCAGCCCTCTGGCTCTAGTAAGACCTTGTAAACTCTTCAGACTCTGCGTCCTCTGTAACAGTTCTGTTGCCACCCTGTAACATGACTAGTAATTAAGAATACCTTGGAATAAGAGGACGCTGCGCGGGGTCAGGGGTCACCGGGAAGATGGCGGCGGCGTTGACCTTCCCCCAGCTGCTGGCTCTCCCCAGGGCTGCGCGGGGTTTCTGGGTGCGAGTATCATCGAGCTGGGAGAAGATCACGCACACCAGCCAGGTTTATGATGAAAAAGACGACAGGACGATTCGGTTTGTAGATCGTCAGAAAGAGGTGAATGAGAACCTTGCCATCGATTTGATAGCAGAGCAGCCTGTGAATGAGGTGGACCATCAGATCATAGCCTGCGATGGCGGTGGTGGTGCCCTGGGCCACCCCAAGGTGTACATAAATTTGGACAAAGAAACAAAAACGGGGACGTGTGGCTACTGTGGCCTGCAATTCAAGCAGCACCATCATTAGTGTGGGCTGTGTCCTGGTCCTCTGTCACCTGTGCAACATCTGTCTCCACGTTAGGTGTTTAGGTGTGAGGTCACTACTCTGTGAACTGTGTCCCTTCTTATGAATAAAAGATGCTACCATCATGGAAAAAAAAAAGAATGGAATAAAAGAACCTGCATCTGTAACCTGTGTTCTCAATAGCCAGCTGTCAGGGGACATTGGGACCTCTTGGCAAAATGCACCCAACAGCGCCTATGTAGCTAGAGAATGTATTGTTATTAGTAACGATTGACATTTCAGAAGACATAAACCTGTCTATGGTTCTGGCAGAGCACACTCATGACAAATGTGCATCTGTTTATATAAAAGCCCAAACCAGAAAAACCCAGTTCACAGAATGAGAAGCAGATAGGCTTACTTTCAGCAAGAATCAGAATGCTGTCAGCGCTTTGCTTTAATAAGAACCTAATACATACTTTCTCTCTGTGCTGGCTAGTTTTATATTAACTTGACACAAGCTAAAGTCATCTGAGTGAAGGGAACTTCAATTAAGAAAATGCCTCCAACTTGGCGATAGTGGCGCATGCCTTTAGTCCTGGTACTCGGGAGGCAGAGATAGACTGATCTCTGAGTTGGAGGCCAGCCTGATCTACAGAGTGAATTCCAGGACAGTCAGAGCTACACAGAGAAACCCTGTATTGAAACAACAACAAAACAATAACAAAAGAAAATGAAAATGTCTCCATAAGATCAGGTTGTAGATCAGGTTGTAGAGACTTTTCTTAATTAGTGATTGATGGGGAGGGCCTAGTCCATTGTGGGTGGGGCCATCCCTGGACTGGGTGGTCCTGAATTCTATAAGCGTGCAAACTGAGCAAGCCATGGGGAGCAAGCCTGTAAGCAGCTTTCCTCCAAGGCATTTGCGTCAGTTCCTGCTTCCAGGATCCTGTTCTCCGTGAGTTCCTGCTCTCACTGGGTTTGTTCATGAACTGTGACGTGGAACTGTAAGAGAAGTAAACCCTTTGCTTCCCAAGGGTCTTTTGGTCATGGAGTTTCATCTCAGTGATAGTAAGCCGAAGTAAGACACTCTTCATATCTCCGTGTCTATATCTTCTTCTTTTTCCTTCTTTTAAAAACTATTTATGACTCTTGCCAGGGAAGCAGGTAGGCTGACTACAGATCTTCATGTCTCCCTCTTCTCCTTCAGATCCAATCCCTAAATTTCTTTTTTCTTTTCTTTTTTTTTTTCTTTCAGGTTTAGTAAAAACCTGAAGGAAATTTTATTTCTCTTCCCCACTGGGAGCTGACCCATCTTCCTGATGGAGACTGGAGACCTTCCTCAAAACAATCCCCATTTAAAAGCAACCCAAGCTACAATCGCAAGGGTGACATTCCAAGGAATGGACCATGGTGGCCACCTGGCTGAATTGGGGGCGAGAGATCAGGATTCCTCACTGGAGCGTTTTTCTCAAGACAGTGGGCAAACCTGATCTCCACCCAAGCCCCAAAGCCCCCTGATTCCCAATCATTCTCAGGCCTGCTGGGAAGAGCTCACTGGCCCTCCACACCAGTTCTGTGTTCTGCTTTTTGTTGTACCTCTAAATGAGACACAGTGTGTTTAAAACATGTTTGTAGGCTTGCGAGAAAGAAGAAAAAGAGTAAAGAGACAGTAAATGTAATATAAAAGAATACAGACAGTCATAGATTAAAGGAGTAAAGATAATAAATAAATATTAAACATGTAGAAAAAGTAATAGAGTAAAAAAATAAGCCACATAAAGATGGTATATACACAGAGAATCTGGATTATGTATATTATTGTGTTTTCTTTTAATTTTTTGACTATGAATGAGCTAAGTACAGAGAGACATTTTATTGTATGGGCTGCTAAGCTAAACCAACATATATATTTAAAAGTATTATGACTTCAATCTTTGGGTCTAAGGATTTGTTGCGTTGGAAAAGGGATTATTCTTTTGTTTCTACAGAGGATGAGAACCTGTGAAATCCTTCCAGACTAATTTGGTTTAACGGATCAAGAATCCCTGAAAGGTCTCCACGAATTCCCAAATACTTTGCCCAACAAAAAGCAGGAAGCAGTTTGGAGAGAACTACACCTAAATTCTCTAAATGATTATTTATAAATGTCTGTTTACATTTAAAGGGGGATATGCTATAGAGTTGAATAATTTGCATTGGTATGGATCTTGGTCTATTGATAAAAATTTTAGATCAATTTTGTTTATATATATATATATATATCTACTCTTGATTAAGGTATTATGTTTGTGAAGTTCATTTAAAACTGTAATGTATAATTAAGAAATATAGGTTAATAAATAATCATCTATAATAGTCAAATTTCTGGTCATGTTAGGTTTTCTAGATGTACAGAGATATATTTCAGATGGATAGGTATTCTTCAGATCTTTTAGAAACCTTCAGAATATGGCATTTAAAAGTGTTTTAAGAACTTAGGACTTTTAATGACAGTGAGACACATCTGCTCTTGGCAATCTACTTCAAGAGGATGATGAGCATCAAAGAAGCTCCTCATGGAGTTTGTTAGCCATTTGGGAAAGAAACTGCTCTTGCCTAGATTGCCTGATGGTATGATATACGAACTGGACATGGAGGACCCATAGAAAAATGACTACTGAAATTACCTAAAGGTGAGACAGTTCTTTGGGATTCCTGCTTCATGAAACAGTCTGCCAGACATTCTGCAGGACACAGAAGAAAGCAACTGTGATAGATAGACTTTGCCATTACAAGGCAGAACAGATCTTCGGACTTCCTAATTCATAGAAAAGTGTGCTGGATACTATGGGCCTGTAGGCTGAAGATTGGATGTCCCCATGTTACAAAAAAACTTTGGGTGACTGTCCAGGAAGCAAGATGTCTCTATCAATTCTAGAGTTTTGGAAGTTGCTTACAATGTACTTCTTGTTAACTTAGGTAATATTATATCCTTTTGGAGTATTTGATGGAGTTGAAGATTAGATATAGTTTTCCTTAGTTATTATAAAAGATAAAGTAGATATAATATTGCAACTGTAATTTTTGCTTGGTACCTATTTTGTTATATGCAATTTTACTATGTTAAAGTTAAAACTTTTCTTTTTATTTAAACATAAAAAGGGAAATGGTGTGGGAAGTCCTCCTGTCTGTGTGTTGCTTTCGCTGGTTAATAAAGAAACTGCTTTTGGCCAATGGCTTAACAGAGTAAAGTCAGGCTAAAAGAGATATTTATAGAGAGAGTAGGCAGAGTAAGAGAGACACCATGTAGCCCTGCCAGAGACAGACATGGGGGGACGGAACTTTACCTGGTAAGCCACAGCCATGTGGTGGTACACAGATTAATGGAAATGGGTTAGTTTAGGATATTAGAGTTAGCCAGAAATATGTTTAAGCTATTGACCAAACAGTATTGCAAATAATATAGTTTCTGAGTGATTATTTTGTGGACTGGGCAGCCGGGAACGAACAAGCAGCCTGGCCTACAGGAGGTATCACTATGCCCAATTTCAAGTTGTACAACAAATAGCATGATATTGACTCAAAACCAAATGGATTGATCGATGCAATCAAATTGAACACTGAGACATAAATCCATATACCCATGGATGCCTGATTTTTTGATAAAGAAACCAGAAACACACTGGAAAAATAACAGCATCTTCATCAAATCGTGCTGGTCAAACTAGATGCATGTATAAAAATTCAAATAGATCCATATTTATCACTCTGCAGAAAACTCAAGTCTAAATGTTTTATCAAAGACTTCAACATAAAATAAGATACACTGAGTCTGATACAAGAGAAAGTGGGAAAGAGCCTTGAACTCTTGGGCACAAGAGATAACTTTTTGAACAGAACACTAATTAGGACAGACACTAAGATAACAATTAGTAAATGAGACCTTGGAAACTGAAGCTTCTGCAAGGCAAAGAATATCATTATTCAGAAGAGGTGGTAGCTTACAGAATGGAAAAAAAGATTTTCTTTTTACCAACTCTGTATTTGATAGAGGTCTAAAATCCAAAATATATAAAGAACTCAAAAAACTATATAGTAAGAAAACAAATAACCCAATTTTAAGAGATGGGGTACAGATCTAAATAGAAATTCTCAATAGAAGAAACTGAAATGGCTGAGCAATACTTAAATGTTCAACATCTTTAGCCATTAGGGAAATACAAACCAAAAATACTTTGAGATTTTATCTTACAACCATCATAATTGCTAAGATTAATAAACCAAGTGACAGCTTATGCTAGTGAGGATGTGGATTAAGGGGAATACCCATCCATTGTCAGTAGGAGTGTGGTGATTCCTTAGGAAGATAAGAATCAATCTATCTCAAGATACAGCTATACCACTTGAGCATACACCACAGAGACATTTGCTTAACCATGTTCATTGCTGCTCTATTCATAATTGCCAGAAATTGGAAACAACCTGGATGTTCCTCAATAGAAGAATGGATAAAGACAGTGTGGTACATTTACACAATGGAATATTACTCAGATGTTGAAAGAAAATGACATAAATTTTCAGGTAAATGAAACTAGAAAAAAATCATTCTTATTGAGGTTATCCAGGCTCAAAAATACAAATATGGTATGTATTTGCTTATATGTGGATTTTAGCTATTATGACAACAATAACCAAGCTACAATTCATAGAACCCACAGAAGTAAGTATAGCTTAAGGGATTGGGGGTACAGATTGTTAGAAAAGGAAAATGTGTGGAATGGGAGGATCAAGTGAGCAGAGAGGGGAGAAGGGGACAAAGGAAGGAATACATGGAGAGACAGCTAAAATTTAGGGTCATTTGAGGGTCAAATGGGACCTTAATACAGTAGAAGCTTCCTAAAATATGTATGTGTGTGTGTATATATATATGAAGGCGATCTAAATGAAAAAGCCAAATAATGGGGGAGACAGAGCCCCCACTGACCATTTCTTGTTACCAAATGGAGCTTCTAGTAGTGGGATTGGGTTATATCTAATTGAATTGTTGGCCAAAGATCACATGGAATCCCCAAACTACCCAGACTGTTGCCAAGACTATAGTTGCTCTCCACAAATTGACAGCAAGTCCCCACTGCTGAAGTCAATACCTACACAACTCATTGAACATGGAAAAGTCAGCAGGGGTGGGGCAGGGCAGGGCATAAAAAGAGGAAAAAAAAAAAAGAAAAAGTACATGGAAAAGTCAAACTGCTGCCTACACAGAGCCTTCACTCCTATGTTCTAATGTCTTTGGCACAGGAAGGCACTCTGGATGCTGCCAAAAGACAAAGGCACATACCAAGCCAGCCACACACTCTTTGGTCTACAATGTGTCCTATCTGCAAGATACGTTAGCACAGTCATCACTAACCATCAAAGCTTGTGGGAGTCACCAACCAGCATCTGATTTGACTTAAGCCCTGCTCCACAAGATAGAACCCATACCTGAAACTGTTTGGGAGACTAGATAGTCCTGCACCAAAGACCTAGGGCAAAACCAAATACTACTGGTCACAAAACAAAACAAACACATTAAAAAAAAAAACAACAGTAGTAGCTGGGTGGTGGTGGTGCACACACCTTTAGTCCCAGCACTCAGGAGGCAGAGGTAGGCGGATCTCTGTGAGTTTAAGGCCAGCCTGGTCTACAGAGTGAGTTCCAGGACAACTAGGACAAATATACAACTCTGTTATACAGAGAAAGCCCGTCTCAAAAAAACAAAACAAAACAAAAACAAAAACAAACCCCAAAACCAAAAAACACAAATCCAGTAGCAATAGAATGACTCTTAATTCTGCTATACTCATAGATCAATGCCCTCCCTGCTCAGCCACTATCAGAGAAGCTTTCTCCTAGCAGCAGATGGGACCCATAGCCTGACATCATGCAGAGAGAGAGAGAGAGAGAGAGAGAGAGAGAGAGAGAGAGAGAGAGAGAGAAAGAGAAAGAGAGCGAAAGAGAGAGAAAGAGATCAGAACACTCAGCTCTAAATGGAATGTCTCTATCTAATTTTTCACCTCAGGACTCAGGGAACCCTGAAGAAAACGAGGCAGAAAGAGTGTAAGAGCCAGAGGGGATGGAGGGACCAAGAGAACAAGACCCTCTAAACCAACATGACGGAAGTTCAAATGGACTCACAGAGACTGAGTGAACAGGCGGCATGCACAGGCCTGTGTGAGTCTGCACCAGGTTCTCTCTCTCTCTCTCTCTCTCTCTCTCTCTCTCTCTCTGTGTATATACATACATACATATATATATACATACATACATATATATATATGTATATATATATATATATACATACACACACATCCAGAGTTTAGTGTTTTTAATGGGATTCTTGAGTGTGTGAATAATGTGATTCTTGTGCCTTCTTTCTCTTGGGCTCTTTTCCTTCTGTTGTCTTGTCTGACTCTGATGTGATAGTTTTTATCACATTGCATTTTACTTTGTTATATTTTATTATTATCCCTTAGAAGTCTGTTTGTTTTCTAATTAGAGACAGAAAGGGTCTAGATCTGGATGGGGGGGGGAAGGTGGGGAGGAAATGGGAGGAGCAGAAAGAGGGGAAACTGTAATTAAGGGAAAATCTATTTTAAATAAAAGGAAAAATAAATAAAAACATTTATTTTATTTCATGTGTATGCGCGCCATACATTCATGTCTGGTGTCATCAGACATCAGAAGAGGGTGTCACATTCCCTGGAACTGGAGTTGGTGATTGCGACCACTGTGTGGCTGCTGGGAGCTGAACTCAGGTCCTCTGCAAGAACAAATGCTCTTAGCCGATAACTAGAAAAGGGCAGAAGGATGACGTGACAGTGGCCCTGTTTTCATTCTCTGTGTGGGACTTAGGGACACAAGTGTCTTCACATTATGAAAGCAGAGAGTCTATTGTTGCTGTGATCATCCTGATAGGACAGAAGATTCTCTAAAGCAGTGGTTCTCAACCTTCCTAATGCTGCGGCCCCAGAGGGGTCAGGGCCGCTCGGAAGAAAGGCACTGTACCTCTCCCGTCAACTATCACACTAGTGAAACAATGAATCCAAAGATTACCTTGTGACCAGGAATCCCGTGGTGGGGGTAGGGAAAGGCTAAAGTGCTGGTGCAAGGCATGGGGGGTTGTTTCTGCCTCTCAGGAGTAAGTTTCCCACGGTCCTGACAATTTAAGCAAGCACATACAGGACTTCATCCCCCCCCCCGCCCCGCCACTCCGCACGCCCCCCCCCCCCTCCGCCGCCCCGTCCCCCGGCAAAAAACTGAAATTTTGCTACAGAAAAGGAAAGCAGTGACCAAGTGTCTTTCTCTTCTTTCTTTGATCAAACTGTAAACAAGTGTAGTTTCCTTTATCAATTCGTCTCCCAGTTTCTCTTCACACGCAGCGATTTGTGAACGGAAGTGCCCCTATCATGCTACTGAGACACGGTCTGGCCATCACTAGTGGGCAGCTGGTGTTCTCTTGGGACAGGAGCTTGGAGTGTTACTCCCTGAGTGACAGAGAGCGGAATGGAGGTGGCTTAGCAAGCAGCCCTGGTATCCAGGGGTGACCAGTGAAAGAAAAAGAGAAAATAGGTGCCGGAGGGATGGCTCAGAGGTTGGAAAAAACCCTGGCTGTTCTTGCAGAGGACCTGGGTTCGTTTCCCAGCACCCACATAGTGGTCACAACCTTCAACTTCTTTTCCAGAGGTTCTGACACTCTCTTCTGATGTCTGATGGCACCAGGCTTGCATGCACAGTGTGCATGCACATAAATACCTAAAAAGAGAAAGAGAAGATAAAGTGTATTAGCTAAACACTGAAGACATTCCAATTTATCCAGGGAGGAGGAGATACATGACATATTGCTTGTCTAGAATATGTAAGGTCCTATATTGGATCCTGAGCACAGTAAAAAATAAAAACAAATTTAAAGAATGGAAAAATAATGAGGAAATATTCAGAGGTAAAGCTCAAGGCTCTGGGATTTGGGAGTTCAAATTCCAAGATCAGGCAGAATGAGGGGTTCCTACTGCTTCTGCCTCTACTGAAGACAGTGAACCACTATACGCTTTGAAAAGAAGAAAGGAAAATTGAATCCAAATTTTCCTCTTTTTTTTTTAAAGATTTATTTATTATGTATAGTGTTCTGTCTGCATGTATGCCTGCAGGCCAAAAGAGGGCGCCAGATCCCATCTATGTTAACTGTCTCTCCTCTATCCCCCACCCATGCTAGCCTTCTCTCCTCTACCTATCTCAACCTCAGAATACCTGCTATCATCAGTTCTGTATCCTGTTATTCTGGCCAGAAAGATGGAGTAAGAGAAGTAATTGCCCAACTCAACCAGTGCCAGGTCCTGGTGCCATAGACCAGGCTGGCTTCCATTGTGGAGGAAGAGTCATAAGTTACTCCACTCCAAACACAGTGTATGAAATTTTAGTCCTGCCCAGACAGAAGACAGCCTCTTGCAAGCCGCTCTCTGGACAAGTTCACCAAGTCCATGGGGACAAGCGTGAAGCAGGCCAGCATCTTGAGTCAAGAGTTCCTCTTGAGAAAGCACTTAGGACTTTCATCAGGCAGAGCTGGTTCATTCTTTAGCTGCTGATCTTAAAGTAAGGAGTCCTGACTATTCGAACAGTTAATGAAAATTCTGTAATGAAACTCATTGCTTTATATGCTGGCTTAAAATTATTAATAATAAAAGACTGTCGTAGCACCGAGATAATATGTAGATAAAGGGATTTCATGGTGCCAGGAACTGGCATCCCACAGATCTCTCTTTCTTTATTGGTTCTTCTCTGGGCCCCAGACTCTAAATGCTCTGAAAGAAACACTGCATGCTAGGAAGAGTCATGAAAGGAAGGTTTCTGCCCCCCAACGTCGGTGGGAAGAGAAGGGGCATCCCTCTCCCCCAGCCACCTCAGTGGGGGAATATCAAGGTCTCAGAACCAGTGGGGTGACTCCAGGCAGGCACCAGAGCTGATGAAAATGGCAGGACAGTCCAGAGACCCAAAGGGGTAGACAAAACCCCTCATCTTAAGGCTCCGGCTCTGATCCTGCCTTCTAGCACTATCTCCAAGGCTAATGGCCTCCTTTTCCTGACCACCTGGCTCCAGGCTCACACACATCTGCTGCTTCAGGGAGAACTTTTAAAACGCTTCTCTGTTCGCACCATCCAGGGACTCCCTACTGTCATCAGCTATGGTTTTCAAAAAGCTCACCGTGGTTTATTAGTGGGGTTTGGAATCTACTTAGTGAGCTGGAACCAGCATTAGTATTAACAATTGTCAAATAGACTGATTGCTGGCCTGATTCACATAGAAGTATTGCGATGTGAAATAGGTTAGATTTTCAAACGTTATGTATGGTAAGGCATTTGAGACATCGTAGTTGACATGTTGTGTGGGATAGTCTTAACAAACACAATTTTAACTATGTTTGCATTGAGGTATAACATATATTTGGTAAAGTACCCAAGTCCTAGTGTAGGGGCTTGATGAATTTTTAATATATGAACACTCTCATTTAACTGCCACCCACATCAAGATATGTGTGTGTGTCTGTCTGTCTGTCTGTCTGTGTGTGTGTGTGTGTGTCTGTGTGTGTGTGTGTGTGTGTGTGTCTGTGTGTGAATCACATTAGGGGTTAGAGTGATGGCTCAGTGATTAAGAGCATTGGCTGTTCTTCCAGAGGACCTGGGTTCAATTTCCAGCTCCTATATGGTGTCTCAAAAATTGTCTGTAACTCCATTCCCAGGGGACCTCACACCCTCTTCTGGCCTTTGCAGGTACTGTGTGCACATGCGCAGACATACATTTGGACAAAACTCATAAGCAGAAAATGAAAATAAAATGCCAAAACATTTTAAAAACATATACACCATATAAAACATACCAAAAGCTTTCCCCTGTTTCTGTTATTCCCTTTCAGGCCTTGGCTCTGAGAGAGTCATATTTGACTGCTACATTCTTAGTAATTTTTGCCTATTTTTGGATTTCATAGAAATGAAATCAAGGATGTGTACTGGTTTTGGATTTGTCTTTCTCAGCTCAACAGAGTGTCAAGGGGACACAGTTATGATCTTGCATGTAGCTGCTTATTGTCTGTTCTCACCGTTACCTTCCACTGTGTGAATGCACTGCAGTTGAATTCTTGAGTTTTGTGATGGATATGCTCTAAAAGACCAAACCCGAGCTCAATCCACAAAATGCCCGGAAATAAATATTCTTGAGCTTGAGCTTATCTTTTGGTGAACACAGCTACTCCCCCCAATGTCCTCTGTCTCCTTCCTTCTAATATATATATAGCCTCACTATAAAGTCTTACCAACCCTCATATAGCTAGTGTTTAGAATGAAAGCAAAATTTACACAATATTGAAGTTATTGTAGAAAACCATTATAAAGCATGCAATGCAGTCACTTTTGGGACAGTTACAGTGTTGTAAAACCATCACCACCACCCAATTCCAGAGCATTCTTCTTTGTCCTGAAAACAAACTTTGTCCCTGCTGAACAGTTCTCTGTTCGTCCTCTTTTAGTCCCTGGCCATGACAGATATACTTTCTGTTTCAGTGGTCGTGATCCTATTGGGGACATTTCATAACAACAGAATCATGGGATTTTTGTACTGAGCTTCTTTCACTTAACATGTTTTCAAGTTTTGCCTGTTTCTTGTGCATTTTCATACACTTTTGTGCCTTAAAAAAAACTTCTCCAAGTCTCTTCTTTGTCTTTTAAGAAAGAGAAGAGGTCTGTTTAGTTTACGGTTTTAGAGGTTCAAGCTTCAAAATGGGGCAGCCCCATTGGTTTGCTCTCTGGTGTGTGGGTGCCTCGCATTACAGTGAGAATTGAACAGCTCCATCTCTGACCCAAGTTAACTCCTTCATGGAGATTTATTTTCTATAGAGATCAGGGAGCCTTGATGGCATAAAGGGGAAGGTGTTGGGTGCAGGTCAGGCTGGGATACAGTGGCGCTTTTATTTATTTATTTAATTTTTAATTTTTTTTTTTTTGACAGTGTCTCTCTGTGTAGCCCTGGCTGGTCTGGAACTCACTATGTAGACCAGACTGCACAGAAACTCACAGAGATCCACCTGCCTCTGCCTTCCCAGGGCTGGGATTAAAGGTGCAGGGACACACTTCTGTGCCACTGTTTCTGTTTGTACCACCTTCTACAGAGAATGCCAGGGAGATTCTGCTGGGGAGGACTGCCTTCGTTTGTCTACCTAACCGTTTCTGCCCTAGCTGTGGACAGAGACTGCTCTGAATTCCGTTTTAGAGATGGCAAGAGTGGAGAACACCTGGGCTCATTTTGTTGGCGGGATGTGGAAAAGGAAGCAACTCCCAGCTCCTTTCCTCTGCCGCAATCAGGCCTGACAGCAGAGGTAAAGTCCCTGCTTCAGTACGCAGCTTTGCCTCGAGGTGCCAAGTCCCAATACCTGGTATCCTTTGGGGCAGGAGAGTGACTTAGCGAGACTCTAAGAGCCGTAAGCCAGTTGTTGAATAGTCATGGCTCCACCCTCATTTTTTTTTTCCCCCCGGACAGATTTTCTCTGTGTAACAACCCTAGCTGTCCTGGAACTAGCTCTGTAGATCAGGATGGCCTCGAACTCATGGAGATCTGCGTGCCTCTGCCTCCCCGAGTGCTGGGATTAAAGGCGTGCGCCACCACCATCTGTTGGGAGCTATTGAGGGCTGTGGATCCCTGGACCCTGAATTCCCTGTGAGCAGCTTGTTTTTACTGTGTTTGCAGCTGCTCTGAGCAAAACAACTTGTTTTCCTCTGCTCTGAGCCGGCTGCAGCTGCTCTGAGTACGAGACCCTGATGGCAGGGGAGAGGGTTCAGATGGATCTGCCGCTGAAAGAACCCGAAAGCTGGGGCGTGCCTAGCAGTTAAGGATCCCTGTATAAAGCTTCCCCCGAGCTCAATAAAGTTGGCACTCTTGTATCAAGAGTGACCCATGGCCCTGTCTCTCTGTGTCTCTCTGTGAGTGTGTTTTTAAATTTTCAGCCCAGTTCCCGGCTCGCACAACTGGTCCTGTAGTGACATGGGAGCTACAAGCATAGTACCGTATAGCACGTAGTACAGACGCCGAGTTCTAACAACCATCTGGCCTCCGCCTCATTCTTATGGTAACAGTATGGCACAGGACTTGCCAAACATTCCTACATGTTTATGGACAGTAGAATGGTGGGCTGGAGAAAGGGAGAGGACATTCGGAGAGACAAGATGAAGGCAGAGGCAGAGGCAGGCAGATGAGATGGTCCATTGGAGTCATGGGCTAGTCCATTATCTGGCGTAAACACAAGGGACAGCAAGGAGCAGGCATCCTCAGAAGACTGGAGTTGTCTAGAATGGAGCTGCGACCCTGGAAAAGGCAGCAGTAGAGGGAAAGGCTGAAAGGAGGAGGACTTTGTTCGGCAGCAGGTAGGTGTTCCCTCCAGGAATTCCTGAACAATATAAAGCAAAGTGTATATATATATGTATATGTATATATATACACAAATATATATGTATATGTAATATATATACAAATATATATATGTATATATATATATATTTTCTTTTTTTGCACCACTGAACAATAGGCTGAGAATTCAAAATTTCTTCATTTAATTTCTGTTTTTATTTCTGGAGAGAGGGTCTTGTTTTGTACCTAAGTCTGGCCTGATACTCATTATGTAGCCCGGGGTAGCTTTCAACTTGTGGCAACCCTGATGCCTAGGCTTGAATCCCGAAGAATACTAACTTTAAGAAATAGTCTTCTCACTGCCGTGCTCCATTACACATTGGTTATTTCCTTCTCCCCAAGTAGGCAGTGCTTCCCCTCTTTAAACTCCTGATCTGGCTGGATGTGGTGGCACACACTGCTAGCCCCAGCACTTGAGAGGCAGAGGCAGGTGGATCTCTGTGACTTCACGGCCAGCTTAGGGCTACATAGAGAGAGCCTGTTTCAAAACGAACACCCTTCATATACTAGAGAAGCAAAGCCCAAGATTGAGGTGATGTGTTGAAAAGGCAGAGCTTTCTTTCCTTTGGGATTCAAGGCTTGAGTCCTGAGCTGAAGTGCCGAGGGACATGCCAAGGTTCTGAAGACAAGGGATGCATCACTGTAGAATCGGTCTTGTTCTGTCCTGGGCTCTCTCCAGATATCCAGTTGATATCTTCTGAATGGTGAGATTCTAGTGGCAGGACTAGGGATAGGAAGAAATAAAGAAGACAAAAGCAATAGCTGGGACAGCCCTGTGACTTTCTACCCATTGAACCCTAGGCCGTGGCCACATTGGATACAATTCCAGAGCTTCATAACGTGGAGTAACAATTCTGACCTTGCTGTGTTTTTGAGGATTGTGGGAGGGTATGATAAATGATTGGACTCGGGACAGTCACTGTAAAAGGGGGCTGCTTCCGTCATTTCCCAGGCGTTGTATTGACTTTCATATCAGTTACTATCACTATGATGAAACACCACGATCAAAAGCGAGTTGGAGAGAAAAGGGTTTATTTGACTTACACTTCCATATTGTAGTCCATCACTGAAGGAAGTCAGGGCTGGAACTCAAACATAGCAGGAACCTGGAGGCAGAAGCTGATGCAAAGGTCATGGAGGAGTGTTGCTTACTGACTTGCTCCTTATGGCTTGCTCAGATTGCTTGCTTTTAGAACCCAGGACCACCACCTGCCCAGAAGTTTCCCCACCCATGGGTTGGGTCCTCCCCCAACCATCACTAATTAAGAAAAATGCCCTACAGGTTTGTTTACATGCAGATTGGATCTTCTGGAAGCATTTTCTCAATTGAGGTCCCCTCCTCTCAGATGGCTCTAACTTGGGTCAAGTTGACATAAATCTAGCCAGCTAAGCTTTGCTCCAAGGTAAGGGGGATGGTTTCAGTCTCTTGATTAGTGTGGTCTTCTTTCCATAATCTGATGAGCTGAGTATCTTTCTCAAGATACTCTGTGTGGGAAAACATCTGATCGCAGACATTCACCAGGGGTTTGCTGCATACACATCAGGATGTTACAATGGACAGGGCACTGCAGAGTCCTGGATCCCATCCTCCCTCTGTATGATTCAGATCTCTCCCTCATTGGTTAGACAGTGTGATGGTTTGATTGATAAATGCCCCCACCCCCAGTCTCTGGCATTTGAATACTTGGTGCGTGTACCAAAGGTTCTAAGAGACTTTTTCAATTAGACTCCACATGAGTGAGATCATGCTGTATTTATCCTACTGCAGTCTATTTCATTTAACACAGTGATCTCTAGGTGTAGCAAGTTGCAGTTGTCAGAATTCCATATTTCTATTTTTCATTTTATTTTATTTATGAGCATGGGTGTGTTACCTGCAAGAATGTCTATGCACCAAAATATAGTGCCACAAAGTCCTAGGACTAGAATAACAGACAGTTATGAGCCACTTAGTGTGGGTGTTGGGGATTGAACCCAGGTCTTCTACAAAAGCAACAAGTGCTCTTAACCATTGAGCTCTCTCTCCTGCCCCGAACAGCATCCTTTTATATGAACCAACCAATAGTATTCCATTTTTATGGATATGTACCACATTAATTTTAATTTTGTCTATTGATAGACTTCTAGGTTTGAGTCTTGGCTGTTGTGAACAATGCAGCAATAAATATGGACAAGCAGGTAGCTTTTCAGCATGTAAATAGAAAACATGTAAATATTCTCTGTGGAAAGAATGCTGGATCAGCTGGGTTAGTGGTGGCCCACACCTTTAATCCCAGCACTCAGGAGGCAGAGTCAGGCGGATCTCTGAATTCTAGGCCAGCATGGTCTACAGAGTGAGTTCCAGAACAGCCAGAGTTACACAAAGAAACCCTGTCTCACAAAACAAAACAAAACAAAACAAGGATGCTGTTCTGAGGAACACCAAACTGCTTCCCACAAGAGCAGTAGTAATTTACATCCTCCCCTATAGTGTGCAGGGGGTTCCCTTCTACATCCTTACCAGTACTTGTTGTCTGTCATGCTTTTGACAACCATTCTTGCTGAAATGAGTGATAATCTCAATGTGGTCTTGAACTGCATTTCTCCCAGCACTTTGGAGCATTTTCTTACAAGGCTTTTGGTGGTTGTGTATCTTCTTAGAATAGTTCATTCAGGTCTTTTTCCCATTGTTAAACCAGATTCTGTCTTTTTATTGGCTCCCTTTATTTTCCTCATACATTCTAGTTGTCAACCTCTTAACACACGTATTTCCCATGGCCGTGGGTCACTCTTTACTCTGTGAACCTTTCCCTTTGCTCTGCAGAAGCTCTGGAGTCCCACCTGTTTACTTCGGATGCCTAAGGTCTCAGGATCCTCTTTGCCCACATCCATGTCCAGAAGCATTTTCTCTATGTTCTGGTAGTTTAATAGATCCATGTCTCACACTGACTCATTGACCTTTACCAGTGCATTTCAGGAGCTGGTTAGGAATAGGTACCGATGCATATCCAGTTTCCCCAGCGGTTTGTTAGAGACCTTTCTTTCACTCATGCATGTTCTTGGTTACTCTTCCTTGTCATAAGAATCAGCTAGAAGACACACCCCTTGGCATGTGTGTGAGAGTATCTCCAGAGAGATTTAACCGAGTGCAGACTCATCCTAAGGCGTGAGGCAGCATCCCATGGTCTACAAGCCTGGATTGGATAAAAGAATATAAGGAAGGGAGCCTATTGAGTACCAACATTTGTCTCTCTTTGCTTCTTGATCGGTCCAAATGTGAACAAGCAGCTTCATACTCCCACTGCCACTGTCATCGGCTGCTCCTGCTGCTGTGCCTTTCTCTTCATGGTGAGCTATAACCCCTTAAAGCCACCAAAATAAAATGCCACACCAACAAGAAAGTAACAAATACAGTTTCTTCTAATAGTGTCACTCTGGGAGCAGAGGCTACTTGTTTGTTTCCTGGCTGCCCAGACTGGAAATAATCACTCAGAAACTGTATTAATTGAAACACTGCTTGGCCTAATAGCTCAGGCCTCTTATTAACTAACTCTTACATCTTAAATTAACCTATTCCTATTATTTTGTATTTTACCATGCGGCTCGTGGTTTATTGGTAAGGTTCCCGGGTAGGCGTCTTTCTCCTTTGGCAGCTACATGGCGTCTCCTTGATTCTGCCTACTTTCTCTCTGTTTGGATTTCCTGCCTGGCTTTATTCTGCCCTTTCATAGGCCCAAAGAAACTTCTTTATTAACTGGTGGTAATAAGACATATTCACAGCATACAGAGGGGAATCCCACAGGAGCATTAAAGAAAGTGAGTCTGGAGTTGACCATCACCTACTCCACCATATTTCAGATGCCACCTAAAGATAGTAAATCTAGACTCTTGCTCTGTATCCATTTGGACTGGTTATATAGTAGGGACACAGGATGACAGCAGGATGGTGGCATTTCCTTCTGTCCAGAATGCCCTTGTCCCGGCGTCCTATTGATAACAGTGTTCCAAACCCAAGAACAGAACACCAGCTGCCATGCGTTCCCAGCAAGTCATTTCAAGGAGCTCTATAGGATGCTTCTTCTGTATCCCAACTCTTCTTCTTTGGTACATGTATCTATCTAGGTACTCAGAGAAGGCTCTGATAAGCCTACGCAGGGTTTCCTGATCTTAGCACTGGGACGTATGCTGCTGCCAGTGTCTTATTCTTGCTGGCATCTCAACAAGGGCCGTTTCCTTGGGGAAAGTAGGGCCTTTCTCCAAGGATATAAAATTCAACTGGCCTCTGACAGCTTCCATATGCACAGCGGTCCTCATTGGGTGAGTTCATAGCCTCTCAAGTGTGCCCAGGGCAGAGAGGTGGGTGGATTTCCTTGTATCATCTTCTCTGGCCTGTAAAATGTTTGGATCATCATTGCCCATGAAAGTAACCACATGAGAGGAGGTGACTGGCAAGAGTGGGACTGTCACTCTCCTTGTCTTTTAGTTTCTTGGTATCCTGCTTTTCAGTCCACCATAGAGGCTGCCTTGCTCTCTCTTAGTAAAGCACCCACCTATAATCCTGTCACATTTCCTCTCCTTTGTTTTCTTAAGCGATTATGGATAGCTGTTACCAGTATCTCTAGGTGTCGATTGGCACCCTGTCAATTAACACCTACACTCCAAAACAAGACTTGGTCTTCATTATCTTTGGGATCTTTATTGCTTAGAATGATACCTGGCATGTAATAGATGCGCAGTAGATGCTTGGTGAAAGAACCAGTAGAGGAGCTGGACGTTTGTGGCGCATGCCTTTAATCCCAGCACTCAGGAGGCAGAGGCAGGCGGATCTCTGTGAGTTCAAGACCGGCCTGGTCTACAGAGTGATTTCCAGGACAGGCAGGGCTACACAGAGAAACCCTGTCTCAACAAACAAACAAACAAATGAAACAAACAAAGCAAACAAAAAATACAAGTAGGGGATGAGCCTGGAGGACTCACCTTCTGTTTATGTGTCTTCTTCATTCTGAAGATGAGAGGCTTCCTTCACCACAACCCTTAGCGTACAGTCTGTGACTGAACCCTATTCAAGCCACATCTTTTTTTTTAGCGTTTTCTTTTTTTTAATATTTATTTATTTATTATGTATACAATATTCTGTCTGTGTGTATGCCTGTAGCCCAGAAGAGGGAACCAGACCTCATTACAGATGGTTGTGAGCCACCATGTGGTTGCTGAGAATTGAACTCAGGACCTTTGGAAGAGCAGGCAACGATGCTCTTAACCACTGAGCCATCTCTCCAGCCCCAAGCCACATCTTTTATAGGCCCTGGAGCCTAAGCCATATATGTGGGCCTTAGGGAATGTATGTGAGAATTCTGGTTGTGTTTTTTCTTACTTAATAGTCTAAGAAATTAGTTTCTTTCAACACAGATTTACCCAAACCCCACGAATGTAGTACCTATACTACATTTTATATTATACCTATAGGGTATAAAAGTCAGGGGCAAAAACAAAACACACCCTAGAGAGCAAGACCGAGTTATGCATTCACAAGAGCACCGTGGACTCCCCTGTGACACATCTATTTATTTGAATGACATCAGAAGATGGCAGATGTTGAAACAAGAAATGCATATTCTTTATTCCATACTGAGGAAGTGGCATTGTAACAGTGTTAAGTTTATTTAAAAGGAACATTTTTCTTATTAGAATCCATTAAGTTAGAGAAGTAAGTTTTGCCAAATGCCAACTCTGCCTTGACTAACGGTTACACTGTCTCCCATGTATGATTAGCTTTGTCCCAGTGTTTCCCATGGTGCTGTTTATATTCCCAGTTGACAATACGGGTGAGTGAGGCCCAAGCTGTCCATGGTCCCAGCTGTCTGGCCATCTATGAGTACCTGGGGAGGTGGCTGTGGGAAGGTGGCGGACGTACTTCTGCTTATGTGTTCAGTCTCAGGCTGTTCTCTGCCTTGATCCTCATTGTGGTATAGCAAGAGCAACTGGCTGTATGGACCCCTTGGAGCCCTTGCTGCCTTTAGGTATGAACCAGCTGCGTAACTTTGATTTGTGGAAGTTCTCATCTCATATCTCGAATCCTTGTTTTCTGACCCACAGCAATCCCAAGGGTCCCCCCACCTCTGCTACCTGGGATCCTGTGACTCTTTGAAGGGTATCTCATCTGTTGCTAAGGGTTCCTGCTCCAAGCAGAGACAGTGGGTGACTGCTTCTCTGGGGAATGCAAGGCTGGCTCAGTCTCAGTCTGGTCATTCATGGGTTCCTGAGGATCCCCTGGGAGCATTTCTCCTTTCTTTTGCTGACCCTGGGAAGTCTTCTCCCCTCCCCCTTTCATTTTCTGAAGCATCAGACTCCTTGCCATGAGATGAATAGGCAAGGTTTTCTTTTAAAAATGGCTGTTTGGCATGTCCATAACATCAACGACAACAGTATTAATGACATTGTACATTTCAGGGCTTTGCTCTGTACGTACATTGCTCTGAGATGTATCATTTCATCAACCATCTGGGGCACACACACCCCTCCCACCCTGCTTTGATGAATCCCAAAGGGGTCTGCTATATCCTGACCCGCCTCAGGGGGTAAGAGAGCAGATGGATTCTTCTATATAAGCACCCCCCCACACACACATGCACACATTAAACCACACCCCTCAGAGTGCAAACTGCCCGACCTCTTCCTGTGCATGGAATGGTTCTGGTCTTAGAATCTGGCTACTCTCAAGAATAAACTTTTTAAGTTTCAGTTTTAGAGAAACTTCATTCTGGGGATGATTTTATGGACGGTCTTTGTGTTTGACATCTTGTATGGTCAGGCCTGTCAAAGCCATACTTGGAAACAAAACCTGGCCCTTCCGTCCTTGGCTGACTGTGACTGGATTCAGAGACGAACACAGGGCGAGTGGAAGAGGGAGGCGGCAGGGTTCTGTGGCCGCAGAGAGAAAGCTTCCAGCCCAGTGTCTCCTCCCAGAGTTGGAGGGGGGTTAGTGATGGAATAATCAGGTCCATTTGTTGGGCTGGGGGTGGGACAGGACGGTTGGGAGGGAACATTGGGCACATCCTAGGACACCTCTTCCAGAACTGAATTCCTGAGCTATCGTGGAGACTTTGAGATTCACTCTGAGATTAGTGTATGCCGGCCACAAACTGAACTACTATGAGCCCCGAGGCCATTTTGAATAATAAAGCCTACACGCCTGCTTTCTCATTCCGCTGTGTCTCTATCTCCCCATTCTACTCCACAAACTATCTTGCTACTGCCCCACCCTTGCTGAGTCTCTGGTTCCCTGTGGCCTTGCCATGTGACTTTTTTTTTTTTTTTTTTTTTTTTTTTTTTGGTAGGACTATGCCTTCACATTCCCCATTTCTTGTGGTCCCACGGGGGACATTTCACATTGTTGCCACCACGGGCCTCTGGCTGCTCACCAAACATTCCAGACTTTTCCCTTTTTACTGCTTTTTAGTGGGTCATTTCCTGTGCTACCAAACTCCTTTCCTGACTGATACAGAGGACTGGAAATACCCCCCTCTGCATGGCCCTCATTATTCTGTCATTAAGGTATATATATCTCAGGCAGTTATTGCTCTTTGACCTTTTGGCTAAGACCAGTATATCACAACAAAGCAACTGTCCACTTAACCACTGTTCCTGCCCCAGATTGTAGGATCCTTAAAGGCACAGTGTGTTTCTTTCCTACAAGAAGTAGTGTGATATAGTGGTTAAGCGAGGAAATTCTGGATTCTGACAGCCTGGGCTCAAGCCTTTGCTTCTAGAACTTACTAGTAATCGACCTTTAGGTAAGATCCTTAGTTTCTCTATCTCGGCTTACTCAACCATAAAGTAGGTTAGTAATGGCTTTACATAGAACTGTTTTGAGAATTAAATGACTATAGGCATATAAATAAATAAATACATGGGCTGCAACTGCAGTGGCATCTGAGTGTGTTGTACCGAGCACTACCTAAACTAACTATGAGCATTTTCAACACACCCATCATAAGGTACCCTGGAACGCAATGCACACGCCTATGCTTGTCCAAAAGTGAATTCTCTATCATATCCCTTCGCCCTCCTTCCCTGTCTTCCACTTGCCTTGTGTCCGTCCCTCTACCTTCCTCTTTTTCTCTCTCCCTTCTTCACTTTTAGTTTTGGGCCGACCATCGGTCCTCACGGAGTAGCTGAGTTCTCAGGGGACCCTCCGAGCAGAAAGGTCCTATGCTCTCCTTCCTGAGGCTCCAGCAGCAGAGGCTCTAGAGAAAGGAGGATAGATGGGCAGAACCAGGGGGTTGGTGTGAGCGGCTCAGACGCTGAAGGGCTGTGAAGGGGGGAGAGGGGGTGGGGGAAGATGTGGGAGATGAGGAAAGGCCTTCAGGAGCTGATTCTGAAGCTGGACAACCGTGCTTGCTAATGGTAATAAGAGCTTCCTGGATGCCTGAGGCCCTGCCTCTAGAATTTCCCTAGACACGAATGAAGCAGAAGGAAAAACTGAACAAAGAGCAAAGAGAAAAGGCAGCTGGAAACACACCTGCTTTCTTTTTGCCAATGGGTCTTTTCCGCTGCCTGTCTCCTGTATCCACTCCTTCTGGAGGAATCTGGAGTTTGAGTCTACGCCCAGCCCATGCTCCTCTACCTATCAGATGATGGTGTAAGGCAAGCAACGGAGCCCAAAGCGGGCCTGGGTGTCGTTAGTTAAGAAATGGGGTTCATTGTACCAGAGAAGTCAAGGTTGGATGAAGTGGGGTTCAGACACGTGCTGGATGGTGCTGTTCCTAGGCAATGAGATGGTGGCTACGTACACATAAAATTCCCTCTTCCTTCCTCAGACAGGCTACCGTTTCTCTATTCTTATCCTTTTGTTTAAAACATTTTTATTAGTCTTATTTTGTCTTAAAATTTTAAACAGCTGTTTATAAAACACAACAAATACACAACACAAAACAAAACTCGGTAAAAATAACACACTATATAGTACATATACTCAGACCGTGTGATATATTTATATAATAAAAGATGAAAATATTCACTTTCCATAATAAAAATAAGTTCTATTTTTTGTTTATTTTACAATATACTTAATATTCTCTCTTTTGCCTCTTCCTCTCCAGCTTTCTTTCCTTCATCCCGAATCTCAAGGAGGTTCCGTGTGGCTGTCCCCAGCCCAGTGAGCTGGAGTCTGAGAGGTGACGGGTGGGAAGGTGGCAGAGGGCTCAGGAACACGCGCGGCAGCCACATTCCAAGTGTCTCTCCACCTCTTCCACGAATGAGGAGCCGTCGGTGCACTGGAAGACGTATTTCCGCCGCTTGCTGCGGATTGGCTGGCAGCACTGGCTCCCGCACCCGCCGCGGCATTCCATGATAGGCACCTTGGAGGCTGTGGCACAGGAGGCGTAATCTTTCTGACGGCGGATGGCTTCACGGACTATCTCCCCCAAACATGGATTCTCTAAAGAGGGCAGAGATGTAACGTTAGGGCACTGATGGTGAAGAGGGTCTGGTATGACCATGGGGCGGCTCCCTGATTGGCTATCAGGGGACACGTGATCTGAAGCCGCACGTACTTATTCACTAGCTCGTCCCCTCCCCCCCCCCCCCACTTACCCACTCTTTCTTCCATTCTTCCTCTGTCTGTCCCTCCCTCCATGTATAATGGAGAACTTTTACTGCGCCAGGCTCTACACAAGGACAATTATTCCTCCAAAATATTCTGGTGACAGGAGTGAACTTGGTCCCCTCCAGCCTCCAAGGGACCAGCAACTGGTAAAGAGTGGCTAAATCGTGTTACTAGGCAGCCGCTTAGATACTAAAATGGAAAACATCTGGATTCACTTAAGAATCTGGATTGCTGGGTTCTTTGAAACTAGGAGGTCTGTGGAGGCCAGCCTGTTCCCCATGTTGCCACGGGGGAACATGCTAAGAGCTCTGGATGGGGCAGCAGAGCTCCAACTGGTCCCAGACTGGCCCTACCACTCCCTTAGTCCGTCCCCCTTGATCTAGAGCCTGGACACTCAATCTATCGACCCCGAAGTGGATCTATTTGTAATGAGAAACCAAGGCAGAGAGAAGCTATGAAGGGGCATGTTTCTATAAGAGCACATGAAAGGCAGTTGACTTGGTCCAGGGGCCGGGAGGCTTTTGGGGAAGTGACCACACAGATGAGATCTGGAAAAGATGCTGATGAGGTAACAGCCCTTCAGGATGTTTCTGGTAGTCCTAGAAACTACGGGAGAGCAGTAAAGAGGACTCCCGTGTGTGCTGGGATGTTCACCTCTGACCCCTGTTCTTTGCCTTCACTTCCTCCCAACACTGACAGAACATCTGGGAAAGGGAAGCAGAATCATAGCATCATCCCTTGTCTTCCCGCGCCTCAGCTTTAGAGACTATCTGCCTGGAGAACCATGACACCTATACCCACCACCCTCAACGATCCATACCCATTTGTGAGCCGCAGAGGCGACGGAAGAAAAAGCATCAGAGCGTTTTAAAGGATTATGTGTTTCAGTACAATGCACAGGCGTACAATTCACCTTCCAAAACTCTTTCAAACTGGGAAGGGCTTTAAAAGGACTCGGAAAGAGCAGAGAGATGAAGGGCATGTGGGCATGCATGCGTGTGGAACGTGGGAGCACAGGTATGGCAGCACTAACAATGGGGTGAAGGGGATATGAGCGGTGCGCATGCCATCCTGATACGGGCCCGAGGCGAAAATTACTTCAGATTTAAAACACAAACAGGTTTAGTTAAAGGTGCCCTGTACAGACGTGAGACGCAAGAGTCCCTGAGTGACAGGGTGTGGCTTGGAAGCTGGTGCCAGTGATTATGTAGAAGAAAACCCCCAAAGTGATAGTTTCAAGCCAAGGACTTTGGCTTCTGGGTTTGTCAGGGACATTGACCCCTAGGTGTTTGGTTTTCCCCAACCCCATCTCCTTCTCTTCCCTTGTCCCCTCTTCTCCCACACACGTTTCTCTGTCTGGCTGTAAGGGTAATGTGAATTCAGCAGAATGAGTGGGAAGTACGCTGTGCTCTTCAGTTTTCTGAACTGGTTTGGGAAGAACTGTATGACGCTTCTTTAAACGTATGATAGAAAGCATTAGCAAGCTCATGGGGTCCTGGAATTTTGATTGAAGACTTCTTCCCCTCTTTCTCCCCTCCCCCTCCCCCATGCCTTTCCTTTTTTCTTTCTCCTCCTCCTCCTCCTCCTCTTCCCCCTCCTTCTTGTCCTTCTCCTCTCTCTCTCTCTCTCTCTCTCTCTCTCTCTCTCTCTCTCTCTCTCTCTGCAGTCTCATGCAGCTTAAGCTGGTCTCTGGACGACCCTGGATTTCTGGTCCCCTTCCTCTCACGTTTAGGGCTTATAGGCACCTTTTCATTTAATGATGGAAGACTTTTTTAAAATATAAAAACCTTTTATTTATGAATATGGGTGTGTACACTGTATGTGTTCTTGCCTTAAGAAGCCCTAAATGGCCATCGGGTTCCCTGTAACTGAAGTTATAGGTAGTTGTGGGCCTCGGGTGGATGTGGGCATGAGGAATCAAACTTGGGTCCTCTTGAGGAGTCAGAAGTGCTCGTAACTGCTCAGTCATCACTCCAGTCCTGACGATGGAAGGCTCATCACTAATTCAGTTTCTTGTAATGTCTCTTTTGTCATCTCTGATTTTGTATCTTCTCTCTGCCTTCCGTAGCCTACCTACAGATCTGTCAATTTTGTTGATCTTCTAAAGACCCAACTGCAGATCACGCTCAGCTTCCTGTTGGTCCCTGATGGGTACGGTGTGGTATGGGCTACAGCCTAATCTGCTGCGTTATGGTTCAGGGTGCTGGTGTGACATTGCGGCCGTGCAAGTGAGTACGGTAGAGTGTTGGTGACACCTTGGGATGGGGAGGTGTGGCATCTGCTGCCCCTGGAGTGGAACACACTGCAGCAGCAGCAGCTCTGGGGATTTGCTCTAGAAGCCTGGGTCATGGCAGGGTGAAGGGTCAGAATCTGGGCTCCTTTTCTGTACAGTACAGCCATGTAAACTGCAGGCATCTCCTCAAGTGGGCTCAGAGCCTGAGAGGATGGAGACTGCCCAGCAGCCAACACGACAGGTGCCCAGCCCAGGGTTCTGTAGTGCGCCAAGAGACTACTGCCTACTTCTGCCTGTGAAGACAAACTCTCTCTTAGCTCCGAGTCAGTGCCAATCAAGGAGATGGGGTAGCATGAGGGTGCTCCCCTCCCTCTGTACTCAGGCATTCTCCATTAGACAGTTTAGGAAAAACGTTGTTGGTATTTCTTGTTGGGCCATTTTGCCTGTGCTGGCCACTCTAGGTGGCTTATTAGCCACTTCGGGGATCTCACTCAAGAATCAATGTTGAATTCTCATCCATCACAGTATTACTTAGTGTTTTCAATAAATGAGTGCCGTTGTTTTGGGTGGGGAATTACAACCCAGAGAGGACTGTCCGGCTCAAGGACACACAGAATTTTATCTCATGACAACAGTGCTGCTTCTGACTTTTAAGAGTCCTAACGTGGGGCCATAAAGATGGTCCAGCAGTTCAGAGTGCTTACAGCTCTTCTAGAGGACTTGAGAACTCAAGCTCAGTTCTCAGCACCTGGGTGGCTCACAACCACTTGCAAGTCCAGTTCTAGGGGATCGGATGCCCTCTTCTGGCCTCCGTGGGAAATGCACACACATGGCATACACACACAGACACACACACACACAGATAGAAAAATAATAAAAATAAATCTTTAAAAAAATCCTACTTAGATGTTTTACAAAGTTAAGTCATACATTTCAGCTCTGAGCACATCCCTAGGTACCACTCTACATGGCGTATATTCCTCTGAGAAACCCTGCAAGGTGGCAGGACAGTCAGTCAGTGTCCATAATGACCCTGTCACCTGCTACATCTTCTATGCAGTAGCCTTCTTTGATGAATGTACCTCGGCAGTGTAACTGATTTAATGACCTGGAAATGGCAGTACAAGTTACTTCTCTGGGCAGGTCGTTTAAGCCACCATGCATGGCTTCCTCCTCGCTATCTGATGGTCTATTCTGGAGAAAAATCAGCTCCTTCGACCCTGTTTCTTTTGCACGCCCTCCATCCCACAAGGACCACAGACTCACCTTGCTCACAGTGATTGCCACTGAAGCCAGGCTGGCACAGGCAGTAAGGCTCCCCTCGATCTGAGATGTGGCATTGCCCATGGTGGCACTTGAAGGCTGAGCAGTCGTTGGCAGAGTCGTTCTTGTGGTCACACAAGGCTCCCCCATAGCCCTCTGCACACTGGCACATGTATGTGCTGCCGGTTGCCACACATTTCCCGTGGCTGCAGCTGGGGGCAGAGGGAGAGGCCGAGACCAGAGTCAGTGTTGCTAGCGGCTTCCTCTGTCCTTCCTCCCAGAGGACAGAGATATGGGACCTTGTGCTGGGCACGGTCCTCCTTCAGTCCAGGGTCTAAGCACCTCTTTTCATGCAAATCCCAAGTAACTGGAAGCCCATGTGCCCTAGCGAATATCCACCACCAGCTCTGAGCAGACAGATGCCGATCTGCTTCTGTTCCCTACAGAGACGACGTCTTCCGCGTCAATTCATAACCCAACAGACTTTGAGCTTTCCGTTGACACTAAGAAATAATTACTTTTATGTTTTTTGAAACAGGGTCTCATTGTGTAGGCCAGGCTGGTCTCAAATTCACAGAAACCCGCCTGTTTTTGCCTCCCAAGTGCTGGGATTAAAGACATGCATCACCACATATGGCAAAGACAATTTTAAATATTGCACGTTATTGATTGTGTGTATGCGTGCAAACACCAGTGGGCATGTGGGCACACATCTAGAGGTCAGAGAACAACTTGTTACAGTAGGTTCTCTTCTACCATGTGGGTCCTTGGGTTTGAACTCAGGTGGCTTAGCAGCAAGCTCCTCTACCTACTGAGTCACTTTGTTGGTCTCTGTCAGTATTCTAAACCTCCCTCAATTTAAAGAGCAAATGCTCTTATTACTATTTCTACTACTAGAGGTTGAACAACCCTCACTCAGAATGCCCCCAAATCTAAAACATTTTAACCATCAGCATGGAGTCCAGAGGAGTAATCCTACACCTGATCTCCATCAGTGGCTGCTGATAAAACACAGACACATCGAACAGATCATACAGAACTATTAGGCCTTGTGTATGAGGGGGTCTATGAAATATAAATGAACTCTGTATATGCACTTGGTTCTCATCCCCCAAATATCTCAGAGGTAGATGTGCATCATTGTAAAATGTGAAAAGATACCCCAAGTGTGAAACATTTCTAGTGTCAGGCATTTTGGACAAGAGACACTTAACATGTTAGCAGATGACATGCACCATGTACCAGGTACTGTGTGAAGCGCGTCACTCCTCACTCTGTGATAGCCCCTCCCATGAACTAGCCTGCTGTCCATTTCCCAGAGAGAAGGATGGATGAATGGTAAAGTCTGCATTTCGTAATTAAATTTTTTGAGTTGTTTATTTTATGTATATGATAGTTTTGCCTACACATGTGTATGTGCACCATGTATGTGCCTGGTGCCTGTGGACACCAGAAGAGGGCATTGAACCTTCTGGAACTGGAGTTACAGATGGTTGTGAGTCACCAGGTAGGTGCCTGGGTGAACCCAGGTTCTCTGCAAGAGCAGCAAGTGCTCTTAGCCACTAAGCCATCTCTTTTTTCTTCTTCGAAAAGTTAAAAAGATTTATTTATTTTTAATGTATGTGGGTATTTTGTTTGCATGCATATATGTGTACCACATGTGTGCCTAGCACCCACAAAGGTCAGAAAACAGTGTCAGATCCTTTGAAACAGGAGTTACAGATGGCTGTGAACTGTCACGTGGGTTCTGGAACTTGAACCTGGGTCCTTGGGAAGAACCATGGAGTCATCTCTCGAGCTCCCAGCTCTTTCTTTTTAAAATATTGCTTTGACTTATTTGTCTGTTTATTTCTCCGTGTGTGCATATGCCACAGCATGGTTGTGGGGGTCAGGAGACAACTCGTAGGAGTTGGATCTTGCCTTCTGCTGTGTGGGTCTTGGGGATTAAACTCAGGTCATCAGGCTGGGAGGCAAGAGCCTTTGCCTGTTAAGCCACCTCTCCAGCTCTCAAAGCCTGCATTTTCAATCATGACACATTGCTGAGTCTACTGATGACATTCAGGTCAGGATTCATACTAATTCCAGGGCCAGGCACACACATCAAGAGTAACGGGAAGTTTAGGCCTCTACAGCACACCTTCCTTCTTGATCAAGACTATTATTCCTCAACTTGTCCAGCCAGCCAAATTACCATTCTCAAGCCTGGTCTTATATCTTGTCAATGGCAGTTTCTAGAATACTGGGGTCTCTTGCACTGAGTACAAGGCCCTGCGCATAGTAGGCCCTCAATAAACACGTGTGGAATGAATAATGAAGGGCTGAACCATTAAACATGATTCAGATGTGCACTTATGCAGACTCAGGAACTGGAATCCGTACGTCTTCTATTTTCTGGGCTGTGTTTGGGGCTTTATGTCCCTTCTGAGAGGCTTTTTTGATTACACAGGGGCAGTGCAGAGTCTAGCAGGTCCTACGGGCTGCCTGGTAGAGACAGATATTTTGAGAAAGTCCCCCTCATGTTCATGCTTTGAAGCCGGGCCTGCTGCTTGGATGTAGGAACCTCGCTTCTGGGCATTTTAAGCAGTTGTGCTAGCCACAATAAGATCACAATTCTCCCAGCATCCACCAGTGCTCAGTCCTTCCATGTGGGCAGGGCAGCTTGTGAGCCGAGAACCTAGTGCTCTTAGGACACTCACCTGTGACCAAGGCAGGGGTCACGCGCTTCCTGATCACACAGTGGGCCGGTCCATCCCGGGTGGCACTCACACACGACATTGTCCTTCTCCACAGAGCGACACAGGCCGTGTCGACACACAGTGCAGGACTTGCAGCCAGGAGAGACCCCAAGGGACTGAGGTGGGAGGGCCTTGAAATCCTGCAGTTCGTTGTTGATGCGCACTTCGTGGATACAGCCGTGGAAGCCGCCCAGCGGCCTGTCTGCACCCTGGCGCAAGGCTGAGAGGCCCGTGGAGGTGGGGATGCCTGCGGGAGGAAATGGGCACAGCCTGAAGACACCCCCTTGGCCTTCCCCACCCCCTTGGTCTTCCCAGTGAGAACACACACTGCAATGTGTTCATAGTTAGCGTTCACAGCTCTGGGCCTCTGCTGTTCAAACTGAACTAACGGGTCAGAGACTGGGTCTTCTCCTCACAGGGATGAGTCCTTGCTCTAATGTTGTTAAAAGTCCACTTATCACCAGTATTTAATCTCAGAAAAAAAGTCCCCCGGAAGTCTGTGTTGTGAACTTTCAGAGGAGAAATGAGAGGAACTATCACTGACTGCCACACAGTCCCATTGGCTTAACCGAGGCCCATCCCTTAGGTATGGTGTGGGTGGAGGAACACTTGGCCACCCTGCTGTCCCCACTGGGTTGAGGTGCCCCCCCTTACTCTCGTTCTTGTTTGAAAGCCCACAGAAAAGGAGCTGTATTTCGGGAGAGAAGATGTGAGTAGGGGAGCAGCTTGCATCAGTGAAGCTCCGGGGTTCAAGGTTTCCAGGATATTCGCTACCCTTTGAGTCAGACCACTGGTAAAGGCCTGACTCTGTTTTTGGTGATGTCTGGTCTGTATTTTCCCTCTCCTCTTACTATTGGGCCTATGGTTTAGCTGCTGTGAATGCTTAGCGTACACACAGCCCTGGGGTTCAATGCCCAGCACTGCATATACTGGGCACAGCAGCACATGCCTGTAATCCCAGTACTCAGCAGGTAGAGGTGGGTGTATTAGAAGTTCAAGTTATCCTTGGTTACAGATGAAGTTTGAGGTCAGCCTGGGCTACGTGAGACCCTGTCTCTAAAATAAAATAAAATAAAATATTAAAATAAAATAAAGCTTTTACTCTTCCCCTTCCATGCTAATTCCTATCTCTAGGCCCGATGTTGGCTGGGGAAAGTGCCCAGTTTTGAGGCCACAGCGGAGCAGGTGCAGAGGAGGGAGGGTCTTCCTTGTGGAGAATCTGTGTCCTGAGATGGGTCTGGGCCAGGAGTACTCTGTGTCTCCTGCATCTAGATGGCCTGCTCACAGTGCAAGTCCCTGGGCCAAGGCCAGCCCGTGGCAGGGGACACCCGAGTCTTAGGACTCAGCCTTGAACAAACCGCGTCAGTGGCTGTGTGAACATACGTGTCTCTGGGTACAACCCAGGGTGTCGCTCACCCTCACTAGGGTAGCATTCTACCCGTGTCCCAATCTGAACCCCCGCGCCTGCTCTGATGTTGGTTTTTCTTTTCTACATATAATTCTTCATGACCCACCACCCTAGGGGCTTCATTTCTGGTCTAGGCAGCTTGTGGTGGTTTGCCAGTTTGGCCCTGGTACAAGCTTGACCTCAGTGTGGTGGGGCTTCTCATCACGTCCAAGAGGTGGCAGCCCAGAGGGGGTACTGCCCTGAAGCTTAAACTGTAGCAGAGCCCGGACACCCTTTCATCTCCTCCTTCCCTCCTCTCCCCTCCCTGCACCCCTGCTATTCCCACAGAGGCCCACCCTTTTCCCTTCGCCAGCATATGTCCAGAGTCTGTCCCCATGGCTGGGCTAGCGCCTGGCCACCCTTTCAGCAACCAGTTTTGCTATCACTTCCTCCAGGAAGACTCCTCTGACTGACCTTGGCAGTAGGGGGCAAGAAGACATCAGGGAGACCCCTGGCATCAGCTCTGGGTGTTGGTGCAGAAGCAGGAAGTCGGGAAGGTGGGAAGGGTGGGGCAAGGTGGTGATGGAGGGTGGGGGAGAGTTACCTCCAAGATAGAGGGGGCTGTTGATGCCCACTGCTGGCTGCTTCTGAAGCTTCCCCAGGCTCTTGGGGGCTCCTTTGTCTACCACCAGGTTCAAGGTCTGGTTTAGCATCACCAGCTCCACACTGTGAAACTGACCATCGTTCACCGTCTCCACACTGCACAGGAGAGAAAGGGAAAGAGCCAGAGGTGAGGCGCATTCCGCGGCCAGGCACAGGGCTGCAGTTTGGATTGGCACTGCGTGCATTCTGCTCTAGTCTCCATTTGGAAACAACTGCAAGTTGCAAAAACAAAAACAAAAACAAAAACAAAACAGAAATGATGTAGGAGGGTCATCTGCCTATTGTGTTACTTTCATTGGTTAATAAAGAAACTGCCTTGGTTTGATAGGTCAGAATATAGACAGGTGTAGTAGACAGAACAGAATGCTGGGAGAAAGAAACAGAGTCAGGCAGACGCCATGGCTCTCCTTTCTGAGATGGATGCGGGTTATAATCTTCCCGGTAAGCCACGACCTTGTGGTGATATACAGATTATTAGAAATGGGTTCATTAATGTGTGAGTTTTGGCCAATAAGGGGCTGGAGACAATGGGCCAGGCAGTGTTTAAATGAATACAGTTTCCATGTAATTATTTCAGGGGTAAGCTAGCCAGGATCTGGGCAAGAACGCAGCCCGCTGCTCCTTTAACACAGAAAAGATCTTTTTGCCCAGGCTCTTCAATTACTTGCATTTGGCCCCCACCTCCACTCTTTCTCTGAGCAATGTAAGGGTAAGAGATGCATGTCATGATCCCTGACCTCTAGATCCCTCAGGTGTGTCTCCTGAAAACAGGGCTGTTTCCTCACATAAGCACAGAGTCCTGAGTGAGCAGTGAACGTTCATGCCAACTCTTTCTGTGTTCAGCTGAGCAGTGGTCCCAGTGACGGCCCTTGTAGCAGGTCTGCTCCCGCACCAAGCCGGCCTAGAGGCACTGCAGTAGATACCCAGGTCCTGCTCTGGTCTTTTCACAGAGGGGCAAAGCTATCCCTAGCCCATCACCTCTGGCTGGTGCTACCTGCACACCACCTGGACACTTGCTCACTGAAGATGCGGTCCCTTCAAAAGCCCCGTTTCCTCCGTCAACCTCACTGAGGAGTTAGCTTTGCTCTGGGAAACATCTGGGAGAAAATATTCCAGTATGGTGTGATTTTTTCCCCCCTAGCATGTATGAAACAAACTCTCTCTTGGTTAAGATACCGGTAATTTGTCTTTGTTCTACCTAAATCTGTTGTATGGCCACCAGATCAGAGCAGGCCACATCCGAGGAAAGAGGCTCTCATGTTATGCCACGCGAGTCTATCCTTGTTCCAGAACGACAGACCTGAAAGCTTAGGGAAACGGAACTGTCTACTCCCCTCCCCCAACAATATGTGTTAGAGCAGGGACTTATGATGAGTCATGTATCACTCACTTATATTATTTGATAATTCTGCGGAGTGGGTATTAGATAACCCACTTTGCAAATAACGACACTCAGTCCTAGCGAGTTAAGTGACCTGTCTGAGGTCATCCAGCTAATACATGCCAGAGACAGGGATTATAGGCAAAACTTCTGATTCCAAAGTTCTGTTCCTTCCAGGACTCCATCCTTGGCAGGGGCTGGGAGGGAACAGTGGGAGGTGACAGGAGTTTGGAGACATGAAAAACGGGGCTCACTGCGGAGTTGCTAGACCTGTCTTCATGGTTCACGTGTGGTTGGCAGACAGGAGATTCTTGCTCTCCTTGAAATATTCTTGGGATTCCCACTGATTTTATAGGTAGCAGGGACAGTGTCAATGACTGTGGCATTTCACAAGAGGTGAGGGAAATGGTAGGCAGAGGACAGGTTGGCTGTGTAACCAGAGATAGCCATTCTCCATCCTCTCTTTGCTGGCCAGGACAATGGCCTATCACAGAATCCCGTCTCAGTGTCCTCGAAAGGGAGAATAACCTGCCACAGTCATTAAGTGATCAATTACTGGGAGGATGTACAATTGTTGGTGATATTTATACTGTTAATGGGGGGCTGGGTCAGCGAAGTGCTAGTCTGGTCCCCTAGAACCCACAGAAAAAGTCAGGTGTGGTGCTGCACACTGGCCATCCCAGCACTGGGGGGTCAGTTCAGGCCAGTGAGAGACCCTGCCAAAAGGACGTGGATGGCACCCCAGGGGCCATACTGGGCTCTTCCTCTGGCCTCCACGTGCACATATACACACAGCATTCACAAGAACCCACCACAGCCTGTGCCCTGGGGATCCCTACTGTAGCTACTGTAGCTCTGATTCTGGGAGAAAGTGGTGATGGAGGGGAACATGTAGGAGCCTGGGATGCACCCAAGTCCTCAAAAACTAACTAACAAACAAACCCCAAAACAACTTTCATAGCTATTTGTCTACCTATTCATTTCTCCCTCCCTTCTTTTCTCCTCCTGCCCATGGATGTACCCACTCTTACTCCTTCCTCTCCATCCATCCATCTATCCATCCATCCATCCATCCATCCATCCATCCATCCATCCATCCATCCTTCTACTGATGCTCTGGGACACACTGTCTTAGGAGCTTGGGATCAGTAGCAAGTCACCAAGCTCAAGTTCACACTCTGCTCTCACAACACTTCCTCTAAATCAAACGGCTGACTTTTGAGCATAAGGTCTAGCCAAGAAGCAGGAAAATGAGGGTAGAGCAGGAGCCGAGAGACCTCTGGGGGGGTCTGGTTCAGGGATGAGGAGTTGAGAAGTTGGATGAAGGTGTTAGAGGCATCTCTTCCTGCTCTGAGTCACAAGAGGCAGAGGCTGTCCTCTCCCAGACAAGTTGATGTGTGAGGGTTAGAGAAAGAGGGCGGAGTCCGCACTCAGTTTTCTAACCATGTGCAAAAAATGTGCAGCTGTGTCCCCTACCACCCTAGAGCTGCTGCTGTCCTGATAACTGAGACGAGGGGCGGGGGCCTATTTTCAAAGGTTGTAGTCCGTAGCTGTTTTCAGGCCAGTTTTTGGCAGAGGTTCGTTTACTTCTTGATGGCCAGGAAGCAAAGAGAAAGGGGCTAGGTCCCGATATTCCCTTTAAGGACACACCCACCTAGTGACCTCACTTCCTCTTCCAATGCTCCACTTCCTAATAGCACCACAGCCTTCAGCACAAGAGCCTCTAGAAGATCTTAAAGACCCAAACGCTAGCAAGCAGACTCATGCTTGGGTGTGTGAGGGCAGCCTCTGTCAAGGGCAGCTATGATGCCAGGGTAGTGTGGTATGCTACTGTCTCTTCCTTTCCTTCTAGAACTAAGTAAAGGTCAAGGGAGTTTGGGCAGCTATTTTCCAGTTCTGGATGTATCCAGGGACAGCAAGAAACACTGCTGGTTCCTTCTGGGCTGTTAAGCCCATTTCCTTGTCCCTTCCTAAGCTCTCTTGGGCCAGCTGAGGTCTTGGAGTACGGTTGAGAGCCAGCAGGCTGGAGCTTGGGGGTAAGGACAGGCTGCAGTTGTAAGTCTCTGCCACAGGCAGTGCTGCCCCCCATCCCTGGCTGCGTGCACAGCTTTGTCTGCTTGCTTTGCACACCTTTTAACAAATGTACTAGGGGCTGGAGAGATAACTCAGTGGGCAAAGAGTTTGCTGTGTAACAATGAAGACCCAAGTTCAGATCCCAGAATCCCCCCACCCCCCGCCACCGTGAAGCCAGGCACAGTAGTGTGCACCTGTCACTTCAAAGCTGCAGGGAGAACGGGAATGGGGGTGGGGACAGGAGAATCCCTGAAGTTCACAGATTCACAGGCCTGGTATTCCCGTCAATACACAAGAGAACCGGTACCTAACAACGTGGAAGATGAAGACTGACACAGGGGTTGTCCTCTGACCTCCACAGGCACATGCCTGCTCTCACAATCACATATGCACACAAGATCTTTTCAAAGTTGTAAACGCTGGTCTTCCAATCAAAATATTAGCAGCGAGCACTGCTATAGGCTACACTGCTGCCAACAACAATAACGACGACAACAATAACAAGAAGAGGGTAAAAGTCAAAACCCAGATCCCAGCCTCTGTTTGCTCCAAGGGAAATGGCCATGCTGCACCGGCAAACCCTGGTGATCAGGCTCCTGGAGAGATCATTAGGGATTCCAGGGGCGACAAGGGACCTGAAAGTCTTCCTTATTGTTCACTGGGGTCACACAACCCCAAGTGGTAGCAGTACTGAGGTTTCTGACCGGAGGGCGCCTGTCTAATGCTGCTATGGCTATAGGTATTGCCAGAGGGGCCCACAGAGTTCTCGGTTATGTGTGAAGATGTTGTTCTATTTTATGTGCACATGTGAGTGCCGGCATGTGTGCCACGTGCATACCTGGAGCTTCCAGAAGCCGGAAGAGGATGCTGGATTTCCTAGAGCAGGGGTCCTCAACCTTCCCAACGCTGTGACCCTTTAATACGGTTCCTCACGCAGTGACCCCCATAAAACTATTTCATTGCTACTTCACAACTGCCATTTTGCTACTGTTATGAACTGTAATGTAAATATCTGATACGCAGGATGGTCTTAGGTGACCCCTGTGAAAGGGCCGTTCGACTCCCCCAAAGGGGTCGTGACCCAGAGGTTGAGAACGACTGTCCTAGAACCAGAGTTACAGGTGGCTGTGAGCTGCATGATATGGGCGCTGGGAGCTGAATCTGGGTCTTCCGCAGGAGCAGCAAATGCTCTTGACCCTCTCTTTTGCTTTTAATAGTGGCAGCGGGTGGGCTATGGGTAAGGGCAGAAGCTGAAAACCTTCATTTACCCCTAACAAGACCACAGGCAGGCACGTCTTTCCTCATTCAGGAACAGGAGACTTATCGCCTTGGTGCCTCAAGTGGAAATAGTGAAGTCAGGGCTTAAGTTTCTGTCTCCCAGCTATGGGACTCTGGGCCACTGTGGGAAAAAGATCACCAGGTGGTCATTTCTCGTGGATGCCAAGAGTGACCAATAGGTGGCGGCAGAGCCCTGCAGGAACAAAGGCTTGCTATTTCTTTAGGCAAGCTGCTGGGTCTACAGACCCCTCTCTAGCAACTGACTCCTGCACCCTTATACAGTGGCCTGCAGCCGCCACAACGGGAGGGTGGATTTGATGGAAACCTGCCTGTGTCTAGGGCCAAGCTCTTCCCATCCTGGGCTCCCTCTAAGCAACCAGGCTTCCCATCCCTCAGACAGGAGAGATGCTGTCCAGTGGTTCAGGAACAAATGGGACAAAGACCCTGGCCGTGAATGATGCATGCACACTGTGAGGGGGTGTGTGCTCTGCCTGGCAAAGCTGACTCATGCATGGTGTTCTAAAGGGCAGGCCTTAAAAAACAAAAACCAAGACATGCCCCCCACAACCTGAATATTCAGTTTCTCTTGGTAATCTGCAGCCCTTTCCTCACAAGTGCCCACTGGAGTTTCAGTTAGCTGACCCTTCCCACAGGTCCCTGGCCCTGTGGGCAAGAGACTATGGCAAGTCTCCATACCGAAGGCCTGGCCTATTCTGGGGAAGGAAAGCCCTGGGTGGGCTCGCTGCATGCTTGCCCTGTGGCCTGCAGTAGAATCTTGACATGCTTCTTTACGTCCCATGACTGCTAGGGACCTGAGCTGAACCAGGGATGGGCAGACGGGAGGCCCTGGAATCCACCTGCTCCAGGAGCGGAAAGTCTGCAGTGGCCCCGGCAGCCCACATTTCCTTGAGGCTTGTTCGTGGGGACCTTAGGGAGAGAAATTTGTAGACTGCCAACTCCTCTGCTAGGCCAGCTTTGGTTTGGTTTCTTGGCTTTTATTCAAGGCTGACATAGCTTCCAGGTGGCGAGAAGTCACTGCGATGACTCTGAGGAGCTGCTTCCTCAGCCCCTGTCAGTTCACACAGAACCAGTCGTGAATGACAGTCCCTGCCAGCATGGCATTCACAGAGGGCATCAGACGCCTCTTAGTGGTAAGTTAGGCTCCTTCCCCTGGGAGCCCTCCATTATCTTCCAAGTAGGAATAATTTACTCCTTCTTCAGAAGTGTCCCCACAGAAGGCGAGGGAGCCTCCAGGGAGGCCTGCTACATCCTGTCTGTGTAGCCACTGTCTGTCAACATGTGTGCCTTCTTCTCTGTGTGGGGTATTTGATCTCCCGTCCCCTACATTTGGTTCAGGAAACTGATAAGTGTTTATCAAGACAGTGAGTGAAAGATAACACCATAGGTTGAACATTCCTAGATCAGGAAAAGCAAAAGACTTCCAAAACATGAAAAATTTGAGCACTAACATGATGTCACAAGCGGAAAATTCCACACATGACCTCACGTGATGGGTTGTAATCAAAACATACATTATTAAGAATACTGTATGTTCTCTAAAATTGCCCTTAGACTATGTGGACGATATGCATATAAATATACATTAACTGCCCCATAAAACATTTCTAATTTGACATTTCTAGAGCCCGCGGCCCCTTATGATTATGAGCAGAAGGACAATGACACTCTGTCACCAGGGTTGGCATGAGAACCCAAATCATCTGCTTGAGCGTCCATCATTTGGTGCTTTCCAAGGGCATGCCATCTCCCTAGTGGGCTTGATAAATGCATACAACTCCCTGGTGACAGCTTTAGGAGGTGCCTTGGCACAGTGTTTCCAGAGGGCTCCTCACTCTGCACAGAGCCCAGCTGCTTCCGGAGGCCTGTCTTTAACCTTGTCCTGTACAGTCCACACCACGGCTCATTTGCCAAGTACTGTTTCACGCTCACCAGCAGCACCCTAGGAAACACCCATCAGTGCCACAGGAAGGCGGACAGGGAAGGAGAGGGAGGCCATTTCTTTCCCCTCTAAGTGACACCAAGCGCCTTCTCTCAGGCATATAGTTTGTCAGGCTGCTTCTGGCCCTGTCTCCCTACTCTCTGTCTTTCCCACTTGTCTAAGGTCACCAGTTTCAGAAACAAAGATGTTAGGAGACCCAGTATCTGCTGTGTCCTACGGTCTGAGGCTGGCCTTGTCTCTCTTCATCCTCCACTGTGAGCCTTCTGCTCTGGCTGGTGTCCTTGCCACTGTCTGTCCCAACCCAGTCCACCCACTTGTCTTCTCTGCACATACACGCTTCTCCCTTCACCATCCCACTCAAATGGCTCCTTCTCTAGGGACTTTTTACACATTCACCTCTGCTTCTGAAATTGCTGCATCAAGCTGGATATGGTGTGCACCTTTAATCCCAGCACTCCGTGGCAGAGGCAGGCAGGGAATTTGAGGCTAGACTGGTCTCCACAGTGAGTTTCAGGTCAGCTGGGGTGATATAGCAGGCTCTTGTTTCAAAAAAGATTTTTTTTTTTTATTCTTGAAAGTCACCTGAAAGATTCTTTAAACATAGATTTTATATCCATTACTTCTGGGGTAAGGATTGGAGATGAATATTTCTGTATTTTAAACCATGTCACTAGGTGTTGCCACCTCAGGGACCACACTCTGCTCTGAGAGTCACTGTTGCCTCTTCCATTGCTTTCTGTCTTCCATCTCTGACTCCACAGTGTGTGTGTGTGTGTGTGTGTGTGTGTGTGTGTGTGTGTGAGAGAGAGAGAGAGAGAGAGAGAGAGAGAGAGAGAAAGACTTAACTCAGGGACTGCGTGTTCAATAAACACCCTTCTACTGAGTTATACCCTCCAACCAAAACTGTTGTTTATTTATTTTTTTGAGGCAGGGTAGCCCTTGCTGTCCTGGAACTCACTATGTAGACCAGGCTGACCGTGAACTCACAAAGATCCACACATGCTCTTTGGCCTCTGGCGCACTGGAGTTAAAGGCACTTGCTACCACGACCAGCTCACACATGCTGGCTATAACAAGGGTTTTCAAATTGGGTGTGCTGGAGGAGAACCAGAAGCCTGTGCCTCCCAGCTCTGCAGGGCAGTTCCACCCCTGTGTACTAACAGTCTTAAGTTCAATACAAAGTTTCAGCTGAAGAAAAGATTTAGTTAACTGGAGAAGCTCTTAAGTCCCCCGGGGGAGCGTGGCCTCCTTTGTGCACAGCCTTCGAGTTAGGCTCTTTCTGCTGTTGGTTTTATGTGACTCCAGGGCAACTCAGACGGGCATTGAAAGGCCTGGTGGTTATTTAAAAATATCATAAAATATAACCAACTTTTAATCAGTATTTGGTGGAGGTTTGAATGTCCATTACCTGCAGTGATCGCGACCAAAACTAGTTTTTCAATTCGCATATAGCTTATGAACTGACTGTCCTCCATCTAAAATGCACACAGTTAGGGACTGACGACTGCCCTCCATTTAAGATGCTTTATCAAGGGAAAGCTTTTGAGCATCATCGGATAATTCTGGAGAATTATTTCAGATGAGGTTGCTCACTCTGTTCTTCACGAAAGGGCAGAAAACATGAAGCGTGAATGGGCGTGTCTGCGTGAGATGTCACTTAGGTACAGCCGAGGGGCGTGAGGAGGCTGAGTGTGGGCTGAAGGTGGCACACGGGGCAACCGTTGCACAGCAGCTATGCAGAAAACTGGGGGTGCATCCTGCAGCTAAGGTGTCCCCCAAAGGTGTATGCGTTGCAGGCTTGGCCCAGAGTCTGTGGTGCTCCTGAGAGGTAGTGGAACCTTCAAGAAGTAGGACCTATGTGGGAAGTCCTCTGTTCACTGAGGGGCACAGCCTGAGGGGAATCATGGGATTTTGGTCCCCTCTTCTCTCTGTGCATTTCAGCTGCCAGGAGGTGAGCAGCTTGCTCCAATACCTGCTTCCACCATGATGGGAGAGTCAAAGTGGTGAAGCCACATGACCACAGACTGAAATCTCTTAAAACTGTGAGCCAAGAGAAACCTTCTCTCTTTATAAGTTGATCATCTCTGGCATTTTGTCACAGCTACAGCAAGCTGCCCAACTACAGGGTGACTGTTAAAAAGATTTCAAGTCTAGGAAACACTGTCTTTCAGAACGGTTTGAAAGTCACTTGAACACAGCCCCGTTCCCTGGGTGCTCCCGAATTTCCTCTTCTTGAATTGCATGCTAATCGCCCTGCTTCCTTTCTTAAACTAATAAAAGATTAGGATGACATTTTGAAAAGGGCACCTCATTAAGCAGCCTCATCTCCATTGGAGCACCTGGCTCCAAGCATAGTAGCCAGCTGGCCATTTATCTTATGGTAATGAGATGTCATCCCCGTACACGGGCCTGCCTTCCGGTCCTGCTTCTGCCTCCAGCAGCCCATTTCTCCCTCCCACCTGCCACTCTGTGAGCAGTATGCGCGTCTGTGTGGGACAGCGGCCTCAGAGTCACCTAGGGTCTACTCTGAAGGAACGCATCCTGGGGCTGGGCGCGGCGTCTTTTACCTGTACACGGTGGTTGGAGGGGCGCTCGGGCTGTCATACACCAGCCTCACATGGCCCTGGTATAGCTCCAGCGCCAAGGGGTCATTGTCTCCCTTGTAAAGGAGGATGCCGTTGTCCTTGTCAGTGGCCACCTGCGGAGAGCAACCAGCCTGTGTGAGTTAGGACCTACCCCAGTTCCAGTCTCTCCTGATTAACTCCCAGCACCCTCTTCAGGTGGTTGTCTCAGAGCTGAGACCAGATTGGAATTCAGATCCATATCTCTTTCCCCATCTGGCCTGTCTATTCCAGGAGGCAAGAGATAAGCTTATACCGCCTATGTTAGCTGAGCAAACTGCTTCAACAAATATGCATTGAGCATGTACTACGTGCCAAGAAACCAAGACGTCAAAGTCACTGACCGCTCAAGGATGCTCAAGTCCCTTATATAAAAGGGTATCTGCACTGAATCCATGCACCCCTTCCACTTGATTTCTACCCTCTCTAGATGCATGACAATACCTGACCCAGGGAAAATGCTATGGTAATAGCTGTAATGCACATGTAGGGGTTACCGTCACGCTCCACCTTTTGAGATTGTGATGTAACCCTATCATCTATTAATTCATGCCGGAGAACTGTGCAACAGACGTATAAAAAAGTTCACAAATAGCCGGGTGGTGGTGGCACACACCTTTAATCCTAGCACTTGGGAGGCAGAGGCAGGTAGAGCTCTGTGAGTTTGGGGCCAGCCTGGTCTACGGAGCAAATTCCAGAACACCCGGAATTCTGTTACACAGAAAAAAAACCGTCTTGAGAAAGAATCGCAAATAATAACATCTCATAATGTTTTAAGTAAGTTTCCGATTTTCTCTGGCTCATATTCATAGCTGTCCTTAGCTACACATGGCCTGAGGGCTGTGGGCTGGACATACTTGGCAGAAGCTAAGTGTGTCTCTACATGTTCAAGACAGTGGCAAATGTCTTTACAATGTTTTTGATCTGTGCCTGGTTGAGGGTGCAGGGGTGGAAACTGGGCTGGCTGTACCTGCACACCAGGAGGCCCCAACTCTAACCTGCCTCTCCTACTAGTGGTATACAGTGTGAACCAACAAAATACCTGCCCCTTGAAGCTTGTCTCTCTGCATGGAACTTCATCTACTAATGTTGTAAACAAAGGCTAAAGACCAGAGCTTCACTCAGTGTATCCCATGAAGCAGACAGCGATGTGTTCAGAACTGGCTGGGGATGTTAATGATACCATTTTCTGGGCTTCACACCTGAGCCAGGTAGCGTGAGTCTTTGTGGGCAAACCTAAGTTTAAGAGCTCCGCACAGGTCCTGCTGAGGCACCTGGGTGAACACAGGCACCGGGAGAAGCCGCACTGCTGGTCAGCTGGCTGCTGGCTGAGTCTCCACAGGCCTGGACGTGGAGCAGGTACATCTGACAGCTCATTTGGGTGTCTGGAGCACTGAAGGCTGTTCTGGTGGGGAGGAGTGAAGGAAGGAAGCAGGAGGGTGGGGGAAGTTAGAGCTCACAATTTGTGCTAGCAAGGATACCAAAGGTACAGTCCTGCCCCTCGGACAGGCTCTGCAGGGAGAGTATCTTCTTTTGTATCCTTCAGGTCCACAGTCTGGAGCAGACCCTGCTGTGTGTAGGGCTGCAGAGATCAGATCGGTGCTGAGTGAGCTTCATGCGGAAGCTCCAGATTAAACCTTGGTGAAGGTCACAGAGCTGGGCGGCAGCACCCAGCAGTGTCTGGGCTACGAATTGGCCTGCAATGTCCAATTGCACCCCTGGGGCTAAGGTGGTGACAAAACCACTTGGTTCATTCTCTTTTCCATTCCCTGAATGTGTCCTGCTTGCCTGTGCCTCTAGGTCTTTGCAAAGGCAGCTCTCTCAGCCGGCTCCTCCCCAGCCTTTGTTCTTTACTGGGTCACTCCGGTCCTTATCCCTCTCCCCAGAATTTAGGGAAAGTGTCACATAAGCTCCAGAACCACTTAGCTCTTCCGGCCTGATTCCTCCCTATAGGCCAGGAGCATGTCCTCCTCGGTGCTCCCTTAGCTCCCAGCTTCTCTTTCTCAGTCATCCTGGTCCCCATTGTCCAGCACAGGACAGTTGTACAAGTGACTTTTAATGAATGAACGAGGGGATAACAAGGAGCTGCTGCCTGCTATGAGACTCACCAGGAGGTTTCTTACAGACTGCTCTAGGCTGGTCCAGCCCCTGCAAAACCGAGCATTGTCTTTGATGTTCTGGGAGAAGGGGCAGGCTTGCTAAGGGATCTGGGAAACGCCAGCTTTACTCTAAGGGGTGTCACACTGGGGTCCTTCCTAGGATGGTAGATGGGAGGGGAAGAACATACCTGCAGGGAGATGTTGGCCTGCGGCCTGACCTTGGCAGAGGCCAGTTCCACGTAGGAGTCCTTGCCTACGAAGTTCACAGTGATGAGCTTCTCACACCTGGGCCCAGCGAAGCCCGGGGGACAGCGGCAAGTGGGCTCCTGCTGCACCACAATGCACTGCGCCCCGTTCTGACACTCATACTGGTCGCAGGGACTGGTCTGGAGCAGAACCATGGGTGGCGGGTGCTCACAGAAGAGCCCACTGGAAGGGGGGCAGGGGAGAGAGGAGACAACCATAGTTAAGGGGAGAGCTGAAGTGGGAAGTTCCATTCTTGCCTCTAGCTGGAGCGGATCCTCTATGTTTCAGTTTCTCTCTCTTTTTTCAAAAGCTGACTCAGTGCAGGCAAAATAGCCCAGCCCAGTGGGTAAAAGTGCTTGCTGCCAAGCCTGATGACGTGGGTTCAATTCCTGGGACCCATGGTAGAAGAGAGAACTGATTGACTTTCACAGATTGCCCTTTGATAGCTATAAGTGTATGTGCGTTTGCGTGCATGTGTGCGTGCGTGCCTCTCTCTCTCTCTCTCTCTCTCTCTCTCTCTCTCTCTCTCTCTCTGTGTGTGTGTGTGTGTGTGCATACACACACAATAAATAAACATAAAATTTTAAAAAGTAACTGAATCAGGTCAGGTTGAAGATTTTGGAGTCATCAGAACGGACTGGGGTGAGTGTGTAAAGGGCACAGACTGCGTGAATTAACAGAGTATGGCACAGCCAGCCAGTAGGGACATTCTGCCTCACAAAGGAAGGCGTTCTGACACAGTGACCAGAGATGGGCCTTGAGAGTGCTGAGCTAAGTGAAAGGAGCCAGCCATAAAGACCAGCACCACCTGACTGTCCAAGCAGTCGGGCTCATAGCAACAGAACTTGGAGTGAGGTTGTTAGTGTTACAGGGGGAGAATGGGGATTTGTTGATGGGGCCGGGGTAGAAAGCTTTGGAGATGGAGATCAACACTGCAGCTGAGCTAGGGTGAATATTTTATTAAAATGATTTATTTAAACAAATTAATTTGAATTATGTGTACGTGTCTGTGTGTGTCTATGTGCATGCGAGTGTCTGCCCAGAGGTCAGAGCGGTTGGATCCTTCCAGAGCTGGAGATATAAGTGGTTGTGAACTGTTTGACGTGGGTGCTGGGAACCCAACTTGGGTCCTCTGGAAGAGCAGTGAGCTCTGTTTCCTGTCCAAATTTGACTATCTTTAACACCACTGAACTGTCTCCCGAGGTTCAGATGAGGGCTGGGGAGAACGCACAGCCCCTTCTTGGCTCACTGTCTGTGTCAAAGTTCATCGGTATATTTTGTATTCATGCTACCCAGTCTGATTTCAGTCTCTGTTATGATCTGCTGGCCTGTCACCTGGGTACCCTGTCCCTTTAAGAGACAAGCCCCGCCCATTCCCAACACTCCACCCCTTCCACCTAGGCAAGTGGATCTCTCTGCTCCCCTCCTTCAGCCTGCTCTCTGTTCTCTCTCTTTCCTGACTGCTGCCTGTGACCCCCTTTCCTCTCTTCTCATCCCTCCCTCCCTCCCTCCCTCCCTCCCTCCCTCCCTTTTCCCTTTCTTCTCCTTTCCTTTCTATAACTCACTAAATAAACTCTATACCCAAACTCTCTCTCTGCATGGCGTATCTATCAGTCTCTCACCCGCTGTGGTCTCCCACCTGCCGAACCACCGAGCATTGAGACCCACCACTACCCTGCTGAGACCTCAGGTGACCTACTGTGGGACCTTGTGGGACCTACCTCCCCCCATCTTTAAAAGAATAACAGTCTCTGCTCCCTAGTTTCCTGCAACCCTATGATTAACCCTTCCAGTCCAGGATGAGGGGGACCTGGAGCCCTGGCTTCTTTTTCTACACATTCCACAGACATCTAACCACCTGACCAATGTCTTTTACTTGACATTTTCTTCTAGCACTAGTTCCAGAGGTGGACCCCAAACACTCTACTGAATTACCACATCTTTTCATTGTCTTTTATCATTTGGTGCTAGGGATTGGACCTGGCCTCACATTGCACGATGAGCGTTAAGTTCCACCCTCAGCCCTCACATCTTTTTCTGCCATTAAGATGCTACAAATGTTTTTGGTTTCCAGCTACCCCACTGGGAGCTGGGCTCCAAGATGGTTGGCATCTTCAGTTAGGTAGCATCACACATATGCGACAATGTGAGCGTGGACTCAAGTCTTAACTTCTACATGGAGTTGCCCTGGTTCGCTGCAGGGAGCCCTGTATCCCTGCTGCCTTCTGCCAGGCTACCTTCCTTCTGAGGTGCTCCTCTGTCATACCTGAAGCCTTGGGGGCAGATGCATGAGTAGCCATTGACTGCATCCACGCACTGGGCTCCATGGCGGCACTTGTGAGCTGTACAGTCGTCATTGTCTGTCTCACACAGCTTCCCACTGTAACCAGGGACACATTCACACCTGGAACACAGGCAGAGAGATGCTTACTCAGGGTCTGCCAACTTGCCGGCAGGTGCTCTGGTGCCTCCCCTTGCCAAACCTCTCTCTCTGTATTCTAGTTCTGGTGTGGGAGAATTGTCTGCATTCTGTCAATCATGTTTTAAATAAATGCTGATTGGCCAGGCAGGAAGTATAGGCAGGAAAATCAGACAGGAAGTAGAGGTGGAGCAAAGAGAACAGGAGTATTCTGGGAAGCAGGAAGCTCCCTCCGCAGTTACGCCCAGACCACCAGAGAGGAAAGATGTAAGTTGCCATGCTGAGAAAGGTACTGAGCCGTGTGGCTAACATAAGATAAAAATAATGGGCTAACGTAAGTTATAAGAGCTAATAAATAGCCTGAGCTAATGGGCCAATCAGTTTATAATCTTATGGAGTCCTCTGTGTGATTATGGAGTCCATGTGTGGGGCATGCCGGTTGTGGGGTACCGGGCGGGACAGAAACCCCAACAAGCAGTCCCCTTCATGTTACATAGTTCCTGAAGGGTTCACCAGGCCCGCCTCTGCTACTGGGCTCCACTCATGGTGCGTGGCCTTTGCTCTCAGAGTCAAGGTCTATCTGTTGCGTGGAGCGGACACGTTTTGTTTTCAGAACTGGGCTGGGAACACGGGAGGCGTCACAACAGATCTGGGTCATATCTGGTTCCTTCTCCCTTCGTGTCAGACATCTGACTGAGCACCTTCAAGGGGCATCTCATCAGATCCCCAGGGGCCTGCAGGGGAGGCCCTATCCAAAGCAGCCTTCAGAGAACACTCAAGCCACCCCCCCAAAGCCACCTCGAGTGACAGCTACATTTACTGTGACAGATGCTATCTAGGTGTCCTGACCGCTCATGGCAACCTCTCTATCTTGCATGTTCTCTCAAAGTCACTGCTCCTTGTTAAGCTCTACTACTTTGGAGTGCAGTGAACACTGACTGTCACAGTGTTGTGATGCTGCAGTACAGAGACGATGACCAAGGATGGCTGTGATGGCAACTGTACTACCCTTGCCTTTGTTTCATGGCTTGTTCAGACAGGCAAACTAGGGAAGGATTAAAAGCTCTTCTTTCCCAGAGGACAGGATGGAAGCAGCTGCCCTTGAGAAGGCCCCAGTTCAACTGGTCCAGCCTTCCCCAGAGAGTGGTGGGTCCACAGCCCTACCATAATTCTCTAGCACCCAAACTAAGCCTGTATGTGGCCAGACCCATGTGTCTGTGGCTCATTTGTTTGAGGTCACACAAAACCAAAATCCCTGCCTAGAAATAGACATGAGAGTACCTAGGCCTGAGGCAGCCCTACAAATAACACATCGACACAGTGTCCACTTGTCTCTCTCTCTCTCCTGAAAGGCCTGTGTGTATCAGCTCAGTTCTTCCGGGCAGAGTAAAAAAAAAAATCAAAATGCCATCTCTCCAAGGCAAAGGGAGAGGCGGCACAGGCAGGAGGTGCAGGGCAAGCAAGAGCTCTGAATTCTTAGCTTGTACCCTCAGGACCTGACTCTGAGAGAGAGAGAGAGAGAGAGAGAGAGAGAGAGAGAGAGAGAGAGAGAGAGAGAGAGAGAGGCTTCTTCTCCTCCCTGCCTCTCTGTACTCCTTCCCTTAGGTATAGAGTGGGGCAGAATCCCAGCATCACACTAGAGCTAGGTAAGATTCTGAAGGTACATGGTGGCCCTGTAGAAACAGTTCCAGAATCTGAAGACTGACTGACTGGGTAGACCTGTGTGTGTTCAGATCTGGTGAATTTTACTAGTATCCGATCGGTTCACCTTTAATGGACTTGGCTGGCAAATTCAAGATGTGCAACCTATTGCTACATCAGAGTATATTTTAAGGACGTGGTCTGCCAAAGTGTTTTCTCTCTCTCTCTCTCTCTCTCTCTCTCTCTCTCTCTTCCTTCCTTCCTTCTCTTTCTTCTTCCCTCCTTTCTTCTCTCTCTCTCTCTCTCTCTCTCTCTCTCTCTCCTTCCCTCCCTCCCTCCCTCTCCCCTTTCTCCCTCCCTCAGGCTTTTTAAAAAAAAATTTTTTTTTTAAAGATAATGTCTTGTGACAAAGCCAGGTTAGCCTCAAACTCCCTAGGCTGACCTCAAACTCTGGACACTTCTATGCGGGTCTCTAAGTCCTGGTGTTAAAGTATCTGCCATCAGGGCTGGAGAGATAGTTCACCAGTTAAGAACCCTTGCTGCTCTCACATAGGTCCCAAGTTCAGTTCCCAGAACCCACATCAGGCAGCTCACCAACACCTGCAACTATAGTTCCAGTAGGATCCGACACCCTCTTCTGGCCTCTGCAGGAATTTGCACACACATGCATACACACATACACAAAAATTTTTAAAAAAACAAAGGCCAGGGGGGCAGACTTAGAGGCATGGTTCATTGATTGCTTTTGCAGAGCATCCAGGTTCTGTTCTTGGCACCCACATGGAAGTTCTCAACAGTCTACACCTCTGCTTTCAGGGTATCTGATGCTTCCTTCTGGCCTTCATAGGCCCCAGGCACTGATTGCTATTTTATCTGTACACATGAAGTAAAAATAAATCTTTAAAAAATTTTAAAGAAACATCTGCCACCAAAACCGGCTCAGCCAGTTTTCTAAGGAAACAAACTAGAAATGCATTGAGATTCTGCTTCAGTGCTTCAGCTGCTGGTAAAGCTGGGCCTGGAGGAGGGCTGGAAAAGGGTGGGAAGGACAATATGAACAAGGCACAAGGATGGACATGTGTATGAGAATGTCAAAATGAAGCCCATTATTTTGCAAACTAGCTAAAAAAGATTAAAACCCAAACCAAACCCCAGCCTTGGCAGGCATTTGAGTTTTGTTACTTGGATCCAAAAGAGCCCCGGAGAGCAGCTGAAACGAACAGGCCCAAGGCTCAAAAAGCAGCTCCTCAACATTTAACAGGATAAAAATCAACCTTTAAAACACGAAGTCCAAGGCAACCAATGAGGAGAGAAGCTACTTCCACTTCTAAAGTCAGTGGTGGAGGCCTAGAGGCGAGAGTATCTACAGACTTCTGTTGGCACGGCCTTCTTAGACATTAATGAGCAAAGGAAACACCTAAGGATTTTGCCATTAAAAACAAAGCCCTGGGCAGTGGTGGTGCACACCTTTAAGCCCAGCACTTGGAGGGCAGAGGTGGGAGGATCTATGAGTTTGAGGGCAGCCTGGTCTACTGAGCGAGTTCTAGAATAGCCAGGGCTACACAGAGAAACTCCATCTTCAATCACACACACCACACACACACACACACACACACACACACACACACACACACACACACACCACACACACACACACCCCACAGTGCAGCTACAGGGAGCACTACATTCCGAACACATTTCTACGAGGTACTGGTCTGAGCACCTCGCTCACAGCAGGGAGGGACTACATAATACTTCTCAGATTGCAGAAGCAGCAGGTGACGCCACTTCAGCTCCTTTTGTTTCCAAACATTTTATCTTCCACGCTGATAATGCAGTCTAGTGACCATGGGGCCAAGGACACCTGGAGTATCTGGGTCTAGCCGAGAAGTCAGACAGACCTGGGTTGACCTGCAGCCCCTCTTCTCTCTTAGCTCCTAGGCAGCTGGGTCTGTGTCACTGGCTTTGGGCTGTGGGGGCCCCGGTTTTTCTCCACTGAAAACACGAGGGGTTCATAAGACCAGGTACTGCATGGAGTTTTCAGTGTACACGAGTCAATGGGATCTTTGCTATTTTCAGGGTCTCTGCGCAGATCTGCCTGACATTGAGATCTCATTAAAGTGTCTCTAAAGATAAGCGAAGGCTGTCCCAAGCACGTCCCCCTCTCTCAGTAATGTCCTGCTAGGCTGCTGTGGGATATCAAACGTTTGATGATGGGAGGGGAGGGGGACACAATAATAAAATGCCTCACTGGGAGAATGGATTATTGTTTAAGTGCATTTTAATATAAAAACTAGCACTACCGTGTTGGTTTATACAGACTTTCCGAGACACTGTCTCCTAGGAGACATGCCAGGACATAGAAATAAGATGACTCAAGGGAAGCTTGGCTAGTGTCTCTTTTCCTGTACTGTCCCAGACTCAAGGGCCCTTGGCTATAGCAGACGGTAAGGTTTTCCGAACACACATCAGAGGCTCATGAAAACTCTATGGCAGCTCCAACTCTCAGTGTCCACACCCACCCCTGACCAGTTTCCATGGCCTGGTGTGTTCTTTCAAAGTCCATGCCCTCTAAGTCTGCTGCCTGTCTCCTTGACCTTGGATGATATTCTTCTCCTCATTCGGTGTAACTGAGGGCCAGTCACTACTCCTTCCCCTTCCTGGCACTCCCGCAGCCCTTCGTCTGACAGTATGGGCGCCTCTGATTTGGAACCAAATGTGAATTTGGCATGTTTCTTATCTCCAGGTTGCACTTCACACAGTTCTGTCCACTTGCAGAACACAGCCTGGTATTTAGGAAACAGAGGCTCTCAGTTGATGTTGGCTCCTGGGGTTGGGAGGAGCCTGGGGGTTGCCCTCGGGTGACCCGCCGCTCCTGAAACTCCTTCCTAGCATATGTCAGAGGGCATGAGCAGCCGGGTGGACTAGCTCAGGGTGGCATATGTCAGAGGGGCATGAGCAGCCTGGTGGACTAGCTCAGGGTGGCATATGTCAGAGGGGCATGAGCAGCCTGGTGGACTAGCTCAGGGTGGCATATGTCAGATATGTCAGAGGGGCATGAGCAGCCGGGTGGACTAGCTCAGGGTGGCATACAGAGGCCTCACACCTCTTCCAATTGCCCTGGAGATGAACAACAGGCCCAGGGTTTTGCAACAGAAAAGGATAATAGAGATCTGGGGAGGTGGGCTCAGGGGGTAAAAGGCTTGCTGTGCTAGCCTGAGAACCCAGGTTTAGACCCCCCAGATCCCCCACTAAAGTCAGTCATGGCACTGCAAATTTCAGGCTTAGAAAGTGATCCCCCTTTAATATTCCACAGCAACCTGTGGTATAAACACATGTCATGGTGGTGAGAGCATCCACTTACATGCATAACACACACACACACACACACACACACACACACACACACACACACAGAGAGAGAGAGAGAGAGAGAGAGAGAGAGAGAGAGAGAGAGAGAGAGAGAGGAGAAAACAAGACACCATATGGGAAGATACACTCAGGTTCAAGCACTGGGTGGGCTTCTCTGCCTCTTCCTAACTCTACAAGTTCCTCATGGGCACCCCTAGTTGGCTCTGCCACTGGAGATAGAGAATATTCCACCAACGACAGTAACTCTTGAACCTAATCAGAACTCCTGGTTCCCCCACCTCCCTCCCACACACTTAGCAAACTTTCCGTGGCCAGGGGGAAGCAGGACCATGAAGGCGGCCCGCCACAAGGGCTACACATTGGGTAGGTGAGCAGACACCTTTCAGATGGTTCCTTCTGTGGATGGTCCCTCCTGTTCAGCTCTGGGAAGGAGAGAGGCGCTAAGGGAGGAGAAGGAAAAGGGAAGGGGAGAGGAAGAGGGAACGTATCCATCTCTTTATCTGTTTCTATCATTAGAAGAATACAGAAAGGAAAAAACTATAAAAGATAAAGGTAACTTGTGGAAGTACGACCAGGCCTGGGTCAGACAGAGATGCATATGAGTACAGTGGGAGAGGAAGATGGGGTGACAGGCTGTGCAGGGGAAGACAGACACTACCTGACTCAGAACCTCAAACCCAGGCTGTTGGAGCCAAACTCCTCAGGGCTCCATGCCAGGACATGAGGCCGGCCTTACCTGAATCCTTTGTCCAGGGAGATGCACTTGGCTTCGTGCTGACAGAGGTTCAGCTCAGGCACACAGTAGTCGATCACCTCATCACACAGCTCCCCTAGAGATCACGGGGAAGAGAAATTAGGCATCTGGAAGGAATCCGGGGGTCACCAAGGCCACAAGGTCCCCACTTGTCCCACTCGAGGCCATAGGTCACAGATACCAGGAGCCCTACATTCTTCTCTTGATAATATCATCTCTACTGGACTCCTGATTCAGTTTCCCTGACTCAGAAAGAAAGAAAAAGGAAAAGATAAAAGACACCATATGGGAAGACACACTCAGATACCTGAGTGACAGTGAGGAGGTCCCTGGGGTCTCTCCTGGAAACTCAGCACCGTCTGGCTGATTTTCTTGACATTTCTGGAGCCGTTGCAGCTGAAGCCACAGGTCATACCCTGACCTAGGCCTATGCTTATTCATATTGATATTTTTTCTATTTGCCATCTATTTATTGAGTATCTTCTACACGCAAGGCATGGTACCAGGTGCTGGGAACACGGCACTGACTAGTTTTATCCTCTCCGACTGTTTAGTGGGAATAGTCTGCAAACAGGCAGGCAGTGACCACCCACAGGTGTGAACACCACCATGACAGTGAACCGTGGACACAAAGACGGGGACCCACAGCCTTGCTCAGGGGGCCAGGAGAAGCTTCCTGGAAAAAATGGACCAGGCATGTGATAGCCGCCACAGTCAAGAAAGCCAGCTGAATGTTTCAGAGAAAGAAATGGAGGAGAATTGTAGTTCTGATCTCTGGATATACTACCTCTGAAGTTTACAGCGCTTGCAAAATGCCAAACGTGTCCTAAGTACCCAGGGATGGTGAGCGTGGATAAATCTGATAAGCCCGCATCACCTGAATGATCTGTGTTAGGAATGCAGTTATAGGGGGAGGAGGAAGGACTGTATCATAGAATAGTGCATGAGTTTAAAGCCAGGATTTTTGTTTTTATTTTTATGTGTTTTTGTTTTTATTCAGGTGTTTTGCCTGGAATGTATGTCTGTGTCGACGTGCATGCCTGGTACCTGTGGAGGCCAGTAGAGGGCATCAGATCCCGCAGGACTGGTATTAGAGACAGTTGTGAGCCCCCATGTGGGTGCTGGGATTTGAACCCAAGTCCTCTGAAAGATCAGCCAAAAGCCTAGGAGAAGGTGATCTAAGATGGAAAAATTTCTAACCCTGGAAGCTCTTTTCAGAAGGCCAGGGGGTTGGTTGGGGTCAGGAGCAAATAGGAGACTAACAGGGACAGGAAGTATGAAGGTGGCTGGTGGGTGATGGCTTGATACCACCTCAGAGTCTAGCCCTTGCTGCGGTGGGGACAGGCTGAGCCCCACCCTGCCCTGAGTTAGACCTAAACTGTACCACTCATATCTGCCCGGGAAGAGGCCCTGTGTTCTTGGGAGGCCTTCTCCTCGTCCTAGTGCCCTGCAGAGACTCGGGGCCATAGACACATGTCTGGGTAGGATGTGGATGCTTCTTACAACAGAGAAACCACAATGCTCCTGCGGTGGTCTGAAAGAAAATAGCTCCCAAAGGGTGTGGTGCTATTCGGAGGTGTGGCCTTGTTGGAAGAAGTGTCACTGTAAGGGTGGGCTTTGAGGTCTCTTTGCCTCAAGCTTCCCTTAGCGTGACAGTCAGTTCACTTTCTGTTGCCCTCTGACCAAGAAGTAGCCAGTACCATGTCTGTCAACACGCCACCAAGCTAAAGGCCATGATGATCCATGATGATAATTGACCGGACCTCTGAACTGTAAGGCCCCACCTCAGCTAAATGTTTCCTTTATCATAATGTCTCTTCACAGCAGTAGCCAACCCTAAAACAGCTCCCCCTCAGGAGTAAGCTGCAACACACATGCAGCAGCCTGGTCACTTGCAGATCAGGCAGGGCTGCCCTGGGCAGAGGGCTCACCTCAGCTCCCTCCCTCCATGCCCATCTGCTTGCTGGAATTTTTTTTCTTCCCAAGACAGGGTTTCTCTGTGTAGCTTTGGAGACTGTTGTGGAACCTGCTTTATAGATCAGGCTAGCCTGGAACTCAGAGATCTGCCTGCTGTAACATGAAGGGCCCCACATTGGGCGCCATTTGTAACATAAGGGCCGGCTTGTTGGGGTTTCTGTCCCGCCCAGTACCCCAAAGCTGGCAAGCCCCAAAGAAAATCACACAAAGATCTCCATAAGTTATAAAACTGATTGGCCCATTAGCTCAGTCTTCTTATTAACTAATTCTTACATCTTAGGGTAACCCATAATTCTTGTCTGTGTTAGTCATGTGGCTCAGTACCTTTCCCAGCGGGGCAGGTTACATCTTGCTTCTCTGTAGTCTGGGCAGGAATGAAGGAATGGGCTCCTTCCTAGCCTTCTCCTGTTCTCATCGCCCCGCCTCTACTTCCTGTCTGGTTGACCCACCTATACTTCCTGCCTGGCCAATCAGCGTTTATTTAAAACATGATTGACAGAATACAGACAATTCTCCTGCACCAGCCTGCCTCAGCCTCCCAAGTGCTGGGATTAAAGGCATGTGCCACCACAGCCTGGCATGCTGGGATTTTTTTAAAAGTCCACCTCTGCTACAGAGTCAATTATGCCTCTCTACTTATCCCTTAGCTGCTGGCATCATGATTCTATTCTGGCACTGAGCATAGCAAAGATTTGATGTAGCACAGGGCTCTCTCTTATCTTAGGTAGGCAGAAGCCCTGAGTCATGCCATAGACTTAATGTCAGCGTTCTGCATATAGTGCCCCCAGTAATGGTTGCTGGTTGCCAATACCAATTCTTGGTTATTACCATGCTCTCAGCAGAGGGTGAGAGGAAGGGCATATGGGCATTCCCCTGCACGTGCTTGTCTGCACCAGGAAGCTCAGAGCGAGTAGAGAAGATGGTCTTTTTCACTGGCCTTAGTCTTGGGAATCCCTGGCTCTTGAGCTGAGGGTTTGACAGTTAAGTCTCAGGAGGGGCAAAGGGAGTTTCTGTGCTCCTACCTCTGCAGCCATGACAACCTGGACACCCCCACTCCCTGCCTGCTCTGCTTCAGAGAACAGCTGGGCTCCATGGACGAGTACAAGGGAGCCCCCAATAGTACCATCACATTTTCCCCTTTGTCTTTGGTTTGCATTTCCAAATGACATTACTTAGAACACAACATGTCTAGGTCTGTAACGGTGCTGCGGGGTGGCGCAAGAAGTCTTGGAGACCAAGTACATTGGGAAGAGACACACACAGCACCCCCTAAAGCAGGAAAGTTCACAACACCACCGTGTCTCTTAGAGTCACAGCTCCAAGAAGACGGCTATCCTTACATGCAGTGTTTTTCAGACTTTATAATTATTACTGTTTTCTAAAACCTCGGAGTTAAATTCTATGGGTTCATTTTTCAAAGAATTCATGGGCGCGTAGTCTGGGATATGCCGCTTGCATCAGTTGGTGACATTTTGCTTCCCAAGCAAAAGGAGTATTTAAATATCCTCATGAGGGCTTGTGGATGTAGGAAACAGAGGTGTTGGGTTCTGGTGGTGGGTGGGTGGGAAGACATTCCAGAGGAACTCTTCCCATGGAGCCTTCTGTGTATCCGCCTGCCGGGTAAGTTCTCCGCTGTGGTCTCACAACCCTCCTGCCCCCGACTTTTCCTCCCACGCAAGCTCATGTTTCTCGACCTGACCCTAAGCCTCTTCTGAGAAGGAACTGGGTTTTGCTCAGTTTTGCCTTCCCAGCTCCAAGAAGAGCACGTGGGGAACAGATTTCTAGAACTAAACAAAGCCCCAACTGTGACCACACCTCTCTGCCCAGCCTCCAACATGCAGGAAGGGGTGGCCATAAGCGCTGCACAGGCAGGTGGGAGAGCCTCAGTATGTTCCAAAGTGGGAGGAGCAGGAACAGGACAAACAACAGAGAGGGTACTGGGGGGGGACCTCTCTCTGTCTCCCTCCTCCTTCCAGGATATCACTAAGAAAACCGTGTTCTCTTAGTGACATCCTCAGCCCCACCCTGCCCCACAAACACACCGGCATGAGCGCGTCCCCCTCGATGGTTACCTGTGTAATTAGGTGGGCACACGCACGCGTAGTTGTTGATCCCATCCACACAGGTGGCATTGTTTTCACAGTCGTTGTCCTCACAGTCATCCGGGTTGATCTCACACCGTTGTCCCTCAAAGCCCAGCGGGCAGGAGCAGCTTCAGGGGGGTGTGTGTAGAGCGGAGGGGATTCCAGGGTCAGAGAGGAAGGCAGGAAGGGCAGGGGACAGAAAACACAATCATCAGGTCTCTCTGCTGGCTGGAGGTCTCACACAGCACAATGGACGCTGAGGGCTTGGAGACCCGACTAGGAAGACACCTAGGAACCTACAAGGTCATTTTGTCTATCTAGACTTATTTCCAGGCAGTGTTCTGGTCCCCTACCTTGCTTTATACCAGCAAAGCCCCTCCACCTCTCCACAGCTGGAAGTGGTTTCCTGGAAACGGCTTAAGTCCCTGCAGCTGTATTTGAATTCTCCTTTCCTTGGCTTCTCTGTGGAGTGGACAGCAAGCGGAGAAAAAACACTCCCCATAGTGTTTCATTCTAAAGCAAACTTTCCATATCGAGGGGTAGATTGGGCATCTTGGCCAAGGTCACAGCTCTGCAGCTAGGTCTGCAGGGAATGCATTCTGGCCTGGCCCTTTCCAGATGTCTGACCTTGAGCATTGATAAGACCTAATGATGTTCTATGTGCAATTGAAACACACAGACAGTCACAGAGAAGGCACTCGGTATACTTAGCTATAGACAAAACCCACCAGAACCATCTCCCTTACTGCTATGTTTGCCCTGTCCCACCACCCCAGCCTCTGAGGAGCTGGAGTGGGAGGACTCCTCTCTTGCCAAGACCAAGGACCCTTTGTGAGTGCATCTCAAAGGACACCAATCGGCAGGTGCGCTTCTTTCATCCGCCTCTGCTGCAGAACATCTGTTTGAGATTTCCTCCCTGCTCCATCCCTGCCAAACCCTGCTCATAGGAGTGGGCATATGAGGTTAAATGAGAACACATCAAGCCTGGGCAGCAGCAAAGAAGCCACAGGTTAGGAAGTGTGGAGGGGTGGGAGGGAGCTAGTGTCTGATGAAGGGCTGCTGTGAGGTTCCCTCTTTCCGGGCCGAAGTTCGGGTCAAGGAGCTATGGTCATCCCCGGAAGTGGCTCAGGCTTTAGATCTGAAGTCCAGGCCTCTATTCCGAGACTGCTCTGATTTGGGATATAGATTAAAAAAAGTAAACTAAGCTAAGAGAAAACAAATTTCTCTACTTTATCCATTTCCTTACAATCTGAAAATCGTATCACATTTTCTGCAAAAGTCCAAGGACGTTTGAGGGTTGAGCTAATGAATAACAGTGCAACAAAATGATCCTTATTCTCCCTTTCTGTTATAGACCCAGGGTATCGTGAAAAGGGCCAGTTCTTTACAGTCACACAGGGGCAGGGACTCCACGATGCTAAACGAGCAATAACTGTTAGTTCCTCCCCTCGCCCACCCTGAAACAATTTCTTGGACTTTCTGGGGTCTTGGGATCGCCTGGCAGGGACAAAGGACATGACAGCTGGTCAACAGAGTAGATGTTGCTAATGTTGGAGAGAGGGTGCGGGCATGTCAAAGTCTGTCCTTATCGGGTTCCTTGAAGGGGTTCTTCAAGCTGAAGCTTTTTACACGGCGGATTGTGACCCCATATGGGATCCTATAACTGAACGTAGGGATTGTGAAAATTCTGGCAACAGTGAAAGGTTTCTGAACGAACGCGGTCCAAAATTTAATTAAAAATCACACGCATAATGAATCCCAGGTGTTTGTGGCAGCGCTGGCTGGTGCCGCATCACGTGACGTCTCTGCAGCTTTGCTTCTGCGCATCCGCTTTTGTGCACTCTGCCCCACACATGCTGTCACACCACAGTGCTGCAAACACCTCTGCTCAGACTGGAGACTCCTGTGTGCTAGGAACCGCAGTGTTTTAACCGCACACATGCAGTCTGAGTGCAGAAAATGTGACTAGCAATACAATTTTAAAACCGAAATAGCAAGGATTTTAAAAATATTTCCCTACCACCACCCCTCATCAATTTGGTGCATCTCTGGATTGGATTGGATTAGAATGTCAAAGCCCATGGCTCAGGGGGTCACAGGCTCAAGATGGGAACCTACTGCTGTTGTTTCACTAAGCGGACATGTCTTCAAAGGCCTCCAGATACTGACGTCTAGACCCCTAGATTAGAGCGATTTGCAAACTTGGGCAGTCAAAGTGCCGAGGATAAGGGATAGTTGAGTATTTGGCCCCAAATGGGACATTGACATCAGCTGTCCCTGAGGCTCATCAGGGAACGTCAAGGAAGGGCGGTGGAAAGAACATAAGAGCCGGAGGAAGGCAGGAAGTGCTGCTGCGAAACAGTCCTTCCGGGATGACAGGGCTGTGGTGCTCACAAACTCACAGCAGTTCTGTGGTCACCCACACACGATCTGCACAAGAGCAGGCCGGCCATCATCCTGGCACGGGTGGGAGAGGATACATTCCTACCTGAGGAGCTATGGGCGACTGATGGATAAGGGGAGCAGGGTCATTTTTTTCTGTATAGCTGTTGGTAGGCTGCCCGGCCCCTGGTGGATGGCCCCACACCCATGCACAGGCAGGTGGTACTAATTGGGCCAAACGGGACTTGAAGGTAGGAAGGCAGAGGTATTAGTAGAGATCTGGGCAGAGCGGGAGGGGGTTATTTGGGTTGGCTGTGATCGAGAGACATTGTACACATGTACAAAACTGTCAAGGAAAGAATAATACTTTAAAAATGCCACTGGAGTTGCTGCCGAGCGTCATAAAAAGTTGTTAAATGGATTTTGGCTTGGGTTGAGTATAGAATTTCCAACAATTTCTGAAATAGTCCTAACTATACTTCTGCAATTTTGTACTATGTCTTTATGCAAAGTGCCATTCAAAGAATTGGTGATTTTAAAATAAAAGTATCTATCTATTTTAAAAGAACATTGAAGGTGCTCTATGTCCTACAATCTCAAATGTTTAGCCAACATTTAATCTTATTAGTATATAAATTTGACTTTGCCTTTAATAAATAGTAAATATATTTTAATAGATAATTAATAATATAATTATTAATAATATATAATATACACACCAAGGAATTGTTTAAAAAATAAATTTATAATTTTTTATATCCTGAGTATAAAAGTATATAACTTTTTCATATACTTTACATTAAAATATTTTATGTGTATGGCTGTTTTACTTGTATATATGTTTGTGCACCATGTGCATGCAGTACCCATAGATACCTGAAGAGGGCATCAGACTACTGGAACTGGAGTTGCAGACTGTTGTGAGCTACCGTAAGAGTGCTGGGGATCAAACCTAGGTCCTCTGCAAGAGTAGCCAGTAGCATAATCACTAAGCCATTCGTCTAGCCCTGACTGTTCATATACTTTTATAGCTAGGGCTGAATAAAAATATTCAGGGCCAAAAGGGGTCATGAGTGTAAATAATTTGAGAGGCCCTGGCCAGGGCAACTCCAGGAGCAGTTAGCTAGCTATCAGGGAGACTTTGTTCAGATTTTGAGGTCTCATCTTCCTTTTGGTTCTTCTGTATTGTTAGCCCTGTGGCCTTTTGTCTGTCTGTCTGTCTATCTATCTATCTATCTATCTATCTATCTATCTATCTATCTATCTATCATCCATCTATCTACTGGCTTGTTTATTTTATGATTTTTGCAGAAGTGCTCTGCAGCTGAGCTATACCATCAGCCAGCCCTGGCCTCTCCTCATTTGGCGAGCGGGCAATGTAGTAAGGCACAGTAGCACCTGAGTGGAGAGGGCAGGCGATGCTTCTGGATTTCGGACACTCTGGAGGTGTTCAGAGGACTGTGGTCCTCTAAAAGTGGTAGGCTGAAGTACTAACCCTCCGGGCCTCAGATGTGACCTTTGCTGGAAATGGGGCTGATGCAGCTATGAGGGTTACAGTCAAAGGAGTCCCTAATCCTCGAGAGAGGACAGCTACAGGGAGACAGGCATAGCCCTGGTGCCCGGTGACCATGGGGAATGAAGCTGGAATGGGGCAGCTATAAGCCAAGAACTGCCCAAGATTTTCCAGTCAAGCAGAATCTAGGATGCCCGCTCCCACTGGTTTTAGGAAGAGCTGCGTCCTGTACACACTCAAGTCCTCCAACTATAGAGCCTGTTCCCATTGCTTTAAGCCTCCCTGGGCAGCTGGGAAGTCCTAGGCACTGATTCTAGAATTGAAGAGGTGCTATGGAGCTATTCTTTATAAGCCCCTCCCTACTGTGTCTCCGCCTGTCTGCCTGTCCCAGTGCAATACTGCAGCAGAAGGTGGATCCTCCTGGGAGCACACAGACAGGCCACCCCCTACACCTGCCTCTGCCCAAACCTTTGGCCCCAGTCCCCAAGTCCCGTAGATCTGGACATTATAGTCTTTCATAGTTAAGTTTCCGATTTATATGAAAATTGTCCAAGACCTAGGGCAAAGTGAGACCTTGATGAACAATCACCCTCTGGGAACCTGCCCCCAACACAGGACCCTGTCCCAGGCCCGAATGGGGCAGAACCCACTTTCAGCCCTGGATGTACACTTCCTGACTAGGGCCACCATGTTCATCTCTTCTTTTCTTGGTGAACAGGAAGTGGGTGGTTTGGCTGACTCCAGGCAGGAACAGGAAGAGTACCCAAGTCCCACTTTTCAGGAGTCATGATTGGGTGGGACTCACTTGGCAGGCGAATGCACAGGCCAACTGGGTTCTCTGGAGATTTCTTCCCCAGACCACACAGCAGCCTCGGCTGGAGGGCTTTTGATAGTTCATTATGTGCAATTTGAGGTCTGCCCAGAGCCTGCCTGGCATCGGGGGCCTCATCTTTATTGTGAGGGGACTGCTGCTCAAACCGCTGTGCTGGGGGAGCCCCTTCCCAGGGATCTGCTTCTGCTGGGGTGACTGCTGGGGAAACTGCAGCACCTGGGAGCTGGTGGGGGACAGATGGGCCAGAGGCACCGTCCCATCCCGACGTTCCTAGGAGTTACCGTCTAGCAAGAAAGGACTAGAAGCATGATTAGAAGATCAGGGCACGTGACCATTAGCCTTTGTGCCTCAGTTTCCTTTCTGCTCAATGCAGACCGAACTCCCCCTCCCCCAACCGAGGTGTGAGAAGGTTTAGGAGAGATGGTGGAAGTGCAGTTGTCACCCGGCACACAGAAGGTGACAGCAGTAGTCCTTGTTATTTGTGACACAGAAAGAGGAGGGACCACTGGGTGAGTTTCTTGGCCAGGGTTCCTTTCTCTGATTATAGCAGCATCCGCAGCCTCCCTTGGAGACCTCCAGACTCAGAGAGTGGAGGCTGGCACTTAGATTCGAATCCCTGCACCCATACTCTGCATCTCTGGGGGAGAGTTTATCCTTTGATGCCTCCGTTTCTTCCTGTGTAGAGCAGGAGATAACGCTTTCCCCGCTGACATTCCCGTACAGGAGTGTGACCCGGAAGCTCTCTGAGAAGACAGAAGGTCAGGGCTGTGTATTACCTGAACCCATCTTTGTGGCTCTCACTCAGGTGGCAAGTACCTCCGTGCTGACAGGGGTTCTGGATGCAAGTGTTGATGGGCACGGTGCAGTCCTTGCCCTGAGGAACAGATGGGGGGGAAAAGTATCTGGTGAGTGTGGCCTCTGACGGCCGCTATGACCCAGGAGACCCCAGGGACTTCCCAGCAGCCTCTGGGATGAAACCAAGACGGAAGTGAGAAGGTCAGTACAAGACAAAGGGAGTCATTGCCTCTGGTGGCTGTTCATGAGAAGGGGAGGGGTGTTGAGAGCACAGAGTTCAGGTTCCAGCAGGACCAATACCCAGAGCTCACAGGCTTCTCTGTCCTAAACTGTGGGGCAGGAGTATAGGTTGGGGATCCAGGTGAGTATAGTTTTCAGCTCCACCTCTTTCTGACTGACGGTGGGCCTGAGCCCTTTAACCTGTGATGGGGTGATTATGAGAATGACATGGGAGCTTTCACGGAGGGAAGCACTGTGCATGATGTAGCATCCTTGGCACACAGTCGGCCTTCTGTAAAAGCCAACAGGTGGTATTGCTGTTTGTTTCACTGAGGTTTAAATATAATCGGTAACCTGAGCAGGGGGCCTAAGGTATAACCTAGAGACCCATGGTCTGTGAGGTGACATCCCGCCCCAGTTCCTCCTTGATTGGCTGGTCTGCAGCAGAGCTTAGGTGCTTGCCATTTGCTCCCAAGTCCAAGGCCAGGCCAGGCCAGGCTGAGAATTGCAATGCCTTGGCGTGAGACAGAGTTTCTCTGGACCAGGTTCCTCTTCAGGATAGGTATGACTTGAGAAGGAGCCAGTGTCTGGCAGGTGGGGATAATCATGCCAGATAAAAGCAAAAAACGAGGTCAAAGGCTCTGAGCAGGTAATCCCGAGACACAGACCTAACAGCCCAGGGGTCCTCTTGGCCCCATGGTTCCCGCTTCTCTCTTGGGACTAGGATCCTATACTTCAGACATGGATCTTGCACTTTCTTGAGATCCCCAGGTTGCCCTTTGCAGGACCTCGTAGCACCAGACCCGGGGAGGTGTCTACTGTGCATATTTCTGAGCCGTGGGTTCAGGGACTTGGGTGCACGCCAGGCCAGGGTGATCATGGGAGCTCTCCCACTGCCATCACCACCTGCTCACCATCTGCCTGAGAAGAGCCTGTCCCATCTTCTGTTGCTGCCAGTGCCTGTGATGGCATGGGACTGGGGCTTCCTGGCTGTGTGGTTACTGCCAACCGAGCTGAGGCACTGGGCCAGGATAGCCTCCACTGGGGGCCCAGATGCATCCTCCCACTCTCCTGCACACTGGAGCCCCGGGCCCCTCTCCAGTAGCTGGAAGGCACTGTCCTTGTCTGTCTGGTTCTTTATGTGAGCCCTTGCCGCACACAGAGGTTTCTCAGAGGGGGAGTGAGAAGAAAAGTGCTCTTTCTGGAGCAATCTGGCTTTACCCCTAAGCCACCGTGACTCAGGGCCCCCATCTGAAAGCCAGCGTCTGGAATAGAAAGTGTGATAGGAATTCTCACTCACGTTATTGAGCACATTTTCCATTCCTGGCCTCACACTAAGTGTTTTATAGCCATGATCGCATATAATGTCCCCAAGAAGCCTATGAGATCGGTACAATTGTCAGAACATTCCCTTTTACAGATAGGGAAGACAGACTTGGAAAAGAAAGCAATAGGTCTGAGACTACACAGCAGTTAGCGAAACAGGCGGCCAACAGATGAACCCAGACAGCGGAGTCCAAATTCAGCACCAGGCCCCTCTATGCCGGACCATTTATTCTCTTCCTCTGAAAACCTGGGCTCTGGAGTGCTGTGGATTGGAGCCAAGTCTAGGCAGGCTGCTAGATGGCCGAAGGAAATGATTAATTCTCTTTGATCTTGTTTTTATGTTCCGTGAAATGGGAGTGAGGTGGAATGGTGTACGCCTAATCTAGAAATTCAAAGTACATGAAAACATCAAACATCTGAGTGCTGACAGGTCATCAGAGGTGGGAAATTCTACTCCAAGTGGAAAATTCTACCTTTGACCTCAGGAGATGGGTCATGGTCAAAATGCAGGTATAGTAAAAATACCTACAAGTACAGGTTATGTGTATATATGAAACGGGCTAATTTCATTCTTAGTCTTGGTTCTATCTTCCAGATATCTTAGTGTGTGTGTGTGTGTGTGTGTGTGTGTGTGTGTGTTTACACATGCACACATGAGTGCCCATGCACACACGTGTGTGCAAGCATGCACACAGTATGGGCTACAGTGCATGTGAGGCCAGTGGATAACTTTGTGGAGCTGGTAGCTGGCTCTTTCCTTCCACTTTACATGGGCTCTGGAAATCCAAGTCAAGTCACTAGGCTTGTGTGGAAAGTACCTTTCCCCACTGAGCTAACGCCATGGCCTGTCTCTTACTGGAACCCGAGTCTTGACAGCTTGTCTAGGCTGGCTGGTCAGCAAGCCCTCTGACTATGCCTGTCCCTGACCTCCAGTTCTGAGACGACTCTTATAGCATGTTAATGTCTAGCTTTTTACATGTGCTCTGAGACTCATACACGGATCCACAGTACCAATCAAGATGCATATTTAAGTATTATAAAATCCAGAAACACCTGAAATCTGAGATGCTTCTGGTCTCAAGCATTTCATAGTAGGTGGTGGCTCTCAACCTGTGGGTCACCCATTGGAAATACCAGAGATTTGCATTACGATACATGACAGCAACATTACAGTTATGATGTGGCAACAAAAATAATTTTATGGTTGGGGTTCATAAAGGGCCACGGCATTAGGAAGGGTGAGGATCCCTGATTTAAGGGATGCTCAGTTTCTACCTGGACTACCTGGGGAATGAACCGCCATTGCAGAATCACAATACCTGCAAGGGACCTCGTGAGTGACATAGCCCTGTAAATAGCAGCAGTGATGACGATGCCTCAGCTCTGAGGCAGGGCTGAGTATGTGCAAAAGTTTAGGGATGCTTGCATGGGTGGTAGTGGTATTGGAGAGAGAAGTATGAAGGGCAGGATAAGAGGACCTCAAAAAGGGTCCTCCCAGCCCTGTCCGAAATCTGACCTGATACTCCAGGGATCTTGCAAGTACTCCTTGGTCCAGGCCGACCCCGCCCCCCTGAGGGTGGGTAGGTATATGAGTACCACTTGGCCCAGGCAGAATCCCCTCTAAAGCATGGTGAGGCACGCAGGATCTCTTTTAGACCTTTAGGCAGAGCACAGAAATCTAGGAGGCATCTCCTGGTGCTTGAAAACACAGTAATTGGGGCTAGAGGTGGAGATTTCTGTCGCTTATGTGTCCTTGAAAATAATCACCATTTCGAACGTCTGCCTAATTAGCCCAATTCAATTCTCTTCCATTGCAGCTTGCTCAGATCTATGGGAATCGGGATGCTCCTCAATTGTCTTCCTTCTGTCCTCTGGTCCGCCTTGTCTCCCCTCTCTGACAGGATCTAGGCTACTGGCTTTCTTTAAGAATCTAGGAACAGCTCCCTCATTTTAATCTATGGTAAGAGGGGGCTGGGGAACTGCTCAGAGACCTTGCTACTCAAAGTGTGGTCCCTGGATTGGGCAGCCCTGGGGAGCTTGTTAAATATACACCATATCAGGCCTGACCCCAGCTCTGGTGAATCAGAATCTAAATTTTAATAAGATTCTTGGGCACACAAAGGCTGGGGAAGTACCACTCTGAGGCACCAAACCTATGTGCATGAAGCTAAGTGGTTGGGAAAAAAAAATCAGTATTTTATTTCTCAAAATCCTGGAATAGTGGCAAGACTGTTAGGTTGTGTGGAATTTCTCTGAACCTGGCACCAAGGTAGGCGAGGCACACACGGGATGTGTTTTTAACCGTTACAGCTTTGCTGGAGACTGTGACAGTTCCCCCTCTCAGGTGGGAGGGTGAGATAAGAGGAGAGCCAGTTATTAGGGAAGACTAGCATCCGGGCATTGTAGGTAGTGGAGCCTGGGAGAGTTCTTTGTATTTACAAATCTTGGCTCATTGCTCAAATGAGGATAAGAACTCTAAGATGATAAATAAAGCGTGCTTTGGGAGATAATGCGCTCCAACGGCTTCATTAAGGCCTGGCCTTACAGGAGACTAACGGCAATGGCTATGCATCCTTAGAAAGCTCCAGTTTCCCAAGGCAATGCAGCAGCGTGTGTGAAAAGTCCTTAACACTTTGTTGTGGACTGAAACGCAAATGGAAGCAGCAGCGGCCATAGGCTACTGATGGCCAATCTCCCACGACAGTATGAGGGTGGCTGGTACGCAAAAGGGAAGGTGGCAATGTGATAACTTATCAAGTACTTCCCATACCCCAGGCCCTTTCCTAGGTGTACTCTACACATGACTGTGTATCTGTTCCTCACAACCCGTGGGATGCGTTCCAGTGTCCAGAGACGACTGAAGTGACGTCACTGGTCATTGGTAGACAGCCAGCACACGGCCAAAGTACACTCCTCACACGCTTCTCTGTAATTCTAGAGCCTGAGACCCCTCCCCCTACACTGAACACATATGCAGAGGTCTCAGTGGATCCATGCCTGAGTGATGCTATTCTCGATCTCCGTTCTGGGGACTCTGTGTTAAATTTAAGGATTCAGGAACAGCTTTAAAACAAACCCCTGGGTTTTCTTGTTCCAGACCCATAGGTGGCACTCTGACACTGTCTGCTAGCAGCCAGGGTGGCATTGAGAAAGCCACCAGTTCCCCAGAAACTGCCTTTCAAGCCTGTTACTGTACATACACAGTTCCTCGAGGATGCGGACACTGTGTTCCCATCACTCAGCCTGTGCAGAGGATGCACACGACGGGCTGTGGGCTGCCCTGGGCTCGTGGTTTGCCCAGTCCATTCAGATGGTACCTGGAAAGTTGGGGTCTGGAGTGTCCCATGGAAGAGCACTGAGCCATAGGTTTGCTGATCCCAGTGAGGGACTGAGAGGGGCGTGGCTACTCAGGAACCTCTTCAGGTGAAAGAACTTTGGCTTTGGGACCATAGAACCTTGAACTTTAATCCCAAGCCTACTGAAGCCTGTTTTTTTTATATCTGTATAATAGGCTTTCTGCATAGGTTTGCTGGGAGGAAGGGTGAACCAAATGCCAAGCAGAGGGCATGGCACATACTCCGTACATTTAGTAGGGAGACGGTGTAACTTGTTCTGTGTTGTGCTGGGTAAGAAGAATGGGGGAGAAGGTTGTCTTGGAAGCAGCCTGGATTTCTGGTAGGATGGAAGGGAGATCAGGAAGTCTCAATTCTTTTGTTAGACTTGTCAACTATGAAGGTGGGCTTGGAAGCCCCAGGCCATTGAGTCCTCGAGTCCCTCATCCCCTCAGTCCCTGGAATGGCAGTCGGGATACTGGGTTTAACGGATGCCTTTACAAAAGGACCCTTTTACCTCTCTGGGTTGCAGTCTCCCTGTGACTCATGAAGAAAATGCAGAGGTAGCATTTCCTTCTCATCTCAAAGCATCCTTGTAAATATTCCACGGGTCCATCGGAGAGGGGCCTTAGCCTTAGCCCATATGCAGAACAGTGACATTGTTGGCTAATGTCACTTAGGGAGTGTGCCACATGTGTCATAGAGTTACCCAGGCTACTCTGAGTAGCACCAGCTGCATGGGGTCTCCCCCTGCAGCCGGGACAAAGGAAGAGCCTGGGCAGGAGTGGTGGCAGAGCCTCCCGCCTTACCTTGTAGCTGTAGGGGCAGGTGCAGCGGTACTGTTCCACGGGGTCCTGACTGCATGTGCCGTTGTTCTTGCACGGGCTGGAAAGGCAGGCGTTGCACTTGGCCACGATGTTAATGTCCACTGGCCCTGGGTAGCAAAGCCAGAGTGTGGATGGCAGTTCTCTGAGAAGGCTAACTCACCCCCTCTTCCCCTCAGCTCGGGCTCCCTCCCATCTCTAGGCCCAGAGGGCAGCTGGCTCTCTTGAGGCTGTACATCCAATCTGGCGAGCGTCCCATTAATTCAGCCACTGTCCAGTGAGTAAGAATCACAGTGGGACAGCATACAGAAGCACTTCTGCAGTCAAATCAATTACGGTAATTAGCCTGATCCGATTTGGGTGCTAATCTGCAAATAGTGCACCATAATTAGAACCCTCCTGCGTATCCTCTATTCCAGGAAGTTCTGGGCACAGGCTCTGTTTTGACCTTCCCCTTCTTTTTTTTCCCCCTGTCAAGCCCTTTCCCATAGAATAGCCAAGGAGGGATGCCAAGGCCAAAGGCACACACAGAGAGTCCTTCCTGCAAGACCTTAGGGGTAATGAGGCTACACAAAAAGATGCGGACAAGGACACTGCTTTTTTCACCCATGGAAGCTGCAACCATTTCCTGTGTGTGTGTGTGTGTGTGTGTGTGTGTGTGTGTGTGTGTGTGTGTATGTGTTTAAGGACATCATGGTACCCACCTGGACATGGGTTGAGATTCACTCTGGTGAGTGATCATTTGTAGGCAGTTGAACACAAGGGTCCCAGGGAGCTCTGAGACCGACAGTTATAGCTTGGGCTTACATGAGAATGTGCAGAGCCATCTGCCCATGCTTGCCTCTGACTAAGGGGGGTCCCGGCCTATGGAGATTTCTCTGGACACACAAGGACAAGTCAGAACTAGCCTACATCCCATGCCCAGGCTGTAACTCACACCAGTTTAATCAAAGCCGAGACTGTGGGACTCAGAACCAATGTTATTCTGCAAGCTGTGGGGATCCAACCCGACCTTACATATGTCAGGCAGTGCCATCCAGATACAACCTCTACCCTTGGTTTTTAAAGTTCTTCAGGGGACTCCTGTCCAGATTGAGTGACACTGTCCCAGGGCTATCTGAGTCCCTCTAGTATCAGATCAGATGTCTCAAAAGCAGAAAGCAGAAAGTTAAAATTGCCTTTAAGTCTATGGAATGTTTCTCTGGTTTCAGCTGTTACATACATGGGGTACAACAAAGTTTGAAAGGGAAAATAAAAACTGAACATTAACATGCTAGGAGATGAGTGAAGCGAAATCAACAGACACATGCTCAATGCAAATGGAAAATAAATTCCAAAACTAAACTCAGGATGGCTCAAAATTAAAGGCAGATAAAATAAAGGAGAGGCCCTGATGTATATAACGTAAGACAAAAGAACCTGGTTCTCTAGATACACAGAGGGTGCTAATGAGAGCCCAACTTTTTCATCACCTTTACGGGAAAGCAATTCTGCAAACTATTTGAGGATCGCCTATTTGAGTCTTTGAAACTTACCTAAGGATATACTATGAAACAGAGAAATAATATACCTATGTTACCTAGGTTATGTGCCCGAGATAGGCTGTGGTTTTACAATCCACATGTGCTCAGATGTTGAAAACACAGCAGATCCTGTGAGGGCAGTGATGTGGTGGGCTGGCAGCCCCTACCTTTGCACTGGAACCGGTGGGTGGGAGTGGTGAGCAGGAGTCTGTCCGCCATGGACTCGGGGCTACTGCATCTGGCAATGCCAGGTTCCTTGTATCCAGCCTTTACCCACTCTGACAACCAACGCAGACTGCAATCACAGTGGAGGGGGTTGGTGCCCAGGGCCCTAGAAGGCAGAAGAGGAAGTTAGGCCCTGCCTGGCCCCCAGGCTCCCCGTCTGTGACTCCCTCAAAACTCAAGGTTTTGAAATAAATTAGAGGAGTCTGGTGTGCAGACTAGAAGACATGACCACCAAGCAAAATCAAAGTTTCCGGAGTCTATTTCCAATCCAGTAGATGCTCCATCCCTGCCTAGATGACACCCCTCTTCATGGATTTGTTCTCATTTCTCTGGAAAATTCTGTCCTTTGCTCTACTCCAATCCTGGCACTCATTCTGGACCTCTGGCCCCCTTCTCATGTAGCTCTCACGTACAGGGTCTGTTAGAAGACGTGCCCTTCAAAGAAGGTTCTGAGACCCAGCTTTACAAAGCCGCTTCAATCTAGTGAGATTGAAGATATGGAAGAGAGAGTCACCGTTGAACCCAAACGTCTCCAAAGAGATTGGGAAGAAAACACCATGACTCAATTAAAAAAAAGATCCTATTCTTTAGCATTTCTTTTTTTGATCTATAGAATGCATACATGTCATTATTGTAGCCTGTGCGCACAACAGGAAAATAATTAAAATATTTACAGAGGAGGAATACAATCTTATGCATCGACCAACAGAGATGGTACCCAGAAGACAGCACTACCTGAGCGTGCTAGCTAGGGGCGGACTGACCTGGGGGTCAAGGAAACTGAACTCTACCCGGAAGTCTCACTGGCTTGATGGGTAACTCTCAGGTAGCCAGCTGTGATTGATCGCCTCGAGTTCCTTCAGCAGAATAAGGATGGAAACAGAAGCCTTGAGAATACGCCCGTTGGGGTCCAGGCAAACATGGAGCTGGACTGTGGTCTGTTACTAGCTGGCTAGGTCGCCTCAGAATGAATTTCGTAAATTTTCCCAAGTCTCAAGTTCATCACATAAAAGGCAATAAAGTAAAAAAAAAAAAAAGTAAAAAAAGGGGGGGGGAAGTGACTTAATGTTCTAGGAAATACACGGTGCTAATCTACATGGGAAGTAGAAAAAGACAAGATGAGTAAATTGGGAACGTGGGAATCATGGGAGAGGGCAGAAAGGGAGGGGGAGGATGGGAAGGGAGCAGAGAAAAAAATACAGCTCAATAAAAACAATAAAAAAATTAAACTGAAAAAAAAAAGAAATACATTCAGCTGGGCGGTGGTAGCGCACACCTTTGATCCCCAGCATTCAGGAGGCAGAGACAGGCGAATCTCTGAGAGCTGGAGGCCAGCCTGGTCTACAGCGCAATTTCCAGGACAGGCTCCAAAGCTCCAGAGAAACCCTGTCTCGACCCACCTCTCCCAAAGAGGAGATTATACATAGGATAATTTATCGAATGTGTTTAGGGTATGGTAAGGGTTCAAACACCACATCGTTTGCAAGAATTGATTGAAGGCTTCTGAAACAAGACATTGTGTACAGTCTGATTACAGTATCTCAAACTAAGCTCCCGTTGGCCTTCTGAATGTCAGGTTTCCTATTTGCAGGTCTAACCAATTATGGGTCAAAGATAATTTCTACAAGTTTCATCTATAACGAACACATATAAACCCAGACTTTAGTTGAGTCCTTATTCTATAATCAGTATGGTACAGTGATTATTTATAAAGTGTTTACATTGCAGTAGGCATTTTAAAGAGTCCAGAGACTATGTCAAGTATATAGGAGGCTGTGTGGCATGCTCCTGTATCTCACTGTACGTAAGTGACTCGAGCATCTGTGGGATCTTGGGACTCCGTGAGCCATTCCCCTGTGCACATGGCGGGACATCTGCCTAATATAAGGAAATATATGACGTGACGACAACATGACACTAGCTGTCACCATCACCATTTTCTGTTTTGAGCTAAGAAAGAGGTTACTTACAGGTGGGAGAGGGACGCCAGGTCATTGAAGGAGCCCTCAGGAACACTGGAAATGTCATTGCCATGGAGGGTTCTGAAGCAAACGACACGGGTTAGCAAGTGACCCCACTGAACCCAACATGCTCACCCATCACCCAGCCCAGTCTCACGTTTAGGGTCCCCAGAGCCCCACAGCTAGTGATATTAGTTGCTACTGCTATTGCTGTGGGGCCATGGACATGGTTCTCTACAGCAGCAGCAGGAGGGGTGGAGGGGCTGAGGGCTCGGGGAGGAAGAGAATGTACTTTCAAACTCTATAAACCTGAGCGAGAATCAGAAACCAGAAACCAGTTCTTTTGGGTAGTAAAGTATTGGTAGGATAAACGACTTCTCTGGCCTCAGATTGTACACCTGAAAAGCCGAGGGCCGCATCTACCTAATGGAGCCATTCGTTTCAGATACGATGTTCTGTGCTTGATTAACTGTGCCCAGTGCCATCGATTCCAGAGTCAGGCTGCTTGCTTTCAGACTCCGTCTCTGCCACTTACCAGCTGTATGGCTTTGGGCAAAATGGCTTATTTTCTCCTGAGCCTCGGTTTCTGATTGTCAAATGAGAATGACCGCAGTCAAACTGTCATACGAAGCTCCGGTGCATATGTTAGACAACGTAGAAAGAATCTAGTATTTTCTAAGTGCTAACTAATGAATGACAGAGAGAAAACGATGGTGGGATGATGTGGGACTCCCCTCTGTATGCTATGAATATGTTTTATTACCACTGGTTATTAAAGGAGCTGTTTCGGCCAGTGGCTTAGTAAAGAGAGCCAGGCGGGAAATCCGAACAGAGATAGAGAGAGAAAGTAGGTGGAGTCAGACCGACACCATGTAGTTGCCAAAGGAGACAGACACCCTGGAACCTTTACTGGTAGGCCACAGCCTTGAGGTGTTACACAGATTAATAGAAATGGGTTAATTTAAGATGTAAGAGTTAGCTAGAACTATGCCTAAGCTATTGACCAAACAGTGCCACAATTAATATAGTTTCTGTGTTATTATTCAGGTCTGGGCGGCTGGGAAATGAACGAGCGGTCTCTGCCTACAGTGGGAGGATAAACCAAAACTAGACATGTATGAAAAAGTCACAAGAAAACCTCATATTTACTACTTTAAAACAACAACAACAAAAAAAGAGTTCGAATGGAAGTACCATGTATAGGTGGATAATGGTGCTTCCGGAAGCCACAGATTGGTATGTGAAAATCCCAGGGCTATGGTGGGCTGGCTGTCCCTAAGGACCCTAAAATAACACAGGTATCTGCAAGAGTTCTCATTGTCCACTAGAATTAGGCAAGAAGATCTTATTATGAAGGCGCCACATACTCTAATCTCAGGGTAGTGAGAGATTAAGTTGGAATTGAGCTGGAAGCTTCTTCCCCAGGGGCTTGCTCTCACAGAGCCAGACAGTGCCGTGTAGGCTACTGGGAGATAATTGTGGGCCTTGTGTTGTATAGGTCCGACTGGCCAGGCCACAAGTGCTCAATGGCGCTATAGTAACAAGTCACTTCTGGGTAGGGGGAGATAGGTAACTCTGCTTAGAGAGGCTTGGTCCCCACTGGAGTTCAAGTCTGGTATCACCTGGCCAAAATCCTGAGGTAGAAGAGGTCATGGGGAAACTTACCACTTTTTTTTTTCTAAGTGGACATGATGTTCCCATTCAAGTGCCTTCCAGGTAACTATGCTTATAGTTTAGTTCAGTGCTGCTGTTAGATCTGGTCAGAGAAACTTCTTTTTGTAGCGGCCAGTGGCAATGGCAGAGACATAACCACCAAAGTGCCGAGAGGAAGCGACTGTTGAGGGAGAAGGTATGACCCCTTCTGAGGCTTAAAGAAAACTGTGAAAGGGAGGGCAGAAAATTCCTAAGAACTGGAGGGAGTTGGGGGGAGTGGTGTGGAAGGCTGACTTCCAGACAAGATACGGCTGATGCATTCTTGGCTTCAAAGCAGCTGTGATTACTTGTATAAGACCCGCACAAGCCTGACTGGGCCCATCACCATTCTGTCTAGATGGGTAGGAGGGGCCATGGGGCTCACCCTCCTTGAGGATGTGTATGCAGTTAATGGCTGTGAGGAAGGAAGGGTTTATGGGACTCCACTCCTCCCTGGTGATCGATAGGTTGCCGAGAGAGGGAGAAACATTTTCTATAGCAGTGTAGTCACTGGGAGAGTGCTCATGCTCCTGTGGAAAAACTCCTCAGCTTTAGTGGCTGGAGAGATGGCTTGGCGGTTAAGAGCACCTACTGCTCTTCCAGAGAAGCCAGGTTTGATTCTCAAAACCCACATGGTGGCTCCCAACTGTCCGTAACTCACATATGTGGTGTCTAGACATATAGGCGAGCAAAACACCAATGCACATAATATGAGTGAGTAAAAATGGATAAGTATGTAAAAAAACACCCTTATTAGGATTTGGGGTTTCAGGTTTAGGGTTAGGGCTATGCTCCTGTCAGTAACTCCAAGGAAACTCATTGTATCACATAAACAACAAAAGAACTGTTAAATTAGAAGGGGGATTAGTTGACAAGGAAGAGGAAGGTGCTCCATGAGAGTGGGAAGGAGACAAGAGAAGAAAATGGGGTTATGAATATGATTAAAATACGTTATATACATGCTTGAAAATGTCACAATGAAAACTATTATGTGTGATTAACATATGCTAATAAAGACGTAAAAATTTAGATTTCGGTGTCTGAGCTACATCTTCGGGGTCTGGGGTGGGACCCGAAATCCTGAAGGTTCCATCCAATTGCACTGATGTTGTCGGTCTTGGGACCACAGTTCATGGGGAAGGGCAAGGGGGTTTCTCCTAGTACTTAGCTTCCCTTCTGTAAAATACCCAGGACCTTGCACGTGCTGAGTGGGCAGACTCCCTCTAGACCAGAGGTTCTCAACCTGTGGGCTGTGACCTCCTTGACAAACCTCAATCTCCAAAAATATTTAGATTATGATTCAGAGCAGTAGCAAAATTACGGTTATGAAGTAGCAACGAAATAATTTGATGGCTGGGGGTCACCACCACAGGAGGAACTATAGTAAAGGGTCCCAGCATTAGGAAGGTTGAGGACCACCGTTCCAGAGGATGCTGAAGGCAATCTGCAGATGATGGAATCATTGAGCAGCGTGAAACTTACCGGTCCCTCGTTACCCCCCGGGCTGTCTGAACCTTGGGACCTCTGAATGCCCAGGTGCTCATTGTCTGCCTAGAGATGGCAGACCCTATCTGAGCTCTTGCCGGGTCTGGGCAATCAGAGTCACAAAGACCAGTATGAGGCTCCTTGGGAGACCTCAGCAAACTCACAGTCTGTTTTTTTTTAAGACAGTTTCTCTCTGTAGCGCTGGATGTCCTGGGACTCGCTTTGTAGATCAGGCTGGCCTCAAACTTAAGAGATCAGCCTGCCTCTGACTCACAGTTTTACGTATTGTGCTTCCTCATGTTGGTCCAGGCTGACCTGTTCCCATCCCCCACCCTGCTGCTCTTGCTCTCCTTTCCCTCCTGAAGCAGAGGATGGGAATGTCCCTGGAGTTCCCATGTGGACTGTGGCCCCCATCCATCAAGGAGACCCACGATCATCACTAAGCTTTTTAGTAACATTTTGCCACTCAGGAAAATAACACTCCCATCTCAGAGGAGACCGAAAACCCAACATCACACCCAAAGTCTGATCTCTGGGTTCACTGTCTCTCCTAAAGTTTATTTGTTACCCCCGTGAGATTGCTTAGAGAACTCTACTGCCTACGCCCTGTTCATCGAAGAGTGTAAGCTTCAGCCCTCTTGCCTCCTGCATCTTTGCATTTTGCGTAGCTCCTGCGTATGCGCGCATGCCCACGGTTTTGAACGCCATCTCTCCATGATCCAATCACTCCAGCACATGTGCACTCACACCTTTAGAGGGACAGGAGGAGTTAGGTCCCGTACAGGGCCAGTGAGAGACAACCCCGAGCCTCCCACTGGGACTCAGACGTGAGGTGGAGGAGGAGGAGGAGTTTCATTTTGCAGGCGACTAAGCCACTAGAGCGAAACCTCCAGCCCGTCAGGATGCTACACAGGTCAGAATGAGGAGATGAATGTGCCCCACCTGTGAGGGAAGCCCACACATGAAACAGGGCCGAGGGGCAAGACAGCCGCACTCATCTCTGGTATGTCTTCCCGAGTCCCAGAGCCACTGCCTACCCTGGACTGTTCAGTTGTTCAAAGGATATATCCCCCACCTCCCCTTAGGTAGTTTGAGCTGGTCTCCTCTCCATTGGTCAGGAAGGGCCAATTACAATACTACGTTTTTAATAAGCCAGCCAGCTGTGAGTGTTGAGGGAAAAGGTGCAAAGCCTTTAAGGCCCCAGATGTTAGGACCCAGTACATGGTCACTTTTTTCTTGGATTTATTTTGAGGCCCCCTCAAGGCAACACTTATATAAATTAGAAGCCTGTGAGCCCCATGACTCCATTTCTGGACTGGAGCCAAGACATAGTGAACATTGGTAGTACGGTCCCAAGTCCTCTATTCTACTTCACCTTTTTTTTTTAAATTAAAAAAAGTTTCATGCAATATATTTTGATGAGGTATTTTTTTTCCCTTTCTCCCAACTCATCCCAGATCCTCCCACCAAGTCCAAACCACAACCCTTTAGTTCTGATGAGAAACTTCTCTGGGTAAGGATGAAAACACACCAGTTGTCAATCAGCAATGCTCAAATCTTTGAGGATGAGCTACAGGAGACTAAAGGCAGGTATCAGCTAGGCAAGGAGGGAGGTCCGGAGACCTCCTCTGGGCATTAGGAGCCCAGAGACAAGAGTTCAGCTTTGGTTCTGTCTATAGGAATGGTGATTTGGCCATACTCTTTTGTATCTAACATAAAATCTGCTTTGTGGCCATACTTGCAAGTTCCTGTGAGCCCTCCACATTGTCCTTTCAAAGAAACCATTTCGTGTGTGTGTGTGTGTGTGTGTGTGTGTGTGTGTGTGTGTGCGCTCACGGGGACCAGGAGAGGGGGTTGAAGCTCTGGAGCTGCAGATGCAGGCTGCTGTGAGTCACCTGATGTGGGAGCTGGGAACTGAGCTCCAGTCCTCTGGGAGAGCAGCAGGTGCTCTTCTTACCTACGGAGCCAACACTCCATACCTGTCCTTGATCTTAAGGTCTCTGTACCGGGTAGCCATATTACCACCTTCTAGAATGTTCTTCACTACTTTCTCTACTTAGGTGGGTCTCATTGGCTGCATCTCAGCCTTAGAAACTGAAGGACTGACTTGGAAAGAAAGCAGTCTTGGGTTCAAGTCCCAACTGCATTATCTTAAGCTAGTCACTTATTCTGGCTCAGTCTGAGTTTACTCATACGTGAGATGGGGCTAACAGAGGCATGTTCCTCAAAAGGTGGAGAACATGATAATGTCACAGAAACTCTTATCCCTGGGCAGTGCAGAGGGAAGGCTTAACAGACACCGATGAATACATTCCAGAAAGGGTTGTTCCTTCAGATGGCTTTAAGATGGGCAGGATGCAGTGATGCCGTCACTGTGGCCTGTGGCTCTTCTTTCAGCTGTCACCCTGGGCTGCAAATGCTTCTCTCAGCTTGACAGTGTCTCCCTTACTGTCCGTGCCCACCTACCAGACCAGCATGGCAGCTTGTCCACTGAAGGCATTAGGAAAGGGAATGACCAAGAGCAAGTCTCTAAACTTTTCCGTCCCTATCTCCAAAGAGACAAGTTTAGCCAGGAATATGTCTAAGACTTATTCTTCTTTGTGAAGTTACTGCTAAATTTAATCTTCAACTTTGACTCTGATTTCAAGGAATGAGCCTGCACCATGACTGGAGTCCACCAGCCCCACCTTTCAGCTCACCACCAGCATTTACCACCAGGCTGTCAGAGGTGGGCCAGGTCTCTGATGAGGCAGTGAGGTCCCTCTTGGGAAGGTAACCAAACAAAGAGCATCTGGAGCCCTTACTGGGGATGTTGTAGGAGGGCTTCGTGCTGTCCTTAGCTCCTTGTGGGTATCAGCAGTCTGGTCCTCCTTCGTGGATGAGAAGCTACAAATCCGCAGGACGATGAATGACAGCTTCAGTCTCTCCCTCTGTGCATGTTGGGGCGGCCCTCCCTGTCCTAACTGATTCCAGGTGCCCTTGTGAGGGGCTGGGGAGTGACATTGAGGACCACACACGCACAAAGCATGTGACTCTGTGTGGGGCAAAGATCCCTAAGAGTGCACAGATCCCCAAAGAAGGACAAGAATGCTCACAAGAATGTTCTCACGAGCTATTTTACATCACAAGGGAAGTAGAGAAAATATATTTTTTTCCCTCACACAATGGTTTGCACTTGGATTCCAGACCACTCCTGTCTTGTTCTCTGAAATGTACTTAGTTTCACTCACAAAAACAGAAAGAGAGAGAGAGAGAGACAGAGACAGAGAAAGAGGGGGAGGTAGAGAGGGGGAGGGGAGGGAGGGGGAAGAGGGAAGGAGAGAAAAATAGAGACAGACAAACAGCCAAGCAGATATACACAGCCATACACATACATACACATACATACACACACACAAACACAGAGACAGACACACAGAAAGACACATAAACACACATAGGCAGACAGACACACAGACAGAGACAGAGAGATAGCCAGTCAGTTAAGCAGACACACACACACACACACACACACACACACACACACACACAAATGGACACACAGAGAAAGAGACAGACAGCTAAGTAGATACGCATATATAGATGCACTACCTATGGACATATACAGAGACAGACATAGACAGTTACACAGACACAAACACACATGTGCACACATGTATGCATTCAGGCCATTACAGATAATGCAATTCCTGTTAAAAAAAAAAAAACCTACCTGGGGCTAGGGAGGTGGCTCAGCGGGCAAGCCACTTGTATAAAAGTGTGGGGACCTGAGTCCAGATACCTTAAACCCATCTAAAGCCTGCAGTAGTGTTTGTCTGACATCCCAGCTCTCCTCTAGCGAGATGGGAGGGCAGAGACAAGAAAATCCCAGAAAACCCCAGGGCCTGCGAGATTGGCGAACACAGCAATTAACAACAAGAGGCTCTGTCCCAAGTTGAGGAGCAACACCTGAGGTGTCCTCTGACCTCCACATGCATGCTGCAGCACATGTGTACCTACACATGATCTCAACCCAGCACACACTAAAAAAAAAAAAAAAAACAAAACAAACAAAACCACGCCATCTTTTGCCCCACTCCCTAACCTGCCACCATGTAAGAGTCTCCATTCCTGCTCAGTCAGCACTGGGAGCAGCCACAAGCATTCTTTCTCTTGTTCTCTTTAGTCTCTGTTCACTAGTGTCAATGTTTACAAGATATAATTAAGTTTCCTTTCCCACACAATAGCTAATAGCCGGCCCTTTCCCACACGGTGTCTCGTTTTCATCTTTATCTCTTTTAATAACTGCGTTTCATTGACTAGTTCTGTCATAATCTCTCTATACATTTCCCCATTGTGGTCCCGATAGGTAATATTTAAAATCTAGGTTAAAAAATAACAATGTAGCAAAGACTCAGATTTATAGAACCTTTCCCTTGTTTTGGGTTTTTTCTAGAGTGGGAATTCCTACATGTGCAATTACCAGAAGAAAGGATACAAATATCATAAAAATGTAGCCCATAAACGCTGTTATTTTTCCTGAATTGGTCCTTATGCAGAAAACGGTTGTTCCCCACTGAGGTACTTGAATGGAGTGAGAGGCTCGGAGATCGGATTTTATGCCCAGGATCCACTGTTTTTAGGATGACGGTGCTGAAGCCTGCTGACTCGTAACTCCAGCAGCAAGCTCCCTCATTCTAAAAGTAGGCATGCCTTTCTGGGACCTCATGATGGTAGCGGGGCTGGGGTAGGACACACAAGGACCTGAGGAAGGAGAAACTCCTGGCAGGCTGTGATGCTCACATCATCACCCTAGTGAACAGACAGATGAACGGGGAAAACCTATTTCTCTCACTCCGAATCTGTGAATTATCGCCATCAGATTGACTCCAAGTTTTTGGACCCACGCACGGAGATCCAGTTAAAACCGCAAGGTCTCTCTCCTCTACCCTCCAACGCATCCCCAGCAACGCTAGACTGCCTGGAGAGCAGGCTGGAGGCTGGGATAGACAGGGTCCTGCAGGCAGTGGAAGGGGCAGCTGGTCTGGCTTTGGTCCAGACGAATGAGACCTATCCACTCCTGCATTCGGCTGGAAACAAGGAAATGGTTTCGCTGATGTTTCCATTCCCACACTCCCTGGAGAAAGCGGATAATAAGTAAGTGACAATAACAGATTGCACACTGTCAGCACGGGCACTTCTTTGTCCCCCGGGGAATTGATGTTTAATAACGGTGCGGATGACATGGGGCAGGAGCTGTCGCCAACATGGGTGTTTTGCAGGTCTTAATACATCACACCAGCCCAGAGTCTCGGAAAAGACAAGGTTGCTGGGTGCTGTTTGTGGACGGCACTGAGGCAGGAGGCTGTACTCAAGCACACTTGGCCAGTTCCTTCATCGGTCAGGGCTTGGTTTTCCCCATCTGTAAAATGGGCATCATCTTCTCAAGCTGACGGTACTATTGCAAAGGATCGGGAGAAGGAATGGCCAGACCTAACTTTTTCAAATATGGAGGTTGGTCGTTCTTAGAATAACGATGGACTAGAAAATACAGGTGAGAGGTTTAAGAGCAGGATGACACCTCTACCGTCATGAGGAGGCACCTTAAAAGTGACAGCGGAAAAAGACACAACATCTTTCTTTCTCAAATAGTGCAGGGTAGAAAGCTGGACCTAGAGTTGGGTCTAACCTAGAGCAGTGTCCCCCTACTCCAGCAAGCCCCCATGAGACCAGAACAACAGATGAGTAGTTATTCCACAGTCACAGTAGCCAGAGCTTGACGTGTGCTTTTGATACAGCATCTAACTCAATCCTCCTAAGACTCAGAGACGCAATTACCATCATTATCAGATTTTTATGGGTGAAAAAACACAGAGGGAGGGATGGAGGGACAGAGATGTTTGGGGACCAGAAGCGTTCTGGAGCCCCCGAGCCTTCCTGTGCAGCTCCTCTGTCTCAGCAGAGTTGTCTTAAACTCAGGACAGAACCAGGCAGGCAGGGGGGTGTACGAGTGGGGAGGCTACAGTCTGTGCAATCCTGTCTGCAGAAATGCAGAGGAGGAACTCAGGTACAGTGAGGACTCTTGATTCCCCAAGAGAAGGGGACGTCAGGATTTGTCGGCTATAAATGTTGGCGACGTCTTAAAACTTGGACTTTTTCCTTCCTTCCTTCCTTCCTTCCTTCCTTCCTTCCTTCCTTCCTTCCTTCCTTCCTTCCTTCCTTCCTTTTTTGAGACAGCATCTTGTTAAAGTGGCCCAGGTTAGACTCAAAGTCACTAAATAGTCCAAGCAGTGATTTAAATAACATGGTTTCTGTGTGATTATTTAGGTTCTGGGCGGCCAGGACGAACAAGCAGCCTCCCTCCAACACTGGGTTAGAACTCATGTTCTTCCTGCCTCAGCCTCCCTAAGGACTGGGATTACACATACGTGTCACCGTATCCAGACCTAAAACTTTCGGTCTTTGACAAAGGTCCTTGTCAAGCCAACCTTCTGAGCTAGGACAGCACCTGGCCTTCCATCCTGTCATCTCTGGTTCCCACAGAGGGTGCTGCATCACCCTTCTGAAACCATAGTGAGCACCTGTGAGAAGCCCGCACATCTCAGTGTGGCTTCATTCCCCACTCTGTGCTCATGAGAGGGAGGACACATTCGTGTAGCCTAATTGTGGCATGGGATGACCCATCGAATATTCAGCAAAGTACAGACTTGAGGGGGTGAGTGACTGGCTAAAGGCTTATGTGTGGCAGTGTGGAATGGCCGACTCATAGAGTGCATTCTCTTTACCCCACTGAGTAAATAAGGTTGTCGGGTGGCAATGAATGGGCTTTGCTCATCGGACAGTGGAAGGCGAGAGCTCTCTATGTCTCATGTTATTAGCCAGTACCATGTAAGTAACCCAAGGCCCTGTGACTCACAGCACTCGGAGTGACCGCAGCCCGTTGAAGGCATGGACGGGGATGCATCTCAGCCGGTTGTAGCTCAGGATCCTGTGGAAAGAGAAATGGGAGCCTGCTACTCCTGCTCTCGTGGGTGCACTGTTTACACTGCGGACTGGGCAGAGCAAATGTTTCCTCTGATTTCCCTGGTTTAATGTATCGTCAAGGGGACCGCAATCCAGAGCGGAGAGAAGCTTCTGACCACTCCAGGAAGCTCCTAAGCTGCTCCCCCGCCCCCATGTTCCACAGCAGACTGGCTCTCTAATCAGATTTCCTACCCCCTCCCTCCACTGTCAAATGGTGTGTGCTTACAACGTGCGGAGCTAATGGGAAATAAATGGGTCTGAGCAAAATATAATTGTGTAGGAAATCCTCCACTGGGAAAGAACATGCATGCATCCCAGAAGGCATTCAGAAGACAGCCTTCTTCAGAGGTAATTAGCTTCCAGTTCCTCCATCTGCCAGGCCCCTACCTCTCCCTTTTGCATCTTCTGGTGACTAAAGCCTGCCTTTCACTGGGGGCAGCTAAAGCCCCGAGGACCACGACAGCAGGGCCCCTAAAGAATGAGGGGTGACAAGACTCATGGCCATGCCCATGGATGTTAAACATGGCTGACACCATACTCACAGTGTGGAGAGGTGGGACATGTTGCTGAAGGTGTAATTGGTCAGCATGCCGATGCTGTTGTTGCTCAGGTCACTAGAGAAGGTAAAACCGAAAAGCCACGAGTTACTGTTAGCCGCACCTGAGGGAGCCTACAACCTACTATTACTACCTGTCAATCAATCCATTCACTACCACGCATGCACCCACCCATCCACCTGTCCATGCACTCATTCATCTGTCCATTGACCCACTCACCTATTATTCCCACGCGCATTTGATGACTTGCCTGGATCTACATCCACTTACCTCCATTTGTCCCTCTGAATGCCTACTCATCCTCATATTTATCCACTCGCTTTCTCATTGGTCCATTTATCCCCCTCACACCCATCCTTTCACCCACTCATCCATTGATTCAAATGTTAGTTTCCCATTCCCTTTGTCCTTGCCCACCCATGCATCCATTTATTTACCCATTCAATGATGAAATCACTCAATTACACGCCTAGTCATCCATTTCATTCTAACAAAACATAACCATAAAGAAAACAATTTCTCCTTATTCTAGTATATTTCTTCTTCTGAACAATTCTTTTCTTTCTTTCCTTTGCTGTTGTTTCTTGTTGTTTTTTTTTTAATTTTTTTTTTTTTTGAGACAGGGCTTCTCTGTGTAGCTCTGGCTATCCTGGAACTTGATCTGTAGACCAGACTGGCCTAGAACTCAATAGATTTGCCTGCCCCTCCACCCCTTGAGAGCTGGGATTAACGACATCAACCACCACTGCCGGACTAAAAAAACCACCACAGGCTTGTGGTCCAGGCTGGCCTCGAACTTGTGATCTTCCTGCTTCCATCTCCTCCAGCAAATCCTGCCAGCATGCACCAGCACAACCGGCCCCTGATCAGTTCTTATCACCAGTCCCTTTATGTCATTTATTTGTTCCATGCTTCATCTCTTAGGAGCGACAAATTTGTGGGAGAAGAGACCTCTATCCACTACATCCTCTGGCTTCCTCAGAGGCGGATTCCCAGAAGAACAGGATGATTATTAGCTGTACACTGGAACCACCCGGGAGTTTTTAAATCTCCTGAAGCCAGGGTTCCCTGCCTGTTAAAATGCTGTACGTGGGCGTGGCAACCGTATTCCACAACAGCCTGAACAGCTCCTCCCTGGGCGATTCCCCACAGCAGATGTCCGCGACCACTGCTACAGAACAGCGGTTCTCAATGGGGCACTTTTGTTCTACCCTGGCATTTGGTAATGTCTGCAGACTTTTCTTTAGGCTGTCGATACTGGGAAATGCTACTGGCTTCTAACAGAGGCCAAGGCCACTGCCTAGGTTCTCATGATAATCATGAAAACTCCTGTAACCAATAATTATCCAGTTTCAGATGCCCATTGCTCTGAGTTTGAGAACTGTTCATACAGACACTGGTTTCTGGAGAACAGGAATAGGGACTAAATGGCGGCTTTCTGTAACCTTTTATTACTGCGCCTCTGATATTCATTGTGAAAGAACCATTCTTGTCTCTTGTGGACTGGCTCCTACTCCTCTCAAGCAGACATGGGCATCTTTCAATTACCACTTGCCTAAGGAATAATTTCACCCCTTTGGGTCCCACCAAGGGAAGGCAGAGATGCTGCTGAGGGACAGAGCTCACAGGCCTCTTCCATGCCCAGGTTCTCCGTTTCCCATTCAAGAGTTTTCAGGCTTGAAGTTTGTAGCAGGCATTATTGAAGGCCCTTGGTTGAAACCATCTACTTGGGACATTTTCTGGGAAACCAGAGAAGGAAGAAGGGATGCCTGCTTAGGCTCCTGGCAGATCTAAGTGTGGTCACAGTTCACAAGGAACTGGAATTCCAGAAGACTCGGGAATCTAGCTTGGAGTCTGGAAGGTCAGAGGCAAGCCAATAGGAAGGTGGTTTGGAGCCCATGATGATATTCTGTGGCCATTTCTGCACACTTGCCTCGCTGGCAAATCCTCCCACATCAGCCTGCTCTGTTTCCTCCCTGCCGCTTCTCCCTGCGCCATGCAGGCTGAGAACGGCTGCATTTGCCACAGCACCCTTCTCTCTTACTCCCCAAAGTCCTGTACCACACCACCTCAGGGAGGAGAAACAAATGCAGGCTTCTTACATAAGCGTCAGCTGTCGGAGCGAGGACAACTCTTTGGGCACCGCCGTCAAATGGTTTCCTTCCAGGTATCTGAAAGAGAGGTGCAGCGTGGTAGTCCCGGGAAGGGTACTGCACGCTAGGCACACCCCGAGAAGCCTCCCTGAGTCACCCCCCGACATCTGTCATCATTGTGTAATCCTGAGATCACTCAGCCAGTGATATTTTTCTCCACTAGACTAAGTTTCACGGTGGCAGCAGAGTTCTTGCTAAAACTGCCCTCCACTGTATTCTAGCAGGGCTCTTTACACTGCTGATACACACTCGGCGCAGATCTATTTAATATTAATAAGTGAAGCACTCACTTAATGCTGACCTATCACAATATTTGAGCAGCAGCAGCACACAGCTGAGGAGCCACTTACTCCAGGCTACACAGAAACCATTAGTTGATCTAGAGGCTAAGCCGTGGGTTAGTGGTTCTCAACCTGTGGGTCACGACTCCTCTGGGGGTTGCGTATCAGACTTCCTGCAAATCAGATAATTCACATTACGATTCATAACAGTAGCAAATCTACAGTTATGAAGTAACAAATAATATTATGGTTGGGGGTCACCACAACCTGAGGAAATGTATTGAAGGGTTGAAGCGTTAGGAAGGTTGACAATTCCACACAGCTTTTACTCAGCTCCTGGGAGGGTGGTTGGGGGAACTTAGCCATCATTTGTCTTAAGGACTCAAATGTAAACTGAGGGAGATGCTAAGTGGCAGATGATACTCAGGGAGAGTCTTCTAGAAACTGAAGGGAATTAATTGGGGGAAGTTGAAAAGTAGCAATCACAAAAGAAACACTGAACAGCTGGGGTGGGGGTGGGGGAGAGCCACACCCAGGGCAGAAGCATCAGCAGGGGGCGCTGTGGGAAGCCTTCCTCCCTTGGTGTTTGGTGCTCAGTACTGGCAGCCCAAGACCCTCCTGAACCACACTTGAGAAATACCCACCAAGTACTATTACTTTCTGACAAACCTGACCAAGTACTTACTATAAGACTATCTTCTGACAAACCTGACAAAGAGGACATTGTGACATTGGAAAAGAAACCCCGAGTCAGGGGGTAGAGCACTCAGGCAACAGAAAGCCTAGAGGGAACCAAAGTGTCCCCAAGAACTTTCATGCTGACTCCAAGCAGCACACAGGACACCAAGAGCTGCACAGGGCCTGCAGGAAATGACAGAGTAGGACCAGCTCCTGAGACTGCACCTGAGAAGCGCTGTCCAGGACAGCATTTGTCATCTGATCAGACACAGGAGGGCTCAGAAGGAAGAACGGGAGCGTCCACAGCAGAGGAAGCCCAGGAGCTAAGCAGAGCTCTAAGAGCTGGGAAGGTACACAAGAGTCTAGATGGAACGGAGCAATCGGCTCACCAGGTTTTCATATTCTCTATTTTCACGCAGATTTCTATCCTTCAGCATCTAACCTATCTTTATTTAATACCCAATGACATTTTTGTTTGTTTGTTTGTTTGTTTGTTTGTTTCTTTGCATAACAGCCCTGGCTGTCCTGGAACTAGCTCTTGTAGACCAGGCCGACCTTGAACTCACAGAGATCGGCCTGCCTCTGCCTCCTGAGTACCACCACTGCCCGGCTACCCAATGCCATTTTAGTAGGCCAGTGGCTTCATTCTGTTCTTGACCCACTCCTAGCCTTTTTCCTTTTCCTTCTTCCTCTCCCAAACAATGTAATCTGGTCTGATTTGCAGGGCCTCTGTGCTCAGCTCCCCAAGAGATGGGACTGTTCTACAATATCAGATAGAACATCTTCAATTTTCTCTTTTAGCAGACCTTTATCCTGAAACCCACTTCCCTCCTCCTTTTTTGTACCTTCAGGTCTCTCCTCTACCTTTTCTTTATCATCTCAATATTAATCACTGGTACTGCAGTGCATGTTCTCTGGATCCACACAGGAGTGTGTTCATGTCCTCTTTCATTTCTTTGGATGTAATGATAATCATGCTCTTGAATTGTGTGGTGTTTTGTTCAAGTCACTTGCCCTGGGGGCCACTTCTCTGGGACTGGTAGTTTTTGAAAGAGGCAGGTTGTTTTATTTATTTATTTATTTATTTATTTATTTATTTATTTATTTGTGTGTGTGTGTGTGTGTGTGTGTGTGTGTGTGTTGGGATTTGTACATCAAGAGTTAGATCATTGGTCAATTTTTTTTAAAATGTAGGTAATCTTTCTGCTGGATATAAAGTCATAGAGTAATCCCGACACAGTAACATGCCCCATTCCTACCAATAGATAGTTTATCCAGACCAGAAAGAAAGGGAAAAAAAGAAAGAAAGTAGAATTAAGTGGCAACACAGATCAAAAGTACTTAACAGACATTTACAAAATGTTTCACCCAAACACTGCATATTTTTTCAGTAGTCCAAGGAATTTTCTCTAAGACTGATCATATACTGGGACATAAAACAAGTCTAAGCAAATACAGGACAACTGAAATAACATCTTGTATTCTGTCTGATCACAGTGGAATACAGTTAGACATCAAGAGAAACAGAAAGTATAGAAAATTTGCCTACTCATGGATATTAAACAACACACTATAAAATGATGAATGGATGAATGGTCATTGAAGAAACCAAGAAGGAAAAAAGTCTAACAATTGAATAAACACAGATTGATCATACATTAACCTATATGATATAATGGAAGCAGTCCTAAGGAGGGAGACCCACAGTTGTAAGCACCTACATTAAAAATCAGAATGACAACAAATAAACAATTAATTGATGTTCCTCTGGGCCTAACAAAACAAGAATAAACCTAACCTGGGCTGGCGAGATGGCTCAGGGGGCAAAAGTATTTTCTTTCAAGCCCGGTAACCTGAGTTGGTTGGCAGACATATGATGTGGGAGGTGAGGTATACTGTGAATATGTTTTATTGCCACTGGTTAATAGCGAAGCTGCTTTCAGCCAATGTCTTAACAGAGTAAAGCCAGGCTGAAAGAGATATATATATATATATATATATATATATATATATATATATATGGAGAGAGAGAGAGAGAGAGAGAGAGAGAGAGAGAGTAGGCAGAATCAGAGAGAAGTCATGTAGCCACCCACAGGAGACAGATGCACCGGAACCTTGCTGGTAAGTCATTGCCACTTGGTGATACACAGATTAATAGGAATGGGTTAATTTAAGATATGAGTTAGCCAGGAATATGCTTAAGCTATTGGCTAAGCAGTTTAATCAATATAGTTTCTATGTGGTTATTTCCAGTCTGAGTGGCCAGAAACAAACAAGCAGCCTCCCCCAACAGACATACACTAGGTGGAAGGAAAGAACCAACATCTAAAGTCATCCTCTGAACTCCACATTCACACATGAAACCACCATTATCCTGGTACCCAAGTCAAACAAAAACACAACAAAATAGAAAACTGTAGACCAATCTCCCTGATGAACTTAGATGCCAAATAAATAAAAATCTCAACAAAATATTTGTTACCTGAATTCAAAGACAAACCAAGATGATCACTCACCATAAGCAAGTTGGCTTCATTACAGAGAAACAGGGATCATTTAAGCAAATCAATAAATGTAATACATCACCCAATGGACTCAAGGACAGAAATCATGGAATCAACTCAATACATACAGATAAAGGCCTTTGTCAAAACCCAATACCCTTTCATGATAAAACCCCCAAGAGGCTAGGAAAGGAGGAAACATAACAAAGGTATCTACCATGAAGTAAAGCCAACATCATGCTAAATGGAGAGAAAGTAGTTCCATTAAAATCAGGAACAATATAAAGGTGTTCATTGCCATCTATTTGATATGGTGATTGAAATCCTACCCAGAGCAGCAAGAGAAGGAAATAAAAAAAAAAAAACAAAGAGAAAAGGAGGGAGTTAAATTTCCATGTGTATATTCTATGATTTAATATGTGAGAAACCCTAAAGACTCCACCAGGAGGGCTGGAGAGATGGCTCAGTGGTTAAGAGCATTGTCTACTCTTTCAGAAGTCCTGAGTTCAAATCTCAGCAACCACATGGTGGCTCACAACCATTGGTAATGGGTTCTGATGCCCTCTCTGTCATGCAAAGCACTTATACACATAAAGTATATATACATATAAAAGACCTCACCACAAAATTCTGAGAGTCAATAAATACTAAGGTCCCAGTAAGGTGGTACAAAATTAAACACACAAAAATCAGCACCCTTCCTATATACTAACAATGTAAATAAATAATTAAGATCTGAAAGAAGTGACGGAAATTATCTTATTCACAACACATTCAAAAATACAGAAAAACATTTAACAAGTGAAGCAAAAAGACATATACAAAGAAAACGTTCAAACAAGGAAGAAGGAAGCTGAGGGAGACCCTAGATGATAGAAGCACTTTTTCACGCTCATGGATCGGAAGACGTAACCCTGTTAAAATGGCTGGCCTACCAAAAGTAATCTATAGATTCAATGCAATGTCCATTAAAATACCAGCGTCATTCTTTAGAGAAACAGAAAACAACAACAACAACATTAAAACTCATACGGAAACACAAAGGACCCCAGATAGCCATAGCAACCCTGAAGAAAAAGAACAGTGTGGTAGTTACCAGTGCATGTGATTTCAAGTTATGGTACAGAACAGCAGTGACTGAAACAGCAAGGGATGGGCACAAAACCAGACTCGAGTCAACGACGGAGAAGTGAGAGCTAAGAAACAAGCCAGGCAGCTGCAGTTGATTTCCATTCCAAGTGGCAAAGACCAAACTAAACCACCAACAATAGCCACACCAAAACCCACACCCATGCGCACTGGAGAAAAGACAGCCTCCTTACCAGGTGGCGCTAGGGAAACTGGGTACCTCTAGCAGAGGGACACAGCTGGCTCCTTTCTCTAACCATGCACAGAAGCCAACTCTGAGGCTGAAGACCTGAATGTAAGATCTGAGACTCCGAAGTTGCTAGAGGATCGAGGCCCAGGCACAGCTAAGGATTTTCTTCCCCTGACTCCAGTAACTCGGGAAGTAAGGTTAGCTATGGACAAAGGCAACCTCATGCAATTAAAAAGATTCTGCATGCCACAAACAAACAAACAAACCCCCAAACCTCCCCACAACAACCCAGTTATTAGAGGAGACAGTCTACAGAAGGGGAGAAAAATGTTTGCCATGGATATATCTCACAGCTGATTAATATCTGAAATATACCAACAACTAAAAAAAAAACTAAACAAACAAACAAAAACTCAGTGAAAAAATAGGCCAAGGATTTTAACAGAGAATTCTCAAAAGAACTAATATGAATGGCCGATAAATATTTTAAAATGAGCTCAACATCCTCGGCCATCAGGGAAATGTAAATTAAAGCTACTTTAAAATTCCATCTCACCCCCAGTCGGAATGGTTATTATGGAAAAACCAAACGGCAACAAATGCTGTCCAGGAAATGTGGAAACACGAGCTGTTGTTCACTGTCAATGGGCATGTAAACGGCACAGCCAGCATGGACATCTGTCTGGGGGGGGGGGTCTTTCAAAGCTAAAATTAGAACTTCCACATGACCCAGCTACAGCACTCCTTGGTGTGTACCCAGAAGACTTTCCATCCCACCACAGAATCACTCGTTCATCCTCGCTCACCGAGGCTCGACTCACAACAGCTAGGAAATGGATCCAGCCTAGACGTCCATCAGCCGAGGAACAGATAATGAGAATGTGGCACATGTACACATGGAGTTTTATTCAGCCATAAAAAGAAATTACAAAACGTGCAGGAAAACGGACGGCACTGGAAACAGGAGACTGAACGCGGCAGCCTAGGTTGGAAACACAAACGCGGGACACCCCCTCCCTCACACAGAGCCCAGTGTCTAATTTTTATATAAATGCACTTGTGTGGGGAAGAATGTGGGTAGAGCTCAGGAAACTAGAAAGGGGCCAATGGGAGAGGAGGGAAGAGATTCTTTAAGGTAAGGGAAAGTCATAGGGCACAAGTGGTATACGTGGAAGGGGAAACAGAAAAGGTTTAAATGGGGGAGACAGGGAGATGGGAGTAGGAAAAGTAGGGGTGTGTGTGTGTGTGTGTGTGTCCAAACTAATGATGCATGGCAAAGTCATAAGGAAATCTGATACCTGTAATCCACCCAGACATTATATTAAATATGAAAGAATGCATGGAGGTACATGTGATTGCACAATAGCATTGAAAAATACCATGTATGAAAAGGTCAAAACGAAATGAAAGTTATTGTTGTGTATAATTAATAAATGACAAAAACATTTATTTATTTTTTAAAAAATATTTATCTGTATGAGTGGTTTGCCTGCATGAATGTCTGTGTACCATGTGTGTACCTGGGGCCCACAGAGGGCATTGGTTCCTCAGGAACTGAAGTTACAGATGGCTGTGAACCACCATGGGAGTCCTGGGAATTGAACCCGGGTTGTCGGGAGGAACAGCCAGTGCTCTTAACCACTAAGTCATCTTTCTAGCCCCAACAAAAAACATTTAAAAAATGAACTGGAATTCAAAGCTGAGGATCTCGGATGTCTTATTTGGAAATAAGGAAAGAGGGGTATGTCTGTGTTACAAGGGGGTACACGACAATAGGGACCAAGCTGCAGGATGAAGGTCCCTAACAGACAGGAACTCTTTCAGACAAGCAGTGACCTGCCCGGACCCCAGGCTCCTGCAGAGACTCGCTCAACTAGGGTGCCACGAACTCTGCAGATTTAAGTCTCACAGAAGGAAGCAGCCTCAGTTGAATTATGTGGTCATAAATTACAAAGACAGCCGCCCCTGTGATGCCCACCCTCGGGAGGGGGCCCAGGCCAGTTTATTTGCCCGTCCAGTCTAAGTCCTTGTCCCCAGGCAAGCTGTTGCTTAGGACACAAGGGAAGATTTGCTAAGGAGACTTTCCAGACCATCTTGGCATCCTGCGGTATCCTGTCACTGCCATCTGCCTGCCCGGTGCCTGTCTTCAGTTCCCCGAGGCCACTCCTCCGCTGCCTCAGTGTTTCTCAAGCTTTAACACGTGTGTAAATAGCCCAGGATCACATGAACAAAGCCGGTTCTGACCCGGACGGTCTGGGTAGGATTGAAGAAGTTGCATTACTAATACGCCCACTAAGACCTAATTCGGGGTAATGAGTTGCTAGCGTGTGGCTTTTGTCTTAGGGTTTCTATTGCTGTGAAGGGACACTATGACCATGGCAGCTCTTATAAAGGAAAGCATTTAATTGGAGCTGGCTTATAGTTTCAGAGCTTTGGCTTATTATCATTCATGGCGGGAAACACGGCGGTATGCAGGCAGACATGGTGCTGGAGAAGGAGCTGAGTTCTACATCTTGATCTGTAGGCAGCAGAAGTGTCTGTGACACTGGGCGTGGCTTGAGCATATAATGAGACTTCAAAGCCCGCCTCCACAGTGACCCACTTCCTCCAACAAGGCCATACCTCCTAATCGGGACAAAGCATTCAAACACGTGAGTCTATGGCAAGGGGGGCCACCAAGTTTCCCAAACAGTCTCCATGACATGCGCGGGACGTGGTCTCTGCTTCAGTCTTCGTATACAGTAAGACTGAATGAACTGAGCAGCTCGGCGTTCGCTGCTCTGAAAGTCTTCCTGTCTCCTCTGGAAGCAAAGTGAACCGCCTGCTTTTTGCTCCCTGCCGGCTGTCAGAATCTCCATTGCTTGCAATGTCTACCAACTGCAGATGCTAGCGGCGCCTATCAAATGCATTCACAGAAACAGCTAGAGCAAGCATTTCACCGGGATAATTGGCACTACAACCTAGCCAAGTCCAGACAGGAAATTACATGTGCATCCCTTTTCTGGTTCATCTCATGTCTGACCCTCTGATGACCTCTGGTTGCCATTGCGCTGGTCTTGTCCTTCCCTGAACGCCCGAAGAGAGGGTGGTCAGGTCTCTGTCTGCCCTGGTCCTGCCTCCGCCTCCTTGTCAAGTTTCCTCCTGCGACTTCAGCCCTTAGCTCTAGCCTGCCTCCCACATTTCAGCTCCCCCACCCACAGGTGACATTTATGAGTGTTTCAGCTCCTGGTGGCATCTTCAGTGTGAGTCTGTCCGTGGAGTCGCGTCACAACACTCACAGTGGCCTTCCTACACACTGACTGGCAACAGCTAGGCTCCGGAAATGTCACCTGGCCAATGAAAATCACAGAACTTTCCGAGGGAGCTGCATTTGGCACTACGGAGCGAGGGGGAGCTGCTTTCGGTCCAGGGTGTCCCAGTGCCCTGGCACCACGGTTTGGAAAGACACAGAATCAAAAGGCTCTGCTTCAGAAATGCAGATGCAGTGTTGAGGGACGCTGCCTTTGTAGGAAGCCCTTGATGAACGCTCTCAACTCCAAAGTTGCCTATAGCTGGAGCGGGGGCCCGGAGGGACCGTTCAGAAGCCTGCCCTCTGCCCCTGGCCTCAGAACGGCAGCAGCTTTTCTGGCAGGTCAACCTTTGCGTTGACCTGAATTTAAATGCTCTCTTTCAGCCCTCACTCCCGAGAACACACCTGCCTTGCATGAAAATCCACACAGATTGCCTCGCACGAGCACTCCCCGCTTTCTGCTCCCATTTTAAGCTTTGCAGAGCAGACAGGTTCTCACAAAGAAGTCCAAGAACAGCAGGAGAGGGAGAGGGCGGCCACCTTCCAGGAGACCCAACTCCAGGCCAGGATTTCTGCCAGAGACCTGGGTAAAGTGGGGGCAGCTCAGTTAGCCAGAATTGGCTAACTAGTAGCTGTGTGTTTGTAGGCAAATTACTTCACCTCTCTGGTCTTGCATTCACATAGCTGTAAAATGGAGCTAGCGATAATCATTACCATGAAGTATTATGAGGGTCGCTATGGATAGCATCCAACATACTCGTGTTGAATAGTTTTTGAAACTATATTCAAATACACATATATGCATATATATGTGTGTATATATATCCATGTAGACACACACAACCTCTCCACCTAGATCACTATATACATGATTACCAGAAGATTTCATTTCCTCTTCTGCTTCCACAAGTGTCGCTGTGCTGAGCATGGCACTAAGCCATGCTGCTGATGGCAATGCTTGCTTGGCTCTGGTGTGTCCCTACATGTGGACACTGCCCTCCTCTGGTAGGCCTCCTCAAGCTCCCAGCACATGCACCTTCTTTCTTAGGCTGCCTGCCACCTTAGGGATCCAGGTGCTGGAACAGACCTTCCTGCCAGGAGGGGCTTCTGCAGACACGTGCTTTCTTCCTGAATGTTCCTGGGGAAGATGACTCAGCCACAGGCTAGTTCACGCTGCCTTCTCTTTCTTCTAAGTCTCCAGGATCAGGGACAGGACTGTGATCCTGACCACTCTTCTCCACCCCCCAGTGGCCGCGTCTCCTGAAGCACACCAGCTGATGGCATGGATGAGCGGGGGAGCGTCTTGCTCTCAGCCCCCATCATCCTCATGCCAGGCATGAGTTCCCAGTATTGACTAGAGTCCCAGCTCTACTAGGGACCAGTTCTCCTCAGTCCCCTCAATCTCCCAAGAGCACCGAGAAGCATCCTCTTCTAAGGCTGCCTGCTGAGTCTCTCCGGGTCAGGCCCATACTAGGACCCTACCGTGCACAAAGGAAGCCTCTCTCCAAAGCTGGGGTGAACCCTGTACCTGGCTAGGGGTACCCTCTGGCTTTCCCTGTGTCAGGGTGTGCCGGATATGTCAACTTGACACAACCTAAAGTCATCTGAGAGGAAGGAACCCCAATTAAGAAAATGCCTCCAGAAGATTAGGTTGTAGGCAGGCCTGTAAGTCATTTTCTTGTTTGGTGATTGACAGGGAGCGGGGCTGGGAGGGGTGGCAGCCCACTGTGGTCGGTGCCATCCCTGGGCTAGTGGTCCTAGGTTCTGTAAGAAAGCAGGCTGAGCAAGCCACGTGGAGCAAGCCAGTAGGCAGCACCCTTCCATGGCCTCGGCATCATTTCCTGTCTCTAGGTTTCTGCCCTGTCTGAGTTCCTGCCCCCACTGCCTTTGATGATGAAGTGATACTGAAGTATAAGACAAATAAATCCTTTACTTCACAACTTGCTTTTTGGCCGTGGCATTCCATCGCAGCAATAGAAACCCGAAGCGTGGAGAAATACAGGCAGGCTAAGCTGTGAATCTATCCAATGCAGGGAAAGTATGCCCAGAATAGGGCATGAAGAAGCAGTCTCTCTGCTGGCAGCAGCTGCATGGCTGGAGAAGTTCAGCTGTCAGCATGAATTGGCCAGAACACAGACAGTGCCCCCCAAACAATGACGGCAGGGCTCCTGGTCTGTCTCTTTCTACCAATGCAGGTGGACAGACATGGCTAGATATTGCAAAACCCCAGGAAACTGGTCACCCGGCAGAAAGGGGCATGGGCCTGTGCACCAGGAAGGAGTGTGTTAGTGACCCTGTGGTGGGGCAGACAGGAAGGGTTTGAGTTTGTTCTCTGCAGCTGTTGGGCAGGTCGCTAGAAGCAGGCTCTGAAAGTCCAACGCTCCGCGTTTGCACGTGAATGAGGACGTTAAATAGCTGGCCCCGTGGGAGCAGAAGGAGCAATGGCGTTCCCAGGCCGGCAAAGTGAGGGAAATGAAGGAGCAAGTGGGCAGGAAGAGAAAACTAGAACACGCTATATCCGTAGTTCTCAACCTGTGGGTCGCAACCCCTACTGGGGTCAAATATCAGCGATTCTGCATATCAGATATTTACATTCAATTCATAACAGTAGCAAAACTACAGTCTTGAAGCAGCAACAAAATAGTTTATGGTTGGGGATCATCACAACACAAGGGACTGTGTTAAAGGGCCACAGCATCAGGAAGGTTGAGAACCACTGCTCTTCAGCCTAACAGAAGCTGTGGCAATGATTAGCTGCACCCTCAGTCCAGCCGGCGGGAGGACTCTGGAGGTCTTCAACACACACCAATGGCATGCGTGCGGGACTAGGCACCACGATTACTCTGCCCTGATCATTATGTGTTGTTTACACATATTTAAATGTTGCACTGTATCCCATAAGTAAGTTTCATCATTCTGTGAACAAAAAACAAAATGAAAAAAAAAGTTTACATAGCTATCCAACTTCCCTAAGCCTTGGCAATCTGATGGGTAAGATCAGAATGATGAGGGTCGGCAAAATGGCTCAGCAGGTGCTTGCTGCTGATTCTGACAATCTGAGTTCAAATCCCCAGCAGAACTCGCACGGTAGAGGGAGGGGACTCGTTCCCACACGTTGTCCCCTGACCTCCACAATGCACTCTGCAGCACAGGCACCCCCAATAAATAAATACAAATGGGAACGGCGGTGCTTGCTCGGGAGTGTGCCTGGCAGGAGCAGACGAGGCCTCCTGTTTTTAAACACCTGCATCTGACACACAGACACGTGCTCCAGCACAATGCAGGTTTGTAGCGTGGACCACACTTCCTCCCTCCCTCTCCCAAAGGCCAGTGCAGGCAGAGTTCCCTGGATTCACCCTCGTCTCTGAGTGGGCTGTGTCTCAGTGTTTGCGACTGTCTACCCTTGTTCTGCCCTTTTCTGACTGCATGTCCACACCCTAGTAACCAACAGCTGGGGAGACATATCCATCGGGCTGCTTTCTGGAATCCTAACTCCCATCCTGAACCTGTCGGAGAGAGCGGTACCAGGTTCTCTCCTCTCCCCAGTGCATCCTTGGCATCATCTCTCACCACGATAATTCTCAAAGATGTGTGCCAGCCCCGTGTCTGCCCTCCCTGCCCCCTTTCTGTCGTCTATCAGGCTTTGGGTGTCTACGGTACAACGACTGTGTCTGGTGTGGGGACAATCATATATCCTTTTCTTTTGGGGATATAACTGAAAAGACAAGTAGCAGCGATGGCCGAGTGGTTAAGGCGTTGGACTTGAAATCCAATGGGGTCTCCCCGCGCAGGTTCGAACCCTGCTCGCTGCGGAAGCGGGTGCTTCAGTTGGGGCTGGAGAGATGGCTCAGTGGTTAAGAGCATTGCCTGCTCTTCCAAAGGTCCTGAGTTCAATTCCCAGCAACCACATGGTGGCTCACAACCATCTGTAATCAGGTCTGGTGCTCTCTTCTGGTCTGCAGACATACACACAGACAGAATATTGTACACTAAATAAATAAATAAATAAATAAATATATTTAAAAAAAAAAGACAAATTCATGGTCATGGTTTTCAGACCAAAGTCAGAACCCAAATGGCCCAGGTATGACATAAACAAGGACTGAGCTGTGGATGAGATTTCCCCAGCGTCAGAGTCTCAACTCCTCTCTAGGCCTCAAAGGAGATGGAGTTTTGACTCCCATGTCTGTCAACAGTCCAGCGAATGAAAGCAAACAGATTTTCAGGCTTTGGTTACTTTGGAATAACGAGGCAGGCTCAACGACAAAAAGATATTTGCAGGGCAATAACTGTCCTTCCTGTTAGTGGGGAGACACTGCTTTGTCAGTTTCTCAGTGACTGGGGGGGGGGGGACTGACACGCTTTGTCCTGATTTCGAGAAGAGCCTGTAGGTCCCTGTCTTAGGATTTCTATTGCTGTGAAGAGACACCATGACCACGGCAACTCTTATAAAGGGCAAGATTTAACTGCGGTGGCTCGCTTACAGTTTCTGAGGTTTGGTCCATTATCATCAAGGTGGGACATGGTGGTGTGCAGGCAGACACGGTGCTGTAGAAGGAGCTGAGAGTCCCATATCTTGCAGCAACAGGAAGTGGTCTGTGACACTGGGAGTAGCTTGAGGATAGGAGAACTCACAGCTACCCCCAGAGTGACACATGTCCTCCAACAAAGCCACACCTCCTAATAGTGCCACTCCCCTTGGCGGCCATTTCTTTCAAACCACCACAGTCCCCCTTTTCAATCAGGAACTGGATGCTGCCTGCTGCTGGTGTCCCCCTCCACTCCTTGCTGGCGGCTGTCGTGACTGCTGTGGTTCTTCATGTGTCACCCATACCTAAGGGTCCCCGAGAAACTTTCAGAAGTCTGAGGTCCAAATTATTTTTGTAATGATCTACAAGCATTGTTCTTACTGCAGGAGAGATGGCTCAGAGATTATGAGCACATACCACTCTTGCAGAGGACCCAAGACTGGTTCCCAGCATTCACACCGAGTCACTCGGAACTGCCCATCATTTCAGCTTCAGGGGATCTGATAGCCCCTTCTGCTCGTGATCTCTGTGGGCACCTGCAAGCACATGCATCCCAACCTACATATAAATATCATTAAAAGTAAAATAAAGTCTTAAAGAAAAAGACCAGCCTCCTCTGTTTTGTACGCATCTCACCTTTGCACTGGTGGCACAAAACCAACAGAGGACACCAGCTTAAGGGACATTGGCTTAAGACAGACTACTGGGCCTAAGTCACTGTGCCGTCACTTACGTGTGCATTTGCACATAAAGTAACAAAGCGAACGGTAACAACAGCAAGCCCCATTTCAGACTGCCCTTGAGAAGGCAGTAAACACCATCAACAGTAACAGCCGCGGACCCCTGAGCGCTTGTTCCTTTAGAAACTGTGTGACGGGGTGAACAGTGCAGATGCAGCGTTTCTGCAGCCCGTGAAACGCTCGGTGAAGTCCTTGCTCGCTGAACTAGCCGCTTTGGGATTCTCCCATGGAACGCTATTTCTACTTACAAGAATGACTGGCAGAGTCTTCTAAGTCAGGGGCATTTGCTGGGGAGATTTTGGAAAAAAAAACAAAAAGAGTGGGGCACAGGGCAAGGCACAGATGGTATTTTTTGCCAGTGATTGAATTGGGGCTTTCACATGAATATTAATATTTTTGTAAACTTGGATTGAACTCAACAGCTCCACCGGCCCCTTTAAGTTTCATCCATCCATCTATCTATCTATCTATCTATCTATCTATCTATCTATCTATCTATCTATCTATCTATCTATCTATCTATCTATCTATCTATCTATCTATTGAGGCAGGGTTTCTCTGTGTAGCCCTGGCTGTCCTGGAACTCGCTTTGTAGACCAGGCTGGCCTAGAACTCACAGAGATCCGCCGGCCTCTGACTGCTAAGAGCTGGGATTAAAGGCGTGCGCCATCACTGCCCAGGGACAGCGCCCTCTTCCTGAAGACTTCTCTGATGGGAAACTGACTGGTGGTCATGCCAGTGACATGAAGTTTTATCTGCTGGACAACGGAACGCATCACGACCTGGAAGACCTGAACAGGTCAGCGAGCTGATCTAAGTGACCAGTGTATGATGGTGTAGATCCCAGCTGGGAGACAGTGCTACCCAAAGTCCGCAGACCAGTGTAGTTTAGGGTAACACAACAGGCAAGTTCACAGAGATGGATGCGGATTTCACACGGCAGCTACCCTTTCAGAAGGTCCCACTGTCTTGGTGTATGATCAGTGATGAAAGTCCACCAATACTGGAACGGACTCTTAAAATGATCCTTCCTGTTCCAGCCACGTCTACATTAAACTGGCCTTTCTCCTTCAGCTTCACCCGAACAACGATCACGAGACAGGGGATACAGAACAGAAACCAGGGTCGTCACAAAGCCAGACAAGAAAGATCTGCACAAAGTAGGCAGCATCACCCTTCTCACGCCAGTGGCTGGTTTGTGTCAACAACACACTTCTTATATAAATATGTGGTGGGTATGGAATTATTTTTAGACAGAATAAGAAATAGCTGTTTCAAAATGGTCCGTGTTAGCTTCTAGGTGTCGAGTATCATAGTGTACCTGACAGGCACGTGTTCTTGGAGTGCTGTAAAAGCCAAAAAAAAAAAAAAAGTCCCAATCTGGGGACCCACGGCACCGTGTGCCAGGCCTACTGGCTCTCATTTTCTTGAACACTCATTTTCCTGCCTCCCCCTCCCCACTTGGTCCCGGAGATGGCTCAGCACCAGAATTGAGTTCCTTGGAGTGCACGAGAAGCCGTGCTTGGCTGGGAGACATCATCTCCTCCACAGAAAATGACGAGAGGTCCTCTAAAGGCACGGAGCCCCAATTATTTCTGTTATTTCAGTCTCCGAGTCCTGTGCCTTAGAGAAAAGCACTCACGAGCTGTCTTCACGACACTTCTGTATTTTGACATGCCACTTGGCACCCATCTGGCCAGGAAGGAGCACATTTCACTGCCCTTTTTTTTTTTTTTTTTTTTTTTTTTTTGCTGTTCCTCTGCCTGGACACTGTTCACCACACGACATTGCATTTGCTCACCCAGACTTTCGAGGGCTCAGCCTCAGCCTTTACCCATCCTGACAGGGTCCTTTTAGTGACTGTCAGACCTCCTTTCCTTCCCTGGGGCTGCCAGTACCCGTGACAACCTGTCTGAGCATCCGGGAATGCCAGAAGTGACAGTCCCACCTAAGATCTGTTTGCATTCTAAGAGGCTGCCATGCTCACAGCCGACCTAGGAGGCACTGGCCTGGGAAGTAATAGATTCCCCAGAAGGAATCTGGGTCACGTCACATTCTGTCAGTTATGTCTGAGGATGCAAGCAAAGATGGCCCCAGCAGAAGGAGTGGACCTGGGGTCTGGGATGGAGTTCTGACACACAAGTGTGACAGGGTGGGTGTGAGTGGTGGTGTGAATCTTGTTGTCTGGAAACCATCACCTTCTGTCGGTCCCCTCACCTGGCTCTTCCAGTTCGCATTTCAGGGTCTCCACTGGCGTAACAACTTCTGCTTGTCCCACTTCATCCGCCCTGCTAGTCCCTGCTCCTGTGTGGCACTTTTGATCACAGCGTCACATCCCAGAGAAGCTTTCTCTGAATGGTACAACTAGGTAAACCTCTCCTTCGCAGCCCCCTGCTAGCTTCACAGTCCTGTGAGCTCCAGAGATGACAGGCCAAATGTCTTCTTTCCCCCGAGAGACCACGGGCCTCATGAGTGCCGGGCCCACCTGTTTCGCTAGGTGTCATCTCTCCACGCTGGCATCGAGCCTGACGTATGAGGCACCTCATCCCCAGGGGATGATGGCAGAAGAGAGGACAGCGTGAGAGAGCACGGGCAGGCAGTGCGAGCCTGCGATGTTCTGCACCAGGTGGCCAGCGCCTATGTCTGACTGAGAGCTAGGCCTATCTACCACAGAAGCAGACAGGCTGCCGCTTCCCCCAAAGGGAGAACATGCCACCTGTTTCGTGTAACTTGGAGCTTCTGGTCCAGGAACAAGATCTGGGGAAGAGACTGTGAGGAGTCTGAGCTGGGAAGAAGTTCTAGAGCGGGTGTGACTCAGCGCTGACACATCACCTGCTTGACTGAATTGCTCAAAGGAGAGATAGGATCACATTGTATGTGGGACCTCCAATGTACAACAAGAGGCTCTCATAATACCCTGTGCTATAACTAAGGTTAGACAAGCTTCATGGGGTCCAGAAAGGCAGGGTACGGCATAGGGGTTTTTGGAGGGCGCAAGAAATACGGCAGCCCATTTGCACTCTGGAGTATCTTTAGAGAGTGGTGGGTCAGGCATTCCTCTTACCAGGAAGAGATGGTTTAGAGTTGGCCTCCCTCTTCCTCTTCAACCCCATCCCCCAACACCACTCAAAGCTCCCAACCACCGAGAAAAGCTCTGCTGGGATCCAGCGAAGTCAGGCATGTCCCCACACCCTCAGTTGAGATGCTGGGGTACAGCGGGAAGGGTGAGGCCTCAGGGGTTGGGGGTGATACCTACAGTTCAGTCACGTCCTTCGGCATGCCTTTGGGGAGGGCACGGAGCCCCCTGTTGCTGCATCGCACCACAGTCTCCACACAGGTGCACTGCTCGGGGCAGCGTGGGCTCAGTTGGCAGCTGCTCTCCTCGTTGCCTGTGGAGAACCCACACAGCGTGAGCCGGGTAGAAGATGAGCCCCGCCAGGAGAACAACTGGGCAAAGCTGACTGACAGGACCAGACTGTTCGCAGCAAGGGCCAGCTCTGACTAGTCCCAGCAGTGAGCCTGAGCCAGAAGGAAAGGTAGCTACTGGTTTCTTCCGCTGCCAGAGGGGAAGGTCGAGTGCCTGGGAGCACGGGGAGGTATACTGCCATTTACTGTACTCTGTGGGAAATGAAGACCCGTCAAGGTGATAACCCAGATGCATGGCCACAGATAGGAAAGGGGCTCCTGTCTGTCACACGGGGAATAAGCCATGGCATCGAAAGAAGCAGCCAGGCAGAGGCAGAGCCCAGTCCTTCTCCTCTCTTTTTACTTTCTCCTCTCTGCCCACCACTATATTATAGACCCTATAGGGTGGCAAGCTTGTCACCAGCCTCGTTATAATACACCTCAATTAATCTTCGAACAAATCCTTCTGTTCTAAGGCAACAGAAAGAATCATCAAGTAAAGAATCATACTGGCTTGAATTCATGCAATCAAATATGCCTTCTGGGGTCTTGAGACCCAAAGTCTCAGATTTGTGGGTTCATATCTCATAATCAAATGACAGGAATTTTCATGTAGTCTGTTTCCCATTATTACATATTCTGACTCTCATCGTAACATAGACAGGAAGAGCTCCCTGCCCTGTTGCGTAGGCTGTGTACATTATAGAGTGGTATATCATCTAAGGGGCACCAAGCCCACTGTGGGCACAGCAGGTGACATGGCCGGTACAAAGGCATTCCTACAGAGGATAGTGTCTGGGGTCTCAGCTGCCTGCCTTGCCTTCCTGATTCACGCCCTCTTACCTTCGCAGGTGAAGTCCTGGATGGCCACGTCTTGGATGGGAATCTCCTTGAGGAAAAAGGGCTTCTGGCATCTGGGGTTCCCACTGACGATGCGGCGTTTCCTCAGCCACCGGCCGAGCCAGGCCAGGTGGCAGTTGCAGTTGAAAGGGTTAGACAGGAGATTTCTGAGGGAGAGATAGCCCGAATGGTCACTAGGGTCCCCTCCTGTAGCCCAGGCTAGCTTTCCCTGGCCAGTGATGAGGCCTTGACATATCTTCTTGGAGGATGCAGAATTTTTCTCTAAACACAGTGGGATGTCTGTTGGTCTCCTCACCAGAGCCCACGCTAACAGCTGTGTTGTGACCTCCAGCCTTGGCCTCCTCTGTCCATCCAGCCCCACTTGGGCAAAGCTGGCGAGGTCTCTGGGACAATTTCCTCTACTTGAGGCTAGTGTCTCTGTCCTCCTTCCCCCAGGAAATGCCTGCAGTTTGTGGGGCTGGACTGTCAGTGTCCCTGACCTGGGGCTGCTGAGATGGTTATTTCTGTGACTGTCATCAGCTGCCCACTGACTGAGTTCTGTGAGGCTGGCATCTCTGCTGGCCTCTCCGGATCCAGAAGCCAGCCTGTGCACCACAGGTGATTTAGTACTGTCTATGCCGCGGCATGACAGACTGATGGGGGAAGGGACGAGGGTGGTAGCAGCTGTCACTCTGAGTGCTTGCTCCAGGCCTGGCACCATGCCACTGAGGCAGAGGGTGGGCAGGGGAGGGGCAGGCCACGTGACCCAAGAAGGGAGAGGAGAGAGGATGAAAGGGGGGTTCCTAGGCTGTGGAATCCAGGAGTTGCCACTGCAGAGTCCTCGGACAGGGTGTGAAGCATGAGGTCGGGGGGGGGGGGGGACTTGGCAGCAGGGCAGAGGGGCTCACTAACTGGGCGACACCGGACGACTGGTCCCAAGCCGCTCTGCAGCTCTACTTCTGTCTCAGGGGGACAGTGACAGGGGGTGCAAGAGTTTATTTACTCATTTATGAGTAAAGGAGATGGGACAGGTAACTGCTCGCTAAGGACAGGGGAGGTACAGGCAACATCGCCCGCAACCGTGAAGCAAACGCCCTTTGAGAACTGTCTGTCCTGAGGCCTGCCCATGCAGATCACACTGTCAGCAGGACACGGGAGGTGGGCAGTGCTGGGAGGGATCGGATACACTGAGATAAAGAAGCAGTCTCAAGATGCCACAGCCAAGGAGAGGAAGCTAGGATTTGAACCTGGGAAACATGGCCTTACAGTCAACCACTGTCCTATTATTATGGAAGCTAGGATTTGAACCTGGGAAACATGGCCTTACAGTCAACGACCACTGTCCTATTATGCCCCCGTCCTCGGGAGGACTCCTGCAGAGTGCTCCTTACAGGGGACTTCTCGGGCAGAGTGCTCACTCACAGGCCCAGAAAGACGGGTTCCAACTCTGGTTTTGACAAACACCCGCGTAGACAGCATCACCCTTTAAAAGCCACTGTTGATCAGACCATAGTAAAGCTTCTATGGCAAAGCGTCCATGTTGGTGGTGTGCTCTGAAGACTAAAGCATCCCTGTGGCCATGCAGTTTGACCCTGGCCTCCTCTCTGGTCCCATCTTACACAGCATATTCAGCCCAATGGCCTTGCTGGGCTCCGCAGATTTATTCTGCTCCAACCAACCACAGGGCCTTGGCACGACTGTCCCTGCTAAAGGAAATGCATTCCCTCCCTTTCTTCAACAAACTAATCCACAAAGCTCATGTTGGACGTTCTCATCATGGGGACAATTCACTGTGCTGCCAGCCCCACGGAGAAGGAGCCAGGTCTGTAACCCTTAGTACTTAGACGGTATCCGGCACATATGGGGAGCCTGAAGATGTCGATTAAATAAACAGATGGGCAGGTGACCTTGGCCCCAGTCTGGGGAGCTGAGATAGCAGGAAGTTCTGCAGGGAGGGGCCCAGAGGAAATGGGCAGCACACCTGGGGGCACTCACATGGTGGACAGGGAGACGAGTGTGGTGAAGGCTCCAGGGGTGATGGTGGTGATCCGATTGTCATAGAGCGACAGCAGTCTCACAGAGCTGAGGCCTGCGAAGGTGTCATTGCTCACACAGCTGATCAGGTTGCTCCTCAGCATCCTAGAAGAGGACGGGAAAGGGTCATGGGTAGTGTTCTCACCTCTCAAAAGGTAAACAGCCATCTCTTGGCTCAGTCAGTCACTGTTCAGGCTTGGCTGATGATGAGCAGGGGCCTGGACCCTCACTGGGACCAACGCCAATGTATATGAATTTGTATTTCACTCACTGTGTGGCGGTTTGAGTGAGAATGGTCCCCATAGGCTCCTATGTTTGAATGCTTGGTTCCCAATTGGTGGAACTGTTTGGGAAGGATCAGGAGGGCGGCCATCTTGGAGGTGTGTCACTGGGGGTGGGCTTTGAGGTTTCCGAAGTCCATGCCATTCCAGTTGGCTCTGTCTTTCTGCCTCACACTTGTGGATCAGATGTAAGCTCTCAGCTACTGCTCCAGCTCCATCCCTATCTACCTGCTGCTTTCACACTCCCAGCCACGATGGTCATGGGACTCACCCTCTGAAACTCTAAGCCAGCCCCAATTAAATGTTTTCTTTTATAAGTTGCCTTGGTCATGGTGCCTCTTCTCAGTCATAGAAAAGTAACTGAGACACATCATCAACACAAACCAAGGCTATCCACATGCACCTGTACAGATGGTATGGCTGGCAGTGTGCACGCATGTACTTCCAGGAGGAAGAGGACCCACATGTGAGTTCAGTGTATGTATATGTGCTTGAACGTGGATGCTTGCTTGCAGATGTATTTAGGAATATATCACGTGTTTCTGTGTTAATGAGTAATGGGCGCATGAGTGTCTGTGCGCATCCCTCACTATGTTTCTGGTAGGAATATGCACATGAGTGCATTAGGGTGGCTCTGAGTGGGATGCGCTCAGGTGTGTGGGCATGCTGGTAGGCTCACATGCCAGCTTCCTTGCATTAAAGGTGGGAAAGTCTGATGCGGTAGAGAGGAAGGGACCCACAAGGCCAGGATGGACCTGACTTGGTTCCATGTCCACAGCCTTCACAGTCCAGCCCTCACTCCCCCCCTCCTGCTTCCCCGCTCTGGGCCTGAGCCCAGGTTTGGGTACTCACAGTGTCTTGAGGCCACTGAGGCCCCGGAACATGTGTCCATGCATGGTCTCCAGCTGGTTCCCCGTCAGCATCAGCTCCTGCACGCCTGCTGCTCCATCGAAGGCACCCTCTCGCACCTCCTTGATCCTATTGTTGCTCAGGTTTCTAGAAGGAAGGGGTAGAAGCAGGAGAATCAGGTAGGTGGAGGTTTCTCAGCCTCCAGCTCCCTGACGCTGGGTCCTCAGCATCTGTGCTCTGGGACAGGGAGGCACTCATCTTAACGGGTGGAGTAACACACACAGCCCAAGGCTTAAGGGGTATTTAGTGTAATCACTTATTGGATGTTCTGGGAGATTCACTATTATTTCTTCTCTTCAATCAGGGCTCTCACTGAGCAGTGGTCCTTGAAGGAGGGATGGAGAAAAACAAAAAGCAGCCCCCCAGTGGGGGCGAACTCATGTGAGGGGCTTGGAGGTCTCTCAGCAGAAGCCCCTCACAAGCAGATACTTCTTACTTAGGAGAGGCCAACCACCGTAACCTCATCAGCCCCTCAAACAACATCCAACAGACGAATATGACTGTCTGATTTTATGGCTGAGGAGGCTGGGTTCCAGGAAAATTGCATAACATTCCCAAACTTGCACAGCCGAAAGCGCTGGATTACGAAGCTGAACTTTCTGCGACAGGAGGAGCATAAGATAGAAGAAACGACCCCTCCCTTTCCTACGCCATTATTTCTCTGGAGGTGCGAGGACAGCTTTATATAATTGTGGTGTGGGAGAATGGTCTGTATTCTGTCAATTATATTTTAAATAAACGCTGATTGGCCAGTAGCCAGACAGGAAGTATGGGGGAGGGACAACCAGACAGGAAGTGGAGGTGGGTCAATGAGAACAGGAGAACTCTGGGAAGAAGGAAGCCCATTCCTCTGCAGTCCTGACCAGCCACAGAAGAAGCAAGATGTGACTGCCTCGCTGAAAAAGGTACTGAGCTACGTGGCTAACAAAGATAAGAATAATGGGCTAATATACATTATAAGAGTTAATACAAAGCCTGAGCTAATGAGCCAATTAGTTTATAGTTAATGTAGACCTCTGTGTGATTTCTTTGGGACTTAATGACTGCGGGAACTGGGCAGGACAGAAAACTCAGTCAACATAATTGAGTTGCAGAATTCAAGTTGGGAGGCTTTGATTGTGTGTGTGTGTGTGTGTGTGTGTGTGTGTGTGTGTGTGTGTACATACACACTCGCATACAAATGTGTACATGTGTATGTGCTAAGGCCAAAGGTCAATGTCAGGCATCTTTCTCAGTTGTTCTTTGCCTTATTTTCTGACACATGGTCTCTCGCTGAATCTGGAGCTTGCCTGGCTCAGGTAGAATGACTGGCTAGTGAGCCCCAGGGATCCTCCTGTCTCTTCCTCCCCAGTTCTAGGATTATAGGCATATGCTGCTGCCCTTGGATATACATGGATGTTGAGGATCCAACAGATCTTCATGAGTGTGCAGTAAGCACTCCACCAACTGACTCATCTCCCCAGTACTGGGATCTTGGTTTTCTCACAGCACCCCGGTTCTTCCCCAGCCCTAGTGCTGCCATCCCTGAGTATGCCCTGATCTGAGAGCAGACCCTTTTCTCTGAAACCTGGGGTCCAGAGCATGGGAGACCATACTAGGACAGGGACAGCAGGCAGATCCTGCACAGCCATGGAAAATTCTAGTTCTCAGAGTTCTTTCAGGAGTCAGAAGTAGGGAGTCCATGGACCATCCTGTGGTCCAGGCTGAAGGCACGCATAGTTTTCTGGGTAGAAGTAAAAACCTGATGATGTTCCTACTGTGGACAGGAAACTCTGAGGATGTTGCTGACTCACTGAGCATGTGAGTTTGGCTGAACTGCTGGGCTTGCAGACACTGGCCATATGCCCAGACCTCTTGGTAAGGGTGGAAACTGCTTCATGCCAGAGCCTTGAATGAATATAGGGCCATACAAACCCTTTCACAGAGCACAGGAATGAAGCCTTCCAGATGGACAGGTGACCAACTTGCAGCACATGGTAAAATAATGATACCCAAGGGTCCAATGTTGGACACCTGCCTTTCCCATGGGTGGCCTGGGCACCTAGGGAACAGCAGTGCCAACCCCAGTAGACAGCTATAGAGGCGACAAACTCCAGCTGTTCCATCTTTTAAAGCATCTTCTCTTTGTTCTTTCTCTGCTCCCCAACCCCTTCCTCTCCTGCTTAAGCCCCCCGAAGCCCCTCCCCTAAGGCCTGTTAGCTGGAGCACTCCGGAACCGGAAACCATTTCTGTGATAACTTAGTACTCAGCCTGTCTCCTTATCAGTTCTGATAGTCCTGGTCAGGGACAAGCCAGGAATGGAGGGAGTGCATGGGGGACACAGCATAGGACCCCCAAGCTAGACGTAGGAACTGAGGTCAAGGTTTTCCTAACAGGGTTAGCTTCTGGGGTGGGAGGCTGATTGGGGATGAGCATGCAGGAGGACTGGAAGACAGAGCAGTGGGGGTGGGAGGGCCATTCCCTGACATCTGTTTCTTCAACAGAGCAAAATTAGCATCCCATTGCTGTAAGGTTTGCGAATTGCATTTCCTTAGTCGGGGAGAATGAGAAACAGAAGTGGGGTGGGGGTGTAGTTATAGGGCTTTCCAGAAGTACTGCTGTTCCCTCTCTATCCGTCGAAGCTGGGCTTACCCCTGAAGTCTGGATTGGAGGGTGGGGAACAGAGTGTAGCTTAGAGCAAATATTCTGGAAAACGAGTGTGTCTGGATTTTCTAAGAGCTCGGATGAGGTTGCAATGTAGTGTCTCCCTGTGATGCTTCTGCTCCCAGGAAGCCTCAGAACACAGATGCAGTCAGTTAGTGGGCTCTCTCCCTTTGTCTCTACAGACCTATCTAGAGAAAGGTGCTTTTGGGGCTGGAGAGATGGCTCAGAGGTTAAGAGCACTGACTGCTCTTCCAGAGGTCCTGAGTTCAATTCCCAGCAACCACATGGTGGCTCACAGCCATCTGTAATGAGATCTGGTGCCAGCTTCTGGCCGGCAACCATACAGACAGACAGAACACTGTATAGATAATAAATAAATCAATCTAAAAAATAAAGGTCTTGCAAACTTTAAAAAAAAAAATAAATAAATGACAAAGGTGCTTTCTTGTGGCTCTGACTACAGTCCAGACACAGAAATGCATGCTGGGCTAGTGGTGGTTCAGAGGCCTCACGTGTACTGCCTCTGCAGGCTGCTGTGTGCCCGACTCCATTCTCCCCGAAGAACACAGAGGCACACACAAGAGGATTAATACAGCTCCCAGCCTGAGCCCAGGCAGAGGAGGCCAGGCTCTCCTAGGCCACTCACTATTCCCTGGAGTTACAGGGTCAGCCAGCTCCTCCTACAGTGGGGACACAGCTATAGTCCTGTTTGAAGCTCAGTCCCAGGAGGAATGCATCAGAGAGCCAAGTGTCCTTTCTGGAGACTTAGGACAACGGGCCAAGCCTAAGCACATGTTCGGGCACACTGCCAGGATGAGGTGGTTCTGTCCACGGACCATGAGCCTGTCCCTCCCTGAAGGACTACTACAGGCTTAGGTATTCACGGGCTCCAGGCAGGTGATTTAATGGTTATGAGAAGCAGGGCCCTTGGAAACAAAGGTGACCAGGACCTCATGTCCATCTAAGGCAGTAGTTGCTGTTCTGTTTGACTCTGCTGGGCCAACCTGAGATTATGGGGCCAGTTCTGCCAGGGTATCTGATAGCCCACAGGTACCAGAAAACAAGATCTTATGGCTTCTGTGAAAGCTCCTTGGTTTTAAAAGTGGGAAACTAACTCTTATTTAAAAAACAGCATAGCAAAGTAGCAACAAATCCAGCCATGTGCCCATGGCTTGCTAGAGGCTGTCTGGTTTTTAGGCTATGTATGGGTGTGTCTCCTCAGCATCATAACTGGGCTGAAGTCACTGCAAGGAAATCCACAACTCTTTTTCTCTTTTCCTTCCCCCTTCCCTCCCTCCTGTCTTTCTATTCCCTTCCCAAATCTCGCTGAACTAGGGATGGAACTCAGGATTTCAGGCATGCTAGGCAAGTGGCTGCAGCCGGGGGCCTGGGACTGGATTCATCCTGTGGGATCTTAGTCAGGTGATTGGTACTGATTAGTGCATGGATACACATGCACATATGCACACATACGTACACGCCACACATGGACACACATACACACACAGACATGTACACACACACAGATGGATACACATACACATGGACACATCACTTGGATACACTCATAGACATACAGACACAAACACATACACGGATGGACACACTCAAACACATAGATATGCACATACACAGATGTACACGTGGGCATATACAAACACATGGATGCATATACACATACACACACATGTGTGCAAGGACATACACAATTACTGTCTTCCATGGAGTGATCTTCCCCCAGCCCACTTCAAGGCTGCCACTGGCTCCTGGCTCTGCTCCCTGCTTAAGTTTTAAACTCGAACAAGTCACCAAACATTCTGTCTCAGTGCCCTCGGGTGTGGAACGAAGCAATCCCAAAGCCCTTGGTTTTGCTCCGTGAGGGTAACATTAAACAAACACTAGAACTTTCTGGCACAGAGCAGACAGTAAGTATTGACTGCTAGCTAATGTTGGTTCTATCATGGTCACCAGAGCCTTGTCTCACCTTTGCCCTACTCCTCAGACTCCCCAAACTTTCTGTGCAGAACTGTCTACATACGTAACTGGATACTTTAGGCTACTTGACCCACTGGCACTGGATTCTGGCATCTTCTCTTGCTGATACCTACCAGCCTTATTTCTTCCTATTTGTCTACTTTGGTTTGTGCAGTACTGGGAATTGAACCGGGGTCTTGTGCGTATGAGGCAGGCGCTAGTTCTCTGAGCAGTGCCTTGCTCACAAGAAGAGCAAATTTATTCACATTATGCAAATGATGAAACTAAGGCTCCGCCCCCAAAGGGTCTCCTAGAACCACATAGTGGACAAGGACAAAGCTGAGCTTGGGTCAGTGCAGGCCAGCCTGCAGGTTCTGCCCCACACCTGAATGTTTAGCTGGCCTGGAGCAGAGGGGGATATTTGGCAGCTCCAACTTCCACTCCTGCGTGGCAAAGAAAGGGACTAGCTGAGTGGCATCTGTTCCTTTGGTTGGGATCTGGGCTTGCGTTTGGCCACGCTCAGGTTGCATGTGGCTGAGGATGGGGACCAGCTGCCTCCTGTAACACATTCGTATTCTTGTTTCCCTCAGCCGGCAGCGCGGTTTCTCTGCGTTCACATCCCCATCGCAAGTGGGAACACAATTTGTGTGACTTTCACCGAAAAGGCGTGTATGGGGTCTTCTTTGTAGAAGTGAAGACTCCTGGGATCCTGTTTGCGAGGCAAATCGGTACTGGTGCAGCCCGATTCACTTCAATACCTTCCTCTGGCCCATTTTAACCGCCACATCTGTCTTGAGGTTGAAATCAAAGCACATCTTTCTCTGGTTAGAAATGGGAAGGACACATCTAAGTGGTTGCTAATTGTGCTGGGTGCCAGCAGCTCAGGGGTGCTGGGCCACAGTGCCAGCCTTACCAACCTGACATGTGCCCTGGTCTCTGCCATCCCCTCAGAGAGCTAGCTCATCTCCTGTTTACAGGGGCCTGTGGCCCAAGGCAGTGGCTGTAGTCAGCAGGGACACACGTGTGGTGCCACCGAGAGAGCAGCTGCACAGGGCCTAGAAGGCGTCTGTTCCCTTGGCTGCAAGGAACTGATGAGGAGAAATACGATGAACAGGAAAGGAGGAGTTACAGATAATCCTCGTGATTCATGACTGTTAAATTCTCTATCACCAGGAACGCTGAACGAGCACACACTGAATCGCTGCTCCCGGGGAAACTAGACGAGGTTCCTGTGAGCCCCTGGTCATGGCATTTCCATCAACCGATCAATAATAAGCTTGTTCTGTGAAGGCTTTCTGCTCAGACACTGTATTTACTGTACTATTGATCCATCAACATGGCACACATGGCCGGCAGTGCTGGGCTCACGCCTGGACAAATGCACGAAGCGTCTCCACAGTGCATGTGCCCTCAATGAGGCACAGCGCAGCCCTCTCAGGCTTTGGGTATCTAGACAGTGTGCCAGCACTGTGCTTGGGCCAAAGCTGGCACTAAAAAGCACAAAACTGTGAAGCCCAGGCCACTGGATAAACAGTAAAGTGGATGCTCGCTTACAGCTTGAAGCTGAACCCGGAAGGCAGAGCATCGCCACCGTGTTCAGCCCCAGCTGGGAATGCGTGTCCCAGTTAAGGGACGCATGTTGGGGTGAGTAGGGCTTTCACGACCATATGTGTGGAAATGACACAAACAGCTTCAAAAGCTGTGATTTTAAAGCTCTGTGAATTTTCGTGCAGAGATGAGTTAGTAAGTATGGAATTGGTAAGTAGTGATGGACTGCGTTAAACTTGTTGAAGAAACAGACGCTGCCTCTGTGAGGCCGGGAGAGATGGGATATGGGGTGGGGTAGGAAGAATGGTTAAAGAAAAGTGTGCCCTGGGAGTCAGATGGCGAGAAGCCGGTCCTCTCCATGTTGGCACTTCTGCCGAGACACCAGAAGGGGTGAGGAGGGGAGTGAGCCTGACCACCCTGGTAGGACTGAGGGGGACCCACTCTGAGAGCCAGTTTTGACATGTGGTCAGTAGGTGGCCTTAGGGAGGCCATTGAACTGCTCCTCACCTGCCCAGCACAGAGCACGAAGCCAGCACAGGATGGGTGAAGGAAAACTAAAGAAATGGGTACCCGTGAGGCAGGCATGCAGTCCTGGCTAAGGACAAGGGCTATCTCAGGGGACAGCATCCTTCTTGCTGTCTTCATGACATGGCCCCGGCTCCTAGGGAGGGAGACAGAGGGTCGGGACGACAAGGAGCCATGCACTGCGGAAGCCAGTAACAGCATACGGGTCCTTTGCCTAAGCCCAGTCTCTACTTGGACCAGGGGACTCTGTGACCAAACTTATTGAGAAGAGCTGGAGATTCCTTTCTGATGTGCCCGTTCCATGCACACCTCACCCAAATGCCAACTACTATAGGGTCCCAGGCACCCCTATTCTGTTGTCATCCCAGATCCAAGTACCCCCTCCACCTTCTAAAGTAGGTGCTGAATGTGGACTAGGGGCAGCGACAAGTAGAGGGGACAAAGGAAAGGAGATAAGGAGGTGTGGAGCGTAAGATCCACCTGATGGCCGACATCTTGATGACGGTCAAGTTCTATGTCGTTCTGCACCATGTCTCTGGTTTCCAGGCCAGGACCCAGCAGGGGACAGGAGGAGGCGCAGGGGCAGGAGTGAAGGGTGAGGGCCCAGGGAGCTGAGGTGGCTTGTGCACCCCATCTTGACTTACATTTTTCGCAGGTTGGGCAACTTCTTGAAGATCCCAGTGGCTTCCAGGACGGAGATGTCGTTGTCATTCAGTCGCCTACAGGGGAAGGCAGAAGAAGCAGGGCTCAGTCTAAGCTGCTCGCCTGCCACTCTTCCTCACACGGCTTTGGCTGAGCTCTCCCTGAACTTCACATTCAGTAGAGTTCAATGGAATCATGAAAAACTCCAGTATGAGGTGAGGGGCTCGACAGGGAGAGGTGGATGGGAAAGGGCGGGAAGACACTAAGTCTGAGCCTTCCCATGCCTCCTTCATGGGACTGTGGCTTCTTACACACTTCACATAGACACACGCTGTACTTTAAACACGCAGTCAGATACCAAGTTTCTGGCTCCATTTTATGGGGCTACCAATGGCAACCCAAACTCCCAGGGAAGTTCCTCAGGATCTCCTGAGCCCAAGCACATCTCTTCCTGACGACTTTTATCGTCCGAGGGGGCCCAGGGTCCCCGCACCCAGCACCTCTGTGCTCAGAGCCTACTGTGCCGTCCAGTGACAAGAACGGTCACAGAAAGCAACCAGAGCCACAAGTCTGCCACTGTGTATCCAGGGCTCGCTCTGTGCCAAGAGTCAAGAGAAATATTATTAGGCTTGTGTCCTCCTTCTAGACCTTCTGAAGTGTAGAGGGAGACGTTATCCGCCCCACCCAGCTCTCCACTCCCCCCCAGCGATCACAGCTGGGAACCTGGGTTTCAGATCTGAGAGGCAGCATGGCTGGTCTCAGGGAGGCTGAGGAAGAGGAGAGGCAAATGGCAGGTCTGGTTAGCTTCACAGGCCATCCCTTATCCTCTACCATGCTTCAAGTTTTCCCTTTTCCCTTTTTAGACCTTGAAGGATTGTTTGGAGGGTCTATCAGGGCAGGTCATCCTCTGTAGCCGAGTGTGACACTTCTGGGGGTACACATATGGAGTAGTGAAGGAGGGTGGGGACACCCACCTAGCTGGCCAGATTGGCAGAATCAACCCTTATGATCACTAGGATGATGGATGTTGCAGCCAGATTGCCCAGTTTTGGATAAACCAATGTACCTTTCGAGCCTGGTTATTCGGTGGTTTAGATACATTTAATCATCTTAGTTGTATTTCTGCCTAGTCATAATTTTTATTTAATATCTAGTTTTCTGGCAATACTGTTAAGTACCTAAGGGCCAGCAGGTGCCATTTGCTTTGTTCACTGGAGGAATGCAAGCCTAGAGCAGAACCTGGTTTACAAGGAGTGTTCAGAACCAACAAATGGTCTTTACTTGCAAGCAACCTGCCCATGCATGCCTGGGTGTCTTTCTCAGCCAAGTACTCAGAGAACCCCATTCGAGTTCACTCAAAGTGACTTAGGTATGGGTAAAGAGATGTAGGCAGGCTACAGTGGGGTGGGACTTACAGGTCAGTGGTATACTCGGGGAGGTGGCTCGGGATGCGGGCCAGCTTCTGGTTGGAGCAGTCCACAATGGTGCCCTCGCAGCGGCACTTCTCCGGGCACACGAGGTCCATGAAACACTCACTGCTGAATCTGTTGCGATAATCCTCAGAGCCTATGTGGGGCCAAAAAGGGGGTCGTCATCATCATTTGGGTTTCCTGGCACGGGGTCTATGGTTGTCGGGAGTAGAGGTGGGGAGTGAGGTGGCTGGGTGAGCTGGGAGGTAGAGATGTGTGCGTGCACACGGCGTGCACGCATGCGCATGCGGGAATGCAGGTTTGCGAGAAACAGTTTATAAGGTACAGGCGGCACTGACGACCATTTGGCCTCTCTCCACACCTCACATCTACATGTTTCCCACACAGTCTTTTGTCTTCCATCACTTTCTGTCTTCAGATCTGCGGGCTCTCTTATGCGTTTATGGGTCAAGGACCTTTTGAGAAGTTGATTAATGTTACATATGCTCTGTTCGGAGAAATACCACAAGGCGCCTTCACAGAATTCAACCTACAGTTGTAGGAGGTCCTTGGTTCTATGACGCTTGCCATCTACAGACTGGAGACTAAGATCAGACTTTTGTGGGGGGCCACTGGAGGGTAGGACTAAGGAACGAGAAGGGGTCACATACTTAGAGGTCTTCCTGGTCTTTCAGGCAATGAGTGCTAAACAGCCACCAGCATCCTACCTGATTCTGACTTTAATGAGGGTGGAGCACCAGGGTATCCGGAGCCCACAACGCTGATGCTTTGGGAATCTGGCTTACAGCTGCCTGAGATTTGTTGTGTTGTCTTAGGAGAAGCCAGATATTTCAAATACACTGGCAATGAATCCAATTCTTAAACACAGTGAAGACAAAATGGAGCCGGAGTCAGACCCGACTTCCGCAGAGAGGAAGTTCTCTTTAATGCCAGTAAAAGGCCAGTTCCCACGAGCTAGAAGTTGGAGTTAAGATTTATTCTTTTCAAAATTTCATTTCTTCCAAGGTCATTTGGTGATGGCAACAGGCCTGACAGACTGACGTCTCTGAGACATGCCCTTGGGGCCAGTCAGACAGACCTCTGTGAGCACATGAATTATGCTAGTGGCAACGGGGAAGGGCACGCAGCTCTCCTGACGTGAGCGTGTTGTGCAGGGGTTATTCACGCTCTCGCACCCACATTTCAACAGCGCATTGCCAGGCATACAGTGCGAGCTCGCTTCACAATTTTCAAGGCACAAGCGGAATGCCACCAGCACCCGAGGATCCCGTGTGTATTTCCGAACTGTTTGGAGTGTGGGAATATTACGTGTTTGGCGAATGGCTTGGAGTGTGCAGGGCGACATGGAGTACGTGCAGTCCCCATGTTGTAGGGTGCATTTGGTCAGGTTTTGCAACTGCCTACCTCCTATTTCCTAGGGGTTGGGTGAAGATGGATATTATACCAGAGGCCGAGTCTCCAGGAACAGGCAAGCACAGTATGGACATGTGTGCTTCCTAGATCATGACAGAACATGTGGTAGTTAAAGGTCAGAGACACTTCACCGGAGCTGAAGGCAGCAGCTGACAGCTAACCGCACTTGAACCAGCAGCTGGCTGCTTTTCTCCAGACTTCAAATGGGTGGTTCCTCTTAACCCCTGAGGTTAGAACGTCACGTTGTAGATGAAGACTCTAAGGTCTACGGGGCTCTCGGAACATGGAGAATGGACTAGGGCTAGCTTTCAGAGATCCATGTGACTAATACTCTTGCTAGGTAGACTAGTGTGCTTTGTGACCGAACCTTTATTCCCCACATCTCTAGCAACAGCCACCAAGTCCGATGTGGTGGAGGCAGAGAGAATGGGTTTCTCCTCCAGGGAGCTGGGACGATGAGGCGGGCAAACGCCCGCCTCCCTTGCTCTTGTACTCTCTGCTCTCATTTGTCTTCCTGTGGTCACTGCTGATCGGGAACAAAACTGGTGGGCCTCGCATTCTCAAAAGACACTCTCTAGCCGAAACCTGGAGTCAGAAGTCTGGGTGTTTCCTTTTCGTTCCTCTACTTTCTTCCCACCCACTTCCTTCGTCCCCTTAGCACCCCTAGACTTGCATAAACAGAACCTATGCATATGTTTCACAATTTTACAGCAGCTTCCTGGTCCAACGTTTTACATAAATCTTTTTATTCCTGGCCTGCACGCATCACCCACTGAAAAAAACCTGCATCCTTTCTCTTTAGACATCTCAGAACACTAGGTTATTCTGCAGCTCCTGCCAGATGAAAGCCCATTCTGGTCTTGTCAGTGGAGACACATGGTGATGGTATAGGGGGGCATTTGGCACGTGCACGATTATGTTTTCCTTCAAAACAGGTCGGTCACTGGATACTCGCAAAACAGAGGAACCCTGACGACCGAGCAAAGGCAGAAAGACAGGAGGGAGCCCAGTCTGCGCTTCGCTGTGAGCCTGCAGACGTGCACTGGCTGGGGACAGCCGCCTATTAAATGCATTTTCGTTTTAATCAAGGTGAGAGCAGTCTGTAGTTAGCAGGAATCGCTCTCAGTAGTATCGTTAGGTTATAACTGGCAGACCTCGGCAGTGGAGCTGCTGACCCATTTTAATGAAATGATTTTGCAATTAGATTCGATGGACTAATGTGTTCTCTCCAGCATTCCCCCCCCTGCTGTTTTTGTTATTGCCCTGGTTTGTAATAACGAGGGGGTCGGAAAGTGATATTTTATATGAGTGGGAACCAGAAATGTTAATAACAGCGTATGTACATAACCGAAAAAGTTCATTTCCCAGTCAGAGCCAGCCCGAAATGCCACCTCCGTCACTTCATATTTTTCATTACGGAAGCTACCCAGGGTTCCTCGGAGCCATTTGTTATGCCTAATGCTCATAACTACCCAAAAGTATTTTTAACTTTTCCAGAGCTTTAAAAGTCAATTTCAATCTCAATGCATATTTGTCACTGCCAGAAATACTTGGAGGAGAGGACCAACTGAAATGGGTTGAAGCTCCTCCTCCTTGGGGTGAGCTCAGATGGGAGGGATCTCATAGGTTTTGGAGACAGGCCATAGAGGTCAATCCCAGCTGGAGGAGCTGACATCACCTAGCTTTTACCTGCCTCTGCCCTTGGAGGCCTCATCCCCACTTGCGGACATCTCAGAACGACGACACGTGGTACACAGTCATAGACAAACTTTAATAGGCAGAGGTTGGGTGAAAGGTGAAAGTCGACAGCCATCTTTAATCTTATTTTATTATATAGCCTTGTTCTCCATCTGTGTCTGGGAGGGGAGTGGGAAGCATCTCAAGTCCATTGTTATCTGGCCAGCAGGGGAAGCCAGCGCATGTGTCCAGAGTCCTCCTCCTCTATCCCAAGCCTCCCCCGGATGGGTGAGAGATGAGGAAGAACCTTAGAAAGAGGAGCTGGGGTGGGGGTGTTCAAAGGTCTGTCAGGGCTTATCAGCTTGGAAAGACAGTGGCATGGACAGAAAAGGGACAAGTCGTGAGTGTGAATGGAACAAGGGCATTGCACACATACAGACGATACAGACACCCATTCCGAGGCCATGCTGGGGGAACCAGACACCTGTAGTTGAGAAAACACTAGGTGTTTGCCTACCATTTGGGCATGAAGCTGTCCCTGTATCTCAGTCACCTGCCTGAAAACAGAGGGAAAGCCCCCTGGTACAGACACACGCCTACTGCCAAAGCATCGTGGAGACACTAAGGAAGGGCGCTATCACGGACTCACTCCCCAAGGTCTGGCCCTCACATGATGTGGGCAGTGCCAAGAATGTCTCCTCTGCAAGAAGGGGAAGGATGCTTCTCTATGTAGGACGGTTTGCTTGTACCCATGGTATCTTGCATGCTCCTGTTGTAAAAGAAGGGCCACTTGGACAATGCTGTCTTTCCTTTTTACTCAAGTCATTTCTGAGAGCAGATGTAAGCTGGAAAGAGAATGTGAAAAACATCTCCAACTCCCTATCCATGCAGGTCAAAGTTGCCAAAAAAAAAAATTTCTTTACAGGCAGAGTGTCCAGAAGAAAAAGGGCTTGACAGCACTCAGGCAGAGCACAGCCAGTTGGGAGCTAGATTACCCTGGGTCAGGTAGTTAAGAGCCTGTCTTAACACCTTTATCTGTAAAATGAGGGTTACGGTGTCAAGCATCCAGAGCCTGACCAATAGTAAGAACTCTCTGTATGATCAAAAGGTCAGCGAGACTAATAGGAAACCCATTACTACTCATCAGTGGCTGGGGCCCTTCTCTGAGTCTCCATCAGAGAGAGGAGATAGTTAGAACCATACAGCTTGGTGGCAACGCAGAATTTGGCTCCTACGGTTACATAAGGGTTTATTTCCACCTTAGTTCTTACTCATGGAGTAAGACACAGACTTCAGCAAGAAACCACGACAAAGTCTTCTGGTTACACCAGGCCCAGGATTTATCAAGAGACGAATTAAAGAGAAGGTGCCAAGATCCCTCTCTCTGTGGTCAGAGACAGCCATTGTCTGCACAGACCTCTCCTGGCCTCTGAAAGGGCACCAGATGAAGAGTCCCACACCTCCACATTAATTGTGCTCCAAGGTTAAGAAAACATGTTGGACACCGGGTTCCAGCAGGATCTATGTCTAAGCACTCATGAGGAGTGAAAGCTGGGGTCAGAAGGAGACCGGGTTCAAGTTCAAGGTCTCAGGCCCGTGTTGGTTCTATCTGTTCCCATGCTTACATTCGTTTCAAATGAAGTGCATGCCAAGAGAGGTGCTGGTCAAAGTTATGAGCAGGATGACTCATCCTTTGCATTAGCTACCACTCAGTAACCTTGTGCCGGGAGTTCCCACGAAACAATGGGGCCTATGCCGTAGGTACACTCATCTTCCTCAAATTGGGAGTTGGAACCTAACTGTCACTCCTGGAGTCACTTGAGACCAGATTTTGGAGGGCATAGTGACTTTATTTGCATAGGACTTGTGGTCCCAACGGGTTTCTTATAAACCCTGTCAGCATATCCCTGACTCCTTCAAGATTCCCACCCCCATCGCTCTGTGAGTCAAGACTGGGAGAGGAGGGTCTGGCAGGTGTGGTGATCCAGAGCAGAGAAGAGTCCAGCGGTGGTGGCGGTGGCGGCGGCCATGCTGCAGGAGAGAACGGTGCTTTCCGCGGTGCTTGACAGAACCATGTTCCGTTTCCATCGTTCCACCACATGGTTAGATCAAGCACAAAGGAAAGCCCCGCGGCAACTGGTCAGAGTCAAGGTCAGGAAGCAGGCATCAGAGAGAGGACAGGAGCTCAGAGGAAGCAGCGTGGAGAAGCAGGAGCCAGAGCAGGCCTCCACTGGGCGGGATTAGTATCAGCAGTGCGGTCCACTGGATCCTGCCGAAGACAGGGGCCCCACCTCCCTGTGCCCTGCCCCGGGGAGCCTCAGTAGGACAGAGGGACAGGCGGGAAGCCATCAGACACTCACAGCCAGGAGCATCCTGGCAGACAACACACCAATGACATATCGATCCCGGATTGAGCCTGCGAAGCCTACCCCTTCCCACCGTGTGATTTGACAGGACAGGAAAGTCAGCAATGCATCTTCTCTCGCTTTGTGACACAGGGATGACCCCGCAGCTGAGTGGCCTCGTGGCAGCCTATGGCCTTTAGCATCCCACAACTCAGAGGTTCCTGAGTACCTTGCAGGGTCCTCGGACCCCTTGGGGTGATAGCCAGTTCACCCCCAGATGGTTTGAAGGGTAGAGGGGGAGCGTAGAATTAAAACCACACATTCTCAGCCGGACACAGAAGGGGGACTCAGTGGAGCCTCAGGTTTGGGAACGAGACACCGGCAGTCACCATGGTCCGAGAACACGGTCACAAAAGTCGGGCTAGTGCATGGACGGTAGTTAGGGGCTGGCTTCTGAAAAGGGGTCTTTGTCAGAGTAAGAGAAAGAAGGAAAAGTCAAGAGAACCAACAGATTCGCTGGAGGATAAAGATATCTAACTTTAGGCTCCTCTGATTTCCACATCCCTTCTCTGGCTGGGAATCATGGGAGAGGATGAGGTAGACCCAGTCTGGTGGTCTTATGTGCCACGGACCCAATCTGTATCTGCCGTCTTTGATTGGTTCTTTCTACTTGGCGTCAGGCTCGAGCTGTGCATATCTCAAAGAAAGAGAGCCATAGCCAGGTGACACCTGACCTCTGACAGGCAGGACGGGTCACTCTCCGCTACCATATGTTTGGAGGACTGGTCGGGTGACAAGATGCTCTCATTCTCAGCATCTCAGCACTCTGTGGATTGTTGTCTGCAGTGATGGTCCAGCGAGACAGTATACGCCCGTGTCCCTGCCTAGCGCCTTTCATCTCTCTCTCCTCGTCCAGATCTCACAGGCTACAATAATGGTAACGTGGGCTCTGCTGCAGCTTGACACCTGTGACCGCAGGGCTGTTAAACACTCTGCTTCTAAGATTTCTCCTGTGAGTCTGATCAGTACCTCAGTATGAGTAGGTCACATTTCACAAATTTTAGAGCCTCCTTGTGTGGCTGGTAAGATGGGCCAGTATGTGACATGTGCTACCAAGCCTGGTGACGTGAGTTTGATCTCCAAGCTCCAGATAACAGAAGAACAGACTCCTGAAGGTTGTCCTATGATCTCCATACTTCTGCTATTCCTTGTTGCGCGCCCTCTCTCTCTCTCTCTCTCTCTCTCTCTCTCTCTCTCCCCCCCTCCCCAAGTAAAATGTAATTTATAAAGTTCCTTCTGGGTCTTCTTCTTGCTTTGCTTTTCTAAAAGGACACAGAAGGTCCCAGAGGCAAATGGTCTGGAATCTTTCTAGTATGCTAAAATCATTATAGTATTTCAGGTTGTGTCCAGAAAATCACTGCCTGGACTTTTTTTCCCCTTTTTTCTGCTGTGGTTCTCAATTTTGTCTCGAGAGTGGACTGGATGAACTCTGAGGTCTCTAAAGTGACCCTGAGCTAAACCCAAAGAGTCCTGTCCTTTCCATAAGAACGGCTTCTCCCTAAAGGGGACAGCCTGACAGAAGACAGGCAGTGTCCTGCAGCTGCCAAGTGCTCCCCAGGTGGGCCTGCGCTGAAGGACTTAACTGGCTGCTAGATCACCCCTGGTGGGCAGGCAGCATCCACCCCTGAACAGATCTCAGTACAGGGCGATAGTTGCAGCTGATAGAGGCAGAGCAAACCGGCTAGGAAGCCAGATGCTCTACCCAGGGAGAGGCTGTGTGCACGGCAGAACGGTCCTCAAATGGGCTCCTAATCACATCAGCGGTCTTTTCAAGGGGGCTGCTTTTAGGGGAAAGTAAAACACAGAATGATTATCTGTCAGCTCCAGTCCCTGTCATCTGCCACCCCTTCCCCTCCCCTCTCTGGAGCTTTATGGAAACACAAATCTTCAAGCCTAAGGGTTCTGTATTCCCCAAAGCCGAGGTATGGGTCCTGGTGTTTCTCAAAAGCCAAGGCTTTTGGAGCTCGGTGGTAATCTTGCTGCTCCTCCCCCATGGCTACATGAAAGCAGACCAAATGTTCTAAGCCAAAGCTCATTTGGACTCTGAACACCACTACCTCTACAGGAATAGGCTTTCCACTTAGTATTTCTTAAAATGATATTTTCGACAAACTCAGCTCAAGAGTTCTGCCCTCTTCTCCCCATCTCTTTATCCTTGCCCCCCATTTCTGCCCCTCACAGGAAGCCAGGATCCTGTCAACACCAAGGGAGATGGGTAGACATTGGCACAGCTGGATTTCAAATCTAGCTTCACTGTTTCCCAGTTCCAATGTCTGTTTCTCGTTCCCCACTCTGTTCTTTCTGTACGCATCACCCATACCTTGCTACCTGTCCCAGCCTCGGTTAACGCTAGGTCACTGCCATGACTAATATTATAGGGCACTGGTCACTGGATCCAACGTCACCCATAACCCTGTACTGTCACCCAAGGTTTAGGCTCAGCTTGAGGTCTTGGGGCGTGGGCAAGACACTCCTGAGACTGAGGGTCGAGGACGGCAGGTGGCTTCCTGCCTTCCTCTGATTTCAGAGACCCTTTTAATGGGAACGACTAACTGGCCAGGCTAATTAATTCAGACCTGAGTAGGCAAAGACAAAAGAGGAAAGAACCCTGGGGGTAGTCATGAGGAAAGCCTTGGGAACGGCTGGTCTGCTACAGAGGATTCTTGCTGCTGGAGGGAGACTTTCTACCTAGAGATGCTACCAGACTTAAGGAGGAATCTAAAGAAAGTGTTTGGGGGTAAGAAGTGAATCCACGAGACTAGGAAGAAAGCAACTCAAGCAGTTGGACAGCCTCCCTCCTAGATATTTTTTTCCAATTTATTGATAACGATTTATTATTGATTATCGCTATCACCAGGCAGGAATCAAACCCGCGTCCCCTGGCACTAGAGCAGAGCGTTAGGCGCACCTAGCCGCTGAGCCACAGCTCAAGCTGCTAACTTTTTCCCCCCTACTTATTGATAACGATTTATTATCGATTATCGTTATCACCAAAAGATGGAGTGTTTGTTGGACCTCCAGACCGGGGATTCGAACACGGATCCCTGCAGTGGAGTGTGCAGCGCTTAACCGCTCAGCCACGTGGGCTGCGGCCTCCCTCCTAGATATTAACAGTGTCAAGGAGAGAGCGATGAGGAGCCTGGTCCTGACCCTACTGGTTGAGGTTGTGGTGTGTGGGTGACCTTCACCTTGGAGCCCTCAGCTCCCTCTGCTGACCTTAAGCAGCTATCAGAAACCGCAAATCAAAGCAGATCACTTAGCACAGTGCTCCGCACAGGAAATTGTCGCTCTAGTCACCATGTTGGGGAAGGCAAATAAGACAAGGCCCTGACTGCCACAAAGTCCCTGCATCTCTCTAGACCCCCTCCGGGTATTTGCCTCTGCAAATAAAATAAGACAAAAGGCTCAGGTTTGCCATCCCAGTGAAACATACGACAGAATCTGACTTAAAGCACAAAGAACATGATACAAAGAAGCCAAAATCTGCCTGCTGGTCTGCTGATGGCCAGTCCGCATGCTGGCACTGTTCCTGGGAGAACACACTGGCTGAGCACTCTCTGGGATAGATGGGAGCGCAATTCTGGCTGAGATACACACTGTCAGGGTCGGCTCACCCTATCTCAGGACCTCCTGCTGTGGGTTTATCAGTCACAGTGCACAGATCTTTTCCGGTAGAAAAAGAGAAAAATGAAATGACATCTAACTGCTTGCTCAAGCAGTCACTGGTCAAGGAGACCACCTTCCTTTCCAAGGTGGGCTGCGAATTCGCTCGCCATTCGTCTCCCTGTCCTTCCTGGGTGGGGGAGGGAGGGAGACAGTCTCTAGACAGAGCTGGGCATGGGAACACAGGGCTTTGCTTCTCCCCACAAGCCTGCTGTGTCCCGTATCATCAGAGAACAGCCATCTGCTTCAAGGAGATAGGGAAGGTGTTTGTGAAACCTGTAACCCAACCCATTATGGCTGAGGGCTGTATGAAAGTCTGGCTGCAGCCCTGCCTGGGCTGTATATTTCTGTGCCATTTGGGGAATGGACTTCAGAGACGACAAAATAAATCTTGGCCTCCTCTCAAGTCCACGGGTGTGAGTGAAGGCTGCCCAGTCTTCAAGCTTCTAGCAAGCTCCTCCTGGACCGCGCCTGGGTTCTGTTTCTCCCAAGCCGCCCGCCCCTCCCCCACGCTTTTATTGTGTGAGTGTGTTTTATTTTAAATCCATAAGGTAATTGGTTTTCTGTAGGGCTAACTGAATTTCCCCAATTTAATTTGCAAAGATGCTCCCCAGGAGCCATTACAGCGCTCGCTGTCCTCCAGATTGGATTATTGGCCTCTCTGGGGCTGCTGTATTCTGAGTCAGAAAGTGGGGCCCCACTCCAGTAACCTGATTACCTGAGCAGCGGAACTTCTTGCTTTTGATCTGGCTGATGCGCTTGTTGGCCAGCCGGCGTGGGCTGCTGCAGCGGGCCCCACTTGTCTCAATGGGGTTGTCCTGAAGGTAGTCAGCCAGCCACTTCAAGTGGCAGTCGCAAACAAATGGGTTTTGAGCTAAGTGGCTGAAAGAGGGACAGGGCTGTTAATCGGGGTGACCTGCGGCACCTTGCTTCACCACCACCCTGCCTTGGGCTGCGCCCTAGCGAACTAGTGTTGCTAGCAAACCGGTACTGAGGTTCTGCTCTCGGAGAGGACTCAAAGGGGGGGGGGGTGGTCTGCGGCCAGCTGTCTGCCAAACGCAGCACAGATGCAGCCAACATCTGGTCTGGGCAATCAGCCTCCCTGCTCTCCCCTCTCGGGGCAGGACCTACTGCTGACTGGCTCCACTTCACCCATGCCAACTCTGAGGGGCAATGCCAGGTGAGAGCTTCAGAGTTTACATGCCGAGTAACATGCATCTTATTTCTCCAAGCTTGGTGATACCAGGCACATAAGGCAGCTAGCATAGCAACTGGCGAATGGCGGTTGTTCCATATATAAGAGTGAGTATTGTTGCCTTAGAATCACGGGAGTGCCATGGGCGTCGGGCTCTTCTGAGCACCAAGGAAACCTCCACAGCCCTAAGCACGGAGCTTCACACGTGGTCGGCAATCAATAACAAGCAGCTGGTCCCATTTTATATTGGTTCCTGCCTCTCGCTACTAGGAACTAAGGGCCGGATGACGTCCAGGGGCCCCAGGAGACCCCTGGGCTCACTGCGGGCCTGGAGCTGGGGCTGAAATCTGAGGTTGGAACTGCCAAGACCACAGACTGAGATCTGTACTCATCTGTTTACCTGTGGTATTTACACACACCAGCAACCCTTGGGAGTTGAGTTCTGCGTGCGTGAGGTATGCCCAGAAAGCCTCTATCAGAGGCTTGGCTTCGCAGGGTGCAGGAAGCTTCCGGAAGGAGGGGATGGAGTCTCACGGATATGGAGACTGCTTAGGACACTACCATGGCTACCATGCTTATGAGCATAGCTTCGCAAGTTCTACCACCTTGGGATCCTGCTTTGTACTATCTGTGACCTTGAGTAAGCAGCACCTCACTCTTTTTGGATTCCTCACATAGAATCTGGGGATGACGGTGGCATCCTCCTGGGTTGCTGTGAGGCTACATGTCCGAAAGCGAGATCAACCCCCAGCCCGGCTAGGCCCTGCTGGGATGCCCCATACAGGTAAGAGCTTTGAGCTCCATCTCCCATCCCTGCTGCACATGCTAGAATCCTCCCACAGAGCCTCAGGCCACCCTCGTCTTGGCGGTAGGGGTCTGCCACTGCCAGGGCAGTGTACTCACAGGGTCTGGACCGACTGCAGAGGAGCGAAGAGCCCCTTGCTGATCGTCTGCAGCTTGTTGTCATACAGAGAGAGCAGGTTGAGGTTCTGCAGGTCCTGGAAGGTGTTCACCCGCAGGCAGTTGATCTTGTTGGCATTGAGGAGGCTGCAGGCAGAAGAGAGGCCTCTGGTCATTGCCAGTGGAGCTAGGGCTGGCTGCACCTGCCGGGACCGCTGGAAAGTGGCCATCCCGCATCCCCGTGGCCTTGCGTTTCTGCCACAGCCCAGAGAAAGAGAGGCCACTTCTGGAGGCTTCCTAGACCCTCCTCACTTTGCCCCCATCACCATGGATGCTGTGCCACATGTCCAACCACCACACCTGCCCCTGGCCTTGTCCTGCAGCCTTGGAGAAAAGCTGGGAGTAGAGCCCAGCACTGCATTTTTTTTTTCTGCTTTAGAATTCAGCACTTCCAGGAATCAGAAAGGGCAAAAAAAAAATCATTTGGTACAATTATTATAAGGCTTTAGTAGATGGAGTCTAGACAATTTTTGATTCAGAGAATTCCTTGGAGCTTATTTGGATCACTGACTTCATCGGAAGTCTGATGAAAGTTACAGGCCATCCTCTCAGGGAGGAAATGTGTCCCTGCGTAGACACACACACACACACACACCACACACACACACACACACACACACACACACACACACACACACACACCTTTCTTGCCTTTATCTAACCTCATACCTTCATCTGTTGTGGAATAGAATACTTGTTTAAGTCAAGATGTGGTACATTTGTTTGTGTTGTGAATAACTGTTGAACAATGTAAAAAGGTGTGTTGCTTTGGTTTATGCTGCATTTGTTTAACTATGTAAAGATATGTTATTGTTTCACCTTGCTTGCCTAACACATCTGATCCGTCTCATTAAAAGCTGAAGAAAAAAAAAAGCTAGCTAGAAACAAGTCTAAAGCTAAGGCTGAGCAGTCATAATTAATAATAAGTCTCTGTGTTGTGATTTGGGGGCTGGCGGTCCAAGAAGACTTCTATGTTCATCTGTTACCCCCCCCAGCCCCACTGGACACCTGCTGTCCCTCAGGCACTCTATGGTTGGCCCTCTGAGTCCTTTCTATACCTCTTTTGGGAAAGGCTGGACTCACAGCTCAAATGACATCCCTCAGGGAGACTTGCCCCAACCCCCTCACCCACAGGGAGGCCTGCCCTGAGCCTCTTTCCCTCCTCAGGGAGGCCTGTCCTGACCCTCTCTCCCTCCTCAGGGAGGCCTGCCCTGAACCCCTTCACCCTCAGCAGAACCCTGAAATCCTGGTTTTGCCTCTCACAGCCCTATACAATTCCTTCCTGCGACTCACCTCAGTCTGTGACTTGAGGATATTGGTTAGTTTTCTTGTTTGCCCTGTGTGTGATCTGCGTTAACACAAAAGTAATCTCTTCGATTTCCCCCTTCATTACTAATGTTTATCTTTTATTAGGGCGCCTAACCCAACTTTATCTGCACCATCAGGGGTGTCTCTCCTTGAAGGCAGCTCTGATCTGGGTTCAGCTTTCCTACCCACAAAGGGACCCTTTCTGCTATAGCTCTTGGTGCTGTCCCCTCCTTCACAGAACGACACAGGAAGTGGGCGAGACACCTGTCCAGCAGATGTTCTGAGTGTCACAGACAAGTTTCAGGTTGCAGAGCTGCTAAGTTGGACAAATTTAGGTGTTGAGCATTTCCCTTATAACTCTAGACTGACTGGTTGTGCCCTTAAAACTATGGTGAAATCCTTTCTCATTCCTTCTTGAATGAGAGGGAAAGAAACCAAAGAGTAAAAAGGTTGAGATTTTAAATATCAATTCTCAAGGCAGACTTAGAGCTAGCTCCCTCGGTGGTGACTGACCCGGGATTCAGAACAGAACCTGGGATTCAGAACAGACCCATTTGTTTCAGGGGTGTCTATGTATCACAGCCCACAGGGACCAGAGCTAGTGCCGGTAGAGCCGCCCCTGGGTGCCAACCTCCCCTCCCCTGCTGGAAGCCCACCTCCCTTGCAGTCTCCTGAGCGCTCCAGCTGCTGGCAGGCAGCTGTGGCCATGACAAGCAGAAGAAGAACTGCCTGTTTAATCTGGCTAATCACAGGCAAGGTCCCTGGGGTCCACACAGATGTCCTCCTGCCTCAGAGTGGGGGAAAAGAGCTCACGTTGCTAGAATACTCTTTGTTTTCCAGAGTGCTTTCCCGACCCCCTGTTATTCTCGCTGTAACCCGGGCAGATGGGCAGCACCACCTCACAGTTACAGGCGAAGAAACGGAAGCAGAGACTGAGGGCTTGGCTCAAGGTCAGGACAGGCGAGTTTCTGAGTGCATGCTGGGAGCTTCTTTATGGATGCCTTATCTACTCCGCCCATCTGCCCATCTCCTCTGTAACCCCCACTCCCAATTTCCTGTGATTTCTGTATTAAACTGTGGTCAAGGTCAATCTAGGTGGGGACATTTGAAGGAGGCAGATATGAGCAGAAAACAGCCTAGCCACCCGGTCAGAAATAGATCTGTCATGTACAAGCTTTTATTTTACTTTAAAATTTTTTAATTAGTTAATTAATGAATGAATTTTGGGGGGGGAGAGACAGGGCCTCATTATGTAGCTCTGGCTGTCTTAGAACTCTCTATGTAGACCAGGCTGGCTGTGAACTCAAAGAGATTCGCCTGCCTCTGCCTCCCGAGGGCTGGGATTAAAGGCTTGTGCCAGTATGCTTGGGTATTTTATTTTTTAAGTAATTGTAAATAATTTGTTCTAAATATTTATATTCAAGGCCTCTGAGAGCACCATCTTGCCAGAAATGTGAAACTATTCCAAAAAGATACCAGGATGGCTTAGCCAATGGCCTGAGAATCCCATCTTTCCTACCATTTTACAGTAAGACCTCTCTATGTGTTAGAAGTTAGGAATGTTACACAACGCACACACATACACTCACTCATACATACTATACACACACTACACACACATACACTCACATATACTACACACACTACACACACATACACTCACACATACTACACACACACTACACACACCACACATATATACACTCACACATACCACACACACACCACACACACACATGACTCACTCATACATACTATACACACACTACACATATTACACACACATATACTTACACATACTATACATGCACACTACACACACACACACACACACTCACACATACTACACACACAGACACACACACATATACTCACTCACACATACATTAGAACTTTGCTTTTTCTTGGAAAACAAATCTCAAAAACCTCTGACAATGATTCTGGTGTTGGTAGCTGTGCAGTGGACACATTCACAGGCAGGATGTATGTTCTCTGCCACAGTCTTCATGCCTCCCTACTGTGTACCCTCTTCCCCTGAAGCTTCCTTGCTTGAGAAGGCTTTTGGGCTTGACACCCTAGTCCAGATTCACGAGTCCAACAGCAATACTTGGCTCTGAGAAGTATTTGATTCAGACAAGGAAGACGGCTCTGTGGACAGAGAAGTAACAACCCTGCCTCACATTTAGAGTCTATCTAGACTGTGCGGATCTTGGCAATACTTATTCACCAGGTCCCGCTTGGCTTCCTTGGCTCCCCTGGGTGCTCCTTTGTCTCCTGTTGCTCCTACATCTCTCAGCATGAGATGTTCTTGCCAAGAGGTGAAACATTGAAATAACTCAGGCTGGCCGAATTACTAGGAAACTGAACCCAAGGGGCAGCGCTCACGAAACAAGGGGCAGAAGAAGACAGAGAAGGGCACAGTCTCTTGGACAGTCATCCTCTACCAGCTGCTTGGCTCCCCCAGGCACGATGAGGAGGTGTCGGGAGAGATAAAAATTAAGCTGCTTATGGAGAATTAGACGCTGCGGATGGCCTTCTGAACTTCAGCACCGGCAAGATCGAGCTGCCTGCCTCTGCTCTTTCTCTTTGGGGGTCAAAAGACTGGCAGCTACTCAACCCAGTCTGGGGCTGCCATAAAAGGAGCTCTGAGTTATCTGGTCATGGGCAAGAGATGAGGGCATTTGAAAAGCACCGGAGGAGGAGGAGGAGGAGGAGGAGGAGGAGGAGGAGGAGGAGGAGGAGGAAGAGGAAGAGGAAGAAGAAGAAGAAGAAGAAGAAGAAGAAGAAGAAGAAGAAGAAGAAGAAGAAGAAGAAGAAGAAGAAGAAGAAGAAGAAAGACTATAGACTCAGCAACCCTTACCTAAAACACCTAGGACCAGAAGTATTTGGACTTTCAGACTGTGGAATATTTGTGGATGAATAATGAGAGAGTTGAGGGAGGGGACCCAAATCGGTCTTTATTTATGTTTCATACACACCTTATATATAAGGCCTGCAGAACCTTTTCTATAATGGTTTTGCATGCTTTTTGTTTTGTTTTCGACTGTGTGATCTGTCATGTGAGGTTAAGTGTGGACTTTTCTGCCTGTGGTGTCATACAGGTGATCAGAAAGGTTCAGATTTCGGAGTGTTGAGGCTTTTTGAATTAGGAATGCTCAAACTGTACCTGCAATGGACTTTAGCCATTAGAGGCTGGACATGGGCTAGTTTTAAACCTCTTTCTTTGGAGTAAAGACCTCTACAATATTTGATCCGAGTTGGTTCATCCTCCTTTGAGGATCAGTAATGCAAATAGTTTTAGAAATGATGGCAAGAAGGCTGCGTCGTCTGTGGTGGCCACACCCATGGGCCAAATATTTCCCACACAACAGCGTTGCGATCACCTTCATCTTTCTGACAAGGAAACTGAGGGTCAGAATGACGACAGGCTTGGTCAAGTTCCGCACCAGTGAGTAAAACCTCAGCCTGTGAGACTGCGCAGCTCGCCTCCCGTCCTCTGCCTGAAATCTACAAGCATTTTCTCTTATCTGTACTGCTTATCTCTGGTGTATGCCTAGCTTTGCTAGTCTTGAGGTGTATGGGGTACACTTTAGGTAGACAGAGGCCTGGCTGGGTCTAGGAGACCCTGTTTGTTTCTTGGGAGTAGGGAGGCCTCTCAGCTTGGCATATTCACCCTCGTGTAACTGATAGAAGATGGCAGTTTCTGTATCTTATAGTTTTGTGAGGCTGGGGTTCCATGCTCAGGGATAGCTAAGTGGCCGGTGAGGGAGATGTGTACGTGGCTCTTTATTCTCCTACCTAGGAAGCTTTCCTGCATTCTGGGATGACCAAGAGACAACAGCATCCTCTACACCTGGGATGTTCACTTACCTCATTCCAGAGGCCTCTTTCCCAGCTGCAAACACTGACACCCCTCCCCCCCAACTGTGCACAAGTGTCCTCAGAGCAGAACTAACTCTGGGGCTTCCGGGCCAACCTACTCAAGGAACCTCAGGAACCATGTGCATATTGAGGGGCTGACGAGGCGATGCGAATAGGTACCTGACATCTCAGTTCACACTAAGCCCTCATACTGACACCTCACAACCATCTAATCCTCCACAGCCCTCCATCGTAACTGCTGTCTCCACTTTCCAGATGACACTATGAGGTCTCAAAGGCATAAAACAACGGAGTAGCGTTCCCTGACCTGCGGACGGTCCGTCAGTCTGACCACTCTGCTACCCACCCCCTCACTAAGACGAAGCAGGAGTCACCAAAGGCTAGCAGGAGGCAGAGGCAGACTTCCCCATCAAACTTAGTGATGATTTCACAATAACGTAAAACAAGAAGAGCTATGTTCCCATTGGAGGGCCGAGAGGAGAGCGGCGCACCAGATTTGCACGTTAGCCCTGAGACTTGCTTCCACCCCCTGCTCGTTGGAGCACTTTGGGCTTGCACATATGTTTTATATCAAGAGGCATTAGTTCTCCCCCCCCCCCCCCATTGACTACCCAACAGAAAGACGCTGCTGGGAGAGAATCCTCTCCAGAAACAGTCGCCTCTGGGAGAAGCAGGGTCGGAGACACAAAGCCAGAGCTTAGTGGGGAAGGAAATACCCCAAGTCAGGTATGGAAGCAGTTCTTATAACTCATGCCCTGCTAGGGGACTGGCCTGGCCTATCAGAAAAGACTAAGACAATCTCACTGCTAGTAGCGGCTTGCAGCCTCATTTGTTCAGGATTCAAGTGGTAGTGGGGGGTGGGGCGTGGGGGAGAAGATGGGCCCCTTGAGATCTGTGGAGAAGAGTGCGGTCGCTCTCCAAAGGCGGCTGAAGCCCCACCGATAGCCACTACCCTTGCTTATCTCCTATTCTCACGGGCCTTTACTGCAGGGTTTGGAAAACACTAACATCTGGAGTTGGGTTTCGTGATAAATTGCATTAAAATCACCCTGGCAACTCCAGCCAGCCACATGTTGGTTCAGCGGCCCAGAGCGATCAGTCTGGGTTGTATTTATCTTCTCGACACCTGCCCCCAGGTCTGTGGAAAGAGGTGGTCACCTTACTCCTCCTTTTTATGGGGTGTTTGCCACAGATGCCAAGACCAGATTCCAGACTCCATAGAGTGCAATGTCTTCCCAGAAAACCAGTGTCAAGAGAGAGTGCAGCGGGCTTTCCAAGAGAAGGGCTGAAGCTCTTTCAGGAACCCCCGCCCCCTGGGAGACAGGAATGAGCCCAGCCAGAACAGCAGTATCACGGACTTCCTTTTCCTGAACCTGTGCATCAGTTTCTGTTTCACAAACACGTGCACACTGCGGATTCATGGGAGGAGAAAGATGGTACCAACAGCCCCTGGCATGACCTTTTCTTTGGCTCCTTCAGGGGAGAATACTTTTTAAAGAAAGCATTATAAAGGCTCTCTGCTATTAAAATGTTCTATGTGTCTCGAGAGAGGTATTTGCTATTACACATGGGCATCAAGTATTAGTACGGATACCAATTAAGGGAGCTATTACGGACCCCTGACTAAGCTGGGGGATCTCCAGGCATCTTTCTCTCATTAATATGCCTGTCTGCTCTTCGATGTCATTAGAATTAACCCTCTGTCGCCCTGCGTTTCTTTATCCACTAAGTGTAGCAGGACTAATCTCTTTTCACGTCCCTCTCTCCTATGAAATATGGGGAGCTAATTTTGACCTTCAGCAACTTGCTGACGCCAGATTGAGGAAGACCTGAATGATTTCTAGTGCCACGGGACAGAGGCACTCCGGCCATGACCAGACTCCTCCTGGTGCTCGTGAATGGGCATGGGAGGAACTCTCCAACTCGCAAGGTGGCAGAGGTGACTCTTTCCTTCTCTCCCGTTAATGGCTACGCTGTTGTCACAGGCCTTGGGTTGTCATGGTGATTCCAGATGGAACTGAAACAAAAGCATGCAGCATACAGCATCGCCATCCGGTGGCCTGTCTGAGAAACACGCCAGCCAATCTGTCCACTCCAGTGACAGAGGAAGGACTGAGAACAGGTAAGGTTTTCCTAAGAGAAATCAGAGGAGAGCTGCGACCCAGCGCCTAGAGGGGGGGGGCTATGACCCAGCTGCTGGGCAATCAAGTGACCCTGCCTAGCTCTACTTGGTCTGCCCCCTGTCACATAGGTATTGGGGTGATCACCTCCCTATGATAGCCACCTGGTGACTAATTAGGCCTTTAAGAAGAGAGAACCGTTTACACGGAACACTCCAGAACTCAAGGCTTTCCTGAGGAAACGCCAGATTCACAAGAAAGGGAGGAATTCTCTCCTTAAAAAATGCACCGCTGAGTTGAGCTGTCTTTGCTGCAGGAGAAGACCCCTTTCTTCCCACCCAGCATCATTTCTGTGTCTCTGGAAATGTGAGCTCCTAGAGTCCTGGTCTTATAACTTATATATGAGCAATCAAGGCCAAGTTAACTAACCCTCAGTTCCCCATCTGTAAGATGGGCCTCGATCAAAATACTTCCTCATAGCATTGTTGAGAAGATTAAACAAGACTATGCATCCGCCGTTGCTTAGCACCGGTCCCAGGCATCATAACTACTCAATCACTGTTAGGTGCTCTGGGCAGTAGCAGCGGAAGCAGCAGCAGCAGGCAGTGCACGTGAAGCTGCTTGTGAGGGGATGTTATCTACGTGGAGTGAAGCTGGGTTCACTGCTCTCTAATTGGCAAACTTCAAGAGCCTCAAATGGTTCTGTCTGCCTTCCAAGAAAACGGAACAACAGGTGCCATAACTTAGGCTGAAGGCATTCTGGTTTGGTTTAAAACCTCCTGGAGCAGGTTGAAAAGACTCCATCTCTGATGTCACTGTGCACATACATCCCCCTTGCAACTCCAGTGACTTCCCGAGGCATGCCACATAATCAATGAGTGTTAAGTGAAAGCTCTTCTTTCCCCAGGGAAGGCCGGGACAGCACAGCTTGCAGCCGCCCATCAGAGAAGGAAATGACAGCCCTCGTGACACACTGACTGCTTTCTCTGCCTTGCAGATGATGGGCCTCTAAGCTACAAAGTGCAGCCTCTTAGGGCATGCCTACCTGCTGGCTGCCCACACAGGACCAGATGCCCATCATCTCAGATGTCCTAAGCGCTCAGGGGGATGGAGGGAAAGCACTTAGGATTACATGCAGGTGACACTTCCTGCTCTAACCTTGGCTTCTCAGGTGCCTCCCTGGGTTCACCCAAACTTCCGGCAGGCAGGCTGAACAAGGAAGCTGAGAGACTATCTCCCATCCTGAACACAGGGAATGGCTGCTGGGACCGGACCCGTTGAGGATTAATTACACGGAGGTCCGCCAGCTACTAGAAAACATCTGAAGGCAATGAAAACAGACTTCTGAGTTTCTTAGAAATGAGGGTTGAGGTTCAGTTTAAGAATGAGCTTTCCAACTTCCAACTGTGCAGCGAGAACTTAATCGCAGAAGCCATCAGCGAAGGGGAAGACAGGCAGATTTGTCAGAAAAACCATGGTGGGACTGCGGCACCAGCCGGCACATCTATACGCATGTGTTATGGTTTGGGACTCTCTAATGTATGTATGTGTGCGTGCACGTGTGTGCTCATGGGGGTGTGCATGCATGTATGTATGTGTGCGCTTGCGTGGGTGTGTATGTGTGTGCATGACAGCTGTGTTCATGTGGGTGTGCATGCATGTATGCATGTGTGCGCTTGCGTGGGTGTGTATGTGTGTGCATGAGAGCTGTGCTCATGTGGGTGTGCATGCATGTATGTTTGTGTGCGCTCGCGTGGGTGTGTATGTGTGTGCATGAGAGTGTGGGTGGATAGCCCTGAGGCTCATTTGATCTGAGATCTTGGATGTTAAACTAAGGATGTAACCCTCGGGAAGATTCAGAGAACAACATATCAAGTTCAGGGTCAACTCCAGGACAGCTAAAGCTTGCCTGGAGAAGTCTCCCAGAATGCCTAGGATAGTGTTATTAGTGTTGATCACCTGTCCAAAGGAACATGGTAAGCAGAATGCCAAGGTAGCCTGGCTGGGTATATCCTGAACTGGGCACAGTTGGAAGGATGGCAGCTAAGTCCAGAGCAAGCAGGAAGGGAAGGGGGCACAGAATAACCAAGCACAAACATTCACTTGGTCCTTGTTAGTGTCACAGTAAGTGCCAGAAAGAAAATATCCAGGTCCTCTAGGCACGGAAGGGACATTTCCACTTTGAGATGAACCAATCACTCAAGAGAGAGGGAGGAGGGGGTGGGGGAGACAAAACTCCCAGTGACCGCCTCGGAGTCAAAGCAGATGCAATTACCCAGCCATCCAGGGTATTCTAATCAGAGCCTTCTTATCAGACTATCTGCAGCCAAATGAGGAGAAATCCAATCTACAGCCCGCTGAACCCTAAATTCGATCTAATGGGGACCTGCTTTCCAACTGCTCAACAGCAGGCCAGAACCAGAGATGACGCACTCCGTCTCTGCCTGCAGGTTCTTTCTGGAAAGCAAGCCAGCCTGACTTGTGTCAACTCCTGGTCTCCACAGAGGGAGAAGCATTGTCTTTACCCCCTAGCTAGTCAATTCCATCTGCTCAAAGTGGTGCTGTTCAGCTGGCCTGTCTTTCAAACCTGGGAGGGGGGGGGGCGGGCTTGCAACCTCCTGACTGCTGTCAGCTTGTAGCAGGGACACATTCCCTTTGTTTAAAAATATGCTGGTCTAGAGTTTTCGATACACACCGTTCACAGTGCTCGGCACTTTGATGTCCAGTCCGTCTCTCCTTAGTGGAGATAGACATGACCTGTTCCTTTCAGCGTCTATCATCAAAGGCCATTCACACCAGCCTGGCCCGCCAAAGCACGCCCCTCCCATACCCCCACCTCCAGGCAGTTGCTATTGTTATTCTGTGGATTAATGGCTCCAGTTAACCAGTGGTAACTTAGTTTCTCTGCTAGGAGCAAAGAACGCCATCTGTTAAACACCCAGATCCTTGCTAGCCCCGGCATGCCATTCTACAAAACAGCCTCAAAGACCAGGGAAGGGCTGGGGAATTTTGAACACAGATCTGCTCGCCTCCAGCCAGGCAGAATGAGAGAGAAGTGGAGGAAGAAGCAGGAAGATGCGGGGGACAGAGAGCTTTTTCACGCTGCTTTTCAGCGGATGGTTGCGATGCTGGATCCACAGCCCAGAATCTTGATGGCCATTTCATTCCAACACTATTCGCTTGGTATATAGCCTAGGGGCAATCTGCCCAGGGACTTGGGAGCTTAGGGTGCGTGAAGGTATGAGATGGGAGGGTCAGAGGAAGTCTTCACTTCTTTCTAGAAGTGTCCTTGCAAGCCAAAACTACCTGTGTCCACCTTACCACTTAGAGTCTTTGGTTCTGCGCCTTCTCCTCTTTCAGAGATCTGGCTGGTCCACCTGGCCCGTAAACTTAGATTTTGGCACCTTCTAACTGTACAAGGGAGGCAGGGAGTCTGGAGCCTCTTCTTCCCTGGGAACTGAAGGTGACCCATCTTTCTCCTTTCCTCCCTCATGGACCAAACGTGGCCCAGCCTGGCCTTACACTCATGACCCTTTTGTGTCAGTTTCTGAAAGCCCTGAAATTAAAGGTACACAATACCTTGCCTGACTTAGAGGGGATTTTTTGTTTGTTTGTTTGTCTGAAGACAGGCAATTAAAAAAATTACACACAAATCTGTTTGTACTCAGATGAAGGCCTGTGAAATCCTGTCATGCGCTATCGAGGGAGCTGAAGCCTTTAGAAACATGTGACCACGAGAGTACTCAATTTCTATGCTTACTTTGCTGTGCGACACAGGGCAAGTCATTTACCTCTCTGAGACTAGGCATTCTCCAATGCTCATAGGGTACTCAAGGTCAATTCTTAATACCAACAGGAATTATGACAGTCATATACTCCTTTGCGCGCGCACACACAAACACACACACACACACACATATGCACGCATGCACACACATACAGGCTCACATGCACGCGTAGTGCCACTGTAGCCACCACCTAATCATAATCTGGGGATGATTCTTGCTCATCATCAAGTCTTCTAAAACAAGCTGAATTCCTTTCTTTATTTCTCCACATCGGAGTTCAATTATCTTCTTCAAACATTTAAGCCCAAATGACCAGAATAAAATAAACAAATAAATAAACCCAAAGCTTAAAACCCGAGGCAACAATCTTCCTTTACATGAAATAAACACTTGCCCCCAGCCTCCCTGACCAGACAGTCACACTGCTGGCTTCTCCTCACCCACACCCCTCGCAAGGTCACATGCCTATGGGCCGGGCAGCTGTTTTAGCTTTCGTCTTGGCGTTTGCCTTGGGAAGGTTGTAGTTCCCTAGATTCTTCCTACACCTCTGTAAGACATTTCCTCTCGCAGAATTTGATTCCTTTCTCACTTTCAAGTCCTGAATCCATTCCTGACACACACTAGGGCCAGGGTTCTGGATTGTATCATCTAGGCTTACGTACACTAGCCTTGGCGTTCTTTGTCAACTCTTTGCCTCTTGGGCCACACAAACAAACCTTGGGGAGGGGAGACAGGGTGCACAGAGGCTTTGGTGCCAGTATGATAGGCATCGAGTGAGTCAAAAGAACGCTTCTGAGCATGGCTTAAACATTTTTGTCTGCAAAAAAAAAAAAAAAGAAAAAAAAAAACGGCCACAAAGATGTAAAAAGTAGCCAGTTTCTACTCACAGCAGCTGCAGGGACACCAGCCCATCAAACAGTCCCTTGGGAATCTCTGTAATCTTGTTCCCATAGAGCACCCTGGAAGAAAGCAAATGACAGCAATCAGCAGGATGTAAGGGAGGTCATCACCTCTGCCAGTTCTGGGTGCCAGATCTCCGGTCACCTGGCGCCCTGGGCCGCCACATCCATCCCATCTCTTATCAGGGAGCCAGAGGCAGGCAGGCAGTTCATCCTATGTGGGTGGAGGTGCTGTCCTGGAGGTGAGCTAAGGCAGGCGCCATCCTGCTGCACTCCAGCCCAGTCTGGCACATCACCCCGACAAGGAAGAAGCGGGCCCTTTGTGGTACCTCCTGAGCGGCTAACGTGACTCACGCCCCACAGTAAATAAGCAGTGTGGGAGGCAATCCTGTGTCTTCAATGGGTATTGATCAGGCCGAGCTAGCCTATAGAATGTTTCCTTTTAATATCCCACTGCATCCTAGGAATTCCTGAGCTGAGTTCTTTAATCACCCATCTAGACAGCGGGGGCTACAGGGATGCGGGGGCAACTCCAGATGGTGCAAGCATTGCTGAGTTGTGTGCCCTGGCTCAATGGGGAGGCTGAGGAGTTTCGCTGTCTCAAATGATGGCAGCTTCCACTCTCTATATCCGCCTGTCTCATTCTCTCAGATCTAAGAAGAAAGGAACTCAGATTTTTTTTTTCATTTCATCTTTGAGGTCCACAGTGCTCCCCCCCTGCTATTTCGAGGCCCCATGTCTGCTGAGTTAAGAAGCCTGGGAAAGGAATATGGGTTCACCTTTCAAACCCAGCCCCGAGCAGGTCTGGAAACCTAGAACTGAGACTCCCAGGACCTCTTTCTGCTTCATCTCCTGACAGACTTTGCTGTCCATGGGGTCGAGCCTCCTCTTCGATCAGGAAACAGAGCTAAAGAGGGCTTGGTTTGCATCTGTTAAAACCCCTTCTCGGGTCTGAGGACACGGGTTATGCAATTATTTAATTCCCCCTCAAATCAAGACTCTGGGCTGACGGTCATTTGAGGAGGCAAATATTAGGAGGAAGAAATGGCGAAAGAGTGTGAAGTTGGCCCCCTCTCCCCCACTGCCGCCCGTTTCCCGAAGCCACTGGGAGTGAAGAGTGAGTTCTCCATCAGCCTGCGGGTGTGTTTCATTAATGCTTCAACAAATTAATGACTAAACAGAAGTCAGCATGACGGCGCGGGCTCACATTTGTAATTCATATTAATGTCCCACGGCTCACTGTGGCAAATGTAGTAATGCCACTGCCTGTTCGTCTCGGTGGACGCCAGGGCTTCTAGAGAGGCACAAGCTGCTGGCGGTGGAGGCGGGTGTAGGGATGCTGGGGAAGGGGTCCGCAGGCAGCCCTTCACGCCTTGGTATGGAGCATCCTCAAACCTAGTGGGTCACCTGCCTATGCGTCAGCCTTGAGGATGCTGGTCTGCGGATCTGTGTGGCTTCCCGCCTGAGGGATCACCTTCACTAGCCTTTCATGCTTGAGCCCAAGCATCTCTCCCTCTGCAGAAGTCTCCTAAATGGTTGAGCTAAGATTTTCTACCCTCTATTATCTTATTTTGCTTCTCTCCAGCATTTACCCTTATGTTAACTCACACTATTTACACATTTATTTAGGCTTAGTTTATTATTATCATTTTTAGTATTTTGTATGTCTGGGTGGTTTGCCTGTTTGTAGGTCGGTTCACCTTGGATGTGACTGGCTGGAAGAGGCCAGAAGAGGATGTCAGATCCCCCGAGACTGGAGTTTCAGTTGGTTGTGAGCTGCCATGTAGGTGCGGGGAATTGAACCCAGGTCCTCTAGAAGAGCAGCCAGTGCTCCTAACTGCTGAGCCATCTATCTCTCCAGCCCCTTTAGGCTTAGTTTTTATGTTCTTCCTTTAACTTTCCTGAATGTGATGATGTTATAGGGCACGCTCATGGCTGGAGCTCTAGAGTGGAAAAAGAGCAAGATCTAGTATAATAAACACCCACGGAATGAATGTATGAATGGATGAACAGGTCTGGGGTAAACGTTCTCCATTCCGTTACCCTACATGGTCAGCTTCATGAGCCCTGGGGCGTCTCTGTTCGGTTGCTGGTCAAATTCTTAGTGCCTCTCAAACCACTCATCACACAGCAAGCATCTGCTAAGTGGAGGAACAAATAAACAAAAGCCAAGAGGCCCTTCACTGAATGCTCGGCACGCACCTCCGAGTTCACTACAGGTGTGCCAATTTCCTGTCTGGCAACCAGATTTTGAATTTCTTCTGCAAGACAGGAATCGTCCCACTATCTTGAGACTGTCCCCAAATATCAGCTAAGGGAGACCAGACAAGGGGAAGGGGAAGGTTAAGATGGGATCCTGGTGGCAGGGGCCTCTCTGTCTCTTCCTCTCTGTGACACTCATCACAATAAGCGGACACTAATCTCACACACGGCCCCGTCTTTGATATCCCAGCCAGATGTTCTGTTCGATAAATGAAACTAATTTACTCGGCAGGCAGCAGACACCAGCTGAATCAGGGACTTCCTGTCCTCGGTCCCTGCCCAGTGGGATGGGAGGACATGTGCATCTTGTTACCTGCATGCTCATAAACTAGGCAAACGCATTGTGAAGGGGCAGAACACAGATCGCACGCCTGTGAACACCCTTTTGATTGTTTGGGGTGTCGAAGGGAACAAGGCACTAGATGATATAAATGTACGAACTTATGAAACCATCACTATGTACGCAGTATGTTGAATGGGCTGCACAGTACGGTGATCAGGAGTGGAATCCTAGACCAAACATGCTGGGCTCAACCCTACCTCTCAGACCCATTAGTGTGTTTTTACAAAAGTGTTTTCCACTTATTTAACATGCTCTGTCTCTTCCTCCTTCATCCCTTCTCCCTCTCTGTGATGTATGCCACTATGTGTGTAGATAGACATGGCGTGTTGCTCACTTGTGTGTATGTGTGGAGGCCAGAAGTGATGTTGGGTGTTTTCCTCCATTGCTTTCCACTCGGTGAGCTGAGGGACTGAGCAGTGAGCTCCCGAGATCCACTCTCCTCTGCCCCCACCCGCAGGGCTGGGTTACAGCTATATACCACTGTGCCCTGCTTGTATGGGTGTCCTAAAACTTCAGCAGCAGGTAATGCACGCACTGTCATCTCCCCAGCCCCGAACCTTTTCTTTTATCACTAGGTACGAGGTTCAGTCTTAGGTAGCAGGGTTACAGATGGGCACAGAAACAGTTAAGGAACTGAGCTACATGGTAGAAGACTCCACTCCACCGTTTATGTTTTTGGGAGGATTGAGCCCGTAAGACTCTGCGGAGAGGACCTGGTCACAATCAGTGCTTGATACATGCTGTCAATTATTGTTATTGGTATAATATATCAATCACACAGTGTGTTAGACAAGGAAGGATCACTCTCTCCACTCCGTCTGAGGAAACATGCAGAGAAGGCTGAAGGACTGCCTATGCCCCGAGTGAGCTGCTGAGGGAATAAGGGCCAACCCCACACCTTCTGAGCCTGGGAGTCCAGTGGCCCTAGGTGGGTGGGGCTTTGAATCTCACCACTGGGCCAAATAAGGGCTTTAAAAAGCCACAGATGGAAGGGTGATGGGATGGGATGGATCTTTTCTGAACACTAACTACAAGGTTGGAAGAGCCTGGAAATCAGCAAAGGAAGTACTGCCCTCCTCGACAAGGCTACAGACCGTGGGAGGAAGGGTGGTGAGCCATGGCCTCATGTCAGACATCCATTACCATTCTCTCCACCCGATAGCCTGGTCTCCCCCGAGACAGCGCTGTGCAGCGTGAGGTGGGAGGGGGAGCGAGGTTGAGAGTCAAAGATGCATTCGAATTAGAAGCCAATAACTGGGAAAGCCGCTGGGCACTTAATCAATAAAAATAATGCATGTGAGTTGTAGAAATATTCCCCGAGATCAATGTCCCCCTGAAGAAATATTTGTTTCTTTTACCAGATTGCCACAAGTGTGTAAGGAACATAAAGCCGTGATAAACCACCTCCTGAAAAATGCGGACATGCCTCCCACCCCGGCCCCACTTACAGTGATGTGAGTGATTTCAGGCCCTGGAAGGCATCCGCAGCTATGTCCGATATCTGATTCTTGCTGATGTCTCTGAAAACATTAATGGGAACTGAGAACACGGCTCACAGGTGTGATAACGCTCTTCCTGAAGTATGCACCCAGCAGTTCAGCCATTCAAACCCAGTACCGATTAACTGATCAAGCGATTTATTTATTCCCGGCACAAGAGGCAATGCCTAAAGAACACATCTCCCACTGCCTCGGGGTAAAGTATACCTTCGCATGTTGTCTCGGGTGCTAAGGAATGCCCACTTAAGTCTTGTCTGGCATAAAAGGCTATGAATATGTAGGTCATTACTGTTTGGGTGTGGGGAAGCCACCTCCAGAAGCCATGCATGCTGGGCATGCTGATACCCTGTGATCCCAGCACTTTGGAGACTGAGGAGGATTGGGAGTTGGAGGCCAGCCATAGCGACACCCAATCTCAATAAAACAAAACCAAACCAAAATCCAACCAATCAACCAACAAAAACAAACAACAAATCCCCCCAAACAAAAAAACCTGAACCTCAAACAAAAACCAACTTCAAGCGAGCCTTGGTCTCAGGTGCCATTATCAAGTATTTAACAGTGAAGACAAGGCAACACGGGCCCCACCCAACCAAAGGTCAGGCCAGGCTCCTTTACACATTGTTCTCTTGTCTGGTACCCCAGTAGTAATTACTATCTTGAACCATCTGTGGTATTTCACTTCCTCAGTCACTTCTCATCTCTGAAGGAGTCTCTGAGCATGGGTGATACACTCTCTTAGCTGTGGGAGATGAGCAAATCACAAGCCTCTCAAAGCAGGCCTTTGAGACAGGCGTGTGTCACTGGCTGGGAATGTTCCTCATTTGGGAAAGAGTCCGTCTGACACATCCAAGCTTTAAGAGACTAGAAGGATCTTCCAAACACAGTATACATGGTGGCTAGCCTGGCCTTGAAGGTGCAGGGCCAGGGAGCCCTCTGCTGTATACTTTTAGAGTTCCAGCGACAACTGGGCCACAGGTTCTTGCTAATGGCCCCTGTGGAGGGGGATTTCTTTTCCTCAGAATTATTAGCTCAGGGTTGGCCTTTGGGTTCCTGTCACTGGCTGGGGAGATGCACCAATTTCCCGCGACAAGAAAATTGTCCTGTTCAACTAAATAAATCAATGGGTCCCTGCTTTTGTGCAGAAGAGGGAGGGCTGAGGTCTTCGCAGGCCAACAGGAGGAGACAAGTAGATATTGAGAAGAAAGCACATCTGAGAAGACTCGCAAATGACAGTCTCCGGTAGGGCCAGTCACCCAGTCGCCCAGCCGCCCAGCCGCCCAGCCTCTTAACCGCACACAAAAGGAGTACCTTTCTCCTGTCTCCCCCTTTCATCTCACAGCCTAGGAAAAGGCCATGCAACAACTCTTACCTAGACCTCTGCTCCCTTACGTCCTACTTCCAAAGCCTGTAAGTTGCAAGATATCTCCCAGGTTAAGGCCCCTCTGGCACAGCTGTCTGGCTTATCCCTTTAGCTGGCGAGATCGCCTCAAACAAATCCAGATTGTGTTCGCAAACTGTCAGCTTACGCTGGGCTTTTCTCCGGCGCCCCATTTTTGTATAAGGGTCTTAACAAGCCTGGATTAACCCTGGATTATCCTAATCTTGCTCACCCTCAGGTGAGCAATTTAGAGCGGCACACAGGGTCTGCCCACATCAGAGAGGAGGCCCATTTTGATGTTCTCCCCCTCATGGGATGTCCATGCAGAGGGTCCAGACCCCTAGCATGCAGGAAGTTACCCGGCCACTGAGGAAGATCCCTGACTCAGCTATGTGGGGACAGACTGGGGTTTTAGTTCACAATGAGAACTTCAGGGATCAACTATCCTTGGGCTAGAACACGAGGTGAGGTCATCTTCTAGTTTGGAAGTGAAGGATGATGGGAAATGGAAAAGTGATGGTTTGGTGGGAAGAGACACTGGTAGTCACTTAGCCCCCTTTTCCCCTAATTTTTTTTTATTGTATACATTTATATATTTGCAGTGTGATGTTTCAGAATATGTGCTCACTGTGGATTAGCTAAATCAATCTGTTTTGCGCATCCCAACCCTAGGAAGTTACCCTATTAGTACTTGTAAGGACACTTACAACCTACCCTTGGAAATTTTCAAGTAGACAATACGCTGCTATTAACCATAGTCAGCATGGTATAGGAGATCCCTAGGTCATACTACATGTTTGAGAATCTTGTCAGGCTGCGACCTCCTCAGTACCCTGCAGCCATAAACTGAATGGAGAGACTGGCTTTTCCAGGCTGGAACAGCAAATTCAGTCCGTAGAAGGGATAAGCGGAGAATAAAAGACTAAGATACTAGGAAATCTTACAACCCGTGGAAGGTTTTTGTTCTACCCCATGCATTCAAATGAAAAGAACTTGTTTTGTTTTTGAGACATGGTCTGGCTATGTTGTTCAGGTTGGCCTCCAACTCACCACCCTCATGCCTCAACCTCCTGAGTTGGGATGGCACCTGTACCACCACATCTGGCTTCAGAGAACCCTCCTAGCACCATTCTGGCAGAAGGGCACAGGCTTGCCTTCAGTGTTAGGGCTGATCACACATCAACTTTATAAAACCAGAAAAATGATCTCCAGCACCCCATCTCTTTACTCATATGGGTTTTTACCTACCAGTATTTATTTTAATATTGGGGTGATCATTAGAAATAGGTAGGCGTGGCATCAATGATTCATGATTAATTCTATTTTTTAAAGAGTAACCAGGATGTGTTCAGTCACAGCTGAGGGGAGATTTCTTCCTGTTAAATATTATGTATAAACTATTCATGGTCAAGGAAATCATGGCTAGGGTCTCAAATCCAGTCGCATCTGAGACTTATCTGAGCCTACACCATTAAACAACAGTCTATATTTCTGAAATTCTATCAGTCAAAAAAGTTTAAGCGGACTCTTTTTCCTCCTTTCACCCCTTTATGGGGCATCATAATAAATACCAGTGGCATCAGAGGTGATCAAAAATTAAATTCACTCGCCAGGTCATGACTGATAAGGTCTTATGAATTTTGAATGTGCCAATCGTGGCAACTCCAATGGGCTGGAGAAAGGACAGTAAAACCAAGCTCTAAATTACCTGGACTCCACAAAAAAATTAGAACAGTAACTTAAATCATGCAGGAGCTATGGGTTGGGGGCAGTCACTGGACTTGTCATTTTTCACCCAAATTACTATCTGGGTGCATAATCAAGCTAGGCTTTAAAAATGAATTTGGGGGACGCATGGAGAAGTGAGCTGGAGAAGCAGGGATACCGGGAGATTAATGACTCAAGGTTTTAAATATTAAGGCCTATATTGATACAGCTCTTCCAGAAAGGATGCTGCCAAAGCGAGGGAGAAGCCTGGGCTTGGAGCTGGCTCATTATGTTGGCTTCCACTTTTGGAATTGCACTAGAAGATCTTGTTTGCTTTTGTTAGCTCTGGCTTTCCAGGGAGATGGGAAGTTGGCTTCCTGAGATTGGAGGGTAAGCCTACTAATGCCACTGTTTCGTGGGCATATTTATTTTTAACATGAAAGGAATCAGTAGGCCTTGTTGACACAGCCCCCCTGCCTCCGCCACCTTCATGAGAAATCAGTGGACAGGCCTCGCATGCAAGGGGACCCAGGATGGAGTCCGTGCATAGTTTTCTTTCTGCAGCGAATGAAAACAGCATGCTCAACACCAGGCTTGGCTAACAGATTCTCAACGTGGAAGAGGGAAGTGGGGGTACCCCTTTCGAATCTTTTAAGGAAAAACTTATTTATTTGTATTTTATGCCTGCATATGTGTCTGCGTGAGGGTGTTCAATTCCCTGGAACGGGAGTTACAGACAGTTGTGAGCTGCCATGTGAGTGACGGGAATCGAACCCGGGTCCTCTGGAAGAGCGGCCCGTGTTCTTAACCGCTGAGCCATATCTCCAGCCCTTTCCTGTAGAATCTTAATCTCTGTGATGGGTCATTTCTGAATCCCATTTTTGTCTCTTCAAATGCTTCCGGGCTGTGTAACTCACAGTTAAAGTTTAAGGTCACCAAGTGACTGATACTGTCCCCCCCCATGGCGGGGATGATACAGGAATGCAGTCTCAGGCTGCTGCCGTGTGATGATGTGGTATCAGTAACTATGGTTCTAGGGATGCTGGATTTGACCATGGTCAATTCATATGACTACAATCTTAAACCACAGGCCCAAATGTTGGGCAGAACCTCCAGGGTTAACACATGTCACTCAGAAGAGAACGCCTTTACTGTGGTCTCAAGTGCTCATGTGACCTAGCCTCTACCTGTACCTCTCAACGATCCCCACCCCCACCCCTCCCTTGCTTACTCCTCTTCCCTGGATATGAACTAGCATGCACGACTCCCATGCCTTCCATTTGCCCTGACTGTTGCCTAGGAGAGCCTACTGAACCTTGATACTTATTGCCTCATTTTTCTGTGCTCTCCCAACTGAAGTGGAGCCTCCATGAGCGTAGTTTTCTTGTTATTGATGGCTCCAGCCAGACTCTGTAGCAGACACTCATGTAAGTATTAAGTATATGAGTGTATGCATGTTCGTAGGAATGTGAATGATGGCAGTATAGGCAGATATGAAGCCACTGGCATATTGCTGTTGGTATCACTAAAGCCAGGGGAATTTAACGTGGCCAACATGGGTCTGGGGGTGGGGCGGCTCACCTGCTTCTCTCACAAGGATCATTTCACTCCTCTCCTGTCAGAGAGGCTCTTAGCTCTACATACGGAAGCTCGCGAACCTTACCATGTATACGTGACCCCTCCTCGCAATCTCAGAACAGCCTAGATGGGATGCCTACCACACCCTGGAAAGCCCTCCCATCCACCCTCCCACAGAAACATGCCGACAAAGGGAGACTCACATCCGCTTCAGTTTCTTGTACTGGGTGAAGGCTCCTGCAGGAATGGACTTGATGGAGTTCTGTTCTAGGCGTCTGGAGAACAGAGCAGAAAACAGACAATTAAGCAACCACTTACCACCAAGGGACCGCTGAGGGGTGACTACATCCTATGGCCTTGAGGACAGGATGGTGTCTCTCAGTACAATGCACAAGGGGACAAGCCATGGGTCCCGGTTGTGGGAGACAGGACAGACGCTGCAATGGTCACAGCATTCAGCTGTTGGTCCATAGAGCTCCATCCAAGGGCCCAAGAGATGTCGGGAAAAAGTTGAAAGAGGGGTCCAGGAGCTTCGAAGCTTGCTTGTTAGCAGTTGCCTTTGGAGGCAGCCGTGTTCTTCAGAGAATGTTGCAGGAACCAAGCAAAGTGTTGAAAAAGCCGACGTCACAGAGAGAAGGAAGAAAGAGAGAGGCCATGGAACCATGTCGCTATTTAGTTGACATCTCAACCAGAGCTAATGGGCAGAACTGTCAGCAGCTGACTTCATTTCGGCAGTTTTAATACTGTGGTGGAAAGAGTCTGAAAATCTTCAGGCTTTCAGCACGACACTTCTCAGACTGGCTCCCTGAGAGCCTGCAAGCCTCAGGACCCAGGCTGGACCCGGGAGTTGCTGCTGGACTATGTACCATATACGTCATATGAATTCTCTCAAATGCTTTTACGTGTAGGACTCTGGGAGGAACAGGAGATGTTGCAGGCCTGCAGCCCAGAACTTACTGGGAAGAGAAGGGGCCGTGGGGGAGTAAGTGAGCCTTTCCAGTCTTATTATTTCATCTCTCAAATGCCTACCCACCACTAAGAACCGGTGTAGTGGGAAACAGGCATGAGCGGCAGGTGGGACACTCTATTACAGATGATAAATGACACCCGAGCCCAGGCTGAGGACTCAGGACCTCATCCCCATCCATCTCCCTTCTCCCTAAGGTGCCGATCTTTTCATCAGCTCCTCATTTGGCACGGCTGCTCCCCAAACCCTCAGCTGGGAAGACACAAACACACATACACACACACACACACACACACACACACACACACACACAGAGAGAGAGAGAGAGAGAGAGAGAGAGAGAGACAGAGAGAGAGCGAGAGAGAGAGAAGAGAGAGAATGTGAATATGTTTGGAAGGGGATGTATGGGGTGCCAAAGGGAGAGAGGGGAGGGGCCAGCTCCCTCAGAGGCTACGTCTAGTGGCTGCACACTTCTGGCAAGGAGGACCCATTCATCTTGAAGAGTAATCCCCACTGCAGAGTAGGGGAGACAGTCGTATTAATTTGTGCCTCCACGATCTCATCTTCATTGGGGGAACGGAGTATTTGTTACTGGAACCGCTAATGGAGCAGTTTGCCAGCAATTTTCCCATTTCAAACAACATCTCAGCTGCTAATGTGGAATGGTTTGTCAGGCCTACCCATAACACAGACAAATCACTCTCTAGGCAAAAGGAAGGGGGAACGAGTGGGAGCCCAGACAGGAAGGGCGGGTGAGAGGAGAGCGAGCACCAGGACAGATCATTCTTGGCTGCTGGATGAACACAGTTTCCAAACGAGACTGCCACGCTCTGTTAGCAATGTCTTTGTGCCCTGCTGGAGGGGGTGGGGAGGGCACTTTCCTGGGACTGCAGTCAGCGGCAGGTTGGACAGGGGCCTGGTTGGCTGACTGGCTGCTGGTGAGTCACCAAAGCTTGCCAGGGGGACTCAGAGACCATGGGCTACTGGATGCAGCCACCCACGGAGGCTGTCTTGACAGACTTTCCAAGGACATCCTCATTTTCCAACTGAGTAGAGAGTTCAGCAGGGATTTCTCAGCCAAGGCAACAGCTCCGTGGATCTCTGGGGCAACGCGAGCTCTCCAGGCATCCTGTGAGTCACCTGCCACTCAGGAAAGGGATTCCATGGTTTGCTGCCTTCGGAGAGAACCACTGTCTACAAGGGTGGTGACCCTTTCATTTTGTTGCAGGGGAATTCATGGCTCTTTGCTATAGCTAGAGGCCTATGTGTGTGAAGCAACGTTGGGTACAGGTTCGGCTATCTATCTGTGCAATTTATAATCGGCCAGCCTCCACTTTGGCAAGTACTAAGGGAGGGGTGCTCCAATGAGCAGGATGTGGCACTGAACCTCAAGGACCTTGAAGAATCTGGTGACAGAGTCGAAACCAAGAAGGCCCGTCACAGAACTGAATTTCACTGCTACCATATAATCAAGGCGAACCAGCACTTCTGGAGTTGTGTTGTTGACGGCTATTCTTTCTGTGAACCCTTACACTTACGAGACAAGCTGTCCTGGCCCATTTGTAGACAAGGCAAAGGAACCCTCGAGGGATCCAAAGCTTGTCAGAAAGAACAAAGCTAGTTAGTGGTGGAATTGCTGAATCCTGTTCCTATCCATTGGTCCCACTGCTTGCCCCTATTTATGAAAATGGGTAAACAGAGGCTTCCCCCAAAGTCACGGGAAAGCCTGAGGCATTAGGACCCCACTGATAACGTGGATGTAGATTCTCAGTGGAAAGTTCTCTGTCGGAACTGAGGGAAGACAGACCAGAGATGTGAATACACACCAGCTCTGGATCTATGGGCTCCACATTTACAGAGTCAATCAACTGTATTTTTTTTAAAAGAAAATCACAAAAAGACATGTTATCCAACATGGGTAGCCTTTCTGACCATTATTTCCTAAACAACACAGTCTACTTACACAGTATTGGCACTGTTAGGTACCATAAGTAGTTGAGAGAGGACTTACAGTATACAGGAAAGTGGTCATAGTTTATATCCATCTTATATAATGGATTTGAACACCTGAGGACTAGGAGTTCCGTGGGGCTCCTGGAAGTACCCCACCCATGCATATAAAATACTCATATGGAGTTCAAGGGAGTGAGGTTTGGATAAAGGACTAAGAACTCCAAGCTTAGTCGATCAACTGCAGTAGAAACCTTGGCTTGCATCCTGCAATCCTCAGATTTTCTGACTCGGAGAATGGGCGTTCTCTGTATTTCTAGGCCTCTCACTGAGCCCTTAATGGAGTGTCAAAGGCGTGACATGCTCAGGAGGCAGTGAGACCCGTTTGGTGGTGGTGGTGGGGTAGTTGTGAATTGCCTGTGTCCCTTAAATAAAAAAGGCTAGGGAAGGATAAGAACATTAAGAGCTCACAGTGTATAGGGGTCAGTCGTTGCACACCGAGCCTTACATGGCACGTCAAACTTCTTATTTACACATCGGTGAGGTGTGTCTCTAAGTTCTTACCACCTCCCTTCTCTCCCTCCTTCCTCCTTTTCCAACACAATCTCCTTATATAGCCCAGGCAAGAGTAGGACATAGCTCTTCTTGCTATAGTCTTTCACATGCTAGGATTATAGGCATGCACCACCGCGCCGCAATTCCCTAATCCTACTTTAAACACGAGAGGACGGAGGCGCACAGAGGCAAAGACATTAGTCCAAAATTAGGAGGAGCTAGAGCAGGGGTTTCAATTCAAGTTTATCTGATTCCAAAGCCCTGACTCTCAACTACTGAGTTTTATTGAACCGTAATTCTCCCAGTCCTTGCCAGCTCATCTGCAGGGAGAATGGCCCGTCTGCCAGGGGAATGGGAGGGTGTACATGGGGGTGCACGTGGGCAAAGAGTCCAACAGAGCTAGGACCTTAAGGAGGCTGAGCATGTCACCTGTCCTGCAGCTTGCCACAAGGAAACAATGATCTCATTACCCAGTGAAAACGTTCCATTGTAAAGAACAAAAAGCCCGAGCATTAGCAAAAGCTGTCACATTTCAGGCGTCGTCTGAAGCCAACAGCTGTTTTAGGGCCCTCGTAACTGGCGCATGTGTCTTGCTTTGTCTGGCAAACATTCTTCAGGCGGCAAACAGAATTAATAGAGCTAGCATAAAAACAAACATACAAATCAAACATCCAAACATCTCCCTGCACCAGCAAAAAACAACGGGAACATCTGATGGGGGAATCTCAGCCATTTGCGTGCCGTATTGATTTGCCCTAGCTCCTCAGGTGCTCCCTTAATGATATGTCATTTGCAAACACGTGACTGAACACGATATACTTCTGGCAATGCGTAAGTCACCGGGATGGCAGAAAGCATGCAGGGTTATGTCCAGAATGGGGGGGGGTGTGCCTATAAGTTGCCCTATAAAGGAGATTCTGAGGCCATGCTGAAATGCCGGCAGGACCAGCAGCAGTGATGGTATGATGAACATCTAACATTTATCAAGAGATGTGAATGTCAGACAGGGTGCCCTTCATACACTGGCTCACCTATTCCTTTCTACGGTGCCATGAAGCATGCAGTACTGTTCTACTGTGTTATAGGAGTGGTCCAAGAAGCCATTATGCCTGATATCAGTAGCTAAAGAACGGAATACAGATTACTGCTGTGACCCAAGTACCTGGCTCCTTAACTCTAGGCTCTACTATCTCAGTGTTGGGAAACAAAGAAACTTCATTCTTTTAGTCCTTGCCAGTTAAGGAACTTCTTACATGTCACTGTTCTTAGCTCCTCCTGGCTCAATAACTCCTCTCTCTCTCTCTCTCTCTCTCTCTCACTCTCTCTCTCTCTCTTTCTCTCTCTCATACACATACACATGTTATGTGTGCACATGCATTTGGAGGTTGATGTTGGGTCTCTTCCTCCATTGAGCTCCCCCTTTATTTTTGGATACAGTCCCTCACTGAACCTAAAGCCCATTCATTCAACTAGGCTGACTGGTCAATGAGCTCCAGGGATCTGCCTATTTTGGTTGATCCCTGAGGCCGGGGTTATAGGCACACACGGCCATGCCCCATGCCCTACTTTTTATGTGGCCTGTGAGGATCTGAACTCGGATCCTCATGCTTGAGGAGCAGGCCACTTATGGACCGAGTCATGTCCTGGGCACTTGGACTTGGGAACTCTTGGGAAGATATCCAGATCCGGGGGAAGGGAGGAAATCCCAAATTAATTGCTTTTCAAGTCATCCTGAGACATCTGCTTGGAGACCATACAAGAACTCAATTCTTGTATGTCCAGAAGCTCAATTCTTGACACCCAACTAAGCCTAGACTAGGGCCGAAGATGACCCCTCTCACGGTGCACCCTGAGCCCAGCCTTGGTAATCCCTTTCTTTACTTTTGTTCTGAGCAGTGAAGCGCAGTCTCCTCTGCTTAATTCAGATGCTGGGTCTACAGCAAAGAGGAGGAAATGGAGGCAAATCTGGCATATGCCATCTCTAATAGACTGGCTGCAAAACACCTGGCATTGCCTATGGACCAGAAACGTAGGTGCAGGCACAGTGCCAGACTTGCTCTTCCTATGAGGTGTGTGTGCAGACGTGTGTGGATGCCCATGGAGGGCTTTCTTTAATCTTAAGAAAAAAAAATGGGCAGTGTAGGAGTTTGAGACTAAATCATGCTATCGAGGCACATAGGTGAACAGGGTTTTGCTTTTCACGTTTCAGATTTAGTAATTTCCAAATGCTGTGCTAACCTTCCAGGTTATACCACTCAATCCCCATAAGAAGCCTTTAGGGAGTGACGGTAACTTTTATTTACCAAAGGGGCTCCCGAATCAGACACGAGATATGAAGAAATGTGCCTGAAGTCAGAGACAAAAGCAGGATACAAGTGAAAGACTGTTGACCCCAAGGCTCTGAGCCATCTGTGTCTGGATCACTTGCTCCATATTGCCAGCATCTGCTCCCATCCCCATATCCTATCCCCACCCCCATCCAGGCCAGTGCTTCAGAAATCTGGTGCTCGTAAATAGTTAGGTGTCCTAGATGTCTGATTTCTAGAGTGTTCTGACTATTCGTATGGTTGACTGGTCACTTTGTTTTTAATTGCACAACTTTTGTAAGCCTCAAGTCTAGCTAAGCCAGGGTCTCCTCATGCCAGCTGACTGTGAGGTTGATGTTGGGGCTGTGTGTTCCTTCCAGATGTCCACTTACAGCTTCACGCTGAAGCCCACCTACAGTCTTTTCCTATCAAACCCGATTTCCTTCTATAGCAAAGGACAGGAGACCCTAGAGGACACCACATGGGGATTCAGAGCAAGTGTGGAGGAAATGGAGCTGAGAATCAGAAGGTACCCTTCATACAGATGGTCCCTCTAGAGCATTTGAAGGCCCAGGAGAGAGTCTGGGGACTGAGGACAGGAATGTGTGTGGACCTCTGGTTCTTCCTTGAATCTTCCCTGCTGGATGCTGGAGCCAGTTCAGAGAAACACCAGGGAGCTACGTGAACAGTGCCCTTGACGGAAGCCGAGTTTCGAGGAAAATCTACAGCGAACCCTCTCACTGTGGGTTTTCTGGAAGAAAGCTATTTTTAGAGAAATTGGCTCTGGCATGCGAGGAGACCAGCACACACTTCTCTGAAGGAAAAAAAATCTAAGAGAGCCTGCCAGGTTGCTTTGCATGAGAGATAGGCATTCCTTCCAAATGTCGGGACTGTGGACTGTTCCCAAGGTTAAGACGATTTAAAAGAATCTGAAATGGCTACGGACTGAGGAAAGGAAGCGGAGAGTCTGGTACCCTGCCAAGCATTTCTAAGTGGAGAGATGGAAATATGGGTTCTAGGTGGCCATGGGCAAGAGGTTTAATTCTTGATATTATTAAAGAGAAGGCTACGTTCCGACGTCGCTGGGCTGAAAAATCAAACACACCTTTTCTGCCAAGCTGCATCCTGCTGATGCAACTTGGCTCCTCTTCCCTCCCTCTCACCGCTCACCGGCTGGTGTGTTAGCGCCACTACAAGGACATACTTTAGCTGCCTGGGAGACTCTGGGCTAGCACACAGGTCCCCAAGCCCGGGCACTGCTGGAGCTTCCTATGGCACACTCTCTCTTACAGATCACCGTTCAAACTACTACCCCGAACCACAGGGACTTAATTCATCCGCTTTAATCTCTCAGCTGCGTTTCATGACAGAGGAGAAAGAGGCAAGCACAGCGAGAGAAGTCCTATGTGATCCATCTGGTAGACGGTGGGTGCCCAATAAGCAGGGGCAACCTTATTACCATGTCTGCATATATTTGCATGAAGATGAGCTATTCTCAAGTTCAAGCCGTATGGGGCTAGCTTCTGCCTACCATCAATCCTCGCGCCCATAACTCTTTGAAGAACCGACTAGTCTTCACAGAGGCCCCTGTTCAGTGGGTGCCTCCTGGGATACGCTATTCTGACTCTTGTCACCATGAAGAATGAAGGTGGTGGCACTACTGCAGTAGCTGTGGCTGTGACATAATGGTGGTCGCCAACAGCATCTCTGCTGTGCTGCACACAATGCCAAGCTTCTTGCACGACATGCCATTTATGAAGCCCCGAGGAAGTGCCACCAGCCCCTGCAGTTCTCAGGTGAGAGAAGAAAGACTCAGAAAAGTTATGTGCCAGTGGCTACAAGGCAAGGTCAGAGGTGGCATGGGGGTCTGCTGGAGCATACTACCTTAACCTCTATGTGGTTGTGGTGGGGTCTGCTGGAGCATACCACCTTAACCCCCATGTGGTTGCTGTGGGGTCTGCTGGAGCATACCACCTTAACCTCCCCTTGGTTGCTGTGGGGTCTGCTGGAGCATACCACCTTAACCTCCCTTTGGTTGCTGTGGGGTCTGCTGAAGCATACCACCTTAACCTCCACATAGTTGCTGTGGGGTCTGATGGAGCATACCACCTTAACCTCCACGTGGTTGCTGTGGGGTCTGATGGACCATACCACCTTAACCTCCACGTGGTTGCTGTGGGGTCTGATGGAGCATACCACCTTAACCTCCACGTGGTTGCTGTGGGGTCTGATGGACCATACCATCACAATCACCACGTGGTTGTTGTTCATCTTTGGAAAAACCTAGGCTGTCCATTCCTGGACTTTCTGATTTACTAGGTCACTAAAGATTTTTTTTTTATAAATTATCAAGAAAAGGCAATCTTTATGTATGAGTATTATATAATGCATACACATACTCTGTCTGCAGTGCCCAACATTTTGTAAAATAAATGGCATTTTTGATAGCAGCAAAATGAAGGTAGCCTGGAATTATCCCATATTAAGATCCTAGTTTGTCAGCGTTTGTTTTAATAGTCAGTGTCCAAACCAGTCCAATTACCCGGGTGTGATCTGGCCAGTATAGGGGACACTTTTAATGTAGGCAGCTGCAGTTTTGAGCTTTTGGAGACCTGAGTTGTCCTGTAAAGTCCACACTTGGGGACATATGGGAATCTGGAAAGAACAGGATACAGACAGAGATGGGGCAGCGTCCCTGGATACAGCTTGACAGTTTACCTTGGCTTCTTCCTTTAGGCTGAGTTAGTGTCGTGGCCAAGAGGAAGTTCTCCGGGTGCCAAAGAACAAGATACAAAACCTGGCAGGTGGAAGGAGAGAAGACCCGAAGAAGATGGGGGCTGTGCCATGGGAATCTGCAAGGATGTGGGGGTGGGCAGGTGTTCTCACCAGAACACCCATCTCGAGAGGGCCAAAGTCCCACCTGACGTGGGCAGAGGCCTCTGAGGAAGAAGGGCGCAGAGTTAACAAGGCAAAGGAAGATAGAGCCGTGGGAGAGATGTGGGACATCATGGGGAGGGAGAGAAATAGGGAAATGAACCAAGAAGAGAGCTAGCGATGAAGGAGACGTGGCACAGGAAGAGAAAAGCGGGAAGAGATGGACAAGAGGAAGAAGCTAGAAACGGCGAGGTGGGCCAGGGCTCTGTACACTCCAGGAGAGGGCTCTCTCCAGGTTGAGGACACAGCACTGTGGACAGTGACGTCGGCGGACCCTGACTGCTGGAAGGCAGTGGGCACGTGTGATGACCTCACAGAGTGTGGACAGCAAAAGCCTCCCCACTCCTTAGCTCCCACCCTGGTAAGCAGCACAGACAAACCTGTGCCCTCTGGGGCTGGGGCAGAGACTCAGAGGAGCGCTGGTGAAGCAGATGAAAGAGCAAACCAGGACTCCACTGGTGTGGGCCACGTGCCTCTCATCTCGACCAGGCTGCAACCAAAGTCCATAAACCGCCCCGTGATCTGGCCCCCATTTCCCCTCTGGCCTTAGCTCCTCTACCTCCCCCTTGTTTCCTCTGCTTCGGTCGGTCACCATGGCCTCCTGCTGTGCCAGACACACCTGCACTTCAGGGCCTTTGCACACAACCTTCCCGCTACCCCTGCAATCTTACGCCAGAAGTCACTTTTGCCACCCCCTCCGTTTGCTTCAGCTCTTTTCCTGGCTTCACTTTTCTCGACACACCAGCCACTTTTGGACATGTTTGAATTCCTTTCCTGTTTGGTCTCTCTAGAACACACGGGCCACAATGGCAGACATCTTGTCTGCATTGTTTGCCGCCCTCTCTTGGAGCACAGACCAACTGCCGTGCAAACACACAGACAGACGAAGCCGTGAATGGACCCCGGATTGGAAGGAGTTGGGAACAGAAGTATCTGAACAGAGGAGGTGGAGGCAGAGACAGAGCAGGAGGCAATTGTGCAGCCGAGAGGCAAGGGACTCTAGGACTTTCACTTGGAGGGATTTCATCCCATGTTGTTTGGAAGCCTCCATCAAGTGCCAATGGTAAAGGCAGAACACGAAAGTAGCTCTGGCCCTCTAACAGTCGGCTTGAGGCCAACGCTGAACCAATACTCTACCCATCCTAGAACTGAGCCAATGGCTGAGTTCTAACTCTCGAGGGAACATAAACAAGGCTGAGTCATACGGACACATCTTACCACGGAGTCTCACATTTGTACACATGCATAGACACACATAGACATGCACCATCTCGTCTCTTTACCTGAAGAGCTAATCTAAAGGACAAAGGTCTCACAGGAACGATAAACAGCTATGAATGCAGCTCAGCATTTTCCTTCCTAGTCCCCTGCCCCATCCGGAGGCCTTCACTAAGCGCTCACACACAGTACTTCACCTTGTTTTTCACCGAGATCCCTGACACTTAATACTACACTTAGCAGGGCTTGAAAATCAGCGGTAAGAAAACACAGAGAACTAGTTCACCAAATGCTACCCAGCCAGACAGTATGCAGGAGATCCAGGGGGTATAGACTCCATCCGACCCCAGGCAGGGACTGACAGCTTGCTGAGGAGGACCAGATAGAACACATTTTAGGCTGTGTGCACTGTATGATATTTGGTCATAACTACTTACTCCATATTGCCCCAAGAGACTAGCCAAAGACAGTGTAAACAAACAGGAATGCATGTGTCTCCATTAAACTTTATTTGTAACATAGAGCCTATAGGCTGTAGTTGGATAACACTATTATTGAGTCCATGTTCTTGACCACTGAGTCATTATACCGATGAAAACCTAGAGCCCTAGAGAAGAGGTTCCCAAGTGTTTTTCACGGCCATACTTAACAGCCCAACATTTCTGACAGTCCACTGAGGGCCCTGGATGAATCAGAGGAGTGAGCTGACTAGGGATGGAGGAACGGCAAATGGACACTTACATTTCCACGATGCCCTCTGGCAGGTTGGCAGGGATCTCTGTCAGTCCCTTCCCTCGGCAGTCCACGATGTTATTACTGCATGTGCAAGAAGAAGGGCAGGACAGGGAGTTGGCATTGCAGGACGGAGCCTCAGAGTGGGGACCTGGGAAGTCAGAACATAATGGTCAACTTGTGCCAGTGTTAGTAGCTTCCTGGCATTGAGTTTCCTAAATAGCTTCTCAAGGATGAATTACCATCAGTGGGCATCTCCCTCTTCTGGGAGACAAAAGAGAGGTGTTTGACCTTAACCCCACTATTTGGGGATCACCTCATCTGCTTTGTTATCCCATAATGCTGCTGCTTCTATAGACAGAGGAGTTCTGAGCATGCAGCACACACGGAACTATGGTCAGCACATCTGAATGATACCTTGGAGTTTTTGTTTACATCTGATGCTGGGATGCTGATGGCAGACACAACATCCATGCTAGGGCTGAAAGCCACTGGTGTCACAACCAAGTAGGAGGCTAAAAAGTGGCAGAATTTTCCCAACTGCAACATTGACCTTGTCAAAAATATCAGTACTTTTACCAGAAGTGACACCCAAGCCATATCAAGCTGGCTTTGGTGTCCAGAGAAAAGTCAAATTAAACTCACTAGGTAAGAGGTGAATAAGTCACTACATATTTCGGATTCAGTTTTTCATTCTGTTTGAGCTGAGAATCAGTGTACCTTTAAATGTGATTAAAAGCCCAAGCTTTAGTCTGAGTCAGGAGTTTAGTCTGAAGACCGTACAGAGATAGATTTTGCTACTAACTCAATTCAGGATTCAAAGAATCCTCAAGATCGCTCATGACTTCCTTTGGTGGTCATGTTAAGCCCTAAATGTAAGAAACACATGGAAATGTTTTAAGGACACTGACAAAATTTTCCTGCTTTCATCACCACCTACCTCCCAGTGAGGTAAGAATCTCAAATATGTGGCTTGTTTTCACATGTGGACCCAGACCAGTGGCATCCTGGGTCCTTAGCCTGTGCTCTTTGGATGCAGCTACCAACTGGCATCTCAATGTCTTTCTGTATCTCTTTCTGAGTGAAGCAAGTGCAGATGAACTCTGCACACCACTCACGGCTCAAACATGGAACCTAAGGGTAAGATTGGAAAAATCTGCAGGGGAAAATGACTTTTGGTTTGGCCTGTGCTCACTGGGGAAACCCGAGTCCTGAGTAATCTTGTCAGAGTGGCTGAGGGAAGCGATCAGCTGAGTCTGGGGCAAGCCTTCATCTGGACACCAAGGTTCTAAGTGGAGAATCCCACACCCCACATTCAGGAGTGCCCAGGGCCTCCCTTCTGTAGAAGCTCAAATTGTGCCCAAAGCTCATTCTAGAACGTTCTTCTTTCCAGAAAATGCCAACCCAATAACCCAAGATTCTTACTGTCTAGTACTTCACACCATCACGAAAAATAAAAATCTTAAAGAGAGCGTCTTAACCAAGATGTTTGACAAAATGTCTAGACAACGAGGACTTCAGAGAAATGGGTGACATGCTCGAGGATTCAAAGTGGACCATAGAACAGGTCACACAGCTCATGACTTATACTAATACCCAAACTCAAACATTCTCTTAGAGAGGAGAGAATCGGGCTTCATTGCAAACTGAGATAAGTCTTTCTATTTTTCAGAAAGTGTTAAAGCAGAAAGCCAACCTGGAGAAGCCAGGGGCCAGGAGCCATCAAGTGTGTGGCTGTGGCAGGCAGTGGTGGAGTACCATGGACTAGATTTGGACCTTAATCTTCTTTCTTCATTTGTGCTTGTTTCTCAGTTTCCCTCCTTTGTAAAATGGGGGGGGGGGGAATCACTGTACCTAACCCACAACATGGCTTTGCTGTGAAGCAGAGGCAGTTGGTAGGTCTGACAGGGCAAGGGCTTCCTAGAGTCGGGGTCATTGCTGGTGGGGCTTTCGCTGCCTCCAATTGTCTGAGAGTTCTCGGGCAACTGGCAGAGCTGAGTTTTTCTGCTCCCATTTCCGGAGATGAGACGCCGCGAAGGCATGAATTCTGAGGTCCTTGGTGGGACTGGGAAGCCACCTGCCCTTCAGAACAATGGATGCTGTGGGCGAGGGACACCTCGAAGGGTGTTTTATTCTCATTTTCTTCTCACAAAGCACACAAAGGGTCCAGTGTGGAGGAAGCCTGGGAACAAACAGCTGGCCTCCCATGCCAGGGCTTTTGAAGTGTAGATGACTTTCTTCCCCTCAGGAAAACTGCCAGGCCAGGCCTTCTACATCAAGGAGAAAAGGAACTTGACTGGGCTAGGGGAACTACCGTACCCTGGATATCTTCCTCTAGGGGGATATGCTGGTCTGAGTCTAGTAACTCCACCCATTCAGGCAGGTGGATCTGAGGAGCGCCCCTCTTTTGATCAGGCAAAATATTACTTGCAGAGTATGCATCAGAAAAGCTACAATAGGGAGAGGGATCAAATTCAAGGGTTCCTGTTGGCAATAGGAGCTTGCGACATGGAGTTTTATAAAGGTTCCCTCTCACTTCATGTCACAACGAATGAATTCTAAACCAGACTCAGGTAGCAATCCCCTGGGAACCGGCTGGGGTCTTCCCTGGGTGGTTCTGAGTCCGATAGCGGTACACACTATGTTTCAAGGCAAGTTGTCAAGGCAAAAAGAAAAAAAAAGAAAGCTTTAAAAAGGATTCCTTAACCAGGTCACTAACAACACCTTTAATTACACAGAGAAAATGGTGGTAATTATAGCCTCTGTCAGCACCCTGGGCTGGCAGCTCCCCAGGGAGGCATTCACCACCCTCCGGTGGGAGGGCCAATACCCCTTGTTTAAACACTTTAGGTTTCAATATGATTGAAAGACAGATTCCCTCCCTGGCAAGCACAGTCCTCTGATGAGGGACTGAAGAACCAGGTCCAGTGCCCTAAAGGCCTGGGTGTCCGTAAGTGATGGCAGAAGTCCCAGCCCTTTGCTGTCTCTGTGCAGGCTGAGAATGTGAACTCTATAAGGCAATGACCTTTTTAAGTCTTACTGTTATATTCTCACTGCCTAACACAGGTCTCAGTACAGAATGAACTTAATAGCCGCATTCTGGATAATGAGGATGGGCACATGAATGAACTGACTTAGGGGCCTGGAAAAGGTGGGGGTGGTAATGTCCCCAAGCTACAGAGGTGGGAGTTACTGCTGGGTGCCCCCGAGGAAGGCTCCCTGAGTTCTGAGTGTCCCCTGGCTCTGGGAGGTGGGTTTGGATGTTAAGTAGGAGATGGAGTGGCCGTGGAAGTTGGGAGGTTCACTCTTTCTACTATGGTTCAGTGCTAGCAAAGCCCATTTCCCAGCGCATGGTCTGGTGTCTTGAGGCGCAGGAGAGCAGTGCACGGGACAATGGCGGTACCAGCCCTTCCTCACACGATGCAAACTTCAGGGTTTCCCAGACCAGGGAGCATGAGGATGGGGAGCATGGGGCAGGCACGGTCCCCAACTAAACCTCTCCTCAGGAAGGTGGTCGTGGCTGTGGGCACAGGCACAGTTGTGTATTAGTGATCTGGCCTGAGCTGACCATACAGGTCTTCCCCTAGAGCCCAGAGAGAAGGAAATGGGACCCTATGACTAGAAGATAGCCCCTGCTCAGATACCACTCCATCTTTGCTCTCCTCCTAACTGGCAAAAGAGGAGGGTCTAAAATTGCAAGGCCCATACTCGTCTGCCCAGATGATGGACAAAGAGTGGTGCCGTTGGTCTCAGATGAGCCCATGGAGATGCCAAGAATGATCACCTCTCTCGTAACAGCAGCCAGCACCCAAGAGATGAAGACTACGCAGCATTCAGGGCTCTGGATATATGATACCACTTGATCCTCAGTGGACCTGTGAGCCAAACTCTACCTCTGTCATTCCCATCACACTGATGAAGGACCCGCAGAGTGTAAAGGTTAAAGAAACTACCTAAGATCAGAGAGCCGATTCTCACGTGTGAATGAGCACTGTTCTGTCTCTTCTGAGGGGGAAAAATAACCCCACCTAAAATGCTGCTCTTTATAGCTACAGAATTGAAAATCCATGGAGTCTGGGAACCTCAGGAGGTAGGAGGAGGGACCAAGACATGGTTCGTGTAAGCTACACTAGCGGGGGCGAACACTCTCTTGTTTCTTTTCTTCTGATTAAAAAAAAAAAATCACCCAGTAGAGTACAGAGTAAAAATATCCAATGGCCTTGTGAGTATGTTGAAATAAATTAATTCCAGTATTCAAATTAAGCTTCCCAACTGGCCTCTGGCCTTTCAAAAGCCAACACCAGACTTCAGTGACAAAGGAACTCCAGCAATTACGATGAGAATATAAATGAACATGATTTAAATACCAGAGGCATGATCATTTTGGAAATGGCTAAATAAACCTAATAATCTCATTCCTGCAATGTTCAATTATGGCATTTTAATTAAAACCTCCTAAGGAGAGGGGTGGCAAGACACAGCCTACCTTAATTATCTTTATACTTAGTAACTAGTCACAAATAGGAAGAAAGAAAAAGAGAATGAAAGAAAGTTACTGTTTCCAGGGAGATAAGTGTATTTTATTTTTGAATGGTAAAAGAGGAAATTTATGGAGAGGCTGTTGGGATTCAGCATTGTTTAGGGGCACCTGGGAAAAAAAATGAGATTTGTCCTTTACTACAGGAAGATAAGATTGATATCTTTATGAAAAGATATTTCATATTCAAGGCCACAGGTCTGAAGTGCATAGACAAATCAATGGGCTCAAAGACATTCAAAGGAAAGAGATAATTGATTCAGGAGGTCAAATAGTTAACAAATAGCCATAAATTATGAATAATGACAGGTAGGAATTCTCTGAGATTAAGATATCAGGAAAGAAACACCTGGAAAAATAAATCTTAAGAATATGAAGTCCCAAATAAGACCATAAAATGAAGATGGGAAAAAAACCTTACAAATCATATAACATGAACCCCTTTCTAATGTATTACACACTTTGATAAAATTCTGATATGTTCCAAGGGACAAGCAGATGAAACATGGCCTGTGGGTCCTTAAAGCCCTCGGGCTCTAGAAACAAAAGATGCTGACAGAGAAATCCTTTAGTAGTCACTGAAGGCGGCCCAGAAGGGCAGGCTGTTCCACACAGAAGATACTCTGATAAAAGATAAAATAGAGATGCATTCCCTTCACCCTGGCTAAAAAAAAAAAAAAAAAAAAAATCCCAACTGCCTCCCCAGAGGGAGGAAATAAATGTCTTAGACTGGAAGGGTACAGCTGACAGGAGATGCATTTTGTTAAGTGTGCTGCCGCCAGGGTTCTGGTTAGCTGGAGAGATAATGTGTCCGTCCCCAAGGCTTCTGGGGGGGGGGGGTGAGGAGAGGCCAGGCTCAGGATGGCTGGATTTAATTCAAGGGCGCTATCAGGGACTTGGGCAGGCAGGGCCTCCCAGCTAAGTGAGATAAGGTCTGGCCTATCTCTGGAGCTGTGTTTCGGGGAAGGTTCAGCCACCATGAAAGGACTCAGGGAGTTTTTCTCCTGCTGCTTTGACAGGGCGCTCTGGGGTTGGAGCTACAGGTACAGGAGACGTAACTGATGTCCCATGTGCTTGTTGCTCCTGAGTGACGACCTGCGTCATTCAGAAGTTTTCGTGCCCTAAGTGAGCTGTTCGATTTGTGGTTGGGCAATGTTAGGCAATCACCGCCAGCTCCACACCGGGCTGCCTCACTCGGATGCCTTGTCGGGCTCTGCCCTGAGGTGGGTGGGTCTATACCCTCCACGGTGGTGCAAGCAAGGGTGGCAAGGATCTAGGACAGTCCTTCTCTGTGACCTTCCTCTCAGGGCCTCCCAGACTGGTCACCGCTGTCTAACTTGCCTTGTTCCATACTGCTTTCTCTAGCATCCTTTATCAGAGTCTTATAAACTGCCTATCATACAGACGAGGCGACACTTATGTGGTGCCCGTACCTCTCATTTCTCACTTGTCAGAAACGGCAGTGTCCATTCCTCACGGGGGTTCAATACGCCAGATCCCCCAAGCACTGTGACTAACTGTGACCTTTTTTAAAGCTCAGAACAGTCTATGTTTTAACCCTCGGGTACCCGACGAGCCACCGAAATAACCCTTTGCACATAGGGGGAGTCCCTCTGAATTACTGCCCTAAGTTGGTACTACCGGAGACAGGGCGAGATTCATAGCTTATGAATGTCTAGAGATTGAGGAGGGGGAGGCTGTTCTCATGTCCTCAAAAGACATCTGGCTTCATGACAGAAATGACAAGGACCATCATGTGAAGTGGGCGTGGCTGCCGTAAGCAGGGATGAGATAAGGCTGTTCTCTTCCTACATTTAGTCATGGAGGCTGCTGCTAGACCTAAGCTTTTCAAAGGGCGAGGGCTCAGGCACTAGCGTTTCTAGGACTGCGGCCAGGCGACTTTCTTCTCCTGGGGCTTGGGTTCTGACTGCTGTTGGGTAAGCAGGGCCTGGGCAGTGTGTTGGCGGGAGGCAGCTCTCATGACAGGGACGTGATCCATGGTCATATGCCACTTCCCTGGCACCTACCTGTCATGTAGTGTTTTCACATTCTCTCTAATTAGTTTTCCTCAGTAGCTCTTGGATGGCTCCTGCACTCTGTAATTATTTCTTTCACTGGCACTTATGCCGATATTGCACCCTTTGCCTGATAATTACTGTAATTATAGTCACTATGTTTGAATCCAGTGCCTGTGTGATAAACGGTTTTATTATATGTGTTTGATGGGAAGCGATTTCTAAGTGGGCGTCCATCGGAAGTTATTGAGGTACTACTTAGGGATGTGTTAAAATGTTTTCGAAGACTAAAGAACGCGATGAAGTACAAGGTGAGGGGGTGGGAAGGAGCAGGGGAGAGAGAGGAGGGGCACCCGGAATTCAGGAACTGAATGGTTCACCCACAAAGTCTATAGTCTGGGCATCCTGGGGCCTGGATGTTTGTTAATTGAGTTTGTTAAGCCCTAAGTACCATGGTGGTTAATTGGTTTGTGTGTGTGTGCGCGCATGTGAGTGCATATGCATGTGTGTGTTTGAGTGCGTATGCATGTGTGTGTGTGTGTGTGTGTGTGTGAGTGCATATGCGTGTGTGTGTGTGTGTGTATGTGTATTTTGGTCAATTTGACATAAACTAGAGTTATCTGAGAAGAAGGACACTCAACTGAGAAAATGCCTTCATTCGATTGGCCTATAAGGAGGTCAGTGGGGCATTTTCTTAATTCATGATTGATAGGCAGGTGGTCCTGGGTTGCATAAGAAAGCTGGCCGAGCAAGCCATGGGGAGCAAGTCAGTGAGCAGCGCTCCTCCACGGCGTCTGCTTCCGTTCCTGCCTTGAGTTCCTGTCCTATCTTCTCTCAGTGATGGACTGCAAGCTGTAAGATGAACTAAATCCATTCCTCCTCAAGCTGCTTCTGCCCGATGTTTTAGCACAGCAGAAGAAAGCATCCGAGGACAGCATTGAAAGTGGGTAATAGCGGAGGGGAGAAAGAAATGCATTGTCGGCTCCTTGTGTGCACTGACTCAGCCCTTTAGAAGTCACGGGACTGCAATCCAGGGCTGGCTTCCTGGAAACCAATATGACTCTCAGGGAATCGTTGTGTGTGTGTGCTTCCCCTCGCTCCCCCCCCCCCCAACCCAGGACTCGTCTCTACTTCTTTGCCACCAGAAGAATTGGTAAAAGTAAACAGAAACAAACAAAAAACTGGGGTCTGGCTTAAAAGCTGTGCCCTCTGGGAAGATCTTGGGTCACTCAGTCACTTGCCGTTTTTTGGAGATCTGACTTCTGTGCCTGTATGCGTCAGTTCCGAGTGCTATGTAGGTAGTCTGGGCCTCTATTACACCCCAATCACCCACAGATCAAGCCCTTATGTTTGCTCCGCACATCCTGTGGGCGCACTAAGCTGTAATCATCAAACTTCACTTACCTCGCTCCTTAACAAGCATTATGCTAAGTGTTTTATACTCAGTATTTTCCCTAATCTTCCCACTCATTCTTTGAGCTGTATTCTAGCATTATTTCTATGTCAGGTGAGGGATAACTTGCCAAAAATCACACATCAGGACTAGGACTTCTACCTAGACTGGCTTCGTCCAGGCCCTGCATCTCCCCATTTCTATAGGCATTTAGGTGGCAGAGGTGTAGAGTCAACGCAAAAACCACCTCATTATACCTGCATCCTGATGATATGCTGCCCATCAAATTTGAGGTTTCCTAGCACCAGGGGTCTATGGGGCTCACAGAGAGTGATTCAGGAGTTCTTTCAGCCTCTCCTGTTTCAGAGGTCAACAGATTCTCTCTGAACCTCTTGCAGAATGCAAGCTCCTCTCCGCTGACTAGGGGGTTCCTTCCATACCAACCCCTGGGAGGGGTATGCTCAGGATCAGGTTCCTGATGGGCATGCCGCTCTTAGCCTAGGAGGGGACAGCAGGCAAGGCAGGCTCACCTGGACACACATACTCTTTCTTCTGCACATCTGCCACATTGAAGCCTCTCAGGTGCACAGGAGCCATGCAGAGGGTGAACTGGCCAACCGTCCGCCGCTGTCGCAGCCAATCTGACAGCCAGGCCAAATGGCAATCACAGTACAGATGGTTGGAGTGGAGACGCCTGGGAAAGAGAGAGAGAGAGAGAGAGAGAGAGAGAGAGAGAGAGAGAGAGAGAGAGAGAGAGGCCATCACACAGAGAAGAGAGTGGGTGAGACCTCTGGTGTCCCTGGCCCCAGCATGATAATTTACCTGAGCCCAGAGCAGCATTCCTGACCCCTATGCACAGGAAGAAAATCAGAAACCACTAATATCTTTCAAGGGTAGGTAGCAGTCAATCGTTCTGGTCCTGGAGGTTTGGAGCAATTTCAATGATATAATAGTAATTGTGCTCTTTTCCTTTCCAGAGGAGAGGGAGGATGACATCACCACAGTGTGATGACAGAGAAGGACCCCACCCACCCTGGTGTGAGTCAGAGAGGGTGACTCTGCCACACGGGAGTGTAAGAATGACAGCTGGCCTAGACGAGTTCTGCTTCCCCTCCGGTTCTGTTGGGTCCTGTGGCTGAGATCTGCCACAGCTTTCTCTGCCTCTCCTGCATCACCTCTTAAGTGTCCTTTGTGATCCCACAGCAGGACAACTGGGGAGCTCTAAGCCAGTGCCAACTGTGCACCCAGGGCAGGGTGAGGGGGCACAGAGAGAAGAGGCTCTCTGGAGGACATTCTTCCTCTCTACCCTCCTGTTAAAGAAGGTGTCCTTCTGAGCAGGGTCTTGGAATCCCTCACACTCTCTCCATAGCCCTGCCTTCTCCGTGTCAAGATCGGCTTTACCTGGTGGTTTCCCACTCTCAGTGACCTAGATGCCTCTGGGAAGAAGTAGTCTTCTAGACTACGATTCTTCATTGGGAGCTGGGATTCCAGATCAGTTTCTTGTCGAAGAGTGGACAAGAGTCCCTAGACGGGTCTGCCTGTTCCACTTCTGAGGGGAATCTCCTCTGGCTCAGTGATTTGAACTTCCTCCTATGCGCCAGGAGGCAAACTGAGGACACCCAGGAACTTCTGGAGGGCCCTCCGTAAGGACTACAAGCCATGTGTCTCCAACTTCCACATTCCCAGCAGTTGTTGGAACTGGCGCCGCATGAGTTTCAGGAGCGTTAGACCCCAGGTTTCGTTGTCGGTTTCCAATAGGTAATCCTGAACACGCTAATGAGCCAGCTGTTCCCTTGGGGCTGTGGAGAGCCCCGTGTCGGGCCCATTAATACAGCGTGGCAGCCCAAAGGAGCGGCTTGGATCATGTCTGCACTATAATGAGAGAACTGGAGGGCCCTTGACTATGTCCCACTTATCCCAAGGTCAACATTGCCAAACACCAGCCAAGTGCAGCTAACTCAGGCTGTGCGCTGGATGAGGCTTCTGTGCAGTGGGCACAGAACCTCAGCTGGCCAAGTCCACTGGGGCTTGGCTACCCCAAATCCGAGCATTTCAGGTGGATTAAATGAACCCCAAATTAACTTTATTTTTTGCTAAAAATATCTGTAGATATTAAGTACTTTTTGAATTTCAGATTAAGCCAGATACACCTTCAGAAACTCCAAGGCCCTAGACACAGAAACTATAAGGTTTTCCCCTTTAGTTTCCAAGTCCAAACCCTCCAAGCTAATGCAAGCATGGCCTCTCCTAAGCCTGGATTCTGAATCCAGAAAGGGCACTGTGGTTCAAGTCCCAAGCCAGAGAGAAATACCTCAATCGGATGAGGTATTAGCAAGACCTCTGCTAATGAGCATGATCACTTTGTGCCAAGAACAAAGGGAAGATTTCTTATCATTTCCTAAACAGCTGGAGGAGACGACGGATTTTCCTGCCAGCCCCTGCCAGGTAGCAGAGGTGCCTGGGCAAATTGCATAGTGGTTCTGTGAGGGGTAGGGGGAGCACGGGGCAGGCTGCCCTGTAGAGTGGGCTGAGGGGAGGGGATTCTATTCGTGCCAGGAGACTCAGCCAGCTAACCAGCTTGCCCTTTCTGTGCCCTGTCTGGTAGTAATACAATGATGTTAACACAACAGGGATGACTTCGAGCATGGGTCTCGGAAGGGGCTAAATCAGAGCACATTCCCATCAGTTCCAATTGAGGATAAGAGTTTAAGAGGACAAGAATGGAGTTTAGGCACGTCCAGGTTTACGTCAGATGCTTCACTTCTGGGTTAATCAAAAAGTTGGAGGCTTCCCTTTTGAAGATTGTGTTGAGTTTTTCTCAGCCCCAAGGGGCCAGCCCCAAATGACCGCTCTTCTCCATCTTGCTACAGATGTTTCTCTCCCTCTGAACATCTTTCTGAGACCTTCTCCCTTCCTAAGTGGGGTCACAGAAAAGTAGTGACCTCAACTGATACAGCAGCCACATGGAGCCTTCATCCAGAAAGCCCTGGGCAGGGGACAGGCTCGGCCCCCCCTCTGTTCGGGATATTATTTATCAGAAATGACAGCAGGGTCAAGCTAGATAGATTCTTTAAAGTCATCTTTCATACCCTGCTTGGAAGATAAAATGGGGCAGCTGCTCCAGATACTAACCACACTTTTCGTTTGTATGTGTGTCTGTGTGGATCATGCATGAGTGTGTGGTGTGTGTGTGCATATGAGTGTGTGACTGTGGGTGTGCACAGTCAGGTCAGGTCAGAGGACAACCTAGGCGTCAGTCCTTGCCTTCCTTTGTGTCGGAGACAGTCTCCTTGCCTGCCACTGTGTAAGGCAGGTTAGCCGGCTCGTGAGCTTCTAGGAGCTCTCCTGTCTCTACCTTCCATCTTACCCTCGGAGCACCAGAAATTACAGGCCAGTGCGGACTATCACGCTGGCTTTCTAAGTACCGTTTTTAAAAAATAACCACGAACATCATCAGATTTGGCGTGGAAATTGCTAAGAATGGTTCAAATCCTCTGACTGAGGAGGGAAATTATTTAATCACGTTCTATCGTTTTAAGTTGTGAGGGTAATGACACAGTTCCCGCACCATGTGGAAGCTCTGGTCTCTCCTTGCTCTGCTCATCTGACCCCATGGTCTTCTGCTTTTCACCCCTCTGGGTGATGTGAGCTCCGGCTCAGAGGCCAAATGATCTAATCCTGGCACTGGTTCCAGCTTTCTGACTTTGATTTTGGAGCAGTGATTTCATTCTAAGCCTCAGTGCTGCCAGCTATAAAATGGGCAGGACCATTCTGCGGGTTGAACTAACTCACGGGGAGTGCTTCACACAAGGCCTGGCATATGGTAGGACCATGCGGAAATACTGGCTGTACGGTGGATTTGAGTCTCTTCCCAAACAATGGCCGTGCCTGCCTGTGGCTGCAGCTGCTTAGATATGTGAGTGCTTCCAGGTGGCTGGGGTCCTGCGTGCTGTTCTATGATCTTTTGAGGGTGGACACACCATATTCCACACAGATGAGACCACCTCTGCGGAGCAGGAGGCGAATGAATACAAATGCCAATTTACAAAAGGTGCCTTTTAGCCACAGATGCCAAATTAAATTTCCAGCAAATCCTTTTAGAGAGGGTCAGTGTTCATTTTCCATCAAATGTGGCCTTCTGAATTCTATGGAAGAGCCTGCCTTTGGAAATCCCATTTAGCACTTCCTTCCTCTCTCCTCCTCCCTCCTTCTCCCACACTGGTTGCCCACCCCTAACGCTTTAATTACAGTGAAGGGGGATTAGTCAGCTTGTCCCCTGGGAGTTCTGTACTGAGCCATCTCTGAATTAAACCAAAGAGAAAATGGCAGCCGGCAGAGAGCAAAGGGACAGACGACATTGATTGATTGATCTGAACTCATTAGACGGATATTTGGTACCATCGAGAAAAATCACAAGCGAAATGAGATAAAACTTACCCACTTCTCCTCCTCTACGTGTCCCAAGAGGGTACCCAAGAGCCTACGCTAGCCACCTCCCTCAGCTCTTGCGGACCTATTCTCCCTCAGTCACAGGGGAAGCCTGCCACAGGGGAAATGTCAGGAGGTACTGCAAGGCTGGGTTCCACAGGGAGAACTTCTGGGTACCCATTCCTTTAGGAGACCAGACCCAGCACCCTGAAGCTCACTTTTGACTTCCTGTTTTGGAACCTGGGCTCCAGGCTTCTTCAGCTTAATTATGGTCTGCTGGGTGCTCAGAAGACAAAATGGTGTCTCCTTAAAATTCTATTAATGTAGCACTCCATTTTCAGAGGGAGGGAAGATGACTTATTTTCCTCCATGTGCTGTCATCTGAGGGTGTCCAACAGGAATCTGGGAGCAGAGATAAGAGACGGGTCTGGGGCGACAATTATTGGTAATAATTAACACTGCGGTGTGCACCCCACAAGAGGCACTTCCCACATCACATATCATAGTGCGCCCTCACAGCGACTCCAATGTGAGCATGTATTACTAAGTCCCTGACCAAAGCACAGAAAGATGAAGGTGTGTCCTCAGTGAGTGGTGGCACCTGCATCTAAACTCAGATCTGCCCGCTCCAAATGCTCTGCGTTGCTTTCGTGTATGTCCCTATCTTGGTTTTTGTTTACTCTCACCGAGGAGTTCAGTGGTTTTCAAACTATAACAGCACGAAGCTTACAGCCAAGAGATGTATGGGCAAGACCCCAAGAGGTCTCTGCCCCATAGGCCTGGGGTTGGTCCTGGGACTTGTGTTTCTGGAAAAGTTCCAGATGGTTCTGAGCTGCTGGTCTGGGGAGAACTGCTTACAGGATTTTATGTTGCCCGAGGAGCACAGAGGAGCTTGCAATGGTCAGTCCAGATTTCTAGATAATTGTGTGATGATAACATATAATGCTATCTATTACCTGCCGGGTGCTGGGCACTGCATGGTTAGTTCCAAACACTCTTCACCACCAGCCATATTTATAGAAGAAGGAAAAGCGGTCAGAGAGCCAGTTAAGGCCAGAGGGCATTGCAGTTCTTTGCTTTGGCCCTAAATGGACTTGGCTAAGCTGCCTGGGGCTGGCTCTCATTTTCTACTGTGATGCAGACACTCTGGAAGGGAAGAACATCCAGCAGGAATCTCTTTAGAAAAGCCAAGAGTTCTACTTCAGAAAACTTACAGATGGGTTACTGGCTGAATGTAGAGTGCCCCAGATAATACGAGTCATGGGCATGCTTCTGGAGCACCCAACCTGAAGGCTTACTCTTCTCCAAGGCATTAAAAGATGAGGCACTAGGTTAGTGCATTCTAATATCCAAATGTTGTCCAGAGAGCAGGAGCATGGAGCAGGTGGCACCTTGGTGGGGCAGACAAAGGACAAAGAAAGATTCCTTTTCCATTCCCAGAAGGGAAAGTCACATTATGACAGAACCTCCAATGAGATACGGCATGAGTAAAATCAATGGCAGACGTGTGTGCACGTACAAATGTGTGTGTGTGTGTATGTCACTGTATAAGTTTTCTGTTTTTAAATAAGTAGGCTGGGTAACATAAAACTAACACATTTTCTACCAAACACAGCAAACACAGTGCAGGAAGGCTTCTCACAGTCCGGGGTGAGAAGAAATGAGTTTTCCCAGCACAGAATGGCAGCTAGGAAGCCAGGCTGCACCATGACCCTGCCCTGCACCTGCCTGCACTCACTAAAGTCCCCCCTTGCTTTATGACTTTGGATATGGGAGCCATGTGCCCATTCACAGTCTGGTAGATTTTACAGGCAGAGACAGCAGTGCCTGGGGATGCTTAAGGTAGGAGACAGGTGGGGAGGAAGCAGAGTCTTTACTCACAAAGTCCGAATCTTCGGCATGTGGTTGAAGCTGGTGACCAGGATGCGGCTAATGTTGTTGTTGTTGAGGGTGCTGTGGAGAGAGAGGAAAAGGAAGCTATGAACGAGGGGCACTGCGATGTTCATAAGCATTGGGGAGGAATGGGTATGGCTGTAAAACAAAAAGTCAACAACTAAGAACCAGAGCACCCAAGTGTCTAGAGACAAGAGGAAACTCTCCAGACAATGGGTGTGTGTGTGATCTACAGTCCTGATTCATGTCCATTTCCCCACCATCCACGAGCAATAAACCCCTGACTTCATCTTGCTATGCGATGAGATCCTCATTATAGTACCTTTCAGTCTTTTTGTTTTGATAGATTCCTTGTATTTTGCATATGCATAAGTATATGTGTGTGGGTATGTGCACATGAGCGCTAGTGCCCACAGAGGCATCAGATAGCCCTGGAGCTGGCTGGCATGGGTGCTGTGAGAGGAACTTGAGTTCTCATCAAGAGCAATACATACAAAGAGTGGCTGAGCCATCACTCCAGCTCCAGCGTCTTTAATTCTTACTGGGATAAGTCAGTACATGCTAGCTACTGTTCTTTTAGGGAGGGGGAAGATGTACCCCTTTTGACTGGTAGTGCAAAACCCTCAAAGGAGATGTTACACTCTTGTTACAGATGAAGAGGCTGAGCTGCAGCCAGGAAGGCAACTTTCCAGCTTCGCCATTGCTGCTCAGCTCTGCAGGTGGGTTCGGACCAACCCCATTCTCGTTTTGTTCCCTGCACACATGGCCTTGGACATGATGCTATCTTGATAGGCTCATCTGTTTTTCCCAGGAGTCTTCTGGTCCTTCAAGAGTATCTTAACTTATCCCAAGAGGGACCAACTCTATTCCCCGTGCTCCCCTTGACCATGGGTGGAGTTCCCACGAGGCAATGTTAGCACCGGCTAGTCCCTTCGGCAGGGAAAAACACAGAGAAAGATGTGAGCTGGACAAACGGAGCTAAGAAAATGCAGCTGCTGAAGAACTGGAATCAGGGTCTAAGGAAGTCCTGCCTTGGTTTACCCACTAGACACGCCCATTATGAAGCCCAGGAGGATGTGGCAGTGAGGGAAATCTCTGCAGGGGCTTCTGCAGTTCAGGTGGGTGACTACACACTAGGGAGGTGGCTTGGACTGGGAAGGACAAGCCTGGATCTCCAGTTCCGAGCCCACACTTTCTTTGCTTTGCATTCCAAAAAGCAAGAACTGGATCCAACCTTTGGTCTGCTCCTTCCTGCTCTGCTGGCTTGTTCCTGGGGCTTTCTTTTCTCTGGTCTTTCCAGAGAATGCCAGATCCTTACTCTCCTGTCTCTTCTCACCCTGTTTCTCCCACTCTCCTCTAGGCCACAACTGGTCTGTAGCAGCTCAAGGAGGAGCTGCTGTTAGGTAAAAAGACTGTGCTGTGGACTCTTGGTAAATATATTCTCTCTCTCTCTCTCTCTCTCTCTCTCTCTCTCTCTCTCTCTCTCTCTCTCCTCCCTCCCTCCCTCCCTCTTTCCTTCTTTCTCTTTGTTGTTTTTTGAGACAGGGGTTTTCTGTGTAGCCCTGGCAGTCCTGGAACTTGATCTGTAGAGCTGGCTTTCCTCAAACTCAGAAATTCACCTGCCTCTGCCCCCTCACCCTCGGGCTATAATTAAAGACATCCACCACCACTGCCTGGTTAAAGAACATGTAGCCCGGCTTTCCTGGAACTCACTCTGTATACCAAGCTGACTTCAAACTCAGAGGCCCACCTTTCTCTCCAAGTGTCTTCTCTGTGAGCTACAGACTCAGGGCATAGAGTAAGCGCTCAGTAAACAGAGTCGATCAATTTCCCGACTGTGTTGGAGAGAATCTAGCCTTGGCTTGTCCTGCAGTGGTCCAGCCCCCACTCCAGCCTTCTAAAGGGAAAGAGCACTCACCCAAACATTGTCACTCCATGCTGATTACTTATTCAGCCCTTGTGACCTTAGCCCCAAGCAGGGTTCCAGTGATCACACCTGCCATTCAAATCTACTCCTCCAATGCCCTAGTCTCTCCACTGCTTGCTTGACCAACAGGAGGAAGGTAGGGGACACACAGAGGAAAAGAGCCTGGTTCTTGTTCCCGCACCCTCTGCTAGCCACTGTATACCCACCGTGGGTCTGGCACGGTGTCAGGTATGCAGTAGAGACAAGCACAGCCATCTATAACCACATGTGTTTGTGTGCCTCAAGCAGCTGCACCAGTTCAGAAGCGGAAACCTTTTTGGCTCTTTTGTGTAGTTCTCCCCTCACTAATTTGTTTTTGTGTGTGCACGTGTGTGTATCCTGTCTCTGTCCACCCGGGAAGCCTTTGGAGTGTTTTATCGGGCAATACCAAGAAGGAGTTCAGCCCATTAGGCTGAGTTCCACTGCATCAGGAAAGCGTCCAGGACAGAAGCAATGCTGTCACTTCTCCCCTCATCTCAGAATTCCACCCCACACTTGGGGGACGGCATTACGTGCAAGGCCATATACAACGTATGAAGCCAGGAAGGGAGCAACCGAGCGCTTGGTTCAGATCCCACGAGTTCACAGCCAGCCCTCACTTGGCTGCAGATACAGGGTAGCTAACACTCAGGCTTCAGCTGGAACTGTATCCAGCAGTGGCCCAGCAGCAATGACTTATTAACATATTACTACACTGATATTTAAATGTGAGCCGTAATGAGAGCTATAAAACATTTACGATAATAGCAATTATTCCAGAACCCGAATGGCTAAACACAGTATCCACAGTCTCATGATTTGCTGCTTGGGGTTGCCTGGCCCGGGGATGTCAGAAGGTTGCTAACCTCTCAGACACTGATTGCCCTGGAAGCTGCAGTGGCTGTTTTGCGAAGAAACACAGATTCGCTTGATTTCTCGTCTTGGCAGCTTTGGCTCAGGGAGGGAACACCGCACTCTGTTTGGCTTTTAGGTCCTGCCTAAGCATCTGGCATTCAATGAGAGAGTTGGCAGGAGGTTCCCAGTGCAGAGGGGGCAGCCCTGGTGGGCATGGGCCGCAAAGGCAGAGCCCTCGTTAGAGTCTGGCTCTGTCGGTTATAGCCCACGTCACTGTGGGTAGCTTTCTGAATCTCATTACCTTTCTCCTTTGCAACACAGGGGTAATCATAATGATCTCACAGAGTTCGGGCAGCGACTAACCAAGATGACATCCATCCCCGATATTAATCATGAGGTCCTTATACTGAGGTAGGCTCTGGGTTATGGCTCTGTATCCTACCATTCAATCTTTCTCATTAAGGGGTGGAAAGGTGACTCAGTGGGTAAAGTGTTGGCCCTGCAACCGTGAGAACCTGAGAGTGACACCCAGTACTCACATCAATTCTTCCAATAACCCTACGGAAGCAAGGGGTGGGGTCAAGACTTGAATCCAAGCAAGTGTGACCTCAGGAATGAGACCTGTATAGGCTCCTCTTGCTCCTATAGCAGATGACCATGACTCTTTGGTGGCATGATTTTTTTTCTCCAACAGTTCAGAGGTCCCAAATCTAAAATGGCTTCACGGGAATGTACTTCTCAGGAGTCTTTGGGGGGTGGAGCTTTGTTTCCTCCCTACTGTAGCTTGAAGGGGTTGTCTACATTCCTTGATCCATGCCCCCTTCCCTGCGGCACTCCAACCTCTAAGGATCTCACGATGACTGCCTACTATCCCTTTTAAGGAACCTTGTGATTACAGAATGTATCTGCTCACAGGATCATTAATGTGGTCCTATTTTTAAAGGCCTCTTGGATCACTTAGTGTGACATCCACAGCCTCCTGGGTTAAGGATGTAGGGATCTTTAAGAGCCATGACCTGACCAACCACCAATTCCTTGAAACAAGGTATATAAAGCACCTAGAATGGATCAGGTTCTGAACTGACTTTCAATAACTGTCACTGTTGTCTGTGACTAGCCCTTTCTTCTGTGGCTTCCCAGAGTCTCACCTAAGAAAGTTAGCACTTGGAGGTCAGGATTATTACCCTAATTCTAGAGATGAGCAGTCAGAGGCCGGGAGAGGCCGGGGGTCCTACAGGGGCAGCACGCTGGCTGCTGGTGAATTCTGAACTGGCTGTTCTTTCTTCCCATCTCATTTCCCTGACTCACCCGCTGCCTTTTGCTTTTAGGCAAGGTGGCCTCTGCAATACAGCTCCTATCTTGTCACATCTCCTCTGGACCCGAAGCTAGGAAATCTGCATAAGCCTCCTGTCATCCCTTGTTTTATAAGCCTTAGCAGCAGAAAACAAAAGGCTCCCTCTGCCAGTGCCACTGTCCTGTTCCCTACAGTGGTTAGCCTGCCTGTGCTGCAGCAGCGACCTTGTCAACTTCATGTATTTACCTCCAACCCCTGGAGAAGCCATGCTGGTTCCGGGTCTACCTTCAGTCCCCTCGCCTTGCTCTTCTGAAGCTATGTGGAGGAAAGGTGCTTCTCCCAAATTATCCAGGTAAGACTGGAGGTTTTGCCCCTACAGGAAATACTATGAATTCAGCATTTTCCTTTAGGTTTCAAGCTCAAATCTGGGATTACATTCAATTCTGTTCATTTCTTTTTTAATTTAAATTTTATGTGTGTGTGGGGCTGTTCTGCCTGTATGTAAAGTCTCTGTGTCACTTGCATGCCTGGTGCCTGTGGAGACAAGAAGAAGGTGTTGGGGTCCCTGGAACTGCAGTTAGAGTGGGTCGTGAGCCACCATGCGGTTCCTGGGAATTGAACCCAGATCCTCTGGTAAAGCAGTCAGCACTCATATCGTTTTTGACAATATTTGGCTAACTTCAGGAATATCTGGCCTGCCCCATTTTCCAGCCACCCCAAAGGACACTTGATTCTGGAAGGACACTTCAATTTGAACCCTTTTGGGGACATCTTCCTTCCTCACAGTGTTGAAATGACAGTCTGAATCTCTCCTCTTAAATCCTTGCCACATTATAAATACTGTCTTCAATACTGAGGTGAGCTGACCTGAATACCAGTCCAGTGGCCCTGAGATTCTTTCATACCAGGAGCACAACTGTCTAATAAAAGGTGACGATGTCACATTTGCTTGCGGGTCTCACGACTGTGAGCACTAGGAAGGGTCTGTTCAATTTTTCACTCCAGAGGCTGAACACACTGCTCAGTGATTAGGAGCACTGGCTGCTTTTCTAGAGGGCAGGGGTTCGATTCCCAGCAGATACATAAGGTTCATAACTCCCTGTAACTCCAGTTCTAGGGGACCTGACGCCCTCTCTGGCTGCTGCAGGTACTGGGAATACATAGAGTAAAAACATTCATACACATATAAATAAGTAATTATAATTAATTAATTACCTTTTCAAGCCACAAAGAATCAGCAAGTTTACTCTCTTTACCATGCTACATACACAGAACACGGGCACCCTGCTGTTTATAAGTCAGATGCTGGGGTACTGTAGTAGGACAGAGGCTCCCCCACAATGACAGATTCCTGAGGGAGTAGCATGCACTGACAGTTAGCCCCAGATTCTGGAAACAGGCCAAATCCATCCCATCAGCTTGCTTGTGTCAATAAAGTTTCACTCGTTTATTTTTGTGCTGTCTGCGAGTGCTTTTGTGTGATAATGGCTGAGGAGTTACGACACGGACCATGTGGCCCATGAAGCCTAAAATATTTACTATCAGGCTCTGCCATTCTGATCCCGTCTGCCAGAGAAGGCGCGCTGGTAAATCAGAGCTACGAGGGGATTAGGTCAAAGGCATTTAGAACTTAGAAAGAAAGAAAGAAATCAAGAAAGAAACAAAGGCCCAAATGTTTTTAGGAACCTAACCGTGGTAACTAGCAGATCCAAAAGCAGACAGCTAAACCATCTAGCCAGCACATCATGCTCCCACTTTGCAAAACGACCCTTGTAATGCTGTGTGGGGACAAGAGACAGCCAAACTGGGCTAGCCAGGGAATGGCTCTGGGCGATGATTCCCAGAGGATAGCTCCAGGCAGGCAACATCACCCAAGAATATTAACCATGCTTCTCGGTCCACTCAGGCCTCTTGAGTAGAAACCTCAGGGTGGGCCCTGTGTTGTACATTTTAACAAACCCATGCAACCTCACTTTTTTATTTATCCTGGTATCAGGGCCCAAAAACAGGGTTGCAGGCGTGCAAGACAACATATTACTGAACTACTTCCCCAGTAGCCCTGGAATTGGCATTGCTCCCACCTCAGTCTCCAGGTAGCTGGGATTAGAGGTGTGTGCAGCCACATCTGCATATGAAAAACCACTGAACAAGGAGGGGGCTACAGAACAGAATCCCTCCTGCCTGCCAGCGTACAGGGATGTCTACTTGCTGCTCCAGGACCTAAGACCTTTTTTACGGTAGGCATGATGTCTTTCCAATTGGGAAGAGGGAACTGTGATCACCACCGGAGAGCTCTGAAGTGCCCTCTGCACCCCCTCACCCCAAAGTGCTCTACTGGTCTCTGCTGGGTGCTAAAGTATAGTTCTCTCTTGCATCATTCAAGATAGCCATCTTTGATCTAAGAAGTTCTGACCAGCTACATCCACTCCACCCTGGCAACCTTAATAAGGCTGACATTTCCCTCTGTCTCCTCCGATTAGGCCGTCGCTTTATCACTCGGAGCTTTCTTGGCTCTGGGTGTAATCTGCATGTTGTGTGTCCATAACACCATGTAATTGGCTCTAATGCACCAATATTATCTGCGCGCATGTATCACATAATTGCAAAAGCAGGCGTCCGCAGTGAGTGCAATTGCAGCCTCCCACTGGGCCAAGTTTCCTGGGTTCTGAGAACCCCTCCAATACGTACCCTTTCCAGACACCCAGACTCCTTGGGTCTGATGGACTCACTTGGTAGTGAGTCTGGCCCATTCATTCCCTGCCTCCAAGCAGACTTCCTCCCTAAGCCCAGATAAGAGAGGTGGTTCCTTCCTTAATGGTCCCCTTGATGAATCATCACCAGCCAATGGCAATGGGATATCTTTTATTTAAAGTGAGTCTGGACAGGACCAATGCGCCATGCCTGAAAGCTATAACTACCTCCAACAAGTGCTTCTGTTGGGTTCATAGAAGTGGATGCAGAGCCGTTTTCTGAACAGCAGCTGAGTGTAAACACTGGGGTAGACCCTGTGGGAAGCATCCAAAGGGCTGGTGCAAAGCACAGTGGGGTTCTGGCAGCCTGTGAACTTCAAGGGGCGGGGCTGGGACACCACAGTTTCCTTTCCTTCTTGCTTCACTCAGGAAGGGCAGGGGGAATGAAGCTCAAGTCTCTGGGGCTGTCCCTAAATTGCTGGTTCCCTTCTTAAATGGCCGCTTTTCTTCTTGCCCAGCAGTCACCATGCCTCAGGAGTCAGAACCTGTCCCTGGTGTCTGAGTCCTTACACTCTTCCAGAGCCTGTGGATGGAATCTTGAAGTGAGCATTTGCCCACTCAGCTCTTATCAGCACGCGTGTCTGCGACTTGTCTCTGCAAACTCGGTTCCTAGAAGAGCACACGCTAATGCCCCCTGGACGCAGTGAACTCGACCCTAAATCAGCTTCTCTGGGATGGCAGGCCACCCTCAGCATCCTCGGTGGATGAAGTTGGACAGCGAGCCACCTTCAGCATCCCTGGTGGATAAATCTGGATGGCGGACCACCCTCAGCATCCCTGGTGGACGAAGCTGGACAGTGGGCCACCCTCAGCATCCCCCAGTGGATAAAGCCCTTTCTACTGTTTCTCTTAAAGTAAAGTGTGGCTTGCCTTCCTCCCTACCTCTGAACTACTCTGGTTTGTCTAGATGCTCAGGTAAACTCTAGAAATCAGGAAGGAGGGAGTGGTGCATCCTTTGAGAAACTGAATGCTATATGTAACTCCCTCATTTCTGCTGCTGAGCACGGCTTGTCTGTAAAGAGTAGTGTTTTGAGGTAGCGTTGCCTGGACTTCCCACTGAAGATAACCATAATGCTAGACAGCCATGATGGTGGTAACGATGCTGACGCTCTGCCTGCAGCCTGGGCACTGTGCACACACTGTCTCATTTACTTCTCCTAATGTTCTGAAATCCAGACCTTACGCCCATTTGTTACCCCAAGCAAGATGAATGGACTGTGCCCAGGTCACACACTATTGTGCTGTGGAGACGATATTCACAGCCAGGTGTGTCACCAGGACCTGCAGTTGTCAACATTACATAAGACTGCCACTCCCAAAACTGCCTGCAGACAGGAGCCACTGTCCAACTCCATGCCTTCCCAAGGTGGAGGTGGGTCATGTGATTAGTGCTGGACTCTTTTCACTGTGTCTGATAAGTCAGGGACCAGGCTCACTGCCGAGGCTACTCAAAGGCAATAGCCCAGTTCCTGTACTATGAAGAGGAAGAGTTCAGCTACGCCAATGTGGGGAGCCATTGAGGCTACATGGGAGAGGAGACAGTTGTGTCTCGATGCCTTTTAAGGAAAAGACTTGGTCTCTAGGTGAAAATATTACCAAAAGTCACCACGGCCCTTGGTGTTGTGTGGGTTGAGTGGAATCTTACGAATACACCACAGAACCAAGAGCCGGTTAACGAAAGCCCGTCTTCCTCCTAACTGGATCAGGAAATAGTCTCCGAGGTCAGAGGAGATGGGAGAAGGATGACGGGTGGCCGCCACACCTCCACTACCTGCTCTCAGTTAGTTATCCTGGGTGCCGCGTAATACCGAGTTCCCTGATCTCCCTGCGGACCGTTTAAATTACAGCTCATAACCATTGTGTGGGCATATAATGAAAGCAACTGATGCTGCACTGATTAGACCATTACTCTCAACTGTTAGAAAACATAATGATCTCACAAGGGGCCTTATTCACTGACGTATAGCAGCCGGGCTCTCATCTGACACCTCAAATTAGCAGCCAAAGCAATAACAGCTGGGGTTTTTGTCTCAATATTTGTACCCGACTCTAAAGTGATTTGGCACTGGGCGAGCGTTATTTTTAAACACACAGAGCTCACCGCCAAGTAACATTTTAAATGGTCTCCAGGTGTCATGTAAAACCTACAGAAATAAATAAAAACAATCAGCTGCCAATTTGGGTCTTTGATGATGCGGATTCCCGAACAAAAGGGCTTGTCTTTGGTTCCTTCCTTCATTATGGATTCCGATTCTGACAAGCAGAGATCCACCTCCATCCACTCAGCAGAGCGCCGGTGTTGAGAGAGAAAGGAGAGGAGTCTTTGAAAAGTATAGAAGGCGGTAGAGCAAAAGAGAAAGACGAGCCCTCCCAGGCTGCCATCACTCAGCCAGATGCCTGACTGTGTTGGTATTTGCCACGCGCTAGTGTTTCTGGAGAGTGCATGCTGGAGAACTCATTCGGGGAGCTGATCCTGGATACCAGTGGTGGGTCTGAATGGCTCAACCGCCGCCCAGCTTGGTTAACCGGGAACAATGTTCCTTAGACCAAAATGTGAACGAGGAAGCAGTAGCCTTCCTACTCTCTTTCCTTGGCTATAGGATGGAATCTTAGCTCCAACACTGTCTCTCTATTTAGGAGTTAGGCAACTGTTGCTATGCTAAGGTATCTGCAGTGGGCCAAGGATGGAAGAGTGACCTCCAACTTCTAGAGCTGGGCAGGTGAGTTTGGAATCAAGAAGAGAAGAAATAAATATTTTTTTTAAAAAAAATTCTCAGCTGTACTGGGTGTCTAGCCTAGTAAGAGAGGAAGAAGGGGGCAATGATTAAATACTCTAAGATGGGATGTGCACATTGTCTTGATGAAGACAGCAAGGCTGTTTTAGTTTTTCCTTTTTCCTTTAAAGATTTATTTACTATTTTATGTCTATGACTATTTTGTCTGCAGGTACATATGTGCATTGTCTCTGGTGTCCTCAGAGAACAGAAGAGGGTGTCGGACCTCCTGGAACCAGAGTTACAGACAGCAATGTTATATGGGTGCTGGGAATTGAACCGGGATCCTTTGAAAGAACAGCCAGTGCTCTTAACCACTGAGCCAATTCTCCAGCCTGTAGAAAGACTGTTTTGTGCTGCACTGTATCAGTAGGACCTGGCAGCATGTTTGGCACACAGGAAGAATCAGCAAACATTTATCTGATAGGTGGTTTGCTTAAAGATAAGCAGGTTGGTGTTTCGGGCATCTTTGGATACAAATAAATGTCCACTCTGAATAGCCTTCTGTGATAATCCAGGGGACAACTCAATTATCTACATGGATGGGCTGCAGAGGGACCGCAGTAATCACAGCCTTCCAAAGTGGATTGTCACTTCGAATTTCCAGCACCCGCGTTAAGCTGGGGTGTGGGTGCAGTGTTTCCGGGATTTCCTTTGATTTTTTTAAAGATAAATGTGAAACATGCAGGACCCTCAGGGGAAATCTTCTGGATTTTTAAGATTGGCACCCAGTCACCTTTAGAAACAAAATCTATTAAGTGAACCTGGGAGGTGGACCAGGGACCAGGTTTTGTGCTGAATCATATAATGAACATTTTGAGCTGGGATACACACACACACACACACACACACACACACACACACACACACACACACACGACCTCTTGGTGGCACATGTGAGCTGTGGTTAAAATTTTCTTCTCCATGCCATCTCCTGAAGGGCAGCTGTCCACTGAGAGGTGCTCCCAGAAAACCAACTCAGATTTCCTGTCTCTAAACAACCCAGCCTGAGGCGACGGTGTCCTCGACTCCACAGTTACTACCTGGTGACAAACATCCCCGCAGTTTCTGTTCTTGGGGAAAGACTGCTCCTCCCAGCAGGTGTGTCCCTGCCTGGTCCATGGTTCCATTCATCAGTTCTGCGTCTACACATTGAGCCACTGCCTGCATACGGTCTGTAATGGAGCCACTTCAGAGAAACTACACAGGGCGCTTGGGGCTTTGTTCTCAGGCTGAGAGGCAGAGATCTCTGAAATTTGTAATGGGGAGGGGGCTCCATCAGAAAGCTGGGTGCCATTCACACTTTGCCTGGGTTCACAAAACAAGTAGGGGTCTCCAGGACTTACGAATCGAGCCTCCAGCCATCACTGGTAGCTGAGGAATGAGGTGGAATTGGATGCTCTCCCAGGCTACCTTCGGACTAGGCAGAGACACTGGGGTGGCTGCTCCCTCAGCAGTGGTCACATGCCTGGAAGGGGCTAGGAAGGCAGGGTGTTGTCCTCATGCAGCATGCAAAATGTTCCCTCTGGCAAGCCCGGGGATCAAGGGACGATGGCACAGACAGGACGCAGAGTCTGGCTTCACTAATTTTTGTTTCCTGTCTGGTAATACAGAGAAGCAGACGGCAATAAAAAGCATCGGATAAGGAGCCAAAAGGGCTGTTTTCTGGTCTGGTTCTGCCATGAAATTTTCCTACAGCTACAGACACTTTACTTAACCTTTCTAGAGGGATTTCTTTTTCTTTTAAAATGAAGTGAGCCCCTACCCTCCAGGGTCTTTCTATGCCTCAATTTCTTTGATTCCAGGAGGGTGGTGGCTGCTGACTTTAAAATGGCACTGCTGGATTTTGAGTCGATGTCGAAACACAACGACATGTGACCATGGATTCCCAGCTGGGCACAAGGACAAGACACCTGGCTAGTCTCTGCGAGTCACTTCCATTACCCGGTATGTGACGACAGTTACAAACAGCGACACGTGACCACAGCTGCAAATAAGGCTTCCTCTCTCTTTCTACAGACACCTGCTTCAGCTTCTGTGTGGTCAACAGGCTTCTTTCCCTAACTGGATGCTGTATTACCCATTTACGTCTGGACACAGACGGGAACAGACAAGGGGAGTGAGCTTGCCACTCAGTTGAGTACCCAGTAAGCAGAAGTCCTTCACAAGACTGAGAGAGGTGAACACTGGCCATGGGAGCTACTTCTTGCAGAGGTCTGACTTTGGTGGGATTCAACTGTAGTCATCTACGGTTTTTGAGAATTTTTTTTTTTTTTTTGTGGGTATAAGACCTAGATGTTTAAATTAAGGTAGAGGAAGGACAGAGTTGACAGAGTGGAGAAGACAGTGTATTTACTATAAATATATGACGTATTTACTACTAGATAATGCTTTATGATATACAGGCAAAAGAGGCTTGGGGACACAGGCCCGGGAAGAACTCTGGAACCACTGAGCAGGCCCAGGTCAAACAACACACAGACTTCCCAATAGCCCTGAACAGGCATTGTCCCATTACACGCTAACTGTGGAAATTTTAATTTCTACTAGTTGAAGTGAGATGTAGTGAAATAATTCATTCTCGGGGGAATGCACTCAGGAGTCATGCCTGGCTTGTAGCTACCATGTCCATCCAAATATTTCCTTCACGGAACTGCTGAACATGACTATAGCCACGCATGAGCCCAGTATTGTCAGGGCTCCAGATAGTCAATAGAAGTAGAAAATACAGTCTTCTATGTAAAATCAATTGGATTTTAAATGCCAGGATTGGATTCCAGTTTTCTTTTTGACTCAGTTTCACCAAGCGGCTCAAGGGGATTGGAACTAACTACGGAGCCCAGGATGGACTCCAACTCCTTGCCTCAACCTCCTGAGTTCTGAGATTACATGCACAAAATGCAAAAAGAATTCCAGACCTTACACCCAAGTGTCAATCACCAAAAATCGGCGCTAACAGGAGGATTTGCTTCAAAATCCTTTGTTGGTGAAGAACAATTCAGCGAGCTTCGGCACATCCTCTTTACCCAGGAATATACGCCAGTGCCATTTCCAAATACCGGCTCTTAATTAGCAGGGGAATGAAATCATAAGATACCTCAGACTGTAGATCCTTTAAAGACCGAAGATGTTGGTTATCTGATTGTAAAAGTAACTTTAGACTTCAAATTAATTTTCACTTTTGCTTAAGCTGGAGTTCTTAAAAGCTATTTATTTTAAACACATGGCCATCATCAAACATGGAGACGGAGGGCCTCTGGAAGAGGCGTGTGTGTTACATAGCACAGGAGTGCTTAGGGAGAAGCCGGTATCTGTCCTAGTATGCTGAGGACTGAATGGAAATCACAAACTGCAATTTAATCCTGATAGTCTGGGTACATTGCAATTTGCAGCATGGTGTCAAAAACTCATATTCAGGGATATTTTAAGAGTTTCATTAAGTAATGACAGTTCTAAATTCAAAACTATGTCATAAGTAAACACTGTCTTCCAGGACTGTTAAATGTGCAGCCCCCAGAGAGATCCAGGTGAAGCATTTTGTAAATAAATGAAAACCAATCTCATCTATTAGAATGCACCAATTTTCACTGTAGCTCTGATTTTGTTCATGATTAAAAGTAAGGGGGGGGCGTCACCATTCAGCGGGAGAAATATGAAATTAGAGGTGAAGTGAGAAATGGGGCAGCTCCTGTCAAATACCTCGTTCAGCCTTTAACGTGACTACGATAGTCATAACCTTGATTTCGCTCTGGGCCAGAATGCACTAGCACTCGGCAGGGGAATTGTGGTGTGGTGAGTCTCTATTTAGTTTATTGGTTTCCCCCTAACTTGGGGCCTTGTACTTTAGCTGACGACCTACTGTGTGTGGCAGCGAAGCAGTACCAAGTATCCACCAACTTCAGTTTTCACAAATTTGTTAGGCACACACCAGTGACATCGCCTTTACACAAGGGCTCTAAGGGCTATGGACAGCTGTCCTTACTGTCCAGTGAGGACCGAACCTCTTCCGTCTAGTTTGGTGACAGTGGACTGGCCTCCAGTTCATTGACAGTTCCCATCAGCCCCATGCTCAACCCTGGCTTCCTTCCTCTTTGTCTGGGGGCAGTTCTGTGGACCCTTATGTGACGGTGATTAAGCTGGGTTTGAGTGTTGATCTGACAAACCTATAGATCAGCTTTTAAAAGAGAAAAACCATGGTTCTTGCATTTTTCCCCACAATGAGAATCGCCACTGGCCTTACTGATGCATATTCTTGTTTGTATAGTTTCAGCATCACAGTCTATCTTTAATAATTTTTAATATCGTTGTTGCGGTAGAGTATTTAAGTACGAGGGCTTAGGTTTTGTGCAGAAATGAATCTATGCCCTGGAATAAAGGTCCCTGGGTCTGGCCAGTCTCAGTCTGGGAAATGATTTACATCTGCCGAGCCTCAGACTCCTTACTGGCTGAGCTGGATTAACAAAGTCCTCTCTGTAAAGTTATGGCCCACACACAAGTCGTTGGCCTCTAAAGTCTTAGCTTGTTATCTGAAACATGCTAGAAAAGGAAGACAATGTTCACACATGGAGGAAATACCAATATTCCTCACGAATAATTCCTATCTGACATCACTGGCTATGCAATACCCTACCACTATGTCGTCATTGTTAACCAGGACAGAGGCAGCTCAGGTGAAGCGGAGGACAGCTCACTGTACTGAGCTCCAGGTTCTTCTGACCTGGACCGTCCCTGACCATCCCCCAAACCAGTGTCCCTCACCCCTAAGCCACAACACCATCCCCATGCTACAAGAGTATCAAGACCATTGTCAGAAAGAACTCCTTCCCATTTGCCCTTCTCTGTCTATGCATGAGGCACAATGTTCGGCACATGCTCTCCTGCCTGAATGTGGCTGAATCAGAACGGCACGAGGAGTCTGGGAAGCTGTTGTCACTTGGATTTGCCCTTTGTCGTCATCTTCAGACGTGTGAGCTCAATGACTACCGCTTTAAAACCACAATGAATTCGGAGGCTAGCTTAACCTTGAGAGGAACTCCTAGCAGATGAGTCATAAGACAGTCCTGGCTGTTTCCGGGGTGTCCTTGCTCAGTTTGGGGAGTCCTAGACTCTATGTTGCTCAGGTCTCTTTCTACGGCCATTCAACACTTCTGGCAAGCTCTGGCCTGCAACATTTCGCCTGACACTCTGCTGACACAGTGTGCTCATGCCTCCTGGGTGGGTTAAAATGGGGGTTGACAGGGAACATAAAGGAGAGAGTGAGCGGCAAAGCAAGAGTGTAAGCCGGGAGGACGTTCCTCATCCACAGATGGCCACAGCCGTGCAGAACTGTGGTCTCAGGGTTGCCAAATGTGTCTGGATTTTTGGGAGAAGCTGAAAACTTGGAGTTTTATGTAAGTGATCCCAATTTTAAAATGTGAAATGTTAATCATATATATTACAGAATAAAAAGTTTTCTTTTGTCTATGCAATATGGTTTGTGGTCTCTAGCACACCACCTCTGGTGTAGAAGAGAGGAGAATGCCAGATTGGCCTTTGATTCCGTCACAGATGTTTGTGCACTCCCTCAACCTCCTTATCATTCATTATCAAACTCTAATGGTAGGTGGACAAACTGTGCTTCGCTTCCCAAACCCTTCTAGGGGTCCCCTTTGAACAGCTGTATTGCACACAGAACCCAAAGAAGAAAAAGAGCACAGACCGCGAAGCCTGAACCCCAAGTTCTAATCTCTCTACTAAATACAATTTACTGTTGACCTTCAGTACACCGGGACTAGGTGACCCCAGGGAGGTACCCAGGCTGCAGAAGGTTAGGAGGTATGGCTCTCCCTCTAGTCCCAGCCTTTCTCTACACTCTGAGCTGTAGTTGGTCATTTTGGAGACACCTAAAGGCCCTGCCAGTGTCAACTATAGTGAAGTCACTGAATTTCCCAAGTTGGCAAATGGCGTAAGTAGGAACAAAACCTTGAAACCTGCACACACTCATTACCTACAGACCACGGGATCTCCATGCTATCGAGCTGGTACCTGGATCTGTTTTCCTGACACCTATAGTCTGGCTTTTTTTTGTTACCTATTTTCTGATAAATACCTTCTGAAATTCTTATTTGCTACATTTACTCCAGAGATGTCTAAAACTATCTTTTCATCTCTTATAAACTCCTGAAAAAAAAACTACATATTTTTATAAACAAACAAATAAAAAAATTGTTATAGTCATATATGGTAACATTGAAGCATTGAGAAAAATTAAACTACAAAGTTCACTGCCTGATATTTTGTTTGTATTCTGATAAATAAAGCTTACGTGAAGATAAAAAAAAACTACATATTTTATTAATAGGCTTTCTCATTGTGTGTGTGGCTGCACCTGTGTGCGTACACACAAACGAGATCAAATGACAACTTCCGGTGTTGTTCCGCAAGTGACAGTCATTGAAATGGAGTCTCTGGCTTGGGCACTCCAAGTAGGCTAGGCTGGCTGGCCAGCAAGCCCGAAGTACCTATCTTTGTCCCCGCTCCCATGCTGGGATTACAAGTGGATGCCTCAAGGCCCAGCTTTTTAAAACTCAAGTTCTGGGGTTCAAACTCAAGCCTTCATGCTGAAAAGCAAGTATTTCACCTCCTGAGTCAGCTTCATGGCCCCACTGTGCTTCACCTTTCTGTCCTCTCAATTTTTATCCAAGTTGAACTCTTTGCTACTGCGTATCATTCACACAAACATGCTGAGCAGGGATGCGCCTGGTCTAACTGAGAACTCCCTGGCCATTTTCATCTTAGCTGACAAGGGCTGCAAACCTAGGTTATAACATCCTGAGCACAGGAAGCTCAGCCTGCAGGTTCAACACATGCAGCCGCCGCGCGACTCAACTTACCTGGTGAAAGAGAATGCCGAGCTGCAAAATGCACAGGGCAGGCGGAAGTGAACGGGTCACTGGAGTGACGAGGGGAGGTCTGTGTTCCCCAAAACTTTACATGACACAAAATCACATCTGGAAGTGTGTGTGTGTGTGTGTGTGTGTGTGTGTGCGCGCGCGCATAGTGTCTGGAAAACAAAGCCCCAAACTGTTGTGTGCCAGAAACAACAGAAGTGAGACTAAATCATCCCTCCAGTTACAGCGTTAATTCGTGAAAAGAAAGATTTTTTTTGTTTGCTTTTACTTTCCCCCATGAGTTTGATTTATCTTACTCTTGGAGGGGCTTTGCGCTAGGAGGCACCTTGCACTTTGAGGGGTTGGTTAGCTGGGTAAAGGGAACACGGAGGGCAGTTTTGGGAGCCCGCGGGAAGTTCTGACGAGAGGCATTGACAGCTTGCCTAGCTCAGCTCTTGGAAAACAGGCCACATCACCCTGCAGCACACAGTGCTTGTGCGAGCCTAACATCGCAAGCTTTGGCGACATGGGCAAGTGAGGCGGCTTGGTGTGGTGGCCACAGAGGCTGGCCTGCCTATTGCTTAGTAGTTTGCTGGCTATTGCAAAACTACTGTGAAAGGAGGGTGATGGGAAAGCTGCTTAGGGGGGCTGAGGGCAGGCAGATAGCCAATGTGAGGGAGTGCTGGGTGGTGGGCGCGCTGGCTGTGGTGGTGGGCGGGATGAACTGCCAGCTCTGCCTACTTCACCATCCTTCCTCCGCTGTGAGGACGTGCCAGACTTAAGAAATTGCACTATCATTCTTCTTACTCCCCTTCCTGTTGACTAAAAAACAGGGGGACATTGCCTTTCCTTGCTCACTAGACCTTGAGCTGAACAGTCCCCACAGGGCACAGCCAACATGGAGGGGACACTGTGCCTTTCGCTCTTTCCTACCCTGGCCCCATGATCTCCTAACTGTCTGTGGTTCCTGCTCAGAGCCATGTTTTGCGTTTACGTTCAATGTAATGAACAAAACCAACTTTTCAATGCAAAGGAAAAGTTATGGCATTTCCAACTACAAGAAAGACGGGAAAAGCACATTACTAGTGTGAAATATTCCCTGAGGGGTTGACATCTCAGATTTTCCATAAGACAAATAATCTCTGGAACTTTCCACAAGACAAACACACCCCACTCCTCGTTTCCTACCACACACTACATAATGTCACAGTACATCTGAACCATGACAGTTTTTTCAATACACAAACAATTATTTTTCAGGATTCTATAATTAACCTTTCTAGGGCTAATGTATTTCGAACATATTTATAGCTGAAAAAATTATTAATATGCAATACCTCCACTTGGTTTCTGTTCATTGTTTCATTGACAAGATTCCTTATGGTGCCTAACTTTTGGTCACAGAGATATGATATAAAATGTCAATGTGTAGATGATGTTTTGGAAGGTCTAGGGTGGGGAGGAGAGGCTCCTTAAATGGAGATGTCAACTCCAGCCAATTTCAGAATGGCTCACCATTAAGATGGATGTTCTCAAAGCTCCGTGCCTCTGCTGGAAATTAAAAAAAGCCACGGAATAACTGATTGTGATTAATTTTAAATGCTTAGCCATGTGAAGCCAAATGAGCATCTTTAAAACAAAGCTATTGATCTGTCTTTGTTTGGAATTGAGAAGATAAACGAATCAGATCCTGCAGGCCTTCTGCAATGATGAGGAATGAGAAGTTTTTATTGCTGTTATTATTATTTTAGCCATGGATTTCTAGATTTTTAACTTTTCAACAACTGATATGTCTGGATAACACTTTTTCCCCCTGTAAAAATCTGAGAATGGAGGAATTGTTCAAATATGTCCCGGACAAGAATTTTGACCTGGACGAAGGCGCAGTAGGGCGAAAGATGTAGGAAGGACAACACTGACAGGACCTCCTGTGTGGTCCCTTCTCAGAGGTGACAGGTCACAAAGCTTGACCCAAGTCCATGGCTTCCTAGTTCCCACCCATGTGAGCCTATCCTAAACTCTTCTTTTCCCCCAAAGACTCCCTCAGACGACACTGGCAGAGTGCTAACCAAGGAACTGACAGGTCATCACAGCTGTTGGGTGACAACTATGACTTTTGTTTCTTCAGAAGGCATTTTCTCATCTTTCTCATTCTCCCCTGCAAGGAGTAAAAGGAGAGAGGTTCCTAACAGACCTTCCTACAGAGGCTTTTTCGAAGGTAGGGAAAAATCACGCCTCCCCTTCTCAACTCCAGTTTCCCAGGGAAGAGAAGTCTTGGGCTGCTAAATTCGAGCTGGCACACTCTCCCACAGACATGCAATTGTTGCCGGTTCCGGGGTCAGAGTTTGGGTGAGGAGAGCCCATCCATCTCAGGACTGACAATCTGACCTCTCCTGTCTGTGGGTCCCTTCTTTTCTATGCCAAGAACCCTCAGCTTGCAAGCAGTTTCAAGTAGCTTGCAGCATCGGCATCCCCTCTTTTTCCCGTGATTTCTCCTAGAATCACCTTCCTCTCTCGCAAGGTGGGGGGGGGGGGGATCTTTCAACCCACTGCTGGTGTCTTCCAGGCGAAAAGGCAGACTATGCACCTTCCTTTATGTACAAAGGGATAGTCTGACATATTCATTCATTTAGCCAACCATTCATTCTTCCACTGCAAGCAACACAGGAAATCTCTAACTATGTAATTTCACCCCCAAGGATGCTCAACTCACCCTAGTCTCTCACCACTCTGAAGCTAGAACTGCTCCCACGTAATAATTTTTGCAGATTTTAGAGAAGGCAAGTCACTCTCAAGTGAGAGCAATAAACTCCTTTCTTTTATGAACGAGAACACTGAGGCTCTGAGAGCAAAGGGACTTGCCCAAGGTCACATGGCTAATTAGTGGCTGGGTAAGAACTGAATTGCACAGCCCCTGACCTAAGTTCTACCATGCTTTATTGCTTCCTCTCCAGGCTTCCCCACATCAAGGGCAGCGAGCAGTGTACCTGCTGGGGAAAACAATCAAACTGTTTTCTAACACAATCTAACTTTAGTGAAATGACCCCAGCATGACCCTCTCAGTGACTTTTCTCCAGAAAGCAGGTTTCTTTAGTTAGAGCCTGTGAACATCCAAGACACAGGAGGACAACCTTGTATGTGTGTGGTGTGTTTCTATATAAGGTATACATGGTGGGATTTCAAGGAGGAATCATTTCCCCTCATCTTTTCATTCCCACTACTTTAAGGTGACTATTTAAAGTTTGAATTTAAGCCTGAGATAAGATCTCAGGAGCAGAAGCAATAACTGGACCTCACCAGTCTGTCTGTCATTCCCCCTTGTCCTGTGCCAAGGTCCCTCCCTGCTTCTGGCTAATTCCGACTCACCTTCTGGTGATAACCCCTCTGTCACTGGCCACAGACCTGTAACCTGCCTCCCTGTCTTGCCCACACTCAGACAGCCGCTCCCTGAATCCACAGACAGATGCTGGGGGGGCTATTCTGGCCATCTGCTCCAACAAATACAGTGGGAGCATAAGAGAAACGGCTCGACTGAGGAACCCCAGTTTGTGGGAGGTGAGAAATCACACTTTGCAGCCAGCAAACACTTTGGCCAAGGTAAGCCAGAGGGATCTCCCGGTGCCCGATTTTAATAGCATTGCAGCAGAAGACCCAGAAACGCACCCACAAGGACCCCCCTGCGCACATGCTCCCCCTCTCTTCTCTCCCGCACAATGTATACACACTCTCTCTCTCACACACACACAAGGCAGCAATCGCAAAATTAACTCACAGGATCTCCAAATCGCGCAGCGCTCGGAAGGCTCCATCTTCAATGCAGCTGATGTGGTTATTGTCCAGTTGCCTGTGGGAAAGCAAGGGAGATCATGAAGGCAGAGCAGGGGCAGCGGCGAGGGGCTGGGCGGCTAGCCGGCATCCCTGGCCACTAAGCGCCTGTCCCTCCACCCATTGCAGGCTCTGCTTGTCCCTGCCAGGAGCTCCTGCAGAGCCAGCCTGTCTGCCACGCTGCTCTGTCTCTTCTCTCTGACTGTCTGAGGGAACTACACAGGCGAGCGCACCAAAGGCTGTCAGGTCTCAGTAAATATTAATTGCGCATTTTTTTTTTTTAGGCAGAAGGGAGTAATTTCATTACATTAGGGCATCCAATCCATTACGAGCTCTTACCGTCATGTCACTGAAACAATTTCATTAAGCTAAAGGCCTGTAAATCATTGGAGGTCACTGCTCTGCCCTCCGCGACCTCCCAGAATGCTTTTTCCCCCCCTCTCCCTCGTCTCCCTTTTACTGGAAGTTACAGTCTTTGCTTTGACACAGCGCTAAATCTCAAGGCTTTATCTGCCCAAGAGCGGTGAGGGTGCATGGGGAATATACCGATTCCAAATTAGACTCAACTAATCTAATTTTATAGTCTTTTTATTATTCTAAGCACCAAATGTCTGTGGTGGTTTGTTGTCTCTGTGCATTGTTATGGGGCCCATCTGGTAGGTCATTCTATGGGAACATTTTCTGAATAAATACAGATTCCCTCAAACTGCACTAACTATCACCAATAGTAAAGAAATTCATTGATGGCAGTGTTTGTGATGGAGAAGGAAAAAGGACAGCATTATTGCCTAAAAGATGCGCCACTTACATTTAAATTGGGGTGAATTAAATGCACCTATTTTTAGGATTCCTTTTTAATTCCCCTTTCCCATCCTAAATGCAGGAAAATAATGCGTTTCTAAAAGATGCCTTGACTAATAGACATCCCAGTTGAGGACGGAGGGATTTTAGTCGAGAAGTAATACACAACAGATACCATTTCAAACAGACATCCCAAAACGTTTATTATTTGTTAAATAGTAAATCAGGGTCTATATTACCACGACCACACCCAACTTATACTATATATCATACATTTAATTCCTAAAACGTCAATGTACAGAAAGAACGTCGTACAGAAAATGACGGTTAGCACCCAATAGTCTACTGTCCTTTGCCCAACAGCGGGGCAAGCTAAAGGTGTAGCTGTACTTAAAATTTTGTTCATGGACACTCAAATGAAATGAGAAAAAAAGCGAGTCCTTTTTAGGTAGATCATTTCCTATGGCTGGTATTTTGATTTGTAACTTCCATTCATATACTCCAAATCAGCTCTCCATGAAACACGCCAAAGTAACATTTGGTAACTCTCACAGAGGGTTTTATTCATTTTTTTTTTTTTACCGAAGGAAGATAGAATATTATGATGATTGCAGAAGTATATGGATATGAGCCTGGAAGCATATGGAAGTTCCTGTGCTGTCTCAGGTCCTGTACGGCATTATGAAGCTGCATTACCCAAACAGACAGTCATCACGGGGCAAGGTTTAAAATCGATTATGTTCAGAATTGAAAGTAACCAAGACACAGGTCTCCGAAAGCAGAAGCATCCTTGAGGTTGACCAGTTCTACACCTAGTGTTCCAAGTCCTGGCTAACGTTGGCGTACATGGACTTACAGGGTTCTTCAGTCCCCGAGCTTTCTGGAGTTGTTCTTGACACGATTTTGCTGATTTCTTTGGATCTGTACTGGGGCAGCCACTTTCTGGGCAGTGGTTCTATCCGGGAAGTCTAATCTTGCTGCCCAGCGCCCAGATTTATCATCAATTTAAAGACCGATGAATCAACAAGCTCTGCTCCACGTCAAGGCCACCAAACCTTACCAAGCAGAAACTCGGCGGGGCTGGCTTTGGGCTCCAAGAAATTGTTCAACGAACATGCTGAATTCGGCAAAAACGCACCATTCGCCTAAGTAGAAAAGTATCTAAATCATCAGATTGTCTGGGGTGTGGGAAGAGGGTCGTTTGTGGTGAACCCACTCAAGTGTGTGTGCGCAGCCCAGAGATGGCTTTGTAATGCTAGCACACTGCAAGCAGATGGGTTTGTGGAGTGTTTTTCATTCTTTTTTTGAGGGCATCAGTAACCAAAGAGGAGATTCCAAGCATACAGATCCTTCCCCCTCCGCCATGGGGGGAAAAATGGAATCTTCAGGAGAAAAGAAAAATTTGTAGAAATAAGAGTGGAAGAAATCCTATCGCAGAGTGCTGGGAAGAGAAAGAAAGCCTGGGGGGGGGGGGAGTTTAATGGTTTATAAAAATCTGCACTCAATGTTACATGAGACTCCTGAAGCCCAGGTCACAAAATGATGTGGACAAGAGGACCATGATCTGTTAAGGTAAAACCAGAGAGGTCAAATACATTATTAATTGTGCGATGTTTAAGTATTTTCAGCGGGAAGCACACAATGACACCTATTTGTTTATTCATCAGAGGAAAGACGGAGACGGAATGTAAGCATCTCTGCGGCTGTATTTCATAGCTTACTTTAGCACATACGAAATGTATCAAAATTTAAAATATTTATGCTGAAGCGTGCTTGCCCAGGAGACGTTTATTGTAATGGAGATGGTGTCCTTTCGCCTTAACCGTACAGAAACCAAACAGGACCTGTATCTATCCCCACCTAGCTAGTCAAAGGGCCAAGCCCAAGGTGCACTGTTAGGAAGTCTACATGGGTGCTACATGCCTATGGGGTTCGCCAGGCAAATGGAAACCAGGGCTGACTCCACCTCCCCGACAGTACAGCTTTGTAGAGCCGAGCAGCAGAGGATTCACAAAAAAGCCCAATTAACAGTTCACAGTCACTCCTGTTTCGTGTAAACACTCGGTCCCCAAACAAAATGAGCAGTCGCCTGCTTCAGGCAGATGCCTTTTCTTTTACACTTATTTATTTATTCAAGGGAGTGGGTGTGGAGGTCAGAGGACAAACTGAGTGACTCTGATCTCTCCTTCCAAATATGTGAGCTCCAGGGACTGAACTTTGGTCATCAGGGTTGGTGGCAAGCATCTTTAGCCAAAGAACCATCTTGCAGTTCCCAGATGGCCTTTTCTCCCCAGAATAACAACACAGAGACATCCAAGTCTGAAAGCACGTAAGAGGGAAGGGGAAACAAAACAAGACAACAAAAACCACAACAAAAAAGCAAGCTCAGCCTTTCTTTGTCGGAGTTGGAACAGAGCACTAATAAACACACAGAGAACCTTCTGGTGGCTGAAGCCAAAGCATTTGATTTAGCAGCTTGCTTCAGAGAGTTCGGTATGCTGGAGGCTGTTGATGTGTATTTTAAGTGCTCGGGTCAAAGGTCTGTATCACGCCATTGAAAAATGTCCACTCAAAGACCCTCTTCAAGACGAATGAGAAAAGCGCATTGCGCACACCATCACTCAGGGGACATGGGCAAAAAGAACTCTGAAAATGTGAGCAGAAGGAGCCCAGCAACTGGGCATGACATGCTTTGCCCCTGCTCTTCCTGGATGGCAGGAAGTGTATTTCTCATCGACGCTAAGTCGTGTCTCCTTGTGCTTAGCACAGGTCCATGGAAGACAGTGCTGGGCCATTTGTCACAGAGTCCTGGCTGCTGCCCTGTGGCCCTTGTTATGACAAGAGAAAACGCCTAAGTATTATTTCCCTCTGAGCCCATAGAGGGCTCAGCACCTCCTGGCTCCCTGAGGCATGGTGTGTCCCCCAGCAGGGATCCCCAGAAGGAGATGCTATGAGATTTCTATGCTCTTCTTAGGAAGTCTAGGAAGGCAGTGGATGGGAGAGCGAAAGCCGCCCTCTTTCTTTTTCGTTTTGGAGGTAACTTATTGTCCTCTACTTTATACAGCATAATTTGATTTGCACTCCTTGGTCTCTGAATAAGTTGAGAAGCCCCAAAACATTTCATGATATTAAATTAACCACCCTAATTTCCCCGGGAAGCTTCGATTTCAGCAAACAATATGCCTGCTAACATGATCCCAGAGCCCATTTAGAAAGAAATCCTCAGACAAGAACTAAGTGCAGACTCCCTGAGAGCAGTACTCTGACTACTATGCTGTCATAGTCCGAGAAAATAAACAAGTCAGGAAGGAAAGCCAGCATGAATAGGGACTTAAGGTAATCTCTTTGTACAGCAGACTCAGCGACAGCACTTCTGTGAGAATTCCTGACCCTAAGCGTAATATACTCCGAATTATCCCAGTTCGTCTCTTTTGCTTGCAGCTTCAATTTTCATAACTGAAGCAGGAGAGAAACACTTTTCTTGCAGTTCAAACATTTTTACAAAGCTTGTGTAAATCCTTAAAAGAGGTGAGAGCTAGAAAAAGCTGCTCTACAACATTAACACCAATCCACCCTACATCAACTATCACAAAGAGTAAGATTTAAAAAAAAAAGAGTAAGAAAATTCCAAGACTTCAATGATGCAAGTGAGTTCCCATGAGAAATACCTGGGAAATAGGAATCTCCTGAAACAGGCTTTGGCTATTTGTGATAAGAGTAGCATTTCCAACAGAATTCCCTATGCACACATAACGTCTGCACACCTGGGCTCATCCCGCTGTTGGGATGGAGGGTGTCCCAGCATCTCATCAAATGGCTGATGGAACTTAGCCGGAAGGCATCGTTGCTCCAGGGCCCCCAAACAGCAGCAGCAGCAGGAGCAGGAGCAATGTTCTGCTTCAGAACTACAGCTAGGGTCGCTATAGTCCTCCTTGTGTGAAGTGCAAGAAGCAGCGGAGGCTGAGCATTCTCTGGATTGAACCATTTGCTATTTACTGAACAAAACTATCTTCACAAAATATATAAAATCAGCAAAGGACTTCTGTACAAAATACACAAGGGATACCCTAGTAGACAGCCAAACAAGTCCACGGTCACGGACTAGAGTAACCTAGAATAGTCACAGCGCATTAACAGAAATGCACACTTCATTCAGTACCCAGGATGCAGAATAAAGTGTAAGAGAGCCTTTGCAAACAGAAAGATGGTTACCTTATTTGTGGTTTTTGTATGCTAACCAACCATCTTTCTAAGAATCTAAATGAGTTTGAATTTGTTTTCATATGTGTGTGTGAATGTAGATGCATATCTTCCAAGTGTACTTTTTTTTTGACTGAAGAGAAAATACTACAACTAACAAAAAATGTGGAAATCCTGCTTTCATAAACCAAGGCTGGGGACCAGACAGGAAGAATCTTGACACACTGTTTGTCTTCTTGGTGTTACCTATTTGTTCTTTAAGTAGAAAACAAGAAATAAAGCAGCACTGTTTTTTTTTTCTTAAATGACATCTTAACAGAAAAATCATCATTGAAGAACAAAATGTAGGGACCTTTGTCTGCTGCTCTTTCAAAACATAATATAAAGCTCAAGATTATTTTAACTGGCAAGAGGAAAAATGTGCTCAAAAGAAAAGCATACACTTGATATAATTAAGTACTGGTCACACTTTGTAGGCAAATCAAACACTTGATCTTAGCCACAATCTGTTAATGAATTGTCACTACTTCTCACCATTAAGGAGCTACGGCCATTCCACATTAAGATGACATCTCACACGCGCAAAAGGAGGGGAACCTATTATTCTTGCACATTTAGTACACTTGTCCACTGGACCCAGGAATACATGCATAGAGATATGTTTACCCATCCATGAATTATTTAAGGATCTGCAAAGATCTCTGTCTGTACAGCTGACAACTCTATGCCTGCATCTCCTACATACGCACGGACAGGTGTAAGATCTCATTCACAGAACACATGTAAATGAACGCGTACCTTACAAAACAGTCAAAGTGATATTGGACCTCTGACATTTAACGTGAATATACTTAACAAAATTATTTATAAAACTGACTGCTATCATTCCAGTGACTTCAACCAACCAAACCGACTTTGTAAGGGAGAAACAGAGTCGGGTTAATTAAGCTTCTGATCACAACAGCCTGCCTGGAACACAGTGGAAAATTGAACAGAAATCTATTTTAACAAGCGCCGTTAAGGCATACTTTGCCACACAGCAAGCATGGTACCTCTTGCTCAGTATCTATCATGTTGCTGTTCAACACATGCAACTTCTCAGCAGGAGAATATCTGCGTCCGCTGAGGTGATGCTTCCACAAGCAAGCTCTGCAATAATGCAAACACTGCTGGTGGATTAGCAACAAAGAGGCACACCTGGCCTTGGAGAATAAAGAGGGTCTCACACATCGCTCGGAAATATCAAAAACTCCACTTCGGTGTTTGGAACCTTCTCGTACGGGAGTGTTTTGACAAGCACATTTACATTGAAATATCCAAGTGGAGGATCCTGCAAACCAATGTAGCACCAGGGAGGCACTAGGGGAAGCGGCAGAGCTCCCATTTCATTTGGGCATATTATATTTGATGTCTAAACAAATCTTGGCATCTCTAGGCAAATAAGAAACAACAATAAAATACACAGAAAGTCCACCATATAAAATGACCCATGCTTACAATGAGAGCGCTTCATTTGATTGTTTAGATCAAGGGACCAAACAAAACTCGGTTACTGTTTACAAATGTTTTAAGGCTCATGTTTCAAGTCAGCTCCAGATCCTGGGGCCACTTTTGTATCAGGACCGAAGTTGACCAAGCCACTGTGGCATCACGGTTTCCCTATGACTTTATCTGTCCCTTTCTGGGAAAACTCATCATCCTAAGGCAAACTATGAAGACACTTTGTAGGCATCCAGGCGATGACTATCCATCCCTTTGTGTTCTGGGGCGGAGTCCATCAGAAGGGGATTAATTTCCAGGGCATCATACTCTCGCTTGGGTCTAAAGCTTCAGATGTTTTTGGATTTACAAGGTTGCTTCTGGTTACACTGACCCTAAGAGGCTCCTCACTCCCTGTTATATGCAAAGTGAGCTTTATACAGCTAAAACTGATTGATGAGGTTTATGGGCACCTGAAAGTATACGATTTGTTCCACTGTGCACTCTCAGCCTTGCTGGGAATTTGAATTTCTTGGTAAGACGTATGTATCTGTGTTTTACTCACTGGCCTTGCTGATGTCATGAATACTCAGAGGTTGGACAAATAAATGGCTGTCTCCATAGCGATCGGGGCAGGTCTGTGGTTTCCCTAGTTACACTCCTGAGGGATAACCATCTGTGGTTCGTCCTCAGCAAAGGCGCAGGACAGAGGGAGGAGTGAGAAACGGGAAGACGAAAGGCATGAAGTTATACCTGCTCACAGAATACTAGATGTTTACACTGTCTTCACTCCTTCTAAAGCGACCAGCAGAAACTCTAGTGAGACAGTCGGAATGTGTTTTTCATCCCACGGGGGTTTCAGAAAATTTCATTTTGGACACCAGAGAACAGATACAGCCCATGACTATAGCCAAAAAGCTGAAGCCAGCATGGAGGTATTTCTTTCTCCCTGGGTGTCCACAGGAGAGGTTAGATCGTAGGTGTCATAACTCGGGGTTGAAGGCAGGTGTCACCACAGCTTGAGAATCTGTCCCTGACAGCGCTTTGAGTTTGTACCACATCCTTAGACCCTCAGAGAGTGCTTAAGAAAATTACACGGACTGCTCATCTAGAAAATCTGAGTTTACTAACGCATCCTAACAAATCCTTTGTGAGTTATCAATGTTTGATCACACACACACACACACACACACACACACACACACACTCATACACACACACACACACACACACACACATATAATGCAAGGCCAGAGTTCATGTGACTTCTAGTTGTGGAAACTAAGTGATTGTCATTAGTGTCCTCCAATTTCAGTTTCTGAGAGTTGGAGACAACAGTGTTCAGCCAAAAGGCCATCGTGAGAATTAAAGTAATGAAATGTGCATACGCTGGAAATATATTTCTGAAGCTATTTAATTTTATTTGCTTTTAAACTAATGTTATTAAATAAAAGAATCCATTTTTTTCTTGCATAATCTCCAAGGTCTCTTTCTGCTCTGAAGCTGTGTGTCTGGAGATTGATTTCTTATGAGTTCTTAAGGGGAAAATCCTGTTCATTTTACTCAGTCTCCTTTGCCATTCAGCATATCCGTTTATCCCTTCCTTTCCCGTGCCAGCCTAAAGAATCTATTATTTGAGATATTCAATATATCCTTTCTGGAACAAGGGCAGCAGTTCAGACCCACGAGTTCTTCTAACTTCTCCAGCCACTAGGAGATTGAAATTCAAGAAGCCTAAAAACTTACATCAAAGAAAATGCACATTTTTCCTCACAAGAAAATGATCCCAACATGGTGACATATTTAGAATCCCATCAGGGAGATCTTCCAGAGGAGGGCAATTGCAAAGTTTAATCTCATTTGTTAATGGTTATTTCTAATTAATTATCAATCAACTAATATACTGAGCACCCAGAGCAGTCCAAGGTCACACCATCGACGGTATGTAGTTTTCTCCCTTTTATTTATGTATACGTGTGTGTGTGTGTGTGTGTGTGTGTGTGTGTGTGTGCATGCCTGTTTGTCTGTACATGCACCATGTGCATGGTGGGAGGCTGGAAGTGAGAAGATGGTGTCAGAACCCCTGGAGTCATTGCTACATGTGGTTGGAAGCCGCCTGATGTGTAAGCCTAACCCATGCCTTCCGAATTAGCATCAAGTGCAATTAACTGCTAAGCCACTGCTCCAGCCCACGTATTTCATTTCTTAGTCTTAGTATTCTTTAGTCTGTACACTGTGACTCTCTGTAACCCACATTATATACTGTACGGCCACTACAATCACGGTAATGGCATATAGCCTTTCTTAAGAATCAAGCACTAACCTAAGCATCTTAGACAGATCATAGCAATCCCTGTTCTACAGAAAAGGAATTGAGGGAAATGTCTCTGAACTTGCTCTTGGACCCAAGTGTGTCCATACTCCTGAAGACTAGACGTGAGCTGTTAACCTGGACACAAGTGTCGAGTCTGTCACACACACTGCTCTCTCCCTCGTGCGCTGTCTGAGCACACCACACACCTTCACATTTTTGTGCCTAGCTTATGCTGGTCCTTGTGGCCTCCTCTGTTTGTGAAATGTCCATCAAAAACGTCCTCTATAAAACTGTATACAAACCAAGGCAAAATAAACCTTAGTCCTATGATCCTTTCAGCCCTTCATTCAAAGGTTGATTTTACAGCAGTGGGGCGACTTGTGAACACACAGGCAAAATGAGGATCCAGGGTGCTATGCAGCAGCATTAAGGAGCACAACCTGGCCTTCCTGATCCACGAGTCTCGGGCTTTACCTACCATGCCATTCCACATCACCTGCAGTGTTCAAAGTGCAAAGTTTGGGAGGCTTTATTATGACTATATGGGCTTCTGTTAATGAAGGCCGAGAAGAGACGGATGGGAAAAGTCAGGTCTGTCTTTTGTCACTGGAACCCAGTTACTTTCACTGGCCTACAAGCACCATTATCCAAAAGATGGTACAAGAGGGAGGACCCCCGCCCCAGCAGTATCCTCCCACTTAGCCTTTTGGGTCCCTTAGTTAGATCCCTGGATAGCAACTTAACTTTGAGTTTTGCTGGGAGCCACTGCCTTAGCTCTGAATTCAGAGGATCAGGACAGTGCTAAGCTGCAATTCCAGGCGAGGTGGCCTGCTGGGACCCAACAGGCAGTAACTTTCCAGCCAGCCCGGGAAAGCTGAGCATTTTCTTGGGGGGGCGCATGACACACTCAGAGAACCCCCCGTCACATGGCAAGTTGTAAATTGCTAAGATTCCAATCAGCATTTTCTGAGCATGCCCTCCCTGAGGGGGACTGCACATTTGTCTTCCTAAGATGCACGAGCCACAGGCACTGAAATTGCCAAACAGCTCTCGCTACATCGTGTACTAGGATGTTGGGGGGCCAGTGACCATTAGCAAGGCATCACTCAGAGGTATCTTTGTGGCAGCAGAAGCCAATTAAAGTATGTCTTGTAAGCTCGGTGTAAGGGGACATCAGGGCCTCTGTAATTAACTGTGGAAAAAGTGTCGTGGAAACTCAGCCATGTGGGAGGCGCTGATAACTACATTCAATCAAGCTAATGTGTGAACTGAAACACTCCAGGAAAAGGCCCGCTTCGTTTTATTTACTATTACCTTTAAGGAATAATGTTTAGATCCCTTGGCAACAGCGCCTGTCCTACCTGTAGCAGAGTTATAGTGGCTGGCCTAAGTCAGGGGCTTGGCGCAAATCTTGGGGTTCACGGGAGATGCTACTTCCCACCACTAAGACCGCTATCGTGAAAGCACAGGGGGGAGCCGCGAGTGCTTAGCCAGGATGTGGAGACACGGGAACCCAGTTATGCTGCGGGTGGGAAAGCAGAACGGTGCAGCTGCGCTGGGAACAGTATGGTGGCTTTCTAAAGAGAGCAATCCACTGCCACCTGACCCAGAGAGTCTATCCCCAGCCAAAAGAAGGGAAAACAGGTGTTCAATCAAAAACCTGTGCACTGCAGCACGACACCCAGAAGGCAGAAACAGACCACACCTCCGCCAAGAGATGGATGGAGAAACACCCTGTGGCATGCACACCACTGCGTAGTAGTGAACCATTTAAAACAGGGCTAAGGCAGGAGTGCATGCTGCAGCATGGGTGAACCTGGAAGATAATCTACAGAAGACAAATAGTCAGACATGGAAACTGTATCGTTTGGTCCCACTAACATGACGTGCCTAGAACTGGGCAAACCCAAAGAATCAGAAAGCAGATGAGCAAGATTCAGAAGCTAGGGCAATACTAACGAGATGGGAAGTGAAAGGTCGAGGGTTTCACTTCAAGGAGATGGACGTGTTTGGAATGAGAGGGAGGTGATGATTGTATATTATTTGTAAATATACTAAATAAAAATATACGGTGTTTTACACTTGCTAAATGTGGATTCGTTTCCTTATTTATGTATTGACTTATTTAGTCAGTGTGTGTGCTGTGGGTGTCAGAGGACAACGTGAAAATGGGTTCTCTCCTTCCACCGTCTGGATCCTGGGACCCACACTCGGGTCATCAGGCTTTATGACAAGAACCTATGCCTGCTGAGCCATCTCACCAGCCCGAGTTGTACACTCCTAAGTGGTTAATTTATAAGCTAATATCCCATGCCTCAGGCATACAGTAAACTTTCGTGTGTGTGTGTGTGTGTGTGTGTGTGTGTGTGTGTAGTTTAATTCTATGTATGTGTAAATTTTACCTTGTTCTGGGAGAAAAGAGACAGCAACCGAAAAAGAGAGAAGCTCACTCTTTCCACGGCAAGGAGGAGTGCTGTTAAAACATCACACTATGCAAGGGTCATTTCCCTGTGACAATATCGTATGGAGATGGTGGGGAGCCTGGGGCAGGCCTTTGACTGGGTGTGATAAGACAGCAAACCCTCTCTGCCTGGGTGTGAACAGAATTATGTTAGCACACAAGATCAGAGAAATTATGTTAGCACACCAGGAGAGAAATACGGGGAGGGGATTTAATCTACCTACTTCGGGGGTTTATTTATAAGCTATTTTTAAACTGCCTCCTTCCTAGTTGTTCTGGGGACACTGTCAGTCACTCTGCAGTCAGGAGAGAACTGTATACACAGAGAGAATGCAGGGTGGGGGGACTTGAAGGGAGGGCAGAAGACTGCCTGCTAGACTCCGCAGTCTAACATCAAGTGTGTGGACCAGCTACTGCCTGGAACTTTCCACACAGCTACCTCCCCGCTCTATCCCTCCAGCCAGCAGAGTCCAGCCAGAGAGAGCTCAGCAGATTGCATCTGCATTTCAGAAGCAGCTGCTCTGCTTGCACAGACTGGCTCTTTGCTTCCTTCCTCAGAGAAGCCGGACAGCAGCCTGGAGGTGGTGACTATGGGTCAGAGGGAGAAGCACCAAGGCCCAGAAATCCTTCTCTGCCTAGCCCTTGGTCTGAGTGACTAGGAGCTTGTGAGCGTGACTACCGAGGAAGAGATGGCATACAGGCTGAGGGAAAGTGACAGGTCCCTCCCTTCAGGCTGTCTGTCACCAATGTTCTCCAGGATTCAGGAACAGCCACAATAGTGTCACTGAGCTGAGAGATTTTTTTTTTTATGTTGAAATAGAAGGAAGGGGAAGAGAAATAAAGAGGAGAAGGAACTGGCAATATGCTATATGAGATGGTTCCTTCTTGGGGACCCTCACTCCAGTGAGGCTGATTCTACATGTGGCTATGATTAGAGTTTTCCTTGAAGCCACGGCAGGACTGAAGGAGTTACCAGTCTAGAAAAGGGCAAGGAGACCATTGCAGGCGTTTAAGAACTGGGAGCAAGAAGGTACTGCCCGGGAGGGTGCAGCGCCAACACTTGAGTTGCTAAAATGATAGTGGTTACTGGAAAAAAAAAAAAAAAACCAGCCTACAAGCAGGCACTTTGCTGAAGAATCAGGTGACCAGGATCTTTTGCCTTGCTGGCTTTTGGCTTTACTTCTCAGTAAGCAAAGGCATGAGAGGGATGACTTCTGGGGTCCCTGCAGATGTAACGTTCTGGGACGCCGAAGTCTCACCCAAGCCCCAGTGTGCACGGGAAGGTGTTTTTAACTCTGCTATTGGGTATGATGAGCTAGATCTTATTCTGAATGCAGTGTGTCGAGAATGAAAGTGTGCGCCTCCTCCTGTTTGGAACAGCGAAGCCGAGGGTGCTTCGGTGTCTTGGAGGACTGAACAGTAGGTTGGATGAGAACAGAAGCATGAACGGATGTGGTATTAAGGTTTTCCAAACTGCTCTCTGGGAAAAGGACACAGCCTGGAAGCGTCCACAGCACCTGTTGGAATTCTGGGGAGGACGAGAGCAGCTTTCACGCTTCTGTGTGCTTCTGGGGGTTCTGACCAAGTCGCGAGGCCACTGCAGCTCCTCTATTCTCGTCCTTGAAAAGCCTCCCTGTCCCGCTCCCCCATGTCTCAGGAGCAGTGTTTCTTCCTCCCATGAGACATAGGGAAGGCTTCAGAAGAGCAGCCATAGCTGGAATGCCATGCATGTTAGCATGTTTTAGGAAGCTGAGGCCGGACTCCATCCATCAGATGGAAAGAAAAGATTGTGAGAGAGAGAAAGCCAGTTCAGGCGACAACCTCAAGCCCACTGATCCACTGAAAAGTTCTAGAGATGCCACAAGAAAAAGTCATCAAACTTGACATTTGTCCCTCAAGTTCACCTGAGATGGGATTCCTCCGCCCCTCATCTGAAGAGGATGCAGACTCACACTGCTTCCTGCCAAGTTCACTCCCCTTTCACACCCTAGCCAGAGGTGAGCTCCTTTACGAATCTTCATAAGGGAAGAACAGGCTGTTTCAAGAAGAAACTGGGAAAGAAAATCCTCATTTCTGGATCAAAAGGAGAAGTTACGTTATACAGCACCCCAGCCTTGGTATCCCTCAAGGGGTTTCCCTTATTTACTGGGTTCCCAGAAGCTCTTTGTGCCCTTAACTGTTCCTGGCATTCAGAAACTCACGAGTGATGGCGCCAAACAGACATGCAGTTTCTTCTTATACTCAATGTCCCCGATTCGGTTTCCTTCTTGTTCAAGTTCATTGCCTGAGGCTTCCATTTCCACCCTGACCAACTCACTTGCTTTCCTGGGCATTTACATACTGAGATTAGTCTCCTGCCCTCACTTGCACTGGTTTCTAGGCCCTGTCTGGGCCAGGAGCAAGGGGGTGATCACGACTGTGGGTTCTCCCTAAACAGATAGTAAATGAGGCTGAAGGTACCCCCAGTTACAAACGGATCAGAGGAAAGGGTTGGATAATCAGAGCTAACATTTCCTTTGCCCGTGATAGATAACCACTTTGGAAACGTCTCCCGTCCTGATTTTTTTCCCTTGGGTCAGCATTGTGGTGGAGGCGGTGGGTGGGGGATGGGGCCTGTGTCCATCAAGATGTTCTATCCCAACCCCTCCAAGAAGAGAGCAGCCCAGAATTGTCTCTGTACAAAGGGCCTGCATTAACTGTAATGAAGCAAATGACAAAATCAATAAAGCGGGAATTGCGCGGCTGTCACGGAGATGATGTAAATCCGGGGTTCACGATGGTTATGAAGCTATTTAGAATTGTAATTAAAACCAGCACCATTTTTTTCAAGATAAAAGCCCCTTTGACAACCATAAATGCAAGCTACAGGAAATTTTCAACAAATATATTCAAAATTAATGTATGGCGCAAAGATGGCATAAATTAACTGAGGATAATCCATAAGCCTGGGCTTTGGAACGTAAGAGCGCCGAGTAAAGAGATTTCGATTTCACGTTTGGTTTTCAAGCAATGTGGTTTTCAATTTTAATCAAGTTAAAGCTTGACAGGGCTCTCAGAGACCCCGAATGAATGGCAGATTTCTGACAACTACTTTTCAGGGAGACCGAAGGTGCTGTCTCTGTATTTGCCCACTTGAGATCTGACTGCTCCGGTCATCTGACTTGGCTAACACATTCCCAAAGGAATCCGGAAGGTGTGCAGGTGATGGTATTTTTGGTTTTGGAGGGGGTTTAAGGTAGGAGGAGATGGGACAGGATTTTTATGTTTATTTTTCCTAAGGACTGACTGTTCTCGGGTTTACTTCCCGAGCCTAGGTCTCACCTACAATGGGGAGATTTCTTAGGAAACATCCCTGCCTAGCTACCCACTTACCTGTCTGCTTTTAGGTCATTACAGGGTCTGGATGAGAACTCCACAAACATCTATCCATGTGTTTAATCTTGGTTTCCAGGGTGACACCGTTGGGAGGTGACGGAAACTTTAGGAGGTAGGGCCTAGTGGGTGGTGGCCCGTGGGTTGCTGAGGGCAGTCCCTCAAAGGGACTTGAGGGGCCCCGAACTCTTTCTCCAGTGTTTTTCCCACTTCCTGGCTTGAGAGGAAAGTAGTTTGCTTTGCCCTGTTCCTACCACAATGTGTTGCCTTCACGAGAGGCCTAAAGTAATGGAACTACTCCATCTTGAGAAGAAAGTGCTGGAACCACCAGCTAGAATAAACATTTTCTCTTTGTGAGTTACGTGCCTCGGGTCCTCTGCACACTGATGGAGGACTAACTAGAAAAACAACTCACCTTCCATTAATACAGACTTCAATACTGCTAAAGAAGACTCCAGCCCTGTGGGTGACTGGGGCAGCAGACTCAGTATAATGGTGTTGGGTGCAACCAGATTGATTCTGAGTCCAGTATTTCCGAAGGAAAAGTGCGGCTCAAAAGAAGGGACAGACTATTTAAAAATCTTAAGATGGCATTCAATAGGGAAGTCAGGCCGGGGTTCTTAATCTCTAATCAGACTATCTAGGGGAAGAGGGGGTGTGGCATGTGATAAACTGTGGGGGAAAAAAATAAGGCTGTATATGGTGATAACCGGTAACATCAAGTCGGAAATGCCATAGAATTCGGGTATGCTTGGCTTTTTCACTTTAATTTGGGCTTCAATATGGCCAGATGCAGGGGCTCAGAGGGTAGGAATCGAGGACTCCCAGGAACTTAATGAGATGATAATATGGTTTTTATTTCTTGTGTCTTATGATGGCTTCATTTCACAAAGTGGAGGCTTGCTGGCAGGGAGAATGCCCCTCGTGGAGCTAGTTAATTCCTACGGGCAGTAAAACAGCCGAGGGGAGGCCACTGTTCATAAACCAAGCAACCAATTGTGAGCCTATGCTCACAATCAGTACTCACACAAAAGCCAGTACCTCCTCTTTTCCAAATCAGCCCTGGGCCAGGTATTATACAGCTAGAGCCAGCCCCACATCGCCATCCCTACCGAAATTATCCAAACTATACAGTTCTGGGCTATTTCCCTGCCTGGCTTAGTTTTTCAGGGAAAACCCCAATAAAAGTCGTGACCCACTCTCCCCACACCAAACTGCTCCCCTGGCGACTCCTGAAGCTTCCCGCCATCTCCCTGCACGGCATTCCAGGCTATTCACTTCTGTGAGGCTCTCAGTAATAACTAAGGTTTCTCTCAAGGCCATTGGCCTCCCTGTGTCACTGGTCCCCCACTTTTATGAGTTAAGACGAGGAAACAAACGAAGCCTCAGTTTGGCACGGTTCTTGCTGACTGTCCGAATAGTCCTGGGCAAATTTAATCTCCAGCTTGTAAAAGGAGAAATTTAGATCATGTGGTTCATTTCTTAAGCCCCTTTCTAGCTTGTTAGGTCTATGAATCAGTAGAGGGAGGTGAGTTCCAAGCCCCACAATGCAGCAGGCAGAAGGGCTGGCGGCAGTAAAGAAACCGTGGGCCTGCCAAGTCACTTAGCATAAAAGCTCTTCCCATGCCCACTTCAGCAGTAAAACGGCAAAGGAAGAAAATCATTTTTGGAAATCTAATTGCATTAAGGAACTAATTCCAGAAAAGGGTCTTGGATTGGTAGCTCACCAGGATGATTCGTCTTCTGCAGGGCAACTAAGAAAATCTGCGCAGTACATCTCCGCTGTACTTCTTAATGCAGGTTCCATCTTTATGTGTGTGTGTATATGAGAGTAGGGGGGGAGAGAGAGAGAGAGGGAGGGAGGGAGGGACGGAGGGACGGAGGGAGGGAGGGAGGGAGGAAGGGGGAGAGAGGGAGGGAGGGAAGAAGGAGGGAAGGAGAGAGAGAGAGGGAGGGAGGGAGGGAGGGAGGGAAGAAGAGAGAGAGAGAGAGAGAGAGAGAGAAAGATGCTGGGGATCAAAGCTAAGGCCTTATATCCAGCTAGGTAGGTGCTCTACCATTGAGCCACACTTCTAACCTGATTTTTCTCTCTCTCACAATGCTGGGGATCTACCATGGTGTTACATCCTTGGCTGCTACACCAAGGGCTATTCTAATTGCTGGAACTGTACCAACACTGTGAAGCAACTACACAAAGAACCCAAAGAGAAGTTGAGTGGCAGCCGCCATTTAAGATGACATAGGGTATAACTAGTCTGTCCAAGGAAGTCTAGTGGAAGCCATCCAGGCTCCAGGCGCATGGTGAATTAGTCTCTTAACAAAGTGAGAACCCCTGGACCAGGAGCATGGGTGTCTTGGTGAGCAGCAAGATGGGAGACAGACCTCGAAGAGATTCCTACTCCACTTCCCACCCAGTGAAGCTGCAGGAGTGAATTTGGGTTCTGTGCTCTATTATTTCTCACTGCTTGGACAACATGCCCATGTCTGACATGGGGTAAAGGGCTCCTCAGGATATTTAAAATAGGGCACAGGAGAGAAAGGGCAGATTAAAGGAATGGAGGCTTCAGCTTAAAGAAAATCTTAGAAAACTCTTTGTGTTCCAACCCCTGTCCTAAAATCTGAGTACACAAAATGCTATACGCTGGTCAGAATCAGCTAAGAAGTCAGCATGCAGTGTTGGCCTCTTTATAGTGTTAGTGCTGTAAGCTGGAAGTCCACCACTTGGCTACACCTCTCTCACACTGGCCTTTTTCCTTTGTCTACAACGCCCTAAGATCTCCTAAAAGGAAGTCATACCCCCCTTCATTGTCCTGCTTTGGTATGAAAGCGGGCTATGAGTTGAGGAGACATCCTGCCAGCCAGCAGCCTTCAGGCCCACATCTATTCAGCCTGCTATGATGAAGATGCCTGATGGCTCAGTGTGTGTAATTCCCCAGAAGTCAGTGAGCTGATTCCACCTGCCCCCAAGAGCCACACAGAGCCAGGGACATCTGCAGAACTTTGGTGTGGTTTCTTTTTTCAGAAAGATACAAGCAAACATTTACCATTTACGGGTCTGTGAGCCGAATATACTTAAGCAGACAAAGCGATATCCAGCGGTGATCTAATTGACATTTTAGTTGGGCAATAGAGCTGGGGCCGGCCCAACGGCAAGCAAATTCATTTTCCAAAGGTCATGGGGGTTGGCTGCTGGTGATTCGTTGTTGAAAGATATTTTAGGGTTGGTCAAGGCCACAGTCAGAGAGGCCTGTAGAATACAAATAATCCCCTTCGATGGACACAAGGAGCCACACCTTGGCTGTGGCTATGTTTATGCAGATGACAAGGATCACAGTCTCCAGTTACAGAGGTCAGTGGTAGCTGGGTGGCTTAGGTTTCGCCAGTTCAGAGGCCTGTGAGCTCTGGCTGGGAAAAGAATATTCATGGCATTGATGACAGCAAAGTGGGTTAAACAGGAATGTTCCCTTCCTTTGGGCTGAAATAAATAAAATTATTTGACACACAAACAGATATGTGTGATAAAGAACGTTTGGGAGTGTGTCAAGGCGGTTCGGGGGAGAAAGCAGCATGGCTTGCCCATCTTCCAGTTCCAAAGTTTACCTTTCCCGAAGGCATTCCGGAAGGTTACAGGGAAACTGTCCACAGATATTTCACATATATAAAGAACAAATACAGCTCCACTGATTCCTGCCCAAACCTGCAGTGTTCAAGCATTTTACATAAAATGGAGCTGTATTAACATAAATCCACTCAATCCTCATTTAAAACCACCTCTAATTGTTCACGGTACGCAATACATGTAAATACCATGTAAGTCCTTGCTGGAGTGCTTGGGAGGATAAGAAGGAAAAATTCAATACATGTTTAGTAGGACACAATTTCCCCTATATATTTTCAATGCATAATTGTAGATTTGGATGATGTAGGTCCCACCGACACAAGATTCATAGGTCTGCTCAGACCACTTCACACCCTGTTCTCGCGTCAAGATCCATCTTTCCCTTTTAAATACCTTATAATAGTCCAGTGAACGAATGCCCATACCACAACCCATTTACCTAGAGTCCCATGGGCGGGGATTTTGGTATGTCCCAAGACATTTTCTCTACAAACGACACTGACCTGTACATTCCTGGGGCCTTCATGGGAATATTGCTTTATGAAAACTAAGTGGATGGCTTGCAGGGTCCAGGTGCGCCGGATGCTGCCACTAGCTGACCTGTCAAGGGAGTTACACGAGGTTGCTGTTCCTGGTGCCAAAGTCGAAGGTCGCCTTCCACTTTCTCAGCTCAGTGTGCTGGAAATTCTTACCAAGCACAAGTTGGATGTGCTGTCTGGATTCAAGGCAGCCATGACTAACATATATAGATTAAGGCTTTCTTTGCCAACTTAGGTTAAAACTCTGAGACACGGCCCCGGTCTTCCTTACTCTTGATATTTGTTGTCATTGCTAAATGTTTATTGAGGAAACATTAAAGAAACTAAAGGAAAGAAAAAGGGGGTGGGGGCGTTTACCCTAGAGAAGTGCAAGCACGGCCACACAAAGTCGTACATTGTCCTGTGCTGACAGCGGCTTTATTCATGACAACCCAAACTTAGGAACAGCCGAAATGCCTATCAACAGGGGAAGGCATGAGCCCCACAGGAACAGCCCCATACAATGGAATACTACTCAGCCAGAAAAACAAGGCTGGCAGATGACATAAGGCAAATTTGAAAAATATTATACTAAGTGTAAGAAGTGAACTAGTCAAGATGATAATGATTCTCTTAATGGAAGGAGTTTCTGCGGGCAAAAATCTCGTGAATGGATGCAGCGGCAGGGCCCCTGCATGGGGGGGAGGGCTGTGTGGCAGTTCAGAGAAAATTCGTATTTTGAAAATTGGTATCTTCAGGATGATCCGTTTGTGAAATACTTTAAGGAGCATGGCAAAAATGGGTGCATTTTTTAAGTCAAAAGTGGGCCATGACTTAATGAATTTGATCACAAAACAAAGCCACGTCATATCCACAGTGTACTGATAATAACGGCTAGCTCTCTATCCTTCTGGCCTTTCCGCCACGCCAGGGTGTATGCAAATGATCTTCAAGCTTTTAGATGCACTTTTTTTGTTTGATTCTATTTCATTTTCATCAAGTGGGCGCTTGCATTTTGTTCACTTAAAAAATAAAATTTGTATTTGGGACATAGATGTTCAGAATTGAGACTTCATCTTATGGATTTTATGAGTATGAAGTATTACTCAGTGGTTAAAAAAAACAATAACATCTCGAAATTTACATGCAAATGGATGGAACTAGAAAAAAACCATCCTGAGTGAGGTAACCCAGACCCAGAAAGACAAGCATGTTATGTACTCACTCACAAATGGGTATTAGCTGTAAAGCAAAGGTTAATGTGCCCATAGTCCATGAACCCCGAGAAGCTAAGTAACAAGAGAACCCTAAGAGAAACATATATAGATTCCCCTGGGAAGGGGAAATAGAAAAGATCTCCTGAGAAAATTGGGAGCATGGGGGTGTGGGGGAGAAGAGAGAGCAGAAAGGGAGGAGAAAGGGAAGAGGGGAGGGAGAGGAGAACTTGAGGGAACAGAATGGTCGAGATGGGGGAAGGACAGAGACGGAGAGCAAGAAAAGAGACATCTTGATTGAGGGAGCCATTATGGGGCTAGCAAGAAACCTGGCACTAGAGCAATTCCCAGAAATCCACAAGGATGGCCCCAGCTAAGACCCTAAGCAATAGTGGAGAGGGTGCCTGAACTGGCCTTGCCCTGTCAGATTGATCACTATCTTAAATGTCACCACAGAACCTTCATCCAGCAACTGATGGAAACAGTGTCAGAGATCCACAGTGGAGCCCTGGGCTGAGCTCCCAAAGTCCAGTCGAAGAGTGGGAGGAATGAGAATATGAGCAAGAAGGTCAAGACCATGATGGGGACACCCACTGAAACAGCTTACCTGAGCTAAAGGGAGCCCACCAACTTGGTCTGACAGAAAAGGAACCAGCATAGGATCAAACTAGACCCTCTGAATGTGGGTGACAGCTGTATGGCTGGAGCAGACTGTGGGGTCACCGGCAGTGAGACCAGGATTTATCCCTACTGCTTGTGCTGGTTTTTTGGACCCATCCTTTTTGGAGGGATACCTTGCTCAGCCTAGATATAGTGGGGTGGGGGAGACTTGGTTCTGCCTCAAAGCAATGTCTAGACTTTGTTGATTCTCAATGGGAAGACTTACCCTCTCCGAGGAGTGGATGGGAGGTGTGTGTGTGGGGGAATGTGGAGGGAATTGGGCGGGGGGGAGGAAGTAGGAACTGGGATTGGTGTGTAAAATTAGAAGACAGTTTTTTTTTTTAAAAAAAATAAATTAATTAACTTAAAAATCTCTTATTTTGCATTCTGAATGGCTTTATTCCCTAGCAAATACTTTCTCAGTCCTAGTAAGAACAAGGGTTTCTCTGCCTTTCTGCCCCAAGTGTAAAGCAGTCCTCGCAGAGTAACAGAAAATGAGAAAGACAGTCCTCCCTCCACTGTCTTATTATGTAGTTCAGGTTAGCCCAAAACTTGAGGCAATCCTCCTGCCTCAGTTATCCATGCACTGAGATAATGGGTGTGTGTCACCATGAATGATCACAGCAGCCCTGAAGAGACTTTTTAAAAGGCTCCTTGCCTTTTCTCTGTGAGATACGTGGTTTAGTGTGGCCTCAGTCTGATGGCAGCCACTCGCAGCCTGCCAGGATTTTTTTCCCAAGGTGTAGCTATGGTTCTGGCACCCACTGAACACAGGAGTAGACTCTATTCACAGCAGGTGGGTGCTCATGGGGAGGAACTCCAACGGACTCCTGAGAAAAGCAGAGGTCCTCCAACCTCCACCGTTCGAGGGGAACGAAACCCTCTGAGTCCTCGAAAGAAGCCATTGTGTTGTGACGGCATTCTATACTAGCAACCCCTCAACAGCCCAGAATCCATCATCAGGAGTGGGACCTCCCCTGACAGCATGGGGGGGGGGAGGACGACAAATTCGGAGCAACAGAAGCTGTGGAATGAGCGCAGAGGAGTCAGTGGGAGTCTTAGCCATCCTGCCTGCCTGCCTCAGCCACACTCAGCACTTCCCAGTGTGTGGGGTCTGCTCGCACTCCTTCAGGTCGCTTCCTGCTTGTGTTAATTCTGGATGGATTTCCACCAGTGTTTTAAGCATCACTGACGATTTGGGTAACATCAATGTGGATTATATTTCCACTCTGTTGCATGACTCTTGACCGAGCACCAAACCTTGCTGAGACTAAATTTCCTCATCTTCAAGAGCGGTAATCCTGCCAGCCCCACTGGCTTGTTACAATACTTGGTCAAAGAACAAGAGTCTGCATTTGAAATGCGGTGTCACCGTCTAACTACGGCCCAGACAAACATTCGGCTGCAATCTTGAGTACTCTAAAAAAAAAAAAAAAAAAGGCATCGAGATATCAAATGCTTTCCCAAAACTCAGGTCCTTCTCCATTTCAGCTCCAAAGACTGTACAGCCAGAGGGAGAACAGCTCCATACCCTAAAGTCACCAACCCAGTTCCTGGTGGAGAAAATCCAAGTCCCAAATCACCTATACTGAGGATGATAAATAGCAGTCCGTAGACTGCGAAAGTGCGGATTCCTGGCCCTCCCGCGGAAGCTGTCACTCCTTCCTCCATCCACAGAGCCCAGGAAATGCATCTCTAACAGGGTGCAGAAGATTCTGGACCAGATGATTTTCAAAACACATTGCAGGAATCGTACACACGTGTGGCCAACAGTGCTGATAAAACTTGCAGTCCCAGTACTTGGGAAACTAGAGACAAGAGGATCAGGCACTGATGACTACCTCCGTTACATAGTGAGTTCAAGGCCAGCCTGAGCTAACTGATGCCCATTTCCAAAACAAGCCAACAAAAACATACAGAGCCATTCTAGAGGAGGTGGGGATAAAGGAAGGTGTGCAGAGGACTTCTGAGTTGAGTTCTCAAGTCTCCACTGTTTGCAAAGAAAGGGGCAGCTGGTACCAGGATGCGGTGATGCAGGTGACAATACAGCCATACAAGTGAGTTCCTTCGGAGCAACAAATTCTGGAAATAATGAGTGGAGGTGAAGAACATGTTTTGTTCCTTTGGGATTGAAAGAGCCTGGGGGTGCTTCAGTGACAGCAGTCATTGCCATGTGACGTAGAAGGAAGCAGGGACAAAATCCCTCACTTCAGCAATGGGACAGGTCTGTATCTTAACGCCACAAACTCGGTTCCTGGTCCAGAGAGTTCAGTTCCAGAGTCACTGGGGCTGGGGAGGATGATTGACAAGTGGCTAGGATTGACAAGTGCTCTCCCAGTCACGACAGCCACCACCCGTGTCACTCTTGGGATACAAGCACTTATGGCATAGTGGCTTGCCAACAAATTAGTGGGGATCGGATTACCAACGCCTGGGGCTGACCATAAGGCAGACAGCTAAAAACTTCTAGGTACTTCCTCTGTCTGCAGGCGGTTGGCTCTGAAAGGAGGAGGCAATCCTAGCCAGCTGTGGCTGGATCTCATCACTGGTGGTTTGGTTTCACCTCCATGGCATAGGCACTTAGTATTCAGGTTCCCTCTCTCCTTCCTCCTCTCTCTCCCTCCCTCTCTCCCCCCTCCATGCTGAAGAGCATACTTGGAGTCTCTCAAATGCAGGTAGGTGTTCTATACCCCTTCGCCTCATGCTCAGTGTTTGGGTTTGTGGTCGGAGATGTGGTTTGGTTGGTAGTCTTTCCTTGAATACACAAAGTCCCGTTTAATCTCTGGTATTACAAAAATAAGCAAATAAATTTTAAAAGAAGTCTGTCTTAGGAGCAGATATTCAAAACCAGACGATTAATATAGAAAGTTGTTTTACTTCTTTCAGAAAAGAAAGTGCAAATTGTTAAACACGAAGCCCACACGTACCTGCTGCTAATGAGTGGCTGGAACGGTCACAGAACCCACATCTCCAGTCAGCCAGTTACTCCTCAGACAGCACTCAAGCTGCAGCTGTGTGACATGTGACAACTGGCAGTATTGGAGTTTAAAATCCTTCACTGAAGGGCTTAACTTTGACACATCACTTCAGAGAAGGTGCCCAAAACCAAATCCCAAGCCCAGACGTCAACGGCTCAACCATGGGATGATGTGCTTTCTATCTGGGGAAGTGGGTGAATGGGGAACAGGGTGCAGAGATTCCCACTGGGGAAGTGGGTGAATGGGGAGCAGGGTGCAGAGCTTCCCACTGGGGAAGTGGGTGAATGGGGAGCAGGGTGCAGAGCTTTCGTATTCATTCAGCATTTCATGGTGCCATGTTCTGGGCTAAGTTCCTGCCATTCATCATCTCATTCAATTACAGAGAGAACTGTGGCCTGGGCAAGGGCTAATCAGCCTTATTTCTTAGGGGAGACAAAGGTGCTGGGAGGAAGATTAGAGGGCCCAAGAGCCAGCAGCTAGCAAGCACAGAGAAGTCCCAGCGACCCTATCAGAGGCCTCGGGGCAGGTGGGCTGGAGGCTCTTGCTTTAAGGGTGTCTATATGAGCAGGCCAGTCTAGAAATTTGTAGGGAAAGTAACAGAGAACCTGCCACTCTGTTCTAGTTTATTGATTCCACATAGGACAAGGTCATCCTACACACACACACACACACACACACACACACACACACACACACGCTGAGTATCAAATCCAGGGTCTTATGGGTGCTAAGACATTGCTCTATCTCTGAGCTATATGCCCAGTCCTAATGATGTTTTAAACTCCACAAGAAAGAAATACAATTTTGTTAGAAGTGGGGTTTGGTCCACAGTGTCTGAATGCCTTGAGTTCTTTAGTAGTGTAGCACAGTTGGTGTGGGATTCCCCTCTGTATGCTGTGAATACCATTGGCTAATAAAGAAACTGGCTTGGCCTATAGTAAGGAAGAACTTAGATAGGCAGGGAAAACTAAACTGAATGCTGGAAGAAAGGACGCAGAGGTAGGGAGATGCCACAAAGTTGCCGGCGGAGACAGAAGTGCTGAAACTTTGCTGGTAGGCCTCGACCTCGTGGTGATGCACAGATTAATGAAAATGGGTTAAATTAATATGTAAGAACTAGCCAACATGAAGCCAGAGCTAATAGGCCAAGCAGTGATTTAATTAATACAGTTTCTGTGTGGTTATTTCGGGTCTGAGCTGCCTGCCAAGCGGCAGGAATGACCAAGCAGCCTTCTTATTACACATGGCAGCTGCAGTTACAGAGTCTAAACTTAAGCTTTGAGTTCAAACCCCAGCTTGGCCAATTTTGTGGCTCTGGACACATTGCTTTGCTTTCTATGCCTTATAGGTTTATCAGCTTATAGGTTTAGGTCAGCTGGTAATGGTCACAAGGTTGTCATGAGGATTAACTGGGGGGATGTTAAAAAGAATCAGCAGAGCTCTATAAGAACCCACGACTGACCCAGAAGACTGAATCATTCTGTTTGACCTGAACTGCCCTTTCTTAGGCTGCCTTTGTTGATTCTATGTGGAGGGTAGGCAGAGAGAGAGAGAGAGAGAGAGAGAGAGAGAGAGAGAGAAATAGTTGGGGTTAAGTTATGAGCTTTCATAGGAACCTCAAATACTTCATCCCCAGCCCCCCAAATATCCTCTCTATGAGAACAAAGAGATCGCAGCTTCCAAAACAGAATGCTAATCAGATGCAGCTTCTTAGATGCGTCACTGAACCAACTGCACACCATGTACACCAAATCTTAGCCACTGGCACTTAAAGGTTTGGCTAGGTGGCTTCCTTGGCAGCAGGACTCACCATCTGCAGTTAAAAGTAATTGAGGTTTGGGCACCTGTGCCTGAGGACTGGTTCTAGGAGACCGCTAACAATCACAAATGCTTGCTGTGGACGGAAACGAACAGGCCCACAACATTCATTTACGGCTGCACACTTGCTACAGATCCAAGGGGCTTCACTCTGGCATGGCAGGGCCCTGCATATGGTTGTGTCGCTTTTGCTACCAAGTCTGCTGCGAAACAGCAGCTCCCAGAGAGGGAGGGGAATCATGTGCCCCCTGGGCAATGCCTGTACCCAGATCAGAGTTTCTAAAAGCTGATGTGTGGTAGGCTGCACAGGCCACAGCTCCTTCATTCACTCAGCAAGAGCAGTTTGATCCCGGCCGGCCAAGTTTTCTTTGGCAGATCTGTGAAGGAGCAGCCATTTTTCCCAAGATGCAGTGGTTTATCCAGGACTAATGCTGGAAGTGATGGGGGGAGGGCAGGCCAGTGGCCTACACTTAACTAAGCTGCAGATCTCGAACTAGTGCCTGAGATGGGTAAAGTCCTTGGTTCTTTCCAGAAACGTCACCAGCTCATCAGTGTTCAGCTTGTCTCTTTCTCCTTCCTCAACCCTGGAGTTGAGTGACAAACAAAAAGCCCAGCAAGGTGGCCAGAGTCCTGGGACAACCCATTTCTCTTTTCTACTACCTGGCAACTTTGCTGCTTGGTTTACGTCAGTGACAAAGCCTGTCTCTCCACAGTGGAAGATAGTTTTTTAAAAAAACCATCAGACTTAACCATCTAAACAGGCCTGAATGTAAATCTGTGATTTACCCTGCCCCCACACTCTTTGTACAACAAAAATCTCACGTTGACCTCTAATGTCTAATCACGGCAAAATGACTGTCATATGTGGATCTTTGAAGTGTTAAAACCAAAGCTTACAATTTGTTGGCCATATGCCAACAGTTTAACAGATAAGGAAACTGAGGCAAAGGGTCAATGGCAAGTGAAGGACAACATTAGTATCAGGGCCTTTACACAACCTGAGTTTCTCAGTTCTGGAGTTCAGAATTGCTATGTGAAGTTCAGTGGGCTAGTATCTAGGGGTGGACAGCACCACGTTCCTTCTGGAGGGTCTTGGGGACAATCCTTGCAAAGAGGGACTATCTAAGATCTAGACTGTACTCATCCTGGGCATTTGGCCTTTTCTCTCACTTCTGGAACACGCCTTTTCTCTTCAAAAGATCCTTCCCATTACACTGAGCCCACATTAACAATTCTGGATAATATATATTTACTTCAAGATGCTGAATTTAATCCCATATACAAAACCTCATTTACCCAGAGATCAGGATGTGGACAGTTTTGGTGTGTGTATATGTGTGTGTGTGTATTTGTGTGTGTGTGTGTGTATGACTCACTCTGGCACAATTTGCACTAGGCTTATTACTCCCTAGTTCTTCTGACATCTCCCCTGCCCCTTTTTTTTTGAGACAGGGTTTCTCTATGTTGCCCTGGCTGTCCTGGAACTCACTCTGTAGACCACCAGCCTGGCCTTGAACTCACAGAGATCTACCTGCTCTGCTTCCTGAGTGCTGGGATTAAAGGTATGTGCCACCACTGCCCAGCATTTTCTATGTCACAATGGTGACAGGGAAAAGGCCTGGGTGGATGAGGAAACAGGCTGTCTTTTCCTTTGACCCATCACAAGTCATAGGTCTGGACGAGACACGTGCCCTAAAAGAAATGAGAGGGAGGAGAAAAAGCTGTTTTTAAAGATAGGGCTGTCTTGGGGTCAACGCTCTGTAGATATGGCTTTCTTTGGTATGTATTCATCTGGGCAGGGAATATCCCGCCATTAGATGGAATAATCTGAGCTAAATTAATTCTCTAAAAATGAGATAAAAGCAGAAAAACTGATCATTCTCCATAAGATCGCCAGGAGTGTGAATTATTTCCAGTTAACACCTAGAGGCTGGTGCAAAGGGAGAGTTGTACAGCAGGCTTATCACATGGCTGCAAGAGTCAGGGTTTGAATGCAAGCATGGCTCTCACCTGTCATCTGCCCATCTCAGTGGAAACGGAATTCCATCCCTGTCCTGGCAGGTTCTTTAGATCACTAGTCATCACTGAAAGACAGATTTCAATGCCAGTGACTCAGACTGGGTCTAGTCCTGGCTCTCCTGGTGATTCACTCTGAATGCTCAGGCTCCATGGATGCTAGGGACCTGCTCTATGCCTGAGCAAAGGTTCCAGCTCCTAAGACTCCTGTTTTAACCATCTGAAAAACCGAATATATAACTATACATAATAGTTATGTATATAACTATATAAGATATATATGTATGTGTATATATATATATATATATATGTATGTATATATTAACTGTGAAGGGCTGTGAAAACACCCATTCTGGGGTTCTGAAATGGAAAGATGGATGAGTGTGAGAAATGGAAAGTTTTTAGAGCATTGAATGCACTCTTGCTTGATACTGACGGCTGCTACACACCTGTCCACACCTCCAGAAGTGAGATTCACAATATGAAGTGAACCCCACTAGAAAACAGTGATCTTAGTAACCAAGTCTGCAATCACCTTGTGCATTCGGGGCAGTGGGGAATGCAAGGATTGGGAAATTCTTCACATATTCTGCTGTCTTTCTATAGACACCTGAGGGTGTTCTCAAGAATGACATAACCCCCACCAGGCGAGGTGGCACCCAGGCGTTTTAATACCAGATCTCAGGAGGCAGAGGCAGGTGGATCTCTGAGTTCAAGTTTAGCCTGGTCTACAGAGAGAGTTCCAGGATAGCCAGGGCTCAATAGAGAAACCCTATCTCAAAAAAAATCCCCAATAAATATATAAATAAAAAATAATAAAAATGAATGAGGGGTGGGTGGAAGAATAAAGTATGAATTACATAGTCTATTAATAAAACAAATCATAAATTGATAAAATAATAAATAAATACCAAATTATTAATTAACTTAATAAATAATACGTTAATAAAAGGATAAATAAATGACAATAAAGATAGTTTTTCCAGATGATTGGGATCCAGTGTTTCTTTCGAGACTGACTCCATCCATCCCACTGGACCGAGAGCTTTCCCAGTCCTGCGTTAACCGTGCCCACGCTACCCTGGGAGTCTTTGCGAGTCTTGTCAGAACCAGCTCTCTTGCCTGGAAACAGCCCTCAGGGCCCATTTCCATCTCTGTCCAAAGGAAAACCAAGTTCCCATTTGTCAGACTGTGACTACCACTGAACAAGACGATGCAAAGATGCTGTGTAGACCGTAAGGGATTTCACAAAGGAGAGGTGTGCAGCCGCCTGGCTTGACTCTGCACCAGTTCTTTTAAAATGTTTTACACAGCAGAAGACACATGCTCAGAATCGTTAATAAACTTGCCCGAAGTACACGAACAGCAAGAAAAATCTAGAATTGGAATTTTTTTTTTTGCTCTAAAAATCCTCTTTTTAATCAGTATACTCAATTCACACCAACAAGACTAGGGCTCCGAGCGTCCATAGTTACCAGACTCTAAGTGTGAGGTCCATAGGAATACTCATCTCTTCTTAAGCCCTTTCCATTTCACATTCAATCTAAAAACCTCCAGGCTGGGGCTCAGTCCAACAGCAAAATTCTCATAAGACCCCTGGGTCCAAGCCTAGAGGCCCGCAGGCCCCATGCTTCCTTGGCAAGGTGGAGAAGGGGGGAGACAGGACTACATCCTGGATCTCTGTTTAAAACCCCTTGCTTCCTGTGGACTTTGTGCTTAAGGGGGTTAAATATCTGTGCAAGTTTTTTTTTTTTTTAAACTTGGCCCACAGAAAATTGTCCTGGATAATAAATTTTAATGCTGGATCAAGAATAATGGTCTCCATTATCCTGAAAACCACAAAGGCTTCTCTGGGCTTCTTCTTGCTGCCTTCGTTTGATTCTTTGCTTCTAAGACATAATCATGCTTTCCCAGTAAGGGCTGTTCTCCTTACATCAGAGGCTCTGCGGAAAGTCGTTCTTTCACCCAGTAGTCACTGTCTGCTGTGCACCTACTATGTGCAAGCAAAGAGCCACTTCAGGAAAGCTAGGCTTGATCTGATATCATATACCATGCAGACCACGGGAGGACGGTCATGTACACGATCGTAACTTAGGACAGGGTGTTAGTAGAAATGCAGAGTGATGTCCCTCGGAGGCCTGCTCTTTTCCGAGGGGAGATGGAGGGGAAGTGGATATGGGTAAGAGCGGAGGTGTGGGGGAGGGGAGAGGTAATTGCAATCAGGATGCAATGTATGAGAAAAGAAGGAGGAAGGAAGGAAGAAGGAGAAGAAGAGGAGGAGGAGGAGAGGAAGGAAGAAGAAGAGGAGGAGGAGGAGGAGGAGAGGAAGGAAGAAGGAGAAGAAGAGGAGGAGGAGGAGAAGAAGGAGGAAGGAGAAGAGGAGGAGGAGGAGAAGGAGAAGAGGAGGAGAAGAAGGAAGAAGGAGAAGAAGAGGAGGAGGAGAAGGAAGAAGGAGAAGAGGAGGAGGAAGAAGGAGAAGAGGAGGAGAAGAAAGAAGAAGGAGAAGAGGAGGAGGAGAAGGAAGAAGGAGAAGAAGAGGAGGAGATAGAGGAGGAGGAAAAGAAGAGGAAACACAGAGGCCAACAGAGAATGCCAATAAAGTACACAAAGCTGTGCTGTGATTTCATGCAACTTCTATGCAGAGTTTGGGGGGTATTGACCCCCACTGCCTGTGGGACATGCGGGACCACGTGTTTTCCAGACCGATCCAGTCTAATTAACTATCTCTTCTCTTGTCAACCAGTGTTTAAGGGCCGCTCATGCTGCTGGGCACAGGACAGACATAGGTGGTGCTAGAGGCACCTATCACACTGACCCACTCTTTGTGCCACCATCTCCTTCCACAGACAGAAATGCTACAGAGCAGGCACAAAACACTGTTTAATTTCTAGGACTGACTTTGAGCCTGGAAAGAGCCTAGCAAGAGGAAGGGCACAGTGAGGACTGCGACAGGAAGATGGGAAAAAAATGGAAGGGAAGGGAGAAAGGAAGAAACAAGGGGAAGGAAGGACAGCTGGAAGGAAGGAGGGAAAAAAGAAAGGCAAAAGGATGGACAGAAAGAAGGACGGAAGAAGGGAGGGAGGGACAGAGGGAGGGAGAAAGGGAAGGAGGAAGGGAGGAACAGAAGGATGGGAGGAGGGAAAAAGGGAAGGAGGGAGGGAAGAAAGGAGGGAGAAAGAGATGGAAAGAAGGAGGGAGGGAGGGAAGTAAGGAGGGAGAGAGGGAAGGAGAGCAGGCAGGTGGGTTCCTGCAGCAGAGCTGAAGCCAGCACACTCGCCAGGGAACACACAGCAGAAAAAGCTGATGATCCATTCTTTAAGTCTTTAGGAAGTATTACCTTGTCCTTCCCAGTAAATCTCAAACAAAGCGCCCTCTTCAGACAAAGCGCCCTCCCCCCGGCCCCCGGAGGGACAGGCATTGTTCCCACAGGTCAGCATCTGTGGAGGCCACTTGCACAAAGTCCACCTCAGCTTCCACTTAAAGTCAACTCCGGAAGCCCCCACACCCGCTTTCCCCACCAGGTGCCCACAACTTCTGGATCACTGTCTAAATCTCTGTACCAGCTACTCCAGCTTTCAGCTACCTGCTCTAACCTTATCTCCTTATCTCCTTCCTTTCTTGCTGGGTGTGCTCCAGGCGCACCTCTCTGACAAGCATTGATTCTCCCACACCCTGCCACATGCTCGGTGATTTTTCACACCTTGTTTCTTCTGCTGGGACTACCCTGGTCTTGAGTGAATTCCTACTCATCCTTCAAAGCTGAATACATGCCACTTCTGAAGTGGAGACAGAACCCAACTGCTTTCCTGCCTCTCCACATCCTTTCCCTTACGCCCAGTGAAACCTGTCAGAGTTTGTGCTGCTGTGCTAAAAACACAACAACAACAACAACAACAACAACAACAACAACAACAAAACTGACCAAAGTCAACTTGAGAAGGGAAGGGTGTATCTGGCTTACAGAGTACATCAGTGAGGGACGCCAAAGAAGGGATTAAGGAATGAACAGAGGCAGGAGCCATGAGGAAAAGCTGCTCACTAGCATGTTTCCAGGCTAACAAACGGCTATCTCTTATACAGCCAGGACACAGCTGGCTAGGGATGGCGCCACCCACAGTGGGCTGGACCCTCCTATAGCAAATGCCCCACAGACATGCCTACCTGCCAACTCAGTTGAGGTTTCCCTTGTCATAGATGTGTCGAGTGGGCAACTGAAGCTAAATGTGACAGAGCCCTTGGCCATGTCCTACACATGCTAGTCCCCATGTTAACCCTCATGTTAAGCTGCGAACTCTTAAGTACAAGGGTGGTCTTACTCCTCCTGTAACAGTTTTGTATTCACCACTGAAATACTTGTGTGATGGACTCTGGGAGGTAATATCTATCCACAGGTACTACTAGTAGGACAATAAACCTGTTTGTGCCTTTGATGGTTTCGATCAACTTGACCCTCTGCCATGAACCACCCGGCCACTGTGAACATCTCGGTGAGGGAGACAGGCAGAATGTGTCTATAGAGGCTGGTTCTGCGAGACGTGCGGAAACAAGTTGACAAGTGAGCAAGGTAATTCCAGGGGTTGAGAGGGGCTCTGAAGAAACATGCTGGGTACTGGGATAGACATGGAGGGCAGTAGGGTGGAGAGCTGCCTCAGGTGGGTCTGGCGAAGGCAGCTGTGCGCTGGACCCGAAGGATCAGGAGTGGATGTGTAAGAGTCCCAGAACACAGCATCCTGTGCAATTGGTCCCGAGGCAGGGATGCTACTGTGGTGACCAAGGGTTGGAAATGGACAGGCGGGGCTGTGTGAAGTGAGTTGAGGGACCTAGATCATGTAGAACTCTGGGTTGGGGGTGATCAGGTGCACCGATGCTGGCCCGGGAACAGTGACAGAATGATCTGCTAACACGGATGCCAGCAAGGAATGGGGGCTAGTGTCCCTCCCTGCTCCCCCCTCACCGCTCTTGTGGGGCGGAGACAGCTCTCATTAATCTCTGGTGGAGGCTGTGCTGTAGCACGGTCTAACTAGAGAACACAAAGATCGCCTGCTTGGCTTTGTTTTCAAGCCGTCAATTCCAAATTCTGCTCGCTGGCAGAGACAGGGCTATTGATTTTCCCTTCTGGAATGCGTGTCCTACAGAGTCCTCGCAAATAGAAACTGAAAAACAGAGGAAAACATGACTGCTGAGAAAGATGGGGCCAGGGGACGTTTCTTTTTAAGACAATTTGTCGAGGGGTGGGGTGGGGGGGCTGGGTCTTCTCACCACTGGACAGTGTCTTGTCATCTCAGTCCCCAGTCTCTCTCTCTCTACCTTGGCTCTGTGTCTTCCTGATTTCTCTTGCTTTCTCGCTGCATCTTTATTTAGAGCCCGGCACAGGGCTTGCGGGTAGGTAGTAGGTATTTAATACTGGCCCCGTGAATGACAGCACACAGGTGGCTTTCTCCTTGCGCTTTCCTCCAGATCAGTTTGACTGAGCAACCGTTTGTTTTGGGTTTTCCCCCAGTTTAGCAGCTCCTATCCTTCCGCACACCCTGTGGAACATGGGACTAGACCGTACATCCAGCATGCAGCGGCTGCATGGGGTGGAGTCTCTGACTAATGACTGTCTTCTCTAGAGGACCAGGTTAGGGGTTTCCCTTTGCTGGTGGGGGAGGGGCAGGGTAGCAAGTCCCTCAGCAAGTTGCTCCCCAGCCCCATAGGTTCAGACACTGTTGCCTTTGTTCTGAGATCCACGAAAGTCGCATGCTTTCCTCCTTGCCCGGGTGCCCTCCGGAGTAGCTTATTTGGCTACCCTGCATTCTTTCTGTTGCTGGGATGTCTGCAAGGGGAGGAACAAGGGTAAATCTAAGAGCCTGTCTGGAGTTCAAGGACAGCTATTCAGAGTACTACCTGTGTAGTCTGGCTGCAAAGTCTTAGCCTTAATTTTGTCTGCCAGCTGTTACCAAATCATACACACGCTGGAGGGAAGTTAGTTTTATCATCTGGAAAATGGGGTTGTCACAAGGTTTTTTGTTTTTTTTTTCCATTTTGAAAGGTACACGAGGGTCGACAAAGTGAATTCATCTCAACATTACAGAACTTTCTTTTTTAAAAACCCCAGCCGGTCTTTGACTTTTTAAAATCTTCTCATAATGCAGCATACAGGGTCACAGACAGGTTCAGTCAGATGTCATTTCCCATATCATTTGTACCACACTCCAGTAGGTTCGTCTTCGGGTCACGTTACACAAGATAATAGATCAACAGCAGTGTGTTTCCTAAGCCACACGGCATGGTTCGTGGGGTTCAGAACGTGCTCTTACACAGACTGAGGCCAAGGCCGCTAGTCAACGAGCCTGAAACTTGGCTAGTTATGATTCACAAGGTCAACAAGCTCCGTGTAGGTGATCTGGGTATAACAGAAGAGCTTCTTTAACGGGTCTTCTGCAAGCTTCACTTCTGAAGAGTGTTTCCTATCGCCATGAGCCCATGCTCCCTTCCCTTCCTCCTCCTCGGAGGGGTGATGGGAAAGGAGCCTAGGCCTTGCACATGTGAATCATGTACTCTGCCACTGAGCTGCACCCTCTGCCCCCAGATGCATAATTAAATGCTCTACTTCATTACCACCTCTGCCCAGATGCCAGCCCTTGGTGCGCTGCCAGCTCCCGTCCTGGACCTCCAATTACCCACATGGCATAGCATTTTCCCTTGGGATTAGAGGATCCTTTGATCTACCTCCCTCACACGGAAATCAAGAAAGTCCAGAGAGGAAGTATAGTGTGGCTCTGCCAAATTCCCTCAATCAGAAAGGATAAAACAGGAAGTCAGACTCCCCCACTTTCTAGCGAACAGGTGAGGTGCTGTTAGCACCGTTCATGGAAGACAGGATATCCATACACAACCATATGGTGACGACCCAAGTCGTGATCCTCCAAGATCCGCCTCCTGAATTTTCAGTCTCTGTGAAACAGAAGCCCTGAGAAGATGGAGTTCACAGACCCACATACATGACTCTTTGCTGCTTGCCCCCAAATGGGATTCATCAGGGGCTAACATTTTATCCTGCTGACATATGCCTGGAGGAGTGACTACGAGAATTGGCTGTCACTGTATTGTCTGAGCCTGGATCTCCTCAACTCACACTTCTTTCCCCAGCCTCTAAGGACGCACCAAACACTTAAGTTCTATTGGTGTGGTCCCTACTGGCTCCTCCTTTGGGTTCCTCATCTCTCTACTCCCCTCCCAAGCTCCATCCCTTATCTCCTTGGACCAGAGAGAACTTCATCTCTTACTCCCGGCATTTCCTTCTTCCACCGTCTCCTCTCGATATTCTTTCAGGATACAAAGTCTCAGAAGGGGTCTCTGTATCTGACCCTGGACACACTCCCCTATCCAATTTTGCCCTATATTTTGTTTGCCCTGCCTACCTAGTTTACCCTGTGAATTCTAAGCCTCACTTAGACAGAAAGGTTCCGATTAGGAGCGCTCTACCTGGCTGTAAGACTCGGGACCTGAAGGCAGGCAAGTACAGCCTGCGCCTCTATGACAACCATGAAGGAATGCAGTGGCGGCAGGAGGCAGCAGGCTGGAAACGCCATCTCGTGCCAAGCACTGCACAGAGCGACTCGTACATTATTTTATCAACCTTCACAAAATCCCTATGAAGTAAGACCAATGATTAGCATCGTGTTACAGAAGCAGAAACCCACGCTCAGAGGTGTCAAGGCATTTACCAAAGGTCACAGATCCAGGACCCAAACAGATGGAATTCATATGTAATTCTATCAGACAGCCAAGCCAGGTTCCTAACCTCTAGGCTGTGTTGCCTTAAGGCTATTTTCCTCCTCCTCCAGCCCCTCGCTTGGCTCAGACTCTCATTTGCGAGTTTTTGTGTTATCAGCATTTTACTTAGCTTCCTCTTCTTCGGTGAGCATCTTTCTTGTCCCCGGTCACACAGTAAGCCATGAGAACAGGAATTACATTTCTGGGCCCTTAAAGGTTTCGCCCCATGTGTACACTGCTCACGGAACAGGAGACTAAAGGACTCCACCTGCCGTTAGTTTGCTTTTATTTTTTTTTTAAGAACTCTTCCTTGAGTGTGTTCCCCTCCCAGGACGGCAGGGAGGTAAGGAATGTACCCCAACGAGAGGAGAAGACTGCATTCAGGACCTGAATCTTCTAACCAGGCAGAGAACCTTTCTGTGTGTCCTTGGGGCACTACACATGAAAATCACATACTAAAAAATGGTTTTATGCACCACTTTTTAATTTTATTTTTTTTTTAAAAACCCACCTACTGTATGCAAATGGCCTTCAGGCAGTGCATGCAGGATACATATGAAACACAGATGAATTCTGTGTTTGAATTTGTTTCCCTCATCTACAATGTCTCTTATATAAACATTTCAAAACCCACAAAACCTGAAACTCTGAACACTTCTGGCCCCAAGCCTTTTCAGATAAAGAACGCTGGTTTGGTTCTGTATTTGCACATGCTCTGTCTAGAGACAGGCCCGGCAGCATTGCTGGGCTCACGTGGGCATTTGGAAGCTTTTACTCCTGAGGCTTTTGCACGGTTGCAGATATTCCAAGGGGAAGTTAAAGTTCTCCCAACTCCTCTCCTAGGAACCACTGTGGGGCCGCATTACTTTCCTGAGGATGATAAATGCAGTCACACAGCCCTGTTTATACATGACTACGGTATGTCTGCTAACTGATCCATGTGAAATTACCACCGCGGGACCACACAGATCATTCTGTATATGGAAAAATGTTAACTTGGGGCTCAGTCATCAGGAAGCTGGTAGACATCAGGTTAGTAGTCATCCTCTCTCTCTCTCTCTCTCTCTCTCTCTCTCTCTCTCTCTCTCCCTCCGTTTTTCGCTTGTCCTGACATTCTGGGATATCAATTAAGACGATGTGTTGGTCTGAATTCATGGCAGTCCTAAGTTTCTAGAATCCAAGAAACAAAATGCTAGAAAAGCTGCAGGTGCCATCCCTGGGTAAGACACAGGTCTGCTAGTGGGCTCTGCTGCTTCCTGCCATCTCCATCCCAGAAGCTCTGTCTTCTGTAAGGCCCACACCTGTCTACAGAGGCCTTCACATGCTCCGGCCGCACCCGTGCCACCTCCCTCTTTCCTGCTCCCAGAGGAAGCAGCAGCCAGCCTCCTTGTCCCAGAGGTCCCCCAAAGTCACCTCTACCTCCCAGTCCCTCACCTTTCAAAGATGTCCATGCCCTTTGCGTGCCTGGCATGTTAAACACCAAAGGTTTCACAGAGCCCCAGCCCCCAGGGTGAGGGGTGGGGTAGGCAGATGGCCTACATCCGGAAGCCATCACCAGCTCCCCGGCTATGTTAGCAAACTACCCCCCCCCGCCATTTGTTACAGGGGAAAGTGACAGCTGTACATTTTTGTTTCCTCCCCTTTTAGTCTCTTACAGGACCGCCTGGAATGGAATTGAAGCTAATGAAGGAGGCTGGTAGGCAGACAGGCTTGCTCGGCCCACTCAGGTGGTATCTGTGACTGTCGCCAAAACTACTTTGAACCCGAGGAATAGCTTTGTGGGTGGAGACTCAGAAAGCACACCCCTCCTAAAGGCAGGGGCCCAGGAACTGTGGCCGTCGCTTAGGAAAGGATCACAGCGATTAGGCCAGTTCAAATACGGAGCGTTGGAACAAGTCTGCTTCTGAACTACGGTGACAGTGTGTGGGTGTGACCACGGTAAAAAACAAAACAACAACAACAGCAAAAAAACTATGCAGAGCTGTTCACACTTGCTCTTGCTCTGTGCAAAGGAAATTAAAGTCTGAAGGCTCAGGTCCATAGACTCCACTGAAGTCAACTTCCTGGTGTTGCTAGGGGACTAGGGTGACGTAGAATGTTACTGCTAGGGGACTGGTACAGGGGACTTGTCTACGATTTCTTGACATCTTGTCAAGCAATAGTGACGTTAAAATAAAATGTGTAGAGCAGACAAATGAAAGCCAAGTGCGGTGGGAATGGCCTTGGACTCATGTCCCCAAGGTCCTGGGACATAAGTTCTAAAGCTATTTCATAAGAGGTTGGAGACCAGCCCGTTTAGAATAATGACGTCATCACCATCATCGCCACCGTCACTACCACCATCATCATCAGTGCTAGAATTTGTTGAATACTGTGAATGAGACGTTTCCTTCTTTCTCCCCCTCCCTCCCTTTCACTTTCCTCATTGCATACAACACCTGTACCAGACTCTCATGCCACAGAGGGCCCTGGGAGAAGCTAGCTGGCAGCACAATCAGGCAGTTTTGGTGCACACCGGCTCTGACCCAGGAAGAACAAACAGGGCTTTGTGGAGCTCGCCACCTTCCCAGCCAGCTGATGTGCCCTCTTGTTCCTCACTCCCACATTGGCCAGAAACCCCAGTGAGCTCTATCTGCGCCTAAGCCACAAACACAGCACTTACAGGTTCTTCACGTCTGTGATGCCGCGGAACGCCTTCCTCGGGATGCCCTGGATCTGGTTCTCGCTCAAATCTCTAAACAAGAAGAGAAGAGGCAAACCAGTTAGACGGAGATCGCATTCTCTGCATCTCATTACGATAACAAAACCCTTGGAGGTTGCTGGTGCTGCCCACCAGAAGTGTTTGAGGGGCTGTTTAGTCTCAGGCCCCTGGCTGTTACAAGCCTGTGCATTGTTCTGCAAGTGAGAACTTTAGCAGAAAAGGTTACTAGGCTGGGAACAGCTTGCCTGTGTGTGTGTGTGGGGGGGAGGCACTGTGGGTGGTCTCACACCTCCAGGCCACAGCCAAGACTCCAGGTTATTTGTTACACACACCACACCCCATTCAGTTTTGGCACTTCCCAGAGAAAAGAGAAGACCCTTACTCCCCGCCCCCCAAGACATTCCTCCCAACTCAAGGTCAACACCACTCTATCTTCCATTTCTCAGGAAGTCCTTTTGCCCAAGTTCCCTGCTCTTAGCATTTGGGATTGGAACTGAGCCTGGTCACTGGGTTTTCTGATAGGGAAAGAGGACCTCTTCTGCATTTCCACACAGTCCATCCAAAATGGGGGTCTCGCCCCTCATTCTGCACTGAGGAATGCCAACACGCTGGCTGCTTCGAAGTGGATATGCGGAGTATGGCGTGTGACTGGCTCCAACCCAAATCTTCTCCAAGGATTTAAGTATCTTCCAGAGCCTCGATTTCCTTCCCTTCCCTGCAGGCCTTTTTGGTTTGTTTTGTTCTCTGGTTTCATTTTTATTTTTTTGCTAGAGCAAACACGTGCATTTGTTTTCATTCAGACCTCAAGCCTGCTTGGATCTCAGCGAGCAATCAATCCGTAAAGACCCATCTGAGCCCCAGGCGCCTGAGGCAGCTCCGCCAAACACTGCAAGTGGCAAGGCTATTTCTGTGCAGCCACACGCTGCAGGAGCATCTGCAAGGAGGGCAGGGGAAAGGGGACGCATGGGTGAAGATGGGACTGTCCGACTGCCGCCTCTCTGTGCTTCTTTTTAGATATGAAAGGTATATACCACATATACACAAATATACATGCCTGGTAGTTTGAAAAGAAACCCCCCAAAAAATAATGAGGGGGAAAATTCAACCATAGACTGTAAACACTGCTAACAATTATGCACAGAGCACGTATATTTTTACTGACATGACCTCCTAGTATAAGGTCTATTCTAAACCATTTTTCACATGCTCTATTGAGAACATCTGTCTATGTCTCTACCAAGTGCATCAATGCCAACATTTTTAATGGCAGCATAGTATCTAATTGTATGGTGCATTGTATGACTGTGATTTTTAAGCGGGTATTGGCTCCTCTTCTGCCACATAAAGAAACATGAGATGGGCAAGATGGCTTAGCAGGTAAGGAACTTACTACCAGATCCAACATCCTGAATTTCATCTCTGGAACCCACATGGAAGGAGAAGTGAACTAATTCCTACAATCTACCCTCTGACCTTCACACATGTGCCATAGCATGTGTATGCACACACATCATGAGCTCACACACAAGATGTGAAAAGAATTCTTTAAAAACAGAAACCCCAGGCCACGTTTCTCCATTGACACCCTTGGGGACACGTCTCAGGAACTCGCTCGGCACGAGGTCCTACAACGAGACCTTGCTGGCAGCAGGTTAAGCCCATCCTTGTCGAGTTCACCTGCAGAGAGATTTGTGAGGGATGGATGCTCACAAGCTGGTTTTTGAGACCACCTCCTCATAGGCTACTGAGGACTTCAAACATACATGGAAGTAAATGGCAGATAGCCACGGTCTGCGGAAACTCGGGCAATCTACAGGGACGTTTTGCAAAAACGGAGGAGGGGAAATAAGAAAGCAGAAGAGAGACATCATCTGTTTTTTTTTTTTCTTCTGTCACCTGCTGATAAATGACACATGCTTTGAGCAGCTGGCTGAACTTCAGGATAGCTGGGCTAGCTTTGGCTACTTTGAGGTTCCACAGGCTTACTGTTGGGGTAGGGTGTCCCTGTGAGTCCCAGACACCTCTGGGGCTGCCTAGCAGGGTGCTTCCCCATCTCAAATTCAGTTTCCCCTTTCTACCACCGACGTAAGTAAATTCTGGTGCATAATGAGCTCTGTTGCAGGCTCCCCCAGCCAGGCCTGATTCAATGAGCAGGGCTCCAGCCTGGAGTCAGGGCACTGAACAAAGCCCACGATGACAGGCAGAGGTCAGGCAGTGTCACCCAGGCCACTCGGCTGCTCTCCATCAGCCTCTACAGAGGGGCCCAGGTCCTGTCATCCGACTAATGCAATTTCCACCAGGCATCTGGGCGGCCGTGGAGGCTCCCGTGGCCACAATGGGCCCAGTCTTTCCTGCCGAGGCCTGCTGGTCTCCGGACCACGAGCTCCCTGTTTAATCCCCTCTCAGCTTTTGCTGTTATCCTTGGCTGCTAGGGAGAGGAGGTCTGGCCACATGGCTGATAAATGAGAAAAGTCAGGGAAAGGGGGGAAGAAATTCAATAGAAAGAAGGTTTAGAACTGGCTGCTTTAACCACTGCTGGAAGCCGGGAGAGGTGGCACCTATTCCAGAGAGGGCGTTACCTATTTGGACATGCACTGAAATATTCTGGGGAAGTATGGTTGTGCAGAAGTTCTGCCTGAGAGTGGGGTGATGAAGAAAGGAACATGGGACCTAAACAGAGCGAGATGGTGTACTGAGGGGAGCCCGTTCTCATAGGCTGGCCCTCGGGTAAAAGCCTGTATTTGGGTTAAACAGCTGCTTTGGTTTTTCTGGTCCCACATCCTTCCTATACGTGTGTCCAGCTTTCTTTAGACTTTAGAGAACCCAGCTGAGGCACAGTTTTCTTTCCCGTCTCCTGGCCACTGTATTTGCCCTGTCCAGACGGAGTAAAACAGCAGTCAGGGAATTTATCTGCTCCCCGTGACAATCCGCTTGTAAATTTTATTAATTTTATTTTCTACTGAACCTCTCTTCTATGGCTAACAATGCCGCAGCCAGGCATCTGCGGGATTGTATATTGATTTCATAAATACCTCCAGTGAGCTGACAAACTGACAGATTTAATGGTGTTACTGATGGGGCGTGGAGGAGGGCTCAGGGCTGGGTGCTTCATGTTCGGTAACCATCCCTTTACAATTATCGCAGGGCCTTTGTGAGGTTTCCTAATAGTGTGTTTATCTCAGTGTGATGTCTGAGCACAGAGCTATTGCCGAGTCCGATCCTCCAAGGAGACAAGAGCCACCATTTTGGCTGACAATTAAATAAAAATAACAAAATCTATCCATGATGCATGAGAGCCTAGTTCTCGTCAATTGCTTGTTCGGGTTTTAGTGTCTATGAGAAAGAACCATGCAGAAGTGACCAGAATGGCATCCCTGCTCCCCCAAACAGAAGGAAGGCACAGGTTAAAGAAAGGTCCCCCAAACAGAAGGGAAGCAAGGGCAGAAAGGCTGAGCTGGGCAAAGGGTGCTGGGCTTTTCAGGGTGCCAGGAAGAAAGATGGCAGGTCGGGAAGGCTTTCTTGGTTGGGAAGTGGGCTATGGATCAGGATGCCTTTTTAAATAATTAGGCCTCTGAAAGCTAAGAAGAGCTGCATTAGCTAAAGTGCAGTTCCCAGCTTCCGGAAAATGATTAACCGCCTGATTATTCCGTCCCAAAACACAGGACCAAAGAGGACTTACTAAGGAGACAGCAAGTCAAATAGGAGTTGGCAAGAATGGACATATCCCACATCCAGCCAGCCCTCCCGTAACCCTTTTAATTTACTAAAATGCTTTGGACACAGATTAACTTTCTTGGCAAATTTATTATTGCTTCATCTACCTTGAAACAGGAACCGCGGACACTTTGATAAATGGATTGAAAGGTTGTCTAGTTGCAGAGAAGCCTTTGAAATGCTTCCGGGGGGCTCTCCCCGCAATGTCAGGCATGCTTTGTTCTCAGAGCAGCAGTGAATGACGGTCCTTGCTTCCATCCCTACCCCTGTAGGATTTGAGCTGAAAACACTCCGGCGGGTATACTGGTCCCGAGTACGTTTATTCCAACTTGCCTGGATTAAATGGTAGTTTAGATGTGGGGATGGGGGTGGGGGATGGGAGGTAGGCTTTGAGGTTTCGAACCCAATGATTATAAACTTGTAAGACGGGTGGGAACTTCCAGAAACATCGTGAATGCTTGCTTCAGAAGTCCACAGCACGACTTCTAAGTTGTATGATCATTCAAGTTGGTTCGATACTCTGATTTAGTTCCCTCATCTTTCAGATGGGGGTTGCTGGTTTACCAGCTTCCTCAATTCTGGGGGCAAACTGTGGGCACATGTAATGAATGCACTTTGTGCACTCGGCGCACGGGGGACATTCTGCAAATGGGGCTTTTACTTCCTGAGCTTCTTCCTCCTCTAGGTTTGGGTTTGTGTAGCTAAAAGTGTCCCCAGTCATCACCTACTGGACACGAACTTAAAACTGGGCACAGAATAAAACACACTAGTGTTACTTATATTCCTTCTATAAAATCTGAGGGGAGACCATGAACGCTTCCCTTGTCTAGAATCTAGAAAGGACTCTCCATATTTGATTCCAGATCACCTCATTCTGGTTGAAACAATAGAGGCTGGTTCAAGAAAAAGGCTGAGACCCTCCAGGGAAGCAGATGAGTGCCTGGCTCAGCCATCATCAGAGAAGCTTCCTCCTGCAGCAGGTGGGAACGAATAGACAGACACATAGCAAGAAAATACAGAGTGAGACAAACCTTGGAATACTCATCCCTAAATGGGATAGCTCCATTAAATCCCTCCTCTCAGGACTCATGGGGACTCAGCCAGAGAGGAGGTAGAAAGAGTGTTTGAGCCAGAGGGGCTGAAGGACACCAAGGAAACAAGACCTAAAGACAGCAGGACTGACACACATCTAAACTAAGAGAGACTGTGACAGCAGGCACTGGGCCTCCACGGGTCTGCATCAGATGGGGTCCTTGAGCTGAGAGGAGACATGGACACACGGGGCCTCCCTCTCTAACTCAGGAGCTAGCTCCACTTAATAACCACTTGCAAATAAAAAGTTGTCTCCAAGGGAATCTCACTGGGGAAATAAACCACTCTCACGGGTGGATGGCATGCCCAGGAGTATATGCCAACACAAACCAAACTCAACAGCATCTTTGGAGATTCTTTGCCTCATAATGTTGGGTCAGGCTATCTTTTTTTTTTTTTTAAATCTCACAGGTCTTTGTGCATACATTATGGCCTCTGGCTTTGTGTTTTGAGTGAGATTTCCGAGTGTGTGTCTCTGTGCTTCTTGTGCTTTTCTTTGGCGCTTTTTCTTCTGTTTTTTTCCCCTCATTCTCATTTGTTTTTGTTTTATCTTGTTTATTTTGTTTTATTATCATTCTCTAGATGCCTGTTTTTTTCCCCTCCCCCTAAGAAGAGACAGAAAGAGTGTGGATACAGAGGGGAGGAGAGGTGAAGAGGATCTAGGAGGAGTAGGGGGAGGGGAAGCCATAATCAGAATATATTGTATGGAAAAAAATCTATTTTCAATACAAGAGGAAAAAAAAAGAAAGGAAGAGACAAAGGTTGAATTGGCTGAGAAACCACGACTCCAAGGTTAAACAGCGGATGGACAGAGTCCTTCAGAACTTCAGTGCGGATAACACGATGCCAGGGAATGAGCACACAGAAGGAAATAAAGAACAACTTAATTGAGGTCCCACTTAGCCTTAGGTCTTGGACCTGAGAGAAAAAGGAGGAGCCGGGAGCGCCTTTCTTCAAGCAAGGGGGCTGGCCTTTGTAGCCAGGCTCCCGAAAATCCTTGGGTAGGGACCACCCAAGAGAATTCGACCATCCGGCCTCTGCTGCCCTCCTTAATGTAAGGGTGAGTGGCACTAGCAAATTGCCGGAAAGTTCCTAGCTATGAGACTTATCAGCTAAGTCAAAAGCTCCTGGGAAGAGAAGCCAGTGCTAGAAGAGACAACCTAGCGGGCTAAACCCATTGATAAGGCAGCTTCAAAGACAATTCTCCATCAGGAAGCTGGTCGCAGGCTGAACCATCACTGCCCAAATAGGACTTAAGAGCCCACACAAGAAGCAGTCAGTGAGATTTATAACTCCTTTGTTCGATGCCTCCATCCCTTGCGCAGGAGACTACTCAATGGTGCCTTTGCAGTAGCTTTAAAAAAAATCCATCAGCTCTCGATTAGCCAAACTAAAGGAGAGCGTCTATAAAAAGCGTTTATATTTGGACCAGTTATTGAATTTAGGATCAGGGTGGTGGATTACCACTCTGATTCTCTTTGGCCCGAATATATGTTAAAATTACCTTCACATTCTCTGCCTAGTAGGAGGGAATTTTCCCATTGGTGCACTGAACATATCAATCAAAGCCCATTTAGGGGTTTAAAGATTTCTGACAAACAAGCCACAGATCTAACATTTCTCATATTCTCAACACGGCTCCTTATATAAAACTAACCCTGGCTTCCCCTCCCCGAAGTCCCAACTCCTAATGTATGATATTCCTGTGACCAACCACTTTGCTCTGAGAATTAAAGGGAAAACATTGTTTTCCCTTACTTGATGCTATGCGGCAGGAGGGACAGACTTGGAGGCAAAATTATTCCCTGGGGATTTTACTGTGTGGACTTCAGGGAAGATTTATCTTAATAGGTAAATCTCTTCTGCGGGCAATTTATCTTAATAAGCAAGATTATATATTTGCAGTTGGGTCACTGTCAAAATCAAATGAGCAACCAGCGAGCGTATGTCTCGTCTAAGAAGCCTGGCTCCCTCCAGCTGGGGATGTCTAGTCAATGGTATCCTTTGTCGCAGGGAGATGACAATAGTGTAATGGAATCATTCCCTCAAGAACTGCCACCCATCTCGGGGACACAGAGAATCAAAGTACGCCTCTGGGGGGAGGGCGAGGGAATGACCCACAATCACTTCCCAGCATTCCTGCTGTGTTGCTGGCTTTCACTACCCGAGTCTACATTACCTCCTACCTTGACATGAGAAAGTGAATGCAAGGTATCAATAAGGCAGCTTGTGTCCCGCCTTTCCTTATACACTCACCAGAAACTTCCTTTATTAATCGGGTGTTTAATAGCGGTGGACTGAATGCCAGTTGACATGATGCTTCCTTCAGAAAAGACGAATTAAGCGCCTATGTGTTACACACAGAAGCAAACGGGGCCGACCGCTGGTCCTGGAACCCGCACTCTTAGTTAACCTTGACACAGAGGTGCAGACTCCTCGACACTGACAAATGTAAAACATGCTCTGCACACCTCCAGAAACGAGAGCAATAGTTGTAATGCTGCTTGATTTTCAACAAGACGAAAGCCTGTCTCTAAATGCACGCTGCTTTGATGAATTTGACTTTTGCTCAGGATCCCAAATTATTTTGAGTTCAGAGATCTTGAGAGAAAGATGCTAGCCTGAACTCCCAGGACTTTTGGGAACTCAGTCTGACGTCATCAGATTAGGCCTCGTCTGTCAGAGAGACCTACGGAAAAATCACGATGGGGTGAAGATGTGACTGAGTATGGACAGCGCACAGGACAGCCCTTCTCAGATGGTCAGTCGGAATTTAGAGGTTGTGCTGCGAACAGGCAGATATTCTGTCGGGTGTTTAAAATCAGGAATGAGAATGATAACATTCTGTTCACTTCACCTTGGTTTCTGAGACACATGGAGGCCATTCAGGATCTAGCGACTGTGTCTAGATTTTAACTTCAATATAATACAGAAGAGGGGAATGGATTGAGATGCTGAAGAAATAAGGCTGGCCGGAAGTTTTGGGGGGGCTGAGCGTTCAGAAAAAGATTCACTCGTTGCTTACACTTTACTTCGAAACATGCACGAATTTCTTATAAACAGTTAATGTGGGTTCCTGGAAGCCACCCCAGAGTTACTGCACCAGACACCTGAGGGGCCCTGGAGTCCAACCCTTGAATCACAGGCACTATGGTAGGTGCTGACTACAGGTCCCCATTTTGCAGTTAAACAGGCTGTGTATCTCTTTCAGGATATCGACTCAATGCTCTCGGCTCCAAGCTGTACTTACAGATTTTAGACTAGGCACCACAGAAAATGAAGAGCAAGTGTTTCTTATCCGCCGGCAGGACATTCCAGGCCTGGGTTTCATTTGCCGTCGAATTTTGGCTTATACCCTTTGGTATAAGCTGCTAACTACAGAATGGCACTGACCCACAGAGGTGTAATGTGAGCCAAGACGCAGCATTCAAAATGGGAAAAAGAAATGGCTGAAGCCCCAGCAAGATGGCTCAGCAGGTAAAGGTATTTGCCACCAAACCTGACAACCTGAGTTTGATCCCAGGATCTATATGGTAGAAGGACAGACTCCCAGATACCTTCTGACTTCCATGTGTATACCATGGCCTTTGTGGGCCCCCACGTAGAAGTGTGTGTGTGTGTTGTATGATAAACAAATGTACAAAACTCAAAAGGTGATTATTAATTTGAGTAAGGCACTTACAAACATTACATTCAAAGTATCGTCACTTAGCTACAATTGGTTTAAAAACCTACTGAGTTCGTTTCTCATAGTGAGTCCTTTAAACTGGATGTGTGTTTCATGTACACCCCAAACCGGACCAGGGACATCCTAAATGGTCAATGGCCACATGTAGTTACTTCCTGCAGCGTGACAGTCTAGGACATGCTACTTCATGGCCTCTCACAGTCCAGAGGGGCAAACCTTTGGAGGAGCCCAATGTGGGACTTGGGAGTCCGGGTGTGGTCACAGAAGTGGAAGACAGCGGGTAGGGTTGAAACTCACGGATGCAGGGAAGCAAAGCACAGCTGGAAGCATTGCAATCACTAAGACATTCCCCCTGAGGACCTCCCTCCAGTCACCCAAGTTTTCCAACTGTTCAGTCTATCACTCTTCCAGGGCTGGCAGGGTTAACGAATGGAATGCTTCCAGTCCAAACAGAAACTTTCTTCATTAAATTATTCCCCGCAACTCCAACGAATGCTCTCTTTGTTAATGAAACAGCATGATAATTGACTGATCATCTCCAGCAAAGGATGCAGAGCCTGAGCTCCTCCACAGCCCACTAATCCCTAGGATTATCACAATTTAGCGACAAGGCAGTTGCATTAGATGGGATTGGGGAGCTCTTATGAGCAGCCCAATTATACCTTGCTCATACCACTAAGGGGTCCAGGAAGCACCGGCAAGATTCCAACAGCAATGGAGGTCCTCCAGAGTCAGTGTACAGGTCCATCTCTAGGCAACTGTCCGAGTCTGCATATATACATCACCATGTCGCTGTCAGAGTCCCTGGGCGTGTATGTCACTAGGTACCAATGAGGAGCCTGTGTATGTACAACAATCACAACCTGCCAGTGCCTCCATATGTACATCATCACGTACCTGCCAGAGCCTCTGTGTGTGCATATCACTGGGTACCCACCAGAGTCCCTGCGGGTGTCACTATGTACCCATTAGGGTCCCCATGTATGTCACTTTGTACCCATTAGGCTCCCTGTGTGCACACATCACTATGCACCTGCCAGAGCCACCACATACACTTGTCACTAGGCACCTATCAGCGTCACAAACAGGCTTTGGATGTGCTGGAATTGGATGCTGAAAATCTGATTGCGAATCTCTGATTTTGGACCTGAGATAGCGGCACGCCAAGCCTTAAGCTCGAGGGGATCTTTGGTTTATCAACCTTGTGGAGGAGAAGGGTTCACTTGGTCCAAAAGAATGGTGGCGTGCATTCTGTATTTTCTCTTTGTTTGAGGTGATGTGTCTGCCTCTTGGGGTTGGGGAAACAGGGCTCACTTCTATGCAATCTACCTTCCCCTGAGCTTGACATATTATTCCGTTCCCCACCCCCTTCCCCCCTGTGCCTCTTTCTTGGCAGCCTTCTGAGGCTTTCATCCCTAATTTGATTGTCGTAGCTGACACCGTCAATCTGAAATCCAGCAGCATATCTAATGCTGGCTGGACAAGGGGGAAGGCATGAGGCTGAGGGCGGGGGGAGGCAAATTCATCTCGAGAAGTAGCTTTATGTAAATCGATCCTTTGGCCCGAATGCTGGAGCCAGGCATTTGCTGATTAATTGGAGAAGTGTCCTTGTCCCCACGTCTTCTTTGGAGAGATGACCCAAATTGAGTCCTCTCTTCTTCACAAAGACATTCCCATGCCAAAAAGCTTTTACAATTAGAAGACGAAGCCTTGAGAGAGAGGGGGAGGTAATGGTGGGGAAGGGGAGGGAGGGGGTCTTACGGAATTGTTCCGAACCGAAGCGTGTGCATTTGGCCTACTTGGTGATTAATTGCTACCTGGTCCCCCTCTTTTGCCTCTGAGTCTGACGACTGATAGCCTAGGTTCAGAGGCCGACTGTCTCAGAGGTGAGATCTATTTAGACATGATTAGCAAAAACCGAGAGGAGGGAAACTCTGTTCTTAATGATTTTGTTTTTAGTAAATTGATATTTTCAGTTAGAACTTGAGTCCATTTCTCGCCATGTCAGGGAAGAGAGGTGAGGATATAAATGATTCAGTCTTTCTTTCATGTCTTTTTAACCTTTCCTACAAAAGAGAGCTTAAGCAAAATGGAGAATCGTCTCCAATACGGTCCTTTTAACTAAGTCCTGGTCTCAAGCTCCTGCTAAATTTGACTTCCCCAAAAAGCCAGAGGCAAATTAGTCACCTGGGTCCTGGCCGAAGGAAGTTCGAATCTAGAGGGATTAGCTGTCATTCAGCTTACACACATACTGAGGTAACTTCAGTAGCTGTACAGTCTTTCTACTGCCCTCCCCATAACTCAGCTTCATGTAGCTTTTGCTGTTATGTTCTCTATATATCTTAAAATATATTTGTTGGATGGATTAAAAAAATCTTGACAGGCAGGGGTGGCGTATGCCTTTAATCCCAGCACTCTGGAGGCAGAGGCAGGTGGAGCTCTTAAATTTGAGACTAGCCTGGGCTACAGAGCGAGTTACAAAAGAGCTCGGGATATACAGAGAAACCCTGCCTCAAAACAAAACAAAAACCTTTAAGTAAAAATGACTACATGCCATTGTTTGGTTTGTGGAGGAACCAGACCACATCTCAAACTTTGAATCATTTTATCTCCCACATTCAGTTTGTCCCTTCAGACTATAAAGAGATCTTGCCCCCCTCCTTGTCAGTCTGTTGCCACTCTTTGTTGGGAATATTACTTGGTGAGACTCGCAAAGAAGACGCGCAGGCAAGCCCTCACTGAGAGGTTCAATGAGCTGAGCTGAAGGGTGGGAATGAGCGTACCAGGAAGGCAGGCTAGGCACATGGGCCACCTGGTTTCTCTGAAGAAAGCTGAGGCCTGGTCTGAAGGAATACAACAGTTTAGAAAATGAATTCAATAATGAAAAGAAGAGTTCTCTGCCTGACAATGCTTCTTCACCAAGAAGGTCTCCTTGGCCCCTTTCTGAAGCCTGGTACTTGCTGGGCCCCGGGTGACAATGTAAGTCAACACTCCAGGGTGTTTCTAGCATACACTACCAGAGGAGCAGAAAGTGGAATCTAGGCATTGCTGAGGTTCTGACTCTCTCTGGGACTTGACTCTTCCATTCTAAGCTGCCGAAAGACCCGAAAACCCTCCCAATATTGAGGATGAAGGGACAGAAGAAACGTGAAGAAAGGAAGCTAGAATAGCTAAGCCTTCATGAGAGCTGGCAAATTGGAGCCCATCCCTAGTTTGGGCTACACTGCAACCTTTACAACCCAGGCTGTCTATGGGGAAAAGCTACTCTGAGCTTCAGCTTCCCTCCTACCTCATCCTGAGACTTTCTGGGCAGTGTGCTCTTAGCGCTTCCCCTCTCTAGGGAGACAGTGTTGAAGTTACCCCATGTGGTCCTTTTATTTTATTTATTTTCCTTGAAGGGCATGAGTGTGCTGGGGATGGTATGGAGGGTACTGTGCCTTGGGTATAGCTGCTCAGGGGCCGGAACTTGGATGCAGGGCTGCAGTTCAAGAAAACGTGACTTGTATACACCTGTTCTTTCTTGTGGCTTTTCAGAACCCTATTAAACAAGCAAAACCTCCATGGTGAAGGTGAGATGCTATCCCTGGGCCATCTACCGATAAAATTGATAGAGCTTCAGAAAGGCTCAAAATTATCTCCTACCAAAGAAGGAAAGTCATTCAGCAAGAACCCAACACTGCGAATTACAAGGCTGGCTTCTGGAAGCCCAGCTCTGGATGATGTAGTCAGGCGCTTAAGTCATCACCTTGTGTTAATAGTATACATCTCTTGTCACGATCCCTGGCACCATTTATCATTCTATGCAAAGCGATTTTAGTTATGGCTAATGATTCACACTCTGGATGTCCGAGTAAAAGAGAGACACTGTTCTCTTGCTTAGGTAAAGACGGACGCAGGTCAACAGATTGACACCTCGTTTGAACTTGACACTAATGTGTTTAATTCCAGGCCAGCTTCGGGCCGTTTAACTTGAAAAGTTTGGGGTGAAGGACATGAGCACTAGGCGGATCCAGAGAATTGCAAAACCAAAATCAGTCAGTGGTGAATGTGACCCACTAGTCTGGCACTGAACGCAGTAAGTTCTAGAGACTCTAACAAAGTCTAAAGGGATAAAGGTAAGACTTCTTCAGAAATTCTTCCTTGAACTCAGCTCAGTATCTGGGAGATTCTACCATGATCTCCAGCGTCTGCTAGGGGAGTGGCCTGATGTCTTGGCTGCACTGTCCAAATCGGGGTTTCCTCATCTGTTATACAGGGACCATGAAATGTCCGATGTCAGAGCATTCCTGTAAGATGGTGAATGGATTCAGAGCTCACAATTTGTTCCCTGGTGCGTGTAAACACGTACTAAATGCTAACAGGATTTGAACCTGTGGAAGTCAAAATTCAAATAAGCTAGCAGACTGCTGAGTTCTGCCTTCTTTCCCCACAGGCTAACACGGTGCATGGATTAGACCTCAAAGGTCTCCCAGAAGGCGCTGTCTCAAGGTAGTGGGAAATAGGGGACCTTAGAGAACTGGGGGGTCTACTGAAAGGTACATAGGTCATTGCAGTAGCTGTTGAGGGAAGGACTCAGATCCTTCCTCTCTTCATTTTGCTTCATGGCCATGTATCGTATCATCACAGGGCCAGATGCAATGGTAGACCACTACTTGGAACCCCTAAAACTGTATGCAAAACCTTTTCTCTTACTAAGTCGACTATCTCAGCTATTTGGTTATCGTGATGAGAAATTATCCAGTGCACACGGGGCTCTAACACTGGGAAGCAGCAATTCCAGGTCAAGTTCAACATGATAGGATTGGGTACCACTCAGTCTTCTGTACAATACTTCCAACAGTCCTTCAAGAAGACTCTTCTTCATGTATCTGGCCAATCTCTAGACTAGTGAGGGTTCACAGACGATGGGAACCTAGGCTGGAGCAACCCAGCTCCCCAGCACCCGGGAAGCTGAGGCGGGGCAATGATGCAGTGACTGGTGAAGCTGTAGGAGACACCACAGGAGAAAGGAAAGACAGGCAAACCCGAGGGCCCCTGGGAGGACCATGAGGGTAGCTGCGAGACTAAAGCCCTGACAGGGATCAGGAGCAGCTCTGAACAAAATGCAGATCTGGGCTGAGAGCAGAAAAGAGGAGGTCACCCCAGAACAACTCAGGGACGAAGTATTTTCTGTGCTGGGAGGAAGCTGGAGATGACGGTCAGCTTGCATTGGGCTATGACGGGAAAGACAGAGGTCCCTCAAGGTAGCGATGAGAATTGAAATTTGTTGCTCGTAACGCCAATTTCTTCCATGGAGAAGGGAATCTTTATTGTTCTTTTCCAACTTCTGCAAGGTTTATATTTCAGTGAAGATCATCATTACTAGGGTGACGACAGCACACCCTGAGAGTTGGGTACTGGGGCCAAAGACAGGACTATGAGAAGACACAGGCCATAGGGACAACAAAAGGGGACAGCAGTGTGGGCTGCTCAGTCGGTGAACCAGTGATCCCTTTTTAAAGAGACAAAGGACAGACAGAAAGGGGGAGACGGAGACAGACGGGGGGACATGAGAGACAGACAGACAGGTAGAGAGACACAAAAAGGCAGATACAGAAGCCGAGAGATCAGCGCTGGGAAGCAGAAACAATAAAAACAGAGAACAAGCAAAGTCAGGGACGGGAATGAGAGCCTGAAAGGGTGGCAGGAATTAGGACGGAGAGATATGTGCACTTCCTCCCCAGCATCCTGCTCCATATAGGACACCAGGGTAGACGGAGCAAGAGGTCAAGGAGCAGAGGAAACCCGTAGGTTGAAGGAATACATGAGACCACCCAACAAAGGCTCTCCCAAAACACCTATCACGGGGAACAGGAAGTCTACAGCTTTCACTGAAGCTGCCCTGGGGACAATGAAGTGCTCTCTCTTAGGCAGGAGCTGTGCTGAGCTTGGGTCTCCACACCACAGCCCAGCCTTTGTCCCCCCAAATAACTCCCCTACCCAGGAGGGGTGCTCTCAGGACAGGGGAGGTCTGCGGGGCCGTTTTGAGTGTGTACCGATCTCCTGGCTCCCCTGTCCTGTCTGTCTGAGCTCTAGAAGCCAGACAGATACAAGGTTTGAAAGGGGGTGGGGAAGGGATAACTTGTGGAGGCTTCAAACTTTTTACATTACAAAGCAAGTTTTTTAAAAGCCCCATAAAATTTCAAGGCACATACTTAATGTTCAAATGCTTGAATGTATTGATCTCTACCCATCCTCTAGTATCTTAAGTTTACCCAGAGGACCGTTTTATTTAATTAACTCACTGCTTTATTAATATAAATATTCTCCTATTGATCATAAGAGGACCTGGCAGGCACTCACGCTGGATGTACATCACCTTCATTCTCAGCCGTGCCACTTAGAGGAGTAGCTGGCTGGGAATCAAGGAGAGTGGCAGGAAGTGGTCCCCGGGGACGGCAGGACGGCAGGAGCAGATGAATCTATAGCAATTTTATGGAGGGAGTTTTTTTTTCTTCTTCCTTTCTTTTTAAGATACAGCTCCTTGCATCTCTTAAAGCAGAAAGCATATGGAAATGAGACACGAAAATGGTCTTGGCTTACACGTATCAATTAAGCATGTCAATACTTTAATTAAATCTTTCAACTAATGAGATTTATCCCAATGAATATGTTTTATAGTTATAATAGCTTTTTTGGCCACTGTTCAAAATGTCAAATAAATTGTGAAAAGGAATTTAAAAAAAAAAAGAGAGACATAATTGACGTTCTGAACCGAAGCCAGTTTCTTTCCTCCCTCCGTCTCTTTCTCCGCATTCATGTGATTTTACAGAATGTATGGAAAGTAATGGGCCTTATAATGGCTTGGCTTTTTAAGACTCTTTTAATCCTTCAATTCTAATTCTTCTTATCAACTTCTCTAAGGCTCACACCGCTGAGCCTGCAAAGCCTCCACCCGCACCTGAGCTTGTTCTTTAATGCCTTGAATTCTCTGCTGCACCCACGGGAGGAAAACACAGCCATGGGTCCTGGTAAATACAACCACAAACAAAATGACACACGGTTTGCGAGACACCTTAAGAGAGGGCGATGAGGTGACTCCAGATACCGGGGGAGAGCACAGCCTGACAGTATGCAAGGCTCTGTGTTTGACCCCACACATGGTAATAAGAGATACAGATAAAAGGTTTGTGGTTTTAAGGGTTTTTATTTGTTTGTTTGTTTTTCTGAGTTAGGGTTTCTCTGTAACAGTCCTGGCTGTCCTGGAACTGGCTCTGTAGACCAGGCTAGCATTGAACTCACAGAGATTCGCCTGCCTCTGGCGCCTCAGTGCTGGGATTAAAGGCGTGCACCAACACATATCGATAAAAATATTCCTAATCTGTTATGTAAAAGATCGCCCTCAAACTATTTTTTAACCAAATGGTATACCAAGGGAAGTGAAGGCTCTTCCTTCTTTCATCCTTTTTTTCTTCTAATTTGTTCTAAATCTAATTTTGTATAAAAACCAATGTATTTCTCTAAGAATGAAAACTGATAAGAACTTGTTCCAGGTACAAACTTAAAGATGCAAACAGTGAAGAAAAGGCTTTAAAACCATGCTGGGTGTTTATCTGCGCCGCTCTTGCTCTGGTTTCTGTTTTGTGAACCGGGGGCAGGCTGTGAGTACTAGCCCACAGGTTCCGGGCTACAATCGAAACTGGAAGAAGCTAAAGAGGGAATGACAGAAGGGACACATTATTCTGGGGCACTCCAACAAAGACCCATGCACACTTCAAAGCTTGCATTTTCTAGTCCCCAAACCTTATCCAAGCAGTTGGGTGGATGCTGCCTCTAGAGAGGGATCAGGAAACAGGCTGTGGGCACCTCTTCTTCTTTTTGCTCCATGATTCTCCTTGAGAATCTGAATTTCCATAGATACCTCCTTCCCATTTACTAGGGAAGGATGGTTCCAAGCAGACACCCTTGAGAGGATCAAAAGTCTCCACCCTTAACTCCAGAGCTCAGCCCACCCTTCCTGTTCGACCGACTCCTTTTGCAACCATCTTGGCCAAGGTAAAAAGAAAATCCCAAACACTCTAATCATTATCAAACCTAATTAAAATAAAGCATTGTCACTCAGAACTGTGGTCTTCAACAAATTTTACAGATGAAGTCTGATCTTTGTGCTTCATAGATAGGGAAACTGAGGCCCCAGAGAGGAAGGACTTGCCACAGTCGCTGAGTCTGGGACAAGAAGCAGGCCTGGGGGTCTGTGGAACGCAGTTTTGTACAAACAGGGCAGGGCAAGGATGTGAGGGAGGGCTAACTTAGTGTCTGTCATTTATCTGGCTGCCAAGACATACCTGGCTGATCTGGTTAACTAGACAGATGCCCTCCCCCCTTGGCCAGTGCTCTGCAATGTACCTGTGCCATGTGGATGAACAGTCCTTCTAAAGCTCTGCCCACATTTAGAATGGCTCATTTTTCTTCCTTTGAATTTAAATTGAATTTAAAATTGACATGTAATAATTGTCCACACAAATATGATTTTTGATGCATGTATACAGTGTGCAATGATTAAATTATGGAAATTAGCATATTGATCACCTCAAAATTTATCATTTCATTGTGTGGGGGCTATTTTAAACCCTTTGGTCTGGCAGTCTTGAAACGCACTATAAATCACTGTAAACGGTAGTCGTTTACTACCGTTTGACGTCTCTGAGCATGCCTGCAGCGCTTACTCACAGTGAGACGTTGCTAGGACCAGGAGTAAGGGTGGAATGTTACAGATCTTTGTTCTTGGAGCTTATAGAACTCTGCAGACACCAGACTCAGGTAAGCAACTCCACAAACGAGTGTTTTTAGTTTGCAAGGAGCTAAGAGATTCACAAGACACTAAGTGAGGGTAGCATGAGGGGCGGATGAGCTCAGTCTACACTAGGCGGCAGGAGGAAGGGAAGCACTAATAGACTCATGGGGCAGGAAGAGGAATTGTGGAGCGAATGTCAGTTAAGAATAGGAGGATGGCACAGAGGTCGTCAAAATTGGTCTCTGAATCAGAAACGTGACACCATCTGGGGAACTTTAAGAAGTGGAAACACTCAGATCTGATCCCAGACCATCTAAACTAGGAGCTGGGATGGGAGATGCAACCATTTGCAAAGTAGCGCAAGCTAGCCTCCAAGTCATGATCTTCCTGTCTCAGTCTTTGAAGCGTCGGGGTCAGAGGTGTGTGTCACCGTGCCTGGCCCACCACCTGTGTCTTAAATAGCAGCCGCCACCACCACCTGTGAGGGTCACCACCACCACCACCTGTGAGGGTCACCACCACCACCTGTGAGGGTCACCACCACCACCACCTGTGAGGGTCACCACCACCACCACCTGTGAGGGTCACCACCACCACCTGTGAGGGTCACCACCACCACCTGTGATGGTCACCACCACCACCACCTGTGAAGATCACCATCACCTGTGAAGGTCATGCACATTGAGGTTTGAGAGTCCCTGACACAAAGCATGCGCTGTACTAGGAACACCACAGTAAAAGCCGAGACAGCTTAGCACGCAGTCCGCACACCTTTGAGAAGGAGACTGAAGTAAGTGTGGATAACAAGGGATAAAGGGAGGCTGTAGAACAGAACAGCTGGGCACGGCAAAGCACAATGCGCTGGAGAAGAGTGGAGGTGATGGGTCCGTGGGGTCATGTCTGGGCGTGGTCTGAGGACAGGAGGGACATGGAAGAGCTCTGAAGAAGGAGAGCACAGTTGTTCACTGAGCGCTGCTGAGGCTCTCCTCCCTAGACCAGCAGAAAGGCAAGCACAGCTCTTACTCGTGCTGATTTGGGATGCCAGTTAAAAACTAACTGATACTTTAATGCACATTTGCATACACATTTTCATTTAAAAAGCCACAGACTGTCACTCTTTCACCATGTGCCCATTCTTCATCCAGTTCTCCGCCGAGGAATAAGCCCCGAGCCTCCTCACTCCTCACACGGGAGGGACAGTGACTTCCAGAGCAGCCAGGAACCCTGGGTGTGTAAGCCCGGTGTCCCCGAAGCCCAATGATCTTGTTGCATTCGTATTTCCCTGTCTCAACATTCTGCAAGAGGAAGGAGTTAGGTCCCATTCTATAGACCAGAAGGAAAGCTTTGCCTGTGACTCAGTTTCCAGAAAGTCCAGGCTGGACCAGCAAATCCCTCACTTTGTTCTAGTCACCTTGAAGAAAAGAAGGCACTGTGTATGAGGTTAGGGTGATGGGGTATTGTGGAAGGAGTCACTGCTGTGTAGGGAAGGTTAGAGCAACGGGCCTCTTCACTGACACTCCTTAGCCTCCGCTTATCTGGTGCCTCTCCTGCTGCCACTGCTCCTGCCCCACGCTCAAACTCTCGTCCTTCTCCTCCTCCTCCTCCTCCTCCTCCTCCTCCTCTTCTTCTTCTTCCTCCTCTCTTCCTCTTCCACCTCTTCTTCGTTTATTTCCCTGCTTCTGCAACTATCAGGGAATCATGAGGTTTCCTCCAGCACCTAGACCAGAGGCTCACATGGAACTGTTTTATTAAGTGAATGGTTTCAAAGAGCCCTGGTGCATTGAGTAGATGTCACTGGACTTCTCCTATGGAAGTGGAAGTGATGGGGGCGGGGTGCAATAGGGAAGCCTGGCGTGGACCTGCGATACCATTAGTTAGGGGACTCTACCCATTCTGAGCCATCCTAATTCCTTCCACTTACTTACCGAGGAAATAGACACAGTGGTCGGCGTCTCATTGGCAGGACTCAGCCAAGTGACAATGGAAGCCATGGACCTTTACCCTATTCTGGCTATCTTATGCTTAGAGAGATAACTGGGCAGGAGACCTACTCAGTGAGGGCTCCCAGCTGAGTTTCACTGTCACTTGCCATCCAAGATCATGGACTCGGGGAGTTCATGCCCCTCCCCTGCCCTTTCTGGCTAAGCTGTGTTGGGTGGAAACAGCTAAGAGGTGTGAGAAGACCGACCCTCAGCGCCCAGGTCTACGGTCTTTATCACCAGCTGGAGGCTACCCACAGCCAAAAGCCAGAGCCCCAAAGAAAGGAAGCCATAGACTTTTGATGTCTGGCCTCTGTGAAGAGGATCCAGAAAAGCCTATTTAGCAATAATGGTCACAACCCCTCACACAATCAATCAGACAACACCCAGCACATACTAGAATCTCTCCAGCTCTTTGGCCCAGGCTTCAATACGGACAAACTCCCAGACTTCACTGTGACTCTCAGTCCCAGCTCTGAGAGTGGGGCAAGGAACAGGAAGACAAATAGCCATGGAAATGGTACAGTTCTGAATGGCACATGTATATAAATAAAAGTGATCACGCCGAAGGGGCCTGCTGGTTTGCGGGGGAAGGGTGGGCCAATGGGGCCATCATTTTGGTAGTAGAAGGTGCGCTGGGCTGACAATGTTATTTTACAGAATCCTGGGCTCCTCAGTGTTACAGTATTATGCAACTTTCTTAAAAAGACGGAGGTTTCCAAAGCATGCTCACTGGCAGGTCCTACATCCATTTTGCAGCAGGCAGTCTGAAAAGCCCCAGCGTGGGCCGGCACCCGCAGTCAGGTGGACACAGCATAAACATCTGCTGCTATCATCTGGATCTTGGTGTCTCAAAGGTCTGTGTGTTGATAAAGCTCTGATTTTCAGGGTGCATTATTGGGATGTGATAGAAATTTAAAAAAAAACAAAAAACAAAAAAACAAAAAACAGAACCAAATGAGACCATCTTTAAATACTTCAGGAGCACTGTACCTGAAGGGGATTATGGGACCTTGACTCCTTTTCTCTCCTTTGCTTCACGGTTTGTGATATCACCAGTTTTACTACAGTGGATGTCAAAGTAATGGGGCTACTGGAGCATAGACCAGAACCTACAAACTATGCGGAGAATTAAACCCTTTCTCCTTAGAGGGTAATCAGGTACTTTGTTATAGTGATGGATAGTTAACTAATATACCTCAGATGCACTCGTTTCGGCTTCAGGAACATTCTAGAGCAGGCAGCACCGCTCTGACCTTACATTTGAAGGCACTACAGTTCATACTGATTGAGGGCCCAACTGCACAGAGTAAAGAGGCACCGGGGCTGGGTTGGCTGTCTGAACCTTGCTATACCCTCGTTAAACCAGCGACCCACAGAAGTGTCTTCCTGCTTACTGGCATTCCCACCCCTTCTCACCGTTACCCAGTTAGAAAGGACAGACCTCAGTGCCCACGGACACACAGACAATGTCTAGACTTTTTGGCCTTGGAGAAAAGATGGTGTCTGCCTGCTTAAATATTGCCAAATAACTCTGGAGTTAAAGAGCAATTTATTTCAATTAATTTCATCTACTTGTGTCTTGCTAAAGCTTTAGAATTAATGATATACTGGGCACACCAAAGAAGGTGGAAACAATCTTTGGAGAAGATCTTAACAGATACCCCATGTACATGTAACATAAACATGTGTATTGAAACTATTTTCTGTTCACTAAATTCTTTTCCAATCTGTGGTTTGTGTGCGTGTGGTGTGTGTGTGTGTGTGTGTGTGTGTGTGTGTGTGTGTGCGCGCGCGCCCATGTTTCACATGTGTGGGCTCAGTTATGCTTGGTTCTCCGTGTGCATATGGAGGCCCAGAGGTTGATGTTGGGAATTATTCTTGATCTGTTTTCTTCCACCTTAGGACCTGAGGCAGGGTCTCTCAATCAAACCCAGAGCTTGCAGACATTTCTAGTCTAGCTAGCCAGCTTCGTCTAAAGATCCTGTCTCCATTTCTCCAAGGCTGGAATTACAGGCGGGCAGCCACATCCTCCCAGGAATTTACTTATGTTCTAGGGAGCCAAAGTCTAGTCCTCACACTTATACAGCAAGGGTTTTAAGCACTGAGCCATTGCCCTAGCCCCCCGGCCCTTGTTGAGTAAGCGGGAGAGCGCTAAAGAAACACAGGGTCTTCTGAGGACTCTGCTGGGACCACCAGCAACAGTAAACCCTGAACCCTTATCCCCAGCAAGCCCCCATTTCCTGCCCATAACCTTGAGAGTCTGCAGAAACAGGGTGAGTCATGACTTCTCAAAAGGAAAACATCACTTTGCCCTTCTCATCCTATTCCTGTATTTCCATGCTCAAGAGAGGAAGCGAAAGAGGAATCATTACACGTCACGCTCACCGCTATAATGAAAAATACTGGAAGGATTAAAACTAATGGCAGGTTTTGTGCTGCTCTCCGCCACCCCGGCATCGGCACTGTCTCCAGCAATAGGGAAATATCGCAGGCAATTTGTTGGGAGTTATTCTCAAACGAATCGCATTTGCCGAGAAGAGCACATTTAGCATTTGGTGACTCATACGTGGAAACATTATTACTCTGGAAAAGAGTTTAGAATAAGTGAGATTTAGAGCCCAGGGGATAAAAAAAACCTAAGAGTTAGTGCTCTGCTTAGAAAAAAAAAGTATGCATTCATTAGTCTGTGCGTGACTACGTGTTTGGATGCAAGTGTGCCTAAGAGAGTCTGTGCAGATTCCAATCTGCCACGGTGGTCACCTCCCCTTTGGAAATAAGCGTGGGAGGAGAGGATCTGGGGAGAATACTCTACTTTTTTCCCCTCCAAAATAGAGAAAAAGAAAAATATATGACTGAAGTCATATGCTTTGTAACTGTAGTGATTTTGCAAGCAAGTGTCTGTAGGTTGTCGCATATGCTTGGAAGCTGAAATTGCTGGGGAGGATTGCTCAGAGTTCCCTTTGTCCTTGGGACTTAAACTTCCTAAGTGTTTTATATCACTATGCTGCAGGACTGAAGAGCAAGCTCTTGCTCTGTGATACCTAACCCCTTACAAGAAGCACAGCTGGGGGTCGACTGGGAGGGAGGCCTCAGCTCCAAAGCCTCACCCTCTAATGCAGTTGGGGAGGGTGGCTTCCCTCTGGTCCCCTCCCTCCTCTCTGCTGCTGGCCAATCAGGACAGGAGCACCCATGTTGGCACAGTGGAAACCCTTTGTGTCTTCCTTCAGCATGTGCACGCTCGCCTGTCCGAGCTCCTGCCTGTGAAATTCAGTTTTCAATTACAAAACGGCCTCACCAGTTTGCTCATCAGAAGGCAGGTCACTCCGTAGTTTACGTATGACCAGGTACAAAAAGAAGGTACGGAAGAAAGCGTGCAGAAATATTCATTGCCGCTGACGGCAAGTCCTGGACTTGCGGGAAGATGAGTAACTTAAGATTCTCCTTTTTTTGGCTGGTTAACTCTGCTTTTGTTTTGTCACTTCAGTGACTTTACATCGCACACACAAAACAGAAATGTATTCACTATTTCCTTAAAGCTAAATGAATAGTATAAAGAAGTTTCAGAAAACATAGGAGGAAACGATTACCCCTAATTTTCAGTGAAAAATAACAATTATAAATATTCGGCTTATTCATTTCAGTCCTTTTTGGTTATGTTGTTTACACTTATAGATATGTATAAGCAAACACACAGACACACATATAGAGAGGGAGATAGAAAGGAAGACTTTGTTTCACATTTTGTTTCCACTAGCATTCTATCACAAAAGGTGCATAGCAGAGGCAAAATGCCATTTCCCTGAATAACCTTTTGTAGTTTTTTTTTAAAAATTTAAATCATTTCAATGTATCATCTCTTTGATTTATTTACGGATATATTACTTGGGTTTTAGATAAGGTCTCACTATAAAGCTCAGAGTTGCTTGCAGCTCACAATCTTCTTGCCTCAGTCTCTGAAGCACTGTTTTTACCAACACACCCAGCTTGACCTATTTTGAGACTGGACCAGAATACAACCGATATTGCATTAACTATTTTTCCCACATTTCATTTGTCTGCCTGTCTTTTTAAACGGCTGCATTATATTCCCTGCAAACATTCCCGAAGGGACAGTGACCACATCAGAGATACTTCAGTGACAGACAAGTCCCTTAGGGCCCTCAACTGACCTTCTTACACCCTTGTCCAGCTTTTTCTCATTTGTCTAAATAACATGGAGTCGTCCCCCCCCCCCGACTCCTGCCCATCTGTGGAGGAGGGAGGGCAGACGTCCAGCTGAGATGATGTCACCCAATGGGAATGAATCCCGGTGTCAGGAAGGATGAGCCACACAGAAGGACAAGAGACTCCGGAGAGCCTGAATTAACAGTATCTCCAAGTCCCAGGTGTCCTGGACTGAGTGGCAATGAGAAGGGACACAGTGCTCCGGAGTGATGGCTGCGACAAGGTGGCTCCAGGGACTTCTCTTGGCTCTCACAGCAAAGAACTTGAAACATCTACAACCAGGGTGTCAAAATTCGCGAGGAAGAATGGCGAGGAGGGGACTTTTGAAGACTGGGGAGCACTGATTATTAAAGAGTTTCTTCATAAGACACCACAGCACAGTGCGGTTCTTCCTGCCTCAACCAGCCACATCATGCATTAAGAAGTAGAGGTGACCAATGTCTAGCGTCACTGAAAATGTTTCCCACGCAGGACCCACGGAGAAAGTGTAGACATTTCTTACAGACAAGCACACACTTTCTGTGCCTCGGGCAGGAGGCTCCCCAAAGACACCCCCATGACTCATTTCCGCCTGTGACTCCTCATGACCTCCTTCCTAGCCGTGAGACTGACCTGAACATAACTGCAGGGGTCCCATCAAGTATTCTTGCCTTTTCTCTTCATCCCCTCAAGGGCGTTTCGACGCAAACCCACTCAGACCCACGGACCTATGTCTCTGGTCACATATTCGTCACGCCTAGGAGGATATGTAACCAAAGAGTGAGGCTGAGGGCCCTGCGTTGTTCTCATAGAGCCCGACGTTCCGGGTATGCCCACAGCATGCAGCAAACTGGCATTAAGTGTGATTTCCACAGCCTTAACAGAAAAATCCAAGAGAAATATTTTAGAATCGGAAAATTCACATAAACTCTGGAGTTGTGGCTTTTTTTTTTTTTTTGATAACCCTGAATGCTCCCAGTTGAGCCCCCTCTCCCATGACACAAAGCTTGGTAGTAATCATCCCCTGTAGGAGGTGCAGGCTATTTGTATTTCAAGTTTAGCAATGTCTGTGACTGTCCCCATTGCCTCCCACCACAGAGGCTTCTGCGCCCACTGCCATTCATCATCGAGCCTGCATTGTTGTTTCCGAATTGCAGAGAAGTGATTTTATTATGCCTGCCCACTTCACTCAATTACTTTACTTGAAGGCATTTGAGTTGTAATCCCTGGCCTAGAGTTTAGAGAGTATGTCCTGGAGATTTATTTAGGTATTGTAAATGGTAAGAAACACAGAGAACAAAACGCTGCTTCCCACTTTCCTGTCCTCCGAGGCAGTCCCCCAACTCGCCAGCTAGGACTGGCTTACCTCGCCTGGTCTCAATTTCCAGGCGTTTCTCTAAGGAACTCCGCTTCCCTTTTATATAGCCATCTGCTTTAAATCTATTGCATTTTCATCCACCTCATTTGTTGCAAATGTGCTGTGTCCCTCTTCTTGTTAAACATGCACAGAGGTGTGTGAATTCGTAGCAGGAGAAGGTACTTTAGCCGGTGACTCTGCCCAGAACCAAATCACCTGCGCTGATGAGGGCCTTCTTAAAGGACCCTTTCGTGATGGACCACGGGAGAATATTTAGCCCTTTGGTCAGTCAGTCTGGCTATGTAGATTAGCTCTTTTTACTGACAGGATGAGGGGAGCCAAAGGCTCAAGGCGACTACTGTCTGCTGTCACAGATCAACCACCTTCAAGAATAGCAAGCATCCCAAGGAGTACAATTTCTACTGTACTAGTTCACTCCAGATGCTTAAAGGATACTTTGATTCCCGAACTTACACACATGCCTGTCTAAACATCTGTGCACATATGCACGCTTCCACAGCAGCCCGCACTCATTACAAGCACTCACGCACGCGTCTGTTTATACGTCAGCGCATACGCTATACGTCAGCGTGTACGCTTTGGTCCTGCCACAGAGATGGGTGGAGCACACCATCGTAGTGCACTGCTGAGGTAGACCTACATCGTCACAAGAGCACGCTGACCTTGATCGGCGTGACTTCTGCAAGTGTCACCTCCTTCAAAGCCCCGTTCATGTTTTTTCTCCTCACGAAGCACACTGGACCTTCACCTAGGAAGCTGAGGGAAGCCACAGCTTTCGTGCTTCCTTGTGAAAGGTGATAGCAAGGCAAATCCCAGCACCCTGGCAATGGGGACTGGAGCCCGGCGTTTGGCAGCAGGTTAAGAACAAAAGCAGAAAAAGCTCAGCTAAAGCCCAACAGCTTTCCCCGGGACTGAGACGCACCAGGCCCTTCTCTAGCCTGGATTTTCATTTTAGCCTGCTTACTCTCACTTCTGAAGACAAATAGGGCATGTTAATTAAATACCAAATGATTATTAAAGCACTTCTGAAGGAATAATTATGACGAAACAGATATGTGCACGGTGGACCACAAGTGTGTAAGTTTTGAATAATTCATGGGGGACCTGAGCTGCGCTAGCTTCCTGTAGGAAGCTGTACATCCCCCCCCTTTTTGTAGCCTCTGAACTAAGGATACCCAGGAGAACAGCTGCGCTGTGGACTTAAACTTATTTTCTATGACTTATTGTAGGCTCTAGTGAATATACTTTTAATGAAGAATTTCTGATTAAACACTGGGTTTTGCAAAATCTAAATTAAATGCAATGCTCAAGATGTTTTTTTTTTCTTGAGATGGTCTCATAGCACATAGGTCTTGTTAACACACTGAAATTTATACACATTCTCCAACAATACGAAGCGGCCATCATATAGCCAGACATCTTTGTAAAAATTTCCCAGCCTCTGGTTTCAGAACGGAGTACATGAGATCACAGCTTGGGCATCGGAATACGTAGTGGGGATATATATATATATATCAGCCAGTAAGACAGTCAGAGCCCAGCAGATCCAGGTTCAAATCTGAGTTATATAATGTTTTAGGGAGACTTTTCCCTCCTGTGTCCTTGCTTTCTCATCTCACATATTTTAAGAGTCTTGGAAAAGACTTAATGATAACATTTGAAACTACCGAAAACCTGGATGGCCCGGATAAATGCTGGCCATGGAAGACCTTCTTCAGTGTGGCTGAAGACAAGCAGTATTTGTATTTTATGGGCTATTATAATTTCATACACATATGTCCTATTTAACGATCAAATCAAGACAAGCAGCATTTCTAACTCCTCCGATATGATCATTTTTATGTGTTGGAAACCTTCAAACTCTTTTCATTTTAAAATGTGGGATTACCTGTAGATTATAGCTGCCCTGCACGTGTAAATACGTAGTGTGTGTGTGTGTGTATATATATATATATATATATATATATATATATATATATATATATATACTTTAAAGGTACTTTTGGTTTTTAATCTTTCTTTTTGTTTTCTTTAAATCTTTTGTTTTTAACCTTTCTTTCCCTTCACAGAGAAGGAAATCAAGGTCTCAAAAGAACAGGGGCACCTCTTGCCACACAGCCGGAAGCCGGAGAGTCTCAGACGAAAGGCAGACATGGCCGTGCCGACGACGGTGCTCCTTACCACAGACGGTCTCGGGGCACTTTCCAGTTTTTTTCTCTTCCCTCACACACTTGTGTAAGAGCTAGCACAGCTGGGTGGGTACTGAAACCAAAGTGACCACAGAATCTGCATTCCACTCTTGAATCTTTAAAATATCTGTGTGACAGTCTAGAGAATTTTTTTTTTAAATGAGGAAGCTAGCCTTTGCCCAGAGCCCCTCAACAAACAGCAGGTCTCCACAATAACATCATCTCTTTCCAAAGTCACACGACACTGAACTTCCTTCAGTCTACCCTTAGACTCAGCCGTTCTCATTTCCCAAGCTCCGGCCCCACTCATCATTTCCCTCCAAATTGCTCTTCGTTCTTGTGGTGTCTACCCAGCCTGGATTCTTCTATTACAGCTCATTCAGCGTGGGCATTCTATTCGCACCCCATCAGTCTCCTGGTAGGAGATTCTCTTTGTATTCCAAAGTACCAGAGTCGTGAAGCCACTGTCAACATTGATTTCAGACTGCCTGCTCTGAGACACTTAGGGTCCGTTATCCCCTCTCTCCCTAACTTGGCCACATGTTCCTTATCACTTGTCTGAATTTCTCACTACACAGAGCTAGGGCTTAGCACTTACATCCGGGGCCTGAGGCACAGTAGATTCCCAGAGTAACACACTTGGCTGGACTGAAAAAGCACTCTCAAAGGGTATCTTGCTCGGTGACAGAACAAATGAAAACACTGTACCATTAATTTACTCAACCCAGCTGTGTTATCTGAACATCCAATTGTATTTCTGAGCTTAACATTAAAAAGCAAAATAAATCCATAATATTGTTTTAAATCTCATAAAGTCAGCTATTGAATGACTATAAAACCAATTTCTTCCCACTCCGACCTCTGGTCTTTTTCTCTAAAGATGTTAATATTTCCTTGTGCATCTTTCTTCGGAGCGTTTATACACATGGTGATATATTTATATATACAATTTAAAATTGGCAGGAATAAATATACATGACACCCTGCAATTTTTTTACTTCAGTAATTTAACTGTGCATCCTTTGGGCAGATCTTCCAATATTAGTTCTGTAACTCTACATCTTAAATAGGCATCTCCTGTTTTATTTACATGATGGGCTAGTAACCTGTATCCACTGAAGGCTGCATCCCATTTTCTGTGAGGCAAGGAACTTCAAGGGATGTAAAGTCTTGGAATATTTTGTGAATATATCTACTACAAATTCCTAGGAGTGGAACTGCTGGGTCAAAAGGGGTATGTGTACTTAAATTTGATAAATATTGCCCTCAGGGGGCCTCAAAGTGGCTGCATTCATCCCATTTACTTGGCATTGAAGCTGACTCCATTGACCACAGTCCCAAAGGAGGGCTGGGGTAGAACTAAGGCAGTGGGTAGAATCTGCCCACGGTTTGGGAAAAATTAAATCATGCTCAGAGAGAGCCCCAGTGACAGCAGCGCTCGGCTCTCATTTGCATACGGAAAGCGCAGCGTCTGCTCTCTGGCATCTTCCAGTTGCTGCAGAGATGCTCTGTGGACGGTCTGGGAGCATCCCCTTGGTAACTGCAGATGAGAACACTGGTCCTCCTGGGAGAGAGGAACCTAGATTTTAGTTCCAATTCTGCCATTCATTTGGTTCTTCCACCCACAGGCAGCCCTCTCCCCGTGCTTTCATTTCCATATTTATAACCTAGGTGTTTGAACTTGGGGGTCATAAACTCAGACTCAAGGACAAGGCAGGGACTACTTAATTGGCCTACCAATGAACTCTACTGCAGTGGGCTGGGGGGCGGTGTGGGGGTGGGAGGCCTGCACCCACCCACTCACACCCACACCCACGGTGAGAGCACTCAGTGTTCCATGGGAATCAAGAAATGGAAATTTTCTGCAAAATTTCAGATCCTTTTTATAGATTTGTTAATGTTACAAACTAACAGAAAAATTAAAAAAAAATTCTAGAAGATGCTTAATATGTAAAAAACAAAATCAATGAGTTTTTAACATTCAAAAAGAGAAAATATACGTCCTTTATCAGGAGAGAGAGCTCTTATTCCAGCGTGACTTTCTGTAAACCAGTGGTTAAAGGGAACACATCAAGCATCCAACTTTTCCCATAGGAAGTCTATTTCAAGGTATTCAAAGAGTCCAGCTTTCTTTTCTTTTCTTTTTTTTCATATATGAATTAACTCTAAGTAATACATGTAAGTAGAGTGGAAGAAAAAAAATCATCGTACAATTTCTAATTAAATAAGCTACCCAGAAGACAGTCATCAACTAAATGCTGAAACCTCTGGGGTGAGAGGTGGATTTTTGAGGTCCCCAATGAGCACTCACAGGATATTGCTGACCAAGAAGCTAGAAACGCAATTTTGCAGCAGAGGGCTGAACAATCTCCGCATGAGAGGAGAGAGCCAAACAGTGTTAGGCACATCCTAGGATCACTCCCCCCACACACGAATAGTCTCAGTTATTAAGGATTCTCACCTAAAAATTAACCTTAAATCTGAAGAAGTCTTTATTTAGACAAATAGTAGGGGAAACAAGGTGTGTGTGTGTGTGTGTGTGTGTGTGTGTGTGTGTGTGTGAGAGAGAGAGAGAGAGAGAGAGAGAGAGAGAGAGTGTGTAAACAATTTAAACTTATCATAAGATACCTTTAGAAACATTTTAGGCAGCTGACCTGGCTTCCGGTCAAGTGGCAAATCAAAAAGGAGGAAGAAAATGGTCTAGAATTCAGAGAACAGTGTCTCAGACAGATACTTTTCAATGGCAATACAATATGAGCCACCTATATAAGTTGAAATGTTCTGATCGCTGCACTTAAATAAAGTAAGAAGAAATGTGCTTACTTAAAATACTTCTTTTCTATAATAATTTTTTGAAATTATAATCATTACATCATTTCCCCTTTCCTTTCTTCTCTCCAATCCTTTATTTTCTTTTTAAAATATGTGCATGTGCGCACGAGTGCACGTATCCACAGAGGCCAGAAGAGGGCGTGAGATTCCCCTGGAGCTAGAGTTATAAACTGTCTGATGTGAGTGCTGGGAACCCAACTCCCTGCAAGAGCAGCAAGAGCAGCAAGAGCAGCAGGAGCTCTCACAGTGCCCTGAGCCATCTCTCTAGCTCCAAAGAGGTGCTTAGTAATGAATTGTGTTATATGTTTGTCTAGCATATAATCATTTCAACCCAAAACTAGTAGAAAACTATCCCTGAGATATCGTGCCCTCATTTTTTTTTGGTACTGGGCTTGAGTTCCAGAATGCACCTTGCACTCACAGCACATCTTCATTTGGACCAGTGAGGCTACCATACCGAACAGCATAGCTCTTGACTGAGCCGCATTATTAAACACAATGACAGACCATGTTCAAATTGCACTTTACACAAATGCACTGTTGAAAACCATTTTAGGAGAACTCAAGGGCTCTTTAATAGGGATTGGATCCTGAATGATTCTTGGGGATTATTATTTGTTACGTTAGGTGTGATAATAGTGCTATAGACCTATAAGAATACATTTTTACATTTTAATGAGGCATACTGCAATATCCAGGGGTAAAGTGCCGCATTGTCACTTAATAAACTTCGGGAAATTTGTCTCTCTCCCCACAGCAAAACATTCATAACCATTAAGTCTAGGTGGTGGGTATAGGAAGATAATGAGTTAAGAGGCTATAATGTTTAAGACGTCAGGTATAAAATGCCTGTGGATTACAATGTCCTAAGAGGGGAGATGCAGAATCAGCCAGTAGCGAACCCTCCTCTAATGATGCTTCTCCATCTCCTCTGGAGAACCTGAGGTGAGGGGGTCCATCTTTGCTCTCCAAAATCAAGGGAGCTCTGGCTTAAGCACTAGAACCCAGTGACGGCAGGGCCCACCCCAGTGTAGAGACATGGAGACAGGGTGATCCTGGCACCGAGTGTATCACTTACGGGATTTGAGGCTGTAGAGTCCAGTCTTGTCCTTCATTAGTGCTAATGGAATTTCAAGGTCAACAACCAGTCATAAACATTAGCCTTAAATTAAGTGTATCTGAGGCTTCTTGCCCAGGGGAATATTTTTTCCTCTCTCTCTCTCTCTCTCTTGTTTTTTTTTTTTTTCTTAAAAGCCAAGTTGCTTGGGAGATAGGAGAGTGTCAAAAATACAGTTAACCTTTCAAGATGAAAACATTATCAATTCTATTGATTTAGATCATAACTTGCTTCCACTTAGCTCAACAAAAAGGATTGGCAATTTAAAAAATAATGTATTTTACGGTCTTACGTGGCTTCCCTTCTTTCCCGCTTCCTTCCCTTTCTTTCCTTCTTCTTCTTCCCACCCCCACCTTCTTCCTCCACCTTTCCCCCTCCTTGCCTTTTTCTCGAGGGAACTTTTCACTCAGCTGCATGGGTGAAGCCTCACACGAGGAGACCCACGTAGTCTGGTGAGGCCACTGACAGCACCGCAATGCCAGGCACCTCACCTGTGGGGCTGCAGGATTATTGATAGCAGCGTCTTGGCCTGTCATTCTGCACCTCTCCAGAACAGCTGGAAACATCTCTGCGATCCTTGTCATACAACATGACTAATACGTTCAGCTCCAGAGCCACAAAGGAGACGGAAACAAATGAGGGGATCGTTAAGGATGCGCTTCTCCATCCCTCAGGTGGGATGTGTACCTAGAAACAGATAGCCTGGGGCATGACTGCATAGTTGCCATGGGATCTAGGGTCTCAGAGACTTGAATAAGGATCTGAAATCAGCACCCTACCTTCAGTCACGGACACAGTGAGCTTATGTTCCGGGGCAAGGTCAACAGCAGTTCCCAGCTGAATCCCAGCCTTATCACACTTTGAGAAAGCCATGAGAAGGCTTTTCTAGGCTCCGTCCCCTCCTGTTGTATGTGTCAAGCTTTGTCCCTTCTCTTGCTTTGTTTCCCTTGCTTTGGGATCAGTGGGGAAGTAAAGAATCAGTCCCTGAACAAAAATCTCCACAGAGACTTTCGATTTATTTATTCCTTATTGAGACTTCATACCAAAGACTTCCAACTTTCAGAACTCCAATCAGGAAGCATCGTCCTGAGGCAGATGACATTTTTTTTTGTATGAGACTATTTGTATTGAAGAGAGATGGCCATTTTCCTCCCCTATACACATCCCTGTTTCTGGGAGCTCCCTGTTAGCTTTCTTTCTAAAGCCTACGGTCTGTTGCAACGATTCTTGTTGCCCATCAAAAAGAAAAAATTCAGTATTGCTTTTATGTCCGTATCATCTCTAGACGCATACCCTCCAATCTGGAAGGTTTTGGCGTGTTAAAATCGAATTCCTCTTTACAGAAGCCAAGGAAACCTTCACAGGGGCATTGTGCAATTTTTTTTTCCAGCCCGGCTGAAAGGGTTAGCTTTATCAAGCTAATGCAATCTTCTTTCCCAAGACAGACTAACAAGGACTTGAAACAACCTTCAAGTAAATAGCTGGGCTTTCCCCCAAGTCTTTCTCTCTTCATCTCCACTGAAGAACGAGGGAATATGGGTTATCATTTTGATTACAAATATATTTCTATCTAGAGAAAGATCTACAAAGGGCTCAAGTCACCTCTATAAATTTAAAGTCTCCGGTTAACCCTGGAGAGTTCAATCCCCCCCTCTCCCCTTGGTTTTTTTTTTTTTTAAACATCCTGGCGCTTCAAAGATGTTCTATTAGACAGATGTCAAGTTGATATAGTAAACAGCAATGCCAAATCTAATGAATTAAGGGAAAAGAGAACCACATGCTGAGATTTTTCAGATGAAATCAGGTAATGACAGGGAAGAAAAATGAAGCTGCAGTTAAAAACAGTTTGAGAGTCCAAAATTCAAGGTGTGGAGAGGCTCCTAGCAGGGGGAATTTCAACCGTGCCCTACATTCATACGCCTCTCCCGGTGCTCTGCCTTGAGCAAGAGAGAAATAAAATGGAATTTAAAGGAACTCTGGGGCCAGAAGAACTTGGGGTAGGGAAATTGGAATGGCTGTTGTCACTAGGGCTCCAGCCCAGCTAGCAAGGTCTGTACAGGTGAGGGTGATGATGTTTTATAAAAGGTTTGGGAAGTAGATTTGCATTTCCAACAACTTCCTTGCTCCTACAATTAATTATACACTCCCATGAAGGAATCCAGCTCTCTACGGTGTGACCTGTGAAAAGCCCTGGGCTCCAGCCTCCCTGAGGACAAACTTGACAGTGCAGCATCTGGGTCAGGACCAGGGCTGGCTCTTTTAGGTGGGAAGAGCTATGACCCCCAAGGATGTGTCGATGCCTCAGTTCAAAGTCCTCACCAAGAGTCATGGAACTATGTCAGTTGATGATGTATTTTTTGGGGGGAGGGTAAACCAGCTTTCTTGAAGGGTGTGTCTCGTTCAACCATGCTCAAGAGCAATGGTTTCTCTACCTCCCTAGTGCTGCAATCCTTTAATATTGTCCCTCCTGTTGTGGTGGACCTACAGCCATGACGTTATTCTCACTACTATTTCATAACTGTAAGGTTGCTGCCGTTATAAACTGCAACGTAAATATCTGTGTTTTCTGGTCTTAGGTGACCTCTATAAAAGCGTCACTCAAAACCCACAGATTGAGAACCACTGCTCTAGTGGATGGCCCCCACATCTATTAGTATATGGGCTGCACACACTGGACTTGATGGGTTATTAATAAGGTGGGGGAGGGATGGAGAATATGATGTTGGAAACCATGTGTAGGGTAGATCTGGGAAGAATTTGTGGGAGTAAGGTGGTTAATGTTATCAAAATACAATGTATGTATGTATCACACTGTCAAAGAATTAAAATATTATGTTAAAAATTATTCTGCAGACATGTTTGTTTTTTATTCAAAGTCAAACAACGTTAATGTAAAAATTTAGATTTTTCTATATTTAATTTAAGTTAAAGCAAAAGCAACACCTATAAATCTACTAGGCCCATTTGTTACGAAATGTAAAGGTACAAAATATTCATTCCTTTTGCCCCAGATATTCCACTATTAAAATTTTGTTCTAAAGATACACTCACAGCATTGTGCAGAGATAAGTTTGTGAGGCCATCCATTGTGGTACTAACCCAGCAACACTAGAAACGATCTGAATCGTTTTCTGTGATTGCCAAGTTAGTTTCAAACTGAGTCCCGGTACATCTGGTACAACATGCAGTTACAGAAGAAAGAATTACATTCTGTCCTAGAGACTCGGCCATGACATACTGAGAAGGAAAATAGAAAACTTTAAAATGATGGCATACACTCTGATTTTATTATGCATGAGACCTTCCTATAAATATACCAAAAACCTTCAGTAACTGTTATTGTCATGTAGTGTAATATCAGAAGTATAGATATTTCATATTGCAAAATTAGATTATATGTGATTTTTTTTCCAGAAGGAACAAAGAACAATCTTTTTTTTCCAGTAAAAACTGAAAGTCCCATGCCTAAGGAAGATGAAGTGCAAATCTATTCTTCATTTTCCCTCATATCAAATACCACAGGCCTTTATTTCTTTCCCTTATATTACTATCAGCAATAATGGAAAACTATGGTTTGAGTTCTATACACTTGTCACCTAAAGTTACAACTTCATTGATTAAAAAGTGCTAAGATCCAAGTACCTTTTCTGTGCCGAATTCAGATGATTTTCAGTCAATCTGATATCGTTCAATACGCACTTCTTAGAGGAGAATAACGGTCAATATTTAGCATGGACTAAGATACTTAGAGAGGTTAAATCAAGTGGAGGGCTTGGTTTCTAGTATGGAAGTGGCTGTTATTTATCTGATTTTTTTTTAAAAGAGGAAACATCTAGAACCTTGAGTTACTCAAACACCAAACTCTGTAACAATGACCTTGGTTATGGAATATAGGTTTTGGGAGTATATGGTTTCCCTAGAGGCATAGATCTAGAAGATGGCAACAGAAGGCTACAAAATCAGTATCCTCCACCGCCCTGTTCCCCCTCCCCCCGCCCGCTGCCCCACTGAGGCTATGAGCTCATCTGATGTGGTCCTTCCTGGCTACAATCCCTCTACATGGGAGGTCTTTACCTACAGTCTTTCTGATGGAGCTAACATCCATCCTCATGACACATCGGACATAAGGAATCACTCCAATTTCACATACCTGGGCCAGTTTTGCAGAGAGCAAGAGCAACAGTTAAAGTTAAAACTAGAAGCAGGGAGGATAATGTCAGGATTCATCACTCGCCGGCAAGATAATTGTGGGCAGGTGGAGGGAATACAGATACGGAGCCATGAGGCTGGACTGCCCAGCCGCTGCATGCAGTACCAACCAGTGCATCTTTCCAGCCCTGGTCAACGAGGCCTTCCCATCTCAGGAGTTCCTGATTCATTCTCAAATATCTTCCCTGTCTTTAGTTCAAGTTCACTTCTCTGGGCCTTGGGGGGTTTCTCTTTAAGTCCTCTTTGATCCAAGTTAATCTCTGTTTTGGCCACTAAAGTTACACACACACACACACACACACACACACACACACACACACACACACACAGAGAGAGAGAGAGAGAGAGAGAGAGAGGCTCCTTGTTCCAACAGAGTGTCCCTCTTTGGAAAACAAGAATTTGACACATCACACTAAGCCCTCCACATTGCACTAGGAGATAAGCCAGTGTGTAAATACCCACAGTGCCTTGCTCACTGATTGGCTTCTATCTGGTGAAATAACTGTCTGCAGTGTCATCCGCAGGACACACTGCTCTGCTCCTGCAGTGAGTGTGTGGGCGGCGAGGGGCTTAGCCTCTAAGTTACTGAGAGACCAGAGGCTCCGGAGTCATTCTGCGTAAGCTTAAATTTGAGGTCCGTGATTTAAAATGCTTTCCCCAACTTCTTTCAAAAACCCGTGTCATTAGACATCACCTGTCACCTGACATGTGGAAGGACACGTGACAGAAACTATCGCTAACGACAATCTCCTGCATAGACAGAAAGACATTCTTCCCTTCCTTACTTCGCTCTCCCCAACCTTCTCAAACACACCATTTCCTATTCTTTTCGTCCCCAAACATCCCTCTTCCCGAAACACTACCACTCAGAGGCGCACCAGGGTTCATCCATTCGCCTCACGTGCGAGATGAGGAGGGCAATTTTATGTTGTAAAGATATATGGGACAAGGCAACCTCAAGTTCACATCCGTTAAAGCATTTCTCTGTTGGCAACATTTTTACAAGCCTCTCAGAGCTATATGCTTAATTAAAATAAAAGGGTGATATACATCACTGCACCAAGGCCTTGCTGATGCAGAGGAAGGAAGGGGGAAATGAGTGCATTCATTCTCCTTTATTAAAAGAGTTATTTCAGGATGACATCTCAAATGAAGAGTAGCCATTAGCGAAATTAAAAATGAGGCAAAGTTGATTTTGGGAAGTGCACACATTTATTGCCGTCCTCCTGGCTCCTGCTGTGTCTCCTCCTGTTCCAGCTCCTAGCTGGCCACCTCCCCAGCTCCCTCAGGTAACACCATTTATCTTCAAGTTCCCCAAACTGATGACGGAATGACAATCCAAGGAAGAACGGTTTGTTTATAGATTCTGACTTGCACCTCTTCAAATTAAATATGAAAGCATGGTTAATCTTAGCATGTACTCTATGTCACATGCTGTTCTAAGTATGGGATATACAAAAGTGCTTGAGTGTATAAATCACTCTTGTGGGCTGTGGAGAAAGAGAACCTTTATTTACCGAGCATCTGTCACATTTGAAATGCATTCTGGGAGGTTTCTCTGTTACTTCTCATATCCGACATGCAAGGGAATCCCATTTTACAGTTGAGAAAAAGTGAGGCTCTGCAAAGGTAAGCAAGTGACCCCACACTTCGGTTGTGAGCCAAGGAACTGTCCATAGACAAGCCAGTCTTGTATGGGATAAATTAGTGGGGGGAGGGGACCGATGCCAATAAAACTTTGCAGGCACAGGTATGTGCAGGTGCATCTCTGGGGAGGACACTGACCCAGGTCAAGAGGTCCTGGAGGCAGGGTGGGGGAGAAGAGGGAGAGAGAGGAGCTAGGTTGCTACTGCAGATGCTGGCATGCAAGGACAAGAGGCAGGAGTATCTATTTAGGGGTTGTGACAACCAGCAGGAAGTTTTAGACAGTGCTTTGCATGGAGTTTCAGAATTTTGACAGATAATACAGGGCTAGGGATGTGCAGTAGTGGCAAGCAAAATACACTGGCAGGCTGGCCTAGGACAAAGATAGGCTGGTTAGGTCAGGGCACTGGAGAGAGCTGAAAACCATGGGTGCTAGTTGGTAAGGAATTCTCTCTCTTCTAAATGAAGGATCTGCATTTATTGGGCAAACATTTGAGAGTCCCTTGATACCTGTGTGTGTACAAATGTCTCACTGTTTGAACTCGGTGAACTGTGTAGATGAGGAAAGCCTGGGTGCATGCACTGTGAGGTTTGAAGCGGCAGAGCCATCAGCCATGTGGTTATTCAGATGGGTATGTGGACTGCTGGGAAGTAAGTCCACGTTGATACAGCCTGGAGCTCTGTGGCTAGGCCCAGGACTATGGAGCCAAACATGGAAGACCTATGTCACCATTGAGACTGTGGGCAGGAGGAATGGCTTGCTACAACAAAAACAGAAGAGTAACCAAGCTGAACCCCACAAGTCAGATCTGTGGGTGTCTATCCTGATAGTCCCTTACCACAATCTTCATATCTGACCAGTCATCAAACGCCCATGTACCCAACCCCCCACCCCTTCCTCACTCAAGTCACCATGACCTCTTCTGAGCCATTCAAATCTGTCTGCTTTCTGCTGACGTCTATTCTGAAGTCAGAGGACTTTTACAAAGGCCCGCCTGCTTAGGCGGCCTTTCTGGATCTCCTAGATGCTTCTCGGTGTTCTCAGGCTGGGCCAGGCCCTGGCTAACTATGGTCTGTAAACTAAGCCCAGCCCGCTGCCTGAAGTCCAGTTTACTGGAACGGGGCCGCCGCCACTCGCTACAGGCCACTGTTGGCCGCTTTTGCTCTGCGACAGAAGACACAGTGACAGCTGCAACAAAACTGCCCAGCGAAGCTGAAAACACTTGTCACCTGGCGCTTTACCAGCAAAGTTTGCCAACTGAAGGACTAGACAAAAGTCCTGGCTTGGGGGTCTTTCGGTGCCTATTTCTCCTTCCTATCACAAAGCCGCCACCCCCCCCCATCTTTTTTACTTGAATTTTACTAGTCAACTTCTGGCACTTCGCAGGGACCTCGGGGACAGGACGACGTGTTCTGTGCTGACATGGCTTGGAAAGCACCCCGATTCTATGTGCTTCTATGTTGCAGACTTTTGGAACCAAAGGGATGCCTATCCCTTCCATTGCTAGGTTAGAATGTCCTGTATTCTGTTCTTTCTTTTGTAAAAATAAAGTCCAGTGTTTTCCATTTCTCTCACTCATTCTCCCTGAAACCCAAACTGTCCACTGTACCTCCATTCAACCCACGCCAGGGGATGGACTGTAAGATCACTGAAGTTTTCAACCTCCCTCCTGTTCTTCCTCTCTCCCTCCCTCTCCCTTCTGATGCAGACTAGGCAACACTCTGCCGCTGAGCTACACTCTCAGCCCTCTGAATCTCATTTCTAGCTGAGCAGTTCTTCCCGTCTGAAGACCCACCAGCTACCCATGAGCAGGTGTAGAAGGTGCTTGCAGGGTTGGGGGAAAGTATGACATAGCCCTAAGATACCACCCAGAGATAAGTAGCTGTCTCCTTCATACGGCGGCAATTAGCCCTAGCTTCAGGTTTTGGGTTGACCAGTACTCACAGAGTACATTTTCAAAAACAGATACAGGCTTTGTTTGTTGATTCTTTGGGGCTTCTTAAATCCTATCAACCAGTTTGGACTGGGTGGCAGATAACGGTAACTAGGACAGAGTTTAAACAAAAAGTTCAACAATGTGATAATTATTGGCCAGTTTTCTAGCCAAAGGGATTAGATGCTTACAGGTGAGTGGTGTGGCCGGAAGGGCAGAGCCAGAGGAGCCTCTGCAGTGACTTTCTGGAACAATGCCGTACATTGGACTCATGGAGGCAGCTGTAATCACACGCGCACACACACCGGGAAGTCAAAAGCAGCCACACCAGCAGCTGCTTCCGGAATCAGAGCACCCTGAGGGACATGGGGAGAACTGGAAACACATCCCGCCGTGCCGAGCCGAGAGGATCTGGGCTGACATCCTCTCACATTACCTAACGCAGTTCTGGGTTCTAGTGCTTTAGAAACGCCAGGGAGGGTGGATGTGAAATCACTTTCAGAAGTGAAAATTAATTATAGGGAGGCCCGGGATTAGCTTTTCCAGCTCTGCAGGACCAGATAAAGACATTGGAACAGATGCAGACTCAGGCAATGTGTAGTTCTGGCTTTACAAAGCCTGTAGGAGCCATAACCTTTATTTTATAGATGCAGGAACTGGATGGGGAGGGAGGGTGAGGTGCTCACTCAATCCCGAAGTCAAGACCAGGTTTGCTAACTCCAAGCTCCATTGCTTTTTCAAATAAAGGGAAAAAGATTGTCATTTGTTATATCCAAAGGCAGTAACAAGTGAGGTCTTGGTCCCTTTACTGACAAAATGATGCATTTCAGAGCTCAAGCTGCTGCTAGGAAACGGATTAAAAAGGCAGCTGACAAGGGTCAGCCCATGAACTTGGCCGGGTAGAAACTAGAATTCCCACCAGCCTTTCCGCCCCCCTCTCTCATGCAGAGATCACTCTACCGAGGCCTTGTTTTCGTCCAACCACACACAGCAGCAATCGTGCCTTTCTCTAGGGAGCAATACCTCAGAATTCAGGACAGCCACAAGTCTGTAAGTCGTAGTCCCCCAAGTGCAGGAGGGACGAGTCTATGCACCCAATGTTGGGGGAGGAGCAGATGTGAGGTCCTCAGAAGGGGTTCATTTCTCTAGGAGGCAACAGCATGCATCTTCGGTGGCGGGGTCTGCCGTTTGCAGGAGCGAGCACAAAGTAATTATTAATTATTCAGTTAGTCGTCCTCACTGCCTTGGTTCTGGCCCTCATCATTTCTCTAGCAGAGCACTGCAAAGCCAACTCCCGGGGAGCTTGCTGCGGCTTCTATCTCATCCATCTTTCTGACTTCCACGCCGGTATTTCTCTAGTCTGACTCTAACATTGCTAACAACCTGCTTACGAGCATTCCAGCTCACCACTAGTTAAAAGGGAGTCCGTCCGACAGTAGTGACAGCTACAAAACCCAACTAAGAGGCGGGTCAATGACCTGAACAAAAACCCCTCTCCAAAGACAAGGCACAGATAGTTTAAAGACATGAAGACACACTCACTATCCCGAGAGTCACGCTGATCAAACCATAATGAGGTATCACGTTGTACCCAGAAAAATGGCTACATGGGAAAAAGGAAGGGGGAAGAAACCGGCAAGGACGTGGAGAGGCAGTAACACTCGAGTGTTCTTGACAGGAAGGGAAAGCAGTACCGTTGCTATGGGAAAAGAGTATGGCCATTCCATACAAGGCGAAAGCCAGAATCAGCACATGATCGGCAATTTCACTGCTGCGTATATATCTCACAGAATTTTAAAAGCAGAGCCTCAAAGAGGTATCTGAACACCGAGGGCAGCATTAGCCACACATCTGACAGGCAGAAGCAACCCAAGTTTCGCTGATGGATGAGTGCACAAACGACGTGTGGGGATGCGCACAATGGAATAGTATTCAGCTTTAAAAAGAAACAGAATTCTGATATATGCTGCAACATAGGCAGAGGCTCAAGGACATGGTGGTAAATGAAATAAGACACACACACACACACACACACACACACACACACACACGCATGTATGCACGTGTGCGCATGCGCAGGCGCACGCATGCCAAACCACCAAATGCACATAATTACAAGCTATTCAAAGCTTTACTGGCAACTACACAGCAGCCTAAACAGTATAGAAAGCCAGGCAAGTCCAGAATCAGAGGCAACATGGACAATGTACCTGGAAAGACTTCGTGGGATACAAACTTCCTTAGTTCCTCTAAAGGAACTGTTGTCTCTAACTGGCAGATGATCCATCTGGTCTACCTGAGAAGTCTATTTGGACCTCCAAAAACCAATTCAATGCAGCATTCATTGTTAAGGGAGTCACAGTGGGAGATGATCCACTAGTTCACACCAGTTCTTGGGATGCACAAAAAGCAGTAGCAGTAGATGTCCCTTTTCTGCCCCACCCTCCTCCGGCCTGATGTCACGTGCTTTTCTCAAAGTCAGGCTCAGATCCGGCTGACTCTGTGGGTTGTCCCTTACCCCCAGGGACATATTTGCCTGTCCACATTTACAGAGGTTTAGAGGGACCTCGGCCAGTCAAATGCTCTCCTGAGATAGAACTGAGGTCCCAGTTGTGTGAAATGACAGGAGAGCCCTCTAGGAAACGACGAAAGACAAGTTCTTGGGCACCGTCCCTGACAAGTAGCACCTCTGGGAGCGAGGAAGCGCCCAGTGTCCGCAGGGGACTCTGTCCTTCATGGCAATGCTGAGAATGGTGGCACCGAGAAAAGACACTGGCAAGTGGAAGTGCCCGCAGGAGGAAAGGTTCTGTGGGGGAGGAGACAGAGTCCTTGCTAATTTCCTTCATGCTGACACACTAGGGACACAGGCGGACACTTCAGCTATTGTTTGTGACCCCGAGGTCAGGCAATTTGTGTTCCAGTCTGGAGCCTTCTTTTGTGGGTGACTTCGAACAAGTTGCACAAAGCCAGCAGATCAATTACCATTTTCATCCATTCACCAAATATCTGACAGAGACAAGGAGGAATTACATATTTCAGATTCTGGCTTCAGAAAGTTCAGTCCATCATGTGGAGAAAGCATGGCCGAAGAGTTTCCAGCATGGTGGACAAGAGGCATAGAACGGAAGTCGAGGTGTCGAGTGGGCTTTCTTCCTTTGCCATTCCACCCTTGGCTTCAGCCTCATTCAGGATGCATCTTCCCCTTTCAGTTAATCATGTCTGGAAACCCCTGACAGACACACCAAGAAGGGCACCTCTCCAAGTCTCTTAGGAGTCACCAAATCCAATCAAACTGACAATGAAGAGGCCAGCCACTGCGGGTGTAAACTGTGTCGTCTTGCATTTGAGGTGATAGGGACTCTAGGTAGGCAAAGCATAGAGGGTTGAGTCTCGTGTCTGGCATACAGGAGGTGCTCAATCAATGCAAACCCTTGGCACAGCAGTCCTACCTGGGCATCTCTCCAGGGTAGTTGAAAATTCTTCTCGACAACTTCCACTCTGAGAGTCCGAATGCTGCCTGTTTGTCAGGCCCTGCCCATGGCAAAGGCTTAGAAGGGGTAATGGTGACCAGGGTTGGTGGTGAGCAGGCATTTCAGTAGGAGCAGAGTACTGCTCACTCCCTGAGGGACACAAGGTCTCCTCAGTGAGAGGTTCTGCCTGCCGAGAGCAGTATGGTCCTCCGTGATAGGTGGCCAGGACTTATGTGGATCATTTTGCCCTGTGAACCCCCAAATCCCACTTTTTCTGCCATTCCACAACACTTTTCTGTTTCTGAAGGTGCCTTAGATTGTCAAATCTTTCCTCTGGTCCGGACAAGTTTTAAAAGGAGAGGAAAAAGAAAAGACACCATTAATGGGTTTCCCCCTCACGACTTCTCTCCTTTCTGTCCTCTTTGTTACAAACGGGCGGAAAGAACAGAGAGCACAGCAGTCTCTGCTGTCTTGGTCGACAAGTACCTCACAGGCTGCACGACCCTGGTGTGATGACCGCGGGCAATCCAGCAAAGTGTGGATGGAGGAAAGGCCCCTCCCCAGGGACACGCCCACGAACTAGGTTATCCAGCAGCCGATGCATCTGGAAAGAACTGTAGAATAAGACTCCAAAGGGCCACATCCCATCTAAATGTCTGAAGAAAGCTCCTGCACTCTCAAATTCTGTTCTCTACCACAAAATGGAAATGCCCATTCCAAAAGACTCTTGTGAGAATGAAGGAATGGCAGCTAATCGCAGCTAGCGCCCGCACAGCTGGACCCACTGAACTGATAAGGCTTCAGCAGCCCTCAGAGGTCAAGGCGGTGCCTTGTGCCTGACTTCACGATGTAGCCTTTCCCACAGAGGAGTTAATTCCGCAGCAGCTACAAGGACATAGCACAGTGTCTGTCCTCAAACGCTTGTATTGTCCACCTACGTGACAGTTACTACTATACCAGCAAAGCAACACTGGCAGCCACACACCGGAACAGTAATTGCTATCAGAGAGTTAAGAAGACCTCATAGAACATGAGAGGACACGGTATAAACACAGACACAAGACAAGACACACAGAGAGTGCACGAGTAACGTAGCTCGCTGAGGCTAAGAGTGCGGAACGAAAGCCCTGGCTAGTCCGCTACGAGCTTCTAACCATCTTCCTCCTAATTCTTGAGGTCCAGAGCGGAAGTATCACGTTCGCTGGGTTGGAGAGATGCCTGAGTCAGTATAGCATTGATAAGCTGATGACATCACTGCTCCGTGGTACGAGAAGGCTTTTATTGTACGTACGGCAGAGAGGACAACCAGAGGAAGAGTCCAGAGCAGAGAGAGAAAGTAGTAAATTGAACATGGCCAGCAGATGGGCCTGGCCTTGTGGGAAGGAAGAGCAGAACAGAGAGCTAGAGAGATGGGGTGGGGGTGGAGAGAGATGGAGGCAAAGAGAGAGCAGAGCTGAAATAGCAGGGTTATAAGGAGAAATGAGCGGCTGGGGAGCTGAGGGGAGGAGAGCAAGAAAGAAGAGCCAGGATGCCAGCATGGTCTCTGAAATGTGTACCCAGTACTTGTGAGACTGAGGGAGCCTGGAGCTCAGCATGTGCTGGGTATGCTAACTGTACCACAGGTAGCCATTTGTCCCTTCTGTCAGTGATAAGGGAAATTATTTCTTTTAATAGAGGGGAACTGACTTCACAAGTTCCCGAGGAATGCCTGGCTTTTGTCTAACCACCAGAATTTGGGGAAATGGAGCTTCCTTTGGACCTGACAAGTATTTTCCTCGCAAACATTAGAACTTGAGTTCGATCCCTAGGACATAGATTAAGAAGGGCAAGGTGTGGTGGCATATGCTTGCAATCCCAGGTAGAGGCAGGTGGATCACTGGCCAGCCAGTTTAACCTACTTGGTGAGCTCCTGGCTAGTAAGGGACCCTGTTTCAAAACGAAGGTGGATGATACTTGAGCTTGTCCTCTGGCCTATGCACGCACGCACACACGCACGCACGCACACACGCACGCACGCATCTTTTGGAGAGAAAGAACCTGAAGCTCCAAAGAGCTAGTTCCTTAGCTTAGAGACTCTATAAGTCTGTGACTTGAATCCAATACCTTGGGGTGTTTGGCTCTAAGGCATTCAAGTTGAAGAAGTGCTGGACAGAAAGCAAGGACCATCTGGGGTAGACCCCTGAGAGGGCCACAGAGGACTTTGTTGGAGGACCCTGATAGGATGGGCTGAATTCAATGGAAGAAGGGAGGGAAAGGGCGGGGAGGGGCTCTCTCTTCTCTTTCACTCCACTAGTGGTTGCTGGCATGGTGCTGAGGCGTTTGCTTGGCTGCTGCTCTCCTTCTCACTTAGAGATGTGTTCTGCTTTACCAGGGAGAAGGAAGTAAGCTCAACAATGTGACAAACAGCCAACTGTAGGGACATTTAGGGGGTGATGGATTTGGGTTGCATCCCAGCGGTCCCCTCCCCCAGGCATTCAGCTCTGCTGTCTCTACAGACTATCTAATTGCCAGGCTGAGTGACCCCTGCTGGCAGAAGGCACAATAGTCTACGGGCTGAAAAGCTAGTGTGGGCCTAGCCTTCAGGAAGCATCTTCACGGAGGGCTGGTCCACACATAGGAAGGATCCTTTAGGGACATCCTTCAGAAGCTGCATGGATATATAGGGATACTACGTAGTTCTCAGAGCACTGAAGGTCTGTCTTGGAGAGCAAAGGCAGCCAGCCTTTGGGACAAAAGGTGATTGTTGCAGGAGGACAGAAAAACCTGTTAAGGTCTAGTGGCGGAGGGAATCTGCCTGGGAATTCAAATAGCAGTGACCATACATAATGGCTCATCATTCTTCAATGTTTCCTGTGGGCCTAGCACCATTTTCAATGCTTTATTTGTTTTAGATCGTCGTTTTTATAAACAACGTAACAGGAGGGAGCCGCTCTCAAAAGCAGACATTGCCCTCAGTTTGCACATTGAGACTGAGATTCTGAGAGGGTACCTAACCAGTTCAGGGTCACACACACACAACCACAATGATGCTCTAGATTACACTCATCCCCTTCCAGGTCCTGAACAGAAACTACCACAAGGTACACCAACAGCCACTCTGGCTACACCACCTCCAGGAAGCCTGGCAGGTGGGCAGGGCCGGGGAGGCAACTTTGGGTCCCAGGTTATCACCACAACCTAAATGTAGTTTGCCGAAAGTTAAGGGCTGCAGGCTGCCCTCTTATTCAGGTGTGTTTTAATTTCTTTTGTTTTAATCCGCCTGTAGCACATCACTGTGTACTTTCTGACCGACCATTCTCTGTCTCAGCATCACACAATCAGAAGATCTTTAAGTGGGAAAGCCTGCTGGGTCAACATTGCCTGCAGCTCCTGGCCAAGGGGAGTCTGAAGAAGCTGCAGCGTCTGGGGGTTTTGAGAAACGGGGTGTGCAGGATTACAAAGAGAGGCATAGGGAGCAAGTTCCAACACAGACTGCGACACTGTGTTCTGGATCCCAGGGCTCTGGGGAAACTCAGAGCCATTTCTGCACAGCATGCTACAGCTGATTTGAGGAACGTGCCTTATGCCTGTGTCTGAGGTTTCTTTAAAGAATATTCTTCTCAAGATGGGAACAGTAAAGAAATAAGTCTGTTTATATTTGCCTGGAAACAAAAACCAAACCAACAAACAAAAAGCAAATTTCAAACAATGAAGTGAAGCCGGCCTATAAAATAAGGGCTCTGAAATTTTATCCTTCTAATCAGTCTCCTCTACTAGGGAGGTTCACAAGGATGAACAATGAGTGTGATGTGCGTACAGACGCAAACCAAAGTTGTCCAGTGGAGATGGGAAATCAACAGCCACTGGGGTTGAGAGTTGACTTTGACCCAGGCTCTTCACATGCCTTCCCTGGACCATAGCTTTTCCGCTCAAGGCCGGTGTTCATTAAAAGACCTCCCAGAAAAAATTTGAGGGACAGTAAACTTTATGCTAGGACAAGTTTCAGAGCCTTCCGAAGCCCATGATAGCTCCTAAAGCTGGGTGACATGGTGTCATGTCCCTCAATGTACATAGTGCAGTATGGAGTTAAAGGGAAGGGACACCGGAACCATGGGGTTGTTTACTCAATCTACATATATTTACTTGTTTATTGGGCATCTCCTGGGTACTTCTCTGATACCAGGAACTGGGGTTGCTGTGGTGAAACTGAAAGATAATCCCTGCCCTCTGGGAGTTTCCAGTTTGGTGGATGGCCCCAAGAGATTAAACCACACGAGCAGACCTTAACAGAAACTGGGCTTGTAGTATGATAGGAGTGCGCTGCCAAGACATGGCAGCGTGCACAGGAGTAAGGACGCTGGCAGAGAAGACTTCTGGGTTTGATGAAGAAGAAGTCCATCGGGGAGAAAAGCTGTTATGATACTATGGTGTGGAAAGAAGGCTAACATACTGGAGCCACAGAGGAGTGGCCACTGTGTCCAAAGCAGAGGACAGGGTGCGGGGGAGCGAGTGATGACACAGCACATGGGACACCTGTCTACCTAAGAGAAAGGGAACCTTGTTAAAGTGTGCTACACAGGACGGCGAGGGATCAGCCATGCATGCAGACGTATCTCCTCAACCCTCATAGAGAATGAAGTAAACAGGAAGGAGTGTGTGTGTGTGTGTGTGTGTGTGTGTGTGAGAGAGAGAGAGAGAGAGAGAGAGAGAGAGAGAGAGAGAGAGAACAGACGTTCCCGAGAAGCCCAGGAAGAGGTGTAACAGTCTGGCTTGGGAAGATATAGTGGGGAAAGGGGAAGAAGAAGATGGGGATGGAGATGAGGATGCAGTGGTCATGTTGGGGGAAGAGATCAACTGCGGATCAGACTGAGGTCTGGGTGAGGGAGAGTGTTGGGAGCCACCTGGAGGCACAGGTGGTCCTGCAGTTTGGAGGTATACCTGGCTTGGCCGCGTGGGGCTGAGCACCCTTGCCTGCACCCTTGCTTGCACATGCTCAGACCAACAGAATGGCATTAACCAATCAGGACAGCGTTCAAGCCTCTCCACCGTTTAAAAGCAGTTGCCTCTGGACTCTGCTTCCGCTCTCTCTAAGCTTTCTCTTGTCCCTGCTCTATCTTCCCTTCCCCCAATTTTCCTCAATCAAGGGAATGCTCCGAATAAAGACGTGACCAGGGAAGGAATTCTCGTTTTTAGTGGCGTTCATTCCTGCTGGTTAGGATGCGCGCCGCAGGAGAGGAAGCTGTATCTAGGTGGCATCAACCTGTGGAGCTGAAGGGAGGGTCTGGGATTCACCAACAGTGTCCTGGGGATGGCAAAGAAATTCCTAGACATGGGTAAGAGGCTCTTTCAGGCTGACCACTCCCCCAACAAACTGTTCTTAGGTGAGTCACCTGTTGGCTGAGATTTCTGTCACACTGGGTCCCGCAGCTGTCCAGTCCCCACAAAACACACAGAAGTCAACAATAATTATCAAACTGATTGGCTTAATAGCTCAGGCTTCTTATTAATTAATTCTTACATCTTACATTAACTCATTATTCCTGTCTGTTTTAGTCATGTGGCTTGGTACCTCTTTTGGTGAGGCGGTCACATCTTGCTTCTTCTGTGTCTGGATGATGACCTGCAGGCTTGAGTCTTTCCTCTTCCCAGAATTCTCCTCTTCTCATTATCCCACCTCTACTTCCTGCCTGGCTACTGGCCAATCAGCATTTAATTAAAAATAATACAAGTGACAGGATAAAGACCATTGTCCCACAGCAGCCACCCAGTTCTCCATGTACCCTGACTTCCAGCATTGCAGCTAACGATAGCAGCTATCATCACCAGTATTATTACTTTGCAAAGCAGGTCTTTGGATTGACACTAAAACTTCTGCCTTTCTCTGATTTCTAGAATACAAGTGCTCGAGGCAGCTCAACATCCAGAAGGTTTCATCCACATGACCCATACCTGGGGCCTGTGTGTTTGTTATACACCCCCTCACCTCCTCACTCTGAACTCTTTTTTTTAACATACAATAAATCACAACAACTTCCTAGCAGACGGAGTATATTTTGGTGTAACAGACAATGCAGGTGAACTCAGAACGTCGAGCAGGGTTACTTTCAGTCTATGTGAAAAGGGCATATAGCAAACAGAAATGATTTGAGGGCTTGGACTGGGGTCCCATTCACAGGGTACACACACAAACAAATTCTTCAAAATCCCCGGAGGAGAAATCCCAAACTCATAACACTTCTTGTTCCAAGCATTTAGGATTAGGGATGTTCAGTTTGTCCTAGGCAAATAAGCACCCTGGCGTCCCCTAGGGCATCCAAACTATATATAACTATTGCATGGGTGCACCTCAACAGTATCAATAGTTCTCTTCTATGCAGAATCTTCTGTTCTAATACCAGACATTAGTATTTGCAAGGAGAGGACATTTAGCTAGGACATAGGTAAGAAACAATATAAAGGACATAGCACATCACCTGATCCCTAGGAAGTGGCAATCTCCTGGCTGAATGACCATGCTGGTACTCAAGATGACATCATATTTTCTAATAAACCTCTGAAGCCTGCGATTGATCTGGACACTTCTAGGGTATTTAGACACTGTGATGTGACTTTTTAATCTCCCTTCTTTAAGCATTTTACAATGCAACAATCACTGAAGAAAACGGTGTATTCTAATTTAGAAGGTAGAGGTACTTAGACATGCTGTACGCACAGATCTTCAGTAGGCCAGCGACATGGGACAAGTTCAAAACCAGCTACTAGAGCCTGTAGGTAGCGCAGGAATGGGAGGAAGCACGCAAAGGGCCTGAAACACAGCATTAAGGAGGACCCAAGGGAGACACAGCAACCTGTCCCTGGACAGCGGATCTACCCAGCTGCAGGTGAAGATGGAATGACAGGGCTTCGGTTGCTGCTGCTGGGCCTGGGCACATCACTGAGCTCCTGTCTCACAGAACTGTGATGGGTAACAGGGAGGCCTACGTGTGTGCGCCTGGACGTGAATTCTAGTTCAGTCTGCTGTCTGGTGAGTGAAGGACAGATGAGAAATAATACTCCGAGAGGTGAAGACTCTTATCTCCACCTTTGCACATTAGGCTGATTTGAGCATGTTCTCTGAAGGAGGGCTTGGACAACCGTGCACCGGTGCAAAAGAGATGGAGGGAAGTGGAAGGTGCTGGGAATCCCAAGCATAGGAAGTGCATGCAACAACTCAGACGCTGTTTGTCTATCAAAGAAGCCTCTTTAAATGTCTTCACCGGACGCAACTCACTTTCAGGCATATATATTAATTACATGCACAGAGTCCGTGTATAGAGTTCCGCTTTCAGAAAGACCATACGTTGCTTTAAAATGCAAGGAAGTGGCGTTTTATAGAACATTTCACACATGTTCTGTAATTGAGACATCTCAGAGGCATCTTAAACTTGTACACGAGGGACCGTGGTACATACACTGACGGAAACCAAGATCTAAGAGCGTGTATTCTGCCAGATGTGTCCCTACCATCATCATATCAGCAATAGCTACCGTCGGTGGAGCCCCTTCCGTGTGCTCAGCACTGTGTAAAAGGTTTCCCATATGTTCTGTCATTTTCTTCTATTGTCCCGTTTTTATCCCTGTTTCGAAACTGAACAAACGAAGGTTAGGGGTTAATTTACACAGCCCCTGTCACCCAGGTAGGAAGCGGCAGAGACAGGCCTGGGAAATGGCTAGCGGTAAGGCCCAGGCTCTCAGCAGATGGTAATCCAACAGGGAGGATAAAATAAAAGATAAATAAAACTGTCAGGCAATAAATGATAAGTGTCAAATGAGACGCGGGTGATAAATGCTAACAGAGAGTAATAGCCCTTGGTAAGTGCCATTGGCTGGTTTGGTAATAACAGGTTTTCTCTGCTCAAGTCTTCATCTTGAGGAAGTATGATAGCAGCCCAGGGTTTAAGAACAAGACGACTTAAATGATGGACTGGTTCTGGCTGGGGCCTCTATAGGTTTGTCATATTGAATGCCAGATGTCACCAGTCTTTTGTGCAGAGTGGGACTCAAGTGTATGCGGGTGATTTCCCGCTGCTACAAATCAGCAGCTAAGAAGAGCCACGGGTTTAAATATCTTCCCCACCATTTCCATTCTAATGACATCACTGAGAGTAACCAAACAAAAAGCCCAGAATCTCCTAGATATATAAAGTAAAGTATTTTTATCATGTCTGTTTAAAAGAAAAAAAAATGGCAAGCAGCTAGACTCTCCGGCTTCCTTATTTTACAAACACCAACCATCCCATTAAGGACATCAACACGACGAGGGTGATTTAGTTCCAACCCAGAGATGTGAAATAAACTACGAGGCAGGTTCCATTAAATCATTCCTGAAATGAATCTTGCAGATATCAAATCTGCGCTTTTCGGGACAGTTTTATTTGCTAATAAGCCTAATAAATTGAAAGCTGTCAGGTCTGTCATGAGATGCACACCCGGAAGAGCAGAAACTGATGTGCAAAGGCCAGCCTGCAGCCAGCTGGCGTGGCAAGGGGGTGGGGCGTCAAGGACCTGGGTGTGGCGGTGAAGTGGTGCTTGTGCATCTCAGATGGAGCCACTCAGGGTCGCCCAGGATGTCCAGGACTGATGTCATTGCCGGGGTAGTATAGGGACAGTGAGCTATAATTCCTTCAAAGAAAGCAAAGGAACCCCTGAGGCTCGGTCACCCAAAGCCTTATCAGTTTTACCATTTGAAAGATGGTGCTGTGTTCTGGTTCTAACTGCTTACTCCTTTGTCATTGTTTTCCTTTCAGTGGAGTTTGGAGCTGATGTCTTTCCCCACTTGCATCTCCTCTCAGTTTGCTGATCAAGTCTAATTGGCCAACGGTGCTGGCTAGCTCTTATATCTTATATTAACCCATTTCTATTAATCTGTGTATCACCATGTGGTTGTGCCTATTGGTAAGGTTCTGTCTGGGGTCTGTCTCCTGCAGCGGCTACATGGCATCTTCCTGACTCTGCCTACTCCCTCTCTATTTCCTCCAGCCTGGCTATATTCTGCACTGCTATAGGCCAAAGCAGTTTCTTTGCCAACCAATGATAATAAAGCATATGCATAGCATACAGAAGGGAATCCCACATCACAATGGCATTATCCTTGGCTTTAAAATGGAGTTCGAGACTCATTCCAAAGTGAAAAAGCCAAAATGCTATCTATGGCTTGCTTCTTTCAAGAATTAAGACCTTATGGTCCCCATATTAACATCCAATCCTGATGAAAGCCTCAGGGGAAAGACGCAGAACTTGGAATGTTATAAATCAAAGATCAAATGTCAAGTCTATTTCAATGGGGAAATCTTCCTCATCTGGACTGAAGTATTAGAAAAAATAAAGACTTTGTGGCATGTGAGATGATCAAATATTGTAATTATGAAAAGAGTTTGAAAACTATGAAACTTTGGGCCAATATCTAAACATTTCCTTTAGGATCTAGCATTGGGCAGGGTGCCCAGCAAACAGTCAATCCCTGGTGTGGGAGACTTATCTGTATTCTGTCAATCATGTATTTTAAATAAATGCTGATTGGCCAGGTAGGAAGTATAGGCGGGTTAACCAGACAGGAAGTAGAGGTGGGGCGATGAGAACAGGAGTATTTCTTCTGGGAAGAAGGAAGCCCTTCCTCTACTCCTGCGCAGACCACTGAAGAGACAGCATGTAACCTGCCCAGCTGAAAAAGGTACTGAGCCATGTGCTAACGTAGATAACGATAATGGATTAATATAAGTTACAAGGACTAATAAGAAGTCTGACCTAAGGAGCCAATCAGTTTATAACCTTATGAAGTCCTGTGTGTGATTTTCCTTGGGGCTTGCTGGCTTGTTGGGGTACCGGGCGGGACAGAAATCCCATCAAGCTGGCTGTCGTGTTACAAATCCCAAAGTTACTACCTACCCTCCAGACCACCGAACCTGGTATCATTTGGGTGAGGGAGCAGGACAGGTGGAGCCAGGCCAAGCTAGACTCAAGTGACATTACATGACATAGACCTGGCCAGTCTGGATCAACCATCACCCAGTAGCCATGATTGGTTCAGATATGGGCACATCATCAAGCAGGGCCCAGTGAGAATAAATTCCAAAACTTTTACAGGCATATAATGAAAAGAGACCACACTCCTTTTTTTTTTTTTTTTCCTGCTATGATTTTAAATGGGTCGGTTTCTTCAAGGACTCATAGTCTGAATGCTAGGTCTCTAACCTTGGGCCTGGGAGCCTTCGGGATAAAGTTCAGATAACGGAAGTAGGTACCAGGCATTCGAAGGTTTTACTCTCCATGGTCTAGACTTCTTGGATTCCTGCATTACCACCATGTAAAAACAGCTGTGGCTGCAAGCTCCTGTCACCACAGCCAGACTCCAGCCTGCTGTCACAGGCTCCTCCCACCACAGATAAAGCCACTCACCACGACTTTCCAGCGCCAAGAGACTTAAATCTTCCAAAAACCAGGACCCCAAATACCCCTGCCACCATACACACACATGAGGCATTGATCCTAGGATATCATGGTTGCTAGTCACACATTCTACCACTTGAGCTATATCCTGAGTCCCTAACCCTTTCTTCTTTTAAAGCCATTCTGACAGGAATTTGGTAACCGTAATCACAAAGAAACTAATACACCTACTGAAGAGGAAGTGAAAGACGCAGGAAGCCACCATTTAAAGTCTCAGGGATATTTTTAAGCCATCAGACTAAGCTCTTGGCCTGAAGACTCAAGACTTTTAGTTTCAGTAAAAGTTGCTTTTTCTTTTTCTGTTTCTTTTTTTTTTTTTGAGTTAATGGCTTTACTTTTCTGCAAATGAGAATCCTATCTCCAACAATCTATTTTGCTTTTAAACATAGTCTATAAACTGGATGGGGGCTAGGGAGTTACAGACGGCATAGATTATTGCGTCTGTGTTTCTTATTTAAGAGAAGACAGGTTAGATGGGGTCACTGGGCTGCAGTCATCTCCTTTTCTGCTTACACACAACCTTCCCCTTCCCCTTCCTTTTCTGGCCAACTGGCGTCTGCCTTAACCTTTACCGTAATCGTAACTCTAAATATATTCTCTCTCCAAGCCTAATGCTTCTCAATTATTCCACATTCTTCTTGGCCTCTTCTATGTATCTTGAATTGCTAGCCATCAGGGTGGCATCAGACATAGGCCAATTGGCTGCTCTGGTTGTGCCTCTTGAGGCTTCTTGAGTCACTGGGTCACCAGCGTCTAGAATTATGATGGCTGGTAAAGAGACACCATTAGCTAGGCAATTTCTGGTCCCTGTGAGAAGCCGTTTAGTGTCCTGTTTTGAGAAGGGACAGCCAAGAACAGTTTATGTAGAAAAAGATTTCATGTTCTATCAGCAATACTACGGTGGGCTTGGGAGGAGGAAGCAGAGGGGCATTGCCCATCCTGGTCACACCTAAGAGCAGAGATTTATGCGCTCAGAGTTTAAACTCAGTTGTTCCCCAGAGGGAGTTTAAGGTCCCAGAGAGCAAATTAAGTAAGCAGGAGATTGATTATTAGTTTACACCTTCCCACCAACCCTAATATTGATTCCCCCCCCGCCCCGCCCAGGATACTCAAATGGAGCTTGGGCATTTATTTTTGGAGAGTGACAATGACCCATTTTCTTAGAGCAGCACACACCCTAGTGAAGGAACCCAAAGAGTTCTGTGACAGTTTCCTGCAGGAGAAATCGCTCCGAGCTCAAGAAGAAAAAGACAATATTTAGTAGGTAAACGGGTTACTCAAAACTGCTAGCTGATAAAAATCCTTACTGCAATTCAAGGAAATTAAAAAAAAAATCTGATTTCAGCCAGTATGATTAATTCAAATTGTCAACAGCCAGAGATGAATTTTCGCTCTGTGTTTAAAATACATGTGCTCACTGAGTTTGGGTGAACTTCTAGACCAGTAGTTCTCAACCTTCCTGACGCCGTGACCCTTTAATACCATCCCTCATAGTGTGGATAAAATTATTCCGCTGCTACTTCGTAATTGTAATTTTGCTACTGTTATGAGTTGTAATGCAAATATCTGAGATGCAGGATATCTGATATGTGACCCCTGTGGAGGTCTCGACCCACAGGTTGAGAACTGTGCTTCTAGAATGTCAGGCTGGGCAGGGTAGATTTGAGTAGTTACTCCGTTTTGGTTGACTATCTGACTGGATGACCATGGATTAACCCCTCTAAGTCTCCATTTCATTATGGGCACAGTCTTTACTATAATGCCGACTTATATCCCAGAGCACGGCTGTGCAGGTCAAATGATGTTATGTGGAAGGGTGCTGTAGAGCTAGGGAGCATTATGCAAATGGGAGGCCCTGTAAGAGTGTTGGTCCTCTCTGGGTGCGTATTTGTATGTACTGTCTATAAATAATACATGAGCTTCCTGTGTCCCAGATTCATTTGGATAAATAATCTCACCTCCATGTACACACAGAACATTAGGGATGGGCAGTTTGGATTACTGCTTTGACAATAACTACAGCGGTACTGAGGAACGTTGTGGAGAAAGGAAAACAGGAAACGGCTGAGCATTGCTTTAAGCCACAAACTCCATCTGAGCAAAACTCCTCAGCAAATCCCTAAGCGGTAATTCAATAAACAAAGCCATTCACTCTATGCCGTGCACCCCCACCCCAAGTCTTTGGTGGCCCAGCAGCGCACACTCCAAAGGTTCACTTCGTTATGCACAGTCCCCATCCTAGGACTAATCTTTTTATAATGAACTTAATCCAGTTAGAACTCCCTAGAATGGCCACATGTCAAAGTAATTGGATAACGGCCTGAGATTTTGTAATTATTCCTACTCTTCAAGCTGGGCTGGTTTGAATCTGCCCACCCCTCCCACCACTGACAAACCTTCCCAATGGGAGAGCCGACACCAGGCAGGAGAGCTAGGGGAGCTATCTTGAGGGGTTGGGGTGTTAGCAGGCCCGGAGGAGACAGAGAATGGGAGGAAGTGGGAGTTGGCTACTCCTGGTAGACAATCTTTCTCTCCTAATAGGCTGCTCCTTGCAATAAAGCAACGCATACTTCTGAACGCGTGGTTGTCCCCACACTGCGGGGAGGAATGATTAACCCAGTTGAGAAAATGGCTTTGAACAATTTTGCAGCTGCTCAGGCGCTGCTTCCCTTCTCATTTTCCAATTTACCTTTCCCCACCCTGACTGAAGCATGCATGCCACAGTTGCCTCTGTCTTCCCCGCTCCCTGCAGCAACTTACAACATCCTAGACACACTCTGCAAGAAGTATGGGGCAGGCACACCAATGATGGAATTGTGGTGCTCACGGTGTTCCCAGAAAGCTCAAATCCACAACAGAACTCAGGTGTGTGTGTGTTAGTGGGGGGGGGGCTCTACTTTTCTGTGTGTGCTTTAATCGTCTGTGGAAGATTTGGCCTCACCACCCACTGAACTATTTTGTAATGATTTTTTAATATCAAGTAGGCCTCTTTTAGGAACCCCTAGTTTACATAGAGAGAATCATCCTGTAATGAACCCCTTTGGGCACTGAGAGGGTACTTCCTGGCACCTCCATCCACCCACAGGTGACTGATGAGCATCAGACCCCTGCCCGGTGAGAGCTGGAGGGAAGGAGAGGCCCTGGCTGTTCTTCTCCAGCTCAGACCATCTCCGCAAGGATAATAAAACATCGGTAAAGCCAGCAACTTGTAGGAGAATGAGACCCTGGCAAAATTAGCTGATGCTACCTAGTCACAGCACACTGAGTCCCACCAGAGAACTGCTTTAATAATTAACGGCACAAAAAATGTCACCCAGGGAACAAAATCAAAGGGAGACCGAAGGTTTCTGGACTGGTATCCATTATCAAGGCTGGAGAGACACAGGCACACTGGTCTGGCCTCACTCAGGTGTGACTTACCTTGTGCTAGGAGCCTACCTGGAGTCCTAAGCACGTGCTTTTCTTTTAATATGTTCAAAGTTTGTCTTGGCTATTCCATACCCATCAACACTGAGATAGCATAAAAAGGGGTCCCCTCGCTGCTTTCAGGCTAAGCTTGGGTCTTTCCTCCCTGCACATGGACCCAAGCACACACCTATGACACCATGAGGAGGCAGTCGACGTCTCATGGAAACCCAAAGCCAGGAAGAAAAGGAAGAGGACTTGCCCGGGGTCTGAGCCCCATCTCTGCCGTTTCACTCACATCTCCAGACTGGTGTTTGTTTTTACGACTGGCTTAGGGAGCAGAGCTCTCTCCCTGGCTCTAAACTCGGAAGGCTGTCTGCTTTGGGAGACCTTGTTATTACGGTGTGGCGTCCTACGTGGTAAGCTTTTCAGGCAGTGTTCTCACTACATTTTTAGGGTAGTGAAACAACCTCCCTGTGTTTCCTTTGCTTGTGTATAGCGAGGGTAGGGTTGGGATCTGGCTCCTTGTTCAGAACACTGTGCGTGTTGGCCTGCGGCTTCCTCCTGCTGCCAGTTTGGAACCCTTTGTCCAAGAGGGTGTATGAGCCACAAAGGAGGGGTCAACCCATCCCAATTCTCTAGGCCATCGCCTCTTTGTACTAGAGACCAGTGTGCCCCAGGATCAGACAGTCTTGGTGTCACCTTCAGACTGGAACCCTGGCAATTCTACTGGGCTGGGCCTTTGAGTCCTGACCACCTCCCCAAATTCCTGCAGACTAGGCTTCTCCTCCCCTTCCCTGGGTGCCTTCTCTAGCCCCAAGGGGTGGCAGCTCCTAGGGAGGGCTTTACATGGTCCCAGAAGTGTTCCCAGGCATTGCTCACACAGCACAACAGTGACATCCAGGGGAAAGGCTGGGTGATGGCAGGGACTGCAGGCCTAACGTGACAGGCCACAGATCCGGGGGCTGATTTATAAGCGCACGAACCTTGAATCATTAGGGTGCAGGCATCTGGGGACCTGTGAGCCAATGACCCACTGATGACTGGCTGAGATCTTTCTACACTGGCCACCTGCCTTCTCCATAGCCCAACTCTCACCTCCACCCTTCCGCTTGGCTAGTTGAAGACTTGGGGTGAGCATCTCCACACTGCACCCCAGCAGCTCCCCCGATCCCACAACACCTTCATTCACGGAGCCTTTTTATCAGGTGGAGAAAAAGTTGCTGGGACTAAAAATGAGTGTCCTCCTTGCTTGAAAGAGAAATAATTTTTTTTAAGCAAATGGCTAAAAGCACATGGGTGGGGGAGTTTTCTTCATATCCGTGTCCTAATATTTCCAAACTTACATGCTTCCTACTCTTCCATTTGCTTTGACCTACATTATGACGAGTAAAGACACAGAACAGAAGCAAAGAGCAAGGGTAATTATGCCCTCAAGCACGTACACACAAAACATGCAACTGTTTGAACATCTAAACACCAACCAGGGACAATAAAAAGGGAAAGGTTGAAAGGGAAACGCAACAAGAGGGGAAACAGAACCTTGCCTCTGTTGGTGCCACTTCTGGGTGGGGAGACTCGGGGCAAATGCTGCCCATCAGAGCCAAGGTGTGCAGGGTCCTCTCAGTCGACTGCAGTCCTGGGTGCTCCCTGGGTCCTTTTGGAGCTGCAGCTGACAGCCCTGTGTCCGCAGTCCACTCCCAAAGGCCCCTGCTCATTCCTGTCTCTGGCCAGGAGGTGGCAGCCTGGAGATGCTGCAGAAGCAGAAGACTGGACCAAAGAGGAGGCATGGAAGGAAAATTTGACTGGGGCCTTAATGATTTTTGCCTGGTGCGAAGAGTCACCTCTGTCCTGAAGTTAGCTCCAGGGTTCTGAGTTTCAAATAAAGCTAGTTTTTTGGGGGATTCTCGCTAGGGCTTGGGACTGGATGGCAACCTGGAGGGCTGAGCAATAGGAAAGGAAACTGAGAAGTGACCACGTCTTTCCTGGGAGAGAGGTCAGAGGGAGACGGCCCTGAGAGCTGCTGTCCATCAATTTGGTAAAGGAGGCAAGGGGCAAAGTGACCACATGACCACAAGCCATCCTCCACTGGATGTGTTTCTCATCTGCAAGTCACATTGCTGGGCCCAGGTCCCTGACATAGAGTCGGATACAATGTGGATGCCAATCACTGAGTTGTAGCTATGGTGAAGGTGGGCATTGGAGCCCCTGAGGTGAGCTGTGCGTCTCTGGATGCAAAGAAAAGTTAGAGGAGGAGTTGCTTCACTGGGCATAAGCAGGTGGGATCCAGGCGCAGGCTGAGTGCAGAGCCGGATCCCGTGGGAGCTGCATAGATGTAAGGCGGCAGGGGACACTGTCCTCTGAGTACCCAAGACAAGATCATGGCTCTGGACACGCTTTGTGGGTCCTTCTGAAACAGGTGTGTATGTGTGGAGGGGTGTTCTTTCCTCTGTGGATATTTTCAAGCAAAAGAAAATCTGGGGCAAAGAATCTGAAGGACTTCGCAGCAAGAGCCAGCAAGGCTGAGAACTGACATTTTATTTCTCCACCGGGAGACTTTGCTCCTGCAGGCTCACCTAACTGAGCCTAATCCATACACTGTACCTTAAAAAGACTGTTTTGTCCAGAATAGAGAAGGCTAGGGATCTTACTTAAGTGGCCCGTGGGCGATCATTCTTTCTCCTGGTGTAGTCTCAAAGGTACCTGTGAACGCGCCTGGCCCTGCTGAATAAACTTAAGGTCCACTGCAGGGATTGAGGGGGAAGGCCTGGCGTTTGGTTCTGCCGGGTTTCACCCGCTGAATCAATTTGGATTTATCTTTCTGGACTGCAAAGGGAAGAGACAGACCACGCTAGCTGCCAGTCCTTCAAGGTTCCTGCAGTTTATTCAAAAGTACAGACACCCTTCACTCCAAATCGGGGTCACATGGCAACAGCACTAGGGCTTCTGTATTTTCTTTCTTTTAAAACTTTATGATTATTTTTGTGGGTGTTGGCGTTTTGCCTGTAGGTCTGTATGAGGGTATCAGATCTCCTGGAATTGGAGTTACAGACGGTTGTGAGCTGCCATGTGGTTGCTGGGAATTGAACCAGGGTCCTCTGGAAGAGCAGTCAGTGCTCTTACCTGCTGAGCCATCTCTCCAGCCCAAGCTTCTCGCTTCTCAAGAAGCATTTTTGGGGAAAGCTTAGGGTCAGTATCAGGTACTCTGGACATTTTTTTAAAAATATTCATTTATTATGCATATAATATCTGCCTACTTGTATGCCTGCAGGCCAGAGAGGGCACCAGACCTCATTACAGATGGTTGTGAGCCACCATGTGGTTGCTGGGAATTGAACTCAGAACCTTTGGAAGAGCAAGCAATGCTCTTAACCACTGAGCCATTTCTCCAGCCCCTACTCTGGACATTTTGAACCATGGGATTTCTTTCACTTGAAATGCTCCCAGGTTCTGCTTGCAAATCCTGAGCAACCTGGTTGTGTTTGGGTAAGAGAAGGTTTTCCTCTCAATAATGCGTCCCCAGAAAGGTCAGGAAGTCACACGGTCTGAAGTGCTCCGTAAGAAATCGAAAGGAACAAGGGCATCCACGAAGTTCCATATCCATACTGGGCCCCACACTGATGCCCCACGCACTCTGGTCCCAGCAGCACATCAAGGAGACGGTCTCACTCATCACAGCCAGTCCATCATCCAGAGAAACAGCACACTCCCGTCCCTCCAGAGGCTTGTGGCATGCTGCATACATGTTAGACACAAAATGGACTCCAATTGGTAAGCACAACACAATCAAATGTGCCAGAGAGAGGGATGAACCATCTCTAGGTTTTGCTAAGGGGCCAGAGAATAAGGCAAACTCAAATACTACCCTCAAATTACTCATGGAAATATAGCGTGGGTGGCTTCTGTTGAGCTGTGGACATGTATGTCTCCCGCCAAATCCATAGGCTGACACCTAATCACTGATGTACGTGGATTTGGAAATGAAGCCTTTGTCAGGGTGATGGACCCCTTCTGATGGAGATAGATGCCCTTACAGCAAGGACTCTGGAGCGTTTCACTGTTCCTTTTACTGTGTGAGAAGACAGCTTAGAAGATGTTGGCCACAAAACAGGGGTCAGGCAGGCCTTCACTACACATGGGGTCATCGGGAGCCTTGATCTTGGACCTCCCAGATTTCTGAGCTGTGAGAAATACATGTCTCTCCTTCGAAGTTACCAAGTCTACGCTATTTTGTCACATCATCCCCAGGGCAGTAAGCCAAACAGAGGGAGGAAGATGTTTTCTCAAGGTGGTCACAGTTTTAGTTCATGGGCTGCACAGCCTCTGTTGCCAGGCCTCCGTTCTGCTAAGGGAGCAGGTTCATGAGTGAGCCTGGCTATATTCTACTAACCCCTGGCTTCAAACGACAGGTAATTGGATGGATCGGACCCAGGGGCTTGTTTCTAGGGCCATCGTTTGTTGACCTCTGCTATGAAACATAAAAACAAAGGATAGAACCATTTTATAATAACTGTCGTCTCCAAATGCCCCAGGCAGGAAGGGGCAGAAAGGTGAGGGGCAGGTCTGAGTTTCCCAACTCGGGCTCAACTGGGCATTCATTGACAGATAGCAATAAATGATTCATCTGCCACTCCCTGTTCAGAACACAGAGTTTGGATTCCATATGAGTTGAACATTACCTTTCACAATCAAATCTATAAATGTAAAAACAAACACCCAGCCTAGCTGCTTATTTTTTCTAAGTTCAGTGAGTTATACTGTTACCACGGGGCTTGGGAGTGCAACTCACCTAGAGTTGACAAAAGGGAAAATGTCCTAAGGGGCAGATTCTGTCCCTTTCTCTGAGGAGATAATAGTCACAAAGAGAAACATAGGCCCCAGGGCAGAGAATTAGGTAAGGTCAGCCAGTGGTGTGGGAAAGGACCTGGGATATCTTTACTGTCAGTGTTCTGCAAGAGAATAGAATCACTGTTTTCTTTATCATGATCCAAGGCATGAGTTCTTGTGAAAACCTCAGTGACGCTTGGTCTGGAAATTTGAGGCAGGGACTTAGACCTTAGCTAAAGGAACAATGGATTCCTAGCTGCTAGCAGTGTTTATTAGTAAGGAGAACATGGCTTCGGGCTACAAGGAGCTGTACCATTCTGAAGGGAAGACTGAGAAGGAAGTTCCTGGCATCCTGACAGGAAGAGGCCTCCTTTAGAAGAGGCATTCTGCTGACCCAGGTTCAGCCCCACCTGTTGCCATGCCTACAAGACTGTCCTACCTATGCAGTGAGGTCTCTGCAGAAGGAGGCAGAACTTTTAGCAGGACAAGAACCACAGTTAGAAGTCTCTGCTGCACAGGGCTGTGGAGGGGAGAATGCGCCACACAGCCAAGGACACACGTAGTGGGAAGACCACCTAGACTCCTCTCTGCCCAGAACCAGACTCAACGCCCACAAGGCCTACCTTGGCCCACTGCTCAAAACCAATCTCGAATCTTCTGGCATTTCTTGTGGGGGGGGGGGGGGGGAGTAGGAGGCAGCGCAAAAGAGTTGGGAAATAGTTTTAATGAGAAATATTCCCCCAAAGTTCCCAAGTGCCGTGGGTTATAAATGAAGCCATGAATCATGGGGCCGCCTGCAATATTTTATAAGTGGTGTTGGAAAACCGCCTCTAATAAACTTGGGGGAAGATGGATCACCTCTCTGGAAAAGCAGAAAAGGATGTTGGAGGCATAAATACACCCAAAGACCGGACTGTGATCCCTCCAGTGAAGAAGTCGGGCCTCCTCCCCCTCCTCCTGGCATTCCCAATGCTCCAGCTGTAAGTGCTTTATGACCGGGGCTCCACTGGCGCTTACATTTCAGGCTGATTGTTGGCACCATCGGCACATCTGGTATTACTTCCCGAAGTTGCAGCATTCTGCACCCAGCTCCCTCAACCCCCAGAAATCCCCTCCCAACCTTTTCCTCGCTGTCACAGAGGCTACGCGACTGCAGTTGTGGAGGAGGAGGAGGAAATCCCAACAGGGTATGAGAAAGGATGGAAACAGAGTTAGGGGAGGTGGGTAAGGGGGGGACTCCGAAGAGGAAAGACAGACAGACGGAAAGAGAGTGGGAAGGTGAGGGAGAGCAATGAGCCTTCTCCTGAGACTCAGGTGTTAAGACAAAAATTATTCATGGTCATGTAAAGGGTGGGGAGAAGATTCCATGGAAATACCTCACTGGGAGTGAAAACAGCCACCCCAAGAGCCTTGGCCCATGGCCTGAGATTTGCTTCTCATGTCAGGTAATGGGAGGTGGGGGTCGGCCACCTGACTAAATGGACACATGCGTACGAGCAGGAGGAAACTGACTTGACATTTCTTTCTCTCCAGCTTTTGCCCAAGCCCGAGTTCATTTATCTTTTTCCATGTCTTTACATATCTCTACTGCTTTCTTTGAATGTGAGTGAATGTTTGGACCTCGAGCCAGACTCTGCGGCAGGGGTCTTGGTAACAATGTTGCCAAAACACCGTAGGGCAGGACTTATTTTGGACCATGGCCGCAGCTGTAGGACCACTGCAACTGAGCTTTGCAGGGGAGACAGACAGAAAGTGGCTACAAACTCACAACTAAGGAGCAGGTGGACAAAGAATAAATAATCCCTTTATTAAGGCAAAAAGAAACATCAGTGGTAAGGGGAGGTTTGAGCTAAACTGACTTAATGGGAATTTTTGCTGAAGTCAGGGCCAGGGTGGTCAGCTGCCATCTTCTCTCAGGACGATGGAGGAGAAGCTATCAAAGGCCAGCAGTGTTGAGGTGGGGGAGGGGATTGGGGCAACCCGACTTGGCGGCATTCCTGTCAAGGTGGGCCTTGAAGAGACAACGCAGAAGTCCGAAAGTGGAGGATTTAGAGGAGTCTGCTCAGAGCTGGTGAATTGAGAGACTCCTGGGCAGTGGAAGGAGAATGGAGGCCCCTGCTCCCGCTGTCCCGACTCTGGGCAGCTTGGCTCAACTTTCTGCCATCCACTCAGCAGGTATTTCTGAGTTTGTCACACCCTTGTCACAGAGGCAGTTTTGTGATGGCTCAAAGAAACAGCCCAGGGCATGTCCCCTCGGAGAGGCCTCACAGCATCTTAGCGACTGTCATTATCCAGTTAGTTCTGCAGGAGACCACAGTTTGGTGGGGAAAAGGGGTGGGGGAGATGAGAATCTTTTCTTTCTATACACACGCACACAGCAGTCAGAGTCGGAGCTCAGCTGGCTCTCATCTTTAAAATGAAGCGAGCGATAAGCCTTTCCCAGCATCCTAGCAATTCAAGTGAGATAATTAGTGCAGAGGCTTTCGTGGTTCTGGAGGCTCAAAGAAGAACCCCCGAACCTCCAAACACCATCCACAGCCCAGAGCTTGGCGTGTATGTAGTAGATGCTCAACGCAGCCTTGCTGAATGAATATAGGTGCTGAACGTATTCACGCCCACACTCTTGGGGGGCTCTGTCACTGACTCTTAGCCCAGGGAATTGGGGCAACAGAATCAAACATTTGCTGTGCACAGAGCCCTCATACATAAATATTTATTTGCCCTTCAAAATGTTTTTCCTGCTGCCGGCGGCTGAGAGGGGAAGAAATGCTATATTTAAGCCTCGGAGTTGACGGTTTCTAGAATACAGCCATAATGGGGCCCCAAATAGGTTTTTCCTGCAGAGTTGAGAGCTGAGAAAATTTTACTTTAAAGGTGTCATTTCTGCTCCAGGGAAACAGGTGTCAGTCCAGAGCCTAACAAGTCACTGGAAATTGCCTTATTCCTGATGATCAAGCACAGGGAAGAAGAGACAGGTAACAGAAGGCGGCGGAATGTTTGGTTGCTCGCTTGCTTCTCCGAAAAAGTTAACCTCAGCCAGGCTGCTTGAATTCCTGAGCCCTGACTGCTCACCAGTGAACTAGGAGTAACCCCAACTTTGTGAGGCAGAGAGGAGAGGAACACAGCCAGGAGACATAGTGAGAGACATCGCCAGCACTCACAAGGCTCTCCAGCAAGGTTAGCGATCTTCATCCTTAATCACGTATCAAAAACACTAGCAGAAGCTTGGAGGGCAAAACCACTAGGAATCTTTGAGAGTCAAGGTGCTTCATTTCTAGCACCGGTTAGATTTCCAGTTCTGAGCTGGCTTGCTTATTCCAGAGTGGATCCTGCAAAGAATCACTCTCTCTAACTGTTGGCCAACAGAGGTCTTCAGAGGACATCATGGCCACCACTGGACAGACAAGAAAGCCAATCCTTTGAGGCAAGGATGTAACTGTTCAGGGTCTCTCAAGACCCAAGGTTCTCTGTCTTCTCAACCTAAGATCTTAGCCACCCAGGTAGAAAGTACCAGTTCGTACAACAATCACAGCTGGGCGCGGGTGAAGCTGCAGAAAGGAGGGTGTGGTTAGAGACTGGTAGCTGTTAATGAAAGAAAAATCTGAATGTTTATTAGTGAAAACAACCCTGTGTGTCATATCTGGTCTCAAGTTCAAAGCCTTCTATGACCCTATCTTTGACCTGTCTGTGATCTGATTCTTTTTCTGAAAACTTGAGTGTCTTTGGGTAACAGAAAAGCCAAGTCCCTTGCCCACCAGGCTCAGACCACCAAATGGTACTGCCGGCCAGGCCCAGTTCACCAGGTGTTTCCTATTTAACGTTGATGTGCAGATTTTAACAAGAGCAATTTATAAGTTTGACATTGTCAATGGTGGTCTGAATGGCTTCTCCGACTAATACAAAGGCTGCCAGAACCCATTAGCAAATCAATCGGGGTGGCGTGGTGTTTTTGAAAAGAAAATTATTTTTCTATTTTTGCAGGTTAGACAGTAATGCTCCCTGGAGCCCCTTCTCCCCGCCCCCCGTGGGGAATTCTGTGTGGCTGCTTTTTGTGAGTGGCAATACCTAATGTCTGAGACTAAACGGTTTCTCGTTTTCCAAGGTTGTACCCTCCGTGCTCACCAACAGCAGGCTCACATCTGCCTACTAGTTCAAGGGCCTGGTCTATTCTGGACATTTCTTCAAATCGATTTTTTAAAAAAAACATTTATATTTCTTTCTCTCTCACGTGTGTGCATGTGCGGCATAGCACATGTGTAGAGGTCAGAGGGCAACTTTAGGAGTCCATCCACCACGTGGGTTCTGGGGATCAAATTCTGGTTGTCAAGCTGAAAAGCCTTTACCGGCTAAGCTATTTTACCAGCCTTCTAGGCCCTTTTATTAGTCAAGGCCTTGAAGGTATCAGGAAAGGAGTTGCTTACTCGCCTACATCCTGTAAGGTATATCCTAGAATAAATCATGAGGGCAAACAGGACTATACCTGCAGGGGTCAGGGGTGAGGAGTATGTCACCTCTGCACCAACTTTCCACTTTTGTGGGGCCCAGAAATGTCAGCGGGCTTAGACCTATTGTCATAAGGTTTTATTAGGAACACCAATGGGAAAGACTGTGTAGAAAGGTGGCAGTGGGGAGGGGAGGGGTGGGGAGTGAGGAGAGGGACGGGCAGTTGGGGAGAGGGGCCGGCAGTGGAAGGAATGAGTCCCAGCACAGTGCCGAAAGGAAAGAGCTCTCGAAAGGCCAGTCTGTTCACTTGTTGTTTCATGACCACTGATGGAATGTCCCTCCTTGCTGGCTCCACCCCCTCTCAATGTGGCATCTCCATTAGTAGCTTTGACCTTAGGGCTGCAGCTGATTCTGTTCTCACAGTGGATCAGCATCACCAGGAGGGGTCAACCAGGCAAGCTTTTGAGTGACATCCATTCTAACACAATACAATCTGCAGCCCCGGCAGGTGCATGCAGAAGCATGGACGATTGGCACCCATGAAATCGTAAAGGAAGCACTGATCTTTCCTAGGCAGGAATCAAATTCCTCCACACCCCATTTCAGGTGTCAGGTTGTTGATCATTCACTCACGCCCACGGCTAGAAGGGACATCTCTTCAAACGAATCCATTATCCTAAACCAGTGGTCCTCAACCTTCTTAACAGGGCGACCCTTTAATACCCACCTCATGATGTGGTGACCTCCCGAACCATAAAATTATTTAATAGCTGTAATTTTGTGACTGTTATGAATCATAATTGAATATCTATAAATATAAATATATAAATATCTATAAAATATAAATATCTATCCGATATGCTGCCCCCAACAGGTCTGACCGATGCTTGAGAACCGTTCAAAGGGTTTAAGAAAATGCTGTAAGGGTTTTCATGAAATCAAAGAGCAAGAAAGTCAGGTCCAGCTGAATGTTCTCTGTATGGGACAAAGATGGCCTGGGAAAAACATGTCTGAGAGGTAGGATCCGAAGTGGACTTGAAGGAATAAAGGAGTATATTAAAACCATATCCATTTATCTTGGCTCTCCCGTGATGAGTCTCAACCAGCTGATCCACAAACTATCAAACAGAAACCCTGCCATTCTTTGAATAGATTGATTTTGAAAATACTGCTGAGATGCCCACAAGGTCAAAGACATCATTCTATCGCAGATCTGTACATTTCTCGGCTCAGTAGATATTTTTGTTAACCCAGGCTCTTTGAAAAGTGTCTTGACCTTAGAACTGGCTGGAAAAGATGTTGTAGTTCAGCTCTTGCAAACATAAATCTTACGCTTGAGTTTTGGGGGTGGAGATGGGGGACTGTGAACATGCAAGTTCTGTTACAGAGGGTCTGGGGGTGGCACCAGGGTGCCACATTTCTAACAAGCTCCCAGGGGAAGCCCAGCTGCCTCTCCTCGGTCAGGGTAGCCAGGGCTGACGGCTGTTTGTTGATCATGGCTATTATCTGACCTGCTACCAGCTGTTTCTGGCACACATGTTCGTGGGCTTGTACCCTGGGTCCTGATGACAGGAAGTGAGGTGTGTAGTTTCAACTAGCAACTCCAGTGACTCTGTTACACATTCAATATGTGTGTGGAGTGAGATGGGGGAGGTGAGGGGAGTGGGTAGAATGGGTGGGAGAGGGGAACCGGGGTAAGAAAGGGAAGTAGACTGGGGAGGGGTGGGTAGGAAGTAGGATGGAAAGTTCAAAGAATCAGTGACATCTATTCCTTTGTCACTGTATGATCTTACTCAAGTCACCTGACCATCCTGAATGTCATCCTTGAGATCACAACAACCCAGTTAGATGAGCTAATTAAGTCCTGCTTTGGAAACCACTTGAAACAAGAATTATCACCAAACCATTTCATTTCTGTCTCTTCCCTTGCCCACAACTCTTTCTTAAACCTTTTTGGGGAGCTATTGAGAAGAATTAACTTCAGACCTGTACATGTACATACACACACACACACACACACACACACACAGACACAGACACATACATAGACACATGTCCACACACCGTGCTTCATATTTGTGGTGTGCATGTGTGGGTATGGGCGTGTATGCACATATTTGTTGTCATGTGTCGGTATGGGCATGCATGCACGTATGTGTCACATGTAGAGGGTAGAGGACAACCTCCAGTACCTTCTACAAGGTGTCACCCAGCTTCAGTTTTCGAGGCAGAGTCTCTCCTTGGCCTGGAGTTCTCTAAGTAAGCTAGGCTGGGCGGCCAGTGAGTCCCAGGGATCCACTTGTCTGTACTTCAGCATCTCGGGGTTACTGGTGGGTGCCACCATGCCCAGTTAGCCACAGCATATTGAGTGAACAGAACAGTCTGACACATGGAACATTCTGATGAACCACACATGTTTACTCTATTATTTACTTAACACATATTTTAAGAAATTAGAATATAAGAAAACTCACTCAGCAAAAACCATTTTTTTTCTTAATTTTTTTCTGTTGATTGAGAAAACCTCTGGCAATTGGGCTCTGAGGACCTCATTATGCATGAACATCAGCTCTCCAACTGGAAGGGCAGTGGATTAGGAGTTCACGGCTCCAGGGACCTCTGCGTGGAGCTTTGTATTCATGTCCAGCTGCCATTTTTCAGAGAGTTTATTATATGTCAGGCATTGTCCTTTGGGTTTTACATGAATTATCTTTTTTTCAAAATCCCCACAAAAATTCCAGCAAGACAGGTATTATCATCCGGGCTGCACAGATGAGGAAACTGAGGCTCAGATAAACTCCTCAGGGAAACTACCAAGAAAGAAGGTATGATTGGAATCTACAGCTTCCCAAGTCCTTAAGCGCTACTGTTACCATCTAGTTTGCTTCTCTGTTACTATTCCAAAACAAAAACTGGGGCAGGAAAGGATTTGTTTGGCTTACCCATCCCCCACACAGCCCCTCATTGAGGAAAGGCAGGGCAGGAACGTGGAGACAGCAAGTGAAGTAGCTGCCACAGAGGACTGATGCTTACTGGTGGCTTGCTCACCAGGCGCACAATCAGCTCCCCCTCTTACACTCCCAGGACCACCTGCCCAAGGATGGCACCACCTGCAGTGGGCTGAAACCTCTAACATCAATTGTCAATTAAGAAAATGTCCCAAAGACGCATGCACAGGCCAATCTAACGGAGTCAACTGATCAGTTGAGGTCGATAAACAAACACACACGACCCAACTCTAACCAGCACAGCCACGTTTCCACATTCTCACCTATAACTCAGGACAACTCTTGGATAGTGTTTAGGAAGGGAGGAAGGTTTAGAGGGGAGGAGATAGATGGTTGGCTGCAAGGGACAATATGGTATGAACGTGGGGGTATGGATGCGGGGGCGGGGGGGAGGTCCAATGATGTCCTCTCTCCCACACTCTGTAAACACATACCCTATCGCATTACCTAACACCCTTGGCTTCCCTCTCACCCAAGGCTTATAACGAAATTGCGCTGCAGCAGGTTGTGTCTCTTTGGACTCACATTAAGCCAAACATAACAGATATGTACAATACATGGCCCCGCCAGCCAAGACCTGGCAGACGTCACTAATCAATCAGAGCTGCTTTCCCCGAAGAGACTGAAGGCAGCCTGGCACCCTTGCTGGCAGAGGGCTCCAGTCAGGCACAGTCAGTTCTTTCAAGCTGAGAAATGGAAAGAAAGCATTAGTTCTTTCCCAGTAAGTCTTATGTGGACTGTGGCAAATTAGAAATCGCAGGTGTCTGGGAATGGGAAAATGTGGGTTTTTACCGTGACTCGGACAGGAACTTGTTTGTGACCCCGTGCAAGTTATGCCTCATCCAGAGGCAGGATTTACTTCTTTGTAAGTGAAGGGGGGGGGGGGTGTTCTGTGCCCTGGGGAACTTAATGTTTCTCCCAATAATAACATCCTAGGCTCTGACAGGCGCTCAAAGCCAAGTGGAGCTCATCAAGGCAGAGCAAAGCCCCGTGTGTGTTAATAGAACTATGTAACAGACTTGTGTAAGAAAATACACCCGCAGATGCGAAAACCACCCTGGAGAGCCCGCTCTTCACCTCGTCTGTAGCTTTGCTGGATAAAGTTGTAAGTGGAAGAAAAAGCAAAGCAAACACAGAATCATTTGTTCAAATTAAGAAAGACAAGCTGGCACAAGACCCACCTCCTGGCTGCCTGCGGCAGGTGGTCCCCTTGGATTGGAACCTCAAGGGCAGGGGCCAAAAATCTATCCTAAGTGATGCGGGAAGTGGGATTTGCCGCCTTGCGGACATTAGCTGCTCAGTCCTTCTCGGCCGCTGTTCTCTCTGTGCCTGGGAGGGAGCCTGCAGCTGTGTGGTGAGCAGAGACAGGCAGGTCTGAGTCTCTCCGTGCAGCCCTTCATCACAGCGGCTGACATTCAGTGGGTGCTCTGTGTCGAGCCAGTGCCACGAGCTTGGATCCTCTCGACAATCCACGACGTAGTGAGTATCATTAGTTTAGAATGAACTGAATAAAGGAACAGGGAGGTTGAGTCACTGATCGGAGGTAACACAGTAACAGGGAACGCCATCAGTGGAACTCCAAAGCCCTTGACGTTAGTCTGATTTTCTGGTTTCTTTAACCTGACTAGTGCTCCCAGAGAATCCTAGAGACTTTATTATTGTCCCTGCTGGATTACAAACTCTAGGAAGGCAGAGGCCAGGTCTAAATTGTTTATTGCTCTACCTATGACACCGGGCAAGAGAGATAGCATCAAAAGCAGGTGTTAGTGAGACTTTGGGTGAGTCTATACACACCTTGATAATCCAACAGACCAGTGATTTGCAGTCTTTCTAACACTGCAGCCCTTTAGTACAGTTCCTCATGTTGAGGGGACCCCCCCCAGCCATAAAATTATTTTTTGCATTGCTACTTTATAACTGTACTTTTGCTACTGTTAGGAATCATAATGTAAATATCTGTGTTTTCCAAGGGTTGAAGGCAACCCCCATGGAATCCAGAGGGGTCACAACCCACAGGCTGAGAAAACCTGCCAGAGAACCTAACAGGTAAGCATTCAAAGGCTAATACTTCTTCCTTTGAACTGCAAACTTTCTGAAAAGAAGTGAGTTAAATATATACTCTGACGGTGACGGAGCACAGATGTCCCTAAGATCACTTAACAGTGCTGTACAAGCACTTCAGATGTCGTGCAATGGTAAAAACAGCCAATGGCACATCTCTGAGCCTGCAGCTCTGTCCTAAACGGCTGATGACTGTATTTACCAAATGTGTGCACAAAGGCAGGTATTATGCTAAGGGTTTGATATGATTGGCTTCTTTTGTTGTCATAACAACCAGAACTGGGCACAGTTTCATAGCTCCTTTACATATGGAGGACACTGAAGGACTGGGATCCTCGGTACGTTGCTCAAGATCAAACTATGAAGGTTTAAAATGGCGGAGCTAAAACTCACCACTGAGACTGAGTGCCAAGCACCACCATCAATCCAGGTCAGGAGGTTACCTGTGGCAAACTGCTGGAAATGCAGACACACCCGAGGCTTGACTCCATCTCATTAGAATAGAATGTAGATGCGAAGCAAGTCTAGAACCATGCAGCTGCCATTTTTGCCTCTATGAGGGAAGCTGGCTTATGTTCAAATTGGTTTCTTACCACAAAGAATGGACATGGGCCCTTGATGACCTAGTTAAGCCTCGTTAGGGTGGGAGTATGGCAGTCACGGGGTTAGAGAATATTATGACCTATCTTTCTGGGTTTTGACCTACCTTCTCTGTTGTGAGACAACAGGGAGGCACAGAGTAGCCGATGTAGACAATCTAAGATTGAGTATATAGCAGAGGTTGTGGTTTTACACCCTTTTGTGCCTTTCCTAAGTTAGGTTACGTGGTTTCAGGCAAGTTTCTTCTCACCTGGACCCTGCTTCCATCTTGTGTCATATGGGGAGCTCCAGGCAAATGGAGGCTAAAATCTTCTCAGTTCAAACGGCATGCGACTCAGGAGGGGAAACTAAAGGCCACGAAATGTAGTAGAGGCTCCCTAGGGCTAGAGCAGGCATACCCACTCTCCCTGGTCAGCTAGAAGGGCCGGTGACTAGGAAAGCCATTGGAAGGCAGACATGCACGCCTTAGACTTTCTTGCCTTACTTTTTTGAATCCTTCAAAGCCTCTTGCCATTCATATCATCTCAGTTCCATGACAAGAACTCATGACCGCCCCCTCGGCTTCCCCGGGTTATGCCAAGATTCCAAGAGAGAATCACTCAAGATCATATAGGCTTCTATGGCAGAGCTAGTTCACACTCAGGTCTATTTGATTTCAAATTACCACCGAGCACGGCAAGGCTGTGACTATTGGAGGGGAACTCTCTGGGGTCTAATGAAGATTTGCAGTCCTAGAGTTAGAGAATATTATAACCAGACCCTGGGGCATGGAGAAGACGAGGCTAGGAACACACAAAGGTGTTTTGTTTGGCTCGCATGCTACTTTAATAACGAACTGTAAGCTAAAAATCCACATTTCCACCTTTCTTAGGGGAAAAAGATCTGAAAACTATAGACTTTGCAATTCTATATAGTATATATTGGACAAAGGGGCCTCGGGGAAGAATGCTGTTACAACTAAATAAAAACTCGAGCCAACCGATTTCAAAGGCTTAGAGGCGGATTAGATGGCAAGGTTGGTTCAATTAGGTCATCCAGAGCCCAATTTCTTTCTGCCTCTCCATTCTCTGTGCTAAGAAAGTGATCTCACCATAAGCAGACTTCCCTCGTGGGGACAAAATGGCGGCTGCGTGGTTCTAAGCCTCACAACTATATTCTAGTGAAACAGAATCAAGCATGAATTTCCAGCAATGAGCTTTGAGTTGACCGGGTCGTCATGTGTCATTTGGTATTCCATGTAGTAGTTTAAACCCAAACTACCCAAGAGTCTTAAGGCAGATGCATGTGGTTCTTCTGATTGGCTTAGCCCCGTCACGCAGCTGAGGGCAGGTCTTATCCCTCCCACTCCTGCCACACACACACAGTGAATACCTAGCACAGGAACGGCAGAAGTGCTCTAGTAGAGACAATCTCGCTGTCCACTTGATCTGGGGCCCCCTTCAGTGAGAATCTGCTGGTGGGTGGAGATCCTCTTACCCCGGGGGAATTTAGAACTAAGGATGCAGAACATGTTTTAGGTTTGCCAAGGAGGCAGTCAAGATGGCATGAGAGGGCACAGGAACTTTTCTCTGTCTGCAGATGAGAAGCTGAATGTGGGCCTGAGTGACGTATGGTCCTATCAGGTGGGGGAAATCCACCTAGAGACTTAACCTTCTACGTGCTGATGGAGAAAGCAAATGAATTCAGTTCCGACAAAGGTGACCTTGGCCATAGTGGGGCCAACCTCGGCTTTGAAATCTGCTGCGTTTTCTGCCCAGAACAGGGTTGAACACTCAGGCAGGGTGAAACTCGACCACACAGTTTCAACCGCGTCCAACGGTCCTTCTGTTTTGCAGCTCTAGGCATGAGTTAGAGTGTGGTATTTACGGAGCTGCAATCAAGCCCAGGAAAGTATAAATGTATGTGTAGCCTGTAATATTACCAGTGGGTCTATTCCAAGGATGATAAGGTACACATAAGAACGGTTCTCTGGAAGATGCTGATACCCTTGGAAGGGGGGGGGGCTAGGTCTGGTGAGGTGATCAGCTAGCATTGATATATATGATATATATATATATATATATATATATATATATATATATATTGGGGGGAATCCAGAAAAGTGAAGAAGGAGGGGTTGGAACTTTGTGAGTTTGCTGAGGGTTACCCTAGCTTTTAGAACAAAATGGCCCTGTACTCAAGGAAGATCTCCCACTGAAGCCTATGAAAGCCCATGTTCTAAGAACCGAACTACAGCCATAAAGATGGCTGGCAATCTCATAAGCCATGGGCCTTGTAAACCTCCATTTCTTCACTAGTTTTTAAGAGGTGTCACCGAGTAATCTCTAACACCTCTTTGGTTCAGAAAATCCCCCCCCCCCACAAAAGGACTCTTATCTTTTACCTCCCTCTCTCCCTTCACTGTTGAAACATCAGTCAGGGACCCATGCATCTTTGACTGAGTGAGTAAGTCCCACGGGCTGGACCTCAGGAAATAGACCATCATTCCCAAAGATTACTTAAATGCTCACTGCAGAAGGAAGCAGCCAGAAAACTCACTCACACACAAAAAAAGTATTTAGTTTTCAGGATGGAGAGATGGCTCTGTGACTAAGAACACTGGTTCCTCTTCCAGAGGTCCTAAGTTCAATCCCCAGCGACCACATGGTGGCTCACAACTATCTATAATGGAATCTGATGCCCTCTTCTGACATGCAGGCTTAAATACAGATAGAGATTCACACACACACACACACACACACACACACACACACACACATATATGTGTGTACATATGTATATGTATATACGTACATACACACATATATGTATATATACATTTATATGTATATAGTTTCAACTAGGCACCATTGTAGAATAATGACAAACAAATACAACAAAACAAAAACAAAATTATTGGTACCAAAAGCTGTAACACAAAAGCAGGCCTCTTTCTTAATTCAAAACTGACGTCTGACGTGGAGGGGAAAAAAGTGGGAAGTAAAATCAGGTTTTATAAAAATTTAATCAGCATTAATTAAATCATACAAGCAAGCGTAAAACTATGTAACAATAAGTGCTTCGAAAAAGGAAATGCCAAGTGTGATAGGAGTTTAAAGAAGAGAGAATGTATTCAAGGGGGACTAAGAGCAAGATGCAGAGGTCCCAGGAAATAATTCCGTAATGCCCCAGTAACTTGGACAAAGGTTCTATGGCTGGAATAACAGGATGGGCTGGCAGGACGGAAAGAGTTGGGTGTAGTTGGAGAAAAGTGAGAAACGAGCCTAGAAGCAGAACATCCCAGAGCCTAACTCAGGGGACACCCTGCACCACATGGGGAGGACAGTTGGAGAGAGGTAGTGACGGAGGTGTGAATGGGTCCCAAGGCTGACTTCGCGGTTGAGAGAGGCAGTGCTCGGTCATTCCTGCTACACAGGGCTGTGCGTTCTGGTGACCGAATCCCCAGCTGTCCACCTGCTCCACTCCTGTCCTTCCTGGTAATCCCTGGTTAGTTTTGGTACCCACGTAGGGATGGTAAGGTGTAAAGTTCCCTGTGGCTCAGAGCATCTCTCAAGTGGATGTTCAAAATGCAGATGACACTGTCTTATGTCAACAGCACAGCATCCTGCTTTCCAGACAGTAAAACTCTAGACTCAAACAACACGTACATGGGTGTGCACACACATGTATAGCCAATGAATGGTGACCTGGGTATCTGTCAGAGACCTTTCCCCTGGATGATTGACGGGAGGTACTCTCTTCCTGCTTTTTTCCTTATTCTCTTTTAGGAACATGCATGCAACCAGGCGCTTTATTTATTTAGTCTGACACGTTCTAAGCATGCATACCATGTGTTTTATTTTAGCCTGACACATTCTTAGCACACTTTCTATAACCCACGTGCTAGTGAAAGGTCCCTGAAGAAACAGAACAAGAGCCTGGCCCTCAGGACAGTTGGAGCAGCCTGGTCAGATTTTGGGAGATGTCAACAGGTTCTCACGATTTAAAGGAACAACAGCCTTCACGGACAGAAAGCTGGGATGATGCAGTGGGGTCTAAAGTCATCTATTGGTGCCTCGCATTCAGCAGGCATTTGCCTTCTTGAGGCCTATGGCCAGCAAGTTCTCTTTACACTGCTGCCTCCCACTGAGCACCTCTGTGGGGATTCAGGGTCTCTCTGGAGCAGGAAGGCTCCCCAGACTCGCCCACTCCTACACTCCGTGTTTCTTCCATGGCTATCACCACATGTGGTGTTTGTTATGTTTATTTTCGATGTTTTATCTGTTCAGGGGTCAGCAAACTATGGCTAGTGAGCCAAGGTCAAATCCAACCATGACTTGCTTTTGATTTTTCAGGCATGTATATGTAGGGATGTTTCTGCGTGTGAAAGTATATGCACATGTGTGTATGTGTTCATGTGGAGGCCAGACGTCAGTATCAGCTGACTTACTCAACTACTTCCATCCTGGTTCTTAGGATTAAGTCTCTGAACCTGGATCTTCCCTATTCAACTAGATTGGCTGGCCAGCAAGTCCCAGGGATTCTCACCCACCCCATCTCTGCCTCCCTAGTACAGCTATTACAGGCATGTCCTGCTGGACCTAGCCTTTTCATGTAGGTGCCGGGAATCCGACTCAGACTCTCCTGCTTGCAGTAAGATAACTTTACCAACGGGGGCATCTCCCAAGTCCTCATCCACATCCTATTTTGGAGAAAGGGTCTAGCTGTGTATCCCAGGCTGGCTTGAAATAGACTGTGCAGTGCAAGGCCTTGAACTGATAATCCTCCCGCTTCAACACCGCTAGGGCACAGGTGGGTACCAAGATCAACTCATTGCCTGCTTTTCTAAGTGAAGTTGTACCGTGCTAAGCTTCACTCCCTTTTAGGTTATCTGATGCCTTGCCACAGAAGGCAAAGGTCAGTCGCTGTGACATTTGTGACTTTCTAAGCCGCAAATCTTTGCTATCTGACCCGTTACAGCAAGTTCAGGGATGTCTGCATTCAGTTGCAAACTCCATGAAGCAGGGGCTGGGCTTGTCTTGTTCACTGATGTGTTCATGGTGCCTAGTCCAGAGTCGGCACCGTTAAGAGATGATGGGAAGTATCTGGGGAGGGCTAAGCCCTTGAAAACACCAGCTGAGATCGTGACGTCGGTGATCCCGAGGGTGACACGAACTTTGAATCACCACACCCTGCCTACATCTTTTTCGGATTCCCTGTGTTCAGCTTTCCCTCCACTTGGTTTGGAGTGAAAACCCAGGGAAAGATATTTTACTTTCATAACGGCGTCTTATAAAAAGCCACCAGTGACAAGAGGCGACGTTTTGAGTGGAGAAACGTCAGACTGGATTTTAAAAGAGCAACAAAGCAGTAAATATCAGCAGGCCTGAGTGATGAGACCACAGGGAGCTGTCTCTGTAGCTACAATAGCCAGCTCAAAGAAGGTAGCCCCCAAATGGAGAGAAAACCAGAAAAGCAATAAACAAACAGATAATAAGTAAAAAAAAAATTTCATTAGCTTGATTTTCTTCCAAGTGGGCAAACACTTTCTGGTGATTGTTTGGGCCAGTCTTAAAAAAGCATTTGAGAAGGCACTTTTGTAAAGCAGTCAAGATTTTGAAAGTCACTCAGTCATGGGAAAACATTAGGAACAATTTAACTGGACACAGTGATAGAATACTTTGAAAATTATAATTTGATCAGAGATATCCAGCGTAGATTTTATGTGAGGAGAGAGCTTAATACCTAACCTACTGGAAATACATTTCCTGGATAAATTACTACCTGGGAGATGAGAGAGAAAGAGAGAGAAGCGGATACTTATACAGGCTCTAGCATGCCTGGGGCATGGCTTTACATATTATTGGCCAGCAAGATGTATGGGGGCGATTAGGAGCCTGCTGAATACACAGTGCCCAGAACAAACTCATTTCATTTTTCAAGCCGGACAAAAGGTAAGTAGCCGGGTGGATGGAGCGGATTTTATTGCTTATAAATAAAACACAAATGGAGAATTTTAAAATAATCCCGTTAAACACAGCCAACCTTTGAGCTTTCTGGTCACCTAGAGATATTTGTTTCAGATCTATTGGCCCACATGTAATGGAGGAAAAGATGTGACATAAGCCGGAAGGGCTTTACAGGACCCGGCATTCATCTGTGTTGTAACTCGCCAAGGCACCTGGAGATCAGCGTCCCTTCCCCATAAGCCATGTCTGCTCTCAGTCACCTGCACCCACTGACATCTAGCAGGCCCTTAATAAATTTCCAGAGGAGAAGGCTGGAAAACCCAGCTATTGCTGATGTATCCCAAACAATCTGGAGATCCTAATGAGGACCAGGACTGGACTGGAGGGTGAGGGGGCACACCTGGGCATACCACTTAAGGAGATACCAATCACAGATGCTGGCTTTGCACATCTGCATCCTTATGATCCAGGACCCCCTTAAACAGCATGTTCTGAACACCTGGCTTATCTCATCCTTGACTAGGGTCTATCCTGGACTTTGTTTTTCTGGGAATTGAACCTAGCGTGCCGTGCTCAGAAGGAAGAAATGATGTCTTTCACTTCAAATATGGGGAAAGTAAAATTCTTAAGATTCCAACTATTAGAAGACAAACTATCAGAAGCCAGATTGAGCTGCAAGCCCATACTCGTAACATTTAGGAGATGAATAAATAAGCAGGTTAAGTCGCTGTGAGACTCTTTGCATGTCCACAAAGAAAGCTACTGAACCATTCCAGGTGGTGTGAAAACAGCAAGATGAATTTCTAAACCATCAAGAAGAAAAAGCCAAGTGGCAGGCGTCAGCGGAACCTTCTCTCTCTATTACACTCTTACGGGAACTTGAGCTATAAAAGACAAAAATTACCTTGCCCAGAGAGCCCCCACATATATATCTGTGACTTTCACTGTATTTTATTTAATTCAGTATTAAGTGAGTTAAAATATGAAGACTTTGGCCTATTCGAGCACGGACCCCTTACGGCAGATCTTGTGGGTCGTTCAAAACGGACTTTCCTCCAAAAGCACCCACACCAGTGCTGCACACGGCTGTCACGCGGACGCTCCGAGCACAGACTAAATTCGTCTCCCTTACGTATCACCGGTGACCGACACACACTCTCTCTGAAGCAAAACCCTCCACTTGAGTCTGAGATGACACTTCTGGCTTTGAGGTAAACAGCTCAATACTGCAGCTGGATTGCTCTGTGATGGCTTTACCTCTGTCCCTGTCAATCCCACCGCGCCTCCTCTCTCTAGCTCACCCTGCTCGGTAGCTCAGGGGAAACAGAGCTGCTTTCCCTGACACACAGTGGCGAGACCGCCTAGTCCAGTCTCTCAAGAAGGAAGCCGAAGCAGTGGCATCTGGGTCTCCTACCCGAGGCAGGCTGAGGCGCCGGCGTGCAGCGTGTGCAGGAGTGCCTGAAGAGCTGCCATATTGATTGCGCGATACAATTGTGGGTTTTATTACCTTCCAGGGGGTGGGGGGAGAATGGGAGACATAAAAGCAGGAGTTTTGTGCCAGATGCTAGGACTAAAGCTCTGCTTCTCTGATTAGCGTCAGTGACACGGGCTTTGAATGTGAACCACTTGTAAGTCTCTCCAGGTGAGCTCTCAGTCTTGCCCGTGCCGTTTATGCCAGACGTTTATATGCTTGCTCTTCTCAGGTGGAATCCAGATGAAGTTCAGTCTTGCTTAGAAGAGACTGAAGAGGTTTTTTCTTTTTTTAAAAAAGATTTACAAGTCAGGGTGATTTTTTTTTTTCTAGAAGAAAGGCAAAACTCTTGCTCGGACCCTGAGGGGACAGCTTGGGCTAGGGTATTAAGTGTTGGGTGGCCCCAAGAGGACCAAAGGAGGTGGCCACAGCACTTCCTTTGCTGTTCTACCAGCGACTGCTCCCCCATCTTCCCCACTGCCTGAGTGAGCTCTTCTTTGAAATGTCAGCTGGACGGTAGCGGTTTTCTCTTGATTCTATACTCTGAGCTGAACCCCGATCTCCCAGCTCCCGTCACGGCCCTCACTCAGACTTTAAGTGCATTCCCCCTAATGTGGTTGGGCTCTGTAGCTTCCATCTGAATCTCTGTTGGGTGCTCTCTACCATCTCTGCATCTTCCATATCTGTAGGGATGTGATTTGGTGTGGTCAGCCTGCAACCACAGGTAAGGCATTGTGGCAAGCTGGCAGGGAAGATGAGGTCTGCCCTGAGAGGGAGGGATCAGACACCACGCCTCCTGCTAGGGGTCCCAGGCCCTTGTCAGCTTCTCTTCTCAGGCTCCAGTGACCTGCTCTGGCAAGTGTCCAAATTCTGGGATTTTTAAATTTCTCATCACCTTCCTCTCTATACATAAAGACAAGAGGATCATTTATCCCCGCCTCCTGTTGAACAAAACATCCCTTCCCTCAGAGCTATCTCCTCTGTTTTCCCAGGTCTTCAGGGCCGCGCTACCTCAGGAGTACGACTATCAACACTCACCCAACTCCTCTTCCCCCTACTCCGTGCCCTTGTGAACCCATTACTCCCCGTGTGACGTGAGCACCTCATTGGTGCTCCCAAATATGGCAGGGGAGGGAGCGCCTGTCTCCACCATTTGGTAGCAGGAGAGAGAGAGAGGAATCCTGTTCCTGTCGCCACCTTGGCAGGTGTCAACTCCTCACAGCTGACTGTAAGGCATCTTTGTGTACAGCCCTGGCAGTACAACCCTGTACCATGTACCGCAATGGGAATCCTTTGCAGATCCGGTCGGGTTCCCTTTGGTAACACGTGTTTCCAAGGAGCATAAACATCACCAGAGAGACATGATGCTAACCTCAGCTTTTCACTCAACAGCATCCTGCTTCCAGCTCACCCTGCAACTGAAACTATGCTACTAAACTGTACCTGTTGGCTACATCAGTGTCTCAGGCAGGTATCTCTGTACGTCTTTGTCCTGACCACTGTCTCCCACAGGAAACTCACGGGCTTTGACTGACAGACTCGGATCTGCTCTATCTCCCACTTTTTCCCTTAGCTGTGGGGTGCAGGGTTAAGTCATTAACACTCTCTGGTCTTCACCTATAAAATGACAATAATGTCTGCTTGCAATGCCTTCAGAAGCAGGAGAAACCTGAGGTAGAATCTGTAGTTAGGGCTTTGCTTTCCTAATCAAGAGCTTTTTCTCAGAAATCCAGAGCACCGCTCTCCCCCATGACCAAGCGTGGCCAACCTTGAAACACGACTACAAATAATCATTCAGATGCAGAAACCCTCCCGGCTTGGCTTGCCCAGCGGAGAGGAACAAAGTGACGGGACCGGGGGAGTAGCTGGGGTCTGGGGGTCGGGGTTGACCTTACACCCTGGGCCTGTCCACACCTCCCCCTTTAAACAGGCACGCTGGAGACTATGTTAAATGAGTCACAGCTGGAATGTAGGCCCACCTGTCCACTGTGGGTTGTGCTGGACGAACTGGACAGAGGGTTTCGGAGTCTCACTTTCTCCTCAGCTGATGCACTGCACCTCAGGCTTCCTTCTTCTTTCCAGTGAGGAGCCTGGACGGCAGGGGCGTTAGCAGGCTCCTGTGGCACCTGCCAGCGGCTACCAGGACTGATTCTCCACAGCCCCAGATGGAAGGGATGACTGGGGCTTACTCATTCAGGGTTGGTGTGAGGACACAAGGGCCCAGCCTCTCACATGCCGCTGTAAAGAGGGTCACAGAGAGATCAACAAAACCCATGCTCCTGAGGCGGGTTCCCGACAGGGCTGGGGCTGATGGCTTGCAAAAACGAAGGCGACTCCCTGGACCTGCTGTGGCCCTTGCAGTATCCACAAACCCATTCTCTTTCCCTGTAGTAGCTCAGGCTTCTTCTGAGGAGAGAGTATGCTTAGCTCAGGGTTCCTTTATTTATTTATTTTTTATTTATTTATTTATTTATTTATTTATCTATCTATCTATCTATTTATTTATTATGTATGTATGTATGTATTCTATCTGTGTGGATGCCTGCAGGCCAGAAGAGGGCACCAGACCTCATTACAGATGGTTGTGAGCCACCATGTGGTTGCCGGGAATTGAACTCAGGACCTTTGGAAGAGCAGGCAATGCTCTTAACTACTGAGCCATCTCTCCAGCCCCCTCCGGGTTCCTTTAAAGTTCCAGAGACAGCCAGCCATGCTGAATGATTAGAGGTACCAGCAGGGCTTCCTCAACATCCTTCCCTCTAAAAACCAAAGCGTTCTTCTGAAGTGAAGCATCATGGGAGAAAGCAAGGCAGAAGCATTGTGGGAGTCCAGCCTCCCTAGGGATGCTTTCTGTCCTCAGATCCCACCACTGAAAATCGCTTCATGGTGAGCAAACTCACCTGGGCACCCTGGCCTACAGCCTACCTTATATGGTTTCCGACTCTCACTATTAAAAGCCTGGACTGTCACCATGTACTGGCTATGCGGTCTTGAACATACACACAATTTCAAGATGTATGCAATCCCTAGAGCTCAGTTTCCTCATCTGTCAAATGGGGCAGAAAATACATATTGAGGGTTTATTTTAACCAGGCATTGACTCAGTAGGGGTGATTCAGTCAAACCTGCCCCACCTCTAATGCCCAGCATGCTAAAGGCTAACTACCACCCAGCCCCTTAGTTGCTCACTCTGGTCACCACTAGATTCCCTCTGAGGTTAAACATTACTATGAGTGTTGGTGATTCAAAAATAAAAGCCCTTTTCTTATCTGTGGAGTACATCTGTACAGAAATCAGAGATATGAGACTCAACGAGACCAAGGAATTACGCCTCGCTGCAAATGTGCCCAGGGTGTGCATTCTGGCTAGCATCAGCCCCATGTTTCCATGCAGAGCGCATCTGAGATCTCCACTCTGGTCCCAGCTGCGACCCATGGGAATGGGGTTTTCTTGCTCTGTGCTACAGCAGACACGTGGGAAGTGGGTGAAGCCAGCCTGAAGCCAGCCTCACTAGGTGGTTGGCACTACGCAGAAACTATGGTCCCGTCTGCAATGGCTGTACCTAGTGAAAGCTAACAATGAGACTTGTCTCTTTCCTAGACTGCCAGCCCCTTAATGCCCCCAACTCAACAATGCAGACTATAACTCTGACACAGAGATGTAAACTTCAGCATCAATTATCCCTGTGTCCCAGGATATCTATTTTCAATCACTGAGAAACTGATTTCATTTCAATAAAATGTGTCCAATAAATACTGGTAGAAGTAAAGCCATGGGAAAGGCATTCGGATGCTAACAGCAAGTAGACAGGAAAGCAGGCATCCCGGCACTCTGCGTATAGAAATGTCTGCTCTGGGTGTCAGCAAGATGTCTCCGCAGGCTCTCAACCGCCAGAACCCACCCAAAGGTGGAAGGAGCAAACCAACTCCACAAAGTTGTTCTTTGATCTGTACATGGTGCTTTGCAATATGCATGCGTGCACATGTGCACATGTGCGCACACACACACACACACACACACACACACACGCAATAATGACAGTGATAATGAATTTAGAAATGCCTGCTATGCAGCTCTCTCTCTAAAGACAAAGCCCTTCTGCTGTCTCTTCCAGCATCTTCCACGAGCAGGGCACTATCCCAGGTTCCTGGGCTATTTGGGGGAAATGAGAGATTTCAATTCCTGCCTTCCTCCTCCACACGTTTATAGTTGAAAAGCTAGCAAAGTGAGGCTATATATAAGCTACAAAGATACACTTGGCCAAAATGAGAAGTGTTAAACAGGAACCAATCACAGTGGCTGCCGGCAAGCCGTGGTGGGAGGTCACGTTTGGTGAGGTGCTAGGAAGGCTTCTCTGGGGAAGGATGGCCGCTGAGGTAAGGTGTGGAGAGAGAGCAGCATCCAGCAGTGAGGGGGGATGGAGGAGCATGGGGGGTGAGGTACCCATAGGCATGCTTATATGGATCTGGAGAGGAGGAAGCTCACAATAGAGCACAGGATGGCTGGGCAAGGTGGGGACAGCCAGACATGCATGGCAGGGAGGACCCAGGCAAGGAGCTTGACCCAGTCTGGGGGTTGGGCAGGAAGCACAGTCTCTATGTTTTCATAGCAGAGACTGAAGGACTTCTGGCATTCTGGCTGGATCTATTGGTCAGACTATGGCGGTCACCCCTGCCCTTTCCCAGGTGCATTTGGTGATGGTACCTTCATTCTCTGACTGGGATCAATTTCTCCTCATAACCACTGAGTACCTTCTGGAAAGCTATATCCTGTCTTCTTATTTGTTCAGGTGCTCCGTGACCTTCTGAAAGACTGTAGGACAGTAGTTTCTCAATCTGTGGGTCCTGCCTCCCACGGGGGTCACATATCAGATATTTACACTATGACTCAGAATAGTAGATAATTACAGGTAAGAGTAGCAGTGAAATCCCTTTGTGGTTGGAGAGATCACTACAACGTGAGGATCTGTCTTCAAGGGTCGAAGTGGTTGAGAACCACTGCTTCGGGGAGTTAAGGGCTGGCCTTTGAGAAGCTCCCAAGGTATGACTGAATTCCCAGTGGGGCACCCAAACCCAGCAGGCCCTTTCTTTCTCTTGTTTTTGCTGTGCTCTGTGGTCCTGACACGGTCTGGTTTAACTCAGAGCTTGCCCTGGGCCTCACACTAGGTATGAGGAGCATGCAGCATCTCAGTCACAAGTTGGGGACAGCTGTTGTCACTCTCCTTTCTCCTCCCGCTCCGGGGTCAAACGCATTCTTTCCCAAGTCCCGTCTCCTCCAAAGCCACGCCACAAACATCCCCAAGTGCATTTTTAGGTTCTTGGTATAAGCAAAGATTAAGAAGTGTTTGGCTGAGCAGAAATGCTGAGAGCGACCAGGGCATGCTCTCCTTAGATGACCTTTGAACTTCTTCCCAACTTAAGGATGCAAACTAATCTTCACTTTCACCTCAATTCAAGATGCTCTCCTTTCAGGGCTCATCAGCAGGCGGGACGCTGCCGGCTGGCTTGTCTCCACCACTTCCCGAACTTAACCACAGTTCTTCGCTGTGCACGTCTGTCCCGCCCTCCCAGGCAAACCATCTTGAAATGACTCCCTTTTCAATAAAGATTTCAAAACAGCTTCCCTGAGATGTGGTTCACACACGACACACTCCTCCGACTGCAGAGCCCCCAGCTTCAGCGCATTCCCAGGTACGCGTGCCTCTTTCCAAGTTGGCCAATGTTTGACAGGTGCCGTCACCCGAGAAAGGAACCTCACTCAGAGTGCTTTTAGCTATCAATGTCTACGTCTCAGCTCACCTACCCAGTCCTTTGTAGCTACTGATCTGCTGTACACAGCTCACAGATTTCTCCATTCTCATCATCCATTGACGCAGAGTCATAAAATATGTGGTCTCTGGGACCTGGTCTCTTTGACCTGGTGTGTTTTAAGGCCCATCCATGATACATGCTGTAGTAGCATGTATCAGTACTGTGTTCATTTTTATGGCTGAATTCCTTTCTATGACCATATCACAAAAGTTTATCCATTCAAGCACTGACGGATGTTGGCGCTGTTCACTCTTTCTGGCTGATGAGAATAACGCTGCCATGAACATCACACAGACATCACACACACATTTCCTCAGAAATCATTTACATTTTTTTCTTTGAGTAACTTTTCCCAATAAGACAGTAATAACCATCGTCACAACAACCAAATTATAGTGCGATTTTGTATCAACTTCCTTTTAGGTGGGAGGTTCATAACACTCAGGAGATGATCAAAACTTACGTGTCGGAGAGCTGAAGTGCACAAGATTCACCAGGCCCCTCCCCAAGGCTAAACAAGCAACAGAATGGCTGAGGAGCCGAGACTTGGTGATGGCCCAGCCGCCTGTCAGTTGTACAGGGCACTCCAGGGTTGCAGCCTTTGGGCTGTCACCCGGGTTAGGGTAGGCTTTCTGACAATTCAGCTGCCCTGAATCATCCATATTTCTCTCACCCCTCACTTGTGCTCTATACATAATGTGAACGGACCCATTGCTTCGCCAAGTTGGACGCTGGTAGAATGGTTCTTTTCATCGGACCCTGGTGTCCTATCTGGAGCGAGTAGTTCTTTTGTCTATGTTCCCCTAGGGAAAATGGTCATAGCATGTGCTTGTCATTTACCGTTAGGAGTCATGGTAAGTCTGTCTCACTGCATCCTCAGACATCAGATGCTGGAGATGCTTGCTCTCTGCAGAGGAGGAACCCAAGGCTGACGTAATCCAGTGACAGGGGACAGAGGCATACTCTATGCCTTTCCTATTTGGCCCTGCTAAGCAAATGTGGATCACTCTAAAGGATATTTGTCTTAACAGAACCAAATATGAAAAACATAAAACCGGGCCCTGAAAACTTGCTTCTGCAGGGTCCCATACCCGTGAGCCTTATGCTCCCCATTTTAGATCCACTGGTCTAGAAGGTGACGCTCTTCTTCAGAACTTGCACCCCAAGTTCCCCCTTGTTCCTAATGACCCGACTTCAGGACAGGAAAGCACCACGGCAAAGACACGCATGCAACAGTAGATGACAACTCTTAGGTTTGTCCTAGCACCTTGACAAAGCCCTGGGGCCTGGTGTCCACACGGAGCTGAATGAGAGAAACCCTGACAAACAGTTAAAGGGAATTCAGTCTTTACCTGAATCTCCTACGTTACACTCACTTCCAGGAAGACCACAGCAGCTCTTTGTTCTGCACGTGGGCAGATCTCAGGGAGACTGGGGTCGGTACTGCAGCCAAGGTATTTGCACCCTAAGCTCATCTTGACTTCTACCAACTCTCCTGTCCTTTGTTCTGTCTTTCATTAGATTCTATATAGCAAGTCATACACAAACTACACTGCCTAAGATAAGAATTTGACTTTTATGGAGCATGGAGCAGGAGCCAGGGAAGGCTGGAGCCGTAGGAAGGAGGGGTGGTGAAGAGAGGTCACTGTCACATATATGATCACACGTTACTTATTGACAGGGGTATGGTCTAAGATCATATCCCCGAGTGACTTTTGGATATGGGTAATATAGTAGCCTACTGGGCCTTGGGCTATAAAGGGTAAACCAGCACAGGATTTAAACAAACACAAAAGAAAATAATGCAGTCAAGAGGTGCAATAAACATGAGCTGCGTGAGGCTCTACTGGCCCGACACAGTGTAGCATTTTCTAGTAAACCTTATGAAATAAGAACAAAGGCTACACATCGAACAGGTGACAACAGTGGATACACATCCTCGCACATTCCTTGGCTATCGTTATCAAGTGTAATAAAGTCCCCATAACTGCATGTGCATAAACGTCCAGGTGACTTTGCTTACACGAGCGGCAAGCATCCCACAAACCCCTGGGCGACACATCACTCCTCCACACACTGGAAGCCCCAACAAGACGACAGCCATTTTTCAGCTGCATTATGATGCCGCGGCACCACTATCCTATCAGAAAGCACTTTCTCATAGAAAACCTGTGGTGATGACGACATTTCTTCTTACGGTGCGTTTATTTCCCCCCTTCATCTTTTTCAATTAGCAAGACTAGGATAACTGTAAGTTTACTCAAGGTCTCATCCGGGTCATCTGACCATCTGAATACTCGAATAGCACGTGACACAAATGGATACATAAGAGGACTGTGCACTGGAACAGTAAAACAGAAGAATAAAGAATCACCTAGCGGTGACTCCTACAGCATCCATGGCTGGTGTCAAATAAAAGAGTGAATCCTCATTATTATATTTTAATTATTATAATTATTATTATATATAATTATTATATTATAATCCTCATTATTATTATTATTGCTTTCTTCTTTTCCCTAAAGTTAATCTGCCATACTCAACAGTCTTCCCAGTATGTTAGTGGTAACTGAAGACATGTACAGGACAACAAAATCCTTGAGAGGCTGGATTCCAGCTTTTGAGCTGCGGTCCACCAAACTCAGGTCCTGCTGACTGGTTTCAGCTCTCCTAAAGATGAGCAGATGTCAGAGGGTGAAGGGCAAGGCTCTGGCAAGAGGCTCAGTTTCCAGACCATTAATGATGTCTGAGTCCTTGACACCTTTGGTGTGGCAACCTCAGACAAGCCACTTGGCAATTCTAAGCCTCTCTTTCTTGTGAAATAAAGGGAATCTCCCAGGGTTAGCTGTCTGTGTGCGCAATGTACATACTTTACATATGGGCACCCCAAGTAGCAAGCCGTCTGTGTTCACTGACTTGGTGCTGAGGGTGGCTTTGTGGAATTCTGGCCAACACACAGTCAATGCAAGAATGAGAATCAGCTCTGTGATTTAAGGACTTCAGGATGACTGGGGTGAAGTGAAAGAATATGCACCCCTTATTTGGAAACTAGCAGAGAGCCGGCTAATAGCTCAGGACTCATCTGCCCCAAACTCATAAACTCAGATTTCTGTCTGGGTCTCTGAGCATCACAAGGATTTAGAAATGGGAGTGCTTAGATTTTAAAGATCATCTGTCTCTTTCTGTATCCTCCCTCAACCCATCACGGATCTTTACTTTAAATGAATTCTGACTTGAAAACCTTAAGTTATAAATCAGATAAAACCAGGCCTGTCTCCTTGAAGAAAGAGCCCAGGAGAATGGGAAGTCTGACAGCTAGAATTTTCTTCCTGCCCTTTCTCTGTGACCCCGAAAGGACACCAGGGGCCCCCAAAGAATTACACCACCACCACTTCAGCCCCAGACCCTCACAATGTGTGTGTTTCCACACTTAAGAGGTAAATGCCTTCAGAGAGTAAATGAACAAAGTTCTAAGTAGTAGAACCCTCTAAGAACAACTATAAATCCCCCATAGTTCCCTACCTGGGGAGCCCATGACCCATAGGACCTTGCCTTGGTCTACCTCCTGTATCCCTAAGACACAGCGTGCTAGACATGGAGCGGGGAAGACGCTTGTCTAGGTAGATAAGGAGGACATCACAAATATTAGCTGATTTCAATACTAAAATGGGACGTTCGTACTTTGTATGTAAATTCTGGCCCCTGGTAATCCACTTCTGAAATCTTGAGGTGGGGACACTTGAGTTCGACCTCATGTCACCTTCACGCATGACAATTATAGGTAACTATACAGCCACAGTCATAGGTCTCCTCATGTTTGGAATCATTTCAATTACATTTCTTAAAATAAAAAAGTGAGGGTCTGGTAACACATCCCTATGGTAGAATATGTGTTTAGTATGTGTGAGACCCTGATTTCCTAAGCACTAAAACAAATTATAACTTAAAAAAATTCAACCTGGTCTGTCTTTCTTCTTACTTATCTATTCTTCTCTTTGTCCTTTGGCAATGATGGAAGAAGCATCCTTCGTAGACCCCCTCCTCACATTTCTAGTTCAAACTGCTTTCACCTCTACCATTCCAGAAGGTCTGATCCCTCCCCCAGATGATAGAAGTTGAGGAGCTGTTTCTTGGTTTTGAGTCTTGAAGGGGCAGGATTCTAGAGATGCAGAGGATTTTCAAGGTTACTATTGCTGTTCAGATGTCTACACCGCTACTGGTATAAATTGTCCCCCACGAAACAGTCACCTTTAGAACGCCCTGTTGGACCTTGGAATCATCTTTAAAAAGAGGATTATCCCTGGTCTTAGGTATGGCTTTCACCTGCCTTGAGCCTTCTGTCCAGCATGCTAGGGCTCAGATAACCTTATCTCCCCCCCACCATACGCTACAACTCTCGTGCTTCAAATGCACGAGGGATTCGGGGAGTCCTGGGAAAGGTGGTTCTTGGCTTCTGCATGGTCGCCCTCATCTGGGGATGGGGAAGGACCTAAATGTCTGCTGTCTAGAAATATGCTCAGTGCTGCCCTCCTTTAGGGGCTCAGGGTACTGGTCTATCCCCATTCTCTTTTCCAGGATGAACAAAGCACCTCAGATGATGCTACAGCTAGGTGGAAAAGCCATGGGTCATATAAATCTTTCTCTTGAGCAGAAATACAGGTGTACACAGATAGACACTTCTGGACTAAGTGCCTCCCTGTGACTGGCCTACGCTGGCTATCAAAAACCCACCTAGTCTCTTCAGGCGAGGTGGGTAGAAGGCTTGTCTGACTGGCACAAGAAGCTCCATGTCCCCAGGCTCCCTATGGCCAGTCTCACAGGCCATGTCCTTTGATTATCCCCTACTTTAGGACATGCACGTATATAAGATACATACACAGAGAAAGAGAAAGAATCCATCCACATACATATAATCATAGATATCCTGGCATCTGCACTGATATTTCTCTGCACGCAAACACACAATGATACCCATAAACATGCACAGACACCTGGACTGACACATAGGCACATGCATGCTCACAATGTAACACACACACACACACACACGAATATATCTTCCAAGACATACGACCACTTATAGACACACACAGACAGACTCAGAAAGGACACACATAAACTCCCTTCCTGGAAAAACAGATTGTGTATAAGGTGGACACACCTAGGAAGGTTATGAAGAGAGTCTTGGGCTGAAGAAATAGATCAATGGTCAAGAGAGTGTATCTTCTTGCAGAGGAGCTGAGTTCATTTCCCAGCCCCCAGGCTGGACATCTCATAACCTCTTGATGCGTCTGGTCTCCAAGGGCGCCTGCACGCACATGGATAATCAATGGGGTATGGCCCCACAGACACATAATTAAGGAAAACAAAAATAAGTCTTAAAAGAAGGGAGGTTTAAAAATGAATTCTTAAGCATCTATTCTTTTTTTAAAGATTTATTTATTTATTATGTATACAACATTTCTTCCATGTATGCCTGCATGCCAGAAGAGGGCGCCAGATCTCATTATAGATGGCTGTGAGCCACCATGTGGTTGCTGGGAATTGAACTCAGGACCTCTGGAAGAGCAGCCAATGCTCTTAACCTCTGAGCCATCTCTCCAGCCCCTTAAGCATCTATTTTTAAAACTCCAGCTACTTCCCTAGCAAAGGCTCCAGCTTGCATTCATGCTTGGATCCCCTCCTTTGCTCTCTCCCCAGCAGCCCGCTAGAAGATGCCCCTCAAATTATCAGAAAGGCCATGCTGACTCTACCTAATCCCACCTCTAGACTCCCTACACTGACCAGTCCAGATTGATCTGCAGTCACCCTGCTGGGGGTCTTATTCATTTCATGCTCACCCCGACTTCTGCATACCGAAGGGAGTAGGATAGAAATTAGCTTTAACCTCTGACTCTGTCCCTCACAAGCCCAAACTCCTAAATCCGGCAGAACCTTAACCAAGAGGCATTCTTATTTCATCCTGGCCAAAACGAATGCCTCTCTGGCACTACCAACTCCTACTGCCTTCACCTTGCCTGGTACCTCCATGACCACCTCTGGGGATAAAGTCACTGCTGGACACCGGGTACTCACCTGTGATCTACACTCTCCACGTATTATGTCACCCAGACTCCAGCGCTCTTTTGAGGAGAGAGCTGTCATTATCTTCCTTTCTGGGAGGTGGACTGAGGCTCAGAGGGGACACGGAACTTGCCCCAAGTTGTACAACAAGGATCCTCCCAGGACATCTCTGGGACTTTTCTATCTTGGTCTTTTGTAAATTCCACATTACTGATTTGACAGTCTTTAGTATGGCTACAGGACCAACCGACTAAGACGAGCATCCCCATGGATTTCAGGAGGCTGTGGGGGAGGTAATAGGGCACACATGTTGTGCATACCACTGCCTATGACTGCTAGAGAGCCTTCCTAACCTTGGAGAATGAGGCATTCTGGGCTAACCGATCATGTGAAATTCCGGCAGTAAATGAAAAAAATAAACACAGAGTTGAGGATATAATTCAGCTAACCTCACTCCCAAATGAGGCGGATTCCAGATAGAAAGCAGATTTTCATATTTACTGTATGTGACAGCTGTAGGCACTAAATGAATCAGCTGTCTGTCTCCATCACCTTGTTCCTCCTGTGCTGAATGTATCTATCCCTGGGGTTGTCTATCTTCCCATTCCAGGAAGACAGATCAGGGTAGTTTCAATTATTAATTCCGTGTTTGGATCACAGCAACACCAGTTCCAGTTCAGTGACCTGCAGTGCCTATTGATTGGAGTGATGAATTATCTACACTGCAATGTATTATTAACTTTATTTTGTCTCTTATTCCTTCTGCATTCATGCATCAAAATAACAAAGCACCATTCACTGGCTAAAAGGACCCATTTCCCTTCTCATATTTCCCGGGAGGGGGCCACTGACACACCCAGGGAGGTAATTACACAGAGCTAGGGATGGGGGTTGGCTATTTAGTATCGATGAATTCTTTATCTCAGCTGAGAATACAGGGGAGAGGGTGAGATCTGAGTGGGGAGCAAAGGACCCTGGGGGGCAGTTAACGAAGGCAAGTGAGAAGTAGAATCCGGAAGAGTCACTAGGAATGAAATAACCTCCACCTAAACCCTGAGCTTCCTGGAAACGTTGGTTACTGCAGTAACAGGAGAGGTAAGGATGTTGGCGCACAGTCAAGGGAGGGGAACCTTGCCGATAGTTGTTGCAACCTTCTTTGGTCTGTTCTGCTTGCTGCTGTATCTCTGGAATATCTCCTGATGCTCTCTGGACACAGTCTGGCAGAACCTTAATCAAAATGCATTATCTTGTCCCAGCCAAGTACAGAAGCCAAGCCAACCCCACAAGTCTCCCTCTGTGGCATATGAGTCAAAGGCAAAGGGAAGGAAATGGGGATAAAGGGGAGCCCCCATTCAGCAGCACTATTGTCTGGGCGTGACAGTTGAGCCAGCCACTCTCAATACACTCAGAAGTTGACTGGCTCCTTGGGACTACAAGACTTTCTTCTCCACCTTCCCTTTCAGTCTCCACGCCCTGCCCCACATGCTTTCAATACAATTCTTTATTTAATGAATTAGACGTGGGAGTGTTTTGTTACTATCAGCTGGACAGCCCCGGCTGAGTAGCTAAAGGTCTTGGTTTTATTCTGTCATTGAGGCAAAGAGGGAGGGGCTGCAGTCAGATCTTGCCTACAGCTCCTTCGATAGTTACAGTCTCCTAAAAGGAGAGAATAGGTGGGGGCTGGGAAGGTGAGAGCCACGCTGTAGACTTGCTTCCTCTCCATTTTCAGCTGGAGCTGAACCTAACCTCCCAGCTTCCTCCAAGATTCCTGTCAAGGCAACTCCCAAAGCCAGACAGTCTGAAGAGATGCCACACATAAAGGAAGACCTCAGCATGTACTACTGCCCGGGGTCAAACGCCCATCGATGAGCCAAACCCTAAGAGGAAAGGCGAGACTCCCAAAGACCTCCCAGCTTGACGGAGAAGAAACTCCTCTAAACGCGCAAGTTTCCATGTGTGGATGGCTGGAGCATCACATGGGACCTCATTCCTAACTTCATCAGTAAGTGCCGCGCCTCAGACTGCTCCCACGTGGGACTCACGGCACACACGCTACCCTGGCACAGAGCATCTGTCACCTAATGGCTCCCCTTCATTCTCCTGACTCAGACATCAGCATTTTGGGCCCCCCCCCGCCGCAAACAGGCCCCAGCTGTGAGGCCTAGAGATGGACACGAACTGATAGAATCTAGTTTTACCTGTCAACTCAGATCCTTAGTGAGAAGTAGAACATGGCTCAGCTATGCCCGAGAAACGATTCTCTTTCCAGAACTTTGCCAAATAAGGAGAGGAGGATCAGAAAACCGCCGTGATTAGATTATGTGGAAGAGGGTCAAAGATTAAAAATCCGCTGCCTCTCATTATTAGAAGAGGGATGACAGATTCAGACCAGAGCACAAAAGAAAATACATTATTTCAAAACAGGATATGAAACCCAGTCCCAGGCGATTAGTCTCTGTTAAGTAAATTTACTATCTAATCTTTTAACTGTCTCCCGAAATTGCTGGTCCAAGATTCTCTCCCTGGGTTGAAAGCTTAACCTTGGAGGCCGGGTGGGTGCGGGGTGGGTGAGTGCCATCTACTCCGGGCTCTGTCAGAGTGTTAATAGAATGAGGGAGTCACAGCTAACAGGAATAGGGACCTGGGGGTGGCTGGAACAAAAGGGCCTGCCAGCAAAATGCACCTTGTAATAAAAACAGGATGTGTGCACCACAGAGCAACTCAACTGCCGGATGGACAGGATTGGAGGATGGGGAAACTAGCCAGGCATTGGTTTCCCAGGCATCAAAGAGGACACAATTCTTCAACATCACTTTAGGCTCATGGTGGGGGAAACAGAACTGTAGTCTTTTGGACTCAGCCCCCGAGGGGCTCACATGCCAAAGAACCCCAAGCTCTGGATTTGTGTTCAAACCAGATCAACCTTCAATGCTTTGACTTGAAAGGAAAGCTGCTAGGCAGGCCAAATACCACAAGGCCTGCTTGGGGCCCAGAGAGGACGAGATGTGCGCTTGGAGGCCAGACAAGCTCACAGCACCATCCAAGCAGAGAAAAAAACAAAGAGGGATCAGGACACAATGAACAACAGGATCGATTTCTCAGCATCTTTCTTGGCTTGGGCACCACGGTCAACATGGAACAGGAGTCCCAACAGCAGAGGTCACGAAGCCCAAGCAATTCCTTCCCTCCTGTCGCACAGGAGGAACTCTTTCTGCCCTCAGCTCACTATTTTCTCTTTGTCTGTTTAGTCTAAAAGGCTGAACTGTGGCAACAAAGAAAGTTCTCTCCAAGAATGAGTTTTGCAGAGAACGCGCTTCAGATGAGCGTCGTGGACGCAGCGCGCTCTGCACAGCCTGCAGAATGGGGCATGTGTTCAATTCGAGGGGGGCTGGGCTCCCCCAAGGAATCCAGAGGCCCTCTGTTTGTGTGATTTATCCCTCCTGGAAAATCCAAACATACAGATGTGCCCGCTGCTGTGAAAGCAAGGGCCGGCTCAACACAAAGCTCACCACAAGCCACGCACCCTCAAACAGGCTTTCTCAATGTCCACCTTTGTGGGATTCAACCAAGGCAGAAGAAAGGAGGTGCACGCAGCTCTGCTGGGGGTCAGCGGGCATATTTTCTCTCTCTAGCCTGAAGAGCCCTGAAAAAGGCAGAAGGAGGATCCGAAGGTCTCCCCGAGCTCCTGGGATTTCAGAACCACATAATGTCAGTGTGTTCAAGAAGCAACAACAGAACTGTGAGGCTCCACCCTGTGGAGAATGGGCCCCACCCTGAGAAGATTCTAATCCAAGTGCTTTTTCTCTTGGAGTCATTTATTTCGGTGAGGTTTTATTCTGATACAGTCAGGAAGAACTAGACCAGCTCTGCGTGCCTTCCACATTCCAGCCCCCACACTCCTTCCTCCTCACTCAAAATGTACTATGGAGCGGTGCCCAGGCTCGGAGACTTGCACAAATTGATGGAAATGGCAGGCTAAGAAATGAGTTAAATTTTCATGCATGTTCCAACACATCTGAGGTGAAGGCTGCTCCCAAGACTAGGAACAAGTTGAGGGCTCAGAAGGCATGACTTCATCAAAGGCCTCCAAACTGCCTTGTGAAACAAAAGCTTCTCCTTCCATCCCTGAATGTTATCAACAAAAACTGAGGTTTAGGGACTCGAAGTCATTGGCCAAAGAGTGAGGATTAGGACCAAGGACTGTCTTCCTGGCTCCTACAGTACTTTCCGACTGATGCAATGCAGAAAGGCTTAAAAAAAAGATCCCCAAATGTTCTGTAGCCTTTGATCCAGGGCTACAAGGCCATGGACTGAAAGGAACCGTCATGGAGGCAGAGATACGTTTGTTACCCTATTGAGGCCTGCAGGACTTCAGAGAAAACAAGCCAACAAACATGTTAGTGGCCACTTAAATGCAGTGGATTTTTTGCCGTCATTGAAAACGCTGGGCCAGGAGGCTATTTATTGGCATGGGGGAATGTTTGTGATGCCACAAAAGAAATGAGTATGAACCTAAAAGTTTGCCCAAAGTAATGGTTATAACTGAGTGTGGGGGACACTTCTGTAATTCCAGCATCTGGGTGGTAGAGACAGGAAAAGCAGGAGTTTTCAAATCCTGGGATTCACTATGGTGAGACCCTATCTCAAAACAAAGCAAAGGAGAGAACAATCCAGGAAACAAATAACCAAGCAAAAAGCCAACTGGGAAAAAACGGACACAGAAGGGCTTCTTCATTTTATTATGTTTTATTTTGCTAGAAAGACATTAGTTGTTAAAACAGTGACTCTCAACCTGTGAGCCGACCCTTTCACAGGGCTCTCATATCGAATATCCTGCACATCAGATATTGACACTATGATTCGTAAGAGTAGCAAAATTACAGTTATGAAGTAGCAACAATTTCTAGTCTTATGGCTGGGGTCACCACAACACGAGAAACTGTATTAAAAGACCGCAGCCCTAGGAAGGTCGAGAGCCACTGGGGCAAAAGAAAGCAACTTTCAGCAGTGGCGTGCAGGGCACTGTTTAGAAGCTGTCGCAATATCTAATTTTTGTCATTATGAAAAAGACACTGCTATGGGGCATGAGTTACTTGGCAAATGTTTATCAGTACACACATGATCTGAACTGCAAAGTGGGTTTTTTCTTCCTTATCCACGAGCACACAGTGAGGTGCATCTAGCCAGGGTCTAACACGAGATCAGATTTTGGTAACTAGGAAGGGTCAAGGCAGGCAGGGATAGGATCTGAACAAAAGCGATGCAGACGGAAGGAGGAGGCAACCGTTTCAGGACTGTGCCAAGGTCAGAGGCATCAGAGGAAGAGGCAGTGTGCCCAGCGTGTGCCAAGGCGGGCATGCGTGTTGCATGCACGGAACCTTTCTCACGCCCATCAAAATAAATAAAATGAAATAATACAAACGCTCCGCCAGAGGCACTGAGAGCAGATACAATCAGCAGGCGCTGATCTCACCAGCACTCCTGACTTCAGTTACTGTACAGCAAGCTGAACAGGTTATCCGGGACCGCAGGCACTGGGGCCCACTCCCCTTCCCTGCCCTTTACTATAATAACCTTAAGTCTTAATTTCTCGTGCGATCAATAACTCCATGCCTGGATTCTTGAAATACATCATCTGTTCTCATACTCCTCTGATAAATGGTTTGAATCAATGTCAGGCGTATTCTTCTTAGGGCTCTGGCTTATTGTATCAAAGACATCTGCTTCTCAAGGATGCTTCTCAGACCCTGGATAGTTAAGGGCCCTCAAGGCTGGAGCAAAGACTGAGGCCCCTTAGCTCTTGAGTGCCAGCCACTGCCCACTCCATGAAATGTGTGTTGCTGGCCCCCTGGGGACATAAACATGCAAGTTGAGCGTAAGTGATAAAGAAATCTCTATCATAATCTGACACTGGCACACCCCAATATAATATTAATCACCTAGGCATACCCTTCCTGTGACCCACATGGCTCTGTGATTCTTTTCCTTTTGTCTAATTCTATACACTCTAATACTTTTCAAATACAATTTTATGCCTGTAGATTCCTTATTCGAAATTTGTTTCTATTAATGTCATTCCTCTTTCAAAACTACTTTATTGTATCTTATAAATGTCTATAGACTGTCTCTCATCTGTCGGTGGGGCATTCTAAGATGACTATGATAACAGGAACACACCATAGATAAATCTGAAATAGCAGAAAGGAATTTGAGTGCTTTCACCATAAGGGAATGGCAAATGATCAAGTATATGTCTAACCCTGATGTTGAATGTCACACCATGTTCACATGTAATACAACAGACATGTATTGAACATTACATGACACTTCATATACCATTTTTACATATGTTAAAAAATAAATTAAGAAGAAGTGGGGGAGGGAGAGGGGGATGCAGTGGATGATCTACCTAATTACGTGTGAGGCATTAGAACGTCTGGGCCTGCGGCTCTGGGCTTAATCCTAAGGGAGCTGGCACAGGGGTTTAGCTTTGGTCTTGGACTGAAGCTCCAGTTGAGTGACCCTTCAGAGGATCATCTGAGCCTTCTGAGCATCTATCTGAACTCAGCAGGAAGGAGATCAATGGACTGGAAGGACATAGGGCAGTAATCTCATTATTTTGTGCCAAGGGATTCCCAGCTCCAGTGTTTAATATTTAACTATATTCATCACGTCAAACACAGTAATCATCCACAGTGTACCTTTACAGTTTGTAATGTACACAACTTGTTGGCCTGTGTAACTATAACCATCAACGTTCAGAGTTTATTTCAAACCATCTCTGCTATAAGAAACTTTGTATAAAGGACGGGGTGGGGAATATGACCGCCCTTTAGCCTCATTTCTTTTGAGAAGATATAATGTACATTGTGAGTCCTATTATGTAACTCTTGGAATAAACAAATCTGAAGGGCTGGAAGTAACCTCACTGCTGACCTGCAGACTTGGTGAATGGATGCCGCAGTCTCCACCTTGCTATTCCCATTGGAGATGCATTTGAGAATCAAAAGGTCTGTCTGAATTTTCCGATGCCCACTGTCTCCAGAGAATGCCGTCAAAATACCACTATCTGTCCAATAAAGTGCTTTGGTTTGCAGAGATCACACAGTCATTCCCAGATTACCTAAAGCTGGGGATTTCCCTGTCTGGTGCCAATTTATCTTTTCCCATAAATCAAGAGTTGGCTAGTGCTGCAGTTCTCTTCACCTAATCCTTGCAATTCCTTCCTCAGGAATGATAACATATCTCCTTCATCAGAAATGCTGTGAGTGCTTCATGGGACTCTGATGTCTGGATTCCCTGATGCTAAAATCTTTTAGGGGAGGTGGTCCAGGGTGGTGGAGAAGAGCAAACATCATTCCCATTCCTTGTTCCACCACCGCTTAGCTGTGGGCAAGCCTGTGTAGCCCACATGCTCCATGCGTTCGCATCTCTGTCTGCAAAATGAAATTTACATAGTGGGACTGGGGTAAATTATAAAGCATTTACATGCTGGGACCAAAGCAAAGGTCCACTGCTCTAAGTGTTTACTTAAGGAGGTATAAACTATTTCCAAGAAGTGTTTTGAAGTGTGTGATGTAGGCAGAAACGAAAACAAACAAACAAAAAAAGAGTCATGACAACTTTTTACTTTCTCAAATAAACCAAATTCTCTAAATTAGAATTGAATTGAAACTACATTAAAGCCTGGAGCGATGGCTCAATGGTTAACATCCCTTGCCACCCTTCCAGAGGACTGGAATTCAGGTCCCAGCATTCACCTTGGGTGTAATTGAAACTCAAGGGGACCCAACACTTTTTCTTCTGACCTCCTGGGTACTCACATGAATTTATGATTGCACAACACACACACACACACACACACACACACACGTGTGCACGCGCCATCGTTTTTTAAAAAGGCCATGAAAGAAATAAGAAAAAGCCCATCACTTTAAAAAATAATAAGAAATTGAGAAGTTGACAGAGAAAATACTGTAACAATAAGAGCAGAAATTGTAAAATGCACTTTTAACAAAGTCGACTATTACTTGACTTTGAAACAAAATATGACAAAAGAGAATGCAAGGTCCTTGTGAGCAGGGGCTGCGAGTGTGGTGTGGGGCGGCCGGGTTTGCCTCATGCAGAGCTCCTCAAATTGCATGCCTCTCCCTAACAAGGGAACTAGCTATTCAATCTGCATTTCCTAAATGAGAACCAGCCACCCCCTCAGAATTGCTCAAATTCAATTAAGTCACCTGGCAGGCTTCCTGACAATACTTTCCCTCTCTTGGCGACTTTGGCTTTTCACCTTTATCGTCATGGACCACCATGGTGGCTGGGGAAGGCAACCTGGCTGTGCAGGGCCCAGCAGAGGATAAAGCCTGTGGAGAAAGCCTGTGGAACCCTAGGGAGATACCAATGTGAGATGTGCTTTGGGGCCTAATCACCTCTTGCTGGGAGGTCAGGGTGGGAGATGGGAGAAAGGAGGGGGGAGGAATTTACAAAGTTAAGTGGACTTATCAATTCAGGGTTGATTGTTCCTCTGCTGTCATCTTAGTTACTCTTGACCAGAGCTCCACAGCACAGATCATTACCAAAGGAAGTCAGGGAAGGAACTCAAACAGGGCAGGAACCTGGAGGCAGGGGCAGACTCAGAGGTCATGGAGGGGTGCTGCTTACTGGCTTGCTCAGCCTGCTTTCTTATAGAACCCAGGACCACCAGCCCTGGGGTTAGCACTACCCACAAAAGACTGGGCCTTTCCCCATCAGTCACTAGTTAAGAAAACACCCTAGAGGCTCACCTGCAGCCTGATCTTATGGAGACATTTTCCCTCTCCTCAGAAGACCTTAGCTCTGCCAAGCCGTCATAAAAATCCCACACAGCTGTCTGCCCCCATTCTGAACTGTGAGGTCCTTGATAAGACCCTCCCAACTCTGCACAGTTGAGGAGTGGCTATAAAAACTAAATTCCAGAAATTTTCTAGAACCTCCACACACAGGAGAGGATAAAGAGGAGAGCATTGGGAAAGCAGGAGTCTTCGGAAACAGCCAAGTCATTGCAGAGAATGACGTCACCTGACTGAGTGCAGTCCTCCCGGCTAGACCAGTTTCTGCTGCCGCCCTGCTTCTGCACTTGTGGGAACTCCAGTTCTTGGCTGCAGACTAAAGCTGGGCTTCAGATGGCCTTGAACTTTGTGAACCACCTGCCCTAGAGGGAGGACCCACTTCTGTCCGAGGCTTTCCCCTGAGTTGAGCCAGGAAGCGCTGTCCCAGCTCCCAGAGTCATTCTGCCCATTTTTCTCCACTTCACACGGTCTTAGGAAACACAAAGAGATCAGACTTCAGGCAACTACAAACTGTCAACAGCAAACCCTCAGGACAGCAAGCCTGAGGTAGGGACACTGTTTCTGGCAAGTGAAGGCTGAACCCTAGAGCAAGGAGATTCTGGTGGCTGGAATTGACTTCTGGTTGGTTGGTTGCCTCCCCACTGTTCTCCCCCCCCCCCTTTTATGGCTGTGCTACCATTTTTGTTTACAAACCCATGTCTGCCCTATTTCCATTCCTGTGCATAGGTGGGAAAAGCATGTGGCCTTGGGCACGGCCAATCAGAACATCTTATTCTCTGTCACATGATCACTGTAGGTGGGAAAAGCATGTGGCCTTGGGCTTGGCCAATCAGAACATCTGATTCTCTGTCACATGATCACTGTAGAAAATGGACAGGACTGTGTCAATGGGATGAAGAAACAAAGATGCTCATGGGGAGTGGGGCTGCTAGGCTGCTGGGATGAGCATGCTTACCAGGGCTCTCTCTGGGTACAAATGGGAGACCGGAAGTGTAGTGTTTGACGTCCTAACTTAATCACGCCTGATTAGATCACAGCAGGCTTTTCAGAGCGTAGGCCTATCTTCTTTCTCAAAAGTCAGTTTGAGTTTACTCTTCCCTGGGACTTTGGACCAGACAGGATAGAGAAGTACCCCTTTATTCATGAGGAATCTGCTGCTCCAAGACATCCTCCCTGAGGATGCCTGAAGCCATGGGTAGTACCAAACTCTATCCAGGCTGTTTAATCCTCTATATGCATGCCTATGATAAAGTTGAATTCATCAACTGAACACAGAAGGGGATCAGCCACAGTAACAAAGGGAATATTTCTAACAGAATATTGTATCTCTGTGTGGATGTGATCTACCACCCCCCCACACTGAATATTGTACAGTACGCTTTCCCTGTTGCCAGCACATTACTGAAACCACAGAAAGCAAAGCCGTGGACAGCGGACTGCTGGAGCCAAGCCTTTCGAATAGCATGCCCTGCCGCACAAAGCAAACGTTTTACTAATTTCCATTCAAGATGTGGACAAGGAGTTTTTTTCAAAGGAGACACACTCAGTTCAGGCCATCATTGGAATCCTTTTCACAGTATCACTTGTTTCCTTTTGATTCCCCCAGTCTACCCTCTGATGGTGCCAGACACCGCACAGTTCAGGTCTATAGTATGAGATAAACAGAAAGACAAACAAACTCCATGTGACAGGTAAGGAAACTGGGCGAGAGAGCACAATTGATCTGTCTGAGGCTGGATCTTGGAAGGATCCCCTGCTGGAAGAAGGGCAAGCAAATACCTGGAGTGCTGCGGCTGTTCCTTTCAACTCCATCCCAATCCTCTCTGTGGAGACTATAGGCTGGCTCCCAGTCCACACAGCCGGAAGGGGAGGGAGAGCTTCTCTTCTTTTTAGATATTTATTCTAGTTTATGTATACACATGCATGTACATGCTTTTCCCTATATGTGTGCACATGTACCGCATGTGTGTCTGGTGCCCTAAGGGTCAGAAGAGGGCATCTGGTTCTCTGACATTAGAGTTATGGTGACTTGAACCACCATGTGGGTGCTGGGTCTCCTGCAGGAGCAACAAATGCTCTCTGTCTCTCTGGTCCATCCCTCTTTCCTTTGTTTGTGGTGTTTTCTAATACCGTGGATAGTGTTTAGGGCCTCGCGCATGCTAGACAAGTACTCGACCAGTTAGCTATATCCCAGACCTCACTGTGCTTTTTGTTTCTGAGACAGGATCTCACTATGCTGTGCATGCTGAACTTGAACTCACCCTGTATTAAAGGCACATCTTGGGATTTGTTATCCTCTGGTTTCTACCTGTATTTCTCTACTTACAGGAGGATGCCAACATCCCTGGTTGGAGAACACTTTCAACACAGATACCAGCTGGATCACCAACGTGAAGACCCTTGTTTCCCTCGGTCTTTCTGCCCCAACTGCAAACACCTTTCCTTATGGCTTGTTGGACTTTTGCCGACCTGCTTTGAATGGATCTTCTCACCACAGCAATCCTGTTTCTTTCAAGCATTAAGCATTGGGTGGTCGGAAAGACATGGGTTCAATCCGTGACTCTCCCTTTATTATGGTGGCCACCTCTCTGTGATTTGTTTCCTCGTGTATGAAACGGGGGGGGTCATCAGAACAGAGTTCACAGGGCTTCTACAAATGAATCAGAAGTGGATCAAACACTCCAAAAAAAGTTTAGTCAATAATCATAGTGGTACTCGGTGTAATGAAGACATGGCCACAAAGTGAAGGCCCTGTGAGCACATTGTCCATTGGCCACTAACCCACGGGTCCCCAGTTGTTTCTGGATTCCTCCTCATCCTTCACTGGCTAGTTCACAACCTGTCTCCTGGCTTACTCTCTACTTCTGCGGAGGGCCCCAACTCTCCCTCTCTGCTCTGGACTCCACCACCTTGGGTACTGGAGTCTCTCCTGATGTATCTATAAATTCGTCAGGCTTATTTCTTGAAGAATGACTTGCTCCTCTCAGCCACTCCACTTGACTTTTTTCTGTTTGTGCTGAGTTCCCCTGGAGGCCAAGGGCTTTCGGGTCAACCAACTCAGGTTTGAAACCTTAGCTCTGTGCCAGGTGGTTGTGAAAGAGGAAGTCAGCCTTAGTCCCTGATTCCTTATCTGGGAACTTGGGGCAATCATAGTGTTTGGGGCTCACGGTGAGAATGCCGTAGGGGTGAGGCATGCAGAGGGGCACATTCACTAACCTGGTCTACAGAGGAAGCCGGGTCCTTGCTAATATGATTGGTCTTCTTCCCGCAGCACTGAGCTCACTGCCTTCCCTACTGATTGTTGCCCAGAGGCGATTCTCATCTCTGTCTTTTCTTCCTTGTCCCACATGCCTGCTCACGGCCACATGGTGGCAGCCTATCCAAGAGGGAGGAAGTTTCCAGTTGCAGACTAAAGAGATGAAGGTGATTCTCTTCTTAAAATACCATATCCAGATACTTATTTTTAATTTTCCCTTTTTGGTGGTGATTGTAGGGGTTTGTTAAATCTTTCTTCCAAAGGCTCCTGATTCTATTTCTGGGAGTTTTCTTCCTGTACATATTGAGCTGAGGCAGAATGAATCAGCCCAGGGCTTCAAGGTGTTATCTTTTGAGGAACATGGTCTACCCTCACTAACCAACAGGCTCTAGCAGGAAGCCCACTGCGGGTGATGCCCGTGTTAAGGGGTCAGGAATGCTGATGTCCCTAAGGTGACCATTTTGTCTGGAACTTTAGTGGGGATGAAAATCCCCGTGTCTTGGACAATCTCCCAGTCCTAAGCAAATATGGATACTTGGACCTTAGGAGATTGCTGCTATACTCCAGCTAACACCGCGGGTATGGCTCTCCTTCCTTTCTCAATGACAAAGACACACAATGTGCCCCACAAATTCTCTGTTTGAAAGGACCACAGACAGCATTCTGATTTCAAAGGGTCGGGTGACCAGGATGGGTTTGACCATCATGCTGGGCTGGTGGGGAAAGATCCAGAACTTTGAGTCTTACTGACAACCCTTCCCCAGGACTTCCTATCTCCTTGTCCCAGAAGGAGGGTGTGTCATGGCTTTCTGAGCATTCCCTGAAAAGGACTCCAAGGACACAGTGACCTTGAGCAGGCTGTGATGAGAGAGAAGATCTCACTTGAAGCAAACTTCCAACCGCGTACTTAGAGGCACAATAAGGTGCTCTGCGGCCCACACACTGTCTGAATGAGGACTCTGAATAGAAAGCTGCACAGGCATATCCTTTGCCAGGCCAGAATACAATCATCTGGGAAATCCTTAAGGCCAGCAAGAATGCAGCAGCACCAGAGAGGCCTTTCTGGAATGGGCCTCCCAGAGAAAGCAGGGACCTCTCCAGCAACCTCTCCGGTACCTCTCCCCACCTCCAACTGCCAGCTGTTTGCCCTCATCCTTCACTTTAGCAAACTTTTCTGCACGACTCTCTCGGTGAACGAATCCTGCTGGAGCAAACTCCTGCTCTCCGAAGGAACGGACATTCACTTCTCCGCAGCCCTGACCCCAGGAGGCTGCCAAGACACACCGCCGCATTCAGGGGTTTTATGAGAAAGCTCCCCCTGCAAACAGGAAAGCTTTGCAAAACAGAGAGAAAGAATGGCCCTTTGACAAAGCCAGGGGAAGCCAGCAAATCCAGGCATGAATGAATAACCTAAGTATGAATCTTTAAGAAATGATCTTTTGTTGTTGTTGTTTTTGGTCTAAAAAAAAAACTTACAAAACTCTTGTTAGCAAGGAAAACTTTTTAAAAATGGGCTTTCCAAAACAAACTCTACGGGGAGTAAAAATAACTGCAAGAGGAAGGGACCAGCCCAAGCCATTCTGGAACCAGACAGAATTACCAACTCCACTAGGACAGTAGCCCGGCTTTCCAGCAAGTCTTCAGTGGCCTTTGCACACTCGCCCCCCTCCCTGGGACAGTAAGAGGGCGACCCCGAGGGGTGACAACTCTCAGCTATCTTTCTGCTTCTGCTCCAGTTTCAGGCGTTCTGTGTGTGAGGTGCTACGTTCTAAAAGAACCGGGCGACTCTGAGAAGAAGCAAAGAGAGAAAAAGCTGGACTTCCATCCACTTCAGACTGAACTCCTAAACTCAGACTTGAAACCTCTCAATCTGGGAAGCACTGAGTGCCAGTGTGGCAGACACAGTGGAAAAGCCCACACCAGAGTTTCTGTGATGGCCTGGGGTCAAAACGCACGCAGGCGAAATTTCTTCAGCCTCCATGCATAAGGTGTATACAAAGCATAAATGAGCCAGGCGGTGGTGGCGCACACCTTTAGTCCCAGCACTCGGTAGCCAGAGGCAGGCGGATCTCTGTGAGCTCGAGGCTAGCCTGGTCTACAAGAGCTAGTTCCAGGACAGGCTCCAAAGCTACATAAAAAAACAAAACAAAACAAAAAAAACCCCAAAACCATAAATGAGCTATATCTTTATAGACTCAGGCCCTGACTTAAGATATCTCATTATGCATATGCAAAAATTCCAAAATATGCCTCCATCACAAATCCCAAACCACTTCTAGTCTCAAGCATTATGGATAAGGGATACTCGGTCTGACTTTAAAGTATTATGAGCAAAGGAAACCACAGCTCCTGTCCCTGTAGCTACAGGAAAATGGGAGAAACATAAGAAGTAGGCTGAAAGATCGACCAGTAAAAGCTGGAGTCTGAGCCCAAGGCTGCCAGAAACTAGAGCTAGACTCTGAACAAACCCTATACTTGCCCCAAGCTCAAGTTCTTCTTTTCCTAAGAAATGAGAGGCGAGATGTCCCGAGCTCCCTTGCATCCAATACTTGTAGGAATAAACCCATAGCTGACATGTTAGAGTCAGGGGAGGCTAAGTTGAGCAGGCCAGGAGAGGAGACGGGATGTACGCCCACATCAGAACCTCTCCATGCTACCTCTCCCACTATCTTAGGGTTCTCGTAAGTGTCCTGTTGTCACACCAAGCTGGTGGACCCTGGACGCACTTCTGCTGAAGATGGGAGTGGCGCTGATCTCAGCTAAAGCTGACCACAGGCCAGCAGATCACAGGAGTCGGGTTTCTGATTCAGGCGCATCAGGACATTCGTCCTGTGACCTTGCAGTTGCAGTCCTGAGAAACATCTGGGGCACAATCCCTCCTCTGCTCTCTTAGGAACGCAAGTGCAAGAGCTCAAGGAAGGGACTGGGCAAAAGTCTCCAGCCCTAAGCTTAACATCTTTATGGAGAGCCTTTATTTTTATGCAAGGTACTTTCCGACTTGTTCTCAATGGTTTAGTTCTAGGAAGCTCTCTAGATTTGATTTCTTTTCTGTCTGAGGTCTTCATCCTTCATTCACCTGCTTTCCACCATTACCTGCAGTCCTAAAAACAGCAATTTTATTAATGTATATAAAATGGGCCCTTCAGAGTTATCTCTCCCCCCCCCCCAAAAAAAGAGTACTTGGGCCCAGAAGGTAAGGAAAAATAGGTGAGAATCTGACATCACTGCCTCCATTTTGTGTTATCTCTGTTAGCCAAAGCTATGGCAAACTGACTGGTCTTCCTTCACCTTTCCTCTCGAGTCGTGGTAGAGTCCCAGAACAGTAGACTCACAGAGGTCAGACTCCCCAGTCTCAAGATGAGAGCAGTCACCCATGATGGTGAGACCACAGTCTGCAGCGGAAAGAATCCTGCAGAAACTAGATGGATCCCATCAAACAATGACAATGATAAAGACTTCCTGGGGCCAAGATCTGTGGGCAGGACCACATCTTGACCAGGACTGCTGAATTATGCATACCTCTTACCCCAGGTTCTTTCTCAACTTAAAGCTCATTTCAGTGACCTAAAGCCAGACTTGGGGTCACCGGTCCTCCTTACCTGTTCCTCTTCTCAGCCCAGACTAACTATTTCCCTCTTGATTTTCATCATTATGCCTGCGTTAATCAGAGTATTAGGACCGAATGGCTGAGGTTAACCTGCGAAGGCTGTTGGAGCCCAGGGTTTTTGCCTAGCCAGCTCTGGTTACACAATGGGAACTAAAACTTAACTCAGATATCCCTATCAACTCAGGAGCAGTGGCCTTCTAGAAAGGGAGCACACAGCGAGTGTCCAGTGGGAGTTGTCACGTTTTTTCTCCCTCATTGGGACACTAAGGAGGGGACTGTGAGGGGTGACAATTCTCAGCTGTCTTCTACATCTAGGCAAGAGCCAAGACAGTGTCATTGGAAGGAAGAGTGAAGAAGACGCAGAGGGAGGGAGACCCTGTCCCTGTCGGGTGGGTCAATACTGATGTCTACCAGCTGACCATCAAACCAGCCTGTGGAGGCACATTCTGAGGAGGCCTTGGGGCAGAGGCTCTCCCAGCAGAGTGCCTAGAACTACGTCCACAGCTGCTCTGTCTCACGGAGTGAGCATCAGCCCCGGTGAAGCACATAAGGACGTTCCTTCCCTCCATCTGCCCCCTCTTCATTCTGTGAAAAGGGATCAGGAAGCTTCAATGCCACACAGCTGCCGCTGCCACAGTAAGATCCTCTCGGGCAGGGTGGGGTTGCTTCCTAACAAGAACAGCTACATAAACTACAATTGTGCATGGTTACTATGTGCAAGGATCAACCCAAACCATGGGTTTCATAAAGGCCACTTGAGTACAAAACAGAGTCTAGATACGTCTCCAGCTTAGAGTTAAGGGTACCAGGCTCAAGAGCCAGATGTGCTGAGAGAAGAGTTGGAATTCTCCATGGGCATCCCTCTCAAAGCACACAGGGAGTCAGGCCTGGTCACCAAGGGAGCAGTGCCCCTGCCTCCGGTGAGTGCTATGCTCATTCTAGCCCCCCCCCCCCGCCCCCCGCCTGCCCCAGGAGCTCATGCTGAGTCACTGGGACCAGAAACTGTGGTCGCCCAGTATGGCCATTCTCTTCCGGCAGCTGGTCCTGGGGAATGGGGTGCAGTGAGAGCCTTCTGGGGAAAGCAGGAAAAGGCTAGCCTTCTCTCCTGGGCTCTACTTTGGGTCTCGTGAAAATCCGTCTGTTTCCAGGGGTTGCTCCGTGACCTACAGGAGAAAGCCCCTTTCTTAGAGCAGACCTCCGCTTGTCCTTAGCCATGTGAAAGTAGCTACTCTAACCTGGACACTGCCCGGTGGCGCTGAACCGGCCGATCCCAGCAGTGTCTGACCCGGGAACCTGAGGGATAGAGGTCGTGGGTGACACACTGAAGACTTTCAGGGCCCGAAGCTGCTGCTAAGCAGGCACTCTGTTCTTGTTGCTGTTACTATATTATTAGCATTTCCATTTAAAGGCAAGGTAAGTACAATAAAAAGGGACTATAGAAGAATTCTGTGTGCAAGCAGGGCCTCCTTTTAGGCTTTTTTTTAAAAAAAAAAAAAAAAAGATTTTCCTGAAAACACGCATTTGACCTGTTGGCTCCAAGCCAATGCAATTGCTATTGGGCTTACCTCATTGCCCACTTCCGGGGCTACCATGCTTTGGTTGAAGAGTTGCTCCTTACAGAAAACACACAGACACACACACTGAGGGAGGGAGGGAGAGAGAGAGAGAGAGAGAGAGAGAGAGAGAGAGAGAGCACCTACATTTTATTGTGACACTCCTATTGGGGCCCACAAATGCATTTCTTCCTGCTCCAGACATAGAGATGGGGGAATGAAGTGGGGCGTGGAGTAGTTCAGGGGTGGGGAGTTGTGGGGCTGTGGGTTCATTTGCAGTGCAAGACGCCTCTATGGGCTAGGAATAGAAGGCTTGGGGGCAGATTCAAGGATCCTCAGCTACATCTGAAGTGGGGGGGGGAGGGGCTATAACGCAGACTCCTGTGGAATTCTCCGGAGGTTCATTTTCGCTTCTTGCAAGGGCTAATTAGCTGGATGGGCAAATAGGTTTTTATTTATTTTTCCCTGTAAATATAATTATAGCTGGAATCATGAGGCTAGAGCCACAAAACCAGTCAGGGTCTTCAAACTCATTGTGGGAGCAATGAAACCTTTTGTTAAACAAGGAACTGTGCGGAACCACAGCATCAAGAACAAGCACGCAGAGGCCTTCTTCCCAGAATGGTGACGGCAGCGGTGGAGGCAAGATGATGAGGGGTCTGTTGTCTGTACATCCTATTTTCCTTTTGTCCCCACTGCCTACTCAATCACTAACCTGTTCTGTGGGACATCAAGGTTCTGAAGGACATGGTTTGAAAAAAAAAAAGTGCTGCTTTAGCAAACTGCCAAACCTTAGAATCCATTTTGTGGTCTGCCTCCCAGGATTATTGAACAAGGAAGGGGCACCGGTATTGTTGTGTTCAGGCCTTTTGTACAGAAAATGCCAGTGGTTACCAGCCAAGGCCCTTTTCAAGCAGAGCCTTGACCCTGCAGCTGGGCATGAGCTTCAAAGAGCCGTATTGATTGAGAGGTGACACAGTGCAGCTCCCGGCCTGGGTAAGAGGGTGTTGGAGAGCTGGGAAACATCCTTGGCCTGCTCTCTTAGGCCCTAGATGAAAACAGTTCTGATTTTAGTGCGACAGTTAAGAGACTTATCTTGCCTCTCGAACTGAGACCACACTTTTCTTCTCCATCTGAGAAGCTAAGGAGACCAGCGCTGGCCACCAAGAGCAGAGTGGCCAGGCTCCGGGTGAGCTACTGACAAGTTGGTGTTAAGGGGGTTCAAATGGGGCGCTGTCTCTTGCTTTGGACTCCTGGGGTAGGAAGAACAGCTCGGATACATTTGTCCTTACATCTGCAGGTCATGAACGGGGTCTCATTTTCGAGGGTCATAGAGGTGCTTTTCAGAGACCCACCCCCACCCCTAATCTGTGAACCCTTCACAGATGCGAACTGGACATCGGGAAACTGAAAGTGTCTCTTTGTGGGCTCAGTCGTCTCCTACACCTGTGCTGAAGGGCCCTCACTCTCCTGTGAGTGACATCCTCATAAGGAAGTGTGAAAAGAGGCCTTGCTTGCCCATACATTCGCTAAGTAACCAGTTAAAATATCCTGATTTAACCATGAAAGGTGGACCGGGGGAAAAAAGCGACGCTTACACAGAAATCCATCATTCCATTCGTAGGCAGCTGTTTCCAGTGTCAACAACGGAGACCCAGAGACCCCTGGGCACCTTCCCTCCTTTCCCCCATTCTGGTAAAGTCCGTGGACTTTCTCTCATTGTTGTAACATCAACAAATAGATGCAACCCAGATGATTTACAGCACGTCGGTTTCTAGCAGCAACCGACCGATTGTTTCTAGAGCCGGTTAGAACTATGGGTCACCCAGAGGTTGGGGAGGATGCAGAGGAGAAACTGGGGACTAGGGTTCTGGCTGTGATCAGACCATGGCAAGGGAAGGACTTACTAGGTAACTTACAAAACTTTTAGGGGGGCTGGAGAGATGGCTCAGAGGTTAAGAGCATTGCCTGCTCTTCTAAAGGTCCTGAGTTCAATTCCCAGCAAGCACATGGTGGCTCACAACCATCTGTAATGGGGTCTGGTGCCCTCTTCTGGCCTGCAGGCATACACACAGACAGAATATTATATACATAATAAATTAATAAGTATTTTGGGGGCTGGAGAAATGGCTCAGCCGTTAAGAGCACTGACTGTTCTTCCAGGGGACCCAGGTTCAGTTCCCAGCACCCACATGGCAGCTCACAACTGTCTGAAAATCCAGTTCCAGGGGACCTGACACCTTCACACCAATGCACATAAAATAAAAGATAAATAAATCATTAAGAATTTTTTAAAAAAAACTTTTGTCCCAGAAAAGTGGGAAGGTTGGGGCACTCTCTGAAGACTATGGGACCCACGGATTTCAAACCTCATGACTTTGAAGAACAAAGAGCAAATGGGACCCTTGGTGTTGGGGAGGCGGTAATGCGAACTGCTATAGATGGATAAGAGCCTCTCGGGAGGCCTGAGGGAGGCACAGAGATGCCAAAGTAGTAAGACTATTACTTGAATACATTTGGTCCTCCACATCAACCATGTAACCAATGAATTGGGTGGGAAATCTTCGAAGAAAGAGTTTGGCTAAACTTAAACACATTTTTATTCTTTTTTTAAAAATATTTATTTATTTATTATGTATACATAATTCTGTCCGTGTGTATGCCTGAAGGCCAGAAGAGGGCACCAGATCCCATTACAGATGGTTGTGAGCCACCATGTGGTTGCTGGGAATTGAACTCAGGACCTTTGAAAGAGCAGGCAATGCTCTTAACCTCTGAGCCATCTCTCCAGCCCCACATTTTTATTCTTGTCATTATAGCCTAAAGTAGAATTTAACAATGACTTTTATGCCTTTATGTCGTACTTCGTATTCTACATGATCTAGTGAGGATTTAAAAATATAAGGGGCACCATGCATAAGTTGGCTGCAACTACCATGCTATTTTATACAAGCATTGGTGACCTTCAGTACCTATGGGGAGTCTTGGAACCAATCTCCCACGGGTACTGAAGGATGACTGTGAAGAAATAAACCTAATGCTGTTGAAACTCTCACCTGTATCAGGCATTCTTCTTGGCAAGTTCATTAGCTCCTCTTTACCCACAGATGTATTTATTACAGTTTCAGTTGTCTGCGGCTGACCACAAACTGAAAATACTAAGTGGAAAAATTCCAGAAAGATAAAATTTCTAACTTTTCAACTGCATGATGTCTTGATTAGCACAACAAAATCTCACGCCATCCTGCTTTGTCACATCCAGGATGCCTGTTCTCTCTTGGTTCAGTGTATCTGGACTGTATACGCTGTCTGCCCATCAGCGGCCTTCTTGGATATAAGATTAGCTGCCATAGGGATCATAGTGCTGAGTTCAAGTAAGCCTTATGTAGTAATCTAACAATGCAACAATAACTTATATAGAACAGGAGATTATGACACACAGAGGTGTCATACTTGTATGACTTTATTACAATATGTTGCTGTAGTTATTCTGTATTTTAGTAGTTAGAGCAATTCATCTTATTGTGCTTAATTTATAAAATCTCGGGGGGGGGGGTTGTTGCTATTATTGTTTTGTGGTGATAAGGATCAAACACAAGGTCTCTCCGCTACTTATCTACACCAGCAGTTCCATACCCAATTTAAAAGTGAAACTTTACTGTAGGTGCAAAAACCAAAACTGAGATCTAAAACCACTACACAAGAGTTCAGTCTGATCTGCAATTCCAGTCATTCATTGGTGGTCTCTGAAACATTGCTTCTATGGAGAACGGAGGGACTTGATAGTCTTATTTAATGCTTTTGTGTGTTTGTTTTTGTTTTTATAGGCAGGGCTTCTCTTTATAGCCCTGCCTGACCTGGAACTTACTTGGTAGACCAGGCTGGCCTTGAACTCAGAGCTCCACCTGCGTCTGCCTCCCAAGTACAGGATTAAAAGTGTGTACCTTCACCACCCAGCTTTTTAAAGTCAATGAAATTAGAAGCTATTATTAGCCTTATATTTCTGTCAGGAAACTGAGGCACAGAGAAATCTAGTATCTTGCCTAAGGTCACATTATTAGTAGGGAATAGAGGCAAGATTTAAGCCAATCTAACTCAGGAGTCCCTCTTTACCCTTGCCATTCATCCAGCATGCACCCTATGCCTCTAGGTCTTCACAATGCAATCAAGCAAGCTGACAGAGTAAAAATAGCAAACATATGGGTATAATGGTGGGTTTGGAGGAAGGAAAGTGAGAAATTCATTATAATCTTAAAACTAAAAGACATTTTTTTTTAAAAAAAAAAAAAGGAAAAGCAAACAGAGATTTCCTATACTCACAGCAGAAAGTCACACACAAAGGAGCTGTTGAGGTTCTGTGTGCGTGTGCGTGTGCGTGTGTGTGTGTGTGTGTGTGTGTAAGCCCCTGGAAAATAATACTGGCAAAAATTAGAAACTTAGATCATCTAGCAGGATAGACATGATTTGGATTCTGCTATCAAATTACATAGTTAATGACATGATTTTAATATACATGTACATGCCCTAGCTACTTTAATAGTAGTCACGGTTTGCACAATGACTACAAAGCCTAGCGTGTCGTCCCTGGGCTCTCCATGACTGAGTGATGAAGGAAAAAATGATGTGAACTGTGCTAGGTGAGGGAGGGAATCTTCATCATCACTATCAAGAGAGCTCTTCTCCTGCGAGGATCCATTTGACACGTTTGCAAATAAATGATTCTCATTCTCAGATGAGAAAGGTTCCCGTGAAACTGCGTCACATGATCTTCAACAGTGCCTTCTCTTGCTCCCTCCCAATTCTGGACTAATTGCTTATGGAGCAATGGAGCACCAAGATGGCACCTTCCATCTCTGTACCCGGCCCAGCTCCAATACAAGGTCCCGCAGTTAGCTGGGCGTCTGTGCCTCCCTCCTCTCATGGAGTTTGAGGGTACAGAGACGGGCTGTGGTGGAAGCCTCGTTCTACCGTACTGCCGTTCATTCTTGCTCCTTTGGATGGACCCAGAGTTACCTCAGTGTCCTCCCCTCCACACTGTCCAGCTGATGACTGTTAAACATCCCATACTGAGTCCACGAATGAGCATGCCCCGAGCACCTGGCCCGGCCTAGGCCCCCAGAAGATGCTCTACAAAAGTCCCAGAAGTCAGGGTGGCTGGTGGCAGCTGGGGCAGAGGCACACGTGACCAGACGTCTGTTGTCAGTGGGCTCCTCTCCTAAAGGAAGGCCGTTGCCCTCTCAGACAGACGGAGAGCAAACACAAGGCAGCAGTTCTGCAAGCCCAGCCTTCCGGAGCCCAGCCGCTGACCCCTCTCCACAGACATAGGATTTCTCTAGGTTACAGTCAACAGGGCACCCAAAGGGCAACTATTCTTTCCCATTTCACAACCAGGGTGACATTAACATTACTCTTTCCAGTGGACAAGGCTTTTGATACTCCCGAGGGAGAGTCTGGGACTCCGGCGCTAGTAGGAACCAGGCCCTGCTGCGAAAGCGGGGAGGGGGAGGGGGGGTTCTGAGGGAAATGAAGAATGGCCTGGAAAAGACGTTGGGAAAGGATCCCCACCTCCCAACTAGCATGCTGGTGGGGATGGACCCATGAGGCACCTGAGAAAGTCAGTCACACTATGTGGCCTTGTAAATGTCTTTTCAAAAATCCTTTTCCTATGACACCTGATGTTCTCTTCTGGCCTCCAAATGCATATGTGTACTCATGCACACATAACACATACACTCATGCACACACACGCGCATGCACACACGCGCGCGCGCACACACACACACACACACACACACACACACACACACACACACACTCCTTTTCCCAGAGGAGCTTAGAGAACGTAGAGTGGGCACATTCCAAGAGACCTCAGTGGACCTGGGTCAGAGACCAGAACCATCTACCCTCTGTTTGGGTCCCACACAAACTCCTAGCTCCGCTGGAAGGCCTGGTGAGAGAGAGGGCCTGCAGAAGCATGGTGTGAAATTCCAACCCGCAGTCACAGTGGTATTCATGGGGGGGTCACACTTCTTGGACACCTGGGCTTGTCCTCAGTACTCAGACCCTCTTTGGCCTTAACGTTGGTATTCTTTTATCGTCGGTTGTGAGTCCAGCCTTTAAGGGCCGAGCAGCCACTGCTGCCCAACTCTGGTACTGACTCTAAAGGGAGCAGGGGCTTCAGTCTTCACGCGATTACCTTTTCCAGAGTCGGAGCCAACTTCTCTCTCCCTGACTCTTTCTCTTTTACGCCTGACGCTTCATACTTAAACACAGGTGCAGGGGCTGGGAAGATGGCTCAGAATGTCACCTGTGAGCAGGCCTGAGCACCTGACGTCAGTATCCCCAAACCCACAGGATGGAAAGAAAGAACCGACTCCTGAATGTTGTCCTTCGCCTTTTACTTGTGCACCACGAACTGCCCCACGAATTGTGCCACGAACTGCCCCACGAATTGTGCCACGAACTGCACCACGAATTGTGCCACGAACTGCACCACGAATTGTGCCACGAACTGCACCACGAATTGTGCCACGAACTGCACCACGAATTGTGCCACGAACTGCACCACGAATTGTGCCACGAACTGCACCACGAAGCACACCCTCCCACACACCCATCCACAGAAATGAACGACAATGTAATCAATAAGGCAGAGGGACAAGCTCTCGGTAATTCATTGTGGGGACCACTCAGGACATAGGGGTGACTTCTGGTCTCAGAGTCACGTGACAGAAAATCGTCTAGACTGGCTCTAGACTAAAAGGTTATCAGAAAACCTTTGATGGAAATTTTTCCATCACTTAACACGACACATCAAGGAAGGTCAACCTTTCCTTGGTTCTCTTTTTGTCTCAGGACAAGAACAGCGACAATACCTACACAACACCTAAGAGCAGATTTTTCTTTTAAGAAAGACCGTAAATATTTTAATGAATAGTCCAAGTAGGTTTCCTTGCTAGTTCTAATGTTTTGCATCAGAACTGGTTACTACTCAAATCCGCTCCTGAGCTCTGAAGACTGTGACTGAAACAGCCATTGAGCAGTTTGAGGATGGGGTGGGTCTGGGTTGGCTGCTAGACCCAAGGCATCAACAACACCTGGGAACTTAATGAGGAGACCCTAGGTAAGATTCCCTGTTTGAGCACCCTGGCAAGAATGTGCGACCTCTAGCTCTAGATTTAGGCAGAGACTTCTCATTATTGCTAAACCCTTCATTTTTCAGTCTGGTTTTCTGGGCTAGTGACTCATCATCATCATCATCATCATCATCAACAACAACAACAACAACAACATCTCCCCTTCATAAAGTACTTGTACCAACTGGGACCTCCCAGCAAAGAGCCTGATACGGATTCCTCAGGAGTGCTAGATAAGACATAATTTTACTCTCATCCCTTTCCAAGTTCTGGGCCAAGAGCTATCAGGCAGATGTAGACCAGAATGTTGGTGTTATGGCTGATAAATCTCATCCGAGGCATATAAGTCACATCACCCACCAGTGAACTTCCTCATTCAGCCTCCCACAAACTTTGGACAATGTCCTTGATGTATACATGTTGGGGAGGGTGCTCCTGCAAAGGAGGCACTATCAAACCCCAGCAGTGTGGATAATGGGTGTGCATCTACAGACTCTCACAAATGGAGTCCTGGCTGCATCCCAAAGGGCAGGCTCTGTGTTTACAGATGACATAAGAGGACATCCATCGGGGAGCTTACAGATCCATGGAACATGGGACCCACTAGGTTTCACGGACTTAACCTTGTAGCTAATGACTTGGAGTCAGGAGCAACAGAGAATGAAGCAAAAGAGCCGAGATGGCCCTCGTGATTCTTCCTCTTGCCACCCACTTGTCCCAATTTCTCTTTGGAAATAATAAATGGAATGTGTCTTGATCATCTCTAGAAACAGTGTCCAATAGACGCAGTTGATGTAGGAGGGTCATCTGTCTATGTGTTACTTTCATTGGTCAATAAAGAGATTGCCTTGGCCTTTGATAGGACAGCAGGTTAGATAGGTGGAGTAGACAGAACAGAATGCTGGGAGAAAGAAGCAGAGTCAGAGAGCTGCCTGCCATGAAGCTGCCAGGTCAGACATGCTGAATCTTTCCCGGTAAGCCACGACCTCATGGTGAGATACAGATGATTAGAAATGGGTTGAATCAATATGTGAGAGTTAGTCAATAAGAGGCTGGAGGTAATGGGCCAGGCAGTGTTTAAATGAATACAATTTGTGTGTTGTTATTTCGAGGGTCAGTTAGCCAGGATCCAGGTGGGAACGCAGCCCGCTGATCCTCCTACACGCAGTGGTTAATACTAGGTTAGAAGGGTATCTCCCGAGTTTTCTGGGAAAGGAAATATGACATGGGGTGCTTCTTAGCATGTAGGAACAGCAGAACTTACAGAGAGAGAGCCTCAAAGGGGCCAGGCATGCAGGAGTGCACGTACTAATCCATTTCATCCTCATAGCATGAACTTCGGTAGTATTCAGTTCTACAGATGAGGAGAATGAGACACAGACAGCAAGCAAGCGACCAAAGGTGACACAGCCATTGGAGAGGGAACTGTCAAATCTAGGTGGTCTGAGTAAATGGCACATTATCTTAGCTGCTGAAGTGCCAGCTCCACTACCTGGCTGGTCCAGAACTAAGAATTCTGAAACAACTTTAGGCTTAGCCTTTCAGAAAATCAGTCGAGAACCCACAAAACCTATACAAGTTCTGCCTATGACCATTGCTGAATTGGCATATTCTCCTCCCACATAAATGCTTCTGCCTGCAGTTCAGACACACACAAAGAGAAAAGCGATGAAGGAATCACAGAAAACGTTCACCATTCTAGAGACTGCAACAAAAACTTAGGGAAGAAGCAGTAACAGAAACTCAACGGCATCAGAAATCATCAGTGCTATGATGATTGGAGTTGAATACGACAACATCCAGCGTGCATGCTCACGGAACCCACTAGAACGGCTGGGAAGCGCCAGCTACAAACAGTCACGAACAGAGAGGCCTGTGGTCCCCACCCTGAGCGACCAAGAAGCACCTGACAAACACAGATAGACCGAGCTGCAGGGATCTGCTCTTGACACCAAGTCTTTATTTCTGGTTGGAGCTTTAGGCTCTAAACCACACTTGAGGAATGTCTCCCGCCAATCTGTCATTTGAGTTGCTTCGGAAACCTTCTTTTAGGGAATTCCACACTGATAACAAGTTCATTACCCTGTCGTCTTATTTGTTAGCTAGTTGTGATATGTCAGAGGGACGTAAATAATCCCATTCAACTGGTGAAAAAATGCTCTCCTGCAAGCATGTGGAACTTCATCTGTTGCATTTAGCCAAGTGCTTGGCTGTCCCCCCCCCCATGATTGTATGATGAGAAAGACATGGGGAAAAAAAAATCTCAGATGACCGAAGAGGAGAAACCTGTTCACATCCGATCACTTCTGTCACTTGCTTTGTCAAGCCCCTGCCTCCTTTACTTTATTCTGAGACAATGTAAGTCTCTGGAACCTTCGCCACGTATTCGCCTGCAGACACCTTTCCCAGCTAAACCACTTAAAATCGACTTTTCTTTTTGCTTGAAATGAAGAGATAAGCCGACATCTTTCAAGTCCAGTCTCACCAATAAAAAGATTAGATAAAAACACCAAGTAACTGAGAGGTTCAGAAATGAGTTGCTTTCGCCTTTGCTTTTTCCTCTCAAGTGTTTACGGAGGAGCATTCCAACTTGTCCTAAGAGTGGGAGCGGGAACTCGAAATGGACTCAACACAGACCCATTTCATGTTCCTGTCAGCATCTCATGGCAGGTCCGAGATAAACCTCATAAACTGTGAAAAATTGACAAATCTTGGTTTTGATAACCTATGTTGGGACGAGGACCAAGGAGTTACAATCTCTGGAACCTCGAAGTTTATCTCACTTGTTTTTCAGAGATTAATCCCAAGCTTATCGAATTTCGTCAACAGTTTCAACAAGCCAAAAGGGAAGTTTTGGATGTCTGGCTGTAGCTCCTCTGTCGGCCTTGGCTTACTGGTGCCAAATGAAGTAGTGATTAACCAAAAGTGCCCCTCCTCCCCGTTTTCCTGGCGCGCAGAATTGCAAGGCAGCAATATAGCAATACTCTGGAGAACAGAGACAAGGGTGGGAACTGCAAACAGTAGACTATTAGCCTGTGGAGAAGCTTCAACTGGTGTTGAAGAGGAACAGGAAGCAAGGGGTCCAGGGTTAGGCCATGGAAAAGCAATGAGGCTGAGCAGCATAGGGAATGGGAAGTGTTACAGAGAATGCTAGAAAGAAGGCCTTAGCGGGAGAGGAGCTTTAGAATTAGGACATGGTGGAGATGATGTCAGGTGGAAGGCCGTGAAAGCCAGCTGGGAGGAGCGTGGACGGAATACGCCGGCCACAGGAAACTCTGCGTGTGCTAGGGTAGCGGAGCCAAATGCTCGGAGACTGGGAAGTGTGCAACAGATAACTCGTAGAAGGCAGGAGAGAAAGAAACAAGGGTCCAGTTTAGAAATACTAGCTGGGCAAAGGATGATGAGGTCTAGATTCTTCGTTGCTTTCTTTCTAACAGTAGTCATTTAAAAAAAAAAATCATTCATGGACTCCGTCACCCAGGGACAGAACCATGGACTCCGTTACCCAGGCACAGAACCTGTTGTGTCACTCACCTAAGGCATCCTACCTACAAGCAGCCTGACTTACTTTCCTCAGAGGCTTAGGTGAATCTCCATCTGAATACCTGTGAAAAAGAAGCTCTTACGTGCAGGCCTGAAACACCCCCAAATCAGCCTTGGCTAGAAAATGAGACACCAGTCTGAATCTCACTTAAAACTGCCTCAGACTTCCAAGGGACTGGTGTCCATTTGGGAAATCTGCCGTGTCCACGCACTCTTAAGCTGACTGGACTCAAACACCCATTGGTTCACCTTCTAAAATCCTGTCCCAGGGAACCATGTGTATCTGCACGGGCAACACTGCACATCATTTCAAGTTGACAGACCTTTCATTAAAACCCTTTCAACCTATCAGGAGCATTTAAGGATATGAACTTCGACTTCTAGGCAGGCCATGTTACTGGGAAAATGTCTTCAGAGCTACCTGTGACCTTATGGAGGTCCTATTAGGAGTCTTCAGTGCCCTCTGGGGAAGGGGAGACTTAGCTTCTAGAGAGTTCTACAGAAGAAGCCATCCCTCTTGGCTCTGCAGCCGCCATTACTCTTTTGGAGGCTCTCACTCAGCACCGGCCTTCAGGGAACTCTATGGGGCTACTAGGCATGGTCTTGTTTCCATAAAATAGCTAAGTAGGCGCACACACACTCAGGGCAGACCCCGGGAGAACTGAGCTGTGTGTCCGTCCTTTCCCAGCCTGCTGCTGGGGGAAGAGTTGGACTCACCCGTGCCCGTGACTGCTCTGTCAATCAAATCAATCCAAGACACCATAAAGATATAAGCACTGAACAGCACCATCGCGGGACTCTTTTATTTTTTCCAAGGCTCCCTGCCAGATATAACAAGAATAAATATGAAATGGCTTCATATTCCAAGCATGAACTAATGCTGGGGTTGGGGTTGATAAGTAAGAAACAGCTAAGCAGACTTTGACACGGTGACTCTTGAGAGAGCACTGTTTGCGCTGGAAGTGGGGGTGTGGGGATTTACAGGGGCTGTTGAGGACAGAGCTGTCTGGAAGAGGTTCCTCCCTCATAAAAAACCCAGGCCCCTGCTGACTGATTCTCACGTTAGGAAAACACTGGGAAGTCAGCAACACAATCCAAGAACGATTCCCCACGCGCCTGCTGAGCGCACTGGCCCTCCTTCCTTATCTGCTTCTAATTTTCTTCATGGGTGCTGTTCCCAGACCATTAATTGAAAGGATTTTTGGCTAGAAGCCCATGACCCCACCTGGAAAAAAAAGCAAAACCCCAAAGACTCATATTCTTATGTCTCAGAGAAGTAAAGGGAACAGGGACCACCCTTTCCTGCATCTCTGCTTGGTCAGGATCAGGGGGCCTAGGACACAGGTAGGGGAGAACTGGCTGGCTGGACATCTCTCCGTGCAGGGAGCCATGGTAAATCACTGGCTTTCAAAGTCTCAGAGAAAATAAGGCCATTATGAGGCTTTTAAGATCAACCATAATAGACTCCCTATAATTTGGTTCTCTTTGGCTGCTTTTATGGGCCCCCTGGGCCTCCCTCAGTGCTTGGTCTGATACTTCCCAGCAGGGGACCGGGTAAGAGAGGGGCTGTGGGGGCAGTTAAATAGATCTGAGTCAAATACTACCCTAACGCCAGCTTCACTAGGTAGCCTTGGCCATATGGGTTCCCCCTCAGCTAGGGACCGAATGCTTGCGTTCCCAACAGAAATCAGACGGCGGAAACCCTGATGTCTGATGGAATGAAACTTAGGGGCGAGGCCTCTGGTGATTAGATGAGGTCAGGAGGCTAGAGCACTCATGATGTCTTCAGGGCCTCCTAAGAAGGGCCCAGAGACCTTATGGAGATGGTGGGACAACAGGCTGGTCTAAAAGCCACGAGGAGTCCTTTACCAGACTGGGCTGTGCGGTACACCCCATGATCTTGCCACAGCGTTCAGAAGGGTAGGAAGCACATACTCGTAGACTGTACATAACTGAGGGCCTGAAGAGATGACACAGGTAAGCACTTGACACAGAAGCATGAGAACCTGAGTTCGGATAGCCGGCAACCACATAAAAATCCAGGCAGAGTTGTGTATGCCTACAGCCTCAGTACTGAGAGAGTAGAGAGAGGGTGAGTCCGTCGCTTGGTGGCCAGGTAGTCTTGCTGAATCAGTGAGCTCTAAGGTAAGTAAGGTAAAATAATGATGATGATGATGATGATGATGATGTCGAGAATGATACAGACACCCAGTGCCAACCACCAGCTCCCACATGCACAGTGTGTGTGTGTACACACATGCATATTCTCCCCCCACCCCCACACACAAGGCACCTGGTCTATACCACTCCTTTATACTGCACCAAGCTAAGACAATTTCTGGTCTTCTTTCTACAAAATGGAGACTATAATATTAGACTAGCTAGCAGGAGTCAAGGTGATGCACACGGAGTTAAACGGGGCACACGACAGCCACGGTGGTTGCTCCAGTCAGCATCGCCCTTGCCACTAGCACCATCACATGACCTCGGCCACAATGGAATGAGAACAGAGACACTACATGCAGCTCAGCTCAGCCCCGCTTCCGGTGGATCGGCAGGGGTCGTTCATGTTGTAACCCCTGCCTCTAATCTTGAACTCGATAATCAGGATGAAAGAAAAGACAAAGTGTAACGTTCATTCGGGCATCCAACAAATACTGACTGTATTTCTATGCTCCCAGGCCTCTTCCGGAATCACAGGTGAACTCTAAGCAGACACATTTCTTATTCCCCAGGAGAGCGCTGCCGCTAGGGCAGCAACGGCAGGGTGGACAGCTTTGGAGATCACAGTGCACAGGGCTCAGGCCCAATCCACTGCTCAAGTTCAGTGTTACACTCAAGTGACAACGTACAGATGCCTCAGGACGGTGGAAACGTATGAGCTATAGTTTTCCTGAAAATGCTCATGGAAAATTTGACCAGTATTTCCTAAGTTCCATTCAATATTAGGTACCGTGCTGAACCTGGGAGAGCCACAAGGGCCAAGGCAGACCCAGTGCCAGCCTCACCCAGGCCTGTCACATATGTGAGAGGCCAGACTGACTAGTGACTGCCACCCTTCCTAAGTGACGGCTGAGCCTCCGGGCATCTCCACGTTACTGTCTTCCTGGCACTTACAGCAGAGCCCTCAATAGCTGGGTTTTAAAGCTAAGCAACTGCCAACTCTCAGCCAAGGCATTCTATTCTCTAACCATCTATTTTGTTTACGGGATTATCTTTCCAATAAGGAGGGCAAGGATGAACTTTCCCACTGAATGCATGGGATAAACAAAGAGTTGGACCTGAATCCTACTTGAGTAACCCAAAGGCTCAACTGCCCATGGGATCCATTAGGAAGCAGCCTCTCTTCACTTCTTTCTTCACTATGCCCCAACCTCCCACATCAGCACATAAGCTGTGGTCTGGGACTGAGACCGTTGTGTTTTTTAAACAGTTAAATCTTTCATTGCAAACCAATTAAAATTTAAAGCCAGCCTTTCTCCCCACTCCTCCCTCCAGCTCTCTCTCTCTCTCTCTCTCTCTCTCACACACACACACACACACACACACACACACAGACACACACACACACACACACACTTATTGCTACATCTCTGAGCATAGAGAACTGGTAACAATCTGTTGGTTACTATTAGAAACGAGATTTCAAAATCTGAGAAGATTTTGTCACCTCCATTTGATTCCTCCCTTCTAAAGTCCCCAAGAGCAAGCTTGTTGGTTAGGATCTGAGTGTCTCTCACCCGTGAACTCCAGTTCCTGGACACTATGGCTGACCCCTTCAGCCTCCTCAGGCAGGGACCACATGTCTGTGCTATGGCATGCTGTTCCTGTCAGGGAGCTATGTCCTCACTACTCCCAACAGCCACCTGTGCACCCCCCAGAGCTCAGAATTCTGGGGCATTCTCTTCTGCCCATTTCCCTTCCTGGCTCATAAGCTATCAGACTGCTCCTCCATTCCAGCATTACTCTACACAGTTTTTGAGCCCCAAGTAATAGATTCTAACATGTGTCCCTAGTTAGTACTGGCGCAGGTGTCTCTGGACAGGTGAGACTGTACATGTGTTTGCATGACCCCTGTGGACGTGTGTGAACCTCAAGGTGCAAGATTTGGAATGCATATTGGAACCTATTTGCTTCACTGGTATTTCCCAGCCAGCTCTGTTAAAGTTGTAACAACCTTGACTTTCTCAAAGCAGATCTCCCCCCCCCCACTCTGTAGCTTCTCTCCCTGCATTCTTTCGAATCAGAAGATGGCCTTTTGCATTGTGCTTATTCTGTGCATGCATGAGCATGGGTGTGTGCACACACCCAGACACATAGGCAATTACATTCCTGCCACCAGGTGACATGTATTGTATTGGCTATGCAGGGGAGCTCTAAGCCTTACGGAAGAGACTATGACCACAGCAGGAGCTAGCACATGCCACAAGCTAGAATACACAACATTGTCACTGAGATGGATCAGGGACCAGCCAGAGATCCTGGCTGGATTTCTTGATTAGAAGATGGATTATGACTTCCTAATCCGAGTGGACAAGCACAGGAACCCTCTGCCTGTTTTCTTCTTCAAACGGGAGAGATTTCCGCCTTTCCTTGGCCTCACGGTTATTTTATTTCAGGCACAGCCCCAGCAACTTGCTCCGTGAGTCTGTATGTGCCGGGTGCTGCAGAAACACTCTGAGCGTATTTCTCGCAGGACCCTCCTGGTCACCTCGCGGTGAATGTATTTATGTGCTGTGATTATCTGCACCGGACTGATGAGGAAACTGGAGTTCAGAGATTAAGTAACTGGTGGAAGGTCACGCAGCTGGGAAGGAGCCGAGCTGGGATTTGCACAGAGGCCGACTGACCTTTCCACACTCAGGGCGGCATGTCAATGTGCGCGAAAATGACCGCCCTGTTAAAGAGAAAGCAGAAAGGTTAATTAGGAGAGAGAGAGAGCGCGCGCGCATAGCAAGTGTGAAAGGTCCTGGTGAGGTACGAGAGGAGCGGGCTCTCCCTTCTTCTCCCTGAACGTCACACCCACCCTGCACCCTTGGAGAGAGAGCAGCAACCTGCTAATTCACTTTCCAGATCCCACGAAGCTGGGTCTCTGGGTGATCGTAACTTGGTAGTCGGCAGACAAGCTCGGCAGGGCTCTTGCAGAGATGTCATTAGTTGGAAACGACGCCAAATGTCACAATGGGGAGGACGTTTATAAACACTCTTCCCCCCCAGTCTGCCAAAGAACAAGCACTGTGTGCAACCTCCAGTTCCTTTCCAGGTGGACTTTTTGGGCCAGGCTCCTCAGCTCCACTAGGTCACTGTTCCGGCGGAGCGTAACCCACAGCAAAACAAAGGAACCACAGTAATGCAAGGAGGAAGCATTTGCTCAGCTTCAGTTATTGACAGTAGAGCCCCTCTCTTCTAAAAGCAGCTGACTCATGCAGAATCCTCAAACTTGGTTAAATGGCTCCAGGCCAACAAAATTAGCTTAAAAAAAAAAAAAAAAACAAAACAGAACCTAAACAACAACACGAAAATGCATGTCTTACTTAATGTCTTCAGTAAGACACGAAATAGTAGGTGCCCATCCCCCATTGCAAATGTAGAATAAAGCCTGGGGGAGATAGCCCTACACCTGATATATTTAAGTATGTGGTAAATAGAAAATACTTTCATTATGGCTGGAACATATTTAAAACTATTAATTTGTATTTGTTTTCCACCTATTTTTGGTGACTGGTTTAACACTGCTAAAGTCCCTAGAACTGTGTCCTAGAACAAGGGTCATTCTTTCCAGAGACTCCCAGTGGCCTAGACGGAGGAGGTAACGGTGTCAAACACAACACAGGGCACTCTGCACTAGATGTTCGGTAGTTTTGTTTGCTAAAATCCAGCAACCCTAGATAGAGCGCTTGAAATAGAAAGATGATACAGGGTGGACAGAAATCCATCCCTGCGTCGGTAAAACTGAATTTGTGACCTGAGATTCATCCTCATTAGAAAATAATGCCTTTTATTTTTAGAGCACCTTGGAGTGGAGGAAGTGCCTGCGTCCAGTCTGTGTCATTCGATTCTCCCAGCAACCCGGCGAGATGAGAAATGCGACTCTAATTATTTCCAGAAAAAGAAACAGGCTCCGGGAAGCTAGGCCCCTCGGAAGCCTCCAAGTTCACGTGGGCCAAAGCTGTAACCAGACCCACTACGGAGTCCAGTTCAGGTTGGCTCTGGGACCCTGGTTCGTTTCTGACCAGCCTCTCTTGGGAACTGGCATCCCAGAAATGATACCAAGTTCAGCTGCTCCAAACTGTTTCCCCCACACTTGTGGGCACCGTGAAATTCTAAGTGCATGTGCTTCTGGGCTACCTCTCTTGAGCTTGCAGAGGAGTCAAACCGAGAACATTTTTTTTCTGGGGTAGCCAGTCATACCTCCACCGCCTGCAGGTCGAAAGCAGGCTTGTACCTACGTCTCCAGTTCTTCACCTTCTGAGCCAGGTTACACTTTGTTCGAAGATAGTCCTCCAAAGCTCAAGGAAGCTGGAGTGGAGGGTGATTTATGGAGAAGAGACATACAAAGAGTCAGGTCAGATTTTTGGGGATGCCCCTGAGGAGATGAGGCTGAGGAATGTACCAGCAAGCATGCTCAAGACAGTCATTTGCCTGAGTGGGGGGTAGGGGGAGGACCTTCTGCCAGTGCTCAAAGTTTCCCGTGTCCTGAAAGCTTTACTGATGGACATCAGGTCAAAGGGAAGGGAAAAAACCCACTGCACTTTGAAAGTTACCTGCATGTGGCTGCTGCTGGCGATGGGCCTCAGCCAGCTTCACCATCACCACGGCCACAGCCAGCACTTGCCTGGGCTGTCGGATAAAGAAAACTCACTACCCGCTTTGATAAATGTTTCAGGCTTTCACTTGGTGAGGGATGTTCGGACAGGCTGATGTTCCAGCGCTCTTTTTCTCGAATTAGGTGTGAGAAGACGGGAACCAGCTTTATTGTCAGTTCGCATTTCTAATACCTTGGGGTAAGTATTATTTATTATCTACTAAGTTGTGAATACAAACGACCTTGCTTGTGATTGGTGGAAGTCCTTTTGGAGGGAGTTGAGGGAAGGCATCTTCTCAAGGGTGAAATGGGAGAAGAACATCCGTGGCCTTGTGATTTGGGAGCAAATCGGCAGGAGTCCTGCTGGCCTGTATGGCTCCTGTCTGATTTCTCCCTTCCAGGATGTCACTCACAGCTGACTACTAGCTTCAGCCCTGTCCTTGGGAAGAGGCCACCCCTGAGAATATAGGGAAGTCCTCGGGTCGGTGTTAGGACTCATGGTCTGTCTTCTTCTCACACGCCCAGATCCCGAAACCAGAGGAAGAGCTATGAGGCCACAGGTCCTTTCTTGCATCTCGGGTGGTGACATGTCAAAGTGGAGGCCCTCTCACAGCCTATGTACTGAGATTCGATGAAGGGATTGTTCACATTTACTGGAGTCAAAGCAAACAAACACACACAGCCTTGGGAATTATTTTCCACTCTGATATCTCTTTTTACACTTTTCCTCTCCAACCTCGATGCCATGAAACCATTAACGGGGCTAATTCTGCAAAACTGCCTATATCAACTATCTCTAGAGATCACTTCTAACACACTTTCAGGAAGGGATGGCTCCTCCCTCAATTTGTCTTATGATGTCATGCTGGAGCCTGTACAATCCATCAGCCAAGCAAAAAGCGGTGGGTATAGCTCAATGGTACGGCGCTTGCCTAGCATGCATAGGGTCCTGGGTTCAAGTCCCAGTTCCATAAAAAACAAGAACTGGCAAACCAAGGGGCTGGAGAGATGGCTGAGGGGTTAAAAGAGTGTATTTTGTTGTGGGCAGGTTCAAGTCCCAGGCATGTTGGAAGACTCATGGTCACATTAACTCCAGCTCTTGGGGATCCATTTCCTAAGGCTCCCATACACGCATGTACATGTGCACACAAACACCACCTCCCCACACATACCACACCAGATACATACACACATCACACATACACAATTAAAAAAAATAAACCTTTACAAAAGGAAGAATTTGGCAAGGCCAAACTGTGAGGTGCACAGATTCTTAAGTCAACAGAGGATGGACCCTGACCGCTGCCTGATACCTAGATAACCTTGGACATTACAATTTCTTGAAGTCTCATTATGGAAGGAAGGAAAGAAGGGAGGGAGGGAGGGAGGGAGGGAGGGTTGGAGAGAGACAGAGAGAGCGAGAGAGCGAGAGAGCGAGAGAGCGAGAGAGCGAGAGAGAGAGAGAGAGAGAGAGAGAGAGAAAGGAAAGGGATTAGTACTGCAGATTGGTGATCCCTACTCCAAAAAAACCCCAAAAATCTAAGATTTCCTAAAGCATAACCTTCAAGAGCATTCACATCTGGTCACAAGGGAAACACCCCTTACACCTGCCCTGTCCCAGGCAAATACTGTAAAACAGCTGCTTTTAGTCTATGCATATGCAGTGCATAAAACATATTACTGAACGTTATGTCTACACTTCTGCCTCTTTCTCGAGATGACAGATGTGTAACTATTCCAAAGTTACATACATTATGGATACGTTAGCTCTTCCAAAGCCTGGAACATTCCAAGGCTAGACCACGTCTGATCCCAGGCACACCGTCTAAGGGAATGCAAGCCTTCGCTGAGCGTTGAATAAATGGTTTCGAGACGATTCAGACACTACTGGCCAGCATCCATCAAGTGCCTAACTGGGAGCTACTCGCAGGGGCTTTGCTGTTGTCACTCAGTGCTCCTACTGCTCTACCCTAACTGTGAGGACAGGAGGGCAAAGACCTGCTCGTGGTCCTGGCATTGAAAGCGGTTCCGTCTGTCTGTGACATCATAATTGGAGCTGCTGCAGCTCTGAGTGCTGGCAGCCCCTAAGGCCAGTCCTGCTTCGAGGCTCTCTCCAGCACCTCTTGTTCCTACCCGCCTTGTGAGTGAGCCATGGGGAGCACTGACTCGGGGCAGCCAGCATCTGCTTGAGGTAAGTACCCTGGAGAGCCTGCAGGGCTGGAGACAGGAAGGCCTCTTCCCAGGGAAGCTGAACCCCAGCGGAACAGGATGGAGGCTGGGCCATCTCCTCAGTTCCATAATTAAATCTGAAACCTGAGACTCTCTGTTGGGGGAGACCTGACCAGGGGGTTTTCTCTTTCAAAGGGTTACCTGGATCCTCATTAAAGTGCCCAGGACTGGGTCACTCCAGGCTCAGCAGCCCTCTTGACCTCTGCCTCTCACACCCGTTTTGGGGTAAAGACAGGGTGGAATTCAACCCTGGCTGAATAGGAGGCTGGGGCAGTCTGAGCCTGCATTGATCCTACATGGATAAGTCTACCTGGAGCAGGACTCCTTCTTGTTCAGGACTCCGTTCGAACATTTTCTCTTTAGGAAGACCTTCTTGGAGCCCCCAATTCAAAGTCACAAGCCTTCACCTCTGACACATTTCCCTTTCCTGTTTTCTCTCTGGCACTCACCCCTGTGTCTCAGGAACCCACCGGCTTCCTTGATGGATGCCCCTTAGACTGTGGGCTTCAGGACAAGAAGGCAGCCTGTACAGCTCACAAGGTAGCTCAGCTCTCCACAAACATTAGAGTCAGTGCATGAAGGAAAAGGGGAAAGAGTCAAAACACCAGAGGAAACCCAAGACGCCGCCCTCCCGCCCGCCTGCCAGTGGGACTTGGACTACAGAGTGGGTTTTGTTGAAGGAAGAAAGAAATGCGGGAGGGAAGGAGAGAGCCGGGATAGGGAAAGAGAGAAGGAAGGAGACACAGTTATGCTTTTAATCTTGATAATCAAACTTTATGATGCAGCCATAGAATGGCTGGGATCCCTAGAACACGATACTCAAGGATTAAATGACTCAAGGAGGTGACATTTCTGGTAGTGTGGCTTGTATGATCTTCTGTAAATCTCTGACCCCTCCCAGCCTCCCCGCCATTTGCCTAAGCCATCCTCTCTCCCTCCTTCTCAAACTTCTCTCCTCTCTTCCTAGCCTTTGCAAATTTTTCAGAACCCTGAGTCTGGATCCAGGTACCTAGAGTAGAGATTTAATATAAATTTGATGAGAGTCAAGAAACTAAAGGACTGGTCGGGGAAGATGGCAAGACAGACAAAGAAGAAAAATATCACCAGGAAAAAGCAAACAACCTGGAGCTGCCTTGGGCTGAATCTCCGATAGACGGAACCGCAGCCGGCCAAGCGCATACAAAGCTATCCTCCCTCATACAGACAAACACGCTCTCTTCCAAGGGATCCGCTGTATGGAAAAACTCTGCAAAGAGGGCCGCTGAGAGGGGAGAGAAGCAGAGCATGAGAAGGCGGGTGGCTGCCTTTTGCAGGAGCAGAAGAGACAACCTCAGATGGTGGAGGTGACTTGGTTGGCAACACAGCGAAGCTCTTGCAATGAGGAAAAGACAGTGTCTGGACAAGGGTTCTCCAACCATATAAAAACAAAGCAAAAGCACAGCTTGAGTAAAAGAGATGCCGCTTCTATAAGCTACTGGGCCTCGTGTGACCTTTCTAAGTATTAGAAAGAACAAAACTGCCCCTTGTCACCTTATCCCTGCTCGCTCTCCCCTGGGTGGTTGCTCTCATGGGTCAGGACATACGTGCTCTTTCAAAGTCAGGTTTGGGGCATGGTCTCTGGTGACCCTGCATCTGGCAGGAGTGCATTGCATGCTGATGGCTGTGAGTCTCTGCCCCAGGGGTGCTGGGATTCTGAACTCCCAAAGTCAGCCAATAATGGAGTCCTCCCAGATATGCAGAAGTTTCACACAGGTAGGGACGTGCTGAAGAAGTTTCTGGTGTCCTCTCCCAGAAGTCACATCAAAATGCACAGCTGTGTAACTTTGTGCAATTCACCTTAGAAACTTTCCAACTTAAAAAAAAAAGGAAAAAGAAATAAAAACACAGTAAAGAAAAAAAAGGAATGTGAATTCGAGACCAGCCTGGTCTACAAAGTGACTTCCAGAACGGACAGAACTACAGAGAAACCCTGTCTTGAAAAACAAACAAACAAGAAAGAAAGAAAGAAAGAAAGAAAGAAAGAAAGAAAGAAAGAAAGAAAGAAAGAAAGACAGACATTGAAATATCTACCCCCAAATAATCTCCCAGTTCAAAATTTTGTTCCAACCTACAAAGGTCATTTCTCTCTAGATCATTTCTTTTCTTTTTCCTCTGCTTTTATTTTGACCCCTCTCTCTGTCAAGACTCCTTTGTGAACCTCACAAGCCTCAGCAGCAAACCCTAGATACCAGCAAGTCAGAAACTATAAACCCAGATCTGGAGCAGCTGCTACCTCTGCTGACCTAGCTCTCTAGTTCTGAGGCTCTAAGACAAATCCCAAGTCTCTTGCTGAATGATTAGTAAGAAAACCGGGCAGTCAGCAAGCAAAGGTGATCTAACAAGGTCCTGGGGGTCCAGACTAAAAAACAGTTCCCACACCTAGAAGCACGGGGTGATCCAGAAGCCCAGATGCATGCAGGAATGCAACATTTCTGCCCTACAAATCAAAGCAAGGCTAACAATTGGAATGGCTGCCACTAAGGGATCATGCCAATGACGCGGGAGGGGATTTAACAGATCCAGAGAGTCTTGTTTGGATAGGGCCATTGTTTGTGCGAGCTTGGCAAAACCACTAATTAAAACTGTAATTTTTTCATTAGCACTCTATCCCTATAAGTTGAGAAATCACTCCATTTGGGATGGACTGGTCCATTAAATACACATAATAATCTCAATGAGCACCTACTGAACATTGGCTGCTGTGTCAAGCTTCTAGAAATCCGTCACCTGATCTGCCATACAGCAGGGAACTGATGTAAGGAGCATGCTCTCTCTCAGTCACGGGATCTGATTTCTCTGTGCCCTAGTCATTTGTGAAAGGAAAGAGATTGTACTTTATACATCATAGGCTTTATGCGATTTTTTTCAATCAAAAAATTAAGGAAAGCATTTGCGACAACAGTAATGATATAGTAAATGTCCTATGACTATTACTTCTTGCTGCATCACTTTTCCTCCACAGAACACGGGCTCTGCCTAGGGAACATGAGGGATGGATCTGAAACAAAGCAAGTGTTGTTGTGGAGTTTGAATGTTGCTCTGTTTGTCAGAGTCAGGCGTGTGATGTAAATTATCATCGGCATACCAAAGTTCTCTTGGTGGAAATGTCTTTAAAGATTTAACACGGACTTTGGATGTGGTTGAATGGTCAAGGCTGGCCTAGCATGCGCGTGGGGGAATCTGGCTTCATTCTCTGCACTGCAAAGGGATGCAGCTGGTGGAAATAACGATGCTGACAATGGTGATTGCGGTTCAAGGGAACCAGTAGCGTCCCTGCGACTTGTGCTGCAAGCTTCCTTTGCAAGTTGTATGGATCTGTGCCTCAAATCATTGAGCCATGGGAAGATGAAAGGCAAATTTACATCGTAGACAGGTAGCCCGAATTAGATACATCTACAGTGTTTCCACTGGTGTTGACCAACTAGGCTGTTCTGTGCTTTATCTGTGGTCCCAGAAACTTGACTCCCCATGTCTGCCTAAGCCTCCCTACCACGCCTTTCCAAGTGACTTGACTCTCATTGGGCAATGGACGTCCAAGCAAGACAAGCAAGGGTGTGCAATGGACAGGGCAAGGTAGAGACATGAAAATGCTGGCAGCTGTCTCTTGGGCAGCTTGGGCAGGGTTCATAGCATCCATGGTAGCTCTCACATCAGCAGAGCCTGGCAGAGCAGGCACACTGTACCCACTCTGCAGCCTGCCCCTTACATTCCGGGTACCTGTGTGTATGATGGGGGATACAAGACTGTCCACTGTGCTGTAGAAATGGATAATCCCAATCCCAAAGGTGTGGGCGGCTGCAGTAACTCTGGGAAGGGTGGGCAAAAATACCAAGAATAAGACCCATAAGGAGGAATATGTATAAAGTTTTAGTTTATTAAACAAACTTATTCTGCCCGCAGAAGACACAAAAACCTAATTCCAGAATGTGGTCAAGCATTGAAGTTGGAGACTTCTTCCAGGGCCACTGAGACTCACAGGAGAGGGAAGTGGACTTTAGCAGGAAGGAAATTCTAATGAAATAGGGTACTGTGGCGGGGGCGGGGGAGAGCTTTGAATCTAAGCTACCAGGATTGCTAGATTCCAGGGCTGAGCAAGATCACATGACTGCTGTGATTCAAATAAATAAACGAATAAATAACAAACAAACAAAAAAAAACCACTTATGACTCTGGTCTCCCTCTCCCACACTTCCTATTTACCCTACTGCCCCTGTGTGACCTGCATCTCTTACACATCAGCATCAGAAGCATGGGGAAGCTTAGAGAAGGCAAGCTCTCAGACCTCGGTACACACAGACTTGGGATCCCGAGCAGAGGGCATATTCCTTAGCCACACTTTTCCCAAGGTGAATCTCCTCAGAGCTGAGGCCACTGGGCAGCCCACATCTGCATTTGGGCAGTGAACCAAGGCTTGTGTGAGCCCCTCCAAGCTGAGTTTCCCACATCTTCCCAAACTCACCTGAAGGCTTCTGGAATGGATAGTGAAAATCGAAGCCAAGAAAAGGAGCTTTGGAGCTGCCAGCACCGTATCCTGGGCCAACACCTTGCCAGGCTGCTGAGCTGAGGACAGGGCTTGGCTTCGGCTTTCATATCCCCCAGGCAGACAGAACACACAGCCAGGACTCACAGGAGATGGGGACTTGAGAAATGAGCAGATCTGGTCATTTAAGGGAAAATTTTCATGCTCAGAAAATAGACTTGAGTACAACACTCATACCATTTAATTTACCATTAAAGAAATCTCGGGGTGGGGGAGAATGTTCAGGGTTTTTTTTTTCCTGTTATCTCTATGTGTTATGTGGTGAACTACAGACATACACTTATTGACTTGCTATTTACTCTTCAATGCTTTGTATTTTCTTCCTCAGAGACTCTCAAATACTTCTACCCATCCAGAAGCTAGGCAATTGGCTATTTCTAGAGGAAAGTGGGGGGTCCTGAAGGTGGATTTCTTTTTCCTCCTGTTCCCACATCTTTGGGCCATGAGCAGATGGACAAGCATATGTGACTGCCTTCTCCTGGCACCCCAGAAGTGACCTTCTTAAGGTCACCCACACTGTTTTACAGTTCCCTGATGGGGTGCTTTTAGGACCCTGCACTGAAAACCAGGGTGTTGAGGAAGCCACGCCACGACTCTCCTGGCCAATTAGCCTCCTTCATGCTAGTTGCTGGGCAACAGGAAGGGAGCCTGTATAGCAGCTCTAAAATTTTCAGAAGATGGAGGGAGAGTTTTTAGCTGCATCCCGGCAGGGGGATAAGGGACGGGGGTCACAAAGCTTTAGGAATTAAGAATCCAATCTTCCAGTAGGGACAGTTCATTTGGACAAGGACAAGCAATGTCCCTGTCCAGGGTCTGGGTGAGAAGGAAGCAAGTGTTTAAAAAGGCAGATGAAACCCAAGTGCTTGCTGGACAGCGGCTTGGTTTGTAAGGCTGTGTGTGTGTGTGTGTGTGTGTGTGTGTGTGTGTGTGGTGTTTGAGACAGGGTCTCTCTACATAACCTTGGCTGTACTGGAACTCACTGTGTAGACCAGGCTGGCCTCAAACTCACAGAGGTCCACCTGCCTTTGCCTCCTGAGTGCTGGGATTAAAGGTGTGCACCACCATGCCCAGCTTGGCTTCGAAGTTTTGGCTCTTCCCTACGACTCACATATCCAACGACCTCAGAGCCTGATCATCACAAAACCAGAGTCCCAAGAAAACTTAAAGAAATTAGAAAAATCTGTAAGACATGTCTGTTCTTTTGAGTCGAGTCTTGGTAGTTGCTCTAAAGGAAAGCTGGACACCCCTGGGTGTGCAGTTTCAGGCACAAGCCGTAGATTTATGTCCTGCACACGCTCAGTGACAGAGGCAGGGACAGTAATGGCTTCGTAGGTCATGGATTACATAGTACCCATAGCATCTCCTGCTGAAAATACACATTCTTTGGTCCCACCCCACAGACACTGAACACGGGCGTGAAACTTATACTTCTTAATAAACATTTTTTTTGGAAACTACCGTTATTTTCCTTTGAAACATAGCTGGAACCATCTCTTCTATAATGTCCTAATTAAATGTTTTCTCAGACTCCTCTTCTGGCCCCTTAATCCATTTGCCCTCACCGCCTTCAGTTCTGTTCTAGGAAACACTAACACATTTTGTAGTTCTTTGCAAATAATCTGAAGTCTCCTTGTTTTGTGCTTTGCTGGGAAAGCATTTACCCTGGAACATGACTGTTGCTGGCACACTATGGTTTTGGGGTCATAACAGGCCATTGTCAATCTAGGAAATGGAGCTGTACTGGAATAGCCCCGCCATTTTGTTAATGTTTTATATAACGGTCATAGTGTAGTCACAGAAGTGAGTGAGACAGAGATGGCATGGCTTACAATGCTTAAAATATTTATTTTACCATCTGGCCTCTTATAACAAAAATCTACCATTTGTTATTTTGAATGAGTGGCAATGCCTGGCTAATCCTTAAACAGGGTCACTTCCTCTTCCTGGCTCCAAAGCTACACTACATTTCCCAGCCTTCCTTGCTGCGAGGCATGAACCTATAGCTGAATCTGATCAAACAGATGGGTAAGAAAACTGTAAGATTCTAGCCTGCATACAATTTCCCTATGTTTGCACACAAGCCCAGCACTGACTCAGGAGGTCCCCTGAAGGTAGTGGGGCTCATAATGTCTACTCTTAATCATTACTTGCTGACAGGACTCTGGTCTCTTCCTTCTTACTTGGAGGCAAAGCGCTGACCCACTAGGAAAGCTATTTTGGTTTTTAAATGAGAGAGAACTCAGCCTCAATCAGTTTGAGTCTTTGTGCGTTATATTAAGTCCATTTGTTACAGCAGCTTGGATTAATTTAATTTAAATACTGAGCTTCCTCCTTTAGGCTAGAAGTTAGAATTAAGGAGTGGGGTCTTTCCCTTATTCAGAACACCCCTAGCATCTCCAAAACCATGAGCCAGGAGGGTAGGGACCGACCGCTACTTCTGGATATGAGGAAGGAGGTGGGAGAACCAGGGAGGGTAGGGGTGTAGACACTTGTTTTGCCTGGGGTCTCTCCCCACATCTTCCAAAGGCCTAGGGGGCTTGTCATCCCCCTGCTGACTAGGGGCTGCCCTGCCACACACACACACACACACACACACACACACACACACACACACACACAGCAGGAGCAAGAGGTGTGGCCGTTTCTCCAGGGGATAATCATTTCCAGGGCAGATCTAACAGTCTAGCCCTGTACTGAGACCGCTATAGAAGCCAGTGGAGTATTAGGGATGAATTCTCGACACAATGTGGCAGGCCTGGTCTTAGACCATCCAACTCTATCCCTTAGAGTGAGTCCCCACCTCTTTGAAGTCATGATTTTCTATGGAAGTCTACATCTCAACACAGCACACTCGACTTTAGGCAGAAATGGAACAATTGTTTATCAAGTTGCCAGGATGCCTATGGTCCATTAGAAGTGCCTCAGCGGATTAGGCAACGTTTGGGGCTTTGCCTTGCTCACTGGTTTGAACGGCGAAATACCACTTTTCAATATGTTCATGTATGTGGTACTTTACTTTGACGTGTTAACAGATATGTTTCACAAAACTCACTCTTAGACAGACACACTCCTTCGTCCCTGGGAAGACAGGATATAAGCCCACCTTTGGGGATGGATTGTACCAGTTCCACGCAGAGAACAAAGACACTAATTCTTGGTCTTTTAAGTTTTAAAAATCTAGACCCATGTTGTCTGAAAACGTGGCTTCTAACTACATGAGACTATTTGAATTGAAGTGAACAGAAGTGAAACCATGCCAAGGATCCCGGTCTCATCGCTCAGGTGGCTTTGCTCGCAAGGTTGGCTTAGAAAGAGAACATATACAATAGGCCCATCACCGCAGACAGTTGTACCAGACAGTGCTGCTCAGAACCAAGTGTACCCAAGGTATACTGGATCCATCAAAATTAGGATCCTTCCAAAGATTCCTCCTCCTCAGGGAAAGACAACAGAGGTAGTGAAGGCACCAGAGTCATGGATGAGCACACAAGGCGACCTCTTTCTTAGCTCAGTGTGACAGACACAGGACTGGAGGCAGGTCAGATCAAGGGGGTGACAGAAGCTGACACGGTCCTTCTACTAGCTGGGGCCACTCAGGGCAGAAAAATCCTCTCAAAACCCCCTTGGCTCTCTATCTTGGTCCAGGAGCATGAAAAGAGCAGGGAAGTCAGGTGGCAATTAGCCGCGGGGCTCAAAAGAGTCTGCAGCCCCCCCCCCAAGTGCCTCTGAGAGAAGTAAGCAGGAGGAAGATGGCTGTGCCTGCAGGAGCTAAAGGGAAGAGGCACAGGGAGGGAGCAGACCATAGTGGTCTTTTATAAGATAGTCTTATAAGATAGTTTACCTCTTATCTCAGGGTTTCTATTGCTGTGATGTTGGGGAGGAAAAGGTCAGTTTGGTTTACATATCACAGCCCACCGCTGAGGAGAGCCGTGGCAGGAACCCAAACAGGGCATGACCTGGGGGCAGGAGCAGATGCAGAGGCCATAAAGCCTCAGGCTTGCTCCGCCTGCATTCTTATAGAATCGAGGGTCACCAGCCCAGAGGTGTCCCCAGCCACAAAGAGCTGCACCATCCCCCTCTCTGTGAACCGCTAATCAAGAAAACGCCTAAGTCAGATCTTAGAGTGGGATCTCCTCAGCTGAGGTTCCCGCCTTACAGATGACTCCAGCTTGTGTCAAGCTGACATCAAACCAGACAACACAACTGACCTCACACACAAACTGTTAAGCAAGAACCTTTCCTTTCCTGCCCATCCCCAGGATCGCGCATTAATACATCATACATCGCAATAAATATATTCAAAATTTAAAAGTTCCACAGTCTTCGAAAACGTAAACATTTAAAAATCCAGTCTCTTTGAAACAGTCAGTCTCTTAAAAATTTTAAATTTCCTTAGAAGTTCAAGTCTATCAACTGTGGGCTCCTGTAAAATAGAAAATAAACACTGCTGCAACAGAAGAACCGGGGCAGAGTCACCATCCGAACAAAGCCAATCAAACTCCAACAGTCTCAGTACTTCATTGTCTAACGAATCTGGGCTCCTCCCAGGGAACCTCTGCAACAGGACCGGCTTGTCTTCTAGGCTCTCCTCCACATCTGTTGCTGTTCTTGGCACTCACTCTACGGCACCCGCATCTCCAAAACGGCTGAGGTCTTCTGCTGCAACCGGGCTCCACTTTGACCGAGAAAGCCTCCCCCGAGCTCCCCTCAGAGACTCCAGCCCTGCCACCCAGGGCCAAGGCTCAGCTGCTCTTCATAACCTCTTCCTGCTTTCAAAGCCGCTACCACCTGTGTGGTTCTTACACTACCAAGTCTGGCTGCCAGCGGGAAGCGCAACCTTGGTGGCCTCTGGAACACAGCCTCTGCTCTGTGTGCTGACCCGAAGGAAACGCTTCCCAGGAGAGCTCCCCACAGTGATGCCGGCCTCTCAATCACGGCCAACCTCTCAGCTACAGTGAAACAGCATCCACGGCACCAGTAAAGCAAAGGTTTTCATTCCGGCGCTTCGGCTATCTTGTTCATCACAGACGCATCTTAAACCACCTCAACAGAACCACAGATTCTTAACTCAAAATAGCAGCAAGCGGCCCCGAGAGTGTCCCTTAAAGGAGGGACCCTCAAACTTCTCTCTGAAATTTCACAAACCAGACCTCCAAAGTCCACACGGCTCTCAGCATTCTTATCTTCCATGCTCCCACAGAATGGCTCACTGGGCTTTGAACACTCAGTGAAGTTTGCAGCCCAAATTTCCAAAGTCCTTGCACGAGCTTTCCTAAAACACATGGTCACATCTGTCACGGACAGACATACGCCACAATCATGCCACCATTCTGTCTTGTTTGGCTGTGGTGAAACATGGCCAAAACAACTGTGGGAGGAAAGGGTTTATCTGACTTAGCCTTCCACATCACTGTTCATTAGGGAAGTCAGGGCTGGAGCTCAAACACAGCAGGAACCCAGAGGCAGAAGAACATACAGAGGCCAGGGCAAAGTGCTGCTATATTGGCTTGCTCATCCTAGCTTCCTCAGCCTGCTTTCTTACAGAGCCACCAGCTCAGGGACAGCACCACCCACAATGGGCTGGACCTTCCTCCATCACTAATTAAGAAAATGCCCTACATCCAGATCTCACGGAGCCAATTTTCTCAACTGAGCTTCCATCCTACAGATGACTTTAGCTTGTGTCAAGCTGACATCAAACTCGGAACCACATCTCCTCTGCCTCGATTCCGCTGAACAACACTCAAACACTTAGAAACTCATACAAACCCACTGGGGAAGAAGGAAAGGGGACCCATAAATGCCTGCAGTTCGGTTTTTGTGGAAAGTGGACGTCAGGGAAACATTTTTAGAAACGAAGCCACCTATCTCAGAGACTGATGCGTGCAGACTGAGTTTATGCCCACTATATATTTCTCATATTGGCTTTGCACGAAAATGTTCTTAGGACTGAACACAGTGAAATACCAACAGCTCAAAGAAACTCAATCTCAATTTCCCCATCTACAAGTCCATCACTGGATAGGCTGGGTTGGGGATGACAGGAAAAATGCAAGAAGAGAGAATGTACAGAGATGGCAGGGTACTCTAGCATGGGCCTTGATACCTTTCCCAAGGGGAACAAGAGCCAAGCCAATAAAACAAAACAAAACAAAACAACAACAACAACAACAACAACAAAACCCAAGCAAACCAGAATGTGCTTGATGCTTCAGCATCTAAGTGCAATAAAGAAGACACCCAACCCCAGCTTAACTCCCTGCTTTGCTCCATTAGAAAATGGGACAAAGGTATTATGCAAAAGGAAAGAACAAGCATTTATCCATTTGGCAGTTCCCTGGGCCAGCAACTTAATCCAAGGATTTGGCAGTTCCCTGGGCCAGCAACTTAATCCAAGGATTGTGTGGTACAGAACATGAACACAACAGAAGTATTTAGCAACCAGGCAATGTGAGTATGGTCGTTCTCCCCCTCAGAGTAGTGGGCATTGGAAAGCATCTGAGAACAGCATTTACTGGGTATCATCCACGTGACTCGTCTAGTAAACAGCAGAACTGGCATTTAGCAGGGACTTCTAAATAGTATGTCTTCTAATATAGTATGCTGCCCCCATGTTGTGTGTAGGTGGATACAAATTCTAACATTAAAACAGAGGGCTGTCAATCAAAAGCCTCTTAACAGGCAGTGAGCTGGGTATGTGTTTTTACTTTCTGGAAGCTGTCGAAATGTCTTTGAGATGGTTAGTCCAAGATGCTACTTTGAAGGACGGGTAAATTCACAAAGACTTCTAGAACAACCATGACCACAACAATAACCACCACCACCAAAGGACAACTTAGGGCCCTGTGTTCCCGGATCACCTTGGAAAGGCATTTTGCCTGATCTGATCATCTCATGGCTCTAACAGCTCCACCTCTGTGTGCACTTGCGTGATAAGACTAGACCGGCTGGGTCTAGACAAGGTACACGGAGAACCCTTCCCGGAGAACAGAAGACGCGTTCTTTAACATTCATTCCATTCTCTGAATTTTTTCCACTCGTGAGTGCCTTTTCTGAGATGGATTGTGGGAAGCTGCAAGAGTCTCATCTCCTTGCTGGAAAGAGCCCTGGCATATGGGAGACCTGGAGGCCTCCGCTGTGCAGAACCCAAGAGGAGCTGAAATCACGCCCTTCTTGGTAGAGGGAGAAGCACAGACGTCTCAGGGTCTCCCAGAGTCGCAGTGTGCAAATAATTAGACAAATGGCTTCACAGAAACGTTGTCAAGAACAGGCATTTCAATTCCATCTCCATGGTGATAGCTCATCAAGTAAAAAAAATCTAAATGTAAATCTAAAAATTGCTTCATTTGGCTGATCGGAAATAATAAATAGGAGTCCTGGGGATTTACCATCTTACCCACCATAATCAGCCTGAATTCTCTCAGATTCTACTTGTGTAGCTGGCTTGGTCCTAAGATATCTCAGATCAAACCACCACTGATCCCTATGAGCCTAAAAGGACGAGTTGCTTACAGCTCAGTTTCTGGAACTTCAGTCGGTGCCCTCTCTCTGGCCTATGGCTGGCACTCTTGAAGTTTTGACTCCAAGCCTTCTGAGATGCATCATTCCCACACACGGGATATTTATGGAAACAACTCCATGCTCTCTGGTGTGTTGATTCCCTGGGACAGAGTTCAGACTGGCCTCAAACTCAGAGATCGACCTGCCTCTGCCTCCTAAGTGCCTGGGTTAAAGGCATGCACCACCACCACTCGGCTTTATAATATTCTGATGGGTTATATTAGAAAGAGAAAAGAAAGCAAGGACTTGGGAATCTTTGTTGTTCTCACTCAAACACCTCAATTCAGTTTTTACATTAAAAATCTGAATGTTGGAATTCGAGGCACCCTGAAGTAGACAAAGACAAACGTTCTGCCATTTTTAAAAAAATTACTCAAATAAATGGTTTGGTTTCCAAAAAGCCGAGTCAAAAACAGGGACAGGAAGATGAGCATCAAGTTGTGAGTACAGAGACCCTTATGGTATCTGTGTAGAGACAAGCGAGGAAAAGGGACCAAGTTCATCAACTACAGATGGCGTAAACAATGATACAACTACTCAGAACCTACAGAAGTTCTACAGCAGTGGACACGGAAAGACATCCACTGTGTAGGGCTAGCAGAAGAGCTGTGTGGATGCACACAGGCAAAAAAGTAGAGGACTACAAACCACGATACTAAAGATTGCTTCTTCTTATCTTTATTTAATTTTGTTGCCTAAGACAGGAGTTTATGCAATGAGTTTATATGAACAAAATAATAACAATGACAATAATTATAGTTTAGAAAAACCACGGGGCCGGAAAGATGGCTCAGTGGTTAAGAGCGCTTGAGGTTCTTGCAAGACTTCAGTTTGGTTCCAAGCACTCACACAGCCATGGCTACTTTCAACTACCTGTTACTCTAGCTCCAAGGGTTCTGGCGCCCTCTTCTGGCTTCCATCGGGTATTACAAACAGTGCACACAACACACGTACAGGCAAAACACTCCGGCACGTAAAATATAAATGTTAAAAAAAAAAATCAAGCCACAATGCTGCTTTTAAACCAACTTTTTAAGAATAAAAGAAAAATTATTCAGCATATATGAAACACTGGATTTAACACCCCTCTCTCCAAAGCACCCCTTAAACAAAAACCTTACTAGGCTGCATACTAGGGTGAGAAGCAAACTGAAAAGGCCATATGCTCCATAAATGAGAATTCCAAAATAAAGGGGACATTCTGTGTGACCACATGGAACAACAAAGCCACAGATCTCTGGGGGGCCTATGTCATCTAAGAGACGGCAGCGGATCACATCCACATGGGCCGATACGCATGGCATGGTGGGCAAGCGTAGGCGATAATTGTGTACCATCCCAGAGAAGTGCGATACGGGCCAACTCGGTCATCTGTGCTGAGGCTGCTTTCTCATCTGATAGCGGAGGTGATAACAGCAGATGGGCTACAGCCCATAGTGCAGGCCCGCGCAGGCACATTAGGAAATGCCTAGTGTTGTTTTCCTCTCTATTGTTCCCACCACAGGCTCCATGGAAACCAGTGCAGGAGCCGCGTTGGGCAGAAGAAAGGTTGCCCTTTCACGTGGCATCTCTCGCCGCTCGCCATCCGCTTGCTGGAAAAGACCCTCCCTGAACTGGCATCCACGCTAAAGCTACTAGTGAAATTAAATGGCACTCATTTACCCCAAGAACACTGGGAAGTCCGCTGTGCCTTCTCTGGCACGAGGCAGGTTTTTGGAAGCGCATCATCTGTTGCTGACTTACTCTGTTGACGAAGCCAATCAAAGCCTTCCCCCCCTTGCCTTGGCAAATGACTTGCCACACTCTAATCAAAAGGCACTTTTAATCCGATTCCTTTTCACGCAGCTCTTTAACCAGGACCCACATGCCATTCCATTCCTCCTTCCCCCATCCTGAATGTAATCAGCCTGGTCCAATTTGCTTATATAAACAGGAGGCCAAGGCAGGGGGATGTCCCTTGGCCGTGGCGGTTCTGCTTTTTAGACATTGCCGGCGACCTTTCAATAGAACCAGACTTGGAGGAGAGTTATATTAAACAGTTTGACTCCAAACCTAAACAGCCCCTGAAGCATTAGTGGTTCAAAGATCTCCTGGTGCATTTATGAAAAGCCATTGATCTGGGACGAGGTGTCAGAGGACTTGAAATGCACTAAGAAAACTCCTTTGCTGGCAGGAGGCAGAGTGGTTTTCATTAAGGACCTGCCCTTTATCTCGTCACATTACTGACCTGCCAAGGCAGAGATGGGCTGCTGCCCCAGCCTTGAAGCTGCCTTGGGTCAGGAACGATGATAAGAAAGCATTCATTTTTTTTAAAGACACATACAAAGGAGGGAGGTGTGGCTCTCTGACTGTCTGCTTTGCTCAGTTGGATCCCCAAATATACTTTAAATTCTAAATTTTGTGACAACCTTTGATACATCAAAGCCTTAAGAACACCGCGGATCATTTTACTGGTGTTTGTTAGGGCTGGAGGCAAAAACAAATAAATAAATAAAAATGATACATAAATAAATGTGTGTCTTCTAAACTTCAGAACCTGAAATATCAACCAGAGTAACCCAGACCCACGAACACCCAAACTGCAACTGATCCCCTGCAGAACAGTACAGGCTACCTCCAACCACATTCTGTTGACTACCAGCTCGGTGACCTGAGTGGAATTCCTGCCATGGTTTTTTACATTGTGATGGGCATTAGTAGCTTAGCTTCAAGGTGCATTGTTGCCAGAGTATGGCAATAGGGTACCTGGCAATTAGCTGAAAAAACCAGCTATTGCTATTGCTTATTATTATTATTATTTATTATTACTGAGCCATAGGCAACATTCTGCATTTATGTGCACTGTGTATTTTGGGGAAGGGAGAGGTCCATATATTTTATATTCATTTCCCCCCAAAGGGAATAACCACTAAGCTACCTGGACTAACTCTCTCCTCTAATTGATGAGCAAGATCTTACCCAGGGGTTGCAATGCTTTTCTCACGACTACACAGTAAGCCAGAGGCAAGGCCAGAACTAAAACCCCAAATCCGCTGACACACTTCTGCCCAGTGTTTTAAAAAGTGTTGGAAACATTAACCAAAGCAGCCTTGGAGCTACTCAGCCTTGCTCAGAAGTGACCTGTAAGTGAGTGGGGTGGTAAGGACACCTATGGGTGCCCTCAAGGCAAAAGGAACACACAGCAGACTGGAGGTGTGAGAACTGTGGGGGAGGGGTGGGGATGATGACACATGGGGTGGGAGAGGGGCTCTCTCTGAGGGTAACTATCAACAGATAATGGGGGGCGGGACTTCAAGGCCCTAGGTGGGCCTGTTCTACCCCAGCCCCTTCCTATCTTCCATACAATCTAGCAAGATGTGTTGATCCCATGACAGCCATGTGACTGAAGAAAGCCTAGAAAATACACACACCCTTGATTTTAGCAATGATTTTCTGTCTTCCTCACTCCTCCACCCCACCACCTCCCCTCCCCGGCAGACAAAACTTTAGGGTTTCAGGAGTCATACTCCTTTCCCAAGGCCAGGTCCCTTACAGGGCTTTCACATTTTCCTGGTTTCGTGGTGGTTTCCAAAGCAAAGCCCTGTGGTGAAGCAGGGTTACTCATTAGACATGCAGATTGGGGCTCCCCCTCTTTCAGACCTACTCTGAGGAGACTCTGGGGTGGGCTCCAACTTAACAGGGCTCGGAGGTACAATCAACTCTGAGACCCACTAATTGGAATCATTGGTGTGGTGGAGAAACCAAAGCAGGGGCTAGAGGCGTGGAGCGGCCTTCTAGAAAACACAGTCCCTAGAAAACCGTTCCCCCCCCTTTTAATTTGAAATAAAACTGGAATTAGATTAGTAGCCCCGACCCTCCTGTGTTTTGCAAACAAGAGATCTTGGAGGGAAGTGGAAAATAAATTCAAAACCTTTCATCCCCGGCACAAGGACACATTCACGTAGGCATTGTGTGGGAGGGAGGCAGAAAGGAGGGCAGAGCTGGTTTGTTGAGAATTCTCAGTTTCAATGGAACCCACTGTAATTTAGGGGCAATTAGTGTCCACACAGTCTCCATCCAGAGGCTCCATTAATCCGGTTAGGTTTTATATACTAACCAAAGCCAACATCCTTGACTGTATTTAGGTCTTTTTATTCTCTCCCCACCGCACCCCCAGTGCTGTCCCCCCTTTAATGCTGAGCTTGTGGGAGTCACTTCCGCTCCTGGGAAAGGGGAGAAGCCACTATTTTGGCTGTACCCAGGCAGCTTCTGGGAAATCAGTCCTCTACTGAGCCCCACCCTGGAGAGAAGTAAGCACCAGCCACCTTGCTAGACCTGCCCGCTACCTGACTTGGTTCAAGTCCCTCTTGCCGCTTCCATGCTCTTCTGGGCAGCCTCGCCTGACAACATCTTCCTTCTGCATGGCTCAACAGCTGACTGCTAAGATGGTGGGGGTGACTTCCACTGCTAAGTCTCTTTACTGGGCTCGGCATCCACCCACCATCATGGCCACCGCTCCACTTTTACCCTCCCAACCCCCTGCAGTCCACACACAGTGCCCCATTTTGGCTTCCAGATTTCACGTGACCTACCAACTCAAGCTTCTAGGAAAACGGGTGACAGGGTAGTTTACAGACACCATCCTGGGGCTGGAGAGATGGCTCAGAGGTTAAAAGCACTGACTGTTCTTCCAAAGGTCCTGAGTTCAATTCCCAGCAACCACATGGTGGCTCACAGCCATCTACAATGAGATCTGGTGCCCTCTTCTGGCATGCAAGCATACATGGAAGCAATGTTGTATACATAATAAAGAAAACAAAACACTATTCTGATCTCAGGCAGAGATCTGTCACAAACTGCTGCCGCTTTAGCCCACCCACCTTATTTCTTGGTGCCCAATAAAAATGCATTTAACTCTCAATTTGTCTTTGGGGTGTCTTTTTTATCTATGGAAACCAATGCATCTTCTTTCATTTAAAAATTCTTAAGGAGACTAAATCACATCTATATAACACAAGCTTGAAGGATAACGTGAAGGAAGTCTACCTATTCAAAATATTTTCATTTTTACCTTATTTCATCCACAAAATGATGCAATGAATTAAGTGTGGTATGAACTATCACACCCAATTTCATGGTAAAGAAACTGAAACTTAGCTAACAAGAGCAGTTTATCTACAACTGGCATCGCTGGGAATACAACACACATTGCCGATTTCTCCTGTTGGGTTTATCTACGAGATCTGTGGTTTTGAAATTGCCATCAGAAGGAACTACTGGGGAAGAAAAGAGAGGAGAGCAGCCTGGGCTCTGGACATTCTGCTGACGCCTTGCTAACTAAACTATGCCCTCCTGAGTTTGGAAGCTACTTCCAGCTTGATGTTCCCATCATGCATAACCAGCATAAGGGCTGGCCCAGTGGCTAATAACATGGACTAGTCTTACAGAGGACCAGAGAGTTAGGTTCCTAAGAACCATGTAGGGGTAGTTTACAACCACGGGTAACTCTAGCTCCAGGGCGGGGGGGGGTATGACGCCCTCTTCTGGACTCTGCAGGCATCTGCACTCACAATAGCGTACACGCGTAAGTCAAAAAGCAAACACATCATCGAGCACCTAGTGTAAACAGCAGCTTCGGGATGATATATAGTGCCAGAAGCTCTGAAAAATCTTGAATTTCTTGTAGGTGCTCATACCTTCTGGCTTGAACCAGGTACAGGCAGTGAAACTGTACCCCAGTCCTCAGTAGAATATGTATAAACCACCCATCCACTTAGTCATGGTCTCACTGAGTCAATACACATTGAGTAGTTACTGTGTGCTAAACACTATGCTAGAGTATTAGGAAAAAAAGAGGGAGACGATGCTTTGGGATAGAACTGGCCCTCCCTCCCCCATCATCTCAATAAATACAAATCAGAACAAGAGTGACTAAGGGAATATCTGTTTGACGGAATGGAAAGGTAAAGAAAGGTCTCACCCAGCGAGGAAGCTGGGTTGCAGTGTGAGGACTTAACAGCGAAGATAGGAGTTCCTGGAAAAAGACGAGCAATCACGCTTCGCTGCAGAAAACGGGGCTGCACAGGCGCAGGGGTCGAGGGCCTGGCCTGGCTGAGGAATCCTGAGCAGATGCAGCTGCCAGGGGCCTGGTGAGAAAGAGCAGAGCGGCAGGGCTCAAGCTAGCAGGTCTGTGAGTTTCTGCAAAGCAAGCCGGGCGGCTATTGGAGGGATTTCAGTAAGCAGGGTCACGACTGCCTGATAACCAGGATAACAATGGCCAAGGCCTGGGCAAAGACTGAGACTGCTCACAAATATAAGAAGAAACATCAGAGGAGGCTGTTGGGTAGGTTTCCTTTGTCGTAGAAGTGCCCTTAAGGGATTTTATAATTTAATGTAGAGGCACAGCGGGCAGCGTAGACAAGGGAGCAGGAGAGGGGAAAATAAAAGCACCCCAAATTCAGACAGTCTGGCTCCCATCCTGCATGTCTATGATGGGCTGTGTAATGGGACAGGCAACTTAACTCACTTTTCTGGGTTGCAGTTTCCCCATCTGTGCCAAGCGGGCAAAAGTCCAGCTTCCCTGGGTTCTTAGGAAGCCCACTTAAAAGGGCTTTGCCACTGGTACCTGAAAGAGCTTTGCCCATGGAAAAGCATAAGGAAAATGTGGGATACTGTTATTATTAATTGTGTTGATATTTACCAGGCAAATAAAATTACAGTTTTTGAATAAGTATGGAATGATATCTTTTAAAATCTAGGTTGAAAATAAGTTACTAGATGCCAGGCTTCGTGGTGCACACATTTAATCCCAGCACTTGGGAGGCAGAAGCAGGTTGAACTCTGTGATCTACACAGTGAGTTCCAGGATAGTGAGAGCTACATAGTATGACCTTGTCTCAAAAAACTAGAGAGAGAGAGAGAGAGAGAAAGGAGAGGGAAGGAGAGAAAAGGAGAGAAGGAGAAGACAGGGAAGGAAGGGGGAGAGAGGGGGGGAAGAAGGAGGAGGAGAGAAAATAAGTTGAGACCAATTCTGTTCTTAGCTCAGAATTTTTACTCTTATTCCATGATAATTAAAATTCTTTCATACACTATATTTTGATTATGGTTTCCTCTCCCCTAGCTCCTTCCTGATCCTCCCCACTTTCTTACCCCACCAACTTAACGAGTGCGTCCATTCTGAGGTTGCCTTATAAACATACTTGGTTCCGGGACGCTTCTCAGGCCTCACATAAGTATTTACCAGAAAGATGTCATTTTTAACTTGGCGCTTATTTACATCTAATTTATATGTATTTCTCTCCATACTTTAGTTAATAGCTTTGGTTGTAGTGTTGAAGGTTGAATCCCGGGCTTTGTACAAGCTAGCCAGACACACTGCCACTCAGAGCCCCACACTTGGCACACCCAGGCTTTAGCATTAAGGAAATGTAATCAATACCACTGGCAACAAAAGAACCAATGAGCACTTTTCTTTTCAATATCAAACTTCACAGGTCGTTCTACCAGGACAGTGGCGCTTGACATTGGAAGCACCGAATGAGCTTTTCAAACCCTTCGCATCTGAATTCAGAAGAACTCAGTCAACAATTCTGCTCAGGAGCGGAGCAGAGGAACATTGTTTGAAGTTCTCGGAGACCATTCTTAGGTGGACTGAGGTAGAGAGGCACTGGCCTAGACTCTTGGCTGCTTTTAAACTTCCTAGGACCATTCCTAGAACTGAGGGTAGCTACCGAGGAGACCTGGGTAGACTGAGTCTGTCTCAACCAGTAGTGGATGGGTTTCTTGGTAAGTGATAGAACATCAGTAGCGATGATAGAACCAACAGGCAACATGAACTGAGAGTCAGTGTCAAACACTGTGTTAAACACGTTATAATATTTCAGCAATCCTACAAAGTGAGCAATATAATTATCTATTACTTACATCTAAGATCAACTATGATCAACTAACAGGAGCAGAAAGCTGTAGAAGCTTTCTCAAGGGTAGTGCTAGACACAAGCAGAACATTAGCTTCCTTGAAAGCAACTCTCAATCTTTTTGGAGGAGGAGGAAGGGTCTCACTATATTGTCCAGGCGGGTCTTGAACTCAAGTCTCAAGCGGTCCTCCTATTTTGCATTTCGGTCCTCTGTGCAGAGAGTAGAACAGTGTGCGTATCCCACCGTGCCACCCGTGAGCGCTTTCCCAAAGTCTTCCTTCACCCCAGGATCTTTCTCCGAGCCTTGTATTAGGCTTCTTTCCCTACTCTTAAGTTTTATGATGAACAATTCTTTGAGATGAGAAAACAAAGATCCACAGACGCCATGTTCTTTATTCCCTGGCCACAGAGCTCGCTGCAGGTATGGCCTTACGAAGCTGCTCTAACGTCTTCTGGATATGGGTTTTCTCATTCCAGTTGGAAAAACAAACCACATGCATTCCTGATGCCCTGGGAGAAGAGGGCATTGCTTCCCCTGGAACTGGAGTTACAGATGGTTGTGAGCCGCCATGTGGGTGCTGAGAATTGAACCCAGGCCAGTTCTCTGGCTAATGGATACAAGGTACCCAGTCTTGAATGCTTCTCTAAGAATGTTTGGATCCCAAATGCTGTTGTCCGGGAGACAGGTCAGAGGGTAGGACGACAGTTCCCAGGAGCCCTCGAAGTCACCTTCTTCCTCTAGAATTCAGTTAGAGCAGGCAGCCTTCAGCCTGCACACATACATCATTAGTATACCAAGGTTTGGAGCACACGCCTGGGTTTGGAGCACACAGCACCAAGGGAGGTGGGACGAGCTTCAGTCTTTCCCATGTATAAAAGAGAGATGACAAAGCCACCCTGTGATCACGCTGCAGCCTCTGCTTCACAGCTGAACAAAGGGCATGAAATCGGATGTTTTCCAAACTCAGAAGAAAGCGCTGGAAAACCTACCTCCTTTCTCCTGCCTTAAAGGACAGCGAGACACATAGCGTTTAATTTCCGAATTGAGCAATGTTCCTTTTTAAGGGAAATGTTAAGCAGGGATTAGAGACAAGATGGGCGGTAACTCTAGCCTCAGCCCTTTCATTGTTAATAGCATTTGAGGATGGGGAGCATTGGCTCTGCAGAGATGTGGGAAAAACCAAAGTCTATGTAAATGAGAATCGACACACACCGATAAGCCAAGCGCCAGACCCTAGGTCTTAATTACACAGGAGTCTAGATGTCAAAATGAATGCGGCTTATTGACGCTCAGAGACTTCACTTGGTATTAAGTTGGATGACCTTCTTCTGGGAGCAGAGAGCAAAGCAAAGGTTTCTCATTACGCGGGGCCACGTTCACAAATGCCAAAGGGCTGGAGTCATGCCTTAGACACTTTTCTGGGTACGGGGTAACGCTGAACCCAAGCTGCAGACCTGAGAAACACTGGCAACAAGCTAAATACAATGTGAAGCCAGGACTCCAAGTAACTGAAAGCTCTCAGAAGTCAAGGTCCTCTGCCTGTTCCCACCCATTCCCATAGCATCATCTACTCCATCTAAATCCAGGGATGATCTCACTGTAGCAGCTCATGTGCCTGTGAGGGACATACACGTTTCAAACGCCTCCTTTTAATGCTGACAACTTCAAGGAAAATAGTAAACAGTGATGTCATGGGAGAAGAGAACACTCAGGGTGGCTCACTCACACAAGCTGCCGCTATTGGTTAGAGGTTCACAAGCTTTCTGCCTCCTGGTGCAAGCTCCTTTCTTTAGATGATACAAGGGCCGTTTACCCTACGGCTGTTAAAGAGAAGGTTAAAGAGAAGGCTACTTTTAGGCTAGCGAACAGCCCAATAGTTCCCAACAGGAGTTAAGGGACTTGCCTTGAAATTGAAAAATAATCTCCTCTCCCCCTCCCCGGCACTAATTAAAGTGTCAGGACAGAGCCCCAACACAGATTTGACACATGACATAACGTCCCGTGTAATCGGACGTGTTTTATGCTAACATCAAAGCCGTGTCTGGGATAATGGAGCGAGATATTTAGTGCGTGTCTGTTGCAGTCTGACATATAACTCCATCCAGCTTCATTCTGCAGGCCCACGCTCACCAGGAGATTAACCTCGGCAGGCTGCAGTGAGGAGGGACAGAGCAGGCTCGGACAGGACGTCCAAGATGCAAGGGAAGTCCAAACAAATCTACCTGCGTAAGGTAGACTCTCCCTACCACTGCCAGTCCGAGGCCTCGTTGTCCTGTGGCGATCTCTGGCAAGTGTTCTCTCAGCCCTTCATGTGGCACATGGCCGTCTATGACTTCCTGATGACATTATTCTACACCATTTTGTTCACGGTGCTGTTCAACAATGCTGCGTGACCATCTCTCTCATGCCAAATAAACCTTCGCAAAGGCCAGAGTGCTTTCCGTAGGCATCCATCCTGACTGGCTCTTCACCCCATCGGTGAAGGGACAGCTGCCGTTGACCAGGTTTTGAATTGTTGGTTAAAATAATAATAATAAAATGGCCAACGTGTCAGAATCTAATACAATGAAAATAATAGAGAAACGACCGTCAGCTTCAGTGTCTTGGAGGTGTCCGATTACTATCGATGCTTACCCTCCATTTCAGGCTTGTCACAAGCCAGGAACACACAGGATGCCAACTGGCATCAGTTGGTAAGTGACACTCTCAACAGCACTAGACCAGAACACTAAGAATTCCCGGAACAATGGGCAGCATAGGAGATCTCCTCTGAGACTGACGGCTGGGTGGGTGTGTGTGCACGCGGGCGCGTGTGTGCGTTTACAGATACGATGTATGTAAGTATATGATACGTTTCAACAAATAGCTCTATGTACATATGAATTAAATTACACTTTATACTGAGCTAGACAAAACAATATGGGTTTCTAAGCTTTCTTGCCTAGGTGGTATTTTCCTTATATATAGGAAAAAAGGCTGCAAGCTCACGAGCAAGTCAGCTCCAAGCCACATCAGCAATCATGACAACGGAGCAATACCCAGCTTGGGTTTCCATGCGTCCATTCCTGAACGTTCCCTGTAAAACTAGAGCCCACAGTCTTATTTCATAGCACAGGCACAGAAACTCATTGGGCTGTTTGTTGGGTTGGACACGATAAGTTCTGAGGACAAGCGTCTAGGAAAACCATTAAAGGCACAGAGACAGGCTCTCCCTGTGTCTCTGCTCCATCCTACACAGAGATGGATCATGAGACCAGTACACCGAGGAGGCAGAACGGGAACCGAACTTCCCCCTACCTGACCCCTGACCACAGGAGAAGGCCTCTTATTACCCCTCATTCCAACAGGAACTGCTCTGATACTTGCAACCAAAGCACCTTACCTCATGTGACCTCCAAATACAGAGACACCACGTTGCAGGGCTTCACCAGCTCTGAGCAAAAGCCAATGCTTGATTCACGCTACTGGCCAGAATTTCAAAGGAGACAATTATTTAATTTGGGGCAGCTAGACATTGCCCAAATAGCTCTCTGAAATGACATTTAGGGACCATTTTAGATGGAATTACAAAGAGTTTAACTTGGAGAATTTGCATTAAGACACGGAACAAGAAGGAAGCCTAGAGCATGTCACGTTAATTGCTTCTGGCTACGTGCAGGGTTTAGGTTTAACTTCTGGGATACTGCACATCAAGGCCCATGCAGTTGCAGCCCACGGCTGTTTTGGAATTTCCCCTGCTCCTCCTGAGTGTTTACAAAACTTTACTATGTCTCCATACTGGCTCACTAGAACATTCTTCTGCTGAGAGGGCACTGCCCATCTGTATTTCTCCCACAGCAAGGAGACTGAGTTGTTTTAACAGCTCCGTTTGGTAACTGTAGCGCTGGTAAACTGTGTATAAACAGCTCCAAATTTCTTAGGAGATAAAACTGCACAGATGAGGCTTTTGCCTCCACCTTCTAAGCCACCCTTGCCTGTTTCGAGATTAAGGCTAAGGTGTGGGTTTCTTCCTTCAGCTAAGCCCTCATCCCTCCTGCCCTTGACAGCTTAATTTCCTGTCCTCTTTGGGAGACAGACGGATGAATATTTAGTGTAGAACATGATTGTGATTAAGCTTCCAAATGTGTCTTCATCTGGAATCCAGCTGGTGTAGCATCTCAATTACTCCTGCACTCCCCTATGGAAGCTTCATATTGATGTAGTGAGCTTTCCATGATGGCACTGGATTAAAAATCTCCCAGGACTCTCCAATCTTCTAACCTCAATCAATTATCCCTTAATGAAAGGGAGAGAAGGGGTCTGTGCATACATATCACGACCTGGTATGTCCTGCAAACAGGCACCAGGCTGTTGTTGATTCCAACTTGAAAATGAGCTAAAAAATTCTCAGGCTTCCTTGCTTCTGTTCACCCCTCTGCAAAGAACGGTTGGTGCATTAATAGGAAGCCGGTGATCTCGGGGGCAAGTGGTGATTAATAGTTGTACTGTTGATCAATATGTAAAGAAGGTTGCAAAAAATGCTCAGCTGTTCCACAATTTCTTTATTGGACTAATAATCTCTAAGTGTTACTCTCTGCTATGTCTCGTGTACCACGTGTCCAAACTAGTAAAGGCATAGAGCACCATTCCATGAATCTATTGTGCATACCTAGGATATTCACCAATTATTTTTTTTTTAGTAGCATTTCTTTTGAGAGGAGAACCTGACTAATTTACATGGCTCTTTCATTAAACAACTATGTACCAAGTACTTAGGTAGTATGTTGAACACAAGGCATAGACATGACATGGTCTTTGCATTTCATGGATGTCAGTCTAGTCAGGGTACCAGACACGCAGAGGCAATCACTGACTGTTGTCACTGCTGAAGGTGCTAAGACCCATGGGAAATGCAGGAGTCACGTCCCTCAACTCGGGAGAAGGCTTTTCAGAGCTTTCCTCCTTGTGCGCTTCATTTACAGTTGCTTCAGCACTTGGACCAGATCTTTTGACCACAGAACAGCCATGTCTGTCCTGCTTCCTTCTCTGCCTGTCTCCCTCGCTCCCTCCCTCTAATACTGTTATATAAATATATGTCAGACACTTCTCAATTCATTCACTTATGAAGCAGTGTTAGGAAAGAAAAAGCAGGTTAAGTTAAGTTTCTAGTATATTTTCTTTCCACAGTTACAGATGACAGGTGTTTGGAGAGGGGACGCAGTCTGTGTGGGTGGGCATACAGGGAGTTCCTCCAGAAAACCAGACCAAGCTTGCCGGCTAACAATGCAGCTAGTATCTTCCGCCTACCTTGGAGGAGACTACAACCAGACTCAGAGGCCAACAGAATGGCAGAGAGTCTCCAGGATCCCTTCCTGGTGATAAAGGGTGGTGGAAGATAAACTACCAATCTCAACCCTCATTAAAATAAACTCTTGGGGCTTAAGGGAAGGCAGGTCTGTGTAGGAGGGACGCTTGCTTCCTTCCACTTGCCTTCCTGGTTCCATGACGCTGTGTATACTGCAGCTACACAGATGCACGGAAAACGGAAGACCGAGACACAACATTTGCTAGCGAAATAAGATTGCCTCTCTAGCTCATAGGCATGTACCAGAGAATTCTCAAAGTTCCCAGAATCACTCTTCCAGATTATGACCCAAGGCAAAAGGAAAAAAAAAAAAAAAAAAGAGCACCACAATTCTTCGTTCATACAGAAGTGCATCAGGGAGGCTGGGGAGGAACCCAGGAGCTGCTGTAGCAGCAGCCCAGAGCGCTATGAACTCATGAAAAATTAATCCACTCCTCAAAGTCAGCACTGGTTAAGGGCTGATCCACATAACAAAAAGTTCTCCTCTGCATTGTTAAAAGCACTGCTTTGTACCGGCCAATTAATTTCAAAGGCTCCCCACTCCTTGCATTAGATGTTACCAAAGACAAAGGTCCTCGGAGGTTCTTCTCTATCAAATCTGGTGCGTGGCCGCTCTCCCAGGGTTATAACTGAGATTCTTATCACGGTTTGAGCACGCCTCCCTTGCATTTGAACCTAAGTGTCTTGTGAGGTTTCAGTTAAAGGCCCAAGGGAGGACGAGGTGAGTGAAATCTGGAATCAGTCTGTTTCCTCCTGGGCGTTGGTACTCCTGTTAGCTCAGGCTCTAGGCTCCCAGGAGAATTTGCTGCTGCTACCTCTGTGGTTTGTAATGAGTGATTGGCAACTGGAAAAGCAAACAGGTATGTTCCAGCAGAGGCATAAGATGGGGGCTAAGGGGAGGGGATGGCAATACTTGGTATTCCAAACAGGCATGCTCCATTTCAAGAAATGCTACTGTTTCAAAATAAGATAAATGATACACAACGAAGTGGCTGGTCCAGTTACAAAGGAATAGTTACCACGTGGCTCCAGGAAAACCAGTTTCTTAGTTTATTTAACATGTTTTCTTTTATATATAAAGATTTATTAGGGAAGGGGGAGGAACTTGAACTTCCCACAGGGCAGGAAACCCTGACTGCTCTTCGGGATGGAGAGGGAGGAGGAGAGGGAGTGGGGGGAATGGGAGGGTGTTGGGAGGAGGGGCCGAAATGGAAACTTTTATAAATTAATAAACTTTTATAAATTAAAAAAAGAAACAAAAAACAAACAAACAAAAATAAGATTTATTTATATTTTGATGAGTATGTGTGTTTGGCCTGAATATAAGTGTGTGCGCCACATGAATACCCAGTGCCCAGCAAAGCCCAGGGAGGGCCTCAGATCCCTTGAAACTGAAGTTCTAGAGAACTGTTAGCTGCCATGCGGGTGCTGGCAACAGGACCAGGGTCCTCCCCAAGAACAGGTGCATTTAGCCACTGAGCCATCGCTCAAGCCTCTGGTTAACAAGTTTAATTTTCCGCAAAAAAAAACGAATGCTTAACTTGCAATGCGTTTGTTCTTTAAGGGTTGATGCATTGGCTGTGCCACTATCAATGGCACCCTTCCGTCGAATGCCCGCTCTCAACGCCACTATCCTGACACCTCCTAACCTCACCCTGCCAAAGAGCTCCTGAAGTCTTCCTCGCAGAACCTCATTGCATGCTAGGCAAACTGGCTTGTTGAGGACAGCTACCCAGCACCCAGCAGGGAGTCAAAGCCAAAGCTTGGCTTGCTTTGCACCCCGCCCCTCAGTTCTGGGTTTGGCAGATGAGGACTTGATGGCTCTACCCACAGCCCTATTCATTTGGGCTAGAATCTTCCTAGAAGATTCTGAATCACAAAATATCCACAGGTTACCCACAAAGTACGTACAATAAATTGGGTGATTTTGCCTTTTTTTTTTTTTTTTGCTGGTTTTCCTTCAGGATTGGATTCAGTGATAAGAATAATTATAAACCACGGCCCCAGTGCATAAAGAAAATGAGAGCATGCAACTAAAATTAACGAAAACACTTTATTCCCTCAAATTCGTTAAACATAACTGCATAACTTGCCTTTCAAATTCTCCTTTGGGGAAAGTCGACATAAGCTTAGGTTAAAGGATCAAGACTGAAGAATAAACCTCTAGGAGACTGCATTCTAATTTTAATTTCTTCCAAACGAGAGGTCTTTGCATCTTTCATTAACTTCTTGGTTTAAAAATAAAGAGAATCAAGGCACTGTGTGGGAAGGCAACACATTCCTCCTCTTTTCTCTCTGGTTTGAGAGGGGACATGCCTTTATGCAAATTGGAGCCGTCTCAGTACACACAGGGACAAGGGACATCTGAGCGCGAAGATGGGGATGGCACACATCCTGTCCAAGCCAGCCTTAAGGATGGTACAGTCACAGCAGATCCATTCTACTAAGAACTACTTCCTTTTTTCCACCACAGGGAAAGCCTTGGAGCCTAGATCTAAACAACCGATCCCAAGAGAGAAAACTGAGGAGCGCCGAGATTGACCAAATCAATGACAGATGTGAACATGAACCACTTCACACTCACTCGGATGTCTACGCTCAAGGTTGAGAAGATAGGAACAAGCACTGACAGGCACATGGGGAAACTGGAACCCTCACACACCGCTGGTTTGAATGTCGACGGTGAGATCACTGTGGAGAACGGCGTGGCAATTCCTCAGAGTCGAGTAAAGAATTGCTAGTGACCCAGTAAATCCCACTCCTAGGTATATGTCCAAGGCAATCAAAACTACACATCCGCCAAAAGAAAAAATTATACACAAATGTTCAAAGCGACAGTCATAATAATGAAAGGGGATGAACGCCCAAATGCCTACTGACTGAAGAACAGACACGTGGAATGTAGTGCATGCAATAACATACAATGACGCTGCATACTTCAGCTCCAACCCAGATGAACCTTGAAAACTCTTCACATATGCTGAAGCAGTCAGGCCTCAAAGGCCACAAATTACACAATGCTATTTATATGAAAAGCCAAAAAGCCCCCAAAGTAGGTTTGTGGTTGCCAGGGGCTGGGGCGAGGGAGAAATGGGGAGAGAAGTTCTAATGGTTAACAGGTTCCTTGAGGAAGTGACCGAAACACTTTGGAATTAGACGGTGGTGACTGGTGTACGAAGTAAGCACACCCCAAAGCCCTGAATGGTGTGTGCATTTCAATGTGGTGGACTGAGAACCTTTTGCATTGTATCTCAAGAAAAGAAGGCAACTAAGAAAGAAAAAAGACCGGGGCCTTGCTCTAAAGAACAGCCTCAGAGAGCCATGCTTCTCCAGTTACGATCCCAGGCCCTGCCTGACACAGGACAGCACTGACTGTTGCGACTTTGCGGCACCTACAATTACCTACCCACTGCCCCAGCTTAGGTCTAGAGAAGCAACCTTCTGCCCACCGCATCCCTGAAGGTCATCTCTGTGGTGCACAGGTGTTTTAGGAACAAGGCAGTCCCAGTTGACAGAGTCATGTTGAAGTTTCCATTGGGTCATGGCTAGTAGTCTCTTGGTCATTCTGTGCCTTCCGTGTGTGTGTGTGTGTGTGTGTGTGTGTGTGTGTGTGTGTGTGTGTGTGTGTGTTGGAGGGCGGGGGTCATGAAACCACTGTAGTTGGGTACATAAGTGGGAAGCTTAAGCAAGGCTCATAGGAACACTGCATTTTATGTATAAAAACTCTGAGAACTCAGCAGTTGCGGGCGACTACAATTTGAAGATTTACATTTCCACCCCCACCCCCAGAAACACCACCATCAGAAGATGTCCACACAGCCACGTACTGCCTCGTGCCAAGCAAACCTCACTGTGTGACACGGGAGTGCTATGGAAGAGGGTAGCTCCTGGGGGCCGGAATTTCAGATAAGAATTAAGCTCTAATTCATCAAGCTGGGGCCAGCCGCATTGGCTTTTTTCCACACTCCCTGGTTTTTCTTCACTATGGTGAAGTTCTCTTACTTGGTGCTCCCCCACCCCCAGCAGCAAAAAGAGATTCCAACACACAGAGACTGCCAAGCACAGCCCATGCAGAGGAAAAGCAGCTGGGATGACTGTCATTTACTTCTTTAAAAATATGGATCTTCCGAGACCAATGTGCCCATGGCCACACCTTCGAGAGGACTGAGAGGTACAAAGTGGAGATTTAGTGACTGGAGCGGGTGGGTGAGTGTGGACTCAGCACTTACTATAGGCTTTGCTAACTTCCACCTTAATTATCGGGCATGAAAGGCATTGAGGTCTGCACCAAGTGGCTTGCCTGGGGTAAAGCAGCTTGTAACCAGGGCAGCCAGGGCTAGACCCCCTTGCAAGCTCTCACCTCCTGCAGGAGGCATTCCCTGCGGAAGCAAGATGTACCAGAGGTCTCTATTCTTGTTCCCCATGAAACCTCACACTTGCTCCCACCTTGGCATCCACCAGCTCAAGTTTTACTCTCGTTTTCCATCAAGAGAGCTCTTGGATGCAAGACCTGCTGAGTGCTGCTCACTGCACTCTCTCCGGGGACACAATGCGAACAGAACAGATCTGTCACTCCATACAGACATACCGAGTTAATGACGGAACTTATTACTTACTGAAGTAACATGACTGAAGGAATGACTTGCTTCATTAATCAGAATTACAAAGGCAGCACGGAGAAGACAGGGGATGAAGAGGATCTGGCGGGCAAGGGCAAGGCCACGACGTAGGAGGAGGTGACTGAGGGGTATCAACCTCCTAGGTATCCTCTGTGTGCCTAGTTACAGTGGAAGGAGTGAAAGTGCCCAGAGGGACCACACTAGCCAGGGATCAGAAAGCAAATTAGGGGGCACTGGGGTCTGGCAGGACAACATCTGTACAGCACATTGTGAGTGCCGGATGAAAGGCATGCATAGAAAACCAAAGATCACAGCGCTATTTTTACAGCAATGAAACGTTCCTAAATCAATACAAGGAGGGAGGTGAGGTTCCCGGAATCAGATCCACTGCAGAAGAAACAGTGTCCATTGAACACTGGCTTAAAAGTCAGGGAGGAGTTAGATGGTGCAAACAGACACACAGAGATCAACAGCCTGCTTTCTACTTTGGGAACGTCTCCGGACCAACCAGCTCTGCCTGACTTCAGAGCAGATCAGGACCGAGTAAGAGACTGCACACTTAGGAACAGGGAGAGAGCCACCAGATGGCTGCAGTTGGAAGCCACTCTCTACTGGGCCCTCATGGAAAATGTAATCTCGGCATGGGAATCTGTTGGGCAGAAAGCAACAGTGCCCCCAGTTTCTCGCAGAGGAAGGCTCCTCCTTATCTCTCCATCTTTCTCGAGTGCTGAGCCCTGCTTTTGGAAATATTATGAACCCCATGTGTGTGAAATTAAAAACAAAAGTGATCTCTTTAGCGATAACTGTCTTAACCCTCCCTTGCCCTCTTCCAAACCCATTCTGCCCCGACCCTTACTCCAGGCCTAGACTCCTACTTGCAGTTGGAAGTTGCAGCACCTACCCCACACGCCATTTGCTTGCTTGCTTCTGGTTCTCCCTGGGAGAAGGCCACCTCAGCCAGAGACAAGGCACACTAAATCTGGTTTGTTTGTTTGTTTTGTTTTGTTTTTTACAGCTGTTTTACTTCCTTAAGAAGGATTCAAATTGATCTGTACATTAGAAAAATATGAAAACAAAACAAAACAACAACAATAACAACAACCACCCCCCACATCAACGCATAGGGGAACAACATGGTTTCCCTCCATGGCTGTGCTGTATACAGGATCACCCAACTCAACAGGTCCAAACTGCACGTTGTCTCCTCTAGGCACTCCTTAAGCCACTGTTCCCTGCTCTTGCCCTCCATTCCTCAGGCTGGCAAACAATCTCCTTCAGTTACCACAATGCAGCAGCGTAGACCTTAGATGCCATTCTCCCTGGTGTCCCCTCCCCCCAAGCCTACTGATTTTTTGCCATCGAAACGTCTGTCTTTTGAATCGGCCAGGCAGTGGTGGTGCATGCCTTTAATCCCGCACTCAGGAGGCAGAGGTAGGCGGATCTCTGTGAGTTCGAGGCCAGCCTGGTCTACAAGAGCTAGTTCCAGGACAGGCTCCAAAGATACAGAGAAACCCTGTCTCAAAGAAAAAAAAAAAAAAAAGGTGGGCCTTGGCCAACTCCCCCCATCCCCCAATGTTTTTGGAATCAAATGTGTGGCCCATCATTGGTGTTCAATCTCCTGAAACGGGCCCTTACTCTTCTATCCTTGAAAATTTTTGAACTTTGATTTTTAGGAGCTGCATAGCTTTCATGTGGAGGACAGTAGCTAACTTGAAGGAAGGAACTGGTTCTCTCCTAGCATCTGGGTCTTGGGGGACTGAACTGAAGTTACCATATTTGGTGGGAAGTGTTCTAACGCCTGAGCTATCTTGTCAATTCTCTCCCATCTTTCCGGAGACACTGTGTTGAGCAGTCCCCAGGGGCCTTCCCAGCTTCCTGGTCATTTGTCTGGCCTTTCTGTCTTGTTCCCTTCTTTCCACTGATAGGACGATGCCTTTAACTGGGTTGGCTGGCTCCTCCAGGATGGTGTTGCCATGGCCATCTCTGGCGCATGGAAACTGGAGATTTAATTAGGGTAATGAAGCAGGTGCAACAATTAAAAAAAGAGATTGATGTTCTCAAACCAGACACAACAGAATTTAGGTACCTCCATCACTGTGGCAGTCTATACAGCAGTTTGTCTACAGACTCTTTCAAAAGTGCTACCCAGAATGGTGCAGGCATTTCAGTCTTGGGCTATAAAATGCAATGTTGGACTTCAGCTCCAGTTCAACATGATGCATTAAACACCAGGGGATTTTTGCTTAGCTAATAAAAACCATATTAAGGTTTTAGAGATTCGGTGATGGTGTCTCATCCCGGTAGGTGAAGTGGGCTTTTATGGAAGGGTTCCTAGTCTGAAAGGGGGAACCCGGATCCCTTGCCCCACTAATTCAGCTGTCTAGAAAATTCACGAGTAATGTTCGCTACAAACTGAATTAAGCAGATTAGATAACCTTCTCGGGAAGGCCAGCAACCCATGAGAGGCCACCGAAATGAGTACAGTGAGGCGGGTCATTTCCTATGTTCCCCAATACCCATGTCACACGAGCCCTTTGGGGTCAGATGAAAATGCTCACAGTTGGAATAGAAATCCAATGGCTTCAATATACAAGGACAAAGTCAAAATACAAAGCTTTAAATTTTCGTCTAGGTACTATACTGATACCTAAACAGTGACACAAGTGTTATATACTAAATGCGAAACGGCAAGGGATAGGGAACCTTACATAAAATAGAGTTCTCGGGGCTTTTATAGTTCCTAGGATGACCACAGCAGGTAACAGAAATCAATCTAGAGGTTTATGGGCTCAGAGATGCCTTTCTCGACTTTTCTTCTCTTATGTTATTAGCCTCTCCTGGGTCATTCCCTTCCCCACCCCTCAAGGGTGATATAAATACACAGGCCAACTGGCAAGTAAAGTGGGGGACAGGAAAGGATGCATGAGCCGCAAAGAGCGTGGCAGGGCTTCCAAAGACCAAACTGGCTGCGTCATATTTTCCCTAGCTTCTCTCCACACAGTCTAGGTCAGGTCCCCACACACCCTGCAGGATGCTGGGAAGACTCTAATTGTCTGGAGAGTTGCTATAGTGGTAAGAACAAGTGACATGAAGGCATAGAAACGGGCATTTGGGGTTGACAAGTGACAAGCAACAAACACACTTAAATCTGTCAGACATAAACCTAAGTTTAAAAATGGGTTAAAAAGATACAGTAAATGGATTGTGAAGTTCCCAGGCTAGGGATTTGTGGCATTGTTTATATTTGTTGTTGTTGGCAGTAACTTGACCATGAAAAGCAGCCACGAGTAAGCGGTCTTTCTAGCGGAGGTGCCGGCCTTCCTATGTCAAGCTTAGACTATGGCTTCCAGTATACCTGAGCTGTAGGTCTCTTTTGGTTCCCCTTTCCTCTCCATTTGTTTCCCTAAGTAAACAGAAAACCTCCAAGAGGAGATATGTGAGGGAAGGGCTAACATTTCCTTGAATCTGCCAAGCAATGGCAGAAACCCATCAGGTGACCTGGAATTTGCTGGACCATCCTGACCAATGTCAATGTCATATTTTCTTCTCACTTCATGTCCCAAACTACCTAAAGGAAGTCACATGGGTTGGGGAGGCAGTGTTTCCCTTGTGCACAAATACCCAAAGTGGAGCAACTCCTTCTAGGCAGGGAGCATGGAGTTCTGTCTGTCCATTATGTTTGTTCTTTGCCCAAATAGGGTCACATCTTGCTTCTCCTTATATTAGCCATCCATGCATCCATCCATGCATTTAAACATTCATCCATCCATGTATCCATCCATCCATGTATCCATCCATCCATCCATCCACCCATGTACCCATTCATCCATCAATCCATCCATCCATCCATCCACCATCCACCCATCTACACATTCATCCATCTATCCATCCATGCGTCCATCCATCCATCCATCCATCCATCTATCCATAATCCATAGATCCACTTGTTCATCCATCTACACATTCATCTATCTATCCATGCATGCATCTATGCATCCATGTTTCCATCCATCCATCCATCCATTCATCCATCCATCCATCCATCCATCCACTTGTCCATCCATCTATACATTCATCCATCTATTCATGCAAGTATACATCCATCCATTCATCCAACAATCCACTTGTCCATCCGTCTTTTCTCTTTATATTTTTTCTAACCAATTCACAGACCACAACCAGTATTTCAGTGTTTCTTTACCACTACAGGATCTGAACAGGGAGAATCTGTTCGACAAGCATCCACCCTGTATCTCCCACAGGCAAAGAGCACTGTTGGTGGCTATGGGAACGAAGCAATTAGAGAATCAACATCATGCCTTTCCTTATGAAATTCACAGTCAAATAAAATGCCAATTAACATGAGGGTTTACCTAACCACTGCCCCCTTTGAACTGGATACTACGCAGCCCATTATGGTATCTTTTGTTTTTGGTAACCGCATCATACTGCTTTTATTGCTTTGACTGCCAACTGTAGTGTGAGATTTCCTCTGTGACCAGGAAGAATGGACTTAAAAGGCAGCGATGCCATAGGTGTCCCCCAGATCACATCTACCCCTTTCAGAAGGTTTCATGCACCTGACATGAGGCATAGCCATTCCTGGCCCATTTTGTTGGCTTTATTTCTTTTATGTTGTGCATTTTGATTCAGCGTCATCCCAGGGCTCCGCTCTCCTACTGAGCGTGGCCTCCAATCTATCATCTCTTACTAGGCCTGGATTCTTCTGAATGTGTTCTTAGAAACTAGACAAGATCTGCATTTGAATCATTAAAAAAAGAAGAAGAAACTGAAAGTTGACTGTTTTTGGAAGTTCACGTCCACTTCTAAATGTGGTGTCAGACATAATAAAAAGTCGACTTTCAAGGTCCCTTTCAGAACCAGAAAGGGGGGTGGGAGTTTACACATTCAAGGGAACCACTCAGATGTACAGAATATAGAGAGAAAATAAAATAAGAAAGGAAAAAGAAAACCAACAGAATCCGTTGCAATTTGGTTTTAAAAATAATGGCACTGAAAAAGCGCCTAGGCTCCCGGCTTCCCCAAGCCACTGCTGGGCCACATAGGAAAGAGTAAATGGAGCTCTGGGTGCGTCATGTCAGCTCCCTGCTTAAGTTTCCTCCAGCCCAGGATAGACTCCAAGGAGGAAATGAATCTCCGTGGGGGTCCTGCCTCTGATTAGCTTTCACCTTCCACATGAGGTGTCAATCATGTTAATTGGAATCAATAGACAGCCATTCAGGGGCCTGGGATAATTAAGCAAGCCATAAAGAGTAGAATGCGAGTCCCCTTTAAAAATTAAAAGGGATCCCACTGTTTGCTAACATTTTAAGCCACCTTGGCCACCTAAGTCTTGTTCTGATTCAAACCCAATGATCAAAGAACGGTCTCTGCTCACCCCATGGGAATGGAGAAAATTCACCCTTCCGAAGGGACCCATCCATGACATGCCTAGGGGAATCCAAATTCAAGGGTGTTAGGGCTATGAGCCAGGCTGTTCTACAGAACTGGAAAGAGCAAAGGGAGCGAACAATTGCACAAAACTAAGACTCTAGGCTGACACTCCCTGCTGTTGGAGTAGCCAACCTGCAGAATGCAGCCTCCGTGACCCCCTTTGTCCCCAGAGGGTAGAGCACAGCAAACTTCACAGGACCGGAGGGGAAGAAGACACACTGACAGCAAGTTATGATAATAGGACATCCCCAGCCTCCTTCAAAAAGATGCCCCCGCCAGGGAGCTGCTTCACAGAAATTCACGTGCATTTTTACGTCCCCTTTAAAACTTGAAAGGGAGCCCGCATACCCTGCCCGGCGTTTGCCTCAAGATGGAGAGAGCTCCTTCACCCACATGGCAACATGAAAAGAAAATGAAATTCTGTCCCAAGGCTCACGATTTTTTTTTCTTCCTCTTCCTGAGTCAATGAATGCCAGATGTTCTCACAAAACGTCTTCATATCTTCAGGACAGCCTGTGAGGATTCTATTTATTATTGCTCAGAGGCCAAGAGGCCATAACAGATTTATAAGGCGACTGTGGTCATTCTGCGTGTCTCCTATACTTAGGGATGACTGCAGTCAGGGTCCAGAGGCAGCTCTTCTTTCTATATAATTTACTTCCCTGGGGCCAATTAGCCAGGTCAGATCAAGAACAGAGGTGGTTACCCCCCTAGACCCCTCAGGCAGCACCAGGCTTGCCAAGGCAGGGGCTAAGTCACACAAGGCTTTCCAACTGTCAGAAGGAGGAGGGCTGAAATTGTCAAGAAGAACCAAGAGTGTGAGCATCAATAAAGACATCTGTCAATGACGAGTCACATATGGAAGGTCACATGCTCCTTGGCCTTGGCCTTGGTGAGGTCTCGGCCCAAATAAGCCATCTTACCTCCCGGTCTTTCCCGACTGAAGTGGGTTCTGAGTGGAAGGAGAGTGAACTTCCTTCCACACCACCTACACTTCCGCTCAAACCACTGCTGAAACACAGTATCATCACCCTGTCTGGTACCCACAAATTCAATGGGTCCTTTCATGACAACGCCCCCCGCCCCCGCCATCCCATAACAGCTGTGCTCTGTTTCAAAGCAAAGGCGGGTGCTGTGGGGAACCATGATACAGACACCCCCTCCCTCAGATAAACATGTTAAAAAGTTACCTATGCCCACGGGGGAGCAGCTTGCATTAGGTCTGGATATCAAAGCAGTATGTACCAGAAGAGTCCTGTAAGAACAGGACCCCGTACGACCAGCACTGAGGGAGGCAGTGTTATAACTGTAGAGTGATTTCCACATCGTGCCAATGTTCTAGAATAAGCTCTGCTCCTGGAGCTGGTCACCCTTTTCTTAGGTTCCCAACCCAAGAAGACTCTATTTCAACCCAGGTCTAGAATGAATGGAGTAGCCAGAGAGTCAGTGGGGAAAACAGGTTTTCTTCCTTTTCCTCCAAAAGGGAGACACCAGTTGTGTCTGAGTTTTGTTGTTTTGTTTTGTTTGTTTGTGGACAAGGTCTCTCTATGTATCCTTGACTGTCCTGGCCTCATTCTCTCTCTCTCTCTCTCTCTCTCTCTCTGTGTGTGTGTGTGTGTGTGTGTGTGTGTGTGTGTGTGTGTGTGTGAGAGAGAGAGAGAGAGAGAGAGAGAGAGAGAGAGAGAGAGAGAGGAGTAGTCAAGAACTTTGGTAAGTGTATTAAACATAAGTCAAGTAGCATTGTAAGTATTGTGGGCATACATGTGAACACAATGAAGTCCTTGCTCTCTGGAACCTTCCATTGTATATGGGAAGATAAATAATCAAATAAATTTCAGGTAGTGATGTGTTCTAAGAGAAACAGAACACAGCAACGTAACAGTAACTGGCTGGAAAGTCCTCTCTCTGAGAAGGTGACAGCAGATTAGACTAGACTAAGGTCAAAAGAAGGACACCTGGGTGAAGTTCAAACCATGGCACTGAGGCAGGAATATTTTGATCTTTTCAAGTCAGAAGAATACCAGGAGAGGCAGAAGTTTCAAGGTAAGAGAGAAAATCAAAAAAGGAGGTAATGGTCCAAGTGTGAAGGGCTCCGTCAGCAACAGCATGAAGTTGGAGCTGATTCTGCATAGGATAGGAAATCAGGGAGACAGGCTTGGGCAGACAGGCATGTCATGGACTGGCTTGTCCTCAGATATGATGGCAGAGGAACACAGTGGAGTCCTGGAGGTCACTCGGGCAGTCTTCCTAAGCCCAGGCAGGTGCTGCACAGGCTTGGAGGGAGCAATGGAATGGGGTATTTGACCTTTTCAGGTAAAGAGCAAGATGAAGACATGGTCTGCTTGGGATTCAGAGGTTTGTTATGAGCAGCTGGAGGCTCCTATTTCTTCCTTTCTCTCCTCCCTTCCCTCTCTCCTTTCCTTCAGTGCGCATTAACCACCCAGGTCCTCATAGGCACACACTGCCTTCTTATCTCTGAGCCACATCCCTTGCCAAGCCTCGCTTTTTCATCAACCCAGTGCATGAGGACTGGGCTGTGGATTATTGGCTGGGCAGGCTTCCCAGCAAAGAGGAGAGCCTAAAAGATTCCTCAATTCCTATGCCAGTTTTCAACCCTTCTGCATTCCATTAAACATGTGTGTTTATCCATATTCACATCTCCACGTGCCACCTTCCCAAACCACCTTTGGAGAGGCCGGGCATAACTGATTTGTCCTTTCAACATGCGCTGTTAAACTGAGTGATTTTGACATCACATTGCCATCAATAGGGAGGCTTGACTTACAAATTATTTAGTGCATGCAATGGGTCATTGGCTACCTCCCAGGCATTCATAGCTAGCAGTCCTTTAAAAAAAATAAGAAGAAATAAAGAAAAGAAAAAGAAAGACGAAGCAAGGCTCCCAGTGACTTCAGCATTAGCTGCTGGCTTCCAGGATGTGCGCCTATTTCAGGCAGAATTCCTGCCACTCCTCCTGTTGCGGATTTAATGGTTTCTACTTCATAATCACTTTAAGAGACAAGGGAGCAGATTGGTGGGGCTGATGGTGCCCCACGGCTGACTTCACAGTCCTAGGGAGAAAAGAGGGCACCCTTGCAGGAGAGGTGGCCTGGTGTCACAGAAGGAATGCCCTACCCAGAGTCAAAGCACCTTTGGTTCTTCCTGTCTGCCCGTTATCCCCGCCACATACAAGATGTATGACCATGCTAAGTTTCTTTACCTCTTGAAGCCTCAGGTTTTTTTTTCCAACTGTAAAAGAAAACATTTTAAATAAAGCAAATATAATAAATAAATAATAAAATTTATTATTTAATTTATTTATTAATAAATAAAATTTAATAATATTAATAATATTAATTATTATTTAATAATAAATAAAATTTATTATTTTATTTAAATAATAAATAAAATAGATATAATAAAATAAAATATTGGCCTTCTCTGGTGCCACAGTAACAAAAGATGGCATGGAGCAAGTGAAATGATATTAGGACTTTGAAGATAATTCATGGTACATTTTGGTAAGCAGGATTGCCTCTGTACGCCCTGTCTGCTCCAGAGACCACACTGAGGTTTAATGGTTCACATGTAAAGCCCATATAATACACAGAGGCAGGAAGGCTCACAAGCTTCTAGCAGAGTATGTAGAAGGGATTAGAGCAAAGCCTGTGGGTCGACCATAAGACTCCAATGTCAGGCAGAGAGTAGTCCTAAGGAGAAGCAGAGTGGGCACTAGGCTATGGTTCTTTTAGAAAATGCTTCAGAGAACCTGTGAAAAGGAAGTAGAGTCAGGTGCAGAACTTGCTCCGGGAAGATAAATCTCGGATAAGAAAGGAGGTAAGTTCCACCAGCCACAGTTTCAACATGATTGGCAACCAACGAGAGGGAAGGGGCCAGAGCATGGAGCTAAGGATGCTACTTCACCTGACCTTGGGCACTGTGTGGGTTTCTCTCTATGCCTTCTCCGTTAGGAAAGTAAGAAGCTGCCTTGAAATACTCAAGAGTTCATCCCAAAGAGAATGTGTAACTGGAAAGAAGAGTAAGCAAACAGAGATGGCTGGGTTTTAATAAGGAAGACTGGGGATTTCTCTGTGTTTTTCATTGGTATAGAGGTTGACGAGATGAGGTTAGTTATGGGAAGAACTGAGCAGACTCATTCTGTGTAAGGTGTATCCACAGTCTGTCCAAATGAGACATGCATTACTGCAGGTGCTGGGACTGCTGTGTTCTTGCAAAGGCTTCCTCTGAATATCCCCGCCCCCCAAATATTTTCTGCCTATCAAAAGAGCTACCCATCAAATTACCTTTCCCTGCGCCTTGTGAAACCTCTGTAGGAATGCGATGGGTCAGATACTAGTACATATGTGTTCCCATTCTAGTCCCCGGCCACTGTTCATATATGAGCCTGCCCGCTTGCTTGGAAGGTGGTGCTTTGTCATGCTAGGGAGAATCCAGGAAGGTAGGCTGGGTAATGCCGGCAAATGTGATAGAAAGACCACACCGTCTTAAAAGTATAAAGGTCAGAGAAGCTGCTCGTACATTTGATAGACTAGATGCAGAGAAGCGGAAGACGGATGCCTTGTGCGTGAGACAAGAGAACCTAGGCACTCAGCAGGGAGTCGGGAGCAGCATACTGCACTGGGAACTTAGAGGTACAGTTGGTTCTGAAGACCAAGTTGGCATCCTTGCGTCTGCAGCAACCCTCTGAAGGCCCGGCTGCAGTCCGGTATGAATGCTTTGCTGTACCGGCACAGGCTATGGGCAGTCTGGCTCCGGTTTCCTGTTTTGGATTGACTCTATGCTGAGATTTGGACAACTGGCTGAGACCAGAAGGTGGAGGGAGGTGACTCAAGGTAGAAAAATGCTCCTCTGCAGTAGGCAGCGATAAAAAGAGCTCCCAGAATACCGCAGGCCATGAAGTTACTATCTCACGGCAAACAAGGTATGGAGGCTGCGACACTGCAACCAAGGAGTACAAGGGCTCCGGGAAAGTTTGCCCAGGGAGTGAGACGAGCTGGCAAAGTGGAGGTTCTCATAAGTGAGTCATAAGCCCCCAGAACTCTTATCGTCCTTGAGCTGGGCCAGAAAAGCTGATCACAAACTCATGACAACCTTGACCGTCTTGGTAAAGAGTCGCTGTCAGAATCCTTCTGACGTAGAGAAGGCTGCAATTTCTGGGGCACTGGACCACAGAGAACCTATGGAGCATGCTATTGTCATAAAGGTTCTTCCTGCTAACCAGGAGCAAAGCCAGGCAGCGAGGCAGCTCATCCTCCCTGTGCACTGAGAACAGAGACAAGGAGATCTCTGGTACTGTGCACTTCCTGCTGGGCCAGACACCATACAAGGCATTCTGCAAGTGTTATCTGCTCAACACTGCAGCAGACTGGCAAGGCGGCCCTAGAGTCACCACTCTGAGGGCGCTGAGTCACGTGTTTAAGGAGCACTGCTGCAAAGAGGAGTAAGAATTAGAATCTGGCGCTGCGTGTAGCAAAGCCCTTGTTCGTATCTACAGTTAGACTGCAGAAGTCTCAAACATGTTTCCGGCAGCCCACAGATGCAATCAGCATGCCTAGTCTACATTACCATGTTTAATTAGTCTTCAACATTTGAAAGATCTGGAATTTCACTTTAAAAAAAAAACAACTAAATTTCTGGCTTGATTGTTTAAAAAAATATATATCCCTGAGTATTTCAGCTCCACTCTGCCCCAGCGTCCACCAGGTGGGCACTGACGGGCAGTTGCCCCCTCCACTGAGGGACCAGTTCTCCGCTCAGCAGGTGTGATTCGCATGCTTGTGCTCAACTCCACCGAAACATATTAGCATGAGGAGGTCGAAGAGAGCTTCCTGATGCGATTAGAGCCCGTATAAAGGGCCCAGACAGGGACAAGCGTGACGGCACAGAGGTTAAGAGCACCTGTTGCTCTTCCAGAAAGCCCAGGTTCAGTTTCCAACACCCACACCAGGCAGCTCATAACCACCTGTAGCTCTAGCTCCAAGAGCTCTGCTGCCCTTTAATGGTCCACAGGGACCATGCACACATGAAGTGCACAATATATACCCATATAATAAATCTTTTTAAAAGGTGTGTGTGCGCGCACCACGCGTGTGCATGCATGAGTGAATGTCTGTGTATGTGTGTGTCTGAGTGCCCCAACAGGCACTTGCTTTCCACCATGTGAGTTTACATTAATAAGCTGACAGTCTTCACCCGGGAACAGACCCTTATCAGAGCCTAACCATGCTAACCTGTCTAGCCCCAGAGAGGGTTCTCTGGGTCCCAAGTTACTTCTGCCCCCACTTCCTTGGAGAAAAAGCTACAACTGACTGATGAATAATATTTCTGGGCATCTCCCGAGGAACTGTGTAAGTTCTCTTCCAGGCTTTAGGTCTGCCACACCACAAGGCACAACCTTGGTTCCTGCTCTTCCACGAGAATCCAGCTCGAGGCTTGTCAGGGGTTTGGTATGTGCAAAGGAAGAGTTGTGGACCAGAAGTTGAAAGTGTGCCTTTCAGGGTGTGTGTGTGGGGGGGGGCAGTGCTCACCCTGGGTTTCAGTCCATCTATTCAGAGTCAGGTTAGAAGGATGAATGACTGCCTGAACATCTCTGGGGGAAGCACACCACCTTCCTTTCCTGCTTATACTAACGGGAACTGCGTGGCGTCCAACTGCCGTGGGTCAGAGACACTTGGACTCAAGATGCTCTCTAAGTAACTCTCACTTCTCAATGTTCCAGTTTTCTCACGTGCCAAGTAACAAGATCTACCTTGTGGGGTTGCTGCGGGGTTCAATGAGGTCATCTGCTAGCATGGTTCAAGGATCACCTTTCAGTAGATGTAAGCCACTCTTATTTTCTCATAAAGGTCTCCTTCTTGGCTTACTAAGGATTTTCAGCATCGCCAGGGAGAAGAATGTTACAATTGCCGTCATAATGGCGGCACTGGGGCCTCCCCAGCAGTTTGGTCCACTGCTGCAGGAAGAGACATCTCTGGACCTATTACTTTCTATGTCCTAGAAAATGTTGTGCGCCAACCTGGAACTCGAGCTGGGACCGGCTGAGGTCTGCTCACATCTTGGGCCTGCATTTTTCTGCTTAATTCTTCCTTTAGTCAGAATGAGAAATGCCATTGAATTTATATGGAGGCTCACCCACCACCAAGGCCATCCTCCATGGTCCACTATGTAATAGTTGTGATTGTAGCCACAGTCTGTTAGCCACATGAACTGAAGCTCTGTGGAGACAGCCTCCTTGTAGTGTTAGATCTTTCACTGTCTCTAACTGACTGTACTGTCAATCCCCACACAGGATACCAGTCTTTCACGGTGCACACAGGATTCGTTTGTGCTTGGCCGTGAAGACTTCGAAGTGACATCAGTGGGATGCTCCCAGCACTAGATCACCATTAATCTAAGGTCACGATTTATCCCTGAAGAGACATCCATGCACCCCTCAAGTTGGGAGAGAGATAAGAACTGTGAGGAGCAAATCATTCCCTGTCCCCACTTGTGCTCTCTGGGCAGAAAACTGCCCGGACAAGCAAAGGTTGTCCTGCCTTGAGCAGAGTCTGAGTCTCTGTCATGCTAGAAAGAATCCCATACAGTTAATTTGATACATAGGCCTTCACGTGCGCATGTGCATGTATGTGTGTGTGTGTGCATGTGTATCTGTGTGTGTGTGTGTGTGTGCGTGTGCGTGTGTGTGTGTAAACTTGCTCAGAATGAAATTTTTTCTAACTAGAAACTAGATTTTGGAACAGATACTTGTTTGAACTGTTTTTAGAGTGCACTTATTATTGCATTTGCTCTATTTGCCGGCCTGTCCCAAACTCAGATATAAAACCTACACCAACTAGTGTTCCAGTGACTGAAAATACCCACGGGAGAGGACCCGGTCATGCTAAATGCCAGTCAGGCCCAATTACCAGCTGTGCACATAGGACTCTAACTGCCCACACCAGAGGTAGGACCTTGACAGTCACTTCTGCATCCTCCGGGGTCATGTGGGTCTGACTGCCCTGTACAGCATGGCTCTTCTGCCTCACATTAAAGCATCTCAGAAAGGAGGGCACATTGATCCCTCCCAGGAGCAGACAGCATCTTTTAGTAATTCCCCCCTCACCTGCTTTACGTCTTCATTCTTTCTCAGGTCCTCCTGTCTCCTCACAGCTGACTGACCAGAAGAATAGGGGCGATTTTCTCAGAACTGAGGCTCTTAAACACTGGGACATTCCAAGAGTTTCTCGAATACCCCGCCTCTGTCTTTATACCCTACCAGGGACTCTCGGCTCCAGGAGCCATTCCACCTATGACGATATTTGACTTCCTCCTTTGTGCGCATGGGAAACAGGGAGATCGTCATGAAAGTTTTATACGTGCAATGTGAACGCCATAAATCAGGGCCCTGGCAGTATTTAAATCTGTGAAATGCAAAGGGAATTTAAATAACAAGCCAGCCACACAGGCAGGCGGCCCCCGAAGCTCCGGAATGTGCATCTCACGCTAACAGCTCGCACGTTTATATTAAGGTACTAGCAGCCGTGAGCAGAAGGAGGGAAGGTGCTAACAATGACTGCAAAATATTTCTTCAAGGATACATTTCCTCTGTTTCCTCGCAACAGAAATTCTGACAACACACACTCTGGATTTATCCACGAAATCATGGTATCAGTGAGTGCTGCTTTTAGTTTATGGAATGATTTAGAAAAGCAGTTCTTTATCCTGGGATAGCATATGGGCTAATGTGTTGTGCTTAGCAGGGTAAATTATTTTCGGAAGAGGAGAGCCTAAGTTGCACCGGCCCATTGGTAATGCACACCTTTCATTCTGCATGGTGCCACAGATGGCATTCTGGTACTGTCTCTTAATAAGCAGACACATCTTCTTATATTTACAAGTCAGACTCAGCTCCTGGAACACACCTCTGGTTTCCTGAAGGGACGCTTACTGAAGTAGAAGGGAGATTAGAAGAAAGAACTTTGCCTGCCAGATACTTCTTGGCTCTGAGAAACCGCATCTTGACTCTTTGGGTGGCTGAAATGGAAACTTACTCTCTGCAGTTTTAGTCCAATAACAGCAATCATGATCCTCTTGGTGAATGCCCAGTATGCAGCAGGCCTATGGCATGTGGATATCTTTTGATATGTGATCTCATTTGCTACTCAAAAGAGCCAGCATTAGGATTTTCTCTTTAGAAGGGAGATGCAACAGAGGCCAGGAAGGTGAGCGCTCTGATTCTGGTTACGTGGTTGGAAAGAGGCTAAGACAAAGTTTAAACTACATCTTGTCAGGTTTAATAGGTTTTGATTCAATGGTTACTGTTCCTCATGCCTGCCTGCAGCTATAGCAGCCTGATGCACTCCCCCCTTAAATCTTGGGTCCCAGGAGAGAGAATTTCTTTTAATACTGATTCATTCTAGGCACAGCAGCTAGGTTCTAGGGATATACAGACTGGACACTGCACAGAGATCTCCACAATTGCATGGCTTTAAGGCAGAGAAGGGAATTGTTCATCCTACCTCCTTGTTTTAGCAAAAGGGAAATAAGGACTTTTTAGATTTTCTCCAGCATTTGGCAATATAGAGAACCCAGTCTACTTGCTTGACTTGACACTATGAATTTTATCACTTGTGGTTACTATTTCACTTTATCCTTCACACTTTTGCTTGGGAGAGGTGTGAGAAATAGTAATATGCTCCTTAAAGAATCAGAATCCAGAGGAGAACGGCTCACATCGCAAATGGTCCTATATAACATTGGCAGAAAGATTCATGTTTTGGCCACTTGCAACGCTGAGAGGATTCCAGAGTTGTAAGTATTCGTAAGAAGAAGTAAGAATCTTCCACACCAGTTCCAAACATGTTCTCATAATTTTACTCTACATCCTAAAGTGCTAGACTCAACATGCACAGAAGAGATGTCCTCAACTCAAGGGATAATGTGGAATCCATCACACAGAGCCTATTCCTCATTTTCCTCCTCTTGAGCAGTCTATCTGATATTTCTGCCAGTATCCTGGTGTTCCCAGAGGCTCTAAGACAGCATCTTTTGGGAATACTTTTGAGTGGGGCCCAGTCATCCAAACCACTCTCTTTTAAACTTGACCTTTCCCTTGACCTTGCACTCAGTCACATCAGACACACCCTGCTTGCTGCTAGGGAATGTGGAGGCCAAGCTGGCCTGGCCAAGGCATCTTTGGTTCCTGGGAACAGTTCTGCTTCCATGGCCCTGGGCCAGCATGGAGGTGAAGACTATCAATCTCCCAAGAGCTCCACAGGAGCCGGCAGATCTTTTCCTAAAAACACCAAGTATCTTTTTCCCTCTGTCCCTTCAGAAGGGAGAGAGGGAAGCAGGGAGGGAGGGAGATACAGAGGGAGAGGAAGATGTAGAATGACAGGAGAGGCAGAGACAGGGTGAGTGTGCTGCACACACACAAACACAGAGGGTGGTGACAGACAGATGGACAAGGAAACACAGAGAGCAACAGAGAGACAGGAGGCACAAAGAGACAGAGAGAGACGGTCAAAGAGGAGAGACACAAAGAGAGAAAAAGAGGAAGAGAGATGAGACACACCCAGAGAAGCAGAGATAGAGACACACACACACACACACACACACACACACAGAGAGAGAGAGAGAGAGAGAGAGAGAGAGAGACATAAACAAAGAAGTCACACCCACATACCCACACATATACAGAGTGAGAGAGAGTGGGGGGGCTGCTAGTTACATCAAAACAAAGCAACTATAAAGTGACATGGTAGAGCAGGGAATGGCGACCGTTGACTTCTGCAGTCTCTTAGATGACAACTGTAGCATCTTCTGATGTCTGCCACCATTTGGGTGGGATAACTGTCATTATCATTGGACAGATGGGGAAACTGAGGTCCAGAGAAGTGAACCTAGCTGAAGCTCACAAAGCTAGCGAACAGTAGACTCAGGATTTAAACTCTGTCTGACTATACTAAAACAAATAAAAGCCAGGCTCCCCATAAAACTCACTAGGTGACTCTGACTGTTTAGGGTAGACTCCACTGTTGTGGTACTGTCTTATTCTGCAATTCTGAATCCCGAGTTGACTTCTTCTCTTCAGCATGAAGTGACAGAGGCAGTCAAGGGGAGATGTGCCTTTTGGCAAAGTAGAACTGAATCCTTCAAAAGATACCTGGCATCAAGATTAGCATCCCAAGGTGGGTGAAGTACAAACAGAGGCAGTGTTCAAGCTAAGAAATTCAAAATCAAAACAACTACCAATCTCCAAGGCTTGAAACTTCCAAAAAAATTAAAAATAATAATCCTACATGCTGGAAAACACACGGAGAAAGACCACTCCTTTTCTAGTCTAAACTGCTCATTTGTTCCGTCTCTTTAAGACAATGTGGCAGTGCCTAGGACCGACAGTTTCCACTCCCTTTGACGAGTACCTAAAATGTTCACCCAAGGAAATAATCACAGTATGACCAAAACTTTTATATATATTAATAAGTTGCCAATAATAATATAAGCCTTAACATCATCCATATGTCCATTAAAAGGCAGAAATTAATGAATTATGGTTGCATTTATGTAATGGCATCCTTGGCAGATCTCAAAAAGCATTTTGTAGAAGATGATTTAATGGCATGGGAAAGCACCCATGATATATTACTATGACAACAACATGCCATTTTTGAAAAGAATAGCAGAGATAAAAGTCCATGCCTAAAAAAAAAAAGACAGAATAAATAAATAAAGTCAACATCAATAGTAATTATGAGTGTGGTTTTCTTCCTTTGGGATAGATCTTCATAAAGATGTGCATCTTACACTTTATCCTTTCAGTGAATACACATGTGAAATACAGTTTATCCAAATAGACAGAGGGGAGATAGCTAAGACAAAGAACAGAAACGATCATTGGCCAGGGAAGCAGTCCCCAAGTGCTTGCCATACAAGCCTGAGGACCCGAGGTCAGTCCCACCATGTTGTTAAAAGGCCAGACACAGCAATACATAACTGCAATCCCAGTGCTGGAGAAGTATAGATGGGAAGATTCTTGGAGCTGGCTGGTCAGCCATCATAGCCCAGTAAACAAGTCCAGGCCACTGAGAGACTCTGTCTCAAATGAAACGAGGGATGCACTTGGGAATCTACACCTTAAGTTGACTTCTGCCTTCTACTTGTACGTGCAGCCATACACATATGTGAACTTGTACATACACAAACACATGCATATGAACATAAGAAAAAAAAGCAAAGATTATAACCCCATATCAGTCATAGACCTCCCGGAAGAAGCCATCCACCTTTAAACCCCAAGTCTCAGGAGACAGAAAGGGGGGCACAGGTTCTACCTCAAACCAGTGAGCCTCCCAGCCAGCCAGAGGGAGGGGGCAAGTTCACAGACATTTAGGTTTGTGAGCTTTCCAACTCACTTTCCAGCCAGTGAAGTAACCACACTTCCGGAACTATTCCAACTGGGTTAAGCTTTCTAGTAACCTCAGACTTCAGAGAAAAAAGAAGTGGGCCGTGTTTTAATTAGCATCACACAAACACACAGCTTGGCTCCGAGGGCTGAGGCTGGCACATTTTACACCTGCAGGCTTCCCAGCCTCGGACTCTCACCAGGAGCTCTGAAGTGAAACCAATGAGAAAAAAAAAAAAAATCCTGCTCAGGCCAGCTGCTGCCAGCATTCAGGGTATCACACTGAGCAAGAACACTTGAGGAAAATTATTTAGCTATGATCATTATTGGCTGCTTTTAATCACAATAATGAACTAATACAGCAGTACTTATGCTTGGGGAAGTCAAAGAGTATCCATTAAAAATCTAATTAAAAGCCAGTCCTTAAGAAGAATCATGACTTATTTATCTCTCTATTAGGTAATATAAACCAGTGAACTGTACCGCTTGGAAATTTTCCGCCAGTCACGCTGGTAAGCGGTATTCCCTTTTCGGCTGTAAAAGTACAATAAATCCTGCTTTAAGGGAACTCTTGTTATGTTTTAAGAAGACAGACAATGAGGGAAGGAAGAAGCTGGGGAGGGGGGTTGATGTTAAGAATAACATTTATATCCTGCCATTTTCCAAAAAGATTTCCCAGGTGTAGATTCCTATAAGAAAAACAAAAACGTATGAAGAACAACCCGTTCGTGGCAGAATGGGACGCTTCCATGTAACGAGAAAGGGAAGAGTGGCCAGCTGGTGGACAGCGTGGATAAGGCACAGCTCATGAAGGGCCCCAGAGAGCTGTGCTAGGATACTCCCAGTCATTCGCCATGGGTCAGAGCCAGTGGGGCGAGCAGTAGCCTCGCGTACGCTGTCAATCTCCATCTGGCCCACGGACTGCGCAGATAACTAGAGAGAGGGCCCACTAGCCTACGGATGTGCAGGAACTCAGTCCTGCGCACAGCATCCCCAAGGAGCATCCGTCTGGGGCTCTGGAAGGCGTCTGACTTCTGTGGATGCCTGCGAGCCGGTCTTCTGTACTGTGAGGTTCCTGGTAGAGAAGATAGTACGGAGGTATCGGGCTACAGGACCCCAGTCTGGGAGTACCAAGATAGCAGATGAGAAACAAAGGAAAAGAAAGAGAGAAGGTGCAGAGAAGGGCTGTGAAGAATGAAGCAATAGTGACTACGTACAGGGTGACAAAGGGCCATCTAGAACCAGACCCAGACCACAGAAGAAGGGGCACCCTTCTTAATCTGAAGGTGGCAGTGACCCCACAAGGAAGACTACAGGTGGGGTCGGACCAGGATCAGAAGATGTGAGGAAGGCTGCTCTCCTGAAGTGTGGAAGATGTGACCATTGGCAAAGGTTAGGAGTCAGGCGATAGGATGGAACTGAGGAGCAACAGCAGAATAGAGACAAACGAGAAGACAAAAGGGGATTGAGAAGCCGAACCAATCTCATCAAACTTGGTGGGGGGGAAATGAAGGTCTGAAGCTAATTTCTAGGGTTTTAAGTGGGCGGGTGATGGACTGAGGGGCATGTGGGTCCTTCAACAGACGAACACTGTATAGGCTTTGCCATACCATTCACTCAGGGGTGTGCCCAGGAAGTACCTGATTCATGTGGCATCCCAATAATGTGTCAGTTCCCTCTGAGGGGGCTGCTGCTGTGTAGGCAGACATCTGCTGTAGTCCCGGCCCAGGTGAAAGGGAAGTTTCTAATCAGCGCACACCCTGTTTGGCAATCTCAAGTTATCTCGAGTCACTTGATCAAGCGCTGAAAGGGGACTAAAAAGTTGGAGGCCACAGCGAAAACTCTCGCCAGAGAAAAACAGGAGGCAAACTTGAACTACTTGCTTGGTCAGTCGAGGTGACCTTTCGAAAGGGGTCTGAACTTTTGTCAGTGTGCTATCGGTATTTCCATCAGCAAGTATTTCAACCAGCTAATATTTGCCAACGGGGAGGATCGAGCTCTCCGTGCAGCGTCAGGGTTTCTGTGCCCAGCTGACCTTCCGAGGTATTTAAGGATGCAAAGGCCAGATTCATCACCCGAGTTCCCCAATCCATCGGCTGAATGCCAGAGTCCTGTCTACCAACGGATGCCTAGACTCTTCCTCTACTTTTTCCTCTACAGAGGAGCCCGGAGCATCAACCTTCAAACTGACCTTAAAAGCTTTTTAGACTCCTGTGTTGCTTTGACCATCGTCAATCAACTTTCATCCTTAAAAGGCAGAGGCCACAGCAGTAGGTACTTAGCATTTAGAGACAGAGACTGGGCATGGACTCTGGCTTCCTTCCTTCCTACCCAGAACAAGGTGCTTAAATTGCCTCAAGCCTTAGTTTTCCCATGTGTAAAGTATGTTATATAAGAAATAATTAAGAGACTGATTGTGGTCTTAGTTATGAAACAAGCACACAGTGAGTCTTAAGACTAATTGATTTGTGCGGTTATTGCTGTCAAAGCCTTTGCTACACTGAGTCCTCCAGACGCTGCTGTGTTAGCGTCTGTCCCTAAGAGGGGCCATTGTAACTCACGCCGAACAGTGTCTCTGAAGCACCACACGAACTCATTTCTGCACAGCCTTGAACTGCTAACACTATTTCACTGTTCTAAGAGGTAGCGGCGGGAAAAACCTCAGAGTTTAATTAAATTCTTATTTTGAGCAAAGTGAAGGAAGAAGAAAAAAAAGCCTTTGAGGGAAAGACAGTTCATAAAACACCGATTACCGTGTCCAGGGCACACCACATGATCAATGTCTACAGTAGGAAAGCATAGTAGACGAGGCCTTTTCTCATACTGGACGCTTTGTTTACTTGGGCTCAGCCCTTCTAATGAAGTTGTACAGGGCTGGGATTCTCGGTGCTCTGCATTTCCTCCTAATAACATCAGCCTCGACTTTAGGGGAGGTTTCGGCAGCAGCCCTTTGACATGGAATCTTTGCGCTGTGTAAGCCTAGAATCCAGGATCACCATGGGGATTGAAATTCTGCCCGATCTGCCTTCCCGTGTAGACCTTGTATTCTTGAGTTACCAGTAGGACTTACTTGGCGTCTCGTTTAGGAAACAGTCTTGCTTTCTCAACTGCTCTGTGGGGTTGGGAGGGTGGGAATGGGGCAGGCAGGGGAGAGGTACTGGGTCAGTATGGTTAAAGGAGGAAGGCGGAGAAAAGACAGGTGCAAGGATCTTGGAGTATCACCGAAACCCTAGAAGGCAATAAAAGCTCTCTTTGATGTTATGTGGGTCTAAGTTGGGCTGAATTAGGACTAGAATAGCTCAGTTCTTATTCCCCAATAGCCAAAAGGGTCCTTTATGAAGATGTACGGTAATGACCAAAATCTCATTCCAGAGCTCAGGAGGGGGGAGAGGAAGTATTGCCTGCAGGTGAGGGCACTCTATCAAGATAGAAGGGACGCGCTACATTAAGGCGGGCTTGCTGAGGGTTCTGCACATTTAGAAGCCTGACATGAACAGCAAGAACTAGTCACACGGAGAGCTCTTTCTGCCCAGCTCTGGGCAAAGAAAACGCCAGGCCTTTGTTTTTTAATCCTGCCACCTACTTCCCACCGGATGGTGTCTCCTGGGGGCACGGAAGTCACCAAGGGCAGTGACAACTGCAGCATCCCTGGACTAAGCGAGAAGACTCAGATCCGTCTTCTAGTTGTTGCCGTGTGACCTTGGAGAAGCCATAGAAGCCTCCTGAAGCCTCAATGCCTCATCGATCAAATGAGGCGTGTCAAGAGTTGCTGGTCTTCCCTGGAGGGCTGTGAGGACCGAAAAGCTTAGGCACCAAGGACTCCCAACGGGGCCAGTGGCCTCATTATTCACGTCAATTCTTTCCTGTTCTGAGGGGACCCTGGTGAAAGGTGAGCACAGATGGAGATAGAACTTACTGTTCAAGGCTAAGAGTCTCCGATGGATCAAACAGAGCCACCACGCAAGTGGCAGGTTACGCCTGTCTGGAGCAGTTTTATGAGCCTGACATCACCACCCACGGAGAGGTTTGGGAATGTTTCTTGACTCCAGATGGCAGGGGTCAGCTGGTAGCAGTGGGGCCCCAGCCACAGATGATAAAAATCCACTGCCCGTCACCCCCACACGCAGCTGTGCCACTGGATGGAGTGGTCCCTTGGGCATTTTTCTGTCCATTCTGGTCCAAGTGTCAGGGCTGCTTTGCTTGTTATTCATTTTCTCTTCTGCCTCTAATGCTCTTTCTTCTGATCTAGAGATCTTGCAACAGTTTCTCCTGCAGGAGTTCCACGGGCTCCAGTGAAGGACTCTTGCTACCAACTGAGATGTTGCCCTCCTCCAAAGCCTACCCACAAGCCCACGGGTAGCTAAGGTGACAAGAGGCTGATCCAGTGACGATAGCCATCCGTTTAATATTTATTGGCAAGTGCTCACACAGCACGGGGAGCATGAAAATAATGGGGCACTATCCCTCAGACCGGATTCCTGCCACCCCGTTGTTCTGCTTCGGTTGAATTCTTCCTATTCATCCTTTGGGGGCTAGCTCCCTGCCCCTAGCCCCTCTTATCACTAGGTCCTCTGGGAGGAAGGAGACCTCCCTCTCTTCACTCTTCACAGGTATCCACTCATTGGGATGAAAGAGACATCAGAGTCCATGTTTAGAATCTGGTTTCGGGTTGACCACAGGCCAGTCTTATATACAGGACATCCGCTACCATGGACAAGTCCAACCTTGAAATGTGTCCTCATCCCCATAAGACCTCTCCCTTTGGTCATCCTTTCTCTTGTTTTGTCATTGTTCCCCCTCCTTTTAATGTTTAATCCTCTTCTCATTGGCTTTTAGGCGGGAGAAACCTGGTTATCTTAGAAACCTGGCTAATGGTAGGTAAGTGTTTTTCCAGACTCTCACAGCAACAACAGTAATAATGTATCAGCCAAGAATGAGGGGTATCCCTCAAAGAGGCAAGAATTTGGAAGAATCATCTCTAAAGACAACTGATAAAGGTCTAGCTCTAAGGCAATGGGGGCTAGAGAGAGCTGCACGCCATTCCCTTCTGAAGATGTCTGACAAGCACTCTACAGTCTCCTGAGCTAGATGAGGAGTCAGTCCTTTCCTCACAGGGCAAGACACATGGGTGATGCTGGGTACTGTGAGCCAAGTGCGATTCCTACATGGTATTTGCTTGGTTTTTAAGTAATTCTATAGGATACTCAATATCAATTTTTAAAAATATGTTTCTTCTCTGCTTAAATTACTTACACTCTGGTTCTGTGGTCTCCAACTAGGAATTCCGAGAGACATACTTCTGGTCTCTCCATACAACACTAATGGAGATGTCAGAGATGAACATCTACTGAGTGTCTCCCATCCCAGGCACTATCCAAAACGTTATCCACATGCAAAGCTCACTTACTCCTCAAACATGTGAAGCAGTTCCTCTGGCAACCGGATTTTACAGCTTGTGGAAGTAGAAGCTCTGAGAAACAATTTTCCGAAGGCCCCTTCTCCTAAGAAGCAGGCTTCAGCAGGGGATGAAAAGAACAGCCATAACCCTGGGGTTACCGCAGGGGTGACAACATTTCTGCCACTGGAAAGCCTTCTGATGTGCAGGTGATGATTATCCCAGGGTGATCGAACTGTGGCTTGGGCCTTGTCTGTCACTGATACAAACAGCTGGAAGAGGGGCTCAAGTACCTGTGGCCACCCCCCACGCCACCCCCATTGCCAGAACCGCTGAGAACTGCAGCCCTAGGACAAGCTAGCCGCCGGGAAGGCACAAGGTGCTCTCTGGAAATGTCACCACTGACCACTTTAATCGCCACCCTGTGATTGAATTAATTAGGCTGAGAGCCTGGAATCCTGAGTTGCTCTCGCATCTGGAGTGGTTTTCTAACTCGGGAAACTCATTGCAGAAGGCCAACTGTCAGAGAAGAGAGTTGAGATATGAACATAATTCATCACCCAGAGACTCTGCTTATGGTTGGGTCACCATCGGCCACCTGGGAGTGATCGATAGTCGCCTTGTTCTCATTTTGGACCAGATACGTGGGGGTGGTAGCTGGGTTTGATATTGCCATCATCATTTCTCACTCCATGAGAAAATCTAAGGCATCTCTGGATACCTGAGGGGGACAAGAGTGGGACCTGTTGATGCCAGGATTTCTGAGCAGTTTTCTTGAACCAGTGACAACACACAAATACCGAAGAGAACATGCCTTTCTGTACCATAAATGTCAAGCCAGACTTCTCTCTGTAGGTGTGGCCTTGGTGCTGCTGGCATATGTGTGTGCCAATGCTAGGAAACATTAAGAGCTTCTCCTAAAATCTGGGGATGTTGGAGGCGTTTCGACAAGGACTGTTGTCTAAAACTCCAGGGTCTGGAAAGAACTCATCCACACTTCAGCTCGGTCAGAGTGGGGCCCTTCGAGAGCTCTCTGGGCTGAAAATCTGTGGTGTGTTAACGGACCCTGGTTTGTTTAAGGCAGAAACAAAAAGACTCCGCTTCTGATGTGTTAGGAGAGAGGTACTGCAAGCATCATTTACCTCCATAGTGGCTTTGGCGTTCCAGAGCCTTAAAGATCTGGCTTTGCTCTGCGTCTTCTCTCAGATTTCGGCTTGTTCTTTCTCCAGCTCCACTCCTAGAGAGACTGGCTATGGACTAATGATTAGATCTGTGGTGTCTGCCTAAAGCTTTATAATGCCACAAATCTCAACAGTGGGGTTTATGTATGTGTTGGGGGGAGGTCCTACATCTTAGAATAGGGTCAAGATGGGAACACCCAATTTCTTTAAGAGGCTGCTATGTGAGAGGTTAGCATCCTTTAATAAAGCTAAGCCCCTGCTCCTTGGATGACTACCCACAAAAGGAGCCCTAGGAAGTTTCGTACAATAGACGCTACCAGCACTTGTGCTGGGGTGGGTTGCCCCTGGCCCGAGTGCTGCTGAGAGGCCATGGGAAAAAAGAAGCCTTGCATTTCCCCAGTAGTTTATGAGGAGTCTTATCAAAGGCCAGGGGCATTAAGGGATTTTTCTTTAGATTTACAAGAGATCAGAATTTATTCTGTAGAATGTGATGATTAACCAGAGCCTAGCACATGACAAGCATTCCACAATAAGTAGTCGGACAAGTGCCTTCTGCAAGCTTTGACGTCAGGAAAATGACACGGCCTTTCTCCTGTGGCTCTGCCTGCGTCCTTCCACTGCAGTGCAGTTTGGAAGCCTCTTCCCTTCCAAGTTCATGGTGAAATCTAATTGACCAGCAATGATATGGTGTGCTGAAACCTGGGAGTGGAAAGGGCAGCTCAGCAGTGAAGGGCACTGACTGCTCTTGCAGAGAGCTTCAATTTGGTTCCAGCCTCTAAAACAGGTGGCTCACAACCACCCCAGCTCCAGGGACGCAAATACCTCTGGCCTCTGCAGGCACCTGCACTCACGTGCGCATATCCACACATGCGATGCACACATACACCTAACTAAAAATAAAATGCATCTCTCCTTCAGAGGAATTGAAAGCTTCAGGAGGTGATTGGAACAGGAGGGCTCAACCTTCAGGACAGTGCTTAATGCTGTTATGAAAGAGATCATGGGAGGGGTTGCTCTCTCTGCCCTTCTACCTTCTGCCATGTGAAAGAAGCCGACACCAGACTCCATCATGATTTCCAGCTTCCAGAGCCTCCAGAACCACCAGAAAACGAATCTGGTCTTTATAAACCACTTACTCTCAAGTGTTTGGTTACAGCAGGACAACAGACTGTACCATGCGGTCTTTGCTTCAGTTTTTCTACTCTCCCTTGGTTTCCCCTGCTCTCGTTCTCTATGTGTCCTTCTTGTTTGCTAAAAGCTCTTTGTATGGAGTATGTATAACTGGGGAAGAAGTTTCCAGAATCTGTATACCTAACCTGGGGCGGGGCAGTGTGAAAATTCATGGGCAAGCCCAGGAGAGAGAAGACCAGGATTCAAAGATGAGGCTCTCTGGCATCACACCCTCAACCCTTTCTGACTCCAGAACAAGCTTCCCATAGCACGGGACTTGGGCGGGGTCGGGAAATAACAATGAAAACATTCCCCATTTACCCTCTTAAACAAAAAAGAATACACCAGGATAGAGAAAGAACAGAGAGGCCCCTCAGCCTGAGTCTAACAAGGCTGAAGACTCCAGAATCCCTCCCCTCTCCCCCTTGGAAGAAAAGGCTGCCTGGATCCCAAGGTGTTCAGCTGTGTTTACTTGGATGGTTGTATACACCAGAGAGAGACAGGGACCCTGCATGTTTCACACCTGCCTCCTTTCAGCTCTATTTTATGCCTGCTTGTTTGGTTTTGAGGTTTCACAGTCTTGAGCTCAACAGAGAAGGCTCTACCTTCCACCTTTAGTCCCTAGGCAGACAACAATTCTATGTATTCAGTTAAAAGGAAGACTCTAGCTGCCCAGGCCACAGTGGAGGAGTCAGAGATAAGATTTTGAGTGCTGAAAAAGAAGAGGAAAGCAAGGAAGAAAAAAAACGAAAGGAAGACTAGGAAGAGAAAGGAGGAGGAAGAAGAGGAGGCTGATGATTTCTGTACCTCCATGGCACTACCCACATATAACACGTGGGGCTCTATGGACATGGAGAAGGTATGTGGATGTGGGGGGGGGGTTCCGTGGATGGAGAATTACTAAGACAAAACATAAAGACATCAAGTCTCAGGGATCCAGGTACCTACTAGCCAAACTCACTAGGATTCGTGAAGAAGCTGAACCCAGGCAAGCACAGAGACCAAGAAGGGTCTGACAGCAGTCTGATTAAGGAGCCAGCGAGTCTGTGTCCAGTCAGGTTAACTTAGTGTACAAATGTCAGTCACTCAACTGGGCTCTTTGACATGTTGAGCATTTAGCCTGTAATAAAATAATGCTTTAAGGGAGGTACCTCTCACCAGGCAGCACCATTGCAGAGGTGACTAATGATTCTACCCAGGAGAAAAGGTACCCAAGGTCTCAGGTAGTTGGAGAGTGGGTCCCTTACATCAGGGTCCAAAGCTGCACACCCTCCAGCTTCCTTCCAGGGGAAAGCTATAAGGTGCAAGCTAGGGAGCATTATTTCCTCTTCTTCAAAAACAAAAATAAACAAACGAGCAAAAACCACACAAAAGACACATCTATGGAAGCTATTTTCAACAACCTTCCCTCTTCTCCGATCTCTTGGCTAGTTTACCCTTCTTTGTAGCCAAGATCTCCTTAGTGTCTGTCATCCATCCTTCAAGCTTTGGGTATGTCGAGCTGTCTCTAAACATCACCTCTGGATTGTAGGACATTGCTGGTACGCTCAGAACCAAGGGTGAGTTGCAAACATGCTAGCTAATGAAGCATCATCACCATAGCGAGTGTCTGCACTGGGCTTTTCTGAACAGCCATTTATCAGATTTCATGGATTTTAGGGGGTGCGGAGAGAAGAAGAAAACACCAGAAAAAACTCAGCTACCCTGGAGGAGCTGCTGGGTTAGTCTCCACCTGGAGTTTCTGGTGGAGCAAATGCAGACAGCTCTGGGGCTGCTGAAGCCCCCTCTTCCCTTTGTTCCCCTCCTTCTGGTCTGGGAGCCTTGTGTATGGCCTGGGAGAACAAAGGGCATCGGAGACTCTGTGAAACAGGCCACTTATAAAGAAGGAAATTTCTAAGGCTGAACTCTGCTTCTTGCTCTGGGGTCTTCAGAGTAGGGTGTTACATTTTTCTCTTTCATGAGGGTGAAGGGCAAGAGGCCTGGAGGTTCCTGAGAGGGAGAGAAGTGGGGCTTCAGATAGTGAAGGCAGGGGGTTTGCAGGGTCTCTACTCCTAGGCTAGGCCAGCATGACTGACAAGGACCCTTAGCTTCACAATTCAGAATACCTACCATGCCCTGGGGAACTGGTAGGAAACTCTGGCCCTTTGTGCCAACTCGGGTCCTAGTGTGTTTCATGTGCCTTGCACCATGGCTAACTTGGTCTGTGCCATGGAGGTTTTGTGTCATGTTTTGGAGCAGCCGAGAGCTTGGGGACATTCATACATGTGGATCTTCTATGAGGAGAAGGACCTGGCACCCAGGTCCTGCTCTAGAAAGGCACGAGTCTTTAAATGACCTACTCACCACACTCACCGGCAGGTAAGGTGTCAGAAGTCCGGGGTGCTGCGAACGCGACAAAACAGGACTCTAAGTGGGACAAAGTTTAAGGCAGGTAAGAATGCCCCAAGTTTAGCATGTCTTCATCTGGGGACAGATCACGTGCTTTTCTCTTTGTCATGCACTGCTTTGGTCTTCATAACAACAAGGAAGCATCAATTTATTTAAAAAAAAAATAAATAAAGCTTCGGGGAGCTGGATGATTTTCCCAGGGTCACACAGTCACCAAGCAGCATTTACACAACGCGTGAGCCCAGGGTCCCACACATTGTACCACTGACGGAACTGTACAGGAAGCAGACACCCATGACCCCTTTAACACAAACAGCACTCATTTTGCCGAGGAGAGAAACAAAGCTAGGAGCAGCAAAGGGATGTGTACTCGGTAGCACAGTAAGTGTCCTTCACTACGGGCCACAGCTTGTTACCATGACAACTAAACAAACCAGCATTTCCTATGTCAGTCTGAAACCTTCGAGTTTTCTGTTTTCCTTTGTTCTTTACAGTTTAAGTTTCGGTTAAACATCCAATTAAAAAGATGTTGAAGTGTTCTCTTTTTTTGGAAGACTCATTTGTGTGTGTGCGCGTGTGTGCGTGTGTGTGTGTGTGTGTGTGTGTGTGTGTGTGTGTGTTCCCAAAGGCCACAAGAGGGCACTAGATCCTTCTGAGCTGGGGTTACAGGGGGCTATGAGCCAACACCAGCGCTGAGTCAGGCTCCAACCAGCACGCGCCCTTCACCAGTAACCCATCTCTTCCTCCACACAGGAACCTGTTTTTAGCACTGTGCACCTCACTTATGTGTCAGCGAGCTCTGAGGAGGTTCAGTGAAGAACTGCGAAGTCGCCTCTCTCGACTGACTAAACTGCAAAAGCCTTCAGAGTGTTTGGTTACTCGTCCTCTACCCCACCCACCCTCCCAACACTCATCTGTCTATCTATCTGTCTACCAAAAACCTTGTACAAAATGGAAAAAAAAACGACAGGACTAAGAGAATCAGCGTTACTCAAATTTGCCACTTACTTGTCCGGTATATAAACCAAAAAAAAAAAAATGAAATAAAAGAGTAATAGTGAGAGCGATATAATGGAGTTTAATGCTTTTCCATTATGCTAGTACCTTACAGCACAACTATAGGCGAGTGACCCTCTTGCTAGTGAAGTTTCCCCCACACCCACCTCCCACCAGAGCCAGAAACAGGGCAAAGGCACAAGCAGAATTAAGCAATTTTTTCTTATGGGTCCAAAACAAAGAAAGGGACTACAGAGTCAGATACTGATTGTGTTAAATGCTTGTCCTATATAACACCCGAAGTGGAAGCTTGGGTCCCTAAATTGTTTGTGAGAAGTACTGCCTCTCATTGTTATTTGGGTCCCAACTGGTCACCCAGTTTGAGCAAGAGGACACATAAAGTTTTCAAACCAACAAAATAATTGACTCCATTCACTACTCCAAGTCTTGCCTTGGTACCATAGGTGACTGGTTCTAGACACCCCATCTGCAGATGCTCACATCCCTTCTGTGAAACAGTACAGTGTTTGAAACCGACAGACATCTTACTGGAGACTTTAAATGATCTCTATATGAATTATGATATCTAATACAGTAACAATTGAATGCTGCATGTTCAGAAAATAGTGATGAGAAAAATATGAACATGTTCAGTAGAGACATGATTTTTTTCCCTCAATATCTACAACCCATCGTTGGTTGAATATTGAATATGTCCGTGGAGGACCCAAGGACATGAAGGGCCAGCTTTAGGTGTATCTGCATTTACCAGTCAAATACTCTTGGCAATTTGGACTAATATGCAGCGCATATGCAGGAGCAAAGGATAGCCCAGTACCCTCATAGAACAGAACCACAGGAAGGATTCTGGGAGAGCTGGCACTCCCCCACCCCCGCAGCAAAACAACAACAACAACCAAAAAAAAATCCTTTACTACCTACCATGTCCCTCCCACACTAAGCATACACACCTGCAAGACAAGTAGCTGAGAAAACGGAAATGCCATCTATGAAGGATTAGCGCTTGTAGCAAAAGGTGCTGGGTGCTGAGTACCATCAGCAAGCCTCAGTAAAACTTAACAGGATCGGAAAAGATGAGATCTGAAGCCACAAACTGGCAAACAGGAAATCATCCCTGTGATCTCCAGCTCTTCAAAGGGCCCCTCTGCAGGCTGCGTGTTTGTCAGTTCAGGGTTTAATGAGCCATCTATATGCACTCAATCCAGGCTCAGCAGGGAAGCCCAAACACTGTCTGAGGCCGCAGCTACCACAAGCCTCTGGATAGAACCTGCCCCTGGGTGTGGATCGCCACAGCTCTTCAGCAACTATTCCTCTCCTTCCTCGGCACTGACACCCAGGGGCCAACTGACCCAGAATCTTCATGTCTGGTAGGCAATTAAGTAGGGAAGGCTTGTGACTGACTATTTAAAATATCCACTTGGAGCAAAATCATCCCTCGTGGTTAGCTCTTCCTTATTTCAGAACAGCTCGTTCACAGGCCCTGCACCTCACTTCTCCCAGATTTGGTACTTCTCTGAAATGTACTCGTGGGACTACAAGAGTGAAGAAAAGAGCCGTGGGCCCCTCAATCCCTGTTTCAAGTGGGGGTGAGGGATGCAGGAAAACACCTTTATATCCCAGTGTCTACAAACTCATAGCCTTGCTCACTCAAGCCTTTGGGATGACACTGGTGATATTCATGGGAAACAAAAATGTGGGTCCGAGCTTCCATTTTAGAATGGGGAATGAAAGAACACACACACACACACACACACACACACACACACACACACGACTTCTACAAACTTAGCGGAAGCTGCATTATCACTGGGCCTCCACCCTTGCGTGATCAAGTTGTCCTGGGCTGAGCAGGGCTGCCCCATCTCAGGGCCCAAGGCACTGAATCTGCTCTCTTTAGGGTTCTCCCTGTGAAAGGCACAAAGGACTGGGATGAAAGCCAGCTAAGCTGACCTCCCCTGAGTGGAAAGGCCCCTTTTCTTTGCCTTTACAAAGACTCCCTGTTGGCTGGAGGAGCCCAGTTCCCTCCACTGCCCCCTGCCCAGCCGCACCTACTTGTGTTACTGGCGTGCCCCGCAGAAGCACCTAACCTCTAGAAGCAACATTTCGCCACTGTGAGCTCTTAGCAAGCTCAATCCATAGATCGGATTTCTCCTGGCTTCAGAGACCCAGTCTCCTGGGCAGCCAGTTCTCCCCAGACCCCAATTCTTTGATTTCTTCACTCCCACTTCTATCCAGGTTTCCTGGGACCCTACGGGAACACCAAACTGTCACTTGGAGCTGGAGCAGGTCACCTGGAAACACACGTGGCTGGGTGATAAAAGAGCTTCCTAGTCCAGCATCTCTGCGGAGCAAGCTCACTGTCTTTGAGGTTGCTGGCAACCCCAGGGCTGGTACCTTAACATCGTCTCACCCAATGGGCAGACCTAGGCCATAAATGCAAATGATTGCAATGGCCAATTACTCCCTCCTGAAATCATCCCTGCAACTATCAGCAATAAACAGGGCAAAAGGCTCCCCCTTGGCTTCTCTAGTCTTCCGCTACTGAGCGATAGCCTGTAAGGTGTAAAGGTCTTTTAATTGTCTAGATCCACTCCAATTCCTCCAATCCAGGTCACACGAGTGGCTGTTGAAGCCTAAGTGAAAACTAATGAGACAGAAATAAGGGTGCTAGCGCTCTACCTCGGATCTGCCTGGCTTCAAACCCATCCTGACCGCACCACCCCGGCAAGGCAATGGCAACCTTAATGGTGTCTGAGAGCACGAGGCAGTGTCCAGCCAGTCCCAATGTGGGACCATCTCCTTGGACTTTGGGGTGGCTGAGCAGAAAGTCCCTTCAGCGAAGACACAGCGAATAGAGGCAGGGTTCAAAGGACAGGCAGAAACGGCCTGGGTGTTCTGGGCAGCCTCATGGTGATTTTGACCTCCAGCTACCTCAGCGCCATCACCTCTCCTGAAAGCTCCCAAGCAAGACCTTCATTCTGGGGAGAACCCGAAAACATTCCTCAGAGGTTGGATTCCTTGACAAAGGTGCTAACCCTCTTCTGATACCAACGACACTTATGCTCCCAGACACAAGGTCCTTCTGAAGTTGGGGTCTGTGCTAGCATCAATATTTTTTCTTCCAGGATAATGCCACGGAGGAAAATCTCGGAGCTTACACTGGCCAACCACCTCATTTTGCTACAAAGAAAACATGAATGAAGCTGGATGTGGCAGGTCATATTTGTAATATCAGCGTTTGAGAGACAGAGGCAGGAGGATTGCCCCAAGTTCAAGGTCCACCTGGTCTAAGGACTAAAACATTCTATCAATAAACAACAATCACACCAACTAAGCAAACAAAACAAAAAAAAGGGTCTGGAGAGAAGGCTCAATGGGAAAGAGCACTTTTGCATAAACCTGAGAAACAGAGTTCTGACACCAGCATGTCAGAAGCCAGATACCCTGCAACAAAACCCTGGGGCACCAGCTAGGACGGACTGACACCCTCTTCTGGCCTCCATATGTGCACAGGGGCATGCACATGGGCATACAGAGACACAGACACAAATAAATCAATTTACAAAGAAAAAGTATATTTTAAAAAAATACCCAAGAAATGAAAAGAAGAAAATTCGACCAACTTGCAGCAGACAGATGGCAAGGAACAGAGAGGGTAGCCATGGGGTGAAGCTCTAGACACCTCCTGAAGAGTCTGCTGCTCGGGTGGCTCTCAGAAAGGCCCTGACAATGGTCAGCAGTCTCCCTGGCCACAGGGCCAGGAAGGGACCAGCTCTGGAATGAAGCACCAGTGACGGGCTTCCCTCTAGGTCTTACTGGTTAACTACTGAGCCTGAAAATCCATTTACAAAATGAACATATGAAATAGGCTCGGCCTGACTGGAAATGCAAATGAGAAACACACAGAGACGGTATTTCTTTTTGACTGCCCACAGAGCAAGGATAGAATACAAAAATCATTACATAGCTGTCAATACTAGCAGAGCGCCCAATAAAGCTGGACCTCGCAATGCCTGCTGGTGAGAATCAAAACCGGTACCAGCTTTCAGAAAGGAGGTTGATAACAGCATCAAGGACCTGACAATAGCCAAGCCCTTCATTCTTGCTCCTTTTTGTTCCCCAAGGCCTCGACTCAGACCTACGTGCCTTTACCTCCCGAGTGCTGGCATTAGAGGTGTGCACCACCACTGCCTGGCCAAGCCCTTTATTCTTTCTTTTCTTTTTCTCTTCTGCTCTCCTCTCTTTCTCTCCCCTCCCCTTCAACCCTCTCCCATGGTCCCTATGCTCCCAATTTGCTCAGGAGATCTTGTCTTTAAGTCCTTTATTCTTAATTTGCTTTCTGGACGTCTATTCTGATCAGAAGTAAGGGCAAAGGTCAAGGCCCACATGCTTATTTTCTCACTATTAGCGAAGGCTGACCACCCCTGACGAGGAGTGCTTGGAACCCGAGGTGCGCCAGACTGAAGGGTTTCACATTTTACAGTCTTCGCAAAGACGTCAGCAGCAGAGCATCTTTAATCCAAAAATAGGAGAATGTTCCAACAATCAGAACTTTTCGAGTGTCCTATTGATGCTTGAGAAGTTTCCCATTTCAGACTTTTAGATGAGGGTGCCGACCCGCACCGCCAACACCCCATCACTGCTCTCTACGTGTCCGCAGGAAGAGTCTGACTGGTGGGCGGGTAGATGGACAAGACAGTAGAGGGAGAGACCATTCAGCACCTGGGAAGCTCCACGGGTCAGCACACTCAGAATGTGGTCTGCGGACCAGAGCTGAGGCTGGACCGGGTTGCTCTCAGCCAGCAGTGAGAGTCAGCAGCTGGGCAACTGAGCAAATGTGTACAAGTTTGACACTCGATGCCCTCTAAGCATGTTATTTGTCTTTCGCGAAAACAAAACCCAAACACACGGCCCTTTTCCCACAGTTTGAGAAACAGCTCCTAAGTGGATTGGCTGGGGTGGGGTCGGGGGAGAAGCATGAGCCAGAAAGAAATGACAATAACGGCCCAAACATGACTGAAGAGAGGAACAGATGATTCCTTAGCACAGTTCGAGGTCTGGTTGCAAGAGTGGCCCTCCCTTCCTAGGTGGGTATGGGCTAGAGAGTTGGGGGCCAATCGCTCATATCTGCCACTGTTCTCCGGAGCTGAACCACCTGTGGGGGTGCAGGGAAGGGACCAGAGGTCTATACTGTGCCTGCTCTGGGACTCTGTGCATTCAGGAAGCATCGAGGCCTTGTGCATTCAGGCTCTATCTGCCAGGCCAGTAGGAGGCAGTGTTAGGTAAACCATGGTCACCCCAGTAAGTACCATGAGAGCCCTCATACTACTTTTGAAACACTTTAAGTGATATGTCACCATGGTTCTGGTATAATTTTGTTGGAACACAAACACACACACACACACACACACACACACACACACACACACACACACCAACAAAGGTATCTGTAATACAATTAATAACAGTTCGTACCGAAAAGAAATGGGCCAAAATATGGATAATGATTGATGATGACATGAGTCATTTTTTTTAGCTTCTTTTATGCTTTCTGCATTTTTCAAAATTTTACAGGGAGGATAATACACCTTTGACAGTCAAGGAGAATTTAATCCTATGAATAAGGAAAAAAAAGCTGTTTCCCTAGACCAATACGCTGAGTTGTAACTAGACATCCTCTCCCAATGCCTCCACCTTCTCTGTCTTCCTACTCTCTTCTGTAGACAACACACGTAGGACAGGGCTTTGCTTGCTTTGGAAAGGTGGGAGTTGGGAGGTCAGAGGGCCAGGGCACCCCTGGAAGACAACACTAGTGACTGTGTCCCTGGGGAACACCACATTGCTGTCTTGTGGGCAGGGACCAGTCTGTGAGGTGCTGGGTTTGGGGCAGACAGTGGCTGCCATGAAAGGTAAGATAAGCCTGCCCATCTTTGCCAGGAGGCTGTGGCACAATGGGGGTTCTAGGAAGCTACAGTGTGACATGTGCAATCAAGGACCCATCAGGGTACTGGCAAACGGCTGTAACGTTCCCTATTCTCCAAAGTTTATTCTTAGGAGAGGTTATTCTTCGACACAACAGCAGCAGTAATAATAAAACCAAAAGATGAAGACAAAAAAAAAATCATAGCACAAAACCCTTTCCATGGCAACAGCATTTCTGAACTGGGAATTTTGGGCTCACTCAAGAGTAAGCAAGACCCGGCAGAGGGACGCAGCAGTGGGGAGGGACAATAAGCACATCAAAACCCAGGCTCCTTTCAAAGAATCTGGTCGGTGTGTCCCCACCCCCACCCCACCCCCAGCCTGCTCCACCTGCCCGTGCATCGGCATCTCCAGGGAGCTTTGAGGACTCTGATACCAGCAGCTGAGGGAATCTCCGTGGAGAAGCCAGGGTCAGTATTTGGAACACACTTGTCTAGGTTGTGACTCAGTCAACTTTATATTTCGGCTCTAACTTAAGGGCTAAAGAAGTGTGTTGCCAATTTCCATACACAGCCTGAGTCTCCTCTACCTTTCTCCCAGCTCTGGGTTCAAGGTCATTAGGAAGGAAAGGTGATGAACCAACCCTATGTGTTGGAAATGTCTAGAAACTCACAGAAACCATCTCCAGTTCTCTCACATACCATCTACGTGTTGTGTGCGTCTTCATTTTCCGAGAAGACTTGCTTTTGCTTCCCACAGGGCTGGGAGGGCTGAGTGTGGGTCTTTGTCTCTGCTCTCCTGTGGTCCGGATAAGGTATGCTAAGACATGTTACATTCCCTACTGCTCCAAGCAAACAATAGCCTTCGACTCTTTTCCAATACCCAGTCCTGCACAGCCCCTCTCCCTTCACTGTCCGCCCTGCTGGTAAGCTCTTCTCTCTGGGTTATGGTGCCCACTCACCCTGTACCCCCTTGAGAGCTGCAGCCTGCACCAGGACTCCTGTACATGCTACAAGCTGTCTCTTGAATGCCTCAGCAGACAGATCTCCTACTTCACCCCTCACATCACCTCACAGGTTACATCTTCGGGGAGGGCCATCGAAAGAAACATTTCCATTGCGGGATGACCCGGATCTGCTTGGGTGGTGAGTTGCCTAGGCACAGAGGAACAGCCAATGAGCAGATGACGGGCTTGAAGGTAAGCTAAGCACCAGGAAGTCTCCCTGTCTGCACTTTCAGACCAAACAGGGGACCTCTGCAGGTAGAAAAGACCCCCCCCCCCAAAGTTGTATGCATCCTGTAATCTTCAGAACCTCTGACTATGACCTTACTTGACCAAAAAGTAAAGGTTATCTTAGGTTCTAAAGGTGTGATTAGCTTGTGGCAGTGGTTCTCATCTTCCCAATGTTGTGACCCTTGAATACAGTGCTTCATGTTTTGGTGACCCCCCAACCATACAATCATTTTGTTGCTACTTCATAACTATGGTTGTGTTACTGTTCTGAATTGTAATGTAAATATCCAGTATTTGGTCCTGTGAGGGTCGCAGCCCACAGGTTGAGAATTACTGGCATAGAGGTTTGAGAGGAGACACGTCTCCCTGAGTTCGTGTGTCAACACTAAGTGCTGTTGGATGTGTTCTCACTAGAGAGGTGCACGTGTGAAAAGGTGACATGAAGCAAGAACACACGTCGGCGGAGAAGTTTATCGGGGTGCAAAAACTTTTCAGCACCCTCCACTGTGATCCCCTATTGGGCCACTGTCCCTTAATGCTAAGGCAAAGCATGCATGGTATTATCTTATCTGTCCCATTGCTGGTCTCCTTGAGGGCAGGACTGCATCTTGGGGACACAATGCCTCATATCACAGCAGAGCCACCAGCACATAGCTTATCTCTTATTTTAGAAGTCCAAATAAAAGGCTGGAGAAAGGGCTCAGCAGTTGAGTGTTTATTGCTCTTGCAGAAGATCAGAGTTTGGGCCTTGTCACCCACAGTAGCAGCTCACATGCACCTGTAACTCCTGCTCCAGGAGACCCATTGCCCTGTACGGGCCTTGGTGCAGACATCCATGTATGCATATACATATTCACACACACACACACACACACACACATAAATATAAAATCTTTTTAAAACATGCTACCAAATTATAATGTTTTCAGTCATTTACCTTAACCCTGCACACCTCTCTCCTATAAACCAGCCTCTTCTCCAAGCCTCTGCAAAGGACAAGTGTTCTCTGCACCGCCTCCCAGTGGCATTTCTGGTCCCGCTCTTCCCATCCATTTAGCCTGTGACCTTTAGAAATAATGGTAAGCCACGGAAAACAAAAGGGCCTCTTCCATCTGGCTTTTCTCTCGAGTCACACAACTCGCAGCCATGGGCCAGCCAGGTCAAAGTTCCTCCGTAGTCCCCCGTGTTAACAAGCTGGAAGCTAAACAGCAGAGTGTCCTTACAGCATTTTCCCGAGCAGTTAATTAACGAGGGGATAAGCTACCTTGACAATCACAGACGCAGGCAGCCTGGTCAAGAGGGATGGGATTAGTTTCCAGGGTGACCACAGGGGAACGACAAAGAGGGCCAGCTGGATGGGGGGCAGTGGCTCCCATGCAGCACTGTGCCTTGCCCGGTTCTCTTCTCCACGGGGCAGAGCAGACGTGTGCCACGCCTAAGGCACGGCTGGCTCAGCCTGATAATTAGTTATCGCTCGGTGCTCGCACTGGATGGGAAGGCTGCTTGCAGATGGTGTGGGACAGGCTGAGGGCCCTACTGGAACGCACAAAGCCTGAGCTGAGAGCCCAGGTTGGAAACACGCTCCAGTGAGTTCACTAATCCAGAAAAGTGACTCAAAAGTGGGCGGGGTCGGTAACCGCGGCAGTTGCTAAGGTCAGGGGAATTGAGTAAGTAGTCATGAGGAATGGCATCATTTGCAGGACATCCAGATAGGCCATCCAGCCTTGTCCTGTCCCGTCTCATTTTTATCATATTTATTGGGTGTCAGAGAATAAGCCAAAATGGGGTCAGGGAGATTGGCTCTTATAGAAGATGTAAGTTCGGGTCCCAACACCTATGTTGGACAGCTCAATACTGCCTGTAACTCCAGCTCCAGAAGAATTTAATGCCTCTGGCCCCTCTGGCTACCTGTGGACATGTGTATAGACTTACACACACACACACACACACACACACACACACACACACACACACACACAGAGTTTAATTTCTTTTTAAATTTAAACATTAAAATCTAAATGGGAACCTTTCTAGCCTTTGCGGCTGGGAACAGACATTTGACCTAGGCTCAGTCAATCAGACACATCAGCCTCAGTGTTGGCAAATCAGTGCCAGGCAGCACGGAGACTTTGGGGAGAGATGGATGCCAGCACATTTTCCTCTGAGGCAACAGAGCCAGGGCAAGCTTTCTGTGCTCAGGACCTGAACCCTGTGTTGGGAACCCCCTCATCTCCACTTTCTCTCTTGAGCTCTTGCTGGACAAACAAAGGTGTTGAGGCTCGTGAAATGAAATCACTTGTGCATGGTACCAGAGCGTAGCTTTGTGCCAGAATCCACACCCAAACTGTTCTTCAAAGCCATTAACCATTCACTAGACCACCTCAAACGCGGCAGATCCAGAGACAAAAAGAGGCTACACACTGTGGTCAACAGAATCGTTGCTTTTAGGACAGAAGTGTTCAAACTATGACCTGTGGGGTCAAGACCAGCCTGGCATTGTTTTCCCAGCATGGAGTCGTGTCTACTCATTTCACACGTAGGACTCCTGGAGACACTGAAATGTAAGGGTGCTTGACCCCTACAACCCACAAACAGCCTCCCGTTTACTTCAGACCATCTCTGTGGTAACGGCTAATAAATACAGTTTCAACGCTTTGGAAACAGTTGTCTTACACTGCTACAGGATGAGGGCAAGAAGAAGTCTGGACTGGCTCAGTACGTAGGTACTGCACGGCTGACCACACCACACATGGACTAGATGGTGGGACCACGGATCAGGTAAGGAGCTCCAGAAAGACTGAGGGTACTTGGTATGACAGAGGCAGGCCCCCCACATGTCATTTCATTCACGGGAATATACACAGAGCCTGGTACACGGCAAATGCAAGTTTTGCCTTTTGGAAATGCTTGGGTTTTTAATTTTAAGACTTTCAATCCATAGGTGGGTGAATCCATACACTTGGGACGTGGATACAGAGGGCCTCCCGTGCCATGTTGACTAGGTTTGTATACCCACAGCAGAATAGGAGTAAGGGCAGAGACCACATGTCCTGAAAAGGCTAAGATGTTTACTCTCTGGTACATCGTGCCAATAGCTTGCCAGCAGACCGCTGAACCCAGGGGTCGAATGACTTAGTCATATCATTTAAGACACAGGGATCACCCTGGGGTGGGGCAGAAGCGAGGAAGCTGCCTTCTATACAGAGATGAAGATAGGAGAACCACTCTCTGCAGCTTCAACCTTGACTCTGTAATATAGAGATTGAAGTAGGGCCCTGAATATGCTAAGCACACATTTAACTACTGACCTCTATCTACCAGTGCATTTTATATTTTGCATTTTTGAGACCAGGTCTTCGTTAAGTTGCTCAGGCTGGCCTTGAGCTCACTCTATGGCCTAGGTGGTCTTAAACTTGTGATCTCCCTGCTTCAGCCTCTGTAATAGCTGGACTTGCCTAAACCACCAGCCCCCGCCCCCCTCTGAGACAGGGTGTAGGCAAGGTGGCCTGGGGCTTACTCACTAACCCAGGCTAGCCTTTACCACCATCCTCCACTTCCTGTTTCTGTGATGAGTGTTCACACCTAGGGCCCATTCACCTCAAACAGTACCCTACTACTTCTTTGTTTTCATTGTAGAACTGCAGATCACACTAGGAAGTACATTTGTCTTCCAGTTGACTTCCTAATGTTAAAAATATGAATGCTGACTTATATCACCACAAACCACATCCGACCGGCACTCTTCCGTGAAGTGGCAGTGAGCTTAAAAACAGGCATGTCCCTCGCTGACAGAAAACAAGTCTAAAACTGAATCCGACTGCTTTGGAAGCCATGAGAGGCAAGCATCTTCTGGGCATAACAGAAGAAATTAAAATATTAAAGGCCAGAGAAACTGTAAAGAATAAGAACAATCCCCCTACTCAAGTCTGCCCAGGCAGATGGACTCCAGTTCTCCCAGCCTGAATGAGTGTGGCCTCTCCACCTGCCTGGACCACGGTGACATCATGTGTAACACTAGTTTCTCCTAGCACTCTCCACTGTGACAGTGACTTCCCACTGTGACTATTACATGCCTGCCCCCATTGGCTCCTCCCTCTGACTCCATTCATCTGTGTCTTCCTTGTTCTGGGATACTTCCATCTTCCCAGCACATACATCCACCACACCCCTTCCTCCCGCCTCCCAACCGTTAGAACTGTGTCTGTCCTTCAAGAGTCTGTCCGGGTATCCTATGTTTTATACACAATGTTTTTCTAACCAGTCTTGATGAAGCAAGGCATACACAAATATATTATCCTGGTCATAATGCAAGCTGTAAATGCAGTACAGATAGGACTGGACACTATCTACTCCAAAAGTCCTCTGAGCTCCTTCCCCTAAGGCAAGCATTGTTATCTATCTGTTGAGCACATTTTTCCACCCCCGAGTCCTTTCTTTGCTTTTACATATTTACCCATGGCCTGGTCGGAGATACATAGTATGTTTTACACATTTTACAAAAATGGGAACATCCTTGCTTTTTCTCCCACTCAACAATGCCTACTGGAGATTTTTCCTCATTAATCCCTGTAGACAGGACGCATTCTTTGCAACTGCCATAGCGGAAGTAGATCATTCCCCTGGTGATGGATATTTAGATGGTTTCCAGCTATTGGAGAGTCAAATAACGATGTAATAACTATCGTAAGCATGCCTCCTAATGCAGTGTCTTTCTCCGGTGTGTGTGATATGTTACTTTGTTTTCTAATTGTCTAGATCAGGGAATGGTGAACGCTTTCCTCGGGAAGAGCTGAGAGTACACATTTTAAGGTTTACAGGCCAGCAAGTGGAGGGTCAGTCACTACTACCTAGCTGTGCCCTATTGGCTGGAAAGCAGCACAGATATGTAAATGAGTGGGTGTGGCTAGGACCTGCTACAGATGTAAATAAAGATTTACAAAGAGAGGCACTGGGCAGAGTTTTGTTTGAAGTCACAGTCTACTATCCCTTGGTACCTGTACCTTCCAGGCAGCATTGCTTCCAGAATATTTCTAGGCTTCATACCACAGCAGGAGGATTATAAACATTTACAGAGCTGTGCCACACCCGCTGCTCCACACCAGCTTACATTATTAGTTCACTTATCTCTTCCATACTTCAGTGAAGCCGCAGGACCAGCATCTCCGTGGTGTCTACTGAAGCCGTGCTCTCCTAAGAGCTGGAACTCACATGGAGTTTGAACAGGGCGCCAAACCTGTGGTTTGTTTTTTGTTTTTGTGTGTTGGCTGTTTTTAACCATGACTCTACAGTGCTGTCCAACTGTGAAGGGGAGGAAGAGTCAGAGTGCAGACAGGTGAGAGAGAGGCAGCCGATCATTCACGCCCCATGAATCTGATGGTTCTGGTGAACCACCTCCCTGGGGGTATGCCCTGCTACACGGTTGACAGAACTGAGATCACTTCCATAAAGGCCACTGTGGCTCAGCACCTAGAACCAATGCTGAAATACAATCACTTAGCTTCTCTTCCTAACACACACACCTGTGCCCTGTGCATCAGGCCAAGGAACTGACTCCTAACCCTCTGTCTTCACTTTTGCCCCTCGCTTGGTCCAGCCCTTCGAGATGAGCCATTAGGGTGTGAGCAGTTCATCCACTAAGGAACAAAGTAATGGAGAGATGAATGGCTGGATGCACGGGTAGACAGAAGAAAAGGAGGGGGACAAAGAAAAGAAAGCAGGCAAGAGGAAAAGAAAGAAGAAATGATGACACGGGAAGGAGGAGGAAAATTCCGCTGGGAAATGTACTGCATTTTTTTTATTCATTAGACATGTATTAATCTTTGAAGGGATGGAGATCATTTTGAGTAGTAGTGGGACAGTTGGCATCGGGGGTGACTGTCAGGTTAACAATGGCACTTTATAGAATGCTTGGAACCCCCAATGTCCCCCAAATACTATTCCTCAGCTGCACTTTGCTAAGTCCAAACTTTTCCCCCAGTCACAATCTGGATAATCAAGGATATTTTTCATTCTGCTTCATGGCAGCTGGAAAGCCAGGGGCTGCCAAGGTCAGAGCATTTACAAAATGGAAGTGGGACCCCCAGGGGCCTGAGCTAGGGTCATTCACAAACGTTCTTCAGTCTTTTTTTTTAATTTTTTTTTTTTTTAGAAAAATATACTTGACAGGTACTTTCTCCTCATTTGGGACAAACCTTCAGAGGAACGACCCCAATGAAAGAGGACACTGCCGGCTGCCCTCACATTCTTTGGGGAGTGCCAGGGGCCTGGCTTGGCTTTGTTTTGGAGAGCTAACTTCTCAAGCTCTCCACGGTGCACCACGCTTTGGGTCATTATTCCGTCACAAATTACTCTAGGAAGAACGTCCATAGAGCCAAGTGGCTAGGTTTCTCTCTGTGTACAAGGCACCTCATCTTTTTGAATCGGGGGGACCTTCTGCCCAAACCACAAATGTGTGTGGGCGCCCACACCCTGCACACAATGAAGTGTATTTTTGGCCCCAGTGTGAATCCTTTCCTAATAGATGCTTGAAGTCTTTTCTCCTAGTAGAGGCAGGATTTCATTCCTGAGCCCAGGCGTAGGGGAGATGTTTTTACAGCACTGAACCAGAGGCTGAATAAATCCTGGTGTGCACAGAGGATTCCATTTCGTCGGCAGGTTCTCTACCTATTCCGCACACTGCGTGATCCCAGGTGCAGATTTTCAACCCTGACAGTTCTAGCAAGGGACATGTTGGGTACCGTTTACTAGATGTGACATAGTACAACAAATAGGCACAAGAGTCCACGGAGCTGGAGTTGGGATTGCTGACAGGCCCACCTCAGACGTGCCCAACAACGTGAAGGTTAAGCACAATGGCTTCTGGAAATCTGTCACTTGATCACTCGAGCCTCTTACTGGACACGGTCATAACAATGGGACAATTGTTCGGGCCGAAGCAGCCCAGTTCACATTTTTCCAGCTTGTTTGGACTTTTCTCTCCCAAAGGGGCATTTCTTGAGAAGCCAAAGGAATTCTGCTGATTGTATCTCCAGCGGGGCCACATTCCAGGGGGTAGGAGGGTCACACACCTGGGCTGCCGGGGACGTAGTGTAGTGTGCTCCAAGGTCAGATGGCAGATACCTGCCCTATTAGCAGCACGGATTCTCAGGCTGTTCTTGGAGGCCCGTGACCCGTATCAAAAACCTGCTACTGTTGCTCGGCCTTCTGAAGGAGGCGTGGAGCATGAAGCAAGCCTCTTCCCAACCCCACATCTTCTCCTGATTTCTCTGCCATCCCGTTGTCATCTGACCTACCGACCTTATTCCTAAGAGGACGAATCTGCCTAAGGAAATGGAACCTTCCATGTGGAGTACACCTCTAAATCACTGCTTGCATTTGCACGAAATAGGCCGTTTATAGGCACAGATACCCCCAGCCCCAAGAAAAGAACCGGTAAAGTCAAGTTACAGGCAAAATTACTTGGGGTACTTCTGGGGCCGGTTCTGAGCTTCGTGTTTGCATGATCTGTTCGCCTGTACATGAGCTATGTAATAATTCATCGTTGCTACCTTCCATCAACGCCTGCTTCCGCCGGTGTCCTTCTCCCGCTAACACAGTGGTTCCCAACCTTCCTAATTCTGTGACCCTTTAGTACAGCTCTGCATGTTGTGGTGATCCCTCCAACCATGAAAGTATTTTCCTTGCTACTTTGTAACCCTAATTCGGCTACTGTTATAGATTTGTAATGGAAGTATCGGACACGGCATACCTGATATATGAATCCCTGTGAAAAAGTCATGGCCCACAGGTTGAGGACCACTGTTCTTACCCTCTTCTATGTGCACCTACCAGACACGGACACTGTGGATGCAAGCAGAGTAATGGCTGAGCATCTCCACTGTGCTCTCTGAAGTGCTCAGCGGTGTCTGGCTTTCATCCTTTCACCTGCATCATAATCTTTGAACTGGAAATGATTCTGGGCCATGTCTGACAGGTGGAACACTTGAGCCTCCCCCACGGCCACGCAACTCTTTAGTGCCGGGCTGGGTTGAAACCCAGGCAGTCTGACTTCATATCTGTCCATCCTAGGCCTAACCATAGCAGAGGCCTACCACGGAACACCAGGTTCCATCTCAGTGTGTGTGTTGTGTGCCGAGCAAGGCTGTGTGACAGTGTGACAAGGAGAACTGGAGAGGTACGTGTGTTGGACGGGTGGGCGGGGGGCGGGGGACAGCTTTCCTGCCAAAGGACAAGGAAGGGGAGAAATGCCACAAGGAGGAGATGGCATGGAAGGTCAGCCACAAAGGGAAGGGAGACACCTGCCACCTGATAAAGGAGGGGCCGGGTCTGCCCACTAGGCTTGAGAAGGAGCCTCTTCCCTGCCGAGCAAATGTCAAAAAGATCACTAGCCTTTGACCTTGTCACCTGCTCTCCTTCATCTTCACCTACTGCGTCACCTGGACAGCCTCCCTTGGACACACCAACCCTGCTAACCTAGAAATCGCCGAACAGATGATGCTGGTCTGCATCGATAGCAGCAGCGACCTCATCCAGTTCCAGGGGAGGCAAGGAAGAAGAATGCGTGCCCAGCCTCTGAGCCTGCGAAGTCGGCGACGGAGCATCGGGAGCTGGACAGCGAGGACAGGGTGTGGAAATTGCTGGCTTGACAGTCAGCTTCGGTTCTGGCACCGTGAGAGGAGAGTTGTGGGAAATCAGGCCCTTCAAACTAGATGCTATAGTTTGAATCTGTCCCCCTTGAAGTACCCGTGTTAAAGACTTGCTCTCAAATGTAGTATTTTAATCACCTCTGGAGATGGAGCCCTAGGAAGATAAGAAAAGCTGGATGAGCTATTGGGCTGGGGGGGGCGCTATTAGGTTATTCGCGACTTGACAATGGGAAGAGAAAGTTGAACTAGCAGGTTGCTCTGTCCCACCAAGCGATGCTCTAGGTAGGCCATGCAGTGATGCAGCAAGCAACTCTCACCAGATGCCAGAACCATGCCCTTGGGCTTCTCTGGCCCCAAAGATGAGCAGTATGTAACTTTTGTTCTTTATAAACTAACCAGGCCTTGGTGTTCAGCAATGACAACAGAAACACCCCCAGACACTGGATGAGCCTTACTTAGAATGTTAGTCAAATGAAGAAAATAGTACCCTTGGCGCAGGTTCCTCTGGACACAAAACAAAGAGTGCCAATGGTAATGCAAAGAGAGCAGGAAAGGGGGTCCTAACATGGGACCGAGTGAAGGGTGTCACCCATGTTCTCACTAGGCAGAGGAGAGAAACTAGAGGCCCAGCAGAGAAGATGATGTGAGGGTCCCTCCCTTCCCATCTGGTCAGTCATCTGGTCAGACGCCGAGGACAGAAAGATGGGGACAGCATACTCGACCCAGCATCTGCAGCCTGCATCCCAACCGCCTGCCCTAGTATCCACCCTCAAGATGAGCAACGCTACTTCAACTGGTCCTGTGATCAGTTCCAAGTCCCACAATTGCTACTGAAGGTGGTGTGAGGAGAGCTTAACTCATCAGGACGCATCAGTGAGCAAGGGTGCTCACTGATGTAACAAGCTGACGTGGTGAATGCCATTTGCCAATGACCCCTGCTGGCAGGAAAATGCGACCTGATGTCTCTCCAATTGCCCCCGTGCCTGCGGGAGCCAGAAAGAAGGCTGAACAAAGGAACCCTGCTTTCCCTGGCTCATCCTGGCTAACTGGTTTTGAGTTATGTTTGTTTTGACAAATGGCAACTTAATATCCATGACTTGGACTCACCCTGAATCCCGTAGATCTTTAAAGGTAGTGTTTTCCTTTAAGGAGTAGAGGAAAACTTGTCACCATATAAGAAAAAGTCGTGGACATGGACACCAGGGAGCAATGAGACCTTTGGTGGACTGTACAAAAGTTAATCCAGAACAGCTCAGGATGTCACACCAAGATCACACACAAGAGTCCTTGATGGCATCTTTCACAGGACAGAACCTGGCCACAAGCATGAGGCGCGATGAGCGTCAAAGGCCCGGCAAAGGCCCGGGCACCTTCCTCGAACCTGAAATTGTAGCTTTGGAAAACAGGCTTGCAAAGCTGTGACCTGGGGGAACCTCAACGTGTGTGGGAAAGCACCCCGAGGCTCCACATTCCAGGGTGACGCAAAGTTGATGCTTTATGCTGAGTTTTGAAAGCAAGTAGTCTGGAGAATCATTCCCTTGGGCCGCTAGGTCCTTTCTCATTCCAGGGAGTTCCCGTCTGTTTGCAAAAAAATGTAGGGATGACGCTAACAAGTCTCCAAGTCTGGGATCTTTGCTGTGAGATGTGAGATGTGTGGGTCTGAACCACACATCTTCCAAGCCCAAGACGAGCTGCTTGTGGCCTGAGACACAGAGGTCTTCTGAAGACGAGGGCTGTTATCCCTCTCCCCTCCATGCTATGGGAGACCAGGCAGGATTCTCTGAAACTGTGGCACCCAATGGGAAAGGCAGTGAGGCCAGGGACAGAATGAGCCCTGGCTGGCCCTGTGCCTGGCCCTGTCACCAGAGTGGACCTGCCACTTGCTGTTCTGTGGTGGAGTTTTCTCCAGGCAGGTCTGTGAACCCTAGAGACATCCATTACTGGGGCTGGCCACAACTTGTCAGGGATCCTGTTACTCTCCAGTCCAGTTCCAAAAACAATACCAGGCTTGATATATTAGGCCTGATTAAATTGGCCTGTAACATGCTTCTCACTTAACTCGCCTATTTTTCTTCTGGCCGCTTCTCCTCTGGGCTCCACCCCTCTCAGCCCTGTTATGAAGAACCTTCCCTTTGACCTGTACAAGGTGCACCCACGAAGCTGTGGTCACAAGGAACCAGTGTCTACAAAGTCACCTGCCTTTTGTGAGCCTCGACATACAACCTTCAGCGAGGGAAAGCATCCCAAGGACAAACAGTAGGAAACAAGCGAGCCCTGGAGAGTCCTGTGGTAGAGGAAGCTCACACTCGGGCTCAATCATATTTTCCAATTTCCTCTTGTATATTTTCCCTGACAGCCCAGCATAGGGTAATTCTGATGAGGGTTTCACCTGTCAAAACTCAAAGGCTCTAAAACCCAACAGCTAACTTCACATAGTGGTCTTCTTTAATCGTAAGTCAAAGAACCACTGAATGAGCTGACGAACTTCCAATCCACAAACGGATGAGAGGATTGGCTTTCCCGGGAGCTTACTGCACGCATTCACCTCACTCTGGGCCCAGCTTCTGTCCTTACCATCTACCTCTGGTCGGGAGCTCCAGAGAGCTTTTCTCTTAGTTTGGAGGGGTCTACTTGGCAGAGCTACCCCACCTCCCTGTCTGGTTTCTTGGCGACAACAACGAAATCCATCTGGAAGCCATACAAGGTTGTCATAGCCCAGTCAAAAGCCTGCAGCTCAAACAAAAACCGAAAGAATTAAGTAGGAAGAAATCTAGAGAGATTCCCAGGTTTAGAGGCAAAGCTGACCTGCCCAGTCTTCTGGGTCCGCCCTTCTAATCATGTGCCCTTCTTTATGGGGCACAACATTTTGAAAGAAACAAGCACAACATTTGACTGTCAAGAGAAGAATTAGTGTCTCAGAGAAGCCTGGAGTATGATCGCATGTAATTGTTTTATGGGTGCTGGCACGGGTTCAGGGGAGAATGGGTTTTTAATACCAAATCTTTCCATTTCTCTTTGTTTTCCTGCGATTTGTGGGTTCTGTGAATGGCAGGTTTCTGGCAGATCTGCAATTCCGATTTCCCCTTTGTTTTCTCACGCTAGTGGAGTTCAGGGTTTCTTTTATTTTTTTTCCATGAGTCACAAATACTGTTTAATGGGAGTGGGAGACGGCTTCCCTCTCTCCCTCCCCCAGAGACGCATCATTTGGTTAAACCGCACATAAATTTAACCTCTCTCCAAAGAGCCATTAATGGTTCTAATGCACATATATGTACATGCTCACACTGATTAAGAAGGCTCCCATTTTTTCTTTTTAAACCAAGAAGTAGTCAGGGTCCAACTTCCTGGCCTGTTTCTATGACAAGGGCAGAGGCAGGCAGAGGGGCTATGCCTGCCTATGTGGAAAACACTTGCCCCCAAACAGCAGCGTTCTCAATGTCAGAGATGCCTTCAAGAGTATTATGATACATTGGCTACACTGTAAAGGGGTCCCCACAAAGTTCATGCAAAGCTTGGTTTTCAGTGGGGTGATTCGGGAACTGATGAGATCCCTGAAGAGTGGAGCTGGTAGAGTGACCTAAAGTCATTTAGGGCACGCTCTTGGTAGGGAATGCAAGACCAGTCCCTGGCGACCTGTTTCACAATGTGTGACCTCCCCCCCTGCCATTACTATCTACCATAAAGTGACATGCCAGATCCTGCAAAACCATGTTTGGATTTTCAACATCTCGGAGTCCGAACTGAATAAACCTCTTCTTTGTTTACAGTTAGCCCGCCTTGCGCATTACATGATATCAGGGAATGGGAGGGAAAAGGGCTTATTTGCAGGGCATCCTTGCATAAACCAACAAGCTTCAGAGCAAAGAGAAGTAGAAAGACCAGGATCCAGAGACCGTGGTCGGCGGCCTCCTGTTTGTATTAGGATGTAGATGCCGCCACGGAATGGAGGACAGATGGCGGAGCGCTTGGGTGCAGGGAAGGCTATGGGACTATGACTGCCACGAAACGGGAGGAGAGAGAAGCTGTTCTGTGGAGACTTCCGTCTGACAGGAGCTCCTTCCGTACCTCCAGTGAAAAGTGGGTCATTGAGAGGAAGCCAAGTGGACAGTCATTCTGATCTCAACATTACTGGACCACAGTCATTCTGATCTCAAAATTATGGGATCAACAGACACATGCAGTACTCAAAAGAAAACAAAAACCTCATCAGCACTGAACACAGTCATTGTGTACCCCTGACTCTTGGCCTTCTCCTGGTCTTTTGTCTTGAGTGTCCCCATTCCCAATGCTGCTGTCCGCATCCCCAGACCCCTTCCGCCTCCTCACAGTATGGTATCTTCTAGGCGTCCCGGTAAACACGGACCGTTTGCTGACTTGACCGCTAGGCCACTTGACCCTGTGCTGAAGTTCCGTGGAAGCAGAAGTCCTCCAGCTCTTGCTTGCTCCACAAAGGGGGCCAGGAAAGGCAGTTTTCTCTAGAATCTGCAGCCAGGCTCCGCTTCCCTGAGCATTTATTTCCAAGGTCACCTGCATCTAGGGACAAGCCATAGGAATGGGGGAGAAGTTGCCAAAAGTGTCAGAGGAGGCAGCACCTGTCGCCCCTAATCCAGGGCTGCCTGCCCTGCGCAGGAAATGGTCCCTGCTGGGTGTCCTTGCAGCCAACTCCAGCCAGGCCCTGGTTTGCTCCTAATTAGTGCTGAGCAAGCCCCACCGTCCCTGCCTCCTCTTGGCTGCCCATATGGCTGGACCCTGCCCCTCACGGCTGGCAGAGGAGATGAGTGAGGCTGTCTGTCTCCTTGCTCTTTTTCACAGATCGGCCATGCGGTTCATTTCCCTCACAATCTGCCTTGTATGCCCATGGGCTCCGCACCACGGAATCAACTAGCCTTGGACTGGAAACAGTCACCATATGATTGCATCTCCACCCAATATGCCCGGCCTCTTTCTTTTTCTTTTGGTCATGATTTCCCTAAACAATGTGATATATGGTGACTAGTTATAGAGTGTTGTGTTTTGTATGTAGCCTAGAGATAATTTACATGCTTTGTATATATTTATATAAATATATTTCTATTTAGGGTATATGAGAGAACACATGTAAGTTAAACAAAAATGGCTTGCCACTTTCTACAAAAGACTTGAGAATACACCGATTCTGATATCCACCAATTAAAGAGCAGTCTTCACAGCCTGTTTCCGTGTACACTAAGGGCAACTGTTCTCTGGAATCTAAGACTGTTGGAAAAGGACAGAGCAGAAAATCCAGCCACCCATCCACAGTTTACTAACCTAGCTGCACTTCTCAACTTTACTGAAATCCATAAGAGCTATGGCTGGCACATTTTCCTGTTACTTAGCGCCATAACCCTGGTCTTTCATTCCAAGTCGATGGAGACTTAGGCTTGACATTTCGGAAGCCCCAGAGCGAACTCTTATTATTCTAAGCTGTGGGCCTTGACTATGGCGAGGGCATTGCTTAGATTTCTGTGTGGTGAAAACCTTTCCCTTGGGATGGCAGCCCCAGGAAGGACTCCTCAGGATGACAAACTCGGACCCCAGTCAACATCACAGGAGCCTGGGAAGAGAATGAGATTAGAGCCTTCTTCTCTGTTTGGGTCTGGTTACAGATGCAGGAAAAATAACCACCTGGCTCTCATCCCTTCAGTCAATGAGATTTTAATTCCTCCCAACTCTCTCCTACTTCAAGGCTTGGCTCACACCGTGTCCTCTGCCTGGATGGCTGTGCCAGATACCCCCCAGGGTGGTCTTAGCCAGCTTCCCTTTCCTCCTCATTTCAGCTCATGGATTCCCGCTTCTGGGGAGTCTTCCCTGTCCTCCCTGGCCACCCCGAAGACAGCTCCGGGCTCTCCCACCACCACGTACCAGCTGCAGTTTCCACTCATGGTAGCTGGCTCTCCCACTGCACTCTCTATGGCTATGATGTTTCTTTACCATAGCGAGCAGTACCAAGCAACCATGCAGAGAGTCTTTGGGGAACAAGCGAGAAAAGTTCTCTAGACAGAGGGCAAGAGAGGTGTACGCTCAGACGGCAGGCTACAGTGGAAGACAAGAGCCTTCATAGTCAGGCAGCTTGGGCTATGCCAGTCTGCGTAGGCCGTCTCTGGTGGGGAGTCCACAGGGATTTTTCCAAGTTATTCCTTCAGGCTAGGGAAGATGCCAGGATGGGGGTGTGACGGAGAGGGAAGAGGGGAAAAGACCAAGATGGGTTAGTTCATTTATTATAAGACTGAAAAATGGCATCTTCAACTCTATGTTTGTAACATATAGTTGTTAACATGTCTCGAGGCATGGAGAATTAGTCCATTTTTCATTGCCCTAACAAAATACTCAAGGCAGATTATAGAGAAAAGAGGGCTCACAGTTCTGAGATTTGAGGTCTAAGGGTCTCATTTTGTCTTCTGGTTGGTAGTTCTCATGTCACAAGTACATAAGCATCCTACGGCAGGAGATAAAGAGAGTAGGTATCCTCCATTGCTGGTGGGAGCGCAACCTGGGACAGCTGCTTTCGGTATCAGTATGGCAATTTCTCAGAAAATTAGGAAACAACCTACCTCAAGACCTAGCAATACCACCCAAAGGATGCTCAATCATACCACAAGGACATGTGCTCAACTATGTTTATAACAGCATTATTTGTCATAGCCAGAACCTGGAAATAAATACTCCTCAACCAAAGAATGAATCAGGAAAATGTGGTACATTTACACAATGGAGTACTATACAGCAGAAAAAAATGACATCTTGAAATCTGTGGGCTAATGGATGGATCTAGAAAACATTATATTGAGTGAGGTAACCCAGATCCAGAAAGACAAATATAATATGGACGCACTCCTAAGTGACTTTTAGACATAAAGCAAAGAAAAACCAGCCTACAGTTCATAATCCCAGAGAACCTAGACAACAAAGAGGATCCTAAGAGAGACATACATGGATCTAATCGACATGGGAAATAGAAAAGAACAAGATCTCCTGAATAAGTTGGAAGCAAGGGTACCATGGGAGAGGATAGAAGGGGAGGGGAGAGAAAGGGAGGGGATTGGAGAAAAAATATAGCTCAATAAAAACAATTTTTAAAAAAGAGTATAGGTGTCTATGTCTACATGTCTGGTTTCTGTCCCTATAAAACTACCAGAACTCAATCAGCAGGACTCCATGCTGATGGTCTTGTCTAAACCTAGTAACTTTGCAAAGGCCCCTACTCTAAACACCAGAGGCAGATCAGAATCTCCACTTCCTCATAAAGGACCAGAGCAAGGGCTTAGTGACCTTTCCTTGTGCCTACATAAGAGAGGGCAGGATCTGGTGATGGAAGGCCTTCTCTGTGTCAGGTTCTCAGAGGGAGATACTCTCAGGGTACCCCAGTGAGCTCCCTCTCACTGCAGCTCATCTGATTTGTTCTCTCCTATGTCCCAGTATCAACTACAGCTTCTAGTACAGCGGAGCGCTGCGTAGCAAAAGGAGTATTAACATCCTCACGCATATACTTTTTCAGGTCTATGGAAGGTGACCATCATACTTCTCTGCCCACTGGCATCTGACTTGAGTGAGCCTAAGATCTAAAATAATGTGGCAAGGTGACCAAATGTCTTTCCCCTTATTCGGTAGTTAGCAAAAGTGTGTCAGTCATTCCTATGAATGACTATCTATCATACAGCAAATGATAGATTGTCACCCCATGGGTTTGTTTGTTTGCTTCGGACTGTGTTCAAAGACTGGGGCAGGGGGGATCTCCTTGCTAGTAGATAAAAGCAAGGTATATTGAAAAAAACCACTTAGCAAGGGAGGCTTAGGCTGCCAGGACACAAGAGCGGCATCTAGACAACAGACAGCAAAATGCATGACCTTTAGTCATATAGCCAAAGAAAAGAATATATTTATATACTTTGAGAGATCTTCCCCAGTCAAGCCTCTAGCTGAAAACGCGGTCCATCCAATGCCTTGACTGCAGACTGTGGGACACTGAGCAGAGAAGTCTGATGAACTGTGCCCAGGCCCCGCCCCACACAAACCGTGAGGCAGTACAGGGAAAGCTTTGAAGTATAGGGAAAGCCTGGAAGTATAAGGAAAACTGTGAGGTAGTACAGGGAAAGCTTTGAAGTTAGTTGCAATTTGCTACAAAGCAAACAAATGCAGCCTCCAGGTCTCGAATCCTTGCTACGTTTGTGTGGAAGAGAAGAGCCAAGGGACACTCAGGAGACTAAGTTTATGTACCACCACCTCTAAGACTCAGTTGTTTGCTTCTGTTCCTGCCTTCGGTGGTCCACATCTGTGTAATTCCCTGCCCACCCCAAGTCCTCATCTGCTCTGAGAGGACACTATGGATTTTGTCTATGTCCACAAGGATTCCACTTACTAGACCCGGAGTTCTTCAATCACGAGGCCTCAACTGTCTTTCTGTTGTCTCTGTCCTTTGCATTGCCTTTAGCGGATGGTTCTGGAGAGCTTCCAGATGGTAAGGCACTGTGTACCAGCTTCCTGGAAACGGAGGCAACATGTTCCTGTCCTCATGGAGACTCTAATGTGATGGCCAACATTCCAATCCAAGTCATCTACACCCCTAGAGCAGTGGGGCTGTGGGTCAACGCCTGGAAGGAGATTAAGGTCTCCTTGAGAGGAGCCCGTTTCGAATGGAGGTCAAATGCCCGTTTCAAATGGAGGTCAAATGAAGGACTAGCTAGGCAGGAGTCAGATCACACCGAGGCATCAGTAAAGAGTGGGGAATGGTGTGTGGGGAAGGCTCTGGAGCTGAAGGAAGTCTGACAGGGCTGCAATGGACAAAGGTTAGGAGAGACCCCTGGAATCCCTGCCCAGAAGCCCTCAGGAGAACTCTCCCATGTCTAGATCTTGATTTTGTACTACCCCTAGGACTACAAAGGCAATAGATTTTGTATGGCACTGAGTTCATGGCCCTTTGTGAAAGCCATCGAAGACAGGAAGAACACAAACAGAGGTGATGTCCTGGTATCAAAGGCCTAGTTCCTGGAGCAACAGGCTGGGTTTGGTCAAGGACCACAGCTTTGGGAGCCTAGTTTTAGGAATCAGTAGTGCATATGGGAAGAAGAGATGGTGTGTGAGATCCCAGGGGAAGCAGTTGCCTTGTTCTAGCTTCAAGTGGGCGCTGTGTCTGAGCCCGCAGTTTACTAGGGCATTCTGGTTCAGGCAAAGGGAGGCTTGGCAGAAGGGTTCAGATGTCCTTTTCAGCCCTAGCATTTGGTGTCTACTGGTGGGAAACGGAGAGGCAGAGTTTTTGTGTCTCTGTGCCCCGGGCTGAAGGTTCAGAGGGGGTGGGGAAACACTGGGTTTCTTCATAGTAGCTCCCTTTGTCCGAACACACAGCAAAGACCAACACTTCCTCGGTGCGGCCTCCTGATGCTGGTGATAATGGTGGTGACAGGGAGGGACTTTCAGGCTGAAGGTCACATAGTCAGTGGAAAGAGCTCGGGATTGGAGTCTAAAATCCTGGGCCTGCTGTCTCTCCGCCGCATGACCTTGGTCGAGTTACTTAATGAAGCTCTCTGTCACTACAGAAAAGAGAACACCCAATGGCTACGACAGCATGGACCTTTGTCACATTTTCCTGTCTCCCTCTTCCTCTCAAGCGGTGGGTCTTTTGGGACTCGAGTCCTTTTGGGACTCGAATGACCCTTTTACAGGGGTCACATATCAGACAGCCTGCATATCAGATATTTACATCACGATTCATAACCGCAGCAGAAGTACAGTTATGAAGTAGCAACAAAGATAATTTTACGGTTAAGGGTCACCATACATGAGGAACTGTATTAAAGGGTTGAGGCATTAAGAAGGTTGAGAACCACTGTGCTAGACCAACAGGATTATTAACTGACCTAGAGTGTTACTGTACCCTCCCCCCTCCACTTCCCAATCCATAGGACGGGGAGAACAGTAGCTATATGGGTATTTTCTCCTCATGTAGGTCCGCTCTTCATCCCCTACCCCTTCCCAGAGCCCTAAAGAGGTTGACTTCTTCAGACTACACCACCAGCTTCCTATGACCTCTGGCTTCCAGCTGGCTGTAACCACTGGAGCCACAGGTAGGACACGAGAGGTCAAGAGGGCAGGAGTCAGGCCTCATGCATGTCCCTCTTCCCTCTGGGCTGCTGTTGGAAGGGTTGGCTTGCTATACCTAAACTCCCAGCTCTCTCTGCTCACCTGGTGGTGGGTGGAGCCTCCTGTGGTTGCTTCTCCCTTGGGGCTCTATCATCACCTAGACACACCTATAACACATTTGAATCTTTGTAAACATTTTCTTCCTGAAACCCTGTTTCAAATGGTCTGCGATCTCGTGGTGAGCGCTAAAAAACTCACCACTTGAACTATCCTTAAACATTCCTTGTGGTGGCATGAAATACATTCACAATCCCACTATTACTCATCCCCTGGACCTACTTCACCTGGTAAAACTGAAACTTTGTATCCTCTAAGCCATAATTCCTCATTTTCTGTCCCTGCCCCCAGCCTCAATCAACCGCCATTCCACATTCCGGCCTGTGAATTTTCTCTTCTAGGTAACCCACTCATGTACCTAGGATTATAAAGTATTTATGCTCTTGTGAATGGCATATACTGCCCTTAAGACTCATCCATGTGGTCACAGTGCCACAATTTCCCTCCATCTGAGGACCAAAGAATAGCGTTTTGTATTTCTCTTCAACATTTTGGCTGTCTGCTCATCCGCGAGCTGGCCTGCTGTACACATGTTAATCCAAACGCCCTCAGACCCTCTCCTCCTTCTGAATATTCCATGTGGCCCCCATGATCCATAATATATACCCGTATCCCTGTGTCATGCTGAGTAATAACTGAGTTAACACAATTCATTGTCAGCGTCTGAGGCCGGTGAGTGCTCCATACGCATTATCTATGGTGACAGGAAGGCTTCTCGGTGTGGCAGACTGAGGAGGGATCCCTCTGCATCTTAACATGATGTTTAGCCCCAGCTAAACTAACTGCTTTGCCTTGTTAGACTGGCACCAAGTAGTGGCACTCTGGAACATAAATGTAAACCTGATAAGGCGGGAAGCAATCCTATAAGCTCAGCCAGACACACTGGCCCCATGCAAGTCTGCAACCTTCTCCAAGTCGGTGGGCACTGTACAGGGTGATCCTGGCTGCCTTGCTGTAACGGCAGCAGCAGTCGAAGCTCATCAGCTTGGGACTTTCTACATGTGGTCCAGAGGTCAGTGTTTCCAACTTCTCTTATAGATGACGAAGTTAGGAGAGCTGCTAACTTCCCCAAGAAGCGGCAGAGGCTAGATAGGGACCCAAGACAGAAGTCGGCCCTGAAAGCTGACTCTTCTAAAGACTACGCTACCCCTTAAAGTGATAAATAAGCCTTGGCAATTAGTTCTGCCCTTCCCTAAGCGCCCCAGCCTAAACTCATGTTGCTGCAGTTTGTGCAGAGCTAATGGCTGTACCACAGAGACACTTTGGGTTGTCTCCCCATTGCTGCAGAGTATCCCCCACGGGTACAGGCTAGAGAGAGGGACCAAAGGGAGAGGAGAGAGACTACACTAAATGCTTCTTTCTTGGCCACCTCTGTGATGCATTGGTGTCTTTTCTTCTCAGAGCCAAGGTCTGCCCAAATCACCTGAGGAGGAGACAGGGAATGGTGGGTCTCCCTGGCTCCACAGCGGCAAAGCCAGGATTACCCGCTGACACTACAGCTTGCAGCCTCCGGCGCCTGGCACCCTTTAAAAGAACATCATGGCAATTTTCCAGCTAAATTCTCCCAATTAGGCAGTTAGAGAAACATTATCCACCCCAGGATAATGCTGATGAAATGGAGGGGGAGGGCTGGAGGAGGAAAAGGCTAATAGCTCGGAATTGCAGCTTTCAGCCAAGTGAGCACATTTGGGGTGGGGAGAGAAGTTCTGAGTTCAAGGAGAAGGTTCTTCTGGGGAACAGATAGGTGACTGAATTCACCTTAGTCACCTGAAAGGTCTCATTAGGAAAACGAGACCGGTGTGCCAGGTCTGCGCTGAGAGGGCAGACAGGAGTCTGATTGCAGAGTGATGAAGTCAGAATCGGCAGGGTCTCTTTGTCACCTCAACTAGATGGCAAGTAAAGACTGGGAAAGTAAGGCCACGAAGGAAAGTCACGATGTGGTGTGGGTGATAACGCTGACCCTTTGTTCAGAGCAGGGGCCCATGGATTTTCACTTTACAGAGCGGTTCTTCCCTCTGTGTAGGCATTCCACATCTACCGACAATGTACTTCCTATAACCATCCAGGGAAGTGGGTCCCCCACTCCACCCAGTTTTCACAGGAGAATAAAAAGACAGATGTACAAAAGCCAAGAATGGAGATATCCAAAGACACAGGCCTTAGAAGCGGCCTGGATCCCACTCCCAGAATTCCAAGTCATCAACGCACATCTATTCAATGATAAAGATAAGACACGGAGCACTGTGCCAAGGGTCTAACCCAGAATGTCTGATCCTTACAGTGATTCCTGCAAAATAGGAGTCATCTCATCCCATATTGTCAGTGAAGAAGAGAGGGATGTGGATGACAGAACCTGCTTATGGCTGTACAGTGTGACGGGACCAAATCCCTGCCTGGGCTAGTGTTACAGACCACTACAGAGGTCAGCGTGTGCTGGGGACAAGGTCCATCTGCACAACAGCATATGGGCCCTCCCAGGGCTAGAGAGGGGGCCTGTTTACAGGGTTCATATTTCATATATCATGTGAACCAGTTATATAATGCAATGCTGGAAAATGAGAGAGACAAAGATGGAGATGAGGATGCACAAGCACACATGGGGGAGATGGGGACCAACAGACAGACAGACACACATACATGGGGGAGATGAAGACAGAAACACACATACACGGGGAAGATGGAGACACACACACACACACACACACACACACGGGAGAGATGCAGACAGACAGATAGACAGACACACACAGAGATAAAGAGAGCGAGCGCACACATGCAAGAGTAACAGAGCGCACCAGCCAGCCTGTGTGCATGCTTGGAGCTGTCAAGGATTCTCCAAGAAAGAAGAGAATTTGATTGACTTATCATCATAAAGCAAAGACAGATAAGAGACAGCAAGTGAATCCAAGGGCTCGCTGGTGTGCTCCTCACTGAAGAACTGGACAGGAGCCAATGATCAACTGTGGAAATCACAGTATATAGAGACCCGGAAGCGATGATGCAAAGGAATTGGGAGTTAGTGAATATTTGAGGCCGAGGTGCCAAGATACAGCTCTAGGACAGTGGTTCTCAACCTTCCTAGAGCTGCGACCCTTTGATACATGATCTTTATGTTGTAGGGACCCCAACCAGAAAAATTATTTTCATTGCTACTTCAAAACTGCAATTTTGCAACTGTCATGAATTGTAATTTAAATACCTATGTTTTCCAATGGTCTTAGGTGAGCCCTGTGAACAGATTGTTCGACTCTAAAGGGGTTGAGACCCACAGGTTGAGAATCACTGCTCTAGGGAGAGCAATGTGGTGCTAGTGTTCAGGGTGGAATAGAGGAAAGACTGGAATCCCAAATGATCCTGGAGAGGTAGAAGCGTACGAAAGCCAAGCTGGCAGAACCTGGTGGCGAATGAGAACGCCGCATCAATCATGGCTGTCATTCTGAAGACGATCCAAGTGCATGAGCTTTCTGATAATTATTCTCACTTCCTTCTGCCACCTGTAAGTCTTCCCCTCAACAGAGGTCTGAGGTCCAAGGGAGAACCAGGCCCCTTGAGGCTGTCTTCTGAGAAAAGGCTTCAACTGCTTCAAGCCAGAGCTGGGGAAGTCCTAAGGCGATGCTTCCTCCAGTCCTCCGGTTCCCACAGCAAACCCAGTCAAATTGCAGAGAGGATCCGCTAATAAGCCAGGGGCAATTGATCTGTTGAGGTTTCCCTGGGCCTGCCTCAAAGTCCAGAGAGACTTCCAGATGTGCATAATCCTTCAGAAAGGGCTCTGTCCTCATTCCTCGATGTCTAGGATGGGGCTAATTGCCCAAGCGATGTTCTCATCGAGGAACACACATCAAATCAGAGGCTGCCTTGGCCGTATACAGTTAGCGAATCTCTTAAAACGGGCTGGGGCAGTCATACATTTTAATTAATCACAATACTGCATAAAGGGAAGGTACCTACAACGCCCTACGCCTGCACCATCCTAGCGCATCCATAAAAAAAAATAAAAAAACAAGACTTCTCAAACCACTAGCATACGGAACTTGACAATGGACTTTCAGTCCCATAAAAAGTGAGGCTCAGTGCCAGCCTTGGGGAACCAGGAGAGCCAAACCGGAAGTAAGGAAGCAGAGCCCACATGAAATGACTTCCTCTGGGCAGATCCACCACACTGGACCTTTTGCAGTAATTACTGTGGTCCTTTTTTCTCAGTCTCTACCCACCCCCAACAGTTCCTCTTGCCAGCCGGATTTTGCCTATAATTTTGAAAGCCTGCGGATATATTTCATTGGGAATTGACCCAAGTCTGTCAGGAAAATCAAATGCAGGACAGAAATAGTGGCATTTGGACACAGTGGCCATGCTAGCGGCTGCCAGTCCCAACTTTACCCCAAACTTAATGTGGGGAGGAGGGATGAAGATTTCTAGGGACTGGGAGAAGGTGTTAAATGGAATTCTGAATGTTTAAAAGACTCATTGAGCCAGCAGCCAGGGCCCTCTATTCCATGGGAATACCTTATCCATTTTCTGCCTCACCACCCAGAGAGTATTGTGTTCTCCCCAAAAGAGAAGAATCCTGTGGCCCTGTGCAAGATGAGCTCTGAATGCTGCCAGGGAAGACAGAAGAGATTAAATGGAAACTCTGGGCTCTGTCCTGAGCCCTTCACATGTCACAGGGATTCCCATGCGTGAGTTGGCACATGAAGACCAAACTGACAGAACCCAGTGGTTGCCGCTCTGCTGGGCCCAGTGACAATGAGATTCTTGGCTTTTCCACACAGATATTCTTGATACACAGAATGCCCACCTTTCCATAGTGTGTGGTAAGAGTGGTTATGTCCCCAGTATTGGACAGGTATATATGACAGGAGGCAGGCATGTGCTAAGAAGAAGCCTTTTGCATTGATCTTCTTCTTGAATCTGGCTCCCCTATCACAATGGCTGGAGATGCCCTTTAATTTTTTTTTAAAAAAAAATTATTTATTTTGTTACTTTGTGTTTATGACTGTTTTGCTTGCATGTAGGTTTGTGTGCCACATATGTGCCTGGTGCCCACCGAGGCTGAGGTAAGAAGAGGGCATCCAATCCCCTAAGACTGGAGTTATAGATGAGCTATCATGCAGGTGCGGGGAGTACAACCTACCTTCTACAAGAGCAAGAAGTGCACTTAACCTCTGAGCCATCTCTCCAACCCCCTGGAGGTGCCCTTTTAATCTCAGAATGTTCCTTGGCTTTTGAGAGGTGAGACCAAGATGGGGAAGGGAAAATTGGAGTTGATGGCTCAATTCTGTTGACCTTTAAATCTAAGACTGAGCCAGGCCATGACCAGCCACGACTCAGAAGGAGGGGGCCTGAGGAACAGAGCTAAGCTGGGCTGAGGTGAGCCAGGCATTTGGGTCTATTGTACATGTCTGGGGAGGGGGGAGTTCAGAATTTGGCAGCCGTTAAAGGCAGGTTTGTCATCTGAGTTTGCAGAAACCTGTCATCTCTGTATCTGTCACTCTAAGAGTGACTCAGAGCAGGGAGCACACTGGTCACCTTTCAACCAGAGTGGCATTTGTGGCATTTTTAGTTTTTCTCTCACGGTATTCCCAATCTGCTAAACCTCAGAAGATAGGATGGAGCTTCACAATTAGAAAAAATATTCCAGTGATATTTTAAGAGGATACTTATTTAAAACTTTTAATTCTCATTTTTTAATTGAAGAAAGATAAACAAACAAACACCCAGGGTTTCGTGTAGCCTGAGCTTGGCCTAGAGTTTTCTATGCAGCCGATGACTTGGAATTTCTGCTTCTCCTGCCTCCACCTCCCAAGTGCGGAGAGCACAGGCAAGTGCCACCACACCCAGTATTATGCCATGCTGTGGATCCGACCCATGACTTCATGCAAGCTAGAGAAGCAACTCTGTCAACTGAGCGACATCCTCAGATGTCCATCCCCCTGCCCCCAGTAATTGACTTTGAAAAATGAATTCGATACAGTCAACAAGACTTACTCCCAAGTATTCAATTCATCCGAACGTCTTATAAATGGCTTGTCTGCTGCGTCGGCCCCAAAGCCTGTGTTCTTAACCATGATGCACAGACTGTCTTGGCAGCTTTGAAAAGCAGCAAAGTTGAAACGCACAGAAGTCAAAGGCGCTGCTGACCCTGAGCCAAAGTCTTGGAATTCCACCCAAACAGAGTTCTCGGGCCTGGCCTTGCACATGACCCCTGGAATCTATCCAATATTAAATTGCCCAAAGGAAACTCTCAGTAGCTCGGGCACTGGTGGCTCTCCTAGGAAACAGCACCCACCATAGATTGAGCTCTGAGCTTCCTGGTGGTTTGATAGAGGGGCCTCTCTCTAGGCACTGAACCTATTATGCTGTTAATGACTAGAGACTGTTAGCATGCTGATTAATGCAGTCATTGTTCAGAACAATGATTAACCCAGCAGGAAGGACCAAAGGCAATGAAATAATGCCTAATCACTCTGGGAGGAACTGCCAGGTGATGTTTATTTCATGAGAACTGGAGGGAATCAACGACACAATCATTTTTCCTTGACATTGGTGTTTTCTGTCCAGCAGGTGGGCAGCTGCAGTTGGGAGCTGGTTCATATCTGATTTCAGGTGTACATTCTTGAAAACTGTGGGGGCAGGAGGAAAGGGGCAGAGACGCCTGTCTCCGGCTGAGCCACCAAACCCAGCTCTGCTCCCTCTGTGGTCTCCCATCTCTCCTTCCGTCTTAATATCTGTCTCCAGAGCAAGCGCTCACCTGAGCTGTTAGGTAATGAATTTCCTGGTGCATCTGACATGGATGGCTTTCCCCAAGCCCTGCCAAGTAAAAATGGCTCTTAATTATGTCAACTCATGAAACCACACTAAAGACGACGGTATCAGACGCTCATTTGTCATATCATTTAAAGAACAAGGGAAGGGGGGCTGACAGGAGGCCAATAAAAGCCCTTTCATCACAAAGTCCTCAGAGCGTGGTTCCTCGGCTTTCAAAACCTGTTTAAATGCCTCTTCCATGTAAAGGAGGAGCCAGAGCAGAGGCAAGGATGTTATCTACTTAAGGGACTGTAAAGACAGAGCTATCGTTCGGCCCATGTAAAATTAGACTTAATTTGATCTTTCAGAAAGCACCGCTGGCCTCCGTAGAGTGAGAGCTCAGCTCAAGAGGGATGACATCAATCCGGAGAAAAAAGAGGGACCCGATTTTCTCAGCTCTCTCTATCTTCCTCCAAGTAGCTCGGGGGTAATTGCTCTGGAGATCCCTATCAGTGTGACTGAGATTTCTGCTTGGTGCCATGCAGCGGCATTTCATGGTCTAAGAGGGGAGCAGAGAGTGAAGGCGAAGAAGCTGCTTGAAGATGGAGATCAAAAGTCAATGAATCAAAAGTAGGTGGCCCCTCGGTAAGAAGAAGGCAAGGACCCAGATTCTCTCGTCATTTAGGAGTGTGGCCCCGCCAAAATGGTGGCGGCAGCCGTCCATTTCCGATTCTAAACTGCAAAATTCTAAGCTACTGTTTGTGTCAGTACGATGTACATGTGGATGTATAATGATGTGTTTCACCGGCAGTAAGAACCTGAGAGAGCCCTTGATCCAGGACCCCACCCTGTGTCCACACCTACTTGAATCTTCTACGTGCTCACCATAGGTAGAAGAAAGCCTCTGTTCTATATGTGAGAGTTGGATAATCTGCCTGCCACGCCCACATCCCAGCATCCTTCTCGGTCCTCCTACAATCGGCTCTCACCCTCATATTTTGCCAGGACCAATGTTAAGAGCCTGTTAGAATCCCAGCCTCCATCTATAGGGACTTCCAAGGGGGATCGCTTTTACATTTCTCAGCTACTCATTATACAGAACATACTCCACTTTCCCCACTTAACCATGGGAAGGCCAAAGTTAGGCAGGTACAAACTTGCCTGAACTTATACCGCTGCATGAGTGGGTATAGTCACCATGATGGTCAGACATATCAGGCTTCAAAGTCAGTGCTCTCAAGGCATCTTTATCACACCCATTTCCATGGATCACCTGAGAGACCCCAGGGACAGCGTCCCAGAACCCTCTTGGATCACAGCGCATAGAATCCCATGAGTTGGGCTCTGATTGGCTGCATTTTGCAAGTTCTACCTTACTACTGTACTTGCCATGAAAGCAAGAGAAGCAAGGGACCCCCTAAACGTCACAGTGAGGGCAGAGCTGGGACACAAAAAGGAAACAAGGCAGAAAAGCATTCTTTTGGGAAAATTTACTCAAGGAGTTTGTTCCTGGTTCATCTCCAATGCCCAATCCGCTTTCCCCATAACCCACCGCTGGGATCCATTGCTAAGCAGCAGCTGACAACTTGCTGGGCACCTATCTCCCCAAAGAGCACACCCCACATACCACATCAAACAGGGGGAGCATGGGGATAAGAATAGGGCTCCATCTGTGCCCAGACACTGTCGAATTTCTGCCAACAAACACATTCCTTCCATGCCTGTCTATCAGCTGGGGAGGAGAGAGGTCTGGGGACAGCGGCTCACATTTCCCGAGCAGAATTCTTTATCTTGCCTCAGGTATAGATGAAACCCGCTGGTAAAAGATGAAATACACTCCTTGTCTCGGGTAAGAGGTTCACAACTGGTATCCAGAGGTCGTGGGCGGCGAGGACTTCATTTTGGAAAACTTGCATTTTCAGCACAGCTCAGGATGGCATGATTGCACTGAGATCCCCTCACCAGGGAGAGGGACTCAAGGAGTCCCAGCAAGAGAGGACTCCCAGCATGCCAGGGGCCACTGTTAGAACTCCCAGGTCCGCAAGGAACACCTTTCTATGCCAAGACAACGTTTTTGCTCTAAGAATCATACGCTTCGTCCATTTTCTTAATGCTTTCAGGAAACAAGCACACTGAGAAATTTCAAACAAAGAAAGTGGAGGGTGGTGTGTGGAAACCACGGTCTCACTGTTTACAGCACCAGGCCGTAAAGGGAAAAATACTCTCTAATCCCCAGAACCCTCTCCCTCTCATTGTGCTAATTAAGTAGAGCGGCGTAACATGAGTAACTCTGATTCAGGGCCAAGTGACTCTAGCGGTGACATCATGCAAAGCACAATGTGGGCGGGTGACCTTTGTGGTGACATCATGGCCGACACAGACGGTGCCTTTCAAGGCACTCCATCATCGGCCTCGCTCTCAGACACAGGCTCTGCTCCCCTGACACAACAATATCGACCAATGGAGGCGTGGGGGCACCAGGGGCCAAGCAGAAGATGTGTGAGCCCTGCCAGACTGTCTGTGGTCCTTTCTAATCATGCTGGGGATGCAGACCAGGTGACTCATAGCCCCGATGACAGATGACAGGGACAGCCAGCATTTGCAAGACGCTCGGCCACAGATGGGGCTCATCTCACACTTGCCCTTGGTGGCCCCGATCATTCTCCCCAATTTAACCAAATGAGTCTGTGACCCATTTGTCACTCCTGACTGCGGTCCACCGGGACTCATCAGCTCTCCACGAGTCACATATCACAGTGAAAGACCTACACTCACTTCAGGGATCCAAGCGATTTAGACACTTAGAGAACGTTCCCCAGAAACCGTATGGTAGCTTCATTTGCAGCAGGTCTATGCTGGTCTCAGTAACAGGGTGTGAAGAAGCAGTTAGCTCGGTCTTCCTTTCCTGTGGTGAACCCATTTCAAGATGGTGCCTCTCACACCCACTTACCATCATGAAAAGCAGATTTATCACCAGGCTTGGCCTAAGGCAGAAGACCAGGCAAAAGGCTAGAAGGACAGTCATAAAACCAAGGGCGATACTTTCCCACGCAGGGAACAGTGTTAGTCTGCTTCCTTTTGCTGTTGTAACAAAATACCTGAGGATGGTGACCTTATAAAGGGAAGAGGCTTGAGAAGCCCATCGCTTTGGAGGCTAAACAAAGGACGCAGCTCCTTCAGTTTGGTCTCTGGGTGACAGTTTTCTTGGAAGACGATGAGGCCACAACATCAATGAGGAAAGGTGTATGAGAGATCACATGAGAAGCCAGAAGCCACAGAGAAACTCCTGGGATTCACTGGAGTCTCCGAAGGAACTCTGAGGGCATACCTGCAATGGCCTAAAATTCTCCTCCTAGGCCCTACCTCTTAAGGGCTCAATGCTATCACCACAGTGGGAACTAAGCTTCCAGCACATGAACTCATCTGGACCAATCACAGCCAAGCTGCGGAGACAGCACCCAGGTGCTGCCTCCAAACCACTGCAAAAACCACAGATCACATTTTCAATTCTCAGGAATACAAGTGCTTCTCGGTTATTTGATGGGGCCAGCGGTGGTGGTCCTTTCCACGTTCAACAGAAGGATTTGCCCTGGCGTGGGGGAAATGTTTTCTGTTTCCTGGGCTTTGAATGACTCCAAATGGAGTGTGAAGGGGACATCTTTCTCATAATGTGACAGCTCCCTTTAGAAAAAACAAGAATTCAGTGAACCAAGTCACCAGTTCTCTGGTCCAGGGAGTTGTGGGGGGTGGGCAGAATATCTGATACCTTCCTCTTGACCAATAAGGGACCTCCTAAGTCCACTTCTAGACAGGGAAGTGGGGCTCCAAATGTGTTCCATACTCAGCAGGGTCTGATGCCAGACTTACATGAATGGATGAACTTTGAATGGGTGAATCTGCTTTCTGGGTCAAGCCTAAGCTCATTTAAGCAAGAAAGCATCTATAACTTAACACTATCACTTGGTGCCTTCAGTTCTCTCATAAACTGGCTTTCCTGAGACCACAAAGTACATGGAAAAACCTTAAAATAATTTAATCTTTAACCCAGTAATCCCACTGTAGGAAACTGTTTTATAGAAATAATCTAACGAATGAGGGCAAAAACACCCTACTTCCAAAAATATTCTAACAAGCATTGAAATTTTAATCGAATGTGCCACAGAATAATTAAGTGAGCAAAATGATGTAAACGAGGCACTGTTGTGGAATCACTGAACAGTTACTTGAAGAAACAGGAACAATGTTCACAATGACATCGTACAAAATGATGCTAGACCATATGTTCTAAAAGGACAGGTGAGCTACCCACAGTAACCAGCTTTGGGAAGTGGGTCGGGGACATACCCTTACATATATGATTTTCTGTAATTCCTGCAGTGAAGACTGTGTGGTGGAAGATGGAGGTTGGGGCAAGGGCGTAAGCAGGCCGCTATTTACAGAGTTCAAAGACTGAATTCTCTCCAAGAATTTGCATCCTATAGCCCATTAATTCGTTCGATCGACAACTTGGACATTATTTCAAAGCGTTCTCTGATCCCTCAGTGTTGTCAGACAACTCACATAAGTAGGGCTGGAAAATGTCATGGTTAACACTGCCTCCTGGCAGTGCCGCAGGGCCCGGAGACGGCAGTTCATGTCGGTCCCTACTGAATGAAGAGAGAGTTGTACTTGGGGTCATGGGAATGAAAGACTTTTAAATAATATGCCATGCTGAAGCCTTTACAAAAGGAATAAATGTGGTGTGTGTGTGTGTGTGTGTGTGTGTGTGTGTGTCTGTGAGTGTACACAACTTGGTGGAAACAGTTCTCTCTTTCTGTTTTTACACGGGTTCTGGGGATCAAACTCAGTCCATTAGACTTGCTTGGCAAATCCCTTACCACAGAGATATCTTCTTGGCTCCAGGACTGATTTTGAGAGGTACAACATACTCATAGGGAAGGGCACAGCATGGGCAGGACACTTGCCACTAGGTTGAGACATCAGTAGTTAAGTTAAATACCATTTCTTATGAAGCTTCCTATTAGTTGAAACCTACGACTCTTTCTACTTCATGGGTACCTGGCCTTTTATCCACAGGATCCATGTCACTCCCTTATCTGTTACCCTGGCATCTATGTAGTAGTGAAGAAAAGTGTCCTTGCTAATATGAAGACAATGACTGAATCCCAGCCCTCCAATAGATGGGCACAATTATCTCCATCTTTGTTTGTATCTTATTAAGCATTTAGAATAAGGTGAAAATAATGGCATTAAAGTCATAAGAAATAAGAAAGATGAAGAAAGTTGTGAACCAGAGGACACCAACAAGACAAGGCAATAGTGACACTCTGGGCACACGGACAGGACATTAATGGAAAAATTAATGGGTTGGATATCTTTTTTGCTCTTCAGTTAATATACAAATGTCAGTGTTAATTAAGTATGGGTGTTAATATATAAGTATCAGTGCTATAGTTTAATGACAAGTATACCACAATAATATAAAATATTGGGGTATGGAGACAACTTGGCAGGGGAATAACTTGGTTGGTAAAGTGCTTGGTTTGCAAATGTCAGAATCTTGGTTCAGTTCCCCAAGCCCACATAAAAATACCAGGCCACTGGGGCATGTTAGAATCCCTGTGTTAGGGAAGCAGACGAGGTTCTCGGGGGCCTTACTGCCTGCCTGTCTAGTCTAAAGAGAACAGCTCCAGGTCAGCAAGAGACCTTATCTCAAAGGAGGTGGATGGTGTTCCTAAGGACGACACTTCCACCTGCAAACATCTGCGCGCGCGCACACACACACACACACACTAGTCACAGGGAAACTGGGCTAGATATACACTGGGCACTCTCCGTGCTATCTCTGAAGCTTTTTGCTAGAATTTTTTTCAAACGAAAATGTCTATTTTGAAAAAGATTAAGGCCTCTAGAAAGAATTAAGAAGATAATATTAAAAATTATGTGGCTCATCAGAAAACTTGGTGCTTGGTGGAACAGTAGAAAGGAAGTTGGGCCTGGATGGCCGGTTGGATTCTAAATTCCCTCTCTTCACTGAGAGTCCAGTTAAGTCACTTGATTTCACAGGAGTTCCATTTCTTGGTCCCCAAGATGTGACCACCACCACCTGTTGTTGCAAATGTCTTTTGAGTGGGCACCAGGAAGGAGGAGGGGCAAGACAGGGTTACCCGTTGTTTGCTGAATCTCTATTCCTAAGTCAGTACTGGCTCAGACCAGGTAAGTCTTTGCTACATGGGTGAATATACGCACGCAGCTGCTCTGACTGGCACCCTCTGGCTGCCGACAACACTATCAAAGCCCCAGAAGTACTATGGAAAGTGACCTAAAGAAGGGGAGAAGTATCAATACATTTTGGTACACGATTGTGAAATACTATAGGGTTGTTAAATGAACTCGGCAGATGTGTGTTGGTGTGGCAGAGCCCACTGAATGGTGAGAGACGCAATCGCAGAAGGATACACGGGGTATGATGCTAGGGAAAATGTTTGGAAATATGTAAAACCTTGCCATGAACATTTGACAGAATAATTAACGTGGTTAAGAAATGAAACGCATGAGCCAGAAAGGTTCCCTGAAGCACAGCAGGGTGTTCTGCCTCGCCTGAAATGCGAGACCAGAGAATGTCAGATTTGTCTTTCTTCTGGAATATTTGTTTATACAGAGGGAGATATCTTGAGACTAGGACCTAAATATAAACATGGACTTCATTTATGTTTTATGCACAATGTGTACATTTATTGCCAAATTAACCTGACAGCAATTTCATACAATATTTTTAATAATTTTGTGCACAGAACACATTTTCACAGAGTGGGACTTTCTACTTCTGGTGGCCTGTTGGTGCTGAAAGTGTCTGGCATTGGTGTACTGTTGACTCTGGGTCTGTGGGTCAGGGAGGTTCAGCCTGTGTGGTCCCCAGGGAAGAGCACAGTGTCTGAGGACACGCCCTGTCCGTCTCCTCTGAGACATGGCCAGGTTAGAGGTACAAAGGCTTCTCTGGCTTCCAAGTGAGGCCACTGAAGACTCCCTGAGCCTTCCTGGTCCCCTCACTACACTGATTGTCTGCCACTCTGTTATTTAGCTGTTAAAGAGCACACAAGGAAAGATAAATTAAAACTGCATAATTTAGGAAAATCTGTTACCAGACTGCTGGTTGCAAATTGCACGCTGGCAGTTCATTAGCACCGAGGCTGACCAAGTGGGGTCCCTCAGACGAACTGGCAACCGCACAATCATCTAAGCACTTGCAAATGTCAACTCTCAGGCCACCTTAGGCCTGCTGAATGCTGAACTCGAGATGGGACCAGGCCATGATATTCTAACAAGCCCCGCAGAGTTGCAGCTGCGGGTCCTTTTCTACTTCGCCTTAACTTGGTCCCTTTTAGCTCTGATTTCATTTCTTCATTCCATTAACTATGTTCCAGGTCCAAATTCACTTCCAACTCTCAAAGTTTATGCAGTCTGCCAACTTCAAGAGTTTTAATATATCCCCTTTTCTCCCCACTTGGAGAAAGTACGGCCAGAGATGACTGTCTATGCTCCTCACGATGCCCTGATGCCCCTTCTAGTCGATTGTGGCTTAGCTTCCCTCAAATCATCCATAACTCGGTTCTCCTTCACTTTGTCCATTACAGAGGCTTAAACCTGAAACATGCTCACCTCCACTTCCATGGCCGCTAGACTAGTGTGTAGGAAGCATTCTGGGCAGAGTGCTCCGTGTGGAGCTTCCTAAATATGAATCGCAGTCCAGAGAAATCTCCTTCCAGGTGACATTTGTGTAAACAGGAAGCTGAGAGTCCCTCGGTAAGAATGGAGGGTCTGGAACGGAGATTCGAGGTCCTCTTGGAAGGGCTCCTCACGTCATTCTGCCTTCTTCAAGTCTTGAAACCCCTGCTGTCAGCTTTCCTGCTACTGGGGTTGGACCGGATCCAGCCTGCTGGACCCCCAGCACACCGGGCCGCAGTGGGCCGAAGGAATGTCGGAAGCTGATGGCTGGGAGAAGGAAGAGGAAGAAGTGGAGAAGATCACAGCATTGAAGGCAGCCAAGGGTGAATCCTGAGGGGGCCCGAGTGAGTTCTGAGCAAGTTTATAACAGGAGGAAATGCTGGGGAGGGAGGCAGAAGGAGGCTTGCCAAACCTGCATGTACATAAGGAACTTTATTACAGCCATTAAAACGCAGGTTCGAGGCACAGCTAAGGCATATTTAATGCACATTAAAACCAACGCACAATGATTTAAGATTTTTCAATGGCCCATGCGCCACCCAAAACCATCTTGTTGCGCAAACAGAGGTCTGCCTGGTTCTCGTGCGGAATGCTGACTACTGCGAATTCCTGGCCGAAGGGCTTGAAGCTTTCTGAGGTCTGGACCAGGCAAACCCCAAACGAAAAGATACAAATCTAAGACCGCCTGGCCCAAGCGGGAACCAGGACTGTCTGGAGTGTACACTATGTACCAAGCCGAAGGTCTTTATGTGTCTTCCTTTTATTTCCCTACGGTGCACCAAATTTCTTGGCCAACACCAAGCACAGAAGGGAACATAATGAACACAAAGAAGGAAGAATGCCTCTGGCGTTAGCTCTGGGAAGGGTCCCCGTTTCTAATCTCTGTACTTCTACACTTGGAACAGGGTGGTGTGGGTGCTTCCAGGAGCAGTGGCTGTACTTCACGAAGTCCTGAAACAAGCCTTTTTTTCCATTTCAGTTTCTTTTCCCCATTCTGGGAGCTGTTCACTCTGAAACTATTCCCTTCTTCTTTGCCCTGTCTTTATGGGTCTCTTCTCTTAAAAGAGAAAATTTAGAAGATTTATTTCTTATTTTATATGTATGACTGCTTTACTTGCATGTGTGTAGGTGTACCATGTGTATGCAGTGTCAACAGATGCCAGAAGAGGGAGCAGAGACCCTAGAACAGGAGTTACAGTTGTGAGCTGCCATGTGAATGCCAGGAATAGAACTCAAGTCCTCTGCAAGAGCGGCCAGTGCCCTTAACTACTGAGCTGTCTCTCCAGCCTTCTTTTTCTCATTGTAATTACTGCCCCCCCCAACAGAGGCGCCCACAACCTTTCCCATTGGTGGAAGCCTTGCTATACCAGTTCAGACGATGAACCAGTAAGAGGTACCTGCGTTTTCTGTACTGCTTCACCTCCTCTTGTTTGAACTCGGATGTAGCATTCCTGTCCATAGGCAGAAGCTTTGTACCTCTTTGCATTCCCAGATTCACCTCTGTGAGCACAGCCCAGGCATCAACCCGCTTGCTCTGGAGTGTTTGACAGTGTACCCTGAGAAAGGCTGCCCCCGCCTTGGGCTAAGCTGGTATAGTCTAGGGTGGCGAGTCCACGGTTTCCACCTTCCTAGGAACACAACCTGGAAGCTGCTGATCCATTGCCCGTATGTTCTGAGCTGAGTCCTCTTTGCAAACAGAGATGCAAGAGGGCATGCTAACTGTCTCCATGGAGAAGGGCAGAGGTGACAGGAGAAACCACACCAAGAGGTCTGTTGATGTATCAGAAGATGCGCGGCGTTGACAGGAATTCCGTGCCTTCTCAAAGAGAGAGAAGGATAAAAGAAAAATCCTTGTTGTGGGCGCTAGATCAGGGAAGAGGGGGCTGTGGAATGGGGAGGATAAGAATAACATCTGTGTCAACTGTTTATTTTGGTGATTGTCTGAAACTTGCAGGCAACAGGGCTGAGCACAGCTGTCATGGAAACGCGATTCCATCGCAGATGACAACTTGGCATAAAGACAATGTAGGTGCAAAGAAGGTACAGGAAGCAAAACTACCTGTCAGGCAGACAGAGGGAGGAAGACAATCTCCCCTCACATACTTTCCCGTAATTAAATGTCAGATGTACACAATGCAGTAAAATAATTAGCATGGCATAATTACCGTTCTGATGGAGTCCTGTGTATATGCCAAAACAAATTGCTGTACTAGAGCACAAGCTGCTAAAACAAATTGAGTTACTTAATTTTTACATGTAGCAGCCTGTTTTATCATTTCCTAAGATGCAAATGTTTCATTAATAATGCAGCCATTCTAAATGTGCAAAGCTCTGGGCCACCACACAGGCAGACCCACGGGCCTCCCTCTAGAGACCGTACGTAAGGACCAACTGGTCCACGGATGGGCATCCTGCCACACTGAGCCTCGCCCACCTCTCCTCCATGTAGTCGCCAAAGCTGACAAGCCAACAGATGTTTTATTTAAAACATTTAAAGCTTCTTCTTCTTCTTCTTTTTTAAGATTACCATTAGTAACAAAGATCATTTCACAAGCTGTTTCTCTCTTTTATCAGTTTTAAAAGAACTCGTATTACTGCTTTCTAGAAATAGCCACATAAAAATTGTGCGTATGAATAGTGTACCATGAGATGCTCAATACGTGTGTTTATTGTGTAATGATGAATTCCGGGTAACAGACCTCTGCAGACATCTATCAGTTCTTTCTTGTAACTGTCTGAAATGCACACAATAGGCCGTTGTTATCTGTGGTCAGCCAACTGTGCAAAAGCATGTGCGATCACTTTGCTCTGCTCCAACGATAGCTCAGTACGCTCTGCCCAAGCCCTCCGGTGCCAGCTATTGACAAGCTCCACTCTTCTCTCAGGCTCTATAAGATCAGCTTGTTTAGAACTGCACAGGACTGAGAGCATGCACCGTCTGTTGAGCACTGAAGAGCAGTACATTTAGAGCCATCCATTTGTCCATGCCACACACTTGCCATCTTAGTTGATTTCTGCTGCCTCGACAAAACACCCTGACGAAAGCAACGTACGGGAGAAAGGGCTTCCTTGGCTCACAGTTCCTGGTGACGACGGTCCATCATGCGGGAAAGTGAAGCCGGTGAGAACATAAACAAGCTAGCTGGTCCCATCACGCTCCACAATCAAGAGAGCAGAGCAAAGTGAATGCTCCTTTCCTTGCTTGCTTGCGCTCAGCTCCGCTTCTCCATCCTAAGACATTTCAGGACCCCCTGCCTCAGAAATGCTGTAGCCCTCAATGAGATGTGTCTTTCCGCATTGGTTAGCTTAATACGAGAATCCCCTGGACAAGCCAACCTAGTGTAGACAATCCTCACTGAGACCCTCTTCTCAGGTGAGTCTAGACTGAAGATGACAGTAGAAACTGATGTCATGCTGGTTTTCGGCCTTCTCAGCGGCTACTCATCCACAAGAACCAAGTGCAGACAGCCTAGAAGGAGAGGGTGCCACAGTCTCTCTGCAACCACCTGACACCTCTTCCCATTACGTGCCAGGCTTTCTCCAACTTCGGTTCTTCTTTAAATGACCTAAGACTTTGTATTCACTGCTCCCTGTCCCCGAGTACACCTCCCCTATGCTCACAAATTCTTCTCCTCCTTCCTCTAGAGCCCCTCATACTCTCCATGGGACTTGCCTTAGACTTTACATTCTCAGGGATACTTTTCCTGATGACCCTAATAAGAAAAGCATCCCTACCTTTCTGGACTTAATTATACTACAGCTCTTGGCTCATTCCTTCCATAGCGTGTATCGTACTTTTCACAGTTGGCTTAGCGTCTGCTGTACCCACAGTCTACAAACCTGGCGAGGAAAGGGTTCACCCACCGCTATGTATCCCAGGCTATTCCTGGAAGATTGTAAGGGATACACACACATGTGTTCTGCTGTGGGATGGCAGTAAACGGTGTCCCTTTACCGTCTGTCAATTTTTCTCCTCTACAAAATAAGAGTGGACTGGGTCAATATTTCCCTAACCCATGGATTGTCCCCTCTTCTTGGGTTCATTGGATCAATTCGACGACTGTCAAGACTAATAATAATTCCAAGACATGAAATGCCCAAGAAACGACCAGAAACATAGAAATAACAATCACTCTCTTATCATAGGGACCAAGGGTAAGCACTGTTTCATGATACTCTCTGTCAGAATGTATACATGCATTTGCTTCCCGGTCATGACACAAAGCTCTGACATTTCTCTCTGTCAAGGAAGCACAAACACAAGATGTTGGAAAGTTTTAAAAATATGGAAGTCGAGGCAGGGCAAATGGATCATGGGTTAGACTGCTTGTTTCACAAGAAAAAGGATCTTAGTTCAGATCTCTAGCACCTACATAGAAACACTGATGTGGGTGTGATGTCCTCTGGCTAGCACACACACACACACAATCTGGAAAATGATATAAATAGGCAATCTCTAAGGTTTATGCTTGGTCCCAGCCTTGGCACTCTCCCTGCTGCCCCCTCACAACTAGGCCATTGAGAGGCAGACCTGAGTGGAGGAGGCACTATCCCGTCTGGAGCTGAGGAAGAGATGTTAGGCAACTGCCTTGGGTCATGAGAAAGACTGTCACCCTCTATTCATGTAGCCCAGTCAAGGAAAGAGAAACTGTCCTTTCTCGGCCTGGATCATTCTAGGGACAGTTTCCTGAAACCCTTGGGAGCAGGCTGTGAGAGAATGAAGGGAGAATGAAAGGGAAGCTGACACTCACCCTTCTGATCAAAGGGGCGCTCAGGGAGAGAAGATGGCACCACAATCAGAACGCAGTCTGTCCAGAAGTGTGGTGCCTTCTCTCTACAAGCAGGCCTCATAGTGGGCCACCTGGATTGGAAAATATTGGAGGTGACTTCAGTGGCAAGCCTTGGAATTCTTAAGCAAAAGGGTCAGGAGCTATTGCTTTCTGGGACTGAGTTTTAACCAAACAAAAGGCTTGTATGTTTCCCAACATAGTCTCCCAGTCGCATACCCAGTCCTGACTGCTCCCTTACACAGGTCCAATGCCACCAAGGCATTTGACTGGAGTGAAGCTGGCCAGAACTTCAACATAAACAGTCCTGTGACCTTGGATGTTGCCTTGGCCATCCTCAGTCTTGGAATGGCAGGTAATGCTAACCCACCTGGCAATCGGACTAGAGTACTCGATACCAATGCTACGAGGGTTAACTGCTAATCTGATCCTCTACAGTGAGCTTCGGTCTTCCTTTCAATTCCTAAAGAGCCAGTCCCAGGGTGTAGGACTGAATTCAGTTTTCCCGTTAGGAAAATATGTGTCAATTATTCTACCTAGAAAGAGATGATGTGTGTGTGTGTTTATAAATATATGTGTATGTACACATAAAAATAAGAGTTGTGCCATTCCAGCCCAAGGCCCTGCCCTGGTACCTGGCATCCTCTTTTGCTCAGAGGCCTCTGGACTTCGGTTCTCACATTTCACCTGGATCCTGACCAGAAAACTTCACCAAGGGGGCACGATTGTGCAGGGCTTCCTCTGGTTCAGGTGACCAGGCCCTCAGAAGCTCAGTGGCCTATCTCACCTTGCCCACCCTATGACTGCAGCAAGAACCTGAAAGGACATTTTCTCATTGGATCAGTCCTGGCTTACATCCTTTCCTTGCTCTCCATCAATCCACACCCCTCCCCCTTCCCCTCACACCCTCCCACTCACAGGCACACATAGCAAAACAGCTTGCTTCAAAGCGGGAGGCAGGAGAAGGGTATCTATTTCTGGCAAGCTCCCTGAGGAGGCCTCAGGGGGCTGGTAACTTACTCGCCTCCTCCGATCAGCCATCAGAACAAGCCTTGCCTCTCTATGCCCACCCTGGATCTCAGACCACCCTGCCTGCACGGGCCCCCTACAGGATGCTCTCCTGCCTGGGCTTTGCCTGGCTCAGTACCCCTCACCCACATCTCCTAAGCAGTCACTGGCTGAAGAGAATGTGACTTCTAGGGCAGAAAGATTCACAGAGCTGCTTCTCTTGAACTGCCTCGCTGGGTCACACTGCCTGGTGTCACACTGACTCCTCTCTCCCTCTTCCTCCCTCCCACCAACTGCCCGCCTCTGTCCACATTAAGGACCTTCTAAAGATTTGGGAATTCCAGTGTCAGAGCTGAGAACGTTCTTGGCGCAGCAGGATGGTCACGTGATAACAACCCCAACTCCAACCTTGATTTAACAGAGGCGGAGAACAAGGGCAGTCTCTGAAGATGGATACTTTGGTGTGATTCATCGTTCCAGGTCCGTGAGGGTCAAGGGCAAACATTCTAGGCTCCAATTTCCTCATCTGGAAAATGGGCTCTGCCTTGTGCCTTCAGTAGTAGATGCTATGAGCTTCTCTTTACGAGGTCAGTAAATTCTTCCCCTCCCTTCTGTGAGGTCTGGCTACCGGGAGGCAGCACAACCAGAAACACACGGAAGGTCAGGCTCCACCCTCTCCCAGGAGGTGCGATTACAGGCCTACAGGATGGATGGATATAAAAACTCAGGTCCACTTGTCTCAGGGGAAGGCAGACCTGTGAGGTGTTCACAGTGCAAGCCCGGGGCATGCAGGTCTTCCTGCTATAGGTCTTCTTCCTTCTTCTTTTCTTCAGCATTCATGGAGCTTCCTACTCCAAACACTGTATCACGTCGCGTCACCAGCACCAGCATCCTTGGGTTGAATGTTATTTCTAGGGCGGGTGCTGGACCAATTAAACGAGACAGCAAACATACACTGTTCACATCAGCCCAGCACACAGTGAGTTCCCACACAGTGTGACTGGTGCTTCCCAACTTCCGGGACTCAGTTTGTCCTATGGAACTGTGCCCCCCATCCTGCCCTGCTCCCATTCTTGATATCTCATGCTCTTTTATACAATGCACCCAGGGGCACAGTGCATTCTGGGTAGCCCAGCTGTTACAGTATTTGATGGGCATGTCAAGAAACTGCTTCAGAATGAAAATGGCACCAGCGACAGTATTCCAGAGAATTTCATTCTGCTTTAGAACAACTGACGAGCTTGATGGGGGGGGCGGGGGTCTGAGCAGTACATTCCTCACAGCTGGTCACAGTGGACAGCCGCTCCAGTAATCCATGGACACCTTTCCTACGCCAGACTTTTTGTTCAATGAAACTATAAACAGACTTTCCCTCTTTTCGCTTTGCACCAACAAACTTCCCGAGACTGAACACAAGTCCTTTTCACTTGTCTGTTTTCCTAGATGCTGGCCTTGGTGTAGGTGAATTCCATTAAAACCTTAAAACTGTGGGCAACCTTTTCCGGATACCTAGTGCTAAGCTACTGAAAGAGAAACAGGTGATATAGAAGCACAGAGGGTTTTATCCTTGGGACACTTACAATAGGTAAAAGGACCCATGAGTCACCATGTCCTGAATGAGAAGGGTGATGAACAAGATCCAACATTTACTAAGCAGAAGATGTTCTGCAAATTATTTTGCATGCATGATGCTCTCTGTTCCTTACAGCTATCTTGTTCTCAAGATCCTCATGTCTCGGAAGGAATCTGAGACCACGGGAGGTGAGTGAGCTTGTCCAATACACACGGCTAGCTGGTGAGAACAGGATTCATCCCCAGCGATCTGATCCCGGCTTCACGTCCACAACTACGTAACTCTATTCCATCAAGCACTGGTCAGACCCCTGGGGCTTCCAATCAAGTCAAATGTGGCTGTGAGGCTGGAATGAGGGAAACCCACTGGGAAGAAGTTCGTGATGGAGACACGGGAGAGAGTGACAAGATCAGACAGTGCCAGATTGTGAGGCTGCGGCTCTTCTGGGAAAAGCAGGGGATCCTTTTCCATGTTGCTTGTCAACAGCTATAGCCCCTCCACCCCTGCCCCCCTCAAATGAAGACTGCTTCGGGAGAAGGCAATCTATCTGTCAGTGTCCCAGGGACCTGCTCTGTGCCAGACACCCTCCAGAGCAAATATTGATATATTAACCGCAGCTCAAACACCATAAGAGCAGCAAACACACTCGGCATGGAGCGGGTTGGCTGGCCTGTGGTCACCTCCCTACAGCCCAGAGGTAGAAACGGGCTGTTCTTCCCAGTGGAGGAATCTCTACAGGGCCTTTGAACCGAAGCTATCTGGAGGATATGAGCCCAGGGGATACTAAAAAAAATCCCGATGATGGGTAAGTGGTACAGGAGGTTGGAAATGAAACCAAGGTCTGTTCATAAAGAGCTCTGGGGACCACCACCCCTCTCCCTGTGCAAGCTGCAGAGCTGTGCAATTAGGCCAGGAGCAAAGACCTGGGGAATGAGGGGCTCTGGGGCCCTGGTAATGATGCTGACAGACTAATGGAGACCCAGAGTCGGGTCCAGCCCTGCTATGATGACGGAGCTCTTGTTTATATTTACAGGGTAATGAAAGCCAGAACTGCATCATCTCTTTGTCTCACTGTAGTCTCTCTACCCCGAAATAAAAGAATGGAACTGAGTTCTGTACATTTAAAAGTGTTACCGTTTATTAATTACATCAGAAGATGGCAGGGCGGGAAGAGACTCAGCATGATTATTTAACCCAAATCTCTGTTTTAATGATGAGGAGACAGTCCCAGGAAGGTTGGCTAATCTGCCAAGGTCCCAGATAATAAACCACAAGTCAGGCATGGACCATCTTGTGTCCTGTGGCATTGATCCTTATAGCCTTACTATTGCCTCCTGCTGTCATGTGTCAAAGTCAGCTTTGAGTTGTGGTTAGTCTGGCTGTGACCTTTGAGTGAGTACAGAAAATGAGAGCTGGGTATAAATATGAGGGAAGCGAGGCTGGTAGATGGGTTGTATACATGTGAAACCATAGCATGTTGGACAGTCTAGTGTGAAGGTCACATGCTCAGGTTGTATGCAGTAAGGGTGTCAAGACACCAGACAAGCAGGAACTGCAGTCGAATCTTACTAGGACGGACTGACCAGGACAAGAACGATTCTGAGGCGTCTTCTGGACTCCATGGTCTAAGGGTTCTGCGAATGATTTATGGTGCCAGTCACGGGCATACAGGAGGAGTACCCACAAATATGCCAGTCACTTGGTGGTCTTTTATGGATGGTTATGGCTAATGCTGCAGATGCTGCTTGACTCTGGGATCTTTTCTTTCCCCATGTAGTCTCTTTGTAGAGTATTGCAAGGAAAAACAGGCTATTCTGTGAACGTGCACAGCCTGACAGGCACCTACTGGATGCACTGGTAGGAAGAGAGAAATGGAGCGAGGCAGTGCTGGTAGCTCCTGGAGGCTTGCTGTCTTAAAGCCTTCGCCACCGCTACAAGAAACCTCTGTAAGATGGCTGCAGGAGGGCCACCACAGACCTTTCCCACCCGCAGATGCCACAGAAGCACATGGTAGGTTTTGGATAAGGCATGTAGCTTTCTGCCATCACGGAGACTTCAAAATGCCAGGCGCAACATTTCCTGCAGAGGCTATCACCTGAGACTGCAGGGACCACAAAGGGAGGAGCAGGAGATGGCAGCTAGGAGCAAGGCACCGTGGGGCATTTTTCTGGGGCTCAGACATTACTTCCGGGAGGAAAGAGGGTTCTGGGGGTTGGTACTAGACAAGTGAAAACTGGCAGATAGCAGGAATCAGGTGGTCCAGCGGTGCCTCCAGTCATGGCCCAACATATTCATTAATATTAATATTCTCTCCCTCCCTCTGTCTCCTTCCTCCCCCCCTCTTCTCCCTCTCTCTTTCCCCAGAGGTTCCCCTCTGTCTCCAAATCTCCCTGGCAGGAGGATACGACCCCTACCCTAGTCTCTTGAGCCATTTCCATGTTCTGTACAAACCTGTCCCCCACAGTTCTGCCTCTCTTGATCTGACAGTTGGTCCCACTCTAAGCTTCCTTCTTGGTCAGAATTCTGTCTATCCTTCATGCCACCTGCTCCAAAAGGCCTCCTCTGCCTCTCAGGAGGTCGGCTCCCTGCCTTTCACTGCCATAGCTCTAGATCTGCCTCCATCACACCCTCTTCCTCTGAATCATGGAGCTGAACACAGACGACATTCTGCCTGTCACAAATACCTTGCAAACGGAAATACCCGTCAACTTTAAAGGGCGCCACTCCAGCAAAGCACCTTGGGAGGTCTTATTTCTGCCTCCGCTTATTATGCTTCTTGGAAATGGTTCAGCCCCAACCTCAAGGACCTTGAGGAAAAAAAAAGACTTTTTCAAATGAATTCAGGTCATGAGTGTGTATTATTCTGCCATGGGCTCCCATCCATTGCACATTCGCTGTGAACACAAACTCAGCCTTAACCGGTTACTTTATTTATACCCTGCATGGAGCTTTCTCTTTTAATAAAACAGAATCCGTTAAGGATTATAAACAAACAGTGTTTTATGAACTAAAACTGCAGTGCACTAGTCACTCAAGGGCAAAAATTGGGCCTGAGCGTCTGAGCCAGCTATAAATAAAGATAAGGCCCTGCCAGGCAGGGGCCTGGGCAGAGTAATTGCTGCCTCCATAATCATCCTCTCCCCTCCTCCTGCAGAGCCACAAATCACGGTGGTGTTGGGTCACTGCCCACTGGACTCAGCCCGAGACAGAGAGATAGGAGAGCGGTTCATTAGGGCTCAGACTGAGTGTAAACCAGGAATCCTGACTGTCTAGGCTCTGGAGGAAAACGTGGTATGCACAGGCCTTACAGATGGCTGCAGAAGGCTCAACAGCAAGGGGCCTTCGTGAAGGAGTTCTCCCCAGGGTCCACATCTGTCCTCAACCCCATCTGCCATGGGACAACTATCTCTGCTCTCCTAACATTGCCCTCACCTCCCGTCACGAGACAAGCGCTGCCTATCACGCCAGCTCGGACCAGAGGTCACAGCAATCAGTTCCTGTACTGAAAACACAGGAACTGTGTGTCTGCAGAATCACAGGGTGTCCCCGGGGCGGATGTTCACTTTACAGCTGGAAGTGGCGGACCTTTCTAAGTTGCTTGGGGGGGATGAAGGACTCATCTTGCAGGCGCCCAGGGCCACCTTTCTCACTCTGGCTAGCAGCCCATCTAGCTCAGGAAAGAAACTGGAGATACACAAAGGTTAGCGAAGAGGAGAAAAACCCAAGCGGAGTGGCCAGCAGTCCTCATTTCTCTGTGAGCTGCCTACTTGCCTCTTTGATCTAGAGTCTTCCTTGATGGCAGGACACCAGTAGCTACAAAATTAGTTATCAAGACACCAAGTAAGTGTCGGCCACAGCACCAACAGTGTGAAATGCCGGTGCTTTGTTATAGAGAATGTATACTAAGCATTTGGGAGGGTCAAAGGCTTAAAGAAATTAAGGACCTCTGTCAAGATTATGTAGCTAGAAACTAAGGTTATGTGGCTAGCAACTTTTATAGTTCGGATGAAAGCTCAGTCTGACACCATGGTCCAGGCTCAAACCCACACTACGTTATTTACTGTAGCTCTATTTCCATTTTGTCTACGTCAGCAGTTGAATGTGCAAGGATGTGTATGTCTGTGTGTGTGTGTCTGTGTGTGTAAGAGAGAAGGGGGGGCAGTCAATAAGCAAGTTAGTTTACAGGAGGGAGACTCATTTGGAAACTTGCTTAAAAGGGGGGGGAACAGACGACAGAAAGCTCAAAGGAGAAGGCCCTGTGTCTCAAACTGCTCAAAATCAGTGCCATGAAGTTCCAGCCTTGGATGGTCACTGCCTTAGGGTTTTCTATTGCTGTGAAGAGACATCATGACCACGGCAACTCTTACACGTGAAACATTTAATTGAGGGGGCTGGCTGACAGTTTCAAAAGTTCAGTTCATTACCATCATGGTGGGGAACATGGGCGGCATGAAGGCAGATGTGGTGCTGGAGGAGGAGCTGAGAGCCCTACATCCTGCAGGCAAGCAGGAAGTCAACTAAAGGTCACACTGAGGGATGCTGGAGCCAAACAGACCTCAAAGCCCGCCCCCACAGTGACACACTTCCTCCAACAAGGCCACACCTCCTAAGAGGGCCATTCCCTTTGGGGCCATTTTCTTTCAAACCACCACAGTCATGGCCAGGGGGGACAACAAGCGTGTGGGATAATTCCGTAAACCTCATGAGGGGATCAAAGATACACAGAGCTGTGTTGCGTCTCATCTCCACTGTCTCTCCCTGGTGGGGACCAGGTAAGGGACGGCCATCTTGATTTTAGGGATGGAAGCACTGAGGTCCACTGCACTATTGGGTGGCCACTCTATCCCGTGACATTCACCCTGCATTGTGAACGTCACAATGAAAATGAAATGTCACCTTCATTTTCCATTGTCTGGTGGTGTCATGTGACTCAGAACCCTTGCATGTGTTCTTCCCTAGGACCGGAGTACCCCCTCCTTCTCACAGTGACCTGGTAACAGATCCCCTTCTCCCCTCAGTTCGGAAGCCCCTTTTTAGGGCATCCTCTTTGACCTTTCTGGTGGCCCTGTTTTTTCTTGCACTGTCCCTTCCTGGGAAGCTGCGCCTTTTGTCAATCCCCACGACTAACTGAGGTTCCTGTTTCTTCAGCATCCAGCTCTCTTGACTACAAACACCTAAAAGCATAGAACATACTCCTTCACCCAAGTTTCACCTCAAGAGGCACTTAACACCAAGCCTAGGACACTCTCAGTTAGCACTCAGTGAATGTCAGGAGAATCCATGTGGATCTAGAATGACAGAAAGCTACGGCATGCCCCTAACACGTGGAGTCTGGTGGACTGTGTGAGGATGGTCTCTTTGGAAGCCATATCCTAAAAACATCTCAAGGCCCCAGATTGCTGGGCACAATCTTGTCTTTCAGGATGACTACTATGGCAGGAAGATGGCTACTGGCCAAGATCCCTAAACTAAAGCCCTGCAACCTGGGCAGAAAGAAATGGGCTCCCCACTACCACAGTAGAAGCTCATGTGAATTGAAAAAAATCAAGGGGGGTAGGGTGGTGAAATTTGGGTGAAGGAGTATGCCTGGGATGCAGCCTCCTGGCTTCTTTCATCTTTGGGGGGGGGGGGGAGCACCGTTCACATCCAGCCTGATTCTGTTTAACCGTGGGCTTTCTGTCCTCACTTACAATTTCCACCTTAAAACCCAGTCGCAAAATTAATTGCCCCTTAATGAAGCAGGGTGGCAATTAAGGGCAGTGAACCTTGTGAAGAAAGAGAAACACATTTATTGGAGGTGTACCATCAGGAGCCAGGCTTCGGAGGCATCCTTTGGGTTGTAATTATTTTCCAAGGCTGCGTGACACCTCCTTAGACCTGGTCAGAGCAGCCAGACTCTGGAGAAAACCATTGTTCCCTCAGAGTTAATTAGAGGCCAATTTGGAGCTTCCTGTCTCCTGGACTGGAGAGGAAGTGCAGCTTATTACGGCTCTGTGTCCCCCAGGTCCACTGAGGACAAGGGCACAACAACTAACCTCTCACCTGGCCAATTCTATTCCTTGATGCACAGATGTATCCACAGGGTACAGATGTGCAGCAGCTAGGGAAGGCTAAAGCTGCAGGCAAGACCCCGAGACCCCAGCTTAATGAGGCTCTCTGTGTTAAAGGAAGCCCACCTATGTTACCAGCCTTCTAGTAATGTAACTGCAATTAAGTCCTTCCTGGCCAAGGGTCTGCCTCCACCCATGGGGTGCTGCCTAGCCACCCTTTCACAAAGCTAACGGCCTGAGATGACTGAGGAGCAGAAGACAATACAGTATGGGGACGGAGCGTCTTATTCTTAGATTACCTGTCCCTCTCAGCTTTGGGGTTCTAGAATAATGTCCTGCCTTACAGAAACTACAACAATAACAACCGCTCACACTTAGTGAATTATCTTCGCAAGGAACACACCATTCCATTTTATAGCACAGAAGAAACCGAGGCATGGAGAGATTGCCTCATTTCTCTAAAAACACACAGCTAACAAGAGAACCAGAACGCAAGACCAGGCAGTCTGCAGAGCATTTGCTCTTGATCATAAATATCGTCCCTCTCCTGCATCTATGGATGCCGCCAAATAACAGCGGCACACTGCTTGGGCCAGAAACCTGCTGACTAGTGGCAGTTCCTCTCTTTGGAAGGAGGTGTTCTACCACCCCCAGGGAGACCACCATCTTTCAGGATTCCATTAGCTACAGGGCTATAACACACAGGGCTATAGCACCTCATACTCCCTCAGATTGATTTGATGGTGGTAACTTGAAGTTCAAGGCTGTCGACTAGCCAGCTGGCCATACCTGTCACCCCTGCCTCCTAAATGCCCTTCTTTGCTGCCCTCACCTGATCGGATCATCTGGCACCTCTGGCTTGCACTGCCACCTGCACATCTTTTGACGCCAGGACGTTTGCCCCACTTCTACATACAGGACTTCAGACCCAACTGGCACAACTTTCTGGGTGTATGTCACCTTTGGTATCCAACTCGGATCCCAAATCACTTCCCTTCTCCCCACACTCTAGTCTAGAGTACTGGTCTTTTTCAAGATCTCTCTGGCTCAGGGATTAACCAAGTGACTATTAACATATATACCCACAGCACTGGTAGAGTGTGTGTGTGTATACATATGGAGGCCAGAGGACAACCACAGATATTGGGCCTCACGGCTATCCACCTTGTTTTCTGACACAAAGTCTCTCACTGGGATCTGGGGCTCATCACTTAGGCTGGGCTGCCTGGCCAGTGAACCCCATGAATTCTCCTGTCTTTCTCACTCAGGACTGCATTACAAACATGTAACTACCACACCCCACTTACAAGCACGAGGACCCAAGTGTAATACTAGGAGTTAACATCACCTTTTTTCTTTTTCTTTGGTTTATCGAGACAGGGTTTCTCTGTGTAGTCCTGGCTGTCCTGGAACTTGTTTTGTAGACCAGGCTGGCCTCGAACTCACAGCGATTCACCTGCCTCTGCTTCCCGAGTGCTGGGATTAAAGGTGTGTGCCGACACACCTGACTTCATTCATTACCTTTCCATACAGCAGAACCTTGGCGCTTCCCTTTACTAGCTGGTGACTCTGGACCCATGGCTTGGCTTCTTTGTGTCTCGGTTTCCTGGTCTGTGAAATGGACAAGATTGTACCTACTCTCGAGAGCCACATGCAGTGAATATAGAAAATCACCAGGCTTAGTGTCTGACTCAGAGGACCTATTCAATAAATGCCAACTGTTATTACCGGACACACTAAAGTTTCGAGAAGCCAGCTACACCATGTATCTACAAGCTCCTCAGATGGCCTAGCTTATGGCCATATCAGAGGTAAAGACAAACCTGTGAGCAAAAAGGCCTCTTGCTAAGCGTTTGGTATACAAGAGGCTTGTGACCAGCAAAGCATTAATGCCTAAGTAGACATTTAATAGCAATTCACACATTGTGTTGTTACCACAGCTAGACAGTGTTATTAATGGCTTAGTATTACTGACACCCACTACAAGTGTGGTCTGAGCCCCTGTCCCCTTCACCTTTCTCTCTAAGCTGGCTTTAGCAGCACCAGGATGAGGGCTGAGCCTCTTGCTACTAGAAAGAGGGGGTCTCGTATAACCTGTCCCACATGTTCAGCATTCCTGACCCTTGGGTGTCTAAGACCTGGAGTCCACCCGTCTTTAACACATCATATACCTACTCTCTTATTAGTATAGAATTGAATGTATTTCCTGTGCGCCAGTCCCTTGTTGTCTCCTGCAGGACAGGTACCTCTAAAGCTAAAATGAAGTGCCCCATGCTTCTTGGAGAAACAGCCTCCTTAAATACTTCCACGTCGCCATGCAGGCCAAGGGAGTACAACTTAAGAAAGCACATCTCCACACACCCAGGCTCCGGCTACACTGCCCTGCCACATGGCTTCAAGCAAGGGGCGGGGGTGTCAAACGCCCCGGGATCGCTATTGTTCACATTTAGGGTCAGAACCCTTCAGGTTTGTTTTGATGCTGAAAAGCCCCAGTGGATTGTAGAAAAAAAAATGGAGCCAGCTCCAGGAGCAGAGCTCTGTCGTATTTAACCAATTTAACTTTGCAAAACGCTCCAGCGACGCACATGCTTGGGCCGCTGCTCAGCGCCGCTCTTTAAAAGGCCGGAGAGGAAATAAAAATGAATGATGACAAAACGTCCACATGGGTAGAAAAACAGAATAGCCTGAAAGCTCCAGGGCAGGAACTGACACAATTTAATTAACTATTTGGAATAAACATGCTTGGCGCTGCTCGCAGGGGCTGCTTGTTTGCTTTCACAAAATAATGCACTTAATAAGCCTGAGATGAAACCTTCTAGAGATTAATTAAATGCAATACCTTACCTTGGTTTGAAATGTGAAGAGTGGCCAGGAAGGCACCACATTTGTACTGCATATTGCTTGGGAAGGTGTTGTCATTTCATATACATAGGCCCTGACCTTAGTTATGTGTGGTATAAAAATGGTTCGTAATTGTGATTTGGCATTGATGCTCTCTATAAAACGCGTATTTGTGAAATAGTCTAATAAATGTTTAACAAGGAGTCGTGGTGGATGAAATTTAGAGCACGGCAACGCTGGAGCTGACATATTTAATTATAACCTGGAAGTCAGAAGCCGGTCTCTAAGAAGGAGTAATGGCATATGTGACTAGCAATTTCATTCAAAATAAAAATCAAAATAATCACAACATCGTCCGTTTGTTGAAAAACCATTATTATCTCTGGCCCTGATGCTCAGCGTGTAGCAAATCTTCACAGACGTCCTGCAAAGGAGCAGTAACATCCGTCCCCTTCCACAGTGGAGAAAACTGCAAGTCACAGAGGTGACTTGTCCAAAGCGATGGAGGTGGCCAGAGGAAGCAGGGCTGGAAGGCAGACCTTTCTCACCATAAAGTTCATGACTCCCAGCTGCTCTGCTGCCCAACACAAAAGAAACACAGCCGGGGAGATTCTAATCACATGCTAATTGCATGACAAATTAAGAGGAAATGATACTAACAAATTTTATTTGATTGCTTATAGAAAAGCATCTTGTAGGCAGTGATTGTTTGGGGGCAAAACAATTATACACGCTCTTGTTAGACAAAAAGTAACCAGTCTGCCCTAACGGAAGAATACACCACGGGCTTTCGTCGTCCTGAGCTAAGTCTCCTTGATTAATTCCAGCTCCCAAATCCTGTCCCTGTCATCTGCATGATCTGCATTGCATTGCAGTCAGGAACTTGACCTCAGAGGGAGCTACAAGGATGGCTTGGAACTGTCTAAAGCTGTCACCAAAAGACCCAGACCCCAAAGACCCCTGGTGCACCCTCTAGTGGCTATAAAAGAAATGAGGTGCTGAAAGGGGCAATCACTCACCTACTTTCGTGGGTGACTATGCGATCCGAGAGGGACAAGGTGTGTGATGCTGGGAGACTTGAGAGGTCAAGAGCACAGGTTGTGTCAACCAGCTTTCCAAAGCCCTTTAGAGGCTACTGTCATGAACTAGGGCAGTCTGGGAAAACGTCCGTAACAATCAAATTCCAACTCATTCTTTCCTCCGTAGTCAGGAATGACCAAAGTTAGGTAGCTCTGACTCCCCAAGAATCTGAGCAGTGAGCGTAATGGATGTGGTCCAGCACCAACTTGCTACAGCCGGCTAGACGACCTTCCGTTGGTTGACACCTCTACCTACACAGCAGAGAACACGCTAAGGGCTGTAATCACGTCTCTCGTTTCACCCCCCCTCCCGCCCCGATTTTGTAAACAAAGAAACTCTTAACTGATAGCACAACTTGCCCCAGGTTACTCAGTTCCTTGACAAAATAAACGCCTTGCTGTGCCACATCTGCAGATGAACTACATGCAGATGTTCAGACATGAGGGGGGTCTATGAGCAAACACAAATAGACAAACTGTTGATTTTGACTTCAGGAAGATTTCTGCAAATTAGCCCCCCCCTTTTTTTCTTCTGACTTCCGTGCCCCGCCCCCCCATATCCTGTTGTATCCAGAACCTCAAAGTTAATTACTATTCCAGACACTCCACAGCAGAGATAAACATCAGACTTTCCCCTCCTTGTGAGCCTGCCATGAGGATCTGGTCCAGGCTGGGCCCACAAATAGCTAATGAGGTTAAACATAAAAATAAGATAAGGACAAAGCTGTGAGGCTGTGCAGGTTCTTGGTGGACAAGCAGATGACACTTGGGTCTAAACAAAGTTCTAAATAAGGAAGAGAAAATGGACTCAGCAACGAAAGGGAACCAGTTCCCCATCCGGCTGCGCATACGTGCGTGAGAGTACACACACACACACACACACACACACACACACACACACACACACACACAGAGCATTCTTCATTAGGCACACATACTTGTTATATCTCTGTCTTCCTCTTTCTCCCGCTGCCTCGCAGAGGGATGATGAGACCTGGAACGGAACAGCAGCGTTCCTCCCCATCATCCAGCTCCCCTTTACCTGTGGAACCACAGGGATGCAGGGAGTGAAACAAAGAGCTGACCAGTGATCAGGTAACCTGGCTCCTGTTCTGTGTCAATACTCAAGCACCCTGACCTTGAAGAACAGATCCGATCTCCAGGATGGGTCCCACTGCCATCTGCAAATCGCAAGAGGATGGGGAAGGGTCTCTAGCAACGGCTCGTGATTTAAAGGACTACTTAACAAATACCTTTGGGAACCCAAGATCAAACTCATACCCCAGGTGCTGGAAACATCACCGAGACGAACACTTTAGCAATCTAGGAAGAACAAAACTCAACCCTTTCCCGTCCCCAAGAGAGAATCCTAAACTCTCTGCAGCTGGACATTTGGAATCAGAGAGATCCAGGCCATGAAAACACCCTCCCCACACAACACCAAAACTCTGGGCTTGGAAGCCAGTTGGCACGTCAGAAATCGAAGCTGGGAGCAAGGGAGGGAGGCTTAGTGTGAAGGACACTAGGGTCAATGTTTAGACAGAAGCAGCAAACACCCCTTGCTTTTCACTAGCAAGGCTCCCCTCTTGGCCTTGACTTTCTCACCCGACAGCCATTAACTGCATCCTCTGCAGCCCCTCACAGTCTGGAGTGTGCCTCCCTCGAGCCTGCATGGTTCCCATTTCTCCTCTCTCAGGGAGCATCTCCCTGCTCTCCTCGCTGTGCCATCCCTGAGCTTCTGAGCATTGTGAAGACGGTTCTGATGGCCGACCTCTCTAAGAGCACACGAGCCCAGAGAGCCAACTGCTTTCAAGGCCAGCCTGGAGTAACAGCTCTGGCAGGAGGAAAATAAATACTGAGTCGACCCCCCTGTCAGGAATCCAAATGATCCGTGCGAGTTCCATGCCCAGAATCTGAGCACCCTGTCATTGCTGGCTGTGCCCTCCCCTGACATCAGTGCCACTTCCTTGGGAACTTTATTTTGCGAGATGGCAGGGCCATTTGCCCCTCACTTCCCAGATTCAGGAGCAAAATGAGAAGGGGCTCAGGTTGTCCTAGGGCTGTTCTGCTAGGTGTTAGGGAACTTTAGGGAACTGCTCTTCCTATCACAGTAAGCCCTGCTCGGGAAACGGCTGATGGGGGAAAGTGGCTAAGAGGGAAAAGAAAAGATCTCATGAGAAAATTGGGGGCATAGTGGGGGGCAGAAGTGGAGGAGGAGAAAAGGGGAGCGGGGAGGAGAACAGGATAATCAAGATGGGTGAAAGACAGAGAGGAAGAGCAAGGAAAGAGATATCTTGATTGAGGGAGCCATTATGGGGTTTACAAGAAACATGGCAATAGGGAAATTCCCAGGAACCCACAAGGATGACCCCAGCTAAGACCCTAAGCAACAGTGGAGAGGATACCTGAACTAGCCTTCCCCTGTAATCAAAATGATGACTACATTAATTGTCACCATAGAACCTTCATCCAGCCATGCAGAGATTCACAGTGAAGCACTGGGCCGAGCTCCCAAAGTCCAGTTGAAGAGAGGGATGAGAAATAATATGAGCAAAGGGGTCAAGATCACGATGGGGATGCCCATAGAAACAGCTGACCTGAGCTAGTGGGAACTCACTGACTCCAGACTGACAGCAGGGAACCTACATAAGACCAAACTAGGCCCTCTGAATGGGGTGAGTGTTGTGAGGCTTGGGCAGTCTATGGGGCCACTGGCAGTGGGACCAGGATTTATCCCTAGTGCTTGAACTGGCTTTTTGGAGCCCATTCTCTTTGGAGGGATACCTGACTCAGCCTAGATATAAGGGGGAGGGCTTTGGTCCTGCCCCAAAGTGATGTGCTAGACTTTGTTGACTCCCCATGGGAAACCTTACCCTTTCTGAGAAGTGGATGGATGATGGGGTGGGGGGAAGGTGGGGGAGCAGGAGGATGGGAGGGAGAGGGAACTGGGATTGGTATGTAAAATAAGAAAAGATTGTGTTTAATTAAAAAAAAAGACAGATTGTAGGTACCTAGCTCTGGACTCACATCATGTCCCTGCCTTGTTCAATGTTTGTATGATTCAGTTTCCTCATCCCATAATGGAGACTATCAGAGGACATACATGCTCACAGTTTGGTTGCTGTTTTTGCTTCTGAGACAGGATCATGCTACATAGCTCAGGCACATTTAGGACTCACCATGTAGATAAGGCTCCCTCAAAATTCATGTCAATCTTCCTGCCTCGGCCTTCTAAGGGTTGAGATGAGAAACAAGTACCACTTCACCCAGCTCTCCAGATGGGGTTTTAAGAAAAACAGAGAAAAAGCATGCACAGAGTTTACTGAAGATGGGCTGTCAGTTCCCACGGGCTGCTGCCATGTTTATCCCGACCACAGGTCAGCCTTGGCAGCACCAGGAAGGCCACATGGTTCCGGGAGAAAGGCACCTCACACCAATGCCTGCTCGTATCTTGCAGTCACGGGAAGCCAGGATTGTACATTTGTAACTCAAAGGAGGAGCATACTGACACACGCAACAGCTGCTCGCCTCATGACTCGGAGAGCAAACGCCCGGTGAGCGTGAAGAGGGACGCTCAGCCTGTCAACACATGAGACCACCTCAGCTCCCACAGGCTCCTCACCCATGCGCACCTCAGGAGGCTGATGGTCAAGACAAGGAGGGGAAGGAAGGAGGGAGGGAGGGATGGAGGGAGAGAGGGAGGGAGGGAGGGAGGGAGAGAGGGAGGGAGGGAGGGAGGGAGGGAGGGAGGGAGGGAGGGAGGGAGGGAGGGAGGGAGGCTGGTTTTTGAACGCGAGTTGACTGCTGTGAAGAATATCTACTGAAGACACTCTGTAAAGCCTGCTCTTCTCTGGACACAGCTCTTGGGGAATGGCCCTGCATTTGGTGTGTATAGGGGGTGTTTTTTGACTAGACAGTCAAATATATAATTCTCTGTCTTGTGTCAGCTGAGGGGATGAGCTGAGGGTCTCAGTGCAGGAGTTGAGGGTGTACTATACGGCTGTGTGGACATGTCACCTTGACTCCCACGCTCCTCATCCAAACAGTGGTCCAGCAGGCCTTACCGATACATTCAGGGCTGTTTTTGTTTTTTAAATATCAACTGTCCATGTACTTCTAAAGTCATATTCACAAACATAAAGTTCAATTATCATTTCTGCCTCTGATATTGTGAGTGCCTCAGGATTAAGGGAGAGAGTGGGAAGCCACATCTGCCTTGGTCCTTTACATGCTACATTGTCAGAACATAAAAAGATACCCTCGCCAACCCCAGAGAGGAGTCAAAGAGGGCCATTCCCAGCTACATGTTAGCATGGGTTTGCTGTGAGCCATTCCCAGCGCACAGTCCCAGGACAGATGGCAGTGTCCCTTGTTCAGATTAAAAGCATTCCAAAAATACCTGCGGAAAACCACAGCCACCTCTGCTCTGACTCCGGCCCGGCTCTACTTCCTGGGGCGTGTATGGAAGGGTTGTCACTCCTGCTGACAAAGGTCAGGGTAAAACCCACAGTGAGATGTTGACAAGTTACTTCAAAGCAGGTTCTCTGTTCATCCCTCATTTCATCTGGGGCCCAGAGTGGGGGTAAGGAGCCCCCCCCCAACACCCTTTTCTCTGCTACTTTACTTGGAACATTTGGCCAATGGACAAAAGTGATTTCCTGTCCCAAAATAATTCCTGCCGACCCCAACCCCAAATACCCAACTTTGAGTCTTTCTAAAACCATGGAATTCTAGTATCTATTTTGTGTGTCCCTTTGCAGAGTCCCCAGGGTCTTGACATAGTCTGTAGTGTGTGTCAGCAGATAGTGTTCTATGGTAACGAGTACAGGGGTGACTATCATAAACCCCAACCACAACACTCTCCTTCCTTCACTGACAGACTGCAACACGCTATTTGGACACCTGACTTAATTTTTAATACCCAGCCCTAAGTTTTCTCCTTGGGCCTCGAGCATGCCAGATGCTAGGGACAGACTGCTTGTAGACTGCTCTGGGAACTTGTCCTGCATCAGCATGTGGGTTGACGAGGCCCAGGCTGAGAGGCTGATGGCATCTCTGTCTTCCTTGCTAGGGCTCCCCATCAGCGACAGTGCTCTTGGCCACATTTCATGGGAAACGGAAGCTTCCATTGGAGCAGTCACAAAGAAGTCCTCTAAGAATCAGCTCTAAGGTGACAAAATTAAAGGCAGTCACGGTGGCCTTCCAGCTCAACAACTGGCTAGAAGAATGACAACACGCACAGAGGCTGCAGTTGTCGGGAGCTAGCATCCGCGGTATTCGACAGAGCAGCCCCGAGTCTCCGAGACAGATAAAGGTCCATTTACCAAACACATCCACACACTGCTTCCACAAAAGGATAATGTGTTCAAGTCAACACAGTCGGCTTTCAGAAGTTGCATTCCTGCTCAAACAAAGCAAGGCTGTTCCCACCGCTGTCAAACACCACAGTGTCTGCAACTGATAGCCATCGGAGCCTTTCTCCGGCCCGAGTCACGTTCACAGAGTGCAAGAGTGCAAAGACACCAGCAATTTGGTTCTAAAACAAACTGACTGCCATAGCCAATGCTCCACGGGCTGGCAAACACCCATACCTCCATCCCGGGCAGCATCAGCTCGATGTGAACAATCCCGAAAAGGGCAGCAATCTCTGTGTTAATATGGAAAGGGCTGGGATGAAGGCAGGGAGAAGATACTGACTCTTCCACGACCGCTATAAGCTTGTGCCTCTGGGAAGCCAGGGCTATTTGGTTTTTGCAGAAACCTATTTGCAGAGCACTGAAGGTGGCATTCTAAGACTTCCTCCATTTAAAATAAGCCTTGTGGGGCCACGAGTCTATGACAGTGACACAAAGTTGCGCAGACTTCCTGAAATTCAGAAGTAGGCATGGTGGGAACAGAAAGTGCCAAAGCTTGGTTCCAAGGATCCTCCCCTTAAAAGTCGTGAAATGTTCAATCTCGTCCACAGCCATGTTTCCCACTAAGTGTCCCTTAAAGACACCAGAGGCGAGCAACATTCCTAACACGGGGTATCCAGGCTCTGCAAAGATTCTAGGATAGTCTCACAAAGTAGCTGTGTTTTTGTGCATCTTTAACCATGGATCTTACTAATTTATTAGCCTACAGAAGTTTCAGGATACTTGGTAAAGGGAATGTCAGGCTCAATGTTATGAGCTGCCCAGGTCATAGGCTGACTGCTAGAGGAAAGCCAGTGGCTCTCATTCCATCTGATTCCGACCCACAAATCAGTATGGCTGGTGATAAAGGGAAACTCCTGGAAACAAAACATCCTATAAGACAGAGAGTGTATAGAAAGCCACACTGTACCTGAAAGTATACTTGCTCGCCTATGTACACGTGTGCATACACTCATAAAACACACGCACACGCACACACGCACACACACGAGAAAGAGAGAGAGAGATTCCATCCAATGGTTTTGATTAAGTCCCCTTTCCAATAGCTAACTGACATAATCTCATCCTATACATAATCTTCCTGCCCCCGCAGTACGGTCCCTGATGTCTGCAGAAGAGAGTTCCCTGATTGTGGTGGTGGCTCTGTCCCCACCTTCCACCCTGTCTTGGGTTGGTAGCTTCCATTTGTTGTAAATTTCATCAATCGTGTGATAGAGAGCATCTCACACTCCACTAGTGAGAGCACACAGAACGCCGAGTTTCAGTAGGCTCATTAAGAACACTCAGCAGGTGGACGTAAATATGCAAAGCATCTGGGGACTCATCTGCTTCGTCAGAGCAATCAAGGTACCCGGGGACATGCTCACAAAGCCATCTTAGATGACTTCCATTTCAAGGCAGATGACAGAGACACATTTTAGCTCGCTCATTTTACTGAGTTCCTTTCAAAGCCCTGGGGTTACATGAAATGAGTATCAGAAGACTAACAGGAGAGAGAAGAAGGCAAGCTGACTCAGACTGGGGGCCCGAGGCAACGCATGGTTGTTTCGTGGCATTCTTTTTGCATCGCATCCTCTAGAGAAGAACTGGGAACACCAGCAGTCTGCAGACGCAATGGGCATGGGCAGAGGCACAGGGGAAGTTCACTGCTGTTATCAAAAGAATAGGGAGAGAGGCAGCCGAGGAAAGCAGTACGTCCTGGTGATAGGCACTGGCAAAACCCTACAAACACTCATACAACTACAATTTTATCAGAACTGAGTAAACAAGAAGCCCTGACTCCTACCCTCGCATGCTGGGATAACATACTCAAGTGCCCACTGAGCAAAAACCACAGAAGACCAGGTTAGGGGAGAGCATGTATCCCTGCTAGACAGTAACAATCTCCTTGACACCATGTCATGAAGACCATGTGGGCAGCTTAGTCTCAGGAGGTGATCAGGTATCTCCCTCCCAATACATAATCTCCTTTTGGGAAGAGTCAGGAAAAGGGAAAGCCACCAGTGACAGAGAAGAAGCAGCTTCCTTCCTAAAGAGGCGACATGGGCAGTATCATAAGCCATCACTATCGGTGCAATGTCAACAGAGAACTGAGATTCCCACTTACTTAGTGATAATGGAGAGCCCTTCTCTCTCAGGGATCAGTGGGGACCAGAACAGGGTTAGAAGTCAACAGAATCCTTAAGAGTTAAACAGCGTAATACCCGAAATGTTCAATTTTAATAATAATAAAAAAAAACACTCATCCTAATGTAAACAAGAAAAAAAACCCCAAATCTGTAAAGGCAATCAAATGGGGATCTTCAAGGAGACATGCCAAAGGCTTCTGTGAACAGTAAGGAGTATGTCCTGTTTGTTTATTTTTATGTGAATGTGTGTTTGCTTGCTTGAATTATGCTCCCCATATACATTCATGGGCCCCTGGAGGCTAGAAAAGGGCATTAGATCCCTTGGAACTCGAGTTACAGACAGTTTGGGAACTGAACCTGGGTCCTCTGTAAGAGCAGTTATTGCTCATAACCACCGAGCCAGTTCTCCAGTCCTAAAAACATATTCGCTACAACTGAAACACTAGAGTCTTAGCAAAGAAACAGAACTCAAAAGGGTGCCAAAATGGGAATCTGAGAACTGAAATATAAAGCCAAAATTAAGGATGCAGTAAATAGACTCCACAGTGGGATGAAGGATAGAATAGCAGAAGTCACTCAATCTGTATAAAGTAAAAAAAAAAAAAAATTGAATGAAAATAAATGAGCAGAATCTCAGAGATCCTGCATCCATGTCAATGGATATCAGTAGAGGGAAGAAAAAGAGGGAGGGGCTCAGAAAGACTAAGTGATAAAAATTTTCCAAATGGGAAAAGATATAACTCTACAGATTGAAAAGGTAAACTGATAAGAAAAAAGATAAACCAAGAGAAATCCAGAGCAAGAAATGTCATAGTCAAATTTCTGAAAACTGAAAAATAAAATTTAAAAATCTTAAAAACAGGAGGAAGGAAATACATTTCACTCACATACCTATAGAGGGAAAATAATTCAAATAACTTCAGGTTTCTCATCAGAGACCATGAAAGACCATAAATCAGTACATAAATATTTTTATTTTATTTTACTTTATTTTATTTTGGGGAGCTGGGGAAAAGATTTGTTAGCTCAGAATATACACCCCAAAATATCTTGTAGAATAAAGTCGGGGATCAAGAAATTCTGAGATGAAAGAAAACTAAGAGAATTTGTCACAGTTAAGAAATGTCCTAAAAAGACAAAGTCTCTAAAACAAAAAATAAAAGAAGTTTAGAATAGACACAAAAGAACAACGGACAGAATACAAATATGAGTAAACATAGCTCCTTATTAAATTATCCCAATTATGTTTGGCACTTGAATCAGAAACAATAAAATGGGTATGGTTCTTGGAGTATTTGCAGGAAGTATTTAAGACTGCATTCAAGTGGAAGAGAGAAAAAGACTGTAAAGGAAAAGCTTGGTCTCTAACTTTCTCTTGAACTAGTAAATTGTAGACGTCGAGAATATGAAGCACACACAAGGTAATGGCTAGAGAGACCACTAAACATGCTGTGTAAAGAGGTGTTCCAAACACTATAAATGAATCAAAATGGAATGATAAAATATGTTCATGTAACCCACAAGAAGACAAAGAAAAGGAAACCATAGGAAAAATAGCAGAAAATGAAAACTAAAATGACAGACTTAACATACCTATAATTACATTAAATGTAAATGATCTAAATACACCAATTAAAAGGCAGAGATTGTAGCTTAGAAAAAGCAGCACAAACCCCAAGCTAATGTGAAATAAGCAGAACATTATGTGGCTACCTTCCTTGAAATGCTACTGTCACATGACCTTCCCCTTTACTCTTTCTTCCATGTGCCCTTGAAAAATGTATGTGATGGTTTCCAACTGAACTTAGATAACTGAGATAAGCTCAAAGCATAGCAGCATTAGAACAAAAAGCTTAATCAGCTTGGAGCATCTGTCTATGTGCTCCAGTCTTCCTATCTGCGGGTGCTTAGTTCATAGAAAATACATCCACCTTGTATACATTCTGTTTCTGCAGGGTCTTCTATTCTTTGTGGTGGAAACTAAACATCACTGGCCCCAGAAAATTACACCCCTTTAGGATGTCTATCACTGTGCTAACACTTCACAGGGGTTATATGAATGATCCGAAGGGAAGGACACTAACATTATCCTTATTGTGTAATGATAAGAAAACGACTACTTAGAGAAACGATCTGTCCCAAGTCATACATTTCACCTACCTACTGCATGACTGACTCATCTAACTCTACAGCCTGCACTGCTAACCCTTGTGACCACTAAACTAGCAGAAAATTTCTTTCCACTCTAACAAGGAAACGCGAATAGCCCAGATAAAGACTTATTCACCAAATAGTCCTGAAGAGTTTTCAGAGATTTGGTGTTTTTTTTTCATCTTTGTAGACACAATTAATCAAACAGACAATCTGTCCATTTATTTCCTCAATGAAGCATTTCTAAAGGCTTAAGCTAGAGCAACGGTTTGAAGTGATGCCACCTTCTTCCTCCCAGGAGCCCCGGTGTGGGACAGCATTGGGCTCACTTACTGTCACCGTTGATTTATCCACATTCCATTGCTCAGTTCCAGGCCCAAGATGTCAAGCAAGCAAACCACGGGGGACTCACCTGTGACATCCATTCTCCTGAAGCCCCACTGTTCCATGCCACCTCAACTGTGAGGGATCCAGGTCAATGTTTCCCCTTTTAGGGCTTTCACGGGGTGGAGGCTTTGATGTGTCACCTTGCAGAAAGCGAGGAAAGGACAGACTGCCTCTGAGGTGGTGACTAAAACAGCTTTGAGACTGTGCCAAGCCCCAGCGGCATGGACTGGTTTTGCCTCTACGTTCCCTGGAATTTAAAAGTGGATTTTTCTAGCTTCCCTCTCCCTCCTGCACCCCCACCCATCCCTCAGCTCCTGGCAGTGCCAGTGCGTACATACGGGGATAACACACAAAACTGCCTCCTTCTTCCCTGACAATGAAATAAGGCAAGCCGTTTGGCATTCGAGAGGTGCCCCAGTCTCCTGACCCCTGGCAGGATCCCAGGGGATTTGTGGTCGGTAGCTAATCAGAGCCCTGGCCATAGCCATTTCCCATGACATAGCTGGAATTCTCCCATTGCCTGCCCTCTTAGCTTCAGTTACTCGGCCAGGCTGAAACTATTTGCCCTCCTCCCACCCTGTCTATCACTGCCCTTCCTCAGGCCAGCCTCCTTACCACCCGCTGGACAGACTCCCATGGTCCTGGATGGGAGAGCAACGAATGTCTCGGTGCTTTTATTACTGACCCGCAACCCACCTCCGATACTCCTCCAGCCAACAGGCCCCTTTCAAGCACCCTCCTCTTGAGCAATGATAAACTTCAATGCCAGGGGGTGGAAAGAGAAAACAGCCACTCTGGGCCAACCACACTGGTATCAGAGGGGAGGCCAATTGTAGGATTTCCAACTGGTGTTCATAAAACAAGCCTCTTTGTCATTTACGGGTAATCGGCCAAGGAACTAGAAAGGGAAGGGTTTCGTGGCCCTTCGGCAGGCAATTCTTAACTTACCTGGGAAGGGGGACGACTTGCCGATGATAAGCCAGGTACCACACACTGCACAGAGACTGAATATGGCCACCAGGAGCCAGACTGCTTGGGTTATCACCCCAGTTGCACACACTTTCTAGTCAGGTGAATCCAGGCAAATTATATAATGCCTCTGGGCTTGGTCTCTGTTTCTGCACAATGAAGGCAATACAGGGAAGGGACTACCAACCAGGCTTGTAGGGGAACTGTGTATATTTGCAAACCAACATCTAGTACACAAATAGTGCTCTATCGGTGCTCTGAACGCGACGCTCAGCACAGATATGTAAATGGCATATTCCGTCAGGTTTTCTGACTTGGTAGCATTACTCTGTATTCTTTACCAGGGATGTTCCCAACTCTTTGCAGGACTTGCAAAGTTTCCCACGGTCCGGCAGTTAGCTGCCAAGGCGGGATTCGATGTTGCTTCGTACCTACCGCTACCATCATGGTTCTCACCCTGGCGCCTCTGAGTGTGTTGGAACGTAGAAAGAAATTCAAGTTCCCCAGCTCCACCCAGACCTCCTGACTCAGCCATTCTGGGAGGAAATCCAGCATTTGTTATAACAAGCCCTCCAAGAGAATGGGATGTAGGATGTTTAAGATGTGCCCTAGATTACGATGTTCCCCTTTGAGCAGGAGAAATAAGGTCCCTTCCTTCCTGCTCCAGGGTCATCAAGCAACTTGACCATACACCGCCGCAGGGCCGCAGCGGGTTTAGGGGGATCTGGATATGCTGTACTCTGCTAGATGTCATGGGAACGTCTACATGGGAGGACCACAGCCCCGAATTGTGTAGAACAAGCATGGATGTGCCGTTACCTAAGACACAGACCACCCTGGAAGTCAGCACACTAGGAGCCAGAGGCTTTGGGTCAAAGCAAGTCAGATCCCAACCTCTACTCCGTGGAACTAGTAAAGCTACTTAATTTCAATGAGCCTAGTGAGATGAAGAGCTCGAAGGACAAAATCAAGTCAGAGCCACTGTTTTGTAGGTAGAGGGTTTGGTGGCTAGGGTCAGCATGAATGTCTACTACCAAGTGATGCATGATTCATTTCATGATGTGGGAGATGGCTCTGAGGAGGAAGTTACAAGACTTGAACACAGTAAAATTCTCAGAGGGTGGACAGGAAAGAAGAAAAGAAAACGTTGCTACAGATCATAAGAAAAGGAAATCACCAGGTATTCCTGGCTGATGTTATCAAACCAAATCAACTCCACTTGTACATTGCACACACAGCCTCAAATGTACAAAGCCTGGCCTTAAACTAGGAAACCCAACAGCCAGGATCTACCCCCGTCCCAGAGGTAGGCTTCCTGTGCAAGGTTCTGCTCAACCGCCCCCCTTCGAGAAGAATAGGTAAGATAGCACTCAGGTGCTGGGGGAAACAGCTGAACAATATTGATCTTAAGATTTTCCCACAGTCTCCCGCTGCTCTGGAGGCCCAGAACCGCATCAAAGTAAATGCACAGATAGAAATGTGAGCTATCAGTCCAGCGTACAATAGCATGGACCATTGGCCCAGAGCTGGGTGGAAAGGTTGGATGTTACTTTATCCTTATCTATAAAGGGGACTGCTAAGTAGTATCAGCCTCCTGAGCCACGGAGGGACACGGTCACTTGTGTCATCTTATGGTTTTGTCACTTTCAGGCTAGTTTTCTCATAGAGCCTGAGATCTTTGCCCTGTTAATTCTCCCTGGAACAGAAGCAATGCCTGGGGACCCAGTTGACAGGGCACTAAAGGGAGATCACAAGGGATCATGGGAGAAGGCACTAAAGCCATCTTCCGGTGAACTCTGTCAGCCCCAAGGCCACCCGTGGCCTGGTGATTTACTCTCTAGAAAGATTTTTAGCAAATCAAGATGTCTGGGATGTTCTCTATCAAGCGAGGGAAAGCAACCCCAGACATCTAAACAGACCACATATTTGTGTGTCTAGCCTATTGTTTTAGAATTTCTGTGGAAGGCCTCTAAATGCCACCCTCAGACTCCCCACCGAGACTAGTAACTATGAGGCAGTAGAAGAGGAAGACCGGATGGAAACAGCTCTGTTGGAGTCAACTCCCTTAGACGAAGCAAGCTTTCCTCCTAGATTCAAGACTCAGGGCACGGCAGGGAGCCATGGCATCTTCACCCACAGGAGTGGCACCACCCTTTGTCCCATTCTGCCCAGCTGTTTGAAGTGTCAACTCCCCTCAAGACCCTGGGGTACTCTCCTCCCTAGTCCCAAGGTAACCCTAGGTAACCCTGGCGTCTCCCCATTCTCTCTGAGCTTCTCTGTCAGCCCTATGACTCAGCCTTGTTCTGGGCTGTCCCCAGTCAGTCCCTCCAGCCTTTTGCTGGATAAAAAGCAGTTGTTTGGGTTGGGGGGGTGATGACAGTCCCCTTCCCTGTTGGAATGTGGCTATTGTTCTCAGGGCCCATGCTGCCTTCATCTCCAGCAAGCCCTGGTCAGGAATAGCAGATCCTGGCTCAGTGGCTAGCTTTCCACTTCAGTTGAACTACAAAACCAGCTACAGGCTCTGTCTCCAGCATTCCCATGCACGGGCACCCCTTTGACATGGCACCCCAAGGTTTGATGTGGGACTTAGTGTGCATGCTACAGCAGATACTGCACCCTCACCTCCAAGGCCCCACCCAGCAAGCCGCCTGCTGGGCCACTCTGGGCTGGCTGCCATCCTAGTTACACTCACTTCTGCCATCTTTCAAACAGGTATGATCAAGCCCTTCCTTTGGGACTCAGTGAGGATTACAGAAGGTGGTACCTACCTGTAGAGCAGCGAGTGGATTCGTGCGCTGGTAGAGGGTAGCCTTTCAGGAAACGCCTGACCCGTTGGCCTTCTCCAAGGGGAGGTGTGAGCTAGGAGGACCTGCCTTGCCAGCTCCACAGGGCTGGTGGCAGCAGCAAACCATGCAGAATACCAAAGCTTCCAAACCCTCTGAGGGTTGCCTGAGACTGGAGACACAGCTCAGGGGGCACCTACCTAGAGTGAGCAAAGCCCTAGGCTCCGTTTCCAGGAGTGCAGTGTTGGAGAGAGTGAAGGATGGACAGAGGGAGAGAGAGGGAGGGAGGAAAAGAAAGTGACTTCAGGAAACAGAAAGCGACAGCAACTTCATTACTCACTCTGCGAAATCTAAAGAAACCTGGCATTGCTTGAGGACAGACTCTGCATCAGGCTTGATCCGAAATACTTATTTCGATCACACGCCATCTAGACAATAGCCCTATTTTTTCACTGACTCATTGATCTACTCATTCATCCATCCATTCATACATATCGCTCCTTCCTTAGCTGCCAACTTGGTTCTCATCCTCAGCTTCCCCAGGCTCAGTTACTGTCTTGTGAGGCCTTCCTTAACCACATTACCTAAAACCAACCACCCTCTCCCACTACCCAAACCTCCTTCTGCTCAGGATCTTCCCGCAGAGCATGTCCATGCGTACATATTCTTGCTACCTCATGGTTCACTGTTTCTCACACACAGATTAAGACTCTCACAAGGCAGGCCATTTGCTCTGATTCACCCATCCACATCCTGCACACCCAGATTGCAATGGTGTCCGAGGACCTGGCACTGAGCAATGGCGCAGAGATAGGTGTTGACAAAGCCCCTCTCTCCTGGCAGCCCCCTCACCGGCAGGGGGAGAACAGCACCCGGCAGCACTTAGCAGGGGCCCAGGGAGACTCAGGCATCTCCCTTGACCTCCCACCAGTGGCTCCCTGGCCTTATTGAACTTGTTCCCAGTTTCTGGTTTATTCCATAACTACTGAAATCTCAGGAAAGTGTGTAAAAAAAAAAAAAGAAAAAGTGGGGAGTCTTCCTCTTCAAGAAGGTCTCTGTGTGCTCCATGTCACACGGAGAACCGGGAACATTCCCCACACCCCCATGTTAAGAAGACAGCTATTGGTAAGCATTGCCCAAGGCTTGCTTGGTTCCAGACTGTGCTGTCATACACTACAGGCAGGACCAGAGTGTCCCAGTTACCAGTGTACCCATTACACAGGTGCAAACAGCATGGCCTCGAAGGCTGAATAATCTGCCCAAGCAGGAGAGAACTTGAACGCGGGCAGGCTGACTTCTGGTCCTTTGTCTTGCTCCCCTCTCCAGTAGCTCTGTAGCTGTACACTTAGAGATCAGCAAGGAGGAGAAATGGCAGAAGGTGGTGGACTCCAGGAGGTGGTCTGGCGAGGACCTCGGGGAGCACTCAACACACCTGGAACACTATTTCCTGGCCTCACACCGTGGAGACTGAGCTGCAGTGTTCTGTTCTGGGTTTCAGTAACCAAGTCCAGCATGACAACAGTATCCCACGGGGGTTCCTCCATCCTCTCAAGCAGAGAACCTTTGCCCCCAGATCCCGAGGACTCAATCCCTCATGTCTTCCTGGGCCTCTCCTTCCAAGCACAGGCCCCCTTCCTACAACTCTGGCCAAAGAAGGAGTCTTCGGAAAGTAGTTACATACATGCCTTTGGAAACCATAACCAGCCGCTCATTTCCAAACCTGCACGCTGAAATCATCTTTAATAAGGTGAAAAATAACTTCTTAGAAAATAATAACTATTCGACAGCCTGGCTTTCTATTGTTTCAAGACTGCGGACTACCAGCACACAGGGACTGCTCAATAATTCGGTTTTAAATTTCTGGGCCTTGGAGAATTCTGACAGGGGAAACTGCTCTCCACCAGCCAGTCGATAAAAATAGCAAGCGTTTACCGAGCCCGTGTTAATTAACTGCTGCGCGGGGCCGTGAGCTCTACACACTCAGCAGCACCACGAAGCAGGTGCTAGGATCCTTCTGGAAAAACAAAAGCAAGCAGAGAAAACAGAGCCTCTGGGAAGTTGGCCAAGACTTAAAGTGGCCAGGTCAAGATTCAAACCCAGGTCTGCTTCTCATTGTTGCTATGGGTTTCGATGCCTTACCCTGAAGTACTAGAAACATAATCCTCGGCTTGACCAGCTGATGCTATTTGGAGGCAGGACCTTAGAAAAGTAGTAATTAGGATTAAATTGTGGTCATAATGGTGGGGGACCCAAGGGATTAGTGGCTTATTTTTATTTATTTATTTTTTTATTTTATGTGCCTGCATGTACGTCTGTGTGAGGGTGTCAGATTTCAGAATTATAGGCAGTTGTGGGTCGCCATGTGGGTGCTAGGAATCAAACTCAGGTCCTCTGGAAGAGCAATCAGTGCTCTTAACCACTGAGCCATCTCTCCAGTCTCCCTGCATTAGTGGCTTCATCAGAGTGCATGGTGAAGCAAATCTATAACCTCGGCGCTTGGTAGTCTGAGACAGGAGAATTGCCATGAATACAGAGCCAGCTTGGACTACAGAGTGAGTTCTGGGTGGGTTAGTAAAACAGACAAACAAACCAAACAAAGAAATAGTAAACAAGGAAAGGAATGGAAGGCAGTGCCTGGCTAGCACTCTTGCTGCGGTGCTGTGAGTGAGAACGGCCACCACAGACTTACACGTTTGAATACTTGGTCCTCAGTTGGTGGAAGTGTTTGAGAAGGATGAGGAGGTGTGGTCTCCTTGGAAGAAGTGTGCCACTGGAACCGGGGCTTTGAAGTTTCAAAAGTCTCCCTCTCTCTGTCTCACACTTGTGTCTCAAGATGTAATCTTTTAGCTACTGCACCAGTGCTATGCCTGTCCGTCTGCTGCCATACTCCCAGCCATGATGGTCATGGACTCACCCTCTGAAACCGCAAGCCTCTAGTAAACTTTCTCATGGTATCTCTTCACAGGAACAAAAAGTAACAAAAAGATATTGCTCTGTCTGGCCATGTAACATCCTCTAAGGTTATGGTGACAGAGGAAACCCCATGCCCCCTTATCATGCATCTGGACCACACAACCTTGAGAGTTGTGAGCTAACCAAGCCTTTATCCTTTCAGAATGACTCAGTCTCAGGTATTTTGTGATCGCACCAGAAAGCACACTAGCCGAAGATCTTAAGCCATATAGTCATACCATCCTGCCCAAGTCTTCAACTATCACCTGAGGGACCCATCCTGGCTGCCTGATCCCTCAGGAGTAACAATGGGAAAGAGAGAGGCTAACTATATATGCTCCTTGATCCCTGGATTGGAGCCGTCATCCCAAGACTCTGCTCCATGGAAAGTCAGTGACCACTCTGTCCTGTCTCCTTTTCTTCACCATGCCGCCACCAAGGATTCTGCTTAGGGGTTGCTTAGCAACTTCAGATTTCTCTCAAGCTCTGGGGTCCCAGAGAAGTAGGAACCCAATGAAGACAGATTCCTAAGTCCCACAGATGGTGAGGAGGGTTAGAAGTGCGGCTCTGATAGCCTTTAGCCTACAGGCCAGATCATCTTCCGTCAAGCCATCTGCACAGAGGAGACAGAATCAAGGACTCGCTACCATGGGTCTCGGGTTACCATGTCCCAAAGCCTCTGTGGGCTTGGCTGGACCTCAGAACCCTTGCAACATTTTTACCCTGAGCACCATTACATAATCCAAGCTGGACGCTCTCAAAGGACTCTGAAATTCATGCATCATTCTGCGGGGCATCTCTGTATACACTGCATGAAAATACACATTTTTGTGAAATAAATAACAGAATCGCTTTCTGAGACACAGCTAGGGAAACGGAATTAGCTAGCTGCTTGCGATAGTTCCATGAGAGAATGTCTTGGGCCGAGTGGCTCTTGAGTCATCAAACTAGAGAGAATGGTAGACATTCTTACAGTTTAGACAATCAGAGCGGAGATCACTGGCAAGTGGAGGGGGTCTGTCCCACAAATGGATCCCTGCCAGAGAACCACTGTTGGGTCAGCTGCTAGCACACCCCAAATCAATAATTTTGCTAGGATCTAGAGACCAGAGAAGCTTCTGGGCCACAAAGTAAGACCCTGAGATGGAGCAGATGCTTCCAGTAAAAACAGACCTGGCCATTTCTCCATTGACTGTGGGCAGAGGGATGATGGCAAGGGCTGACCTTGACCATGAGGCAAATTCAGTCTCCATGTAAGGGTGGCCTTATGATATGAGTAGGGTGCTCAGGGTACATTCCTCCAGGCACGAGGTTTTCTGGGGTGCACAGGGGATTCTGGAGTGAAGTCTTCTCTATGTCTCCCTGCCTGTACCCTAACGATGGGTATGGCTGAGAAGGAATGGATGGAGTAAGTTCTGTGTAGGTCAGAGGATCACACAGACTCCCAGGTGGGAATGATTCATGCTTCCTCCACCTCTAATCCAATGGCTTGGAGACTCCATCAGAGCTCCGCTTGCTTCCGGCACGTATATTGTTCTGGAGGAGGGAGGCCATTATGCCTGCCTACTATTCAAGGGTGAAAGGACAGCAGACGCTGACCAAGCCCATCAGACTCTTGGTTTTCAGAGCCAGCTCAGGGGATCAGAACCCACGTGGCTCCTGCTTCTCATCCTGGGAAGCCAGGGCCCTGCGCTGTGACCTGGTGTGTGGATATCACTAGAGGAGGAAGAAGGGAGTGTTGGCAAAGTGTAGCCTTAAGTGCTACAAGGTGAACAAGGAGTCTCGTGGGCAGCAGGAACGCTAGGGGACTGCTGTAAGAGAGTGCCTGGATGTCGCTCTGTGACGTCACCCCTGGGGCACTGCGTAGGACTAGAAACTTGAACTTGTCCATTAACTCTAGTTTTAAATATAGTCAACTCATTTCTTTAAAAACTGTGAAGGTCAAATGCGATACCTCTGTAAGCAGGATTCCACCTTGGGACCGTTCCCATATCAGCTCTTTAAAAGAAAGGGCTTGGACCAGCTGAGTGGTTCAAAATCTTGCTCTGCAAGCAAGAGAATGGGAGTTCAAATCTTCGGAACTTAAGTGAGCATAGAGGCCTACCTGAAATTCCAGCCTTAGAAACAATGGATAGAGGATTCCCAGAACAATCTTGCTAGCGAGACTGGCTGTATCAGTAGGCTCTGGCCTTGACTGAGACACACTGCTTCCAAAAAACAAAAAAAGTAGAAGATGGATGGAAGATGCTTGATATCAGCCACAGGCTTGCACGCATGCACACGTACCCATGCATGCACACATGTATGCACACATATGCAGAGACTACCTGTACACATATGCATCCACACAGATACAAACATATAAACATACATGCAATGCACCACACACACATACTCTTGAAAAGAAAAACAAATAAATACATGTGCAATAACAAAGCAGAAGAAAAACACAAGTGAGCAATTTCCTATAAACCCTTTATTTTACCCAGTCTGATGGTTCCTTGAAACAGGCTGGTAAATTCACTGGCTACACTGAAAAACCTATCCAGTAGACAGCATGGTTATGCACCGTGCTTTTGGAAGGAGAACGCAGAAACACAGGAAACATCATGTTTAAGAACACCAAAGATGAATTGCAGCACGCTGAAATAATGCCAGAAATACTGAGAAGGTATGACCAGAGAGGTTCTGACGACCGCACCGAAGAATCCCATGGACAGATGGACGCGAGAGGCTCTGTTGAGTGAGGTGGCCACAAAGCCTTCTCTGAATGGGATGTTTAGAGCCCTGAGAGCCGTGTAAGTACAGCTAACATTTGCTGAGTGTAGGGCACGAGGCCAAGTGCTTTGTAAGGATTACTGCATTTCAGGTCTGCCGTAACCCTACCACCGACAAGGCTCGCTCTGTCAAAACCACACAGCACTGTTGCTCAGACTGGCTAGGTCTAGGAGAGAAGGCTGGACACCACGGACAGGGAGAGTGGTCAGCAGTAACAGCATGGAGTGGCATGAACAAAGTGTGTGAGTGTTTCTAGGGGAGGGGAGAGGGCAAGGGTGTGCCACCGCTTGGTGTCCAGAGGCAGCGGGAGCCCCGATTTGCCTAGGGCTCTCAAAGTAAAGGGTCCGCAGAGGGAAGTTTGACCTGGTAGAATTCAATTCCCATGGAAACGAATGTGACAGCAGCAAATCTTCTCTCCCCACTTTGGCTTGGGTAGTCTCTGCCTTCTGCACAGCCCACAACTGTGGCTCCAGGAGAGCAGCCGAGGCTGGGCTGGAGCATCCCAGTTTCAGCACAGCTCAGCAAAGGACAAAGAACAGTTCTAGGACTGATGCAAAAGCCTGGGCTTGTGACTTAGCATTGCTGGCAAGAAAGGCGAGGACTAAGCAGAGCTTGCTGGGGACTTCCTGTGAGCCAGACAACAGGGAAGCTTAACTATGCCATCGCCATTAAGTCTCCCCTTCTCTGATGCCATTTGCATTTACACAATGGCCATGGAGACTCAAAATAAATAAATAAATAAAAAAGCCAAATCCTGGGCGCCGGTAGCTGAGCTGAGAGATGGTAGTTTGGCCACTCATCTGTGCCTCCCCTCACCTCCTGCCCCTAGCATGCAAAGGGCTGAGGAGTCAGCCATACTGGCTTCCCAGCTCCATCAAATGATCATTGAGCAAATTATCATTCCAGGACCTCACTCCCTGTGCCACGAAGCAAAGCAGAAATAACCACCTTGCAGCTGGCGGTAGGCACTGGGGAGCCTGCGGACCACGGTGCTGAGAATAACACCTGGTGCTTAGCGATGCTGCACTTTGTTTTTGTTTGTTGTTTTTGCTATGATTTTTACCATTTCCTCTTGTGGTGCATTTGATTCCTGTCCTCCCCCTGACGCACTTACTATCGCCATAGGCATGGAGGTGACTCCCACAGGCTTGTGGGCCTACCAGATTGCCCATACCCTTGTCAGAAGTTCAGAGAGTCCTTTTCATCCCCCCTCACCTAAGCCTAGAGAGGTGTCTCTAAGGGTGAAGGAGCCAGGGTCCGCCTTCCGGTCCAGACACAAAGAACTCGTAAGGAAGTGAGGTGAACCACGTTCTTGCACCAACAGACCACACCACACAGGCTGTGGAGGCCGTGAATAAGCTCGCTACCATCCAGGCCTTCTCTGGTCTTGCCTTGTTGCGTGACTGAGTTCTTGCTGTGTTGCCCAACATGATAGCATACTCTTGGGCCGGCGCCACTCCCCACCCCAGAGTGAGTGTGCATTGGATAAAATGAGAACCCTTCACATCTCCTCTCGCTCGTGCCTCCTCTGACTTGGCTGCTCACAAACCCCCTTTCAGCAGCTCTCCTGCTGAGAGAGGCCAAGCACAGATCAACTTTCCCCCACTACCGAAGCCAGCTCTCGTTTTCCCAGGGAAACAGAAGATTCCACCAGAATAAGAATTCAAAGCTAGACAAGTACGGGGTGAATCCCAGTTCTCAACGAGTAAGGTGGAGCAAAATGCTTCACCTTTCAGGGCTTCCACTTTCTCTTCTGTAAAATGGGTTCACGGTGCCCACGAAGCCACCAGGCAGGTGGTTGAGAGACACCACGATAAAGAGATACTAAAGAATTAAGATGGAGGGACAACCAGTCTAGCACCTTTCCAAAGTCTTTGCCAAGGGATTGAATCTTCTGGTAAAGCAAAGACCAGAAGAGTGATTAATCCCTCCATCAGATTAATCCCTCCATCTTGATATCAAAGACCTACAAAGGGCTTACTGGTAGAGTAAGGTCCAGCAACTCTCCCATAAAGGGCTGGAATGGAACCATTTGCAGCTTTGGTGGCTAAACAGTTTCTGTCAGAACTGCATCACGTCTCACAGACAGGCCACCACAAACATGGCCATGCTCCAATAAGACTTCATTTTCAATCTCAGGTGATAGGGGCTAGATAGGCCTGCGGACTGTATCTGCCTGCTTTCAGCAAGGGTTCAGAGTCACTGAAGGGCATGGCTCTTCTGTCTACTGACACTCTCTTAAGAGCCTACCCCATGTGAGAGGTAGAGCCCCTTCAAACCAACAGAATTCCCCTCTGCCTTGGAGAACCAGGGAATCTGATTTATAGGCCTGACAATTTGCTTCACATAATTCTGTCAGTAATTACACGGACTTCCACTGGCAGCTATGAGGTAAATGATTTGACCCTTTCCTCTGAGTACTATCCCCCCACTGAAGTAAATAGAGGGTGTCTTTCCCTCCCAGAAGCTAAGTGTATTATTTGCCTCATCACACAAGGCATGTGCAGAAGTTCCCCCCGCTATTAGTCTATCACTGAGGCAATCAGACCGCCAGGAGCCAGAAGTAATTTACAACGGGGAAGTAAACAGGGCCCCAGATAAATAAATAAGAGGCCTGGGCTGGTCTGGGGCCTGAAAAGATTAAGTAATGAGAGTATCTATGGAGAGATTTAGTGCTAAGTGAGCTAGGACCAAAGCAGTTTCCCATGGAGGAATCAAATTATATCATTGGAAAGAGATCTTATTGAAGTCCCCCCACGCTGAGAGGGGAAATCAGCACAGCTGGGGGAGGGAGGGCTGCCATCATTAACACAGCAATTTGGGACTCCACACTGAGGCCAGCTAATTAGCTGCAGGTAAGTAAGTGGGTTATATATGGCAGGTGAGCGGGCACACCAGTGAGCTTGTCCACCAGGAAAGCCTGGTCAGCACCTCGATCGTCACAGGCTGGGAACTTTTTCTTAGATGAACACCGTTCTGGAAAAGGAGAAACAAGGAGGCAGGGCAAGAAGGATATGCTTCTGGTGCTAACTCAATTTGCGAGGTAACACCCTAGAGATCCCTGGGGCTGCCTTTTCCCAGGTGTTCAGGCCTGGAAGCTATGAGTTCTGGGAAGGGGTCTCCTCTCCCTCTCTACCCTAAGAGAACTGCTATCCTTCCCATCACGGGTGGTCTGACCATGTCTTTGGACGGCCCCCAACATTCTCCCAATATAAAGTCAGCAGCCCAGGGGAGTCAGTCTCTAGACCTTCCTTCTCATCCCCTAACTTGCAGATGCCCTTCTTGATTCGGCTCTCCAGTGAGCTTTATCCTCTCTGTGCCCTGCCTCAAGTTCATGACATGACCAACAGGCTCCCATAGAACCCCCTTTCCCCCCTCCCCCGAGAAGCCTGTTATGGGTAAGAATGATGAACCCATTTATATTCACAGGTAATTGATTCATAAAGATCACAAACGAACTTTAAAAAAAAAAGATCACAAACGTATTTCTTATGGGTATGGTGACCAAGAAGTATAAGATCCAGGGACTGGCAGATTTGGTGCCTATATCTGTCTTCCTTTCCTTGAAAGATAGCCACTACTCTAGCCAACTCAGGTCAGGTAAGTCTTCTAGGCCACACATCTAGGCTAACATTCTTCTCCTACGGGTTCCCCATTACTTACTGAGATGCCATGGCTAAGGTAAGCAAGTGTGTTGGTGCTGAGCCTGCACCTCAGGAGCAGAACCCTGAAAGCTGGAGATCTGGGGTCCCCTACTGCTGTTTCAGTTACTGTTTCTCCAACAGTAAAATGAGAACACTGGTCTAAAGTGAGAGAAGGGTGCGTTCGGTTCTGGCATTCGACGAGGGTGGCTGTGTGGAGCGGTGGAGGAGACGAGGGCCCGTGTAAAACTTAATACAGAATTGAGCCCCCGGGGTGATCAGAGATTCTTCCATTTGCCTTGGGAGCATCCACCAAAAGATGAAATCTGTTTTCCTCTGTGTTGCCTGGGTGTTGTGGCTCTTTCTTTAGCATCCCCATTATGACCTTCCTCCCTCACTCCATCTCTCTCTCTCTCTCTCTCTCTCTCTCTTCCCTTGGCTTCCCTCCAAAGTCTCTTCCTTTGCCCCTGTCCCTAGTTCTTTTAGCCATTTCCCTCTTCCTCACGACATGAACTTAAAGATGACATCAGGTCATCCCCAACAACAGCCCCTATCACTGACATGGGAACACGAAGGGAGTCCCAAGAGCCCACATCCTGCAGTGCAGTATGGGAGATGATGAACGGCGGTGGGTCTCCTGGAAGGAGAAAGAGCAGACGGGTAGGGCAGATGGGGAGAAGGGCGGCAAATAATAGGTTAGAGTTTCCGTTTATACGGCACCGCTGCCGAGTCTCAGAGAGGGCTGGTTTGGAAAACATTAATATTTTGATGTCCCAGAGTGGTTCTGGTTCAATCATTTTAGAAGACATGGTTCATTTCAGCTTTGGACTCATTCACCAGATGTCTTTCAAACAACCTCTGGTTTAGATCCCAGATCAAGAGAAAAGCAATTTGGAGCTTTAGGCTAGTGTTCAGTAAATTAGTGTGATCTAGCCTTCTCTCTCTCTCTCCCTTCAAAATTGGGTTTGGTTTTAGTTTGAACCCCACCCCCCACCCCCTGCCTTGGTCTTTTTTTTAAAACCTTCACTAAGTGGAGGCTTCCAATAACTAGACAATGCCTTTCACTGCCCATTAGAAGTCAAAAATCAATGAGGCCTAGAGATGAAGCCAACAGTTTATCTTTTCATTTCATTTTATCAGAGAATATTATTCCCAGACCTTTGAAATAATCATCAAAACCAGTATTCCTCTCCTTAGCTCACAGCGTTGGGCACTGGCTCACATCTCCTAGAGTGGGATCCTACCATAAGCTATTTCTCTCTGCAGGGACGATCCACTGCCAATTGTGAAATCCTGCCTGCCGTTCCTTTAGCCTCCCCACGATGTGTGTGCTTTCCAGCATGCAAGACATGGCTCTGTGTATGTGTGTGCATGCAGTAGGCATGCACATACACGTACGCTCTTAATGAGTCATTTGGGGCTGTTCAGAGCAAGGAAGAAAGAGCTCTGACTTTCAACAGAAAGTCCCTTTGACCACACAATGAGAAGAAAAAGTCAAATTCCAAGAGACGGAGTTCCTTTTCTCATTATCTCGTTTCCTAGTATTTTCATCCGACACCCACCGAGTGAGTGCTAGATGCCAGGGTGGAAGATGCAGTTACTGACGGACAGCATCCCTGCTCCCAAGATGCTTACATGCTATTACAGGTGACAGAGCAGAGAGCAAACACATCATCAAACAAATGAGCCAACGAATCCAGGTAGCAGGAAGGGCTCTAAAGAAACCAAAACAGGGTCCACTTACAAACAGTGCCCAGTAAGGAAGGAGATCACCACCTACCACACACAGGGGGCCAGAAGGGATTTTTGAGGAAGGAAAGTTGGAGCGAGGACCTGAATTTCAAGGACTGAGCCGTGCTGACATCTGGAATCTGTATGTTCCAAGAAGGAACAGGCTGCCAAGAGGAGATCAGAGCCACTGTAACAACAGGAGGAAGGCCCATGGGAGCACAGTAGGTGGGGAGTGGTCTGAGGTGCCACCACAAAGAGGGGCAGGGTCTGTATAATAGGGTATTGGAGTTGGCCGGAACCAGCTAGAAGGTAGGGTATTGGAGCTGGCAGGCCCAGTCAGTCGCTTGAAGGTTTAATGTGTGTGCATGAAGAAGTCTGATTTGTCTTAAAACAATGATGGTCGCTGTTGGACGGAGAAGATGGCAGAGAAGCATGAGAAGAAACAGGATAGCTACTGAAGATGCCTTCGTAAGCACCTCCTGGAGAAAGGGCAAGGCTGCTCCTAGGTGGTGTTGCAGTGCTGACAGTCCCTCTGACCCTACCCCTTCACACCAGTGCCAGTCCACAGGGAGAGCAGAGTCATGTGCTCCCGGGGAAGCCCCATCTCCGTCTGCTGCTTTCCGGTCTCATTAGACCTAATGATCTCCCATCCTTCATTCTCATTTCAATAAAGGAAGTGCCTTGCAAAGGGAAGAGGGTCTGCAGAGAGCACCATTAGCAACGAAAGCCATAATGACCATTTCCTAAGACAATTTGGTTCAGTGCATGAGCCCTTAGCATCTGGTGCCTGACAGTGCTTTGTCCTGAGGTCTAAAATCGTGTGGAAGTCCCTGAAGGTCTTAGACAGAGGTGTGACCCATGCACGTCTCCCGCAGGAAAGAGGGAGGCACTCTTCAGAGACTAGAAACAACCACAGTAACATTTCACCGTCTCTGACACAGACCTACCACGGCAACATCTATGCACCACAAGTACCAATTATAAGCCGATGAGACAAAGGGTGCCCCTCAACCAGCTGGCTGCTGCCTTCCCAACCCCAAGATCTCAGCACAGCATTGCTCAGTAATTGGAGCCGCCTTACCAGGACCCTTCACTAAACTGAAATAACACCTATGCTTTGGTTCAGAGTCTAGAAAGGAATGTCATTTATCCATCGGCAGCTCTCCAGCAGAGACAGGGTTTTTCTTTTCCTTTTTTCTGTCTGTATCTGGTAAGGAATAATACATGCCTGTGTATGGTATGAGATGACATTTATATGGAAACAGTGTGGTCTGATATACATACTATGTTCTCTAGCATGTATATAGGTATGTGGTATTTCCTGCGTATGTGTTATGCTTCATGAATGGGCACGGCACGATGCATGTATGTGTGTGGTGTGCTATAATGTATGAGTATGGCGCAATGTGTATGTGAGCATGCTCAAATGAGGGGTATGTGTGGTATGGCATGTAGTGATGTTTGCTATGCATGTGATGTAGTATGATTATGTGTGTGGTGGGATATGAATATGTATGTGGTGAGGTGTGACATGTATATGTATATGAATGGTATGGCATATTATATGTATAAGTATGGTGCTATATGTATACATGTTAGACACACATGAATTTTTAAAGATTTATTTTCTTTCATTTAATGTATATGAATGTTTTACCTGCATGTACAAATGTGTACTATGTGCAAGCAGAAAGCTTCAGAAGCCAGAAGATGCTGTTAAATCCCCCAGAACTGGATTTATAGATGGCTATGAGCTGCCTGTAGGTGCTGGGAACTGAATCCAGGTCCTCTGGAAGAGCCCCTAGTGCTTCTAACTATTGAGCCATTTCTCTGGACCTGCCCATGCATTTCTGAAAAGAGCAGGCAGCATAGAGTTTAACAGCATGATAACTGTGTAATTAAAAAAAAACAGAAGTTATAGTCCAGTATTTCCATATGGATAACACAGGTCCTCTTCAGCTTTAAACACTCACTGAAGTTAGATTTCCTTGAACACTTTGGTCCACAGTGTGTTGTTTCTATAGCACCTAACTGAGATGAGGGGGACCAGTCCTAGGTCACTTCCTAGACATCAGTTTTTTCTCATAGTGGCTACATAATCTTCTGGAATTGAGGTGTTTCCATGCTCAGGGGAATGTTGGTAGGAATTTATGTCTATTTCAATCAAAAGCTGACTTGTCAAGTAAAACTTCAAGCCGAGAGCTCTAGATACACCAGAAGCCAAACCATTGGTTCCCTGGCAGGATTTCCCACCTTGACTGACATCCAGGGAGAGGGTCCTTGGCTCCATAACAGGCCGTGTCAATCAAGGGAAGCCATGCTTCGAAGCAGACTTCCTCGGCATGCACAAGGTAAGGAAGACTTACAGAGCGTTGATGAGAAGAACACCACACCGCGAATTAAACATTAAAATATTATTCTAAACCATGAATCAAAATCACCGGCCCTGCACACCAAATCCAGGCAAGGAATGTGAAATTTACTTAAATGTCTCCATTTCTGTTTGGTTTGGACACTGCTGTGTTATCACAGTTTTGCTGTTGTTAATATTATGTCAACACTTTCATTCTGGGCCTCAATCTCCAAGACTTGTAAATGAACTGTAAACCTTACAAATGGATTTAATGTTCAAATTTAGTACTTTAAGTCCCTAGGAAAGTCAGGAGAAAGGAAAGTTACAGGTGTGTGTGTGTGTGTGTGTGTGTGTGCGCACGCGTGCATGCGTACACGTGTGTTTATAGTTTAAAATTATTCTAGAATCTGGATCATCGAATTAGAACTCTATTTGTTCCTGAAGGAGACCCCTAAACATTGGTTGAAAATGAGAGATGATTCAGTTCTTTGGAAATGTTTCTGTTGTTACAGAACGTAGTTTGAGAACACTATTTCGATATTATTCGATATGGATATATATCTGTATGATTCAGATAATACAAGGAAGGGTGCTTGGGGTCTACCCACCTGCAAAGGGTATTTTTCGATGTACACTACAGTCGCACCCAAATGTTCAGTTTCTAAGACAGTGTCCACCTCTTACGGCGCGCAAGGATGCCATGACGTGCGTGAAAGTTGGCTTTGGGCTCTCATTTGTAACAAATACTACACTCTTTATCTGCGCATTCTTGGGATGGCCACAAATCCCTGCCTAAGTTGGCCAACTCTGCCACATGCCGCAGGGTGCTGAGAGCAGCCGTGGTATTGTGCAGTCGGAGCTCAGCTGTCAGGGTTCCAACTCCGAAGGTGGGTCTCAGCCAAGGAAGCCAGGGAAGGAGCCAGGTGGCAAGAAGCCCATAGTCACACCCTCTGGGCGGATTGGACAATTCTGGGCTCTAAACTCAACACCCCAACACAGTGGAGCAACGCACACATCCAGCGGGTATCCAGAAGATTCGAGGTGTCCCTGGTCACACAGTCTTGTTCCTGGGGACTGGATGTCACGAGGACCTGACAGTCCTGAGTATGGCTTGGTATCTATTTTTTTCTTCCAATGGGGGTAACACCATCTCACTTGTTTACATATACAGCAAAGAGAATGTATTGGATCACAAAGGCTCTCGCCTGTGTGAACCAGGGAGCCAGCCGCTCCTGCCACCAGCTGTTCAGCATCACCATCCAGGATTCAGGATCTTTTCTGAAGCCCTCACACAGGTAGCCCCTTCTGCACAACCCTCCTTTCCCTGCGGTGATTCGGTTGCCCCCAACGGTTCGCTCTCAATGGGACCACCCCTGGCCAGTGCTGTCTAACCACGGTTTCTCTGGCTTCCCTGTGGGATGATTTCTCTCACTGGAACCCATGGCACGACTCAAGAGTGACACCTACACTCTCAGAAAACCATCTTGGAACCCCCACCCGGCAAACCAACAGAACCCCTTACCTTCCAACCAAAGAAAATACCAAATCCACGAAATCACTTAAGCCACCCTTCCAAAGCAAGGGAGACTCAAAACGTTTCATGCAGCGACCTATAAGAAACTCATTTTGTGGGATGTTTCACATTCCAACCCATGGTTTATTCCCCCATATATCCCCGCCGGTAATATCAACCAGATGTGGCAGAGCAGTCTGTGCAGAATTGTAAAAATTACAAGCATATTCTGCAGTTCCAAAGCACTGTACGCTCACAGCTCACTTTTCTTTGCCTCTTAGAAAAAAAAAATTCAAAACAATTTCCAAGTTGCCAGAATGTTCTCTCGCCTGATCATGTTAGAGATCTCTTCTGTTCGCCCAAAGGGCTGAAGGGACTAAACATGCAAAACCCAATTCCTACCTCTGATAAATCTCAGGGAATCTACAAAGGCCTACTTGCTAGCATTAAGTCTCCAGATTTTTCTCTTTTAATATTTCAAGTCTTCATATCTGAAATCTCTGCTAACAAGCATGTGTTCGTATATGTTTACATAAGTAAGTGTGCATACTCCAAGCACGGAATCGTAAAAATTTCACCAATATGTACTTTTTTTCTCTGTCTTTCACATGCCCTTTAAAGCATGTCTCAACATGGGAGCTACATGATAGGGTGGAGAAATAAAGTATACGCCGGGTTTACTCCTTATGATTAAATGCTTAAGGCCTGTTTCACTTCTGTGTAATGGGCATAACAATAGGGTCCATTGCAGGATTCTTTTGAGGGACTGGAACATGCATTTGGTGCATGGCAAAGAGTAGGTACTCAACAGCTGGTTGGTTCCCTTTTTCCTCCAAATTCCATAAAATAACAGGGATTATCTTGGATGGGTGTCTCCAAAGGCACTCTCAAAGGTGACATATCGCTTCGCATGCCTATTTACAAAGTCAAATACCCAGCTCCATTCCAGATCTAACAAGCTAGATACCCTGGGTGCACAGTGCAGGAGTCAGCACTGAGGGTTGTCTTTCCTGACTGCTAAGAACTAGAGCCTACTCTTGACAAGCAGAATACATGGCTCTGGGCCAGCGGCTATCACCTGGCACGCTGTTTGAATGCAGATTCACAGGTGCCATTTCAGATCTATGGTGCTAGAGACCAACTTTGAACAAGACCCCCAGGAATTTAGATGCCCAGGTAAGTTCAAGAAGCAGAGACTAGACCAGCGGTTCTCAACTTGAAGACTGTGAAATCCCTTTGGGAAGGAAGAGGGGACTCAAACTACCCCTTTAAGGGATCGCTTAAGACCAATAGAAAACATAGATATTTATAATTCATAACAGTAGCAAAATTACAGTTAGGAAGTAGCAACGAAACTATGTTGGGATTACCACAATGTGAGGAATTGTACTAAAAGAAAGGCTAAAACTACTGGTCTAAACAGTGTTTACTCCTGGTTCTAGTATCATGTGTTATAGGAGTTTACAGGACAATTCAAATATTAGCCTTCTAACCAACTCTATGATGACGTCCAAAGGTTTCTATGCTCTGCTATGCAAATTCCTGATGGGAGAAAGGGAACTTTACGTTTTCCATGTCTACTCTTCTGGTTCTGGATTAAAGTAAGACACAGACTGAGAACCAGACAGAGATAGGGGTGGAAGTGGGGTCAATGCTTACAAAACAGAAACACCAAGAGTGATGTGATACCCACTGTTCATCACGACCTATCCACACATAGACTGAAGGGAAACATGTCTGCAAGCATGTGTCCAGGCATTTCACAAACCAAACAGATGACCCTACTTCCTACAATGGGTGGCTTGGTGGACTTTCGTGTCCATGTTCCTTGAGTTCTGCTTGGCCATGATCTCAGAGAACATGACCTTATGCCCTGCAACTCTCACCTCAAAAGCCCATAGGACATATCAAAGACCCTATCTAGGCACGACCCTGCATCCCAGAGAGGAAACGCAGCAGCGAGGACCACCCAGGTCTCTGCGCTCCTGGCTCCAGGCAGGCGCCGATGCCTGCAGCCTCATCATCCCCACGGGTTGGCTTCCCACCATCATACTGTCATTTTACCACATCAGACAGCAAGCCCGCTGGAAAGCTGGCTAGCGTGGCTTTTGTTTTCTCCAGTGGGTTTTTGCTTTTACAGCGCTGTTTCACGTCGCTGCGGAGTTTTACAGAGGCACATACTGCATGCAGTTATGTTTGAAAGCCAAATGAGAAATCGGAAGAGCAGGGTGGTTGCAGAGGGCTCCGTGAGCTGCAGGGGGTACTGCTGAGGTGCAAGGCTCCAGGCAGACAGCAAGGCAGGGCTCAGGTAGAGCCTCTGAATGACTCAGGCATCTGGCGTCTCCCTTACTAACCTCTCCAAAGGACAGTTTGGAAATGAATGAAGCTTGGGTTTGCATGCTGGATTTGAAAGCTATTGGCATCATGACACAAGAAGCTGTTTGTTTACCTCTAAAATGTGTCACTGGTGTGTCTATCTCTTCAAGGTGAAATCTAGAAAGAACCTCTGACCTACTGTCTTTGCAAAAACTCCCTTAATACCACAGCGGGTTGACCTGTGCCCTCCACCTCCCAAGTTCACGTGCTGAACGATGCTCCAAGGCCCAGGACCTCAGAGTGCAGCTGTGTATAGACTCTAGATTTTTACTGAAAATGAAGCCATTTGGGTAGAGCTTGCATTCAGTGTGACTCATGTCCTGCCTGATAAGGACAAGAAGACCGATGTCCTCGTAAAGACGAGGACATGCATACATAGAGGAGCATGAGGATGACCTTCTGCGACCAAAGACAGAGCCTGCCTACCACCTTGAGTTTCAGACTCCAGAACAACATGGTTTCTGCAGCTTAAGCCACTTGGTCTGCTGCACTTGCTATGCAGGCCCAGAAGACTGAGCATGGCGAACCCCGGTGTGAAGCTGACATCTGAGATGTAGGAAGTCACTCATTAAAAGTCATCAGAAGGTGGGATTCAAAGCTAGGTCTGGAAGGCCCTAGGGCCCTCTTCTTTCCTCTGGTAGCTGAGCTGCCTGGAAGAGACAGAACACATTGCGGAAGGCAGCCTCCTGGTTAGTGTGGGGATCTAGAGCGATCTAAACAAGACAGACGATGAAACAGAACACAAACAGAGCCCCAGCAGAGGAACACCCCAGAGGCGCTTCAGCACAGGAAGATCCTGGAAATGGATGCCTCCTGGCCTTTCTCGCAGACAGCCATGTCACTTAACCACAGCAGAAGCCCGGGGACTCAGAGAGTGGTTCACTGGCCACTTTCGGACTGTCTTCGGCTGCCTGGGGATTAACTTTCCAAGCCTCTTGCAATTCCATTGCTCCAAGTGAGTGACAATGGGCTTAACCCTGGTGTCATGTTTTCAAAGCTGTCAAACACCTCACTGAAGGAAGAGGAGAATAATCAGATTCCCTGTCACGCCAGCACAGTGGCTAATGTGGCTACCCCTTACCTAGTCCTCCAGGCCAGGTGACCCAGCCGTGCTCTAACAGCCCTGCTCAACCTCCAGGGGCAAGGCCAACCCCTCAGCTTGTCCAATGCTGTGCCATCTGGGAAAATTCAGCTCTTTTAAGCACCGTTTTCGCCCTGCTTTCCACTCCTCCGAAAGAATTTAGGGCAATATTACCTCTTCAGCACTTCATAGCCCCAAAGTCTACCCCGCCTTGCCTGTGTGTAGCTAAAAGCAAAGGCTGAAAGTGCAGGTGGGGGTGAGAAATCAATAGCTTCCAGGTAATAAAACAAGCCACGGGCCATCCGGCCCTCTGCATAACAGAAATATGAGCAGGGAGGCAAAGTAGCATGGCTAGGGACGCACAATTTGTGAGCAGCACAGCCAATAGGAGTTGGGTCTTCCCAAGCCAAGCGTATTGCTTATCCAGCCCTCGCCTATGCTGGAGTCTGGACTGTTTACTAGATGCTGCGGAGCTCACACCACAGAACCCAAAGCACAGCATGCACACTGAACATTCACTCGCTGACGAGAGCTGACTGCAGTCTTTACTGAGCAATTACTATGTGCTGGATTCAATACTTCTGGTATCCATTTATCCTCACAACACTCCCAGAGACATAGGTTAATTACTATCTGCCTTTCTGACGATGACCTAAGACTGACAGGGGGAAGCAATTGCTCTCTAAGTGCATACGGACCACCTTTAGCTCTTTTCCCTCACCACCTCCTAGCCTCAGCTTGCTGGGAACCCCAGAAAAAGCAGAAGCACAGTTACCCTTCTGTTAGGATGCAAAGAGCTCAGACCTTGCTGGCATTGTGCACACGGCAGCAGTGGGGGATACCTGGGACATGCCCATTATACTTGAGAGCAGACCTGGGGGACACAAACTTCGAGAGGGTGCACCCCGATCAGAGGGCACTACATCTGAGAGCAGAAAGGGGACAGTGACCAGCAAAGGCCTGGGAGAAACACTAGGACTTGTGACAGGTCCGTCGTAGCCCTGAGACACAACGGAGAATACCTTCCACTCCACAGATGGCAGGGTAATGTGGGATGGTGGAAAATGTATGATAAGGACTTGGCGGAATCACGTATGTGCCCTGAGACTCTGGCCTGGTCAGCGTTATTATTGCTATAATGAAACACCATGAACAAAAGCAAGTTCAAGAGGAAAGGGTTTAGTCAGCTTATGCTGCCCTATCACTGTTTATCAACGAAGGAAATCAGGACAGAAACTCAAGCAGGGCAGGAGGCTGGAGGCAGGAGCTGATGCAGAGACCATGCAGGGGTGTTGCTTCCTGGCTTGCTCCCCGTGACTTGTTCAGCCTGATTTCTAACAGGACCCAGGACCACCAGCCCAGGACTGGCACCACCCAGAGTGGGCTGGGCCCTCCCGATCAATCACTAATGAAGAAAATGGCATTCAGCGGGATCTTTGGAGGCATTTTTCTCATGGAGAGTCCCTCGTTTTAAGTCGCTCCAGCTTGAGTCAAGTTGACGTAAAACTATCCGGCACGGACCCCATTCCGCTGCTCTTCCTCGTTCTTTGACTCCTCACGGTAAGCACAGTTGTGCTCCTCCACGTGCTCCACACAGGGCTCCCTGACCCCTCACAGGTCAAAAACAATGAGGCCGCTCTGTCCCGGATTAGAACCTCCAAAGCTGAGCTTCAAGAGACCTTCTTCTCTAAGTTAGTGATGCCAATCTGTCGCCACAGGGATGGAAACCTAGCATACTTTCCACTTTCTGGGGTTTAGAAGCAGATTTGACGTTGGTTTGTGGGCAATACTGGTGTGAAGACTGAAGCTGAGCACCGAGGCCAAGCTCTCAGGAGGGGCTGCCCCTTAGATCTACGGGATTTATGAAGCAGTAATCTGACCTCGCTGTGCTTTACTTTCCCATGAAATGGGGGAGAGCAGTGGGCTTAGGAACACACACTCACGGAGATGGAGAACAGCAGCCTCTGGATTGGAGCTATCCAGAGTTAGCTCTGGATTCCGCCCGAACCTTGTCGGGCAAGCTCATCAACCCCTCTGAGCCTCTGCTTCACTCTCACGGAACAGCACTAACCACGGTATGAATCCCCACACCTACCCTGCAGAGTTGTCAGGACAACCGAATGATTTCACAGATGCCAAGTGCGCAGAACAGCACCTGGCACCCAGCGTGTCCTAAAGCATCACTGCAAGAATCTGAAGCACTCACTGAAAGCACTGTGTGGGGCAGATGCGCAATAAACTTGTTGACACCTATTGTTAAAGACTGGCATTCCTCACTGCCGTCTCCTCACACCACCACCTTCTGTGGGGAGCCTGTTGTCCAAACAAATGGGTTGGACGTGCGACCACACTTGGTTTGATCAGAGGACACCGTCCCATGAGCACTGATCATCAGCTTAGACAATTCCTGAGAGCGAGCTGCAGAGCCAAACTCCCCTCAGTCCTTTCCCACCAGACTCTTCACAGGGCTCCCTGGGGCTGCAAAGTCGGCGTAACTGTGGGTTTTCTGCTTTGACATAGCGCCCAGTGTTCCAAGGGACGCAACATGAAGTCCTCATGGTACAGCCTAGGCCCTGCCTCCAGCTAGTCTTTACTACCCGGTCTTTACTACCACTGGACTTCCCAGTTACACGGACTGATAGATTTCCTCTGGGTTCAGATGACTCTGTTCTCACTTCCGGACCTCATTAGTTAGAAGTATCGTTAATAGAGCACAGGCCATAGATAGCTATTGCTTCTCTTTGTCATCTGCACTTCAAATCTGTCTTCCTATACCACCACGGCCTTTCCAGAAGATACATGTTATGGTTTGAACGTGAAATGTCCTCCATAGGCATGGAGGTTTAAACACTTAGTCTCAACTGGTGATGCTGTTTCAGAAGACCCTGGAACCTTTAGGAGGTGGGGCTTCTCTGGAGGAAGAGAGTCCCTGGGGTGGGGCAGGAACTGAGGTTTTGACAGCACAGCCTGCTTTCCTGTCTGCTGCCTACTTTGGAACTATGGATGCCACGGGACCAGCAGCCCCTTGTTCCTTCCCGCATCATGATGGAGCGTGTCCCTTTAAATTGTAAGTCAAAAGAAACCTTTTCCTTTAAGTTGCATCTTGTCAGGTATTTAGTCATAGGGACAAGAAAGTTCAACCTACTAAAAAAAAAAATCAAAGACTTGAGGTTGGAGAGTTGGGTGGATCTGGGAGGAGCTAAGAGGAACAGTTGCTGAGTATGGTCAAACATAGTGGAGGCATGTATGAAATTCTCAAAGAATGTATAAAAATATCCTCAGGATAAACACTGGCCATGAAGACAATACCAAGAGCGAAGTCCAGAAGTGTTGCTATCTTGTACATCCTGCTACAGATGGGTTAGCTGCACGGTCCATGCCAAGCCTGCCTCCCCAGGGAACTGACGTGCGGGGTCTCCTGGGAGGCAGAGCTCTTTTCTAACAGGGCTGACGGCATATGTATACACACCCATGATTGCACATTTATTGATTTTCTCATTTGTACCCTGCTTACTTCCAAAAAGGCCCTGGAGTGGCTGACAAAATAAGACAGAGACATAATGGGGCCATTAAGAAAAAAATCAAAGATCAAGCCCAAAGAGAAAAAGCGATGGCTGATTAGCACTCCAACCTGGGTTAATATAGTTGCTTCGATTTAAATATATATTTATATATATTTAGCTCTCGGCCTTTGGCAGTCAGTCAGAATGTGTCAGGAGTCGGCAAAGAGCGAGCTAAATATCCTTCCCATCTTCTGCTCAGTCCTCAGAGCAAAAAGGATAGGCTGTAACAGGCAACCAAAGAAGGTACACTGAGAGAGAGAGAGAGAGAGAGAGAGAGAGAGAGAGAGAGAGAGAGAGAGAGAGAAAGAATGATAAATGAAAGAGTCAAACCTCTCAGAGAGACCTTCTTGTATCCTTGGACCCATATCACTCATGCGTCTACCTACCCACCTACCCATCACTGTCTCAGTGCCTGTGCCGGTCTTTGTGCCTGACCAAGGACTCCCAGGAGGATGATCAAAAACTGAGTGGAACATTGTGCCTGCCTTCACAGCTGCAACTCTCTGTTGGGAGGCAAATGCTTGGTATAACCTATCTCAATGCCCACTGCAACTTTAATCCTCCCCTGCTCCCGAAGCTGAGGTTGTAAAGACAACAACTGGAGAGGCAGCTCTAGGTAAGTTGGTCCTTCACCTTTCCCAGTCCGCTCAACCCTAGAAAGCACACGGTTACACCATTATCCCACTGGGTGTTCGCGGTTCCCCTGAGCGGCTGGGAGAAGGGAGGAGAGGCAGTTCTGTTTACTAATGAAAACAGGCACAGGAAAGGGGCTCTCCAAACTCTCTCTTAGGAAAGGGCCATTAGGACAAAGCCAGTGAGTTCCAGCTCCAGGTCTTACAGTCAGCATCCCAGACACTGGTTAGTAACACCTGAAACTTCTCTGCCTGGCTCAGGACTCTTGGCACAAAATGGGCATTACCTGGTGGCTTTAGGGAGACATCTGTGAATAGGAAAACTACCTAGCTGAACTTAAACCAATAGAGTTCTCCGATCCCGATCCCACTCTGTCAGAGTCCTCAGCAGCTGCAGCTGCCAGAGCCTTCTTCCACCCAGACACCCATGCTGAGTTCCCAGGAGAACAGCATATGCCTGCATTATTTGGCAAGAGTGAGGTGATAAACAGCAATGAAGTCGTTGGGGGGACACATGGCTACTCAGGGCACACGGAGTGAGTCTCTGCTAGTTCCTCCTCTAGATGAGAAATTCTAGAGAGAAAACTACCTTCACTGAGCATGCACAAAGCTTCTTGGTCAGAATTCCTAACACATATAATACATCCTGATGTGGCATGCCCTTCTGTATGCTGTGAATATGTTTTATTACCATTGGCTAATAAAGAAGATGATTTGGTCCACAGTCAGGAAGAATAGAGATAGGAGGGAAATCCAAGCAAAGATACAGAGAAAAAGAAGGCAGAGTCAGGGAGACTTCAGCAGCTGCCAAAGAAGCAGGATGTGAAGTAACAAGCCATGAGTGTTGTAGTAAAATACAGAATAACAGAAGGGGGCTAATTTAAGTTATAAGAGCTAGTCAATAATAAACCTGAGATAATATGCCAAACAGTTTATAATTAATATTAAGCCTCAGAGTGGTTATTCAGGGACTGGCAAGGGAGCAGGGAGAAACCTCCGGTTACAACATCCACTATTTACATAGTATTTCCATTTGGTTAAGAATGACAAGTCTAAGAAATGACTTAAGGTATAGGGGAAGGTGCGCATAGATATTCAGATACAAATATCTCCTAATTTTACATAAAGACACAAGCAGCTAAGAATTTAGTTACCTGTCAGTCTGCGGATCAATGTTCCAAGGATACTGAGTGAGGACGGTACAGGGAACAGTTTGTTAAAAATCAGGATGGTTTGTGGTGGATCCACTGCTTGTTGAGTTTGGTTAGGCGGCCAGGCTATGTGTTTCCTTGGGCTGTGTGCCCATCCAGGCAGATATAGATAGGAGGTAGGGAAAGGGAGGTCATTTGCTTTCTTACTTTTAGCAAAGTAACTAGGTGAACAAGAGAACCAAAGACAGGGGGTGCACTCAAAGAAGAGGCCGCTGACAAGTACAGATCTGTCCTGAAGAAATCCAACAGGACCCTGTTCTTCTCAATGCCAGCCCAGGCCCATTCCTCTGGCTCTTTGCAAATGTATTTATATGCATAGGGGGAGTGTGTGTGCATATGTTTATACGCACGCACACACATAAGTATGTATTTCTAATTCAGGGCTTAAGTGCACACAGTGACATGTGTTTCCTATTTTCCAGCTTATTCCAGTCTACAGGCACGGTTTGATTGCATAAGTAGGCATTAAACCCAGCCATGGGGAAGGAGACTGGTGGCTATAACATGGGAGCCGCCCCAGTCATGTTAGTGTCTTCTCAGTCGGGCTGTGACTCTGCCTGTCAGACACTGTGCTGTTCCATTCAGAGCACCCTTGGGCGGCATAGTTCACCTGTCATCCAAGCCAGCAGGATTTCAAGTTCGCTGTCAATAACTAGCACTTGCAAAGAACACCATAAGTCATGAGTCACGGTCTCTACCACAGTCTGCACCTCAAGCTCCCAAGCTTCTAGGCTGTCACAATGAATATATGCACCCAAATGATTCTGGAAAATAATATGAAAATCAAATCTTCTTTATTTTTCCATCAAACCATAAACCTGAAGACCCAGAGTTCCTGGACTGTCAATGGCAAGAAGTAAGCCATGGGCAGGGACTGTTGCAGTCAGGAAGGCAGTGAGTTTAGTCCAGATTGATACTAAGAACACACACAGGCAGCTTCTGATGAACCCCTCTCAGGGAAATTCTATGCAGTAAGTTCAGACCCAATGGAAGACCTTCCTCCCTCCGTGCCAGGGAAAAGAAAATCCACCATCACACACTGCTAGCCTCCACTGGTCAATAAAGCCACCCGGCTCTGACAAAAGGAGCTAGAAGGCAGACTCCGCTCTGAAGCTCCACACGGCACAGGTGACATACACCGCAACAACCACAGTGTCCATGAGACCGAAGCCAGGTGAGACGCAAGGTAGAGGATACACATGAACGCTACTCACAGTCTGGTGAGCTTTGGTGTGCTCTGGAAGAGCAATTCTGGAAGGACCTGGAGCTTGTTCTTGTTCAGGCGTCTGGGGAGGAAAAGATGAATGAAAAGATGTCAAAGGGGTGTTGAGCACAGAGTACAGAGCACACACCACACACACACACACACACACACACAAACACACACACACACACACACACACACACACACACAGACATTGCTTTCATCAATCGAGCCATCCCCAAGAAGAGACTTTCTAGATCTTTCAGCATGGTATGCTCGACACACATAAGGCATACATGCCATTATAACAGAGTTTGTATTCAGGCTGGAGATAGAAATCCATGCCAGCCATGGGTGCAAACCGAGCACACTGGCTGTGCCTCCCCTCCCCAGTCGCGAGTCTAGGACAGACATCACTCATTGGTGACAACCTTCTTTCCTGTGGACTCCAGGCAACACTTTTGAGCTTTTCGTAGCATGAATTAAATAGCAGAGAAAATGTACCAAGTCTTAAATAATAGTGGGGATGGAGCAGATGGCAGTTGCCATAGGAACAGAAAAGAGGGCAAGTCGGATCAGTATGGGTTGATGGACCCAAAACCAATCTCTGCCATGGGGGGCACAGCAGGGCTGCACCGTGACATTCAAGGGTCTTTGACCCTTTGGCCTTTTCCAGGCTGCTTTATCCATAAGACATTTTTACGTATTATATCTGTCCAAGTGTAAAAATACGAATGTTATACATTTACTAGAAGGCATTTATTTCAACCTAAAAGTTTATTTTCTTCAAAGCTAAAAGCAATTAAGATATATTTATGGGATGTGACAGCATGGTGGGTTTTCATCACTGCAGCTAATCGAGAAACTGGCCCCAAATAGGGGCCCAAACTCTGGGCAAAAAGTATGGCTTGCAGTTAAACTCAGTCATGTAGAGATGTCTATACTGGGCAACGGCCAACATAGCTTTTATGATCTGAACCTGACAGGCTCGTGCTTGGCTCTCCAGGTGTCAGGGTTAGTTGGAGATTATGTAGAACCTTTAGAGGGTTGGGGTCTGGCTGGCAGAAATAGGTCATTTAGGAAAGAGCCTCTGGAGGTTCCAATATTCTCCCTGCTCTCTGGTCCACCAGCCACACATTCCTCCCTCCTACCACTGAGTGAGCTTCTCCTTCATGCCTTTCCTGCCATGACGAATTGAAACTCACTGAAAGAAAGAGAGAGAAAAAAACCTTTCCTTCCTTATCTAAGTCAGGAATTGTGGTCACAGTGGCTCAAAACTGATGAACACAGAAAGCAGTCCGGTGTCTCCTGAACACCACTGCAGAGGTTCCCAAAGGTTACTAAGCCTCTGTTGTGATATTGATGAGGGCTGCTTTCTTGAGGCAATCAAGCCAGAGGGGACTCGGCCCCTAGCAATTTCCATGCTGGTCTGCATTACATCTACTCACAGAGGCGGAAGGCAGTTGCAGGGGACAACTTACCCCCATGGTAGAGCTAGGCAAACGGAGGAGAAAGCCAGGATCTGCACCCGACTTCTCAGCAGTGAAGTCTAAGCCCGATCCTTCCCCTACACATACTCCAAGACAACATGACTCTGTAAGGGAGACTTGCCTACTACTCCCTTCTCCCATCCTATAGACAAATGCTGCAGGGGAACCAGGGACTGGAAGGGGGTCAGAAAGAACCAAGCACGAAGAAGAAAAGCATTTACAGTGTTGCCTAATAAGTGTCTTTCAAAAAGCACGCAAATGGGCGCTGACAAAGTTGGTGCCACGTGGGTGGGACCAGGGATACTGCTGAGGAGGCTTCTGCTCAGTGTGAAGATGGAACAAAAAGGTTGGGAAGGTGGACAAGAAACGCTCTCACCCACGGCCTACCTCTACAGTGGTCTTACTCCAATACCTGTGATCTTTATTTCTAACTGTTCAAAAATGATGCTAAAATCACACAACATGAGATTAGCTGTCTTCTACGTTTCTAAGCACACAGTTCAGAGGCATGAGGCACAGCAGTGTGGGCTGGATCCTTCTGGTTGTACGACTAATCTCCGGGACGCGTCCGCCACACACAGCTGAGTCTATCCATTAAACAACTCCCCAGTTTTCCCTTTTAACAGGCTCTGATAGACACCATTCTACAGCCTGTCTCCATGAGTTTGGTTTCTGCTTTAAAAAAAAAAAATCACTTCTGGTATCTTCTTCGCACACTCCTGCCATGAAACTGGGGAGCCCAAGGCCGAGAAAACCAACCCCCTGCTTAGAGTAAGTAGTTCCTATGTGGTTAGTGATAAGTCCTTTCATAAGGTACAGACGTCACGGGTCCCGTAGAAGGCCTGGTGTTAGGACTGGGGCTGACCAGTGCTGGGTTCAGGTTTGATAGATTATATTCTCATTGTAGATATGAGGACAAGTTACCGAATCCTTTGACCCTTGGTTTTCCAGCTGCAAAACAACTCTACTCCCCTGGCTTCCAGAGAGAGAGCTAGCCTACTATACGTGGAAGGGCTGGATGTCACATGATGGCACAATCGAGAATGGCTGATCCCACCTGCTGCCCTGCATACCAAGCGCTGTGCTTCAGGCTGCCCTGGCAGAATCTCACCGCGGAGCTTAAGGCCTAGGTTGTTATTGTCCCCGTCTCTTACATAATGGATTCAAAGCCAGTGATGCAGGCCGGGCGGAGGCCACAGCATCTCTCAGGGGTGCCGTAGCAGGATCTGGACAGTCAGCTGGCTTCAGGTCCTGAACCACAGCGCTCAAAGCCTCTACAGAACAAGAGTGTCCTGGCCCTTTCCCTTGCTTCTCTTTTCATTCTGCTTTTATTTTTTTCATCCAGGATGGCATGGCCACTTCCTCCACCCTCACCAGACACTGATCTGCTCAGAGTACACAGCCCTGCCTGAAAAGGAATCTCTTGGTGACCCTTCAGGCAAGAACTGGGTCTTTCTTTGGGTCTGTCTGGAACCACCCTTGTTGTGACAGCCACATGAAGTCAGGTAAGAATTCCATCGACACCCAGCACTCAGGTCTAGGCAAAACCCCTAAACTCCAGTCCACTGCCTCTTACAGCGGTGAGCAGGGTGTACAGTGTGCTAAAAGCCCTAGACAGAGCCCAGAGCTATAGCTAAAAATAAAGCCAGTTTGGCTCCGAGGCTCCCAAATGGGAAGGAATAGTTTTCATTTCTCTGCCGGTATTTACGGCTGGGCAAAAATAAAAACACAACCAAATTTAGCCAATTGTGCTCTCCCGGCTGCTTCTCAACCCCTGAATGAGGATTCCTGGCGGCCAGGCTGGGCTCCAATCCCAGTAGTCCCAAGGCCTTTCCACTGCTACTTGATTGGGTCACACGCCAGTTCTCCATAACAGGAGCATAATATTATACCTCCAGGTCACTCTATGACTTATTCAGTTTTCCTTGGTAAAACAATGGACCAAAGGTCTTCCTCTAAAAGCTCTCTGTAGGAATGATAGCTTGGTTCTAATGAAAGGGAAACTTCAAGCAAGGAGGCCACTTATCAGACTTCTTGAGTATCGAAGGGAGAGAAACAAGCTGTTCTCCAGAGAGTTGCAGATGGTGGCTGTTGGCCTTGACGCTTTGATGCCACTTGCTTCGATGTGACTCTGGCACTGGAGGTGGCAATCTCTAGTCACATTTAGAGTTAAAATGAATTATGGTCTGAACATGGAGCTCAATGGACCCGACACGACCAACAAGGATACAGGAGGGCAGCAGGAGGCTGCCAGGTCAAGCTAGCATAGGGCACATGCATAAGTCCCCTTTTCTTCTATGATCAGAAGCACCTCTAAACTTCCCTATGGATCAAAGCCAAAAGCCCACGGTTGCTGAGTTGCAGTCACAGTTTTGACATCAACTGTGAATCTTTAAGAAACACAGTCTTGGTTTTGTGTGGTTGTTGAAGAACTTGCTGCATTTAGCTGGGCATGTAACATATGATCAGAAGTTTTGACCCCTGTTGAACTGATCCATTTCAGTAAGCCACATACCCATCCATCTATCTGTCCATTTAACTATCCATCTATCCAACTACTCTTTCATCAACATCATTATCATCATCACCATCATCTTTATTATCATCACCACTATCATCATTACCACCATCATCATCATCACCATCATCATCATCACCACCATCATCATCACCATCATCATCATCATCATCACCATCATCACCACCACCACCATCATCATCATCACCATCATCATCACCATCACCATCATCATCATCATCATCTACCCTTCGTTTCCTATGCTCCCTCATCTCTCCAGTTCTTCTTTTATATCTTTTTCTGCATGGGGTTTTGTTTTGTTTAGTTTTGGTTTCATATTTCTGAGATAGGGTTTCCCTCAGTAGTCCTGGCTGTCCAGGAACTCCCTCTGTAGACCCGACTGGCCTCAAACTCAGAGCACTGCCTCCCAAGTGCTAGGATTAAAGGCAGGCACCACTACTGCCCAGCTTCCAGTTCTTTTTGAATAAGATCATGAAAAGACGAGTAAGATGCAGTCCCGTCTCCAAGATGACCATATGCTGTTAGGGGAGACAGATATGAAACAAAATTACTCTATGATCTTGTAGCATAGGTGTTAAAGGAGCATGGAGAAGGGGCATCTAGTCCAGTCCCGGTTAAAGGAAGGGATCTAAACAAATCGAGTTTGAGTTCTAACTGGAAGGATGAATGGAACTCTTCAGGAGCCATGAACAAAGAATTCTAGGTGTGGATGTGCGTTCCTTTAGATGCCAGGAGTCTGTGGGACGTTGTACTGATTTTTGTGAGGAAGTTGGGGGTGACTCGTGTAAGATAATTAGTCACTGAAGAGCTGAGCAAGGAAGTGGTCATCTGGTTAGAAGGAGGTGACACTGCAGTTAAGGGGAGGCAATGAGGAGGGTTCTGGAGTGAAGCACGGGCTTAATTAGCAATAATCAAGAACTGATGCGGAGCCAGATGGCAGGTGTAATCAATAGGGGTTTGTGAAGGAATGATGTGAACAGGTTGAAGGACTGGCAGCAATGGAGGGAGTAAAAGGGGCCTCCTGAGATCAAACTTGGGTAGCTGACCATTCGAACTCACCAACTGCTAATGTCGGGAGGAGAAAAGGGAGGGAGGGGCAGAGTACAGAGGGGGATGTGCTGCAGTTCAGAACCTCTGTGCTGTTGATGGCTCTCATACAATGGCTCTTCATCCGCTTAAACCTGGTGCTAACACTAAAACCACGAGCCAACCTCCATCGGAAGCACACATTCTCTCTCTGAATTCCCATAGAAATGCCTGGAGGCCACAACTCTTGGTGAAGCGGGGAATACAATGGTTTAAGAAGGATCAGGCCCTTGCCCGTAGCCAAACAGCCAACCTGCTGATATGGGATCTGAAAGCAGATGCCTGATGCTAAACCTGTAGCTAATGGTGGCAACTTAGCCCTTCATTATACACTGTCTTGGTTCAATGCCTAATATATAAGTCTCATCTTCACAGGGTGGGAAATATGTTTAACATATTCTTTGTGTCCTAAGGACAAAAAGCAGCAGGCTCACAAGGGACCCTTAATAAGGGCTTGTTCAATTTGATGCATAAACCAACTGTCAGGAGTGGCCACTTGGGGGAGTCTGAGGAAGTGGATGCCTCCCTCAGCTAGGTATGGGGGAGCATGTTGAGAGGAGAAAATGCTTCCAGAGCCTCAGCTTCCAGACTCAGCTGTACAAGGTGAGAAGGGGTTAGGCTCACCAATTCACCTCCCTGGGGAAAGAACAGGGTAGGTGACCTCTAGGACCACCCACGTGCCAGCAGGCCCCATTCTTTACGAAGGGGGTAGTGGAATGTCCAGGTGCCTTGGGCTAGACCCTGGAGGGAGCAAGCCTGTCTGTGTGTGTGCTGACCCCAAAAGGTCACCAGGACTGCTTGCTTTAGTCACAGCAGGCTGTGCTTATTCTCTGTCCAATGACACTTTCAGAAAGCACCAACGCTACTTTGTTCTCCAAGACAGAGAGATGAGCAGGACCCAGGCTGGAAAGCCGTAAGGATAACAGAAACCTTCAGGGCAAAGACAAAAACCCACCGGAGAAGCCTCAGACCTCAGCCTCACACTGGTACCAGCGCCCCCACCCCCACCCCAAGCTCATAGGCGTCATTCTAAGTTGGAGCAAAGATGAAACTTTGGGGAGTCTAGATTAGGGGCGGCTTCCACCAGCTGCTTGCTGTAGCACAGATGATTTGACACCTGTCACACACAGCAAATTCAGTCTATTATCCTGCTCCATGGAGTTTCCTGATGCAAACTGCCCTGATGTAGCCTGACTTTTGATTGGTTAGGGTTTCTGCCACTCACATTCTGGACCAACCCTGTGGTGGGGGGAGCTGAGAATCTGTTGGTCAACAGCCTCTACTCACAGGGTCACTTGAGTTGAGAGACTGCTGGGCTCTCTTTTTAATGGTAGTGGCAGTAGACAGCTTTAGTGATGGACGAGGGCTCTTCCTAGTAATAGCAATTATGAACCAATTCAAAATTGACTGCCCTGGTTTAGAAGGAAGTTAACTAACCACTGGCATCCACCGTGTTCAGCATGTGATCATTGACATTTGGGTTGGCTTCTGCCAATTTTTAAGATTAAGTTATTTTTAGTTTGCAATTCTCAAGTAACCTAAGAGCAATTAAAAAGAAAAGAAAACCTTGTTTTTCAGATTTCTGAAGAGAATTAACTCTGTTGTAGACTAAATTTCTTGCCCCCAAGCACTCTTTTCATCATTGAAGTTGTTTATGAGAACTTAAAAGAGATTATTTTAAAAACACAATTTAAAAAAGAATACAGTTATTGTGTAATAGCAAACCATGTCCCTAACATGATACCTGAGAGGGCTAGCTGCAAACAGCTTTGCAGTCTCTCTAGGGCTCAATAAAGGGTAGCAGTTACAGCTACTCTTGTTATCATTATCATCAAGAGCTCAGAAATACAAACTGATTTTTCCATCATAGATGAATGTATTGGTCAGCAAGTCAGTAACAAATGTACCCCACTATCTTACCACACTAACATTGTACACTTTTTTTGCACTTGCAAGCGCGCCTTTCCTCTTCTGTGATGTCACAGTGAAAATATGGTTATCAACACTCCTGGGTCAAGAGAGGGAGGAAGGACCTAAAGGAGGAGAGAGGACACCAACTCATAATCCTCTGACCCTGTAGTGACGCATAAACCTTCTGTTGCTAGCCTATTGGCCGTGACTAATCACATGACCCAAACTTCATTGCAAAGGAAGCTGGGAACCTCCAGGAAACTATGAATACCAGGACTTAATCATAATAACCATCATTACTTTGTCTTCTTTCTTTGTTAACTCATTCATTAGTTCCTTCCTTTAAAAGAAATGTTAATATAGGGTGTTTACTATGCCAGACACTTTATACAGATGGTTCACTTAGTCTTTTAAGCAACTCTTTAGCACTGACTCACTGGGTAAATTCATGCAACCAAAATCCCGCAATTCATAAATGAGGCTTAAGCAGAGGACTCTCTGACACTCAAGTCTGTGGCTTGAACCCTCTGCCATTCTGCGTTCAAGATTTTGTTGCTTGGGTAATAGGAGGCTGCTTCAATGATCCCCAAAGGGAACCAGCAGCAAGGTACAGCTGCCTATGCACGCAGAAGACTCATTTCTGGAAGAAAAGAGGGCCAGGAGATGACAAAGGCCTGGTTTCTGTCTATGCGGCTGCAGTAGAGACCCATAGGCTTTCAGAGAATGAGATGGGCACCCAGAAACCCGTGGCTGCAGCATGCTGCCTTTCAGACAAATGCAGATAAAACAATGCAGATGAAACCGAGGCTACATTCAGCAGGAGGCTATATCAATGACCAAAGCCAAGAGCACCGTGGGTCTGAGGAGACGGCTCAGTAGGGAAAATGTTTTATAAGCACAAAGACCTGAATTCAGATCTGCAGCATCCATGTAACAAGGCAAGCATTGTGGTAGATGTCTGTGACCCCACACTGGGGCTGCAGAGAATGGCAGATCCCAGGGGCACTAGTCAGCCAGTCTAGCTGAGGAGTAGGCTGCGGGCTATTGTGAGATCCTGCCTCAAAAACAACAAAATGGCATCACTTCACCTTTTCCAAACATAAGGTAATGAAAGATAGAGGGAGGCAGTTGACATCGATCTCTGGTTTTCACATGTACATGCAAGGCACATGCGTGCATGCGCACACAGACACACAGACACACACACACACATTTAAAAAGGGATAGAAGAGATCACTGGACTCTCTGGAAGCCCCAGAGGGTTCAGACTCCAGAAAAACACAGGTAGAGAGAGCACATATATATTCTTATGAAGACACACACACAGACACCCCCCCCACACACACACATACACAAGGAGCTAAATTCTAGGCAGTCAGGTCACGTGGTACATGGCCCTCAGATCTTCCCAGTGACTTCTGAGGCCCACATCTCACAAGGGGCCAATGCACTAAGTGGCTTCCCTGGGCTCAGGTCTCTCCTCTGAATCCCTTCTGAGAAACTACCGAGGTGCAGCTTGCCCCGCCTCGCGGTACTGAGCAGGCCGCTCCGCTCTTTGGAATGCTCTTCTCCCTGATCCTAGGATGGCAGCTGTGGAGACAGTAAGTGGCCAAGCTCGAGAAATTATCAAATGGGGGAGGAGACAAGACACACTGATGGAGCAGAGGTCATCAGAAGAGAGATGACGGCAGGACATCAGATACTTTGGAACTCCCATTGCCCAACTGGGGAAGATGGCGAGGAGAGAAGGGTGGAGGCAGGGAGCAGATTTCAATGTGCTCAGTTACATCTGCCTGTGCCTGCCCTAGCATAAATGCTGCATAGATAACCACATATGCAGATCTGGGTTTGGGAGCTAAGATTCAGAGATAGAGTGGCATTTAAGGTCATGAATCTGGATTTGGTCTCCATGGTCGAGGATGGTAAGATGGCAGAAATCTGGGCTCCACCATCCCTCAGGGACTGGATGATAAGGAAACAGACCCCTGTGTGTTGTGGGGAGAAACACGCAGGGCAGTAGGGCCAACTGAAGACAGAGTTCCAAGGAAGGAAGGACAGAAAGGGGAGGTCTAGAGAGAATGGAGGAGAGCACTGGTCTTACAGTAACGGAGCTCACTGGAGGCTTGAGATCAAGGCTTGGCCCAGAGATGGCCGTGCGCTCTGAGCTGGAAAGGCTCAAGAAAGGAGTGGGAGGGGAAAATAAAGAAACAAAATAACATTAAGACATTTTCTGTGGCGGGGAAACAAAAAACGGTTGATAGGAGGTGACAGAGAACCAAGAAAGAGGTTTGACTGTTTTACTCTCTTTTCGGATGGAGGAAACTGTGACACATTTACACCCAAAGAAATGGTGAGCTGATGCTAACAGAGCAGGGGTTCTCAACCTGTGGGTCATGACACCCTTGGAGGGGGTCACATATCGCATAGCATGCATATCAGATATCTGCATTATGATTCATAACCAAAGTAAAATTACAGTGATAAAGTAGCAATGGAATAATTTTATGGTTGGGGTTACCACAATATGAGGAACTAATACAGAGTCACAGGATTAGGAAGTTGGAGAGTCACTGATACAGAAGTGGCGGGGACTTTCTCGGAGCTGTGCTAGCTTCGCACTCATGACACTTGCGCCTCATTTCTGAGTGCCGAGATTACAGACACACAGCACCACCCCTTGCTGCGTGGGGAGAAAGGGAGACTTCTATGTAGGTAATGAGGACAACTCAGTGCAAAAGGGAAGGCCCTGGACTGTGACAGATGGGTCACATGGCACACTAGCAGGAGAGAAAGAGAGAGAGAGAGAGAGAGAGAGAGAGAGAGAGAGAGAGAGAGAGATACAATAACAAGCAGAGGCTCAGGAGCCTCTGGAAGTCTCTTGCAGCCACTTCTGTTTTCTCCTAACCAGATTCCGAGCAGAGATGGAGGAGGGGAAGGAGGTGTTTGATGACTGAGAAGAGAAAGTGAGAAACAGCTGTCTAGGAAGGGGCGGGAGACGGGCGGGCAGCAGCAAATGGCCACTGTGGCCAGCGATGGAATCGCTGCCATCTGTCCACGTAGATGTTTTAGCTCAGTCGCATGAAAGTCCCATTTCTGAAAGAGTACAAACAGCAGCAGATTGGATTCAGCCGGGGTTCAGGTTTTTCCAAGTGAGGATGATAGAGGAAGACAGAGGGACAGGGATTGGAAGGTAGTTCAAATGACAGTAGTGACAGCCATGAAACCAGGGCTGGGTGACGGAAGAGGGAGAGGCAGCACAGGGACAAGATCAGAGCCTGTGAATCATGCGGGCCCTCGCAGGGCACCGTGAGCATGAGGCCAGGCTTGGAAGAGCTGTAGCAGATAGCTCAGCTCCACCCTTGGCCTCTCCTCCATCAACAGAATCATCAATTGCATGCCTCCTAAGACTGCTCTTACCATCCTCAGTCTAGGATGGGGATGAGGGAGCCCAAAGTGGTGCTGTGCCCCTTTGATCCCAGCACTCAGGAGGCAGAGGCAGTCAGATCTCTGGAGCTGAGGTCAACCTGGTCTACAGAGCAAGTTCCAGAGCAGCCAGGGCTATGCAGGGAAAGTCTGTCTTGAATAAAAAGCAACAAACAAACAGATCTGAAAAAGGCGGCACTTGGATTCTAAGCCAAGCTTACAATTTAACCTCCCCATGCCTTTGTCTATTAAAGAACAGGAATCATGACCCCTGCTATCAAATGTTAAATGCTACGAGAGCAGGGATTGTTTATTTTGGACAGGGAATGAGTTCTAGCAACTAGCAGGTGCTCGATGCATGCTTGCTGGCTGGTCAGTCAGTTAGCTGGCTGGTGGGAGTAATGATGTTGATGTCAGGGCTGGGGAGATGACTCAGTCAGTAAAGTCCTTGGTGTGCAAACAGGAGGACATGTGTCTGGAGTCCCAGAACCCTCATAAAAGCCAAGCAAGGCTGGCACATGTCTGTAATATCAGTGCTAGTGAGGGAAAGACAGGTAGATCCCTAGGGCTCACTGGCCGGCCATCCTAGCCACAACCAAGTCACCAGAGGGTCACACTCAAAAGACAGGTGAAACACTCAATGTCATGCTGGCAAAAGCACATTGAGAGTTTGGAGATAAGGTTATATCTTTTGAACTGTATGGCTGAGGTCAGCGCTTGAACAGGAATTGGGTTGGGGGGTGGGTTTAGGTCTCTGCACCAGGTAAGACATCGCTAGGGAGAGGTTTCTAAACAGCAAACAGTGAGAGATGCAAGAGGGAAGTGTCAGACAACCCACAGAGGCCTCGTGTGTGTGTGTGTGTGTGTGTGTGTGTGTGTGTGTGTGTGTGTGTGCTCACGTGTGCATGCGTGTACATGTGCTGCCTGACCATAAATACAGAAGCATCGTGTTGGGGGCAGCAGAGGGAGACAAACGTTGGACCTTAGCACTGCTCTGCAGAAGGTTTACTACACTGAGACCTAAGGGAGCCACGGCCAGCCTGTGGTTAATGTCAAGTCATTTCTACTAGAAATTAAGAGGGAAACACTTTGGGCAGTTCGAGGAATGTTTTTGTACTGAAAAATCCTTCAAAGAACACAAGAAAGCTGGTTCTACACATGAAGACATGTGCACGGGCTGCCACAGGCTCCACATCCTCTCTGGGTTCTTCTAGGCCCTTTCTCGGGGCCTCAAACCCCTTCAACCCACACAGGTAGGAAACTGACAGATGTAAATTGAAAGAGAAATACTATAGCTGGCTGATGTCAGGGAGGGCAGGTGCAACTCAGCAGAAAATTTCCCGAACTGTACTGCTTCAAATGATTCCGATTGAACCCACTGGCCTCTTCCTTTTGTTCTGAATAAGTTCAAAGTTAGAAACGGGGGTGGGAGTGGGGCAGTGTGCCGGGGAAAGCCCTGACAGCCAAGATTCCAACACTCCTCGCTTGTGAATGACAAACTTCTCTTTCGTTTTTACCTCCAAACACTCTCGCCCTCGCAGATCTGTTAATTATGGAGTAAGGCCCTGTGTTTAGCCAGGCGTTTAGAGAGATATCTACAAACCTAGCAACGGGGAAAAATAAAGATCTTAAGGCCTCTAAGGCACGAGCCCAAGAATGCGGAGTAATTATCTGGGACCAAATCTCATCTATAACTAATTAGAGCTTTACTCTCTCGCAGCGTTTCCTCCCTGGGTCAAGTCCAAGAATTTCTCTTATTATTTTATTCCTAGAAAAGGGAAATACCTGGATATTATTAGAAGCACAGGATGGGAAGGGAGCCGGCTGAGAAGGGGAAAGGGGCATTTTCCCGATTGCATGGTTGCGTTGATGCAACTGAGTCTTCCTGACACTACACCCCTCCCTTTGTCCTGTTTTCCCAGTGTGTGAAGGGTTTCTCAACCCGCTGGCCGTTCCATTTGAACAGCTGAAGAGCCTGGCTCACCCTCCTCACCACCACCCCTCTCCTGAGCAGTCCACATCCCAACCACAGCTTCAAGTTCCCATCCAAACTTGTTGGCGTCCCAAACTGAATCCCAGATGTTCACTTAGTGAGAAAGAAATGAATGACCCAAACTGCGGCCTGTACCAGTGATCCTCATAAATAGATTCCAGGTGTGTTGGCCTCTGGACCACTGTCTCTCCTGCTCTGTTTTATATACCATGCCACCGCCGCCGCCACCACCACCACCACCACCACCACCACCATAAACTATTGAGGTGCCAGAAGATAACTCAGCACCACCCCCGAGAGGGAAGGCTGGTGTGTAATGGGCATAGCTAGCTGTCTCACATAAATACGTCTTTTCAGTTATGGATAGAGGGAAAGGGTTCTAAAAATAATGTTATTTGCCTTCAGTCTTCAAAATCATGATGTGTTTTGTGGTGTTCAAGACCCGTAAGGGTTTAAAAGGACTAGCCTGTCTAATTGGCAGCACTTGGCATTGTTCTCCATAGCCACCCCCTGGGTTTGCTACTTGGTATAATGTGAATGTCTGTGTCCCTCCAAATTCACACATTGAAACCCTATCTTCCCAAGGTGAGGGTATTAGATGGAGGGTTCTCTGAGCGGTTGTTCTTCATGAGGGTAAAGCACTCATGATTGGAATTTGTGTCCTTATTAAAACTGACCAGTCTGGCAGCGGTGACACATGCCTATAATGCCAGCACTGGGGAGGCAGAGACAGCCTGGTCTACAGAGCTAGTGCCAAAAAAGACTTCAAAGCTACACAGAGAAACCCTGTCTCGAAAAAGCAAAACAAAACAAAAAACAAACAAAACAAAAAGATCCAGACCACAAGCACCCACCTTTTTTCCTACCATTTGAGGATGCAACTAGATGTCACCATTCATGAACAGAGAGCATGTCCTCTCCAGTACACTAACCTGCTGCCTAGCCTGCAGAATAATGAGAAAGAACCTTCTGTGGTTTATAAGTCACTCAGATCGTGGGATTCTATTACAGTCCTCTCCGAAGGGCTAAGAAGCTATGTAACACATTTTGCTGGAAATGTATCAAGTGCCTGTGTTTCATCTAACAAACATGAGGGAAGTAAAAGAGAGAGATGACAAGATCTACCCTCAGAGAACCTATACCCCTGTTGAAACAGTAAAGCTCAAATCACTCAATTGTATACCAAATAAGAAACAGTGTTTACTGAGTACCTATTCAGTGTCATGCTCTGAGACACCAAATCCAGCAATATCGCTTTCTAAAGGGACTTGCAGTTTGGTTAAGAAGGGAATCCAGAAAACTGAGAGGAGAAATGTCCCATCTATGGGCCACAGGCCCCATGCATGCCAAGATAGGTATCGATGAGACCCAATAATATAGATGACAACTTCATGTTGTCCAAAAAGACTGGGAATTCCTGATGACTTCATGGAGGAGGCAATATTTGAGTAACATCTGGAAAGGAAAGAAGAGATAAAATAAGGAATAGAAAATGGAGAAATATAGGAGAAGTATGTTACCAAAAACATTAAGATGTAATTACCTGTAAAGAAGACACTTTTATTTACAGAGGGAAAGAAAGTCAAAGGACACTTATGGGCTGGATGAGGAGGATCTTGGAGTACCTGAGACCCAGAATGAAAAGATCAACAAATACAGATTACAAGGCAAACTGTAAAATCAGGCAATGGTTTGTACTGTAAAAGCCAAGAAACAAGGCAAGGCTAACTGGAAGTGAAGGGACTCAGAAAGGAGGCTATTGTTAAAGGACAGGAAAAGGAACCAATGGTAGAGTCTTCCCGGCTCAGAGGACGATGGGGATAAAGCCACACTGAAATGATTTCTGATGACCATATACACATAGAGAGAGGCCTACCATGATCTGAAGAGACCAGATGTGTGATGCCTAGCATTGCTTGCTAGCATGACTCCATCTGGTATTAACTAAAAGCCAAGGAGCTAGACATGCCTGTGAGTGTTCTTCATTGGATCATCTGCAATTGGAAGACCCACCCTAAATCTAGGCCATCCTTTCCAGTGGTAGCGCACATAAAAGGATATAGAAGAAGGAGTTCTTGCTTTCTCTCTGCTTGCCCTCACTCTTAATGCCAAGTTCATCTAGCCTGCTGCCGTAGACATTCCTTTGCTGGCATTAGAACCTATTACTCAGGATTCCAGTGTAGACTAAAGGCCAGCTGAGACATCCAGCCACATGGAACGAAAAACTACTGGATTCTTAGCCTTTCCTTTGAGAGACAGCCATAGATAGACTAGCCAGGCCACAGCCTGAAAGTCACTCCAATAAATTCTCTCTGTGTGTGTCTGTGTGTGAATGAACTCTCTCCGTGAGTGCGTTTATGGATGTTTACTACTAATTCGATCTGTTCTATTTCTTTAGAGAACCCTGACTAATACAAGAGGAAGACTAAATGGTGGGAAGAAGGTGAGAAGCCAGGGTCCCAAAATGCAGTGGTCATAACCCTGAAGATTTCAGAAAGCAAGGAAGGCACACACACTTATTTGTGCTTATGTGTTTGAAAATGCATATCTTTATCAAAGGATGAAAAATGAAGCTGACTTAAAGTCAAGTTTAGCAACAGTCGCGTGTCACACACATCGGCACTGTCAATGAAGAAGGCACAGAAAACAGTGACATTTACAAAATTGGCTGGGCACTGAAGCTTCCCAGACATATGTGAGATGAACAAGTCGCATGGTAAAAAGAAACCTGTTGGGATGTGCTGGGAAGTGGGGCAACCAAAAAAGTTCAAGTTTATAAAGGGCAGACAGACGGACGTCAGTGTGAGAGATGTGAGTTAGGATGTGAGTCAAGAGGACCTGAGCCAAGGATGGACGAAGAGAAATACGAGATAAGACAGGATGTGGTAGAACCTGAAATGAGAACACAGACACAAAACAATGACGTGAAATTGTGCACTCAAGGGTTTTTTTTTTTCTATGTGTCTTTCGCATACACATATCCTTGCCTCGGTGATGCCGAGATCTGTCATAGAACTTGACTTGGTCAATAGAAGACTGATGTGAGAGAGATTTCAAATTCGTTTGTATAACTTGACATGATCTCTTCTCGTGGACATCAGAACATTCTCCTTTCTAGACCTAATCTACAACTTGAACCTTGTGAGGCCAACTGGGACCAGCCATACCCAACCAACCCATGACCCAAATACAAGGAAAAAGAACACGCATTTCATGAGCCACTGAAGCTTGGAGGATGCCTGGTGAGAAGGAAGACTGGATCAATTCTAGTATAGAAGAGAAATGGGAGGCGGGGTCAATAGCTGTCTTATGGATTTCTCTTCTATTCTTATCTCCTACATCCCATTTCCCATGAGTTGCTACAGCAACTGTCCCCAAAAGAATGTTAAACATATTATTACTTTGCTCAAAATCCCGAGTGACTCTCAGTTCACTTGGAGTAAGGATCAAAATTTCTACCAGGCATCCATGCCTATATGATCTATCCATCTCCCATTCCAGAACCCTCCCTAATTTATCTCACCACTCTTGCATCTTCTCACATGCTGTGACTCTCTGCACCTCCTTTGGGTAACTTTCCTGCTTTCTCTTCCAGGTCAACAACTTCCCTCTGATATTACAATAGATGACATCATCACCTCGTTCAGAAATCTGCTCAAACTTCCTTTTCTTCCAGGAACCTTCCTTTTCCACTCATTGTAACTACAGATTCATCCCTGCCATCTTTGACCCATTCCCCTGCTTCACTGGCTACCCAGTTATGACATGTACTATTTCTCATGTTCCAGTAGACTGTAAGGTTCATGTGGGTAAGATATGCTCTATTCTATCATCTTCAGCACCAAGAATAGTGACCAGAGCATAGCATAACACAGATCTGATAATTAAATGAACCTGTGGTGCATTAGATTCCTATCATAGGACAGTAGGCATAACAGTAAGATAACAAAAAGGCAAGCAAAAGGTGAAGAAGAAGGTTCCAGAAGACTTTGTCAAGCCAGTATCGGGAACTAAGTCAGGGACACACAGTCTGCCCTGTACCACTCGGGGTTAACTGAGTAAAGTCATCAAGTCTGTCTCATCATCAGTTAAAGAGGAAAAAACCCCACAAACATTTACCAAAGGAAGTGGCATCTGTCAACACATGGAGCATCCATCAAGGGGAGGAGATAGAGAATGTAGATTCTCCCCAGTTATGCAGGAGACAGTGGGTGCCCAATGACTGGTCCTAGGTAGGTACTCTTGGAGGCAGTGATTAGAAAAGTTTCGTCCAGAGCCTGAAAGTGGTTAGAGTTATGAAGAAGAGAATCCAGGAATCCCCAAGGAGAAAGTAAGAACAGCCTAGCTAGACTGGGAAGCTGAGGAGAGACTTGTGAGATCACAGGAGCCCGAGAAGAGCAATGGAATCCAATGGGGAAAAGGGAGCCAATTTCTGTGAAGTCAGGATGGGGTGGGGTAAGTGGATGGGCTTAAGAGCCTATGTAGCACCCAACATTTAATAAGGAAGCTCAACGGTATTAAAGTAGTGGAATGGGGGAACATGCAGCTGGGAAAACATCCAACCAGACTTATCCTTGTGATTACTCCACCCTACATCAGGATGGGCATGATCACCTCCTCTATCATCAGTTCTTCCACATCAGCAGAAGGCTCCACTCCGTTCTATGTGACATTCCCATGAGCCCCACTGACAGGTGCTTGGAGCATAGCCTCTTGCCACGTCCCCAAACCATCCCTTTCTCCTAATTCGACTGTCACACCTGTTCCCCGCTGCTTCTGTATTGCGGAAATGGACTCCACTGGTCTCCTCGCCTCCAATCCACTTCTCAGCCTCTCTCTCAACTCTTAAAGTCATACTTTCAATTCTATATTGATAGCCCCCTATAATTTACATCTAATTATGCTCATTTCCTCCTGAAACTCCTTCAGTCGCTCCCTTAAAACCTAGAATTCACTAAGTTCTACGCCATCTGTCCTCTGCTCTTGAACTTCCTGTCTTAACACTTCTTTGAGTTTACAAATATTGTTCTCTCTGTCTGGAACATTCTCCTCTCCTCTTCTTCATCCACTCCTGTACACTAGTTAGGGCTTGGCTGAAAGGGCACCTTGTGTAAAATGGGCACCAGACATTTCTCTTGGCTCGCAGTACTCTTCCCCCACCCTAAAGCTTATTGCTGTTGCCAGCAAACATTTTCCATAAAGAGCCAGACAGGAATCGCTTCCGGCTTTGCAGGCTCTATGCTTGTCAGTCACAACTACTCAGCTTTGACCATGAAGCGTGAAAGCAGCCGTATATGAATAAGCACGCCTGAGTTTGAATAAAACTTTATTGAAACAACAGACAACACGGCTGGGTTTGTTTCCCAGGCTGCAGTTTGCCATTTCCAGCTCTGCATCATCTTTGGGCATGGAAGAGTGCCTTGTCCACCAATGGTGTTTGAATAAAGAAGGCAATGAGTGTGAATTGATGAATGGTGCAAACGCCAAGCTCCTCTTGTTTAAGATCTCTAAGTTCATATTCACGGACAGGGAACTGTCTTTTCTTGTTTCTCCATGTCTAAATAATAAACATAATAATCATATGTGCTGAGCACTAGTCTTTTAGTGTTATAATCATGAACCTATTTCATCTTTAAAATGGACTGACATGGAATGTATAAAATTAATCAGTCACACAATCAGAGAAAGAAAAATCTCCACATTGCATGTTCTCTCTCAAGTGTGGAACATGTGTGTACATACGTGTGTGTGTACCAGTGGTTCACAACCTTCTTAATGCTGTAACCCTTTAATACAACTCCTCATGTTGTGCTGACCGCCACCCAGAAATCATTTTCATTGATACATCATATCTGCAATGTTGTTATAGTTACAATTCACAGTAAAAATATCTGCGTTTTCTGATGGTCTAGGGTGACCCCTGAGGAAGGGTCAGTCCACCCCTCCCGGGGTCACGACCCATAGATTGAGAGCCATTGATTAAATAAATGAGGGGGAAAGGATCTACTATTATTGTCCTCAGTTTCCACCGGAGGGAACCTCACCTTCCTTCCTCATAGGTGTGTTTAGACCTTAAGCTAGAGGCATTTCAAGTGCTTGGAATGAGGTCCTGGCTGGGCTGTTCCCCTAGGATCTTCATGGTTAGTCTTGTCCAACTTTTCCTGTAAGCCAGGTCCCCAGCCTGGGGCAGAACACCTGTGCAAACCTGCCCGACTCACTCTTGAGATCCACCCCATCTCCAGGACGACACTGCTGCCTCTGCCCACTGGGTTCATCTCTGCTTTGGTCCCTACTGACCCTTTAAGTTCCATCACCTGTCTCTTCTCTCATTTTTCTCTGCTCTCTAAGGAAGTTCTGATACCAGCATGCTATGTTTCAAAGGCCAGTGAACAATGGATTGTATCCAAAACTTGAAAAGTGTGAGAAAAATCCGAGAGCCGAGAACCGCCCTGACTGAAGCAGTAGCAGGCTCAGTGGCCTTCCTATGGAGATTTAGCCAATTAGAGAAAACACTTCCTTTGGCCCAAAAGCTTGCCATTGAATCAGCCTTGGGGTAGAGCAGGCTGTAATGCTAACCCCCAAAGGGCCACTCTTCACTCCAAGGCCGGATTTCATCTTTAATTCGTAGATGGTTATCTGAAGTAAGCTACTGGGAGGATGGGAGGGCTCCCAACAAAAGCAGATCCCTCACTGAGGAGCTGGAGGCAGCTCACTCGGGATCTCTCCTTTCCCTTTTCCGACAATGGTTTGTGCCTCCCACCCTGAACTCACAGCCTACTGCAGCTCACTGCAATGGTCTACATCTGATTTACTGTCAGGAGGACAGCTGTGACAAGGGGTGTGGCTTGGACATTAACTGTTCCTTAACCATCTAAGGAAACAGAAATGTGCACCACCATTACCTGGGAGTCCAGCTACCGTAGCACGTGGAAGCCATCTGAGGAGACCCCAGGTTCAATCTACAGTATGGCCGCAGAGTTATTCCCCACTAAAAATAACATCTGGCTTTCATTCTTTAGTGACAGCTTGTTTGGATGAGAACTTGAGTAGTTTTTTGTTTATTTGTTTTGTTTTGTTTTAATTGGGGTTCTTACCATTCTGCCAGATTTGGGGGAACTAAACCTTGCTTGAGTTCTTTTGTGAGCCCAGGGTGTAAGGGGAACTGGTATGGGGCAAGCTCGTTGTAAACAAGAAGATATGTATTTCTTTTTATTAAAGGACCTTGGCTCTCTGAAGAATGCACATGCTCCCCACTTATGAGTAGGGGGAAGAAGTTCCTTGAGAGAATACACGAAGCTACGGATGGCTCATAACAAGAGTATTTGGCAACTCCAGGTTCAACTTGGCAACTCTGGGCTCAACTCTGAGGCAGAGAAGTTGGGACATCAGTATCGGGTGACTTGGAAAACTCATGTTTGAATTTTGCAGGGGTCCAGGAGAACAAGACACCAGACCTTCAACACCAGAGCTGAGGTGGAGAAGAACTAGAAGTCCAGCCTGAGAACTCTGTGCAAGTTCCCCAAAGCCAGGGGCAGTACAGCTTTTTTCTCTACTGAATGACCACATCCCACACTGCCTCTGCTTGCTGAGGGCACTATACAAGTTGGCTGAATGGTTGGACCTTGTGCACAGAACATGGTCTGAAGGGAGGGGCCAGCATCTGCCTGAGGGCACAGCTCTTTCAGAATATACCCAGAACAGCACCCACAGTCCTAAAACAGGGAAGATCACACCAGTCAAGTCACATGGCAAGAAAGGATGCTTAAAACAAAAATTCCAAGATTCCTTCCTGGAGATGGAAGGAACCAATATTCCAGTTTCCTGGTTCTTCGGAAAAGCATTTTGTAAAGGAAGTGTCTCAGCCAAACCCCAAACTTCACTCCAAACCTGCCAAATGTACAGCGGAATGGGAAACACTTTTGACGTTTCAGTGACTACAGGCGGGGCGGGGGAGCCATGTTTGCCCCTGGACTGTCTTGGAGGTCTGCTCGCAAGCCACGCTCCTTTTGACCACAGGCCATTTGCATGGGCTATGTGCTTACTTACACCCTCACGCTTTTACGTCAGACCCCTCCTCCGCCATCACTCCCTCAGGAATGCTCTCCCTGACCGGCCTTCCCACATCAAATCAAACCCAGGATGCCTTTTTGGCAACAATGCACTCCCACATGGTGCTTGTTACAATTGTTATTTTCCATCCATTCCTCGGGACTCTTTGATCAACAGCTCTCTGAGCTGTCCAACACACTATCCACTGACCACGTGTGGCTACTTAACTGAAATGAAATAAAATCTCTAATCCAGCCCTTGGCTATACTGGCCACATCTTAAGTCCTCAATAGCTCTGCACGGCAAGCGGCAATTCTACTGGACACCGCCAACCCCAACTGTGGAAGGTTCTGTTGGAAAGTGTTGCACACTGGGAAAACAAGACAGACAAACAAGAAAACTGGGGACCTAATGGCTCAGCGACGGAGGAAGACTGACTAAGGTGAGCAAGGCAACATCAGTCGGTGCTACGCAAGAGTCTCCGAGAACAGAACTATCTTTATACACGAGCTCCTAGAACAGAACTATCTTTATACATGAACTCCTAGAACAGAACTATCTTAATACGCGAGACTTGTAAAAGCTGAGGGGAAGATGCAATGTTTACGTTGGGCTTTGAAGACTTAGGAGTTTGGCAGCAGAGGACAATGGTGTCAAAAACAAAATGGCGGCTGAGGGGCGCCATGGCTGCAGCAGAGAATGCGGTCCTAGCTGCACAGTCACCGCTCTCACAGAATACCCTGGCAAAGACAGCTTTAATGGACAAAGTGTCTAGTTGGCTTTCAAACCCAGGCTATCGTCTATCGTGGGTGGAAGTTAAGGCAGGAACCCGAAGCCAAACTGAGATTCAAGAGCAAAGAGAGGATACATGTGTGCTTCCTGTTCAGCTGCCTTCCTATTCTTACACAGTCTAGGGGACAATGCTAGAGAATGGTGCCACCCAAGGGGATTGCATCTTCCAACATCAGCTAGTAAAATCAAGACAATAACCACCTCCCTACACTTGCCCTTAGGCCTAATCTAAACACTGCCTCATTGAGAATGACTTCCCAGGTGCCTCTAGATTGTGTCAAGTTGACAATCAGAACCAACCATCACAACTGTCATGTCTGAGGATAAACAATGCTTCATCCTGAGTGCTGTGTAAATGTACAGAATGCCACACTCAGGCAGCTGGATTTAACCCGCCTGCAACGTCAGGTGAGATTATGGTGCACCTGCTGTTGGTTGACGTGACTAGACACCTCCTCCCACACACAACATCCCTGCGGTGTGACTCCTACGGTGATCCTCATCTATAAATAAAAACACAGGTTTCTGTGAGTTGTGTGGGGTCAAGGGAGCTGAGTACGCCACCACAGAGCCACGAGGCTGAGCAGTGGTAACTGCTGTGGTCACGAACAGGGAGCTCTGAATGCAAACAGAACACGGTCCCGTCCTCAGCTTGGGTTGCAGCTACAAAAAGTAGGCACTGGATCAGTATTTGCTTTGGGGGAATGCCTTGAGCTGCAGAGAAGATGAAAGAAAAGAAGAGGGGCAGCATTGTGGGGGGCCAGAAGTGAGCAGGGCTGAGAAGGGAGCCAAAGTGCACTCTGAACCAGTGTCTTGGAGCTCTGTGTGCAATGGCTGACCAACGTCAACAACAGTCCTTTGCTGAACAGTAGTGAGGGACTAAGGAAGTAGATAACTCTCATAACAGCTACCAGAGAAGGACTAATGGAGGTTACTAAGAAGCTGTTAAACTTGGCCAGCCTCTTTCTCTAGGTTTTGGGAGGCCCAGAGGACAGAGATACTCTATAAGTCTGAATTGTTAGGATTTGACATTGTAAGGAAGCTAAGAAAGGAAGAAAGGTTCCTTGGGAAGGTTTGGAAGGTGGGGAAAGGTAAACTACTGTAATCGAGGATGGGAGGTGCAGAGACTGATGTTTAGGTACAGAGACTTGTTTAGCTGACACAAATCAAGGTCAAGTGACTTTCATTGAATTCTCAGCCTAGAAGGCCAGCTGGGACCATGAAGACTGAGAAGGCTGAAGACTGAAGAGAATTCTTTCCAGTCAAAAACTGAGGGGGCTGTGCTGCAAAAACTTCCAATGCCAGACCAACCACAGAATAGAGTGCCTGCTACCTCAGAGCTACCCACGGTTCAACTCTCCACCTACCAAGAAGCCCATGTGGCATGTGTGCCATGTATGTGGTTGTGCATGGCGGGAGGTCACACCTTAGACCCAGCCAAACGGGTAGACAGCTAACTAACCAAGCCAGCCGGAGCTGGTCAGTATCCTGGTATACAGTGACATGAACTGGAGACCAGCAGCATCAGCAGCATCCAGGAGCTTGTGGGAAGGGCAACGGTGGACTGGAGAGACAGCGCTATCAGTCAAGTCCTTGTCTTGCAAGCATAAGGATCTGAAATCCACCCCCAGAATACGTGTAAAATGGGGTGGGGCTGGCACGGTGGCATGTGTTTGTAGCTCCAGGGCTGAGAGGCGGAGCAAGCGGATCCACAGGATTCACTGGCTTGAGGGACTAGCCTAATCTAGCTTGTATGGTGAGCTCTACACGGCAAGCTCCAAGTCAGTAAGACATCTTGTGAGGTAAAGTGGAAGGAAGGAAAGAAGGGAGGGAGGGAGGGAGGGAGGAGGGAGGGAGGGAGGGAGGGAGGGAGGGAGGGAGGAGGGAGGGAAGGAGGGAGGAGGGAGGGAAGGAGGGAGGGAGGGAGGGAGGAAGGAAGGAAGGAAGGAAGGAAGGAAGGAAGGAAGGAAGGAAGGAAGGAAGGAAAGGTGTATGTATGTGTGTTTCAGTGTATATGTGTGCGTGTCTGCGTGGCGGGGGAGCCCATGGAGTTGTCCTCCATTCTCCATGCATACACACGCACAAATACACAAACATCAGAATGGATCAGAAGCTATATATCAGAAGCACCGAATCTGTCCTCCGTCTGTCAACCACATCTCCAGGTGACTCATGTGAACAGTCAGGCTCTCGAGTGCTGCAGACAGACTGTTTAGCTCCGGCTGCACACTTGCTGGATCTCTGACCTCGGGGCAATGACTGAACTGCTCTAGGTCTCTACTCCTCATCTGGGCAAATGGGAGGCAAAGGAGCTAGTGTGCTGGGCAGTTGCGAGGTTTCCCCGTGCAGATGGAAGGGGTTAACACAGCCGTGCAGCTGTTAAGTGTTGGGTTAACGCTAGCGATGATTATTGATTGTGTGGCGCTCAAGGCCAGAGGCAGAATAACAGCCCACTTGGCTACTCTGGGTAACAAGCTATTCGTGAAGCGATGAGATTGGTAAAATTAAGATGGGAGGAAGCTTCCACCAATGCAAGATCAATTACCAGGTACAAGGATTGAACTCTGAGGGCTTTGGATGCTCCAGCCCTTAGAGCACTGGAACTCAATCTAGTCCACCCTCTTGAACTTGTAGTTCAGGACAGTAAGATCAGGCCCAGAGCCAACATCAATAGTGAAACAGGCTCCAATAACTCTTCTGATAAGATCAGCAAACACTGAGGGCTGCAGCCTTGGGGCTCAATCCCTCGTTGGGGGGGGGGGTGGTTAAAAGAGTGACTCTATGGCCCAGCCAGGCAGAGGCTCCAAACCAGGAAAATCAGGGCAGACCACCCCAGAGCTTGGAACCTCCAGCAGAGGGGGTAGCACTGGCCTGTCACACTGCAGAGACCCAGAAGCAGGGGCGGCAAGTCATTCTTGGGGAGCTCCCTGCTTTATAACTTTTAACCACTATAATCCTCCCAGCCTCCACACAAGGTCCAGACCCCATCAGTCTCATGAATAGCTGAGAAAAACCAAGGCTGGGAGAGCCGAGGACATCTGACCACAAGTCGCATCACGTATTAGTGGCACACACAGAGCTTCTCCCCATGTCTATGTTGTGATGATCAAGGATCTCCTGTTGGCTGGCTGGCTTCTGTGTGAGGGTCACCTGTGCTGCACAGAGAAGGTTGGGTGGGGATGAGCTTCCATCCTAGGATTCCTGGGCCCACTCATAGGATGGCAGTTTACAACGGTAACTCCAGACAGGTATTGGCCAACAACAGAACGCTGTGGGAGCATAGCGCTCACTGTGTGCCTCCACCTCTTACACCCGGAGGGTCTTCTGAGATCCTGACCTGTCCCTAGCTGTCTTCCCGCAGTCTACTGTTCCAAGTGCTTCAGGTTCGGTCCTGGATGCCGTGAGCAACTGCTCCAAGAAGCATCTTCAATCCAAGTCTACTCACTCACTCACCAGGTGGACCCAAGCAAATGCCCTGCCAGGACCTCACCCAGGGTGCTTCACCCAGCCTGCGTCATCCGTGTCCTCATCCACGCTGCACCTCTCCCGACCTGGACACTCAGTCCCTGGCCACTGTTCTGGATACTCCAGTGCCTTGTGTGGGCAATAGTCCCATGGGGGGAAGTGGGGAAGGAGTGATGATACTAAAAATCAGCCCAGTGCAAACAAGTCTTCTTCATTACAAACTAAATGAGGGGTCCTAAACAAAGGCAAGAAGAGTCTTAAATTGGAGATTGAGAGAAAGAAAAAAACCACACTCAAAGAATATTCTCAAATGGTTTACAGTATCCTGGATCCTAGACAAGCACTGGGGATTTGTTTATAGAGCTATGGGACTTTTTGACAAAATATTGATTATGCTCTACACCTACAGATGAAGCTGCCCCTGAATGTCGCACGACCTCCGCATCGTCTCTTCTCCGTCCTTTCTTTGCTCACTTGCTCACTCCCCCTTCCCTTTCTTTGCTCCCTCTCTTTCTTCCTGCCTCTCTCCTCCTCTTTTTCTCCTTTCTCCGCGTTATGTAAGAAAATGGCTTCGCAAAGCACATAAAAATAAAGTAGCTAGTGTGTGTAATGTTGGAAGGAGAACCAGGACCCAGAGAAGTGAGTGGTAGTTTTGTGCCTTTTACTGACTTCTAATCCTTGCCAGCCTTGCACCACCAGCAGACAACACCCTCCCTTTTCAACTTTCACAGTAGTCAACAGAGACAATAAAAGCCACGTGTGCTCGGGGAGAGAAATATGACTTGCTACATCCCTACTCCAAACTGGCCTATCAAATCAATTTGATTCCCCAAAGCATGGCGCAGATATCAAATAACAGGTGACAGCGCCCTTTCGGACAAACATAGTGTCCCTTCCTCCATTCTACTACACCCATCTGCTCACTTCTGCTGTCTGACCCTTTGTCACCCCCTGTGGCCACCCCTCAGTCTTGCATTAGACACTGATCTGGCTTCTAGGGAGAGCACACTTTGCCCCCAGTACACACCCTATTAGGTTTATCCTTAGAAAAGATCATTGTAATCCCAAAGCTAGTGCCCTTGCCTGAGGCACTGCAAGGGGCTGGATTTCAGTCAGTACTTTCCCCCTTTGCACCCAGGTCCCCATGTGCTGGCTGCTGGCTTCCTTGTGTAATCAAACCTAAGCTCCTGTAAGATCTTAAGGGCAAAAGTGAAACACTCGCACCAGGTTCAGAAGCCTGGTCCACACCCTCGGAAAAAAATATGATGACTCGGGGTAAATATGGCTCAGAAAAATGAGTGCTTCCCCTCTGCTCGGGCTGTTTTGTTTATCCACTATTTCTTGCCATTCAACAGGCTGTCATTATGCGAGCGTCAATAAGCCAGGCGGAATCGTGGACACAATATAGCACTGTGTAGTGTTGCCAGAACTGGAGCAGAAAGGCCACTTAACTCGGAGAAAAATCAGGGAGCCCACAAATTAGTCACCACAGAGATGCCAAGACCATGTTTGGCTATTCACTGCACTCAACAGTATTACACATCTGAATGGGCTTAACGCTCCACAGAGGGGCGCATGGGGGAATCTGATCGCCGTTTCGGTTGCAGGCGCTGGTGGCCACGAACTCCCCTCTCGGGCTGCGGCATATTAAATCAGCAGTCCCCATGCCCCCAGATGCCATAGCTCTGCTGCTTCTTTGACCTCCACCTACCAGCTCCCAGTGACACATCTGCATTTTGTCACATCTCTGGTGTCCCCCTCTCAAGGATAATCAAGAATGGGATGTGTACAGTTGAATGGGAGGCTACTTCTTTCTCTGTATCATCTGCTCACCCAGAGAGGCAAGGTTGTAGGGGCGTGGGTTATGTCTCAGTGTTACTACCGTGTGGACTACGAGCAGAACACAAGGATGTGTGTGAGAGCAATTTCATTAAAAGTCCATTATGGCTTGGCTGTGTGGTGAGCCATGCAAGCTAATGACCAGGTATTGTCAAATACTCAAAGGCTCTTGGCTTACCTCCCTGAATAACAAACTGCTTCCCAGAGGATGTATGTTTTTAAGGACACTTAGGATGGCGGTGTCAGGGAGTTTTTTTAATCGTGCAGATACCATTTGGCTGTCATTCCTCATTATCATCTAAATTATTTAATAGACAAATAAATAAAACATACACATAAACAAATTAACTTGTAGTTTGGAGTTTTCACTTAAACACCGAGGGCACCCTCATTCTAAGTAAATGTCTCTATCAGACCATGCCCTTAAAAGAGGTCTTTATTTACCACACAGGTCAAACGCACCCACAACAGCCATCCATACGAATGAAAATACCGTGTGCTTGTGTAGCGTGCTACACCTCAAAGCACTTGGAAGAAAAACACTATCACAGAGGTTGACAGAACGCTGTGACTTTTTCTCTTCCACGGTTGCCAACAAGAAAGCTGTGCTCAGCAGATGCTCAGAATCAATTTGCTGATTACTGATCTGATCTCTGGTGACAATTATTTGTCAGAATTGCGATGAATGGGCAGGCGGGGTGGGATCTATGCAAACCACTTCCCTTATCTCTAGGCCTAGAGACTTGGAAGCTACCACGTAAAATGTTTCTGCCCTGAGCTTCTTGAGTGAAGCACCAGGGTGCGAGGAAATGGACAAAGTTGAGCCACAACTTAACTTTTAGAAAAACAAGAGAGCAGAATAGTCAAAAAATGATGAAGGGATTCTGCTTTAATATCTCCGGAAGCAATCTGGAGCCCTACAGTCAGAGGACTGGTACAAGGGTTAGCATCGCAGCCCCCATCACCCCGACAGAAGCACCAAGAATGGTGATGGAGAGCCTCCAGCCAACCTGATCACAAGCACTTCTTAACACAACAGCCAAAGCCTGGGAATTCATGCACAGATGAGACAAACAACCCCAAAAGAGAAGGTCTAACTCTCACCGGAGATACTGAGCTACATGGAAAATTCCAGAGCCCAGTTCAAAGGGGCAGTGTGATCTAATAAATTTAGCTGCATGGGTTATTAAAAGCAATTGTATATTCAGCCTGAATGTTTTATGCATGTGCCTTTCCCATAGCCGAAACACATGTGAAAACAGAGAGAGTTCCCAGGGAGCTTGGTGCCCGTTTTGATTGCATCTGAAAAGCTATGTGCCACAAGGAAGGATGCTTCCAGGACTGACTTGTTGCCCAAAATCTGCAGAAAGGATGCCTTGGAATAGGGTGTCTTCAGAAGAACTATACAGTAACTGACTGGGCAGTCAGCCAGAGCAGAACACTTCCTTTTGTTGGCTGGTTGCAGCACCTCATCTTACCAAAAAAGTCTTGTCAGAGAGTGAATAATTCATGGACTCTTGTTAGATGGGTTTAGCAGGTAGGTGTCCTACCAAGTCAAATAAACGTGGCAGGGTTGTGCCTTTCGGGATCAGTGCAAATCGACTCCTACCTGATGGTATTTAGCACAGCTTCAGACCTTGATCCTCAGCCCGTGTGACATCAGGGTCAGAAGATAAAGAGAAGGGCAGAGCTCAGGGACCAGAAAGCATTGCAGATCACATACATAGGCTCTCTTCTATTTCTCCTTGGGCTTTGAAGAGAGACCTTTGCGGATGAAAAGTGTTTGGAGACTCTAAAAATGATGTACAAAATGGGTCCTTGTCAAATAAATCAACCAAGAAAAACAAATCCTGCAAAGATTTTGCTTTGTTCCCAAGGGCTGGCTCAGAGATCTGTTTCTGCAGGGAAGCCTGCGAATCTTTCTTCCGGATCATCTGTGGCGGCATCACAGGGGGGAAGGAGGAGACCGCAGAAGACGGGGAGGGATGAAGTGGGGCCTTCATCTTTGGCTCTGCCTTCAGAGCCCATCTACAAAGTAGAAAGAACAGGTGGGCTTTTGACTTTGTAACCATACCTCACCTAGAGTGTCCTCACAAGAAGACACTGGGGGAGGATGATGGCATGGTCAGTCACTTGAAGGGAAAGAGAGTTGCTTTCAAATCTAGAGTCTACTGCCCACTTCAAGGAGATTTTGGATCTTGGTTTTCTTATGAGCAAAATGGGAGGATATGAAGACATACTCCATGCAATTACAGTAAGGGTAAAATATGGACATGCAAGCAAATGCATCATAAAAAGCCACTATCGAAATTCAGATGGTAGAAAATTCCTGTGATAAGACACTGCCCAGGGATGAGGAGCTCAAATCTTCCTCCTTTGATTGAAGAGCTACTGATAGTCAATTGCTTCTGGGAGAGAGAGAGGGAGTCAGTTTTCTTTAAGACTGTGGCCGACCACACTCCAGTTGGCGGCTCTACACCCAGGAGTACATGGGTGCCATAAACTGGACTCAGGGAGTCACTAAAAGAGAGAGAAAGAGAGAGACAGAGAGAGACAGAGAGAGAGAGAAGTTGGGAGGGGTGAGAAGGTGGGGCTGAATCTGGGTGGAGTGAAAATGATCAAGATATATTGTATTAACTTCTCAAAGAACCAATAAAATAATGTAGAAAAACAGAGATTGCCCAGTTTATTATATAAAATAAGCACACACTGTATTTGCCATGCTGTATTTATTCCTCAGAGCTAAAATGGTTTAATCTTTTTTTGCTGTTGTTGTTGTTGTTTTGAGAAAGGGTTTCTCTATAACTTTGGAGCCTATCCTGGAACTAGCTCTTGTAGACCAGGCTGGCCTCGAACTCACAGAGATCTGTCTGCCTCTGCCTCCCGAGTACCGGGATTAAAGGTGTGCGCCACCACCGCCCGGCTGGTTTACTCATTTTTTTAAAAATAAAATGTATATACTGAAATACAAAATAACACTTACAATCCATTTATTATATTTGGGATAACTAATACCTCAATAAGAAATTCTGCTTAAATGGATGTTTTAGATGATATGTTGTTGGGCATCTCCTCCAGCTAAAAATTCACATGCCTATGTTTTAAACCACAGCCTGAAAGCCATCAAGGCTATCCTAAAGAGATGCTTTAGCAGAGGGTTTCTCACTGTGATAGAATGGCTTCATAAGGAAGAACCTGGTAGGCCTGGCCATTCTCATTCAGAGGTAGGTGGGAAGAGGCATGCTAAAGAATAAGAAAGCAAATCTTTTCTAATATGGAAATATGAGAACAATAGTGTTGGGCAACAACAGGGCCTGGATGTCTAGCCGAACTGGTTAATGCCCTCACTGGGACTCCAAGGCAGGACACTGCTCACATCCTGCAGCATTAATGCATGCAGCTTCTAGACAGGTACAGGGATGTCAACACTGTCATGAGGAAGTTCCAATCCAATTTCACTAATGGGGAGCAGGGGCAACTGAACCGCACCAAGGCCGGCCATCCCAGAAGGATGTGTGAGAGGAACACAAGCAAGCATTTGGCCAGGGAAGGGCTCCCTGAGGTAAGTCAGCTGCTAGGTACTGAAAGACAGACGATGCTACCTACCAAGGGAGGACAGTAGACGAGAGCTTCTGGCAGACAGAAAGTCAGAGAGAGGGAACAGTAATGCTGGGGAAGGTGGCAAGAGCCAGAGCCCTCCAAGTCCTGAGCACATAGCAAGAAAGGGAAGCTTGACTCAGCTACTCTGCCAGCCTAGGGAAACTGAGGACGGAATTCAAACAGTCTGGGTTTGAGATGTTGACTCTAATGACTCCAGTATGGAGAACACGGTCCATAAGCCAGAGTGGAAGCAGTCATGGAAGAGAGGTCTGCTACCGCCCAAGCATGAGATGATGAGAGATGAGGTCAGAGGATGGACACAAGGAGCCACACGAGAGGCCAGAGGGAGCAGGAGGCCCCCACCCATGGTTCTGAAACCAGTTTCCTCCAGCCCGGGGTACTCCAAATTCCCACTGTCTTCCCACACATCACTCCCACCCGGGAGCCTTGGGAGTGCAGGTCTGTGCAAACCAGAGAGAGCTCAGTGGTGAGCAAAGGGGAAGGAGCAGGCATCTGCAGGGGAGGGTCTCCTGCCTTTGAGCGGCAGGACAGGTTTGGCAAGACAGGAAGCTGAACTCTTCCCTACTTTCAAGATAGAACACAGTGGGTTTAACTCTTCCCTACTTTCAAGATAGAACACAGTGGGTTTAAAGCACTTTCCTTTTCTTAAGCACAGGCACCCTGTAGATCTGGGGCACCCTGTAGACCTAGGAGGCCCTGAAGGAGGAGAGCCCAGACTCTCAGGGTGCTCTCTGCTCTGTGGAGCTGGAGGCACATAATTCCTCTTTCCTTGTTGTTTCCTCTTCTGTACAATGATGGTAACGATGCTTGCCTTGAGAAATAAAATCAAACACACCAGGGGAGGAAAAAAAGTAAATGGAATGATTTCTAATGTTATTCTGCTATACTCATAGACAGAGGCCTAGCACTAGCGTCATCAGAGAGGCTCCACCTAACAACTGATGGAAACAGATACAGCTACCCACAGTCAAACATTAGGAGGAGCTTGGGGGATCCTGCAGAAGAGGGGGAGGAAGAATTGTAGGAGCCAGAGGGGTCAAGGACGCCACAAGAAAATCCAGAGAATCAACTAACCTGGGCTCACAGGGGCTCACAGAGACTGAACCGACGACCAGGGAGCCTGCACGGAACTGACCTAGGTCTTCTGCGTATATGTGCATATATTGTGTAACCCAGTCTTTTTGTGGAACTCCTAACAGTGGAAGTAGGGGCTGTCTCTGACTTTTTTATGCTTTTTGGACTCTTTTCCTCCTACTGGGTTGCCTTATCCAGTCTTTTTTTTTTAATATTTATTTATTTACTTTGTATACAATATTCTGTCTGTGTGTATGCCTGCAGGCCAGAAGAGGGCACCAGACCCCATTACAGATGGTTGTGAGCCACCATGTGGTTGCTGGGAATTGAACTCAGGACCTTTGGAAGAGCAGGCAATGCTCTTAACCTCTGAGCCACCTCTCCAGCCCCCTTATCCAGTCTTAATATGAGAAGATGCGCCCCATCTTATTGCAACATGATATGCCATGTTTGGTTTATATCCTTGGGAGGCCTGCTCTTTTCTGAAGGGAAATGGAGAAATGGACGAGGTATCTCATTATCAATGTGACTCGTCCATTCTGAGGACCAGGTGGAAGCCATGTTATCTACGCTCCCACTTCTCACCCTGTCACAGGGCAGGCAGTGGTAGGTCTCAGGATAGTTAAAGTCTTGAATCAGATTTACTTTATCTTTTGGCTATAATCTAGACTTAGATTTCCTCGAACAGCTCACAGGAGATGCTGGAGGAAGGGCATTTTACATGCTGCAGCCAGCGGATGCCGAACAAGATGCAGTCAGTCTTCCGTATCCACGAGTTCCACTTCAGGAACACTCAAGGAAAGTTAGAGCAAAATTTCCAGTGAAAGGTGTGATTTTGCTGAAAGCTATACAGACACTTCTATAAGGAAGCTGAGTATACTGAACTGTATAATACAGAGTCTTCTTCCGCGGCATTTCTGCCATTTTGGCATTGTAAGTAATCTAGAAAAGATCTAACATATCAGAAGATGTGCATCAGCCCAGTTGAATACTACACCAGTTTAGCTCAGGTTCCCAGGGCAGGGCCTGATGGCATGTTCTTTCTAGCAGTGACAACAGCCCTCCTTAACCCATTACAAATGGTCTGCTTCTACACTGCTGTATAAAGTTCTCTAACATACACATATCTCAGGACCCTGAGCATAGGTAGATCTTAGCATCCAAGAGATCCTGGAACCAAGCCCCAATGGATGCTGAAGTCCTTGTATGCTAAGCCTGGGTTGGCAATAGACCAGCAGTGGTTTCTCCTGAATTCCTACTTCCTTTGACTGCTTCAATCCTGATGCGGGAAGTCTTGCTAGAAGAGGGAACTCACTTGGAAACAGTTGTCCCAGACATTAGTAAATGTATAAAACCATGGATAAATGGGAGGTTTGGAGGGCACAGGCAACAAATGAGTGCTTCTGGGCCAAGAGATGAGGAGAGCCATATCTCGGTGGTCACTGACACACGTAAGATGCATGGATCTGAGTATTCGTGAGCTAGGGGACAGCTGAACCGCTCGCTCCTTCTTAATGTGTACACGCTTACATTTTTGGCAGAGACTTCCTCCACTAAATTACACCACTTAAGTCTGATCATCAGAATGATAGTGTAATTTACGTGTTGAGTATTACAAGACGTGGGTCCTGGGCTCTTCTGGATACTGGGACTGCATCGGTGAAGACGAAAGGATGAGGATGCTGGCCTGGGCTGCCCACTTGGCCAGTAGGCGACCTGAAATTCAGCGGAGGTTACCCGAGGACTCAGCCTATTTCTATTCACTGCGATAATCTCCAACGAAAACTAGCATGCTACTGTATTAGTGGGTAGCCCTCTGTGATCTTCTGCCAAGGACATCAGTCCCAATTTTGTCTTGTTTGATCCTCTAGAATCGCATCTGAGGAAGTGCCCAGGTTCCCAGGGGAGGGCCTGACGGCATGTTCTTTCTAACAGTGACCACAGCTGCCCTACTTAACCCATTATAAATGGTACATTTCTACACTGCTGTATAAAGTTCTCCAGCGTGTACATCTATCAAATAAATAGAGCAGTACCAGGGCTAATCACACAAATTTAATTATATTTTATTTATTTAGGAGCTCCCGGGAGATGAGCCTGGCAGTACTGGGAAGATGTTGTTGGACTTTGAGGAAACTGCTAGAAGAATCCTAGGGAGGAAGATGGAGGCCAGAAACATTTCTCCCAAAGAGGGACCTTGTCATTTAACAAAGATTTCCTGAAGACACCAGGCCAGGGCATACACACGGAAAATACCAAAGTTATTCAAGGTGACAAAGAGTGAGGACAACCAGGCAGGAACTGTGAGTATGGGGGGTGGGGAGTGGGTCAGGGGCAGAGTGAGTGCCTGGCAAGAATGAAACCCCAGAGAGAAAGGAGGAAATGGAGAGGAAGGATGGAGAGAAGGAGGCAGGGGAGAAGAGAGACAGGGGAAAAGGGAATGGGGAAGGTGACAGAGGAGGGAGATGGGGGAGGGCAGACACAAGCACAGAAAGGAAGAAAGGGGGAGGGAGGGAGTGAAAGAGGCAGGAGAGAGAGACAGAGACAGACAGACAGACAGACAGACAAAGATCCCTGAAGCAAGAGCTGTCCTGGGCTTGTCTGAAGCCATCTGTTTAGCATATCTGTCTCCCAGAGCCTTCACATCTCAGAGACTAGCCTCTGACAATATATACTTCCTGTGTCCTTGTCTCATGCTATTTGATTTCTAAGCACCCCAAAACAAAGTAGAACACTCAACATATAAATTAAAGAAGGGAAAGAATATTAAAGCGGCCTGGAGTGTCTTTCTTCATTTTCTTCTTCTGAAAGCTTTCAGCAAGCCCCCTAGTTAGAATCTTAATTATGGAAATTCTCATTTGTATTATGTGATTTATTTAAAGCCCCATCTTTCCAAGAGAATAAAACCCAGGTTTTGAAGCAGCACCTCTCAAAACAATTTATTCTTCTCCACTGACTAACTGTTTTGGCCAGCAGTCGTGAATTGCAGTACATTATGCCAAAGCAAAACACTCTAATAACTTAATCAAACATTTAAAATCCAGCTCACAGCCATATAATATACAGAAGCGATTCTCTCAGTTCCCTTGCTAAAGGTCAATTACCATTTTTATTCCAAACATTCACATTTTAGAGAATGCACACCACACACACACACACACACACACACGCACGCACACGCACACGGTACAAAGGATAACATTTGAAATTCAAATCTTAGCAGATATGTACCCACTCTTAACAACCATTCTACTGTAAAACATGAAGACTAATCCTTCAGATACTTTTTACCCCTAGGGAAAAAAACAGGATATATAAAGGCACGCAACCAATGAGATTAAACTTATCTTCATATTGAAGACATTGAGGGGAAGGGAGATGGAGGCCAGTCTTACACAGCCTTATCAGGCCATGTGACCTTACACAAGGGGACAGTGAGAAAGACAAAAATGACAGTGAATACCATCTAATCCCCTCTTGCAGTTGCTGAACAGATGGGCGCTTTCTGAAAACACCTTCACTCCTATCAGAGAAAAAAATAGACTTTGTTTTTCCAGATGAGAATTATGTGTTTCAGCAACTTTTGATGAAAGAACAAGGCAACAATGCCAAGTTGGTATGTATCTGGCATGAGGTACTGGCCTTGGAGACGGGAAAAAAAAAGTAAATGAACAAAAAATGCAGTCATCTGGTCCTCTTAGCCAAATACATTTCTTTCTTTCTCCTTATTCATCACTCTTGGCCTGTGAGGATGAAGGGAATGGAGGCAAATTCCTGGAGGGATATGTGCCAATCACTCTGGGTACTGCCCACGAATAATCTTCTAAGGGCCCCTAAAAATGGGTTAATGGAGTATTTACCAATTTGCACTCAGCAAACATTAAAAGGAGGGAGGAAATGAAGCGAGAGACCGTAAGAGAGTGAGGATGTCGAGGCCCCTACAGTCATTAATTACAAAGAACCCGAGCCCACAAATGACCTTGAGATGACAGACAGGACCGTGCCCTTTCCGTGATCTCACACCCTCAAGTGCTGTGTGTAGAGACAGTAAGCACTTAACAGGACCTGGTTCCAGCGGTTGGAGGCGTTTTTCCACAGCTGGCCTTGTTTATGGAGACACAACCATCAGTCCAGGTGGCTATTTTTCATGCCTCTCTTCCGTGGAAGCTTCAGAACCAGAACGACTTAAAAGCCCATTCTAGGGCCTGTCGAGATGGTCCGCCAGTTAAGAGCACCGGCTGCTCTTGCAGATGAGCTGGGTTTGGTTCCTAGCACCCACAGGGTGTCTCACAGTCATGTCATTCTAGCTCCTGTGGATCTGATGCGGTCCTCTGGCCTCTATGGGCACAGCACACACACATACAGACAAAGCATTCATAAATATGAAATGAGAAACGTAAATCTTTAGAAAAACCAGACAACAACAACAAGGCCATTCTAGTCAATGATGACTCCCTAGGTATGTCTCCGGGCCACTGACACACTCCCCTGATAGTTCACAGAGGCTAAGTGCAGTAAGTAGCTTTATTTAGTTTGAGAGGAGGATGCCTCCAAAACTCTAGAGTCTGTGTTCGTTTTGAAACGTCAAGACAGTACCCACTAAGTCCCCAACCAAATCAGCACGTCTTGCGGCCTCCAGAAACTTCTAGAGAAGAGCTGTTGGTGTGTTTGCCCTTTCCTTACTGAAAGTCCTCACAGGCATTATCTTTGATATGATGGTGGCAACCGCGTGTTCCTAACTCTGAAGACACAATTCAAACGCTGCTGCAGCCTTCCTGTCTGTCTGTGTCTAATCCTGTACCCCCTCCACCGTCTCTGTCCCCAACGTACCCTCACCATGGACAGTTTCACCTACTCTACACTCTCTGCCAGGGTGACAGGTATGTGACTATATAGTCGCCTTCCTAGTGGACTGTAGGATCCTTTAAGAAAGGTTCCAGGGTCTTCTCAAGTGCTAACAGAGTACTTAATGGGCAGCGGCCGCTTGGTTAATGCAAGTGAATTGCCTTAATACCCAGGACGACCGCGTTGCCCCCTTTCTAGCGGCCGATGAGCGGCTGTGGGTTTTGTCTTAAGAGAGGAAATTTCTGGGAAAAGCTTTGAAAATGCCCTTAGATGAAGATCTCTGTCTTACAATTTCTCAGAAACATATAATCAGTCTTTTTTTTTTTTGAGTCCTGCCTCAGAGGCTGCAGCAAAATGCTTTTAAGCATTTACTATGAGCCAGACACCTCCTAAATGCTTTTCCATGGATGCCATCTAGTTCTCTCAACTACATGATAGAGAGAGATGGGTGTTTTATAGACAAGACACTAAGGTTCAGAAAGGTCCGTTAATTTGCCTGAAGTCAATCAGCCAGGGAGCATGGGCTGGGGACTCCAGGACCTGGGCTTCCACTGTCCCGCCGGACTTTCTTCCTCCCCAGATGCTTAAAATCCCCCCACAACCTGGCCCGTATATTCTAACTCGTTCTGGAGGGAGACAGACAGCTACTGGATGATATCTGGAGGCTTCACAGGCTGAAGGCTTCCAACAACCTCTTCTTTACCATCCTAATTCCCTCAAGGGATATATGTAGGAAGGATTCCCACAGGGCAGTTTTAGCAGGGGCCTGTCCTCCTCCTGGGCCTTCCTGATGCCCCATCATCCTTGCCCCCCAGACGCTAACTATCTTACTGCGTACATTAGAATTAGCAAGTGTTTTCCCTTTGTTGCGTTTGTTTTCTTTACTGAATCATGCGAAATGGTTTTTAGACATCAAAACACTTGATGCCCGGAAATGACAATCATCCCCCAAACGGAGGCGATTCTCCTAACTACAATCACCACACTTACATTTAATATTTATGTTCATATTTTCCCAGTTTTATGGCTTCCCTTCTGATTTAAAATTCTTGAGGGCTGAAAAGAAAATAAATCCCAAAACTAGAATTTTTTTTTCAAAATAAAGACTAATAAAATAACACAACTGAAAGGCATCCACCAACAGCGGTGTGTGCCTTACAAACTGCACCCAAAGGGAATATAACCTTGGGGTAATTTAAGTGTGGACACCACAGGTGATAAATTTTACAAAGAAAAGCCTGTGAATGATTCTGACTTAAGGACAATGGACAGGTTCTGATCATGGCACTAATGAGGGAGAGGCCACATTCATGGGCTGCTGGGTGTCTGCCTTCTGAGTGGTCAATGGAGAAGTATCACACAAACTGGCATGGGCGGGGCAAGCAGGCTCCTCACCACGGGGAGGAAGAGAACCGCAACCATTCAATGACAGAATATATTTGTCACCCACATGCATTTAAATATACATAATCTATTTGTATCACAACTAATTAAAGAGTGACTGTGAACTCTGGTTAGGGTTAAAGACACCACGGTTTCTCGGCTCTTGGAAAAACATCAAAATCCAAGGCAACTCAAATTTTCAAACCCTGCACGCTGCATTAAAATTTCATGCAAGTCAAATTCCTCTCCAGCCTGCTTCCTTTTCTGTAAAAGGAGGAAATTGGATAATACAGTATCTCAATCTCCTTCCAGCTCCTGAAGGCTGTGCTTTCTTTTCCCAGCACATGGATCCAGAATAGTCATGGATTCAAATCCCACATGGCAAGTTATTTTAACTTTCTGATCTCCAGAGTTTTTTCTCTCTGTACAAAGGATGTGATAATTAAAAGAAAGATTTGAAGATACAATGCTTTAAACTATTATCAGTATTTACACATCCATCACTTAGATTTTCAATAATGATTTCCATTTCATCATTTATTTCTACTTTTATTGAAAGATTTTAATGCAAACTAGAGACACTGGGACAGCGGTCCCTAAGGAGTACAGTATTCCTTTTAAAAAGTTAAGGAGGCTCTCCTAAGGACCTAGAGTCCCGTTTTCACACTTTAAAACAATGGTAATTTCCTAACACCGTTAACACTCCATGGTTTGTGTCTCTCTCTAGGTTTATTTTGGACAGTCCTTCCACTGTGAACCATCCATTCAGCTTGATTATTCTAGCTCTTATTTCCTTTGAAATTATGTTGAAGAATAATCCACCAATCAAAACTGTTCTGCCTGAGGCATTTTCATCCACTAAAGGCCCACAAACTCTCCACTTTAACTGAGTGAAGACACACACAACCAAACCCTCATGCCCACTTCGACTTACCGCTCTCCACTGTCTGACTTCAAACCATTGGCCAGTTTTTACCTGTTTCTAAATTGACATAAATGAAATCACTTTCTACATAGCTTCCATGCCTAACTTTGTCAGTCACTACGTTTCTAAGATGCATCGGGTCATGAACGGTAGCGGTAGTTGTTCTGGGTGTCATTTTCCTATTTTCTTAGTTGATTCCACTAAAGAAATCAAATCGTACCAGAGGTTCTGTTTACTCTACAGCTGGGGGGCACTTGGTTGGTTTCCAGGTTGGGGCTATCATAGACAATGGTAATATGTTCATATTTGTATATGCCACATGGTGGGGTACACACCCAGGAACCGCAGGATCTTGGACTATGTATACATTCAGATTCACTTGGCAGTGGCAGTGTTCCAGAGTAACTGTATCAATCCACAGTTGGATATAACAAGTGTGATCATTTCACTCATCAACAACTAATACTGCAACCGTCCCAGGAGTGTGTCACACACTGTGGTTTATTCCACAACCCCCTAAAGACGAAGCAACTTTATGCATCATGGTTGACCATTTGGACATGTTTGTGTGAACCGCCAATTCAAAAATCTTAGTCACTGCATCGTGTGTTCTCTCTCTCTCTCTCTCTCTCTCTCTCTCTCTCTCTCTCTCTCTCTTTTCCCTCTCATTGGTTCACTCCACACCCCCATGTAGAGTGGGTCTTAAATCTACTCAGAAGGGAGCTACTCACCCTCCCCAAGAGTCTAGCTGCTGTTTCACAGTGGGTATATCTTGCTCTCCAAGTGGTTTCATAATTCTCCCTTTATCAGAGTCAATCCTCCTCTCACCCTGCACCTTCAACTTCCCACACCCCACATCCCTCCCTGACTAATCATTCAATCCACAGTATTCCCCAACTTACCTTTTTAAAAAAAAAACCTATATTATATGCTCCCCTTTCCTTTAAGTAGCCTCTCCCCTGACTCTATTCCCTTCCTTACTTCCTGCCTTGCACAGATACGCCACTATACTACAATACTGAAGTTAGGATCCTTACGTGAAAGAGAAAATGCAACACTTGTTCTTTGGGGCCTGGTTTACCTCACTTAGTTATTCCAATTCCATCCATTTTTTGGCTGTTTTCATTTTTCTTTACATCTGAGTAATATCCCATTGTATTTATGGGCCACATCTTCATTCCCCAGTCATGGGTTGTTGGGTATCTAGCCTGTCTCCTTATCCTAGCTCTTGTGAACAGAGCAGTCATGAATATGGATGAGCAGGTATCCCTGCGACAGAGGATACAGTCTTTTGGGTACATGCCCAGGAGTGCCACAGCTGAGTCATACGGTAGTGTTATTTCTAGCTTCCCGAGAAACCTCCAGATGGATTTTCAAAGTTTAGCCCCTTTCTTTACTAGGTTGATTGTCTTCTTATTGATTTGTAGGCATTCTTACACATTGTCAATATAATTTCTCTGTCAATAACCAATACCTTCACTTATACTGTGACGTGTTTTTTCTGGCTTTATAAATAATGTGTCCAGATGAACAAATGTTACTTGCTTTAATGTAAGTCAATTATTTACTTCATTCTTGTAGCTTGGGGCCCTCTATGCTTTAGTTAGAAAATATCCACTGCTCCAAGGTGATGAAGACATCTTGTTGTATTCCAGAGGTGTGCGTATCCTAGCCTCTAAATCTACAGTCCACTCACAACTGATTTGGGGACTGGCATGAGACAGGTTGTCAAGACAGTTTTCCATATGGAAATCCATTTCCCCTAGCACAACATATTATGCAAACCACCCCCTAACCGCTTCATATAGTCACCATCTTTTCCAAATCCAGTGTCGTTCTACACCTGAGTCTTCAAGAGCAGCTCATCTTCAAGACGAACTTTAGGATGATCTCAAGAATTCGCACAGTCACCTCTGGTATTTGGAGGCAGGCCATGCTGATCCACCTAGCTAGCTGTATGGCGAGAACTGCCACATCTGTTTTTCCCCCAGACCTGTGACAGTGCAGCCACCTTTAATTGGTCAGTGAGTGCGAAGTTGCTGCACATCTTCCCTTAGACCTGTTCTTAGAGAGTTAATATTTCTAATGCTATTGTAAAAATTTCATTAAAGCCTCTAATTCTCTGTTGGTGAAACACAGAGCACTATGCTGATTTTTTCTAAGACATTAACTTTGTGTCCTGTGAGCTTCTGAACCGACTGAGATTCTGAAAATTGTCTTGCAGATTATTTTGTATGTTCCGTGTACTCGGTCATGTTATTTGGGCATGACATTCACTTATTTTCTTTGGTTATGCCGTCTCCTCCACGTTTTCTCTTCACTCCTTTCCCCCTGTCTTCCTTTTTATCACCTATTTGATTTTCTTCCTTTTTGATAGCTGGGACCAAGAATAGAGATCATTATGGTAGCTGTTTGCTTCACCTAGAAAGCAGGCTTACAATGTCTCCTCCTTAGCCACGAGCTTTGTCCTTTTCAAAGTTCTGCTTTGTCCTTATGCATCAAATGCTTTTAAGTCACAGATCAATTCTGAACTAAATTAAAAGGTTTTCTTTATCTAAGAAAATGAAATGACGTCTCTCATTTATTCTGTAAATATGATGAATTATAGTGTTAGTTCTGAAACAGTAAAAGTTGATGTGTTGTTCATGTCATCAGCCTCATGTGTATGATGAGAGGCCCGATTGCTTCCATTTAGTGACTCTAAACACGTTAGGTTTCTAGAATGCTGTCAGGTTAGCCAGTACTACAGTATGGACATTGGTTGTCTGACCAAGTCCTGTATGTTAATTCTGGATCTCCAGGGTGTCATTACTGAAGGGGGCAGAACCTTTGCAATAGGGTCTAGTGCTAGGTGTTGAGGTCATTCAGAATTGCTCTAGAAAATAATTGTGAGGCCTACCCCTCTCCCATAGACCTAACCCCTCTCCTATAGACCTATAACCCCTCCCATAGACCTACCCCCATATACCTATCCCCCCTCCTATAGAACTATCCCCCCCATAGACCTACCCCCCATATCCCCACCTGCTTTACTTTATGTTTCCTACCCATGTGCTGAGAAGCTCTGGTCTGCCACACGCTCCTGCTATATGGTATGTGGCCTTGCTATGGACCCATGAACAAAATCAGTCAACCCGGGACTGGAATTTCCCAAACAGTGAGTCAAATTAAACTCTTCTTTTCTTTAAGTTGATAACCTCGGGCATTTGGAGATAACACAACTCAGGGAAAGGGAGTGAACACCCAGAACCACAAAGACAGCATCTAAGTCATCCATGCAACACAGCTGCCTTCCTCAGTCCTCACTCCACTGTGTACGCAGGCTTGGTCTCTCTGTCTTCCTTGGGCTCTGGATGAATGAACCTTGTCCTCTCTGAGACTGCATGGGAGACTCGTACCCAGGGTCTGGAATTTTCATGCTAGCCTGCAGTCACTGGACTTGAACGTCAATACAGCTGGGCAGTCAGGCCATGGTTCACAGTTCATTTCTTTAAATAAAATTGTTAAATAATATTCTGGCAAAAATATTTTGGCATCAGAAAAGGTGCTGGAAATCTGGCTTTCTTTCCACTATAAGTCTCTAAGTGGCTGAATGTGTAAAGAAGCCCTCCTTTAAATGCATTAATTTTATTGGACTGTGTTTGGGTTTTACTTCTAAGGCATTCAGGGTCCTTTTAGGACGGACTTTCAAGCCATTTGTTATTTACAGAAATCTTCTTTTGAGTAACAGTAGCTCGCTACACTATTAGTTTTGGATCATTATTCTAGTTCTCTCCCTCAGATTCATACTGTAACTGTTAGCAGAACTCTGCCCAACGTCTAGCTCTATTGGTTGTCCTTGCCTTTTAAGTTCTACCTACAATGATGGCCTGTGGATTTAAAAGCACTTTCCATCTTCCCATATCTTCTGAAGCACCATCCATTACAATTATCTTTTCTTGGATTCCATCTAGATGCATGTTTCAATTTTAAAAGGCATTTGTTTTGGGTTTGGAACGCAGTTCCGTGGTAGTGTTCACTTAGTAGGCAAGAGACCCTGACTGCAGTCCCCACATTCATACCTAATACCTTTTGCTCACACTTATACAATAAAAGTATAGTTTAGTAGGGATGGTTTTTAAAAAATAAATTTTAGTTATGAAAATAGGTGTGGATTTGTATTTATGTTGGGAAATTGTACCAAGAGTCCCATGCAATACATATCTAATTTCTCCTAGTAAAAATAATATATTAATAATGTTAACAGGAGAAATTAGAGTAGTACATTTATCATCATTAAACACTATTAATACACTATTAACTAATGTCACAGTTTTTTTTCTCACATGTTCATAGTTTTTACTTGTGCCCTTTTATTATGATTGCTTCAGGTTCCTGTCTGGGATACCACACTCATTTAGTTCTCTTGTCTCTGAGCCACCTTTGGCTGTGACAAATTCTCTTCCCGTCTTTTTGATAACTGTAACAGTTTTGAAGAGGGCTCTACTGGATTGCTATCACTATAGCAAAATGCCTGAGATAAATAATGAGGAACAGAAAGGGCTACACTGCATCACAGTGTGGAGTTCACATTCCAGGATGGCGTGGTCCCACCACGTTAGGTTTCTGACAAGGGTGGGACACTGCAGAAGAGCAGGCCACTCGCCTCCTGAGTCAGGGAGTGAGGAGAAAATGAGAGCAACTGGGGTCCAAAAACTCCTCCCCAGGCACACCCCGGAGGTTCCAAAGGCCTCTTATCACCATCTCCCAGTAGGGAAGTCAGGGGAGGCAAAGCTTAATACAGGCTCTTTTGGAACACTTATCCAAACATAGCAATGTCTACTTGAGTGTTTGTAAAGTCTTTCAGTTAAATTTTGATGGATTTCTCCATTTTTAAATTAAGATAATACATTTTTAAGGAGATCACAAATACAGTATTATTTTTTCACTCCATATCAAAGATATAAACTTGTCGCTGCTGAAGTCGATCTTGATCACTGGAATGAGACAGGGTGTCTCAGATTTCCACGCTGTTAAGTTACTGTATACCCCTCCATGTGTTGTTCATTTAATGAAAGTCACTGCACCCCACAGCTGGGGAATGCAGAGATCTGGTCAACCTCATACAGGGTAGAGAATCTGCAATGCAATGTAGAACTTGGTATAGGTTTCTCTTCTACTTATCTATATCTGAACCATTCTTCAACTTACCTATATTTGAGCAATTCAGGAGTTTCTTTTAGAATTAGGTTAGTGTTTAATATTAATTCATTTATTCTGCTGTTCTAGTAATCCAAGATTTGGTACTTAAGAGATCCTTCTGTGTGTGTGTGTGTGTGTGTGTGTGTGTGTGTGTTTATATGTGTGTGTATATGTGTGTATATACATAATCTATCTATCTAGAATATATATTAATTTATACATAGAAGTTATGCATTTTTCAGTATAGTTTGATGCTCACTGGCACATAAATATAACACAGAGCAAATAAGTGGTTTCACATTCATTACCTCAGACATTTGTGTTGGGAATACTTAAATTCCTTTCTACTAGGTATTTCAAAATAATCAATTCAATCCATTGTTGTCCTCTTTACTTTTTTGTCTCAAGCATATCCCTTACGGCACAATATTCATGCTCCAGTCCTAGAATAAACCATTTCCCCCAGGGCACATTAACCCTTTTAAGAATAGCATCACACACCAAGATCCAAGAGCTAGGGCTACTCATTGATCCTGTTTTGCTGTTGCTATTATATTTCCTTATTGATAAAAATCTTATATATGAACTCCTGTATGTACACATTTTAATGGCTACTTCTGTCTAAATTCAGTTACATTAGCTGAAAGCCCATACATTACGTTAATCATGAGTTCAGACCTATGTCCCCAGCTCTATTCCATTACCAAAGGTTCATTCTAATATTCTCCAGAGTTTGTCTCAAACCATCAATTTCCACAATGAGATGTGTGTCCCACCATCTGACATGCATCATTCAATCACAGCACACATGCCTAGTGGTTTGTAAATTATTCATCCATGCCCCATGGGAAACAAATTTATCAACTAAAGTACAGCCCTTTTGTGGGGCACCTTTTGGCTTCCATCTTGTGGATTTCATTCATGTCAGAGCTACCTACATCAGAATCTTAGTCTATCACTCTCAGCGTGATTGATACATCCATTCATCAAGCCTGCAGTCACTTTCCACAGTGATATTTTTAAATTGGCATCCATTAAACCTCATTCCTGGTTCTCTACAGTTTATGGGCTCTGACAAAGGCACATTGCTCCAGAGTCACCGCGTCAGAGTCGCAGGGCAACCCTCCACACAGCCAGCCCTCGTCCTCATCATATTCACAAGCCTCCACTTCTTTCCTGAGTCTCCAGGAACTCAACTCTGTTATAATAAGACAGCGTTCATCTTTGTAAGGAACACTAAACCATCTTCCAAAGTGGGAATACATTAAACATTGTCTTTGAGAAAGACTTGCTTGACTCTTTTGTCCATGTCTTTTTTGGGGGGTAGAGGGGGACAACTGTTTCTTTCCTTACTAGATTTTTAGGGGCCAAAGGAGTTGTTTCCACTCACAGTTTGAGGGTACGGTCAGTAGTGGTGAAGAAGGAAGAGAAAGGGAAGTGGCTTCGGCTGTGGCGGCAAGAGCATGAAGCTGCTTGTTCAAGTCGCAGCAGGTCAAAACCTGGATTCATGGAGCATGGACTGGAGCATGACATATATTGTGCCATAAAGGATATGCTTGTTCAAGTTGCAGCAGGTCAAACCCAGCAGGAGATAGGCTTAGGGTAGAGTAGGCTATAACCGCTAAGACCTACACCTTTGCCATTCAACCACTTCTTGTAAAGGTTTCACAGCTTCCCAAAACAGTGACACCACTGGGAACCAAGTGTTCAAACACAGGAGCATATGGGGAACAATCCCCACCCAAACTCTAACCCCAAGGCTCATAGCCATTTCCCAATGCAACTTCGGTCCAACTTCAAATGTTTCTGCAGTCTGTAATAGTAGCAAAACTACTTCAAAGTTCAGAATCTTTCCTCAGACTCAAGCAATATAGTTGTTAGCCCATATAAAATAAAAGAATAAAATAAAAACACGTACACAATACCAGTACACACAGTGACAACAACCATTTCCATTCTGAAAGAGAGGAGCGGAGGCATAAAAGAGCAGACCAGACCAAAACAAGAAAATACAACAGAAAAAAAACACCAAATCCTTCGGTGTAAGACGCAAAGGGTTGCAGTGTTTTATTCCTTTGCATATGGATATTTTTATTTTCCCAGCACTGTTTGTTAAAAAGACTTCTCTCTCTACTGAACTTTGAAATGTCATTTATTTAAAAAAGAATCAATTGATCCTACTCATGTGTGTGTGTGTCTGGGATACTCCATTGACTTGTGTTACACTGTTTCCCCATCTCATCTTGTCTTGATTACTGTAGCTTTGTAGTAAGACATGGGGCTGGGCAGTGTCACCTGACAGCTGTTCTTCTTCAGACACTATTGGCAATATTCATTTTGAAATGCGTCTTTCATTTTCTAAATTCCTTTTAGGGTTCTTTACCCCTCCTTTAAAATCTTGCGGTTCTCCAGTCATGCCGTTTCTGAGTTACAAAATTCTGATTATATTATTTAATCATTTTTTAGGATCTTCATTCGTATAGCTAGTTTTGACAGCTGTTCAATTGTAAATGTTATGTTCGCTATAGGTTATTTTTGTCTTCATTGTTTCTAGGGAGGTGATTATGCCCCATATTCTTTTTATTTTTCTAATTAAAACAACTTTGCACAATCTTCAGTATTAATCTTCTCTCTTCCTTTCCCATCCCCTCCCCTCTACGATGCAGCCTTTGCTGGCCTGGAATTCATTATGCAGAGCAGACTAGCCTTGAACTTACAGAGTTCTGACTCTTTGTCTCCCAGGTGCTGGGATTAAAGGTGTGGAGCCATACATCTGGCTTGTTTGTTCATTTCTTAAGTAATATAAATTTCCTTGAAATTATAGAAAGAAGGGCAAGGAAAAGATATCTCACACTTTTAAATCTCTCAAGTTAAGCCCTATTTCATTATAAAACAAAACAAAACAACGAAAAATACAATCTTGGGGTTTTCGAGTTCTGGTTCCTCTGGTAGCTTCTGGAACTTTCTAAGCTCTCCTTCCTTCTCTGCTTATCTAACATTTTGGAAACTATGATATTGATAACAAGCCTTTCCTGAAGTGGGGTTGAAAGCCTTGTTTTCAGGAGCTTGAAGAGTTTAAAGGAACCAGAGTATACCATGTCTTTATCCCTCATCACAATTCCTCTGCAGTTGTTATGAAGGGGCAAATGGAAATATAGTTTGGAGCAATTTTCTCAGATTCACCACTGTGTCCCTGACTCTTTGTGTAGCTGTGACTATATATCCTATGACAATCTATGGAGTTAGTTACTTGGCTTATGGTTTCAGAGGTGTCAGTCCATGTGACAGGGAGGACCTGACAGAGCAAAGCAATAATAATAATAATAATAATAATAATAATAATAATAATAATAACCTTGGAATTCTGGCTGCAATTTATATCCAATACCATATCACGTCTTTATTAGCATTCAAGAAATGCATGTCCTAATCCCATTGGAACATGCTTTCTGGGTCAGAAGTTATTTAAATATATGACTCCGTTACAATCATTTTGAAACAGTCTGCTTACAGATCCCTTACTTATTTTTAATATTTTCTGTTGTCAGAGACCGCGGTCCACATGATTTCAGTCCTCTGGTACTTGCTGAGCCTGCCTCCCCATTCTTGCCCTCTCCCTCATCCCTTCTTCTTTCCCCCCTTTATCTTATCCCGGTCCTTCCTTCCCTCCCTCTCTCCCTTCTCCCCCTCACACAGGACTGAACGCAGGGCCTTGCATATGCTAGGGAAGCACTGTACCAATGATTTACATCTCCAGCTGAGCCCTGCATTCTAATCAAGTAGGTAATAGTTTCCTATGTGCTTGCAGAGACTATTTTAGAGTTGTTCCTGCAGTGTTGTCTACACATCAATTAGAGCAGGGTTGCAAAATTTGTTATTAAAATATTTGTTTGTTAATAATTGTGCCTGTTTTGTTTCTTAGTTAATGAGAAGTAAATATAATAATGAACCTGTTAATTCTTTTAGTGCTATCAATATTTGCCTTGCATTTTTTCAGGCTATGGTTTTAGCCACATACATAAACTCACTGTATTTATTAACTGTATTTATCAGTATGAAATATCCTGCTTTAGACCCAATAATGTTTCTGTATTACAAGAAGACTCTTTTATTCAGTACACTCTTTTGGTGTTTTCTAAATACTACTTCCTAAATTCCTATTTTCCAACCTTTCCCCATCTTTATGTTTAATTTATTTTTAGAAAATTATGTAAGTATTGGGGTGCAGGGGAGACAGCTCAGTGATTAAGAATTAGTGCTGCTTTTCCAGGAGACCAGAGGTCAATTCCCAGCATCTACATCAGATGGCTCTCAACAGCCTATAACTCTAGCTTCAGGGGACACCCTAACACTTGCACTCACACACACACACACACACACACAATTAAAAATAATAAATGTTTAAAAAAGCATATGAAGTATTGTATATTCTTAAGTTTACCACTCAGAGTGTTTTAGCTGCTGGCTTAGCCATCTACATATAACTGATCTTGCACCTGCATTTACACACAGTACCTGACTGTTGTCTACAGTCTACCTGCCCCATTTGTTCCCCAGTAATTTTTCTTTCCTTTTATCCTTCATTTGAATTAGCGATAGGGTTTGTCACACACCTCCCCCTCCCTTTGGATATTGCATTCTATGCTATGCTTTTAAGAGGCTGTCCCGCTGATTCTAGCAACCATCCTCGAGTTTAATAAGGCAATAAACATTAACAGCATCATCACTTTGTAGATAATTAAAGGAGCTCCGATGATCTTAATTCTCCCAACTGTGGTGTTGTTCTTGCTATCCTGGGCTGCTTAAATTAGACAAATCAACGGCATGGCCTCATCTTTCATGACACAGACTCTTTGATGAGACTAGAGAGGTTACTTCAGGGAAGGGCTTGTCTATTTGTTTCCCCCGGTTTCACTAAGCTCCATCCTCTTGGAATGTTCTGGAAAGGAGAAGTGGGATCTAGCTAAGGCAGATTTGGCATAAAAATACTAGGAGCGATCGTTCACAGCAGTGGTCTGAGATTTATATTTCATCACACCAAGGTCACGCTGTGAAGTGTCTGGCAGGCCACCTCTCCCATCATGAGGACTCCTCCACATTGGCACCAGTGAGATCTGGGGCTGGAGAATTCCTTCTTGGGGGATGTCCTAAGAACTTCAAGATCTGTCAGACTGACTACTGGCCTTTACCCCCAATTGTAGAACTCAAAAATGCCTCCAGACATCACCAAGAATCCTCTTGGGGGAGGAGGAATTTCAGTTTCTGCTCAGATCTACCGGTATAAAATAAAACATCAAGTATTCTTAGTAAACACCCCTTCAGTATCTACACTTATTTCTTGTTCAGGGCTCTAAAACTAGGAGGAGCTAAATGAGCCATAATTCTACCCACACCAGAATCACTGCTTGGGAGAGAAACAACATGGAAAGAGGAAGTGAAGGCATGGTGTCCGACACTACAATAGGAAAGTATAATAACACGATGCGTCACTACCACAGGAAGGCGTGTGAGGGAGATAATGCGGGCAGCCTCATCAGAAACGTGGCGGGATTAACAGGCCGTGGGGGGGGGTATTATCTTAAGGTGTGTGACTTTTATTTATGCGGCATTTGTTCAATTCCGTGAAGCTGTGATTCGTTGCCTGTCTAAAACACCTGATGGTCCAACAAAGAGTCGAGCGGCCAATAGCAAGGCAGGAGCAGGGATAGGCAGGGTCACCAGGGTACACAGTTAGCCACGAAAAGACAAGTCGAAAGAAAGGTATACAGAAATAGAGAAAGAGGAAAGCTCAGAGGCAAAAGGTAGTCAGGATAATTTAAGAAAAGCTGGCAAGAAACAAGGCCAGGCATTCATAACTAAGAACAAGCCTCTTTCAGTGATTTACTTGGGAGCTGAGTGGCGGGCCCCTTATAAGACGAAAGAGTAAAACAAGACACAACCATGGAACCTTTAGGAGGCAGGGCCAAGTGGGGGGTGATAGTGCCATGATGGGCGGGGGGGTGGAGAGGACACGGATGACTTCTGTAAGACACTGATACCGGCATGGAAAGTAAGTTTGTTTTTCTCCTGAGATCAACATGGGTTTTGTTTGTTTGCTTGGTTGGTTGCTTGGTTGGTTTATTGAGATAGGATTTCTCCATGTAACAGCCCTGGCTGTCCTAGAACTCACTCTGTAGACCAGGCTGGCCTCGAACTCACAGAGATCCACCTGCTTCTGCCTCCTGACTGCTGAGATTAAAAGCTTGTACCGCCCGGCTTCTAAGCAAAAGCTTTTTTAAAACAAAAAAAGAAAGAAAGAAAGAAAGAAAGAAAGAAAGAAAGAAAGAAAGAAAGAAAGAAAGAAAGAAAGAAAGAAAAAATAAGAGCAAGCCTGTGCCCTCCTACTCCCTGGCTTCTTACCTCCCTAAATAATCAATCTCTCCTTCTCAGGTAAGCTCCCACCATGATGCATCCACCATGATACAGCACAGCTAATGAAGCCCTCACCAGAGGCCCTATGGGTGGGGTCACCCAACTTTATGTTGTTAGCCCCCCAAATTATTAATTAAATCAACTTTTCTTTATAAAGCACCCAGCCTCGGTGATCTGTAATTGCAATAGGAAATGACCTACCAGAGAAGGGTACCTAACATAGTCTGGGGGTCCTTTCATGGAGAAAAAGACTTCCAAGTTAAGACTTGAAATTTAACAACCCCCCCCCCCCCCGCTTCTCTTTCCCAGTGAATCCCCAAGAGAATAAGCCAAGAATAAAACACTCAGAATGGAAATTATCCCAATCCATTTACTTTTTAGGCTGTGTTTTAGAATGGAACCAATAAAAATATTCTATTATGCAACACAGAGACATGGGTAAGGAGACCCTGGCGCGTGCTACAGATGGCACAGCGCACAGCCACCATCTACTTCTCCAGAGGCTAATAGTAAATATGTGGCATTTTCTTAGTTCATGTCGCACAGTGTGACTCAAAGCAGACTGCTGAATAGAAAGCAGATTTACACGAGTAAGGATTCCTCTCTCTCTCTCTCTCTCACACACACACACACACACACACCCTATTTATCTATCTATCTCACACACACTCTCCTTCTCTCCCCACCTCTCACACACACAACCCTACCTTCTTGCTGACCCTGATGCCTATCAAATAGCAGAGACTTTCCATCTTCCTGCCCAAGTACCTCTCCAGCTTCCTTGCAACAGAAGTTAGGCAGGCTACCTTCCCACCAACCTTGCTCCTGCCTCCTGTCATAGAACTGGGTCACTTCTGACAGTATTTCCTGCAGTTTAACTACAGCTGTATGGTTAGTTCACAGGACGTAAGAATGGATATGGTAGACTTCTTCCCGTGCTCACACGGAGACGTTCAGTGCCCAGTGCTCCATGCCATTTTCCCCACTCTCTGACTTGATCCATTTGTACACTGCAAACCAAGATATTAAGATGGCAGAATCAAGGCATGAAAGGTTCCTGTCCCTGAGTCTGTACTTTGGAGAGAGAGAGGCCCTAACAGGAATGCCCATACTGAGTTTGTAGAAATTAGAAGCAAATTTCCACTGTGTTAAGTCACTGAGATTTGAGGGTTTATGTAGCATTGCAGCTAGCATTACCCACCTCATATACCAAAACAGACAAAGAGCCCGGTTTGCTCAGCAATTGTAATCCCTTCCGGTCCCCAGGCACGCATGGTATTTTGGCCTTGCTCACCACTCTGAAGCAAAGAGACCTTTGCCAGAATATTTCCCTGAGCCTCCCTGGAGTTGAATGGGTACGTGAGAGGCTATTTGCAGGGCCACGGTTAAAGCTCACACTTCATCTAGTGTCTGCAACACAGGGATATGAAAGGACGCGGGCTTTGATGTCAGACAGATGTGACTTGGATTCCTCCCCAGCCCTGACAATTCCTTGGCTTACTCTCACTGGGCTTTTGGTTCTTCGTCTGTAAAATGAGGGCAACGACACCTCATCGTTGCTTGTAATTTGGCAAGGGGGTAGAATAAAAGAACGGATCGCATGTGAAACACACACAGAGTCCCTGGTGTCTCCAAAGCCCTCGTTAATTCCCTCCCAACAACCATGAAATTAACAAATTAAGAATTTATTTACCCTTCTAATCACAAAACTAAGCAAGAGGAGGCTTTTCCACACCGGACCATATGTTTATTTTTCTATGTAAATGTTGGTTATTTTACAAAGAGGAACAAGGTTTAACAAACACTTTTACGTTTTCTTTGGTCCGAAAAAAGAACTTAAATTTTAGGAAACTTGAAAATCAAAACATAAACAAAGATAACGTAAGCTTTTAAATACCTTTTTTTTCTCTTACTAGAAATAAATGTCATATTTTCAAACTAGTGACAGCCAAATCCATGCTGGAGTTTGATCCAGAAGAAAACAACGGATGAGAGGGTCCACACAGCAGTGGAGAGAAAAGCGTTTTTCTGGGATATATTAATCCCCACGAGACAAGGACCTTCCCTGCTGCCATGTGGCCCTGGATATAATGACTGGGAGAAAGGAAGGCACATTACACAAGAAAGAAAGTTGGGTCAGGCAATCCATTTCAGTCAAGCAAGGCTCTAAAAAGAAGAGACTCGTCTCCAAGCAAGCGAGCTTTGGCAACAGGTCGGACAAGCAGAGCCGTGTTTTTGTCCCCCCCCCCCCTGCCAGGTAAGCTGGCAGAGCCGTGAACTGTTGCAGTCCCAGCCCCCCAGTACAGAACGAAGCTGAAATGTCAGGGCAATGGGGCTGCAGGGGGAGGCATCGATGAGAGCCGCCCACCGGCATGACTAAGTGCTCTTAGGGACAATCCCCACTCAGAGGGCAGAAAGCAAATCTCCAGATGTTCTGAGCTGTCAGCTATGATTAACTGAGGAAAGGTGAAGCTGCCCACTTAACCATCTGAGCAACCTTCCTCATCACAACGACCCCAGAGTTCTCTGCAAAAGCGTTCACGGGCAAAATAAATGGAGGCTCCATCCAACTCCCAGCCCCACTTCTTTTGCTGCCCACCCTCTGATCAAGTCAGAACAGCGGCCTATTTTAAACCAGTGGCAATGTGTTCTCTCGTGGAAACGTGTGGGTTTCCTGAGACAGGCTGGCGCTCAGAAAGGCAGGCACGCGGAAGGCTGCGCCCACTCGTCCATCCTTCCTCTCCCACAAGAATGCCAGGAGAAGACCCAGGGGGATAAGTCTAAGCAGTAGAGGACCTGCTGATGGCTTTCCATGACATTAGCGCACTCCTATGGGAAAGGAGGAGGTGAGGTCTGGCTGCAAGCAGCCCCATGTGAGAAAACCAAAGGCTACCTCTAGCCCAGGAAGAAGAATTCTAGCCCCCTATGCAATGTAGGCCACTGTGTTCTTTCTAGAACAATTGATATGGATCTCGGTGCCTCTGTAACATGCTTTAAAGCAACCTTAAATAGAGTAGAAAACATTCCATGGAACACGAAAGACTTGTTTTTAACCAAGGTCACAAGACCAATTTACAAAAACAAAACAAAATAAACGCAGTTTTTTTTGTTTTTTTGTTTTTTTGTTTTTTTTTTTTAAGGATCCAAGGCTGTGTTTTTACTTACAATCGCTCCAGCTGCTTCAGATCCTGGAAGGCGCCTCTCTCGATGACGCTCACCTGATTGTCTTCCAGATGCCTGGAATCAGAAAGGCACCCAGGGTCAGGGACTGAAGTCGTCAGGGGCCTCATCAGAGGCCTTGGGCTGTGCAGCTGTATCACGTAGCCCCTCCTAGGACCCCGGGTCCTCCCAATCGTAATCACTCTGTTGGGACAAAATCACTGCATCCCAGTGTGGTGTCACGGTAACCAGAGTTTCGCCGCCTGCACACGTCTACCTGACAGATTGGCTTCCATGTCTCTATTTTAAGAACGTTCCCAGCAAATGTGTCCCCCCCACCCCCCACCAGAGAACTGCAGAACGTTGCACAGAAATGGAAGAGGTAAAGCTGCTCTTTGGAGAAACCACGTACATTCAACACCCCTTCCCTTGGAGCTCCCTCCTCCAGGGATTCAAAAATATTTCATTGAAAAGGGCCTTCCTTCCCTGCTCAACTTCACAGAAAGGACAGAGTCACAGAGAAACAGCTCTGTGCTGAAGACAGCTAGCCAGGACCCAGAGAGTCCCTTAAGCAGGGCCAGGTTCATCCCAACCTCCTCAAGATAGCGACCTCACAGAAGCCGTCCCTATGCCTGGGGACAGGCTGTGCCGCACCTCTATGTTCTCCCAGCAGGTGATTAAAAGTCCCAGTCACTCTGCCTAAGTGAGTTTGATCCACGCACAGGGTTCGCCCTCAAAGTTGACCATACAAAGAAACATTTGTTTCCGCAGTTTACCAAGTTGGGAAAAAAGAGTTTAAATTAGGTTTAGTTGAACAGGCAGGGGACACAAGGATGATGCATGGGTTCTGGGTGGGAAATGGGCCAAGAAATGACAGGGACTGCATTCGGCGGCTGCGTGAGATTTGGGGGGACATGCAGCTGCGATTGAAGGCAGAGCCCCAGTTTCCTCTGGAATGGCAGAAGCATGGCCTGGGGAGGGTCTATCTTCATTCCAGAACAGACCTTCTATGATGACCCCACCTTTTGGGCTAGAAAGCTTGACCTGGGAAGGGTCTATCTTCATTCCAGAACAGACCTTCTACGATGACCCCACCCCTTGGGATAGCCTAACCTCCAGCATGGTTTAGGCTTAAGGTTCAACCTTTGTGCTTCACTAGAGGAAATCCTTTCTTTTCAAAGATTAAAGAAGAGAATCTTACTTCCTCATACCCCCCAAGACCAGCACGGTGGCCCACTCCCAACCCAGCACCATGGCCTACCTGTCAGCCTACTGAATGAAAACCACAACTCTTGGGGCCAACACACACTGGCTTCTCCATAAAGGACAAGGTGAGATTTCTATCAGGGCATGCAAGGGTAGGTCGTTAGGTTCAAATACGCAACACATTGGTGTGTGCAAATATTAATGGGCCAGGAGGGTCTGCCTGTTCGTCGGAATCCTCAACCTCTCAAGCCTTCCCATTTATGTAACTTCTGTCCTTGACAGGCCACTTCCTTCCAGGCCATTCCCTTAATAGGTAAGAACAGGGCAGCTAAGAGACTTGCCCGTGGGGAACCACACAGCTGAGGAGAGGACTTCCGAGTCCCCAGTATAGTTTAGGATCGCTGCCTTCCTTCTTACTAGATGGTGGTGTTGTAATGAACACACTAGCCATCACCCTTAACACTTGGTTTCCTCATTTGTAAAATACAGAAAATAGGACACCACAGAAGCACTTAGAAGAATAAAAATGGATTAAATAGATCATGAAGCCCAGTGTTTGAAGTAATAATCTGTAATTTTTAATAAATGTTCCTCCCCTCCCCTCTCCTTCCCTCCTCATCTCCATCCTGCCTTATGGCAAGGAGGCCCTGGGAAGCTAACAGACTTTTATTAGCACATTTACTATACAGGGTGTCGGTTCAATGCTAGTGACGAGGGGGTTGATCGGCCAGACTTTTATAATCAATCAATCAACCAGCACTCACTGTCATTCTTCTCCAATTAGAACAGGGACTAGCTCTAGAGTAGCTGAGTGTCAACCTCTGGCCATATGGAGAGGCTTCGCTCTGCCCTCCTAGAACGCATCTGTCAGCTTCGTATTCCTTACGCTAACAGAAACAGAGATGGGTGATATCTGCGTGCGAGCCTTCTCTCCCTGCTCTACCTCGCTCAGGCCCTGGGAAGTTGGCTTGCAACGGCTTTTCCAAAGAACGTCTTGGCCTCCACTTACTGTGGGCTTCAGGCACTGGGTTTTACTAGAAGGAGTTGGGAACAGTGGAAGGACAGGCGGGGGTCAGGGAATTTGCCCTTCGATCAAACCACTCCAGGGTGACTGCGTCCCTCTACTTAAGACACAGCTGCTTTTGTTGGGCTTGAAGATCAAGTTGCTTCCATTGCTCCCCAATGCCTCGTGGTAGCTGTGGCTCTGTTCTTGCTAGCCTGAGGAACTGTACCATCTCATCCCACCCACACCTCTGTCAACGTTAACTCTCCTCACCTGCCCCCTGCAGCATCCTTTGGTTCCCATTGGAAAGGTATCCAGGGTCCTTTTCAGACCGACTTCCTAAACCCACCCAAGTACAGCCTCGTGCTGGGCACTGAAAGGCCCAGGAAATACCACTCGACAAATAATAGCATCTGTCAGTGGCTACGTGAGCCACGAAATCTGCACAGAGACAGCAAGCAACACTGCAAGCGAAGGGCGTGTAAGAAAGCTCTTGATCCAGGTCCTGGTTTACCAGCCAGACGCAGGAGGACGTGGGATCACGGTCAGGCTAGGTTTTTGGTTCCCACAAGAGCTGTCCAAGGCTGGTGTCTGTTCTGAGTTAGGGGGACACAGACTGTGTTCATTTCAGTTCTTTGGCACTTTTTGGCTTTTTCCTTTTCTCTCCACTAGATTAGAATCGGAAATGGCCCTCCTGTGATGACGGCCGGGGCGGAGTTTAAACTCTTTTTATTAACCCCATTCGGGATAAAGCTGGCTCCCACATTGCGAACACAGCAAGCCCTTAAATGGATTACTCAGAAAAGGGATATAATTGATACCAACAGAAGAGACTTTTCCCTGCTCTCAACCTGTGGGAGAGATGACGGTTGCAGGCAACTCCTACATCTCTGCTCCACTTAGGGAAAATCACCCGGGGATGGGGCGGAAGTTCACCAGCCTCTCTTCTGTCTACCCATTCACCTGCACCATATTAGCAGACAGAAGACGTTCTGCATGGAAATGGGGGGCAAGCTCGAATTATTCACGATGATCGAGGCTTTTATTGCTTCACCATAAACTGTAAATAAGAAACAGACATGGAGAATATGCCAGCATGTGATGAAAGCTTTTCAAAAGAAAATTTAAAAAAAAAAAGAGTTCTCCAGGTTACTCAGCTGAGAAGAATGGATGGAGGGGAAATACGATTAAAATGTTTGGATATTTGATCGGTGTTAGAAGGCTTCTCCGCTATTCCACCTAGCAGATTTCTTTCACTGAATTAAAGGGCCACTTGAAAGGAACTGTCTATGAGCTGATAAGGGAGATAATGAAACAGATCTATTAACAGTCGATAAAAAAAAGGAGTAAAAGGCATTTTGGTATTGCTTATCAAAATAGAAGAATGCACCAATTAACTCAAAAGATAAACTGCAGTCAAAGGAGGGTTGTAGACTCTGCGGAAGACATTAATGTCATCTTTTGTGATTATTTTAAACTTTCTATTTGCAGAGAGCAGATATGGAAATTAGAATTTTTATTAGTCTCTCTGTTGCAGCAGTAAGAAAATCAAAGGGTTATTTTTGACTTGGTTAAAAAAATGAAGCATTAGGTGAATTTTGACTTGTATGAAAAAAACATCTCTTTACAGGCACAAGTGGAAGAAATGGGGCAAAAAGACACAAAGAAAAAAATGCCTAAACACAGTTTTGCCTTTTAAGCCAGCAAAGGACCTAGAAGCATCAGTCTCCTGCCTTGCCTTTTAATACAAAATACCCTAAAACTGAACCAAGGGATCCCCCTGTACCTATGCCAACTCCCCTTCTGATGGGCGTAGACCTTATGAGAGCAGTTACTTGCTTGACCTACACACAGGTGCTCAGAGCACAGGACAGGCTTAGCTCATGGTCGGTCTTCACTCTGAAGATGGCGAGAGAAGAGGTCCATGGGGGAGCATCTGGTAGCTGGAGGCCCTGCAGCAGTTCCCGCATTCCTGTGCACTGGCCCTGAATACCACTTAGGCCACACTCTGCACACCAGAGATGCATGCCCTTGCCCTCTCCCTCCTCAAGACCCCATGCACTGGAGTCATACTTCCTTCCCTCTCCTTCCTCCACCCCATCCTCCTCCTGTGGGAGCACAGAAGTACTGCATGCATTCTAGTTCCAACTGCTCTGTCGCTCACTACGTGGAGCTGAGATTTCCGCTGTTCCCTCTCCTGCAAAGAGGGGGCCATAATAACACCAACCTCCTATGCTCTGTTCTATGACTAGGCACCATGTCCACGGTAAGTAACCAAGAAAATGCTGGTCACCATCAGCCTAAGCAATACTACTAACGCTTCTCAAACAAGAGATCGACATGACCGAAGTTCTGCTTCACAAGTGACAGGCAGTAATCAAACGCTGCTTGGGAAAATGTCAAAGCCCTGAAGCACTCTGTGTATAACTAGAATTGAGAGGATTTTGAAGCATTCACTCACTATGCTGCTGAAGGAAAAACTGAAATCCAAGGGGGTACAGGATTTCCCCAAAGTTGCATGAGCAATGAATCCCAAATCAAACCAGAATCTGGCACTTCTTGTCCCAAGAACAAAACCATTCTGTTCTGAACAGCTGTGAGTGGAAACAGGGGGCTGAGAGGCTGGAGAGATGGATCAGTAGTTCAGAGTACTTGTTGCTCTTGTAGAAGACACGGGTTCAATTCCCAGCACCGACAGGGCCGCTCACAACCAACAGTAACTCAAGTTCCAGAGGATCTGATGCCCTCTTCTGACCTTTGAGGGCACCAGGCACACATATGGTGGACATGCATGCATGCATGCAAGCAAAGCATTCATATATACAAAATGAAATAAATCTTTAAAAAAAACATGTGTGTTAAGAGAGGAGGAATCTGGTAGCAATGAGTGAGCCGCAACTGCCAATAAAGATGCACCAGCCAAGATTCCATGACACAAACAACATCAAAGCGGGGATCAAACTTCCCAGACTGTACTCTTGGGCATGGGCCGCATGATGGGTAAAAATCAGCAATTAGGAAGGAAGAAAAGAAAGAGAACCCAACTGCTCCGCTGTCGTATTTCTGAGCATTGAGCTTTTCGGTGAATAGTAGATAGGCATCTCCTTACGAAACCCAAACCTAGGGATAGGTAAAACGCTACAATATTCAGAAAGGAAACCCGCTATTCCTTGTCTCCCTATTCCATCAACGCCTACCTCAAATTCTGCAACCTGTCTGCACAACTGTGAATGGCTAGCAAGGATTCTGCCCTTGCCTGGCCCTCTCCGTCTCTCCTCCCCTCCTCTCCATTAAGCAGGAAGATAAATAACATCTGTCCCAATTGCTCTTCTAATGCACAAGCTGGGGAAGAAATTATAATCTCTCTGGAAGGGAAGGCATGGTTAGTCAGCATGACATTGCTGTCATCCAGGAAGCAGGGCATGTTGACTTCATTCATTTATTGCCTTCTGTTTTTCCTGTCACTAGAACCCGGTTTTCCTATCGATCTCGCCCAGCCAGCAGCGTCCAGCCATACAATTTGGTATCTGTGAACACTTGGTACAGCACTGAAGGGCTTTCTGCAGCAGAAGCACGGATTCCTGGGGCCCGGAGCTTGGGAATGGGATGTCAGGGCAGCGCACCATTTTCACAGGCTGAAGAGCTGAAAATGAAAACCCGTCGGCACACCATCTGCTACTTACAAGACTCGGAGATTCTTCAGTCCAGCGAAGTCCATCTTGGTGATTCTGGTGATGTTATTTCTGTCCAGGTCACTGCAAGGGAACAAAAAAACTCAGGTCAGATATTTGCAGGTTACACTTACAGTCTATTCAGTGCAGACTGGCTTAGACTGGGGGGGACGCTGCCTGTCAGGGGGTAGGCAGTTCTGATGATTAATGATATCCCTTGAGCATGCCCAACTAACCTTAAGGAAATTGTATGGAATAAGCCATTCATTATGTACGTAGTAACCCAGTTACACTTAACTGCCTGTCTTCTGTAGTCCTTTCTTCAAGTAACAAACGTATCCCTCAGTGTCTCCAGCCCCCCCCAATTTTCAGATTAATTTATGCAAGTAGAACTGAGGCCTCCTCAAAATTCCAGGGGTTCCAGGGAGGAGCAGTTGACCCAGGCCAGGCTTTTAAGTACCTTCAATCCCTTCCATTGCCTCAGGAATGCATGCATGATTCAAAGAACAACTTTCTATCCACTGGGGTAACAAAGCAGGTCAAAGTTCCCAGCAGCCATCTTGTATCACTAAAGGGCAGTGTAACACTGTAACAGACCCAGATGACAGAGAGACGCTCTTCATGCTGTTTTGTTAGAGGTTTGGATCTGCTTATGCTTGAAGCCAGATACTTCCATATTTTAGCATTCTGTGAGTCAATCTATTCCATTTTATTTTCATTTTGGTTTAAATCAGCTCAGCGTTCCCAGAAGCCATCCTGCCTCCACTAAAGGACAGTGTTCCAGACCAAGATGATGAAAACAGCCATTTTACTTCTATTCCTTGGAATCGAAAAGAATGGTCACTGGCTTTGGTACCACTACTAGGTAGGTATAAATAGACAACACAACCTTGTCTAGTAAGCCAAACAAAACTTGTCTAGTTTCTAACTAGTTGGTAAACTTCCCGAGTTTAGTTTCTAACAGGTGCCAACACCGTGGAGCCTGTGCGTAGCAGGTAGTAAAAGCTAATTCTACAGAGTAGGCAAAGGCAGCTGCCTGGATGAGTTCCGCCTCAACTTGGAAGCTTAGGCGCATTTGTCATGGGGGAGCTGAAAGCTCGGCATGACAGTTACTGGGGTAAAGATGAAGGAGGCATCGTGGGTGGTAGGAAGCCAAGGCTAAAAGGGAGCTGAAGTTAAAACCAAACCTGTGAACAACTGGATAAACATTCTGTGTTTCCTAAAATCACCTATGGGCCCTAGATGAAAAAGGGAGGGGGCATTGGGAATATTTTAATTTTTAATTTACTTTTGTCTGTGTTGCATTTGTTTAACTCTGTGAAGCTGGGATAGTTTGCCTGTCTAGAACACCTGATGGTCTAATAAAGATCTAACGGCCAACAGTGAGGCAGGAGAAAGGACAGGCAGGGCTGGCAGGCAGCGAGGATATACAGAAGGAGAAATCTGGGAGCAGGGGTTCGGAGGAATAGCCCGAGAAGGAGGAGGACATCAGGGGCCAGCCATCCAGCTACACAGAATCACTGGAGTAAAAGGGAGATTTATAAAAATAAGAGAAAAGAAGAAGCCCAGAGGCAAAAGGCAGAGGGAATAATATAAATTAAGAAAAGTGGGTAAGAAACAAGCCAAGCTAAGGCCTGACATTTCTAAATAAGAGTAAGACTCCGTGTGTGATTCATTTGGGATCAAGGTGGTGGGCCCCGCAAAAGAGTCCAAAGAACTTACTACTGCTACAAGAAGGAGACATAAAAATATTACAGTTTTTAACACTGGAAGCTGAAGAATGAATCCATTCATATTGTGCCCTCCTGATGAGAAGAAAAGTTTTCAGGGTTTGAGCCTGTGGAGTTTCTTCAAGGGTGTTTGTAAATTGAGTTTATATACTGTCATAAGTCACTCCATGTACAGAATCTGCTTTGAAAAAATGTGTGTTGCCTCATGTGGGGTGTCCCTCTGTAAATATGTTTTATTAGCATTGATTAATAAAGAAGATGATTTGGTCAACAGTCAGGCAAAATATGGTCAGGTGGGAAATCCAAACAAAGACACAGAGAGAAAGAAGGCAGAGTCGGGGAGATGCCAGCAGCCGGCGGGGAAGCAAGATGTGAGGTAACAAGCCATGAGCTTTGTGGTAAAATATAGGATAATAGAAATGGGATAATTTAAGTTGCAAGAGCTAGTTAAAAATAAGCCTGAGCTAATATGCCAAACAGTTTGTAATTAATATTAAGCCTCAAAGTGATTATTCAGGAACTGGTGGGCAGATGAGAAGCCTCCAGTTGCAGCAGCCTGCTTCCATGGCATAAACATTAGAGCACACACACACACACACACACACACACACACACACACAGATTTATCAGCTATGATGTCACACAGTGGTTAATATTATGGGAGCAGTGTTATTATGTGTCTGCTGTCACAGCCAAAACATCAGGAGAGTCTCCCTGGATTACCGAGAGTCACCTGTCCAACAACAGGTCTCCAGGAAGACCTGTGAGTTATAGGCTTGCATTAGAGCAATGGTTTTCAGCTCTTTAATACAGGACCTCATGTTGTGGTGACCCCCTCAACCATAAAATGATTCTATTTCCTAACTGTAAGTTTGCTATTGTTATACATCATATTATAAATCTCTGCTATGCAGGATATCTGATACATGACCCCCAAGGGGTTGTGACCCACAGGTTGAGAACTGTTGCATCAGACGAGGAGAGAGGTTTCCAATTTCTGCACTTTGTGTGAGAAGCAATTGAGTCTGAGGAGAGATAACTTCACTGATTTGCTGATATGAGAAATTACAGTGAGATTAAACCTCAAGAACGGCCTTGGGTAACCTCACCTAGACTCCACTTCTCTTTCCTCGGCTTCCCCCTCCTAGACCAGCCATCCAAACTGTTTCTTAGTTTGTGATTGAGGACCACCCCACTTCACTTCCGCTACCTATGCAGGGTGTTAGTGAGGAAAGGACCCAAGGCACACACGGATGCCAGGATAGCCCAGCAGTGGAGAGATAGCTGGGATCCAGTAACAACTCTAGCATGGTAGCATGGTGAGCACTCTTCTCTGCTCCCCCCCCCACCGCCAGAGTCCGGATGGAAGTGTGGGGACCTTGATAACTGGGAAAATGACAAAGCAGTTGAGGATTTAATTACCAGGACACAGTGTGGCACTGCGGCAGCTCCTGCTGCCAGCTGCTGCACTGATATTTTCAATTAATATTCATTATGAGATTGGAGGCAGTGTGCCACAGAGGCGCTGAGGACATGGTGGTGTGGGATATACTGTGAGGGTCCTCACATAGAGTCCCGGAGCTGAACCCCTTGCCCAGCCACCTCCTGAGTGGCCCGTGACTAAGAATCAAAATGACACACACGACCTCAAGAGCTTATTTTTTTTTTGAAGGTTAAATGATGATGCTATACTCATAGGGCTTACCCATCACTAAATTCTTGGTTTTAGTCTTTGGGATTACTCTAACTAGTTGAAATACACTCCCCTACCTACCTACATAACGCGGAGAAATTTTAGTTCACCGAAACAAACCAGGTACCCCATTCCTGTGTCTTAAGTCATTGACTTTGGGGTGATCTGTCTCATAACAGTGAGGATGTGGAACAAAGAGGGAGAAAAAGACAACTACTGAATATTTAATTCACCACGATGAGTAAAATGGATCCCCATGGCTCTCCATGGGAAAGGTGGTTCTCCATGGTTGCTGCTTTGAGACCCTCAGTCCTGTCATTAGAGTCAAGGATGGCTCAAGGAATGAAGGCGTTTATGTCTTCTGGAGATGAGGTAAGAAGTGGTCGCGCGCTCATCCTTGGCCCAATAAACACTGCTTAAGTGAGGATGTCCACCCATTCAGGTGGAGTTAACGGAAGCACGGGAATCACTATGGCCTGACTCGACTCCATTCACTGAACACTTGCAGGCTAGTCAGCTGTCCATCAAAGCATCTTTGTGAACACAACAGACTGCATTTCCAAGATATCCTTGACTGTGACCATGTGACCAAGTTCACAGCACTGCACAATGGGTCAATGGGTCAAAATAATACATGCTGCTTTCAGGGAAGAGCTGTGAAAATCCCTGCCCAAAGCTTCACACTCTTCCTTGACCTGTATTTTGGGCTGGATTCCGAAAATAATGGAGGACTCCCAAGGTGGCACATGGTCAGAGCTCATGTCCCTGAGTGACTGCCTGGGACTGAGATGCCTTCCTTGCCTCCTGATCTGTACATATCAGATTCAGACACATTCCAGAAATAGTTTCAAAGCCACCCAAACCCAGGAGCTGTTTGTCACAGAAGTCTGTCCTGTCAGGTTCAATGTCTTCACTTTCTATCCTTTTTGGTTTACATCTTGTCTTCATAACACGTCTGAACAATAGGTATTATTATTTCCATCAACAGATGAATGTCTGTAGGTGAACCTCCCTAAGAGCATCTCTCTGCCGAGCCTACCCTAGGCGCCGAGTCCTTTGCTGACGCTCTGTGTACCTCTCGAATCTATAAGCCATTGTTTATTATCTCACTTTCCACACAAGGAGACTTGGTCTCCTCCTCTGCTCTTCAGAGTCACCCAGAGGAACCTTGGACATGAGGTCACATGCCAGTAAGTAAAATAGCACTAGAACCCAGACTGTCTGAATGCAGAGGCCAGGTGTGTGCGTGCGTGCGTGTGCGCACAAGGAGACATGCCCACAGATGCTCCTGTGAGGGCAGAAGTCAATGTCAAGTGTCTTCCTTTGTTCTCTACCTTATTTTGTTGTTGTGGCAGAGTCTGGAGCTCACCAATTGGTTAGACTGTCTAACCATGTTAGATGTGAGCACCTAGTATCCTCTGCCTCCTCATCTGGGTCCTGGAATTGCAGGCAAACACCATGATGCCTGAATTTTTGCGTGAGTGCAAGGGGATCACGATTCAGGGCCTCACGTTTGCACAGCAAGCCCTTTACCCAGTGATCCAGCTCCCCAACCCTTATAAAAATGACCCTATAGGCCAGGCCATCTTTAGCCATTTGGTGTGGGAGAATTGTCTGTATTCTGTCAATCATGTATTTTAATAAAACGCTGATTGGCCAGGCAGGAGGTATAGGCGGGACAACCAGACAGGAAGTAGAGGCGGAACAATGAGAATAGGATAAGGCTAGGGAGGAGGAAATTCCCTCCGCCACTCCTGTGCAGACCACTGAAGAGGCAGCATGTAACTTGCCCAGCTGAGAAAGGTATGGAGCCATGTGGCTAATGTAGATAAGGATAATGGGGTAACATAAGTTATAAGAGCTAATAAGTAGCCTGACCTAATGGGCCAGTCAGTTTATAATCTTATGGAGTCTTGTGTGTGATTTTCTTTGGGCTTGCCGGTTGTGGGGTACTGGGCAGGACAGATACCCCAACAAGCCGGCCCCTCATACTACAGCCATCGGATCCTGATACCCATCTATCACGAGTCTAAGTATTTTCACATTGTGTAAAGTCATCTACTGGATGGGTGGGAAGGGACAGAAAGCACAAAAACAAATAGAATAAGAGAACACAGTTTCTCATCTCTTTACTCTGATGGAAACAAAGGAATGCACCTATAGGCTTGAATGCCCCCAGTTCCAGCCAAAATCGTACACTTTCTGTCCTCTCTCCCACCGAGGCTGGACAGTAGCAACACTGAGCCTCTCTGCAAGCCCAAGGATGCTCTCCAATCTTTGCCCATGACTGGTTATCTCCCATGCTGCCTCTGTAAACAGCCGTCACCATAGCAATCTCCTGCACCGGTTTCCCCATCCCAACAAATGAATCATAAACCACGGTTGAGGTTTGAGTTCTGTGGTATTTTCACATCTGTTTGACACCTTGGGTGGAGTGGGGAGGAAGAAGAATTCAGAGCAACGCTGGAACAAAAAAAGAAACAAAAATAACACGGTCTGGGCCAGGCTCTTGTCTCTGTCTTGGCACATGCACACACGGACCCCTTTTCTCCTTCACTCCGCAGCATTCCTACAGATCTTTCTGAGTCATAGCGCATCTGGGAAGGAGAAGTATAAAGATCTACCCCCAGTGAAACAGCACAGCAGGGAGAAAAAGAGACATCCGTGGAAAAGCCAGAGGCTATGGGTTTGAATCCCAGCTCCCTCACTACCCAGCTGGGTGGCGTTAGCAAAGACACAACTTCACTCAGACCCAGATATGACAACTGATGCTAGGACCCCAAATGTCAGCTCCACGGGGCTACCTGGAGGCTCAAGCAGAAAGCATGTGACAAGTGGTCTTGGAAGAAGCCATGGAACAGATGGGAGACTGGAGGGAGAGGATGGTGGTGTGGGCTGGGATGCAGTTGAGAGACGTTTGTCTGGGATGGAGAAGCACCCAAATGGCCCCCACCTCACTGGGGTTCAGATTACAATTTCCCCACTAGATGACTGTACTTGGGCAACGAGATCACCAATTTTAATATATCAGATGAGATGCTCAACAGATTGTTGTAAGGCTGATCCTGGGTTAGAAGATCTTGCCGACTTTGTGTTGGTGAAAGTAGACTGGTTAAGCTAGACTGTCCAGAGGGCAGGGGAGGTACACTATGTCTGATCTTTGGTACAATGAGATATAACTCACATCATCATAGTCAGAAGCAACTCCATACAGAGAATATACCACACACAGAGACTGGACTATTATATCTGCCTGCCCCTTGCACAACTCTACAAAGAGCCACCTTCTGCACTGCAGAACGGAAGACAGAGTCTCAATCTAGGAACTGCACACAGCAAAGACATTGCCCGGGCTACACAGGCCAAGAGTGAAAGTTAACTCATATTGGGATGAAGTCTATAGGGTACTGTGAAGCGAGGAGGCTGGATCGTCCTGTCAGCTTTCAGATCTAGGATGGAGATAATCTGGGATCTATAACCAAGCTGGCTTTTAAAAATTCAGAACGTAGCTTGATCCTTGTTCTCAGCACCTTGGAGCTGAAATAAACTAAGTCCTAAGACACTTGGAAAATATGCCAAGAGAAATGTTGGGAGATGGGAGTCTACATTCCACAGTGAGTGGGGCAGAGAAAGAGCAGAGATCAACTAAATCATAAGATACTCGGAAAATATGCAAAATGCAATGTCAGGAGATGGTTCTACATTCCGTGGCGAATGGGCAGATAAAGAGAGGTGTCGAGAGCAACAACGCTTGAGCGGAAACTCACAGAAAACCTTGGAATAGAGGGCAAGGGAGGACAGGATGGGAAAGACCAGATGACAGCAGGGACAGGGGTAGGAATTACAAAGGAAGGAAGGACTACAGCCAGTCAGGAAGCTCTTAATGTCTTCGCACGTTGGAGCAATACACCACAGGATCTGATAGCATGGCTTTGGGACTCCTGTCCAGAAACTGAATAAAAGGGGCCAGGATCAAGGTGCATCACAGACCCCATTTGCAATCAAGGTAAAAGGGGGCAAAGGGCCTTGGCCTGGGTGTCAGTCACCTACTCCACCCTTGCATCCAGGGAGAAGACCCAATTGCTCACACTGGGCTGCCTTGGGAGCTCTCCCATCTTCCAGTAATGTGCGTGGAGGTGGGAAGCAGCAGCAGGGGGAAGGCAAGGAAGCCATTCTCCTGGGGACTTCCCAGGGAGCTCAGCCAGTTCAGCACACTTTCCTGCCAAGGGTCACAGCTCCTTCTAGGGACTATGCCCATGCCGGCCTCACAAGCACTTAGCTTCCTCTCCCCCCTTCCGCCTTAGAGATGGGAACTCCTCCACTGTTTTATGTCCCGGGTTCCACAGGGCCTCTGTGGTTCCCTGAGCTACACCTATACCCTGAAATTGTTCACAGTAACTGCATCCGCCAGGGCTAACTCTCCGCTGAGTTTTCCGTCTGGTTTCTGTTTCTTCCTGATATATCATTCACACACTCACTTGCTCATGTATTTATTCAACAAACAGGTCTTCCCCTCCAACTGCTGGGCTATAACATGTGCTAGGAAATAATAGTGGTGTGGCCTTTGGCCTTAAAGAGAGCGGTTCACGGGGAACAATTAAAGAAGCGGTTGCCAGAAAGTGTGGTAATATCTATGCCACAAATTCATACATTCATCTTAGAAGGACCAGACAACAAAGGCCTGTTGTTTTTTTCTTGCCTGTCATGTTTCTTTCTTTCCCTTTCATGTTCTCTTTCTCTCTCTCTCTCTCTCTCTCTCTCTCTCTCTCTCTCTCTCTCTCTCTGTGTGTGTGTGTGTGTGTGTCTTTTTTATTCATAAAGGTACTTTGACTGCATACATGTCTATGCACCACATGTTTGCCTGGTGATGGTTAAGGCCAGGAGAGGTTGTCGGACGCCCTTGGATTGGAGTTACAGATGCTTGTGAGATGCCATCTGGGTGCTGAGAATCAAACGCTGACCTCTGCTGTAGCAGCCAGTGTTTTTAACTGCTGAGCCATCTCTCCAACCTCTATTCTGCAGTGTGAAAATCGCCACAGACTTAAAGGAATGAGTAGAGGGCAAACTATACCTGTATGCAAATAAAACTATTAGGAAAACGTGGTCAAAGAGGCTAAGTTGAGTCAGGCGGTAGTGGCGCACACCTTTAATTTCAGCACTTGGAAGGCAGAGGCAGGCAGATCTCAGTGAGTTCAAGCCCAGCCTAGTCTAAAAACCAAGTTCCCGGACAGCCAGAACCGTTACACAGAGAAACTCTGTCTGGGGGAGCAGGGGTGAAGGAAGAAAAAGAAAAAAAGAGACAAAATTATCCCTGGGACCATAGCTCATAGACCCCTGCTCTCTCCTATGCCAGAGGCATAAACAAACCCTATGATGGAGTATGGTTGGAGGGTGGTGGCCCTGTAGGTAGAGGGTGGATTCCAGGGAAGGGTGGCATTTTAACTGAGACCTCAAAAATGAGCTGGGCACAGTCAGGTTGGTATGGGAATACGTGAGGGAGAATAAAAGGATTTGGAAAGAAGAAATAACAAATATAGCAGCCCAGAGGCACTGCCTCAGGGTAAAAGCAAGCAGACATTTTTTTACTCTTCAAACAGGAGGCAAAAGAGAGCATATGCCCGCCCCCAACTTCTTCCTTCCTTTCTCCATTCTTCCCGCCCAACTCCCATCTCCCTCTACTGCTGCCTCGCTTCCTCCCTCCATCCATCCCTACAACCAGTCTTTACTAATCACCGCTCTGGGCTCGGCACGCCATTGTGGTTAAGGGAAGAAGACTAAACAACAAATTCCCTTTAAAGAAGCTTGAATTCGTGGTGAGTGTGGAAGACAGATCCGAAGCTTGTGGCTAAGGACGCCCCCTTCCCTTTTCCTTCAGGTGGGCACAACCTTGAACTTGCATCCAAACAGCTAGCACAGGGAAGGCGGAAAGGATGCTCTTTTGATGTATTTTATGCCGCTTTGGGCTCATCTTGCTCAGGGCCTCTTTTCAGCTGTGATGAAGCACGTGGCCATGTTCGCACGGCAAGAACTCAGGTCGGCCTCAACATCACGCAGTGGGGTAGGGGAACTGACAACAGCGAAAACAACCTGAAGCCTTCAGTCTAACAGACCTCAAAGGATGCCATCCTCCACCCATGAGCCCACGGAAATGGAAAGAGTCCACAGCCTCGAGCAGCATCGTGACTAAAGCCCTGTCACATGCGGAGGCAGAGGCCCAGCCGTCTCTGAGGTACCTACTGGTACAGTTTGAAGCGGCCACCTTTGTGGTAAGATTGCTTGGCAGCAAGAGGAGGCAAATGCCATCGGAGACCACACACACACACAACGTAAACAAACAACAGGACCAGGGATTATGATAGGTAGGTAACCAGACAATAGCTCTAGAGATGGCATGGAGAATAAAAAGGTGGGGGTGCAAGGAAGTTGGGGCTCTGCCTTGTCTGGGGCAGGTGTGGGAACCTCTCTTGAATAGAGATATTATGTCTGAGACCAGAGGAAAGGGAGTCAGCTGAGGGGAGGAGGTGCTGAAGGGAGAAGGTTCCAGGTAGAAGAATATAAACAAACAGACCAGAGGGATGCTAGGAGCAGAAAGAGCCGGACAGAACAAAAGGGAAGACGGCATCCCATAGGCTGACTTAGGCCTTGCACTATCAGGACCACAAAAGTGGTCAGCAGGAAAGAGACTGAGATAGCAGCCACAAGCCATCTTCCCTCAGAGGGACGCTGCCCCATACAACACAATTAACTTCCCACAGATGTGTGCTAGTGTGTCCACAGCTTACCTCACTGGACTCTTCCTTTCTCTGACCTGCAGACATTTTCTGGGAACCCACTAGACCCCGCCACCATGCGAGGCACTCTGCTCCTATACACGTTTCTGTTAGTTCCCAGTCTCGAAAGCTGTTGTGTCTGCTCACCACCCCAACACCACAGCTGTGTTATGGGTGGAATTATATACCCACAAGTCTATGTTGAAGCCCTGACCCCCACTAATGTGAATGCGGTCCTATTTGAAACTCTTCGTAGATGCAATCAGGTTCAAGAGAGTTCATCAGGATGGGCTCTAAGCCAGTGTGATTAGTGTCCTTAGAAGACGAAGGAGCAGAGACACAGGAATGATGTCGCATGAAGGAGAGCCGAGCAGCCACCGGACACGGAGCACCAAGGATAGTCAAGTCCTGTCCGAAGCCAGGAGGAGGCAGAGACAGACAGACAGACAGACAGACAGACAGACAGACACACACACAGAGAGAGAGAGAGAGAGAGAGAGAGACTCACTCACTCAAGTATGGCCTGCCAGCACCCCCATTTCCAATTTCTGTTTTCCACAAACTGAAAGATTTTTAGGCACCCAGGTGTCTGCCACAAAAGCCCAATAAAACTGATACTCCCAATCCCTCTGAACTGGATGGCCCAGCCTCTGTGCAGCTCATTTGGGTCTTTCCTCACATTTCATTCTTTTCTCCTCCCTCACGGCTGCTGCCTGCTTCCTGTGCTCCTGACTACACTCCCAAAGGACCAAAGGGGATACTCCCCACACTTCGTCTTGGACACCTCAGATGAAGTAAGGCCCCTTGGGGACAGTGAGGGAAATGTATACTGGACTTGTCACCTCACGGGCATGAGGCAGGATATTTTGCTGGTGATGATTTAAAAAAAAATTTCATAGTTTGCGTCTTGGTATTTTGGTGTTTTCTGTGATGATTATGAATTACACATGTGGGATGGTGGATCACTGTCCTCAAGATTAATGCTCAGAAAAGAGTAAATTAGTCATCTTAAGATGGCCCTGAGGAAGATAACTTGGGCCCCATTTTTATTCCCTGTGCCTATATTGTATCCTACAGACATGGTCACAGGCACCTCTAATAGAGACAATTTCCCATGCCCATCCAAAAACTTATCAACAAAAGAAATTCACCTGACCTAAAACCCTACCTAGCCCTAGCTAAAGTAAAAGGTAGACCGAAGCCTTTCAAGGTGCACATTGGGCCATCTGCCCTAGACATGTGACGAGCGCAATTGCCGTTCTCGGGGGGGGGGGGGGGGGGGCTAGTCAGATTGTCCTGCACCCGTGTCTTTGTTTCGTCTGTCAGCCCAAGGACTTGATGCTATCTGCTTTCCTGGCCTGATGGTGGAGAAGAGCCAGCCTGTGTTCCCGAACCACCCGAATCCCATCTTACCAGGGCCCAGGCAGCTGTGCTTCCCCGTGGAGGCCTCATAGAGCTCCCCACACACTCTGCTCCCCTGACACCCACCAGGAGGCATTGTTCAAGTGTTCTCTGAATTCTGCACTTCATTCTCAACCCTTACATAACCAAACCCAAGTTTAAAAACATACACACACATACAGGAAAGAAGAAATGGCTGAATTTGATTTTTTTTAAAAAAAAAACCTGGCTTCACACTACCACAGTTGTTGGGGAACTGAGCCTCCCTGGGCTACATCTCTGATTTGGCAGCGCCCTAGAATATCTAATTTTACACCTGCAAACGCCTGCAGCCAACCCTGTGCACACAGCTCCCTGCAGGGGGAAGAACCAGCCAAACAGAAGGGGTAACCTGGGCGTCTGGCTGGGGTTACGGGGAGGCTCTGCAAGGCGGTGGGGCAGGCAAGAGCTCTCGGCTCTCCTTCTTTGCAGCAGGAGCATCCCCTGCCTTTTTTAGTTTCATTCTATAGGGCGCAGAAAAACATGGGGATTCAGCCATCACTGGGCTGAGGGACAGAAGTGGAAGTTGCAGGCTCTAGCCCCCGAGGGAATCCTGACCTACAGACCTAAGTCTCCTTGTGATTTTCACATGCATAAATTAACTGTCAATTTTCAACATTTTGGACAATTCTAGAATTGCCTCGTCTGTCTTGCCTCTACCGCCCTTCCAAAATCAGATGACCAGATAGCTGGACTTTTGTAGCCACCACAAGCTAGCAGAAGAGACACACTGAGAAGAGCGGCAGCCTGACATGCACCAGTTGTCCTATTTGTTTACCGGTGCTGTGACAAGACACCGAGACACCGTGACAAAATCCACTGGAGGGGTTGTTCTTTGGCTTCTTCTTCCAGACAGGAGTCCAGTCTGCCAGTGTTGAGGCAGGTGAGGGCAGGAACCACCGAGGAAAACTCCTGACGAGCTTGTTCAGCCCCTTCCCTCTCCAGCCCAGGCCCATTTGCCTAGGAATGACGATACCCAAGGTGAACTGAACCCTCCTCCATCAATCAGCAGTGAAGGAAATGCCCCGCGGACATGGCTTTCAGGCAAATCTGATGGTGACTCAAGCTGGGCCGAACTGTCAGAAGCCCACAGCGCATCGGTCCACCTCATGAACTTTCCTCACCTGGGTTAGACGCTCGGTTTTTACGGGCATTCGAGCCTGACCTCCCACAGAAAGGCCTTGGAAGGGCGATCTCACCAAATGGTAAGGCGGCTTCGGGCAAATTACTTAGACTACCCATGCAGAAACTTTTGTTGTTTAATTTGATGTGTGTGTGTGTGTGTGTGTGTGTGTGTGTGTGTGTGTGTATGTGTGTGTGTGTGTATGTGTGTGTGTGTATGTGTGTGTGTGTGTGTGTATGTGTGTGTGTGTATGTGTGTGTGTGTGTGTGTGTATGTGTGTGTGTGTGTATGTGTGTGTGTGTATGTGTGTGTGTGTGTGTGTGTATGTGTGTGTGTGTGTATGTGTGTGTGTGTATGTGTGTGTGTGTGTGTGTGTGTATGTGTGTGTGTGTGTATGTGTGTGTGTGTGTGTATGTGTGTGTGTGTGTGTGTGTGTGTGTGTGTATGTGTGTGTATGAGGTGGGGGGGAGCGGGTGGAGGAGAGCATGCACAAGTCAGAGAACAACTTGTGGGACCTCTCCGGGCACACCCTGAGCACACGTAAAAGGCAGAAGGTGATGATAAGACCGTCCTTGGCACCTCATTAACACTGAGGAGACACCTCATCTCACCTGCAGCCCTGATGTCGCCCTCCCTGGCCCATCCCAGGCACAGCCTATAGAAAGAGTTCTCCTTCTCTGTCACAAATCCAGGGCATTCCGGATGTTTCCATCTCAGAAAAGCAATCTTTCCCGAAGCCGCCTGAACATGACTAAGGCAACTTACTCTTTTCTGAGCATTCATCTTGGGGGCGCTGATGACCCCCAGCCCAAAGTGTTCACTTGGTATGTCCCGCTGTCATGACAAGAAGTCTCCGGCCCTCCGAAAGTCTCCCCAGCAGGTCTTTTCTCAGAACCTATCACCACACTGCTTGTGGGAGCTTGGGACAAAATGATTCTTCAAATGATGGGAAGCAGCAACTCCAAACCCCAGAAGTGAGGAGCCTGACTTTGGGAAATCAGCAAAATACAAAACCCTAAAGGGAGCATGCTACGGCAGACACTGCTATAAGTTCCCCTAACTGCTTCATCCCCCCCCATCAGCAATTCCCAAGAAGAAACTTCCCACGCCCTTTGCATCTAAGTGGGACCACCTGACTGATTAAAGGAATCGGAATGGAAGCAATGTATGCCACTTACAGGCAAGGTCATAAAACACCATGAACGGCATTACCCTGTCTTCCCCTTTAACAGAGACAATGCGCAAAAATGGTGGTTCCCCAAGATGGAAGGAGCCCGAGACCCTGAGTGACTGTTGGAATATGAGCCACACCCCCGTACATGCCTAGACCAAGTGAACTACGCTCTGGCAATAGCAGCAGCAGTATAGTTTCCCATTCTGCTACCGATACCTTTGGAATGATTTTGCTCCTGCAGCACAGCTTACTCTATGTTGACTGACACCTGGAAGGACACCAACCAAGCAAAGGCAGGCTGAAACTTAGGTATCCATGATCCTTCTTCCTCTCTAACTCTTGACATGAATTTGGAAAAGTTTCTCCCCTTGGATGGCGCTCTTTTCTTCAACAAGATTTTATTCTTGAAAGGTTATATAACCCCAGCCAACAGAGATACGAATGCTGCAGGCAGTTACATGGGGACCTAGGTAAATTTCTACTAAATGGGTGCTTATTATGGAAGAGACAATGTGTACTGACTTTCCAGCATATGAAGTCAATGAGGTGTTCCCATTCTATGAATGGCGGTGCAGGGAGATTAAAGCACTTGTCTAGGGTCACAAGCTGGCAAGTAACATAGCCGCCATTTACACCCAGGTGGTCGGAGTACCAGATGCCTAACAACAAAGTAGCTGAAGCATGACGTCCTGAGGCGTGACACACAAATGGAAGTGTCTACTCAGGAAACTTTAGTAATATCCCATCACTTTCGCTAGACGGATAAACTCCACCTTCTTGGGATAAGGACCATACTTTGGTTATATCTCAGTTCTCAGGGTTCAGCACAACATCTGGCACCTAAAAGTCATAAACAACCAACAGACAAACATCAAAAGTGGTGGAGTCCCTTGAACTTGAGCTCTTTAATTAACTACTTTTTAATCTTTAAATCTTTAATGTTTAAATCTTTAATGTTTTAAAGATTTATTTTTATTGTTTTTATTTATGTGTATATGGAAGAAAGTGAATGCCACATGTCTGCAGGTGTCCAGGGGTTCAGAAGAGGGTGCCAGATGCCTTGGGCCTAGGGTTATAGGTGGTTATGAGTCACCCAACATGGGTGCTGAGAACTGAACTTAGGTCCCCTTGGAAGAGCAGCAACTGCTCTTAGCTGCTAAGCCATCTCTCCTAGTCCTGACAACAAGCATTTTAATTGAGTTATACTTGAAGATGTCTTGAAACGTAGTGTGTTCATTCTCTGAGTTGAATATTTTTGTAAGTCAACAGGGATGCCACTAATATTTATGAGTTAGATGAGTAAATATTGGGACTGCCTAAGGCAAGTCACTAAAATCAGTCTCCTAGCTAGAGCCACAAATACTCTTGGTAGCACCAGTGTCAAAGGTGTCACAAGGAGCATAGTTGCTCATTATGTCTTTGTTCTTTTGTTGTGACTGTTCGATTTTTGAGACAGGGTTCTTTTATGTCACCCATAAGGTCTCTAAATGCACCATGTAGTTCAGGCTGGTCTCAAACTTGTGGTGATCCTCCTGCCTCAGCCTCCCTATTGCTGGAATTACAAGGGCACACCACCATCCAGTCCGCTTGGGTTCTCTGGCCATTTCCAAGTCTGCAGCTCTTTGTGAGACATGCTATGTTTGTACTTCTGAATGGGGCAAACCTCCAAGGCTAACCAGGAACACAGCACACGTGTGATGAACTAACTTATAGCATGGGTGCACTGGTCACTTTAAGAAAAGAAGATGGATCAGCCCAAGGAATTCAGTGATTGCTGCAAGAATATAAACATGGGTTGCACTGGAACTGGCTGCATGCTTTGTATAAACACTAATAAAGTGAGTTTAGGCTGAGCTGTGACTTTAAAGGAAATTCTTCCCCCATAAACATGTCCTGCCATGCCCTAATAACTCTTTAATTTGATGCACATTTGGGAAGGATGATGCTAAGTAATCACAGAATAATGTTAAGGTCTGTTGCGAAGGGGGCGGGGTGAAGTGATGCAACTTGGAGCTAACACTATCCACCAGAAGGCTGGCTTCTCTTCTCCTTTCACACATGGAGGGAATCTGCCAAGTGACACGCAGGAAACCAGAGGCAGGTCTCTGCAGGTTCAGCACAGGGTGTCGTCGGATGGCATCATGTGAGTCTCCTGGCTGGCCCATTTCCAGTCACTCTTCTCTATCTGGAGACAGGATGGGTGCCTTCCATTGGCACACAGGTCTCTCGACTTTGTAGAACAAAGCTCCCGCTTTTTGATGACACCCAAAGCTCCTTGAGAAAAGAGAATGCTTGCCACTTACCGAGGCATCCACAAGCCAGACGCTGCTCTGAACCCCTGTACGATGGCATGGTGGCATGGAGTCAGGAATAAGTAGATAGGTGCGTAGCTTAGAGGCATAGAGCCCATCTTATAACATGCTAATCATGTGCTTTTGGAAAACCATCCTTGTTGTCTACAGAATGGCCTAGTAGCCCTTGCTGATCCTCAGAGGTCTTGTTAGAAAACCAAATGAGATCACGTGGGAGGAAAAAAGGATTTGATAAATTTTAAAAGGCTTGAATAAATTAGGAACCAATACTGCTGAAAAAGTGCAAAAATGATGGCTAATGCCATTTTTTCTGTGTACCGTTTTCATAATATATCAAGTTCTGTTCATTTCTGTTCAAGTCCTCCTAGCAACCCCATAATAATCTTATCATTATTCTGCCATTTTGTAGGCAAGTAAGGTCCACAGAGGTTAAGTAGCGTGCCCCAGTTCAGACACATTCAGAAGCACTGCCCACAGAGCAATGGTTCTAATGGGCAGAGCTAGATGTCTCGTCTCCTGTTCTCTGCTTCTAAGTTCTCAAGAAACTAAAGACATCCGTTTATTAGCCTGCGAGCAATGAGGTCAAGGGCTGCCTGGAGTCTCTCCCAGGTCTCCAGCAACCAGGGCAGGACTAGGAAGGTAATCGGGTGATGGCAGTTCGTTCCCCTCCCTAACCACCTGTTTGTAGACTAACCCTTGCCATTTGTGTAGAACCACACTGAGACATGCTGGCACTTCTACAAGTTCAAAGGCCCCATCCCTCAGTCCTCCTTGGCTCTCCACCTTCTGCAAGGTAAAGGGCCTCAGTCCAATACCGCAACTGTCTAGAAACACAACCCAAATGGCTCATCTGACAGGCGGGTCCTCTGTAGCCACCAGGCTCATTCCAGACACCATGCCTTTGCCCAGGCTAGTCTCCCATCTGCAGGGCCTTCTTCTCAAGATCACAATGAACTGAAGATGTCAAGAAGCTTGGCTGAGGAAAGGCGACCCCTTTCAGTAGACCGAAGAGCTGGAAAGGAAGAGAATGTCTCCACAGTGAGACACTAGGTCTGGGGCAGGCCCACCAACTCTGCTGAGGCGGGAGTCACTCCTTGCCATCTGGCACTGATAAAATGTCAAGGGACAGGAACAAGACAGGGAGGGAGAAGGGCCTGTCTGATTGTCCAACCCATCCTTCGTGTCCAGACTCAGGGAAGGCAAGTCTCCTTTCATCAGCCATGAAACCATATCTTGCTTATTATGACAATTTGAAAAACCTCCCTGATTATTCCTTGGGGAATCCAATTTGTTTCCTTTGTAAAGAGGAAACAATTCTCTTCTCGGTTTGGGAGGTGGGGACATTCCATTTATCTTGAGGGGGAAGAAATCTGTTTCCCATTATGAATCACGTTCTATTCATAGGTCTATTTGTGAAGAATGAATCTCTACAATTCACGTGGAGAAAAAAACTTCTCTCCTTACCCTCCTACACACACCCATGAGGGCTAAGCAAAGAGGCTCCCACCTGCCCTTTCTCCAGTCTTTGCGCCAGAACTGGCTTTCCATCCTCTGCTTTTAGAAGGGAAACATTTACTCATCCCCTAAAATCAGCAGTATCCCCAAGTCATTCCAAGTAGCTGATAAAGCCTACCTCCAGTAATTCATTCAGCGTGGAAGCAGAAATGACAATAAACTCCAAACCCAGTCCCTGTGATAGGGGACAGCAAGCTGCAGGCCACAAGCCAAATCAAGTCCACTGCTTGTTCTATGGCCTGGGAGCTAAGAATAGATTTTACGTTTTTTAACTGGTTAGGAAGAAAAGTTAAAAGTATACTATTTCTTGACACATAAAATTACATGAAATTCAAATTTTGATAGCCATAAATACGATTTTCTTGGAACACGGCCCACAATCACCAACTTACATAGTACTTATGGCTGGGTTTGCTCTACGTGCACAGAACTGAGCCTTGTCATCCCACCAAGGCTATATGATCCCCAGAAACTAAATAATTACTTGCAGCTTTAGTGGAAGATGTTTGCTGACCCTTGATCGAGAAGCCTCTATACTCCAGCAAGGTCAAAAAAATCAAGAAAATGGCAGACAGCATGGGTGACAAGGATAAACCTCACCACAATGGCTCTGGGGGAAAAGAGAGTGGCTGGCTTTGTGGGTGCCACCATCAAGCTAAAACTCCCTCAGTCCTGGATGGACAGAAGTACTGGAAAATTTGGGGGGCATTTTTGCAAAGTTTTGTGTCTCCACTTCCTGTCGTACCTCTAACATGGGTACCATCCTTGCTCCTTTTGTTGGATTGAGAATTACGTTTATACACACCAACTGGCTAGAACAGCCCCTGCTCCGATGCGCTCGCTATCTCTTCGCTCTGGTGCTGCTGCCTTCACAACTCCAGGGGGCGCTGTCCAACAGTAAACACGGCCAGTGGTACCCAAGAGGGAGCATGTAATTGGAAGGTAATCCAAGAGATCATAATCATGGTGGTACTGATGATAGCTAATATTACAATGGACAGAGACTTGAAGAAAGTGGAGGCTTTCCAAATGGAGGGGACAGGCCCTGTGTAATTTACCACCACACTTGTTCCCCTCATATTATAAAAGAGACTCAAGAGGCAACCTCAGATGAGCTGAGGGACCTCCAACTGAGGCACCCAATCCCTCCCCATGTCTTGCCCACAGCTCGTGGCCTTGGCTCCTGAGATAGGCCCCCAGCACCCAATCCTACACCTTGCTCTTGGTTTCCACAAGATTCTCAGGCTGTGGGCTATTTTAAGGTCAAATTAAAGACTCCTCTGCCTTGGAGGGCTGCAATTTCAGGCTGTGGTTTGTTGACTCTGACGTGGCTTGGGGCCCGGTGCCGGTGCATGGGGCACCGCATGGGATCAAATTGTTTAAGCAAGAAGGCAACTTCCACCGCAGCGTTTTCTCCACGGAAAACATAAGCCAGGGGTACGGAGATGGACAAATAAAACAGTGGGAGAGCCCTATATTCTGGAGATGGGAGCTAAAAATAGCAGCACATCAGAACCGAGAGAGCCCTAGAAGTTTTATGTAGGGCTTCAAACCTCAGAGGAAAGGACTTACCAATGTCACTGCCTAAGCCTAAGTCTGCTGCTTCCTCTTTTGCTTCTTAGAGGAAGAACCCTTGGGCTGACTCCGGTCTCTGATCCTAGAACCCATCTCATAGACCGTCTCATTACAGACATCGTAATGTACAACTGGCTGGGGCCACTGACAAAGTCTGCAGATCCCCCTCCCTGTGGGGAGAAGTGGGTACCGACGAGCGACAGGCAGGGCGGTTACAGTGCAGGATGGGAAGGAGACCAGCAGAACCAGGCTGGTGCAGGACAGAGGCCAACTCAGCTCTAGGTGTTGTACCAAGGGTCCTCGAGACCCCATTCTGTCCCTTCTCTAGGACCCTCAATTCTCCGCTTCTGGAGAGGGCATACTTAGAGGACAGAGTCCCTGCAGTCTCTTCCCGACCCCATTCGCATCCTGATGACACCTCTACCCTGACCAATACCCTGGGTTAATTCCCAGCTGAGAACGCACTGCCCACAGAGGCCAAAAGTGGGTTTCATACTGGCTGTTCCTCGTCATGTCCCACCACGTGGATTGCTGTTATAATTTAATTGGTAAAAAGAGCTTTTGAAAATACCCTGGTGGTCCACTTTCTATTGTTAAAGCAAAACACTTTGTATTTACGTCTGAGGTTGAGAGGAGGGGAACCCCATCTGTCCAGCTCTCTCTGGTGGAGGGCTTTATGCAGAAGGCACCACGGAGGGAGCACCATGCAGGAGAGATCAAATGGGCAGTCAGACAGCCGGAGAGCGCAAGGTCAGTGGTCTCCTTCAGAACAACCCTAGCTGGAATCGGACGAGAATGACCTTAATCTTCGCGAGGACGGTGTCCTTATGACCTAATTACCATGCCCTAGGCCTTACCTCTTAAATCTCACCAACCTTGTACCACCACCATGGGGGCTACAGCACATGAAACCCTCAGGCGTGTGCCACAGCGCCTGACTGGACACGTGAAACCAAACTCGCTGCTCACAAAGGGCTTCCTATGACTTCGCAGGCACCCAAGTTACTCACTGATATCACCTGCCTGGCCCAGGTGGGAAACTGAATTTCAGACTGTACAGTGCTTTCCCGTCTACCAAAAGAAGCCAAGTTTAAGAGTTATCTCCCACTCTGGTATCCAGCATAGCTCCTTGCCAGGTGCTATGCTCAAACAACGGTGGCGATTTGAAAGTATTGCTGTAATCACGGGTCTCACTCTCAGCTTGAAATGGCACAGAAGAGACTAGGGTCCAGGAAGAACGAGAGCTGCTCACTCAGTCATACCACTAGGAGAGTCAATCCTACTGGTTTCTGAAGCAGAGTCCCAGACAAGGATGTGGCCTTGGCGAGCCAAACCCTGGCTCCCATAAATCGAGAGCAGCTGGCACTTCTGAATACCCAGGCCCCCTGGGGCCTGGGCCGAGTGCATATGGGTAAGCACCAGCCCGTGCCCCTTTTTCTTCTTGCCATGCTTAATTACACCAGGATTGTGCTGAGTCAAGAGACCTGCTGGAATGGAGGCCCCAGCATGACCTTTCTCATTACTCTCAGCCATCTTGTGGGCTCACATAGCCGGGTGTGTTTCCACCAAGAAACCCAAGAATAAGCTCGACACTAAGGCAAATGCTAAACCCCACACCTCGGCCCCTGGCAGAATGACCCTTTCTGAACCGAGAGAGAACAAAGGGGCCTTGCAACGGCCATACCACCTGCATTCATCCCTATTCCCACTCCAGCCTGGAAAAAAACAGAGCCCCCTCATCATGAAATGTGGCAGCCCAAAGACAGCCACGGGAGATGGTGGCTGGCATCCTTGTCGCTCAGGTGGCCATGTGACTTTGCCAAGTTTCTGAGCCTGGACTTGCAGTCCTTGCGTCCTCATTTTAGAGTATGAGAGATGGACCACTCAAGAGGAAGACACGGTGTCCCATTTCTCTAATGTATACTCATATATGCATTACATATACACACAACATGCACAGCCTTCTGTAAACATCCAAAGACAAATCAGCAAGCCAACTACTCAGGGAGGTCCCCAACCTTGGCTGCACACGAAATCACCCAAGGGGGCATTAGAGGTCTTACTGCTTCAGCCACACTCCAGAGTCACCAAAGCAGAGTCTGGGGGTGGGTGCAAATGGGGGTACCAATCACATCATGTTAAAGTCCCCATGTGATTTCAATGTATGGACAGGGTTGACAGTACTTGCTGGAAAATTCCATCTACCAACTTTAGTTCGGAGGCTGACTTCCCAAACTGGAATCAGGCTAGGGGTAGCAGGTAAATACCCAGGCTGTTGACCACAAAGCTACCACAATGCCAGGAATTCAACAAACACACCCGAACATCAACTATGGCACAGGCGTTCCTGTAAGAATCTGGGGACCATCTCAAGACCTAATGTCTTAGGTGTCATACCATTTTCAGCTCAGGTCTTAGTGAGATTCATCTCTAAACCAACCAAGCAAGCTAGTATTTATCAAGCATACCATATATACAAGACCCTGCACCATCCATAAAGGGGTCTGACCCCGTGGAACGTTCTGAAACCCGAAAGGGCAAAGCTTAAGAATTGTTCACACAGAGAGGTCAAAATAACATAATAGATAAATAACATAATAGAGAAAGGAGAAAAGGATCTACACCTGAACAATTCAAACTAAACAAATATATGTTGGGTGACTGCTGTATACAAGGTATTCTGTAATTCTAGGGGAGTAATAAATTTGGGATCCTCAGGCAGGAGCCGTGACCGCCCCCCCCCACCCCAAAGTGTGCTCCGCAGACCAACCACAGCGGCATTCCTCAGAGAACCAGCCATGAAGGCGCACCACCAGGCAGGCCCCACCCAGCCTGTTGAAGTGGGATGTCTGGGAAGGTAGGAGACCATCAGGTTGCATTTTAAGCCCTCCAAGGTATTCTGGTGTCCACTGCAGTTGGGGACTCTACCTAGATGACTCAAACTCTGGGTGCTGAAGAGATGAAATTATAAAGCTTGGAAGAATCTGAATCTTGGCTCTGACACAATTAACTTTAATGTCTTAAAATTGCTTTGTGCTTGTCTGTACAGTCACATGGGAGTGCAGGTGCCCACAGAGGCCAGGGGTATCAGATCCCCCACTAGGAGCTGGAGTCACAGGTAGCTGTGCGCTGCCCAGCTGCCATGGGTGCTGGGTTTGAGCTCCAATCCTCTACAAAAGCAGCACGCACGCTTAACTGCTGAGCCATCTCTCCAGCCCCCTGTTTAATGTCTTCTTCACTCATCTTATCCACCGTGAAGAAGTGATACGCACTAGGAAGTCATGAGGCCTCCCATGCAGAGTGCATTAGATAACGTGTGAACCTCACCAGCACAGCGCCCGGGGCACCCCATTAGATGACCTCAAACCTAGCAGTCGCAGTGCGGCGATGCTGTTCTACAAGTGAGTGTTGACAGGATGAAGGAAGGAAAGAATGAGCTAATTACTGCATGACTGATGAGGACTAGATGTGGCAAGCCTGGAAAAGCAGCATCCTGCGGCACAGGGAGACATGCCCATGATTGGACAAGGGCTTCTTGGAATGAATGATCACAACATAAGCCTCTGGACTTGAGGCAGCCATTTTTCTGGTCCAGCTTTTAAATAAACTTCAATGAAGCATACACACACCCCACACATCAGTACCCAAAATACTGGGTAAGCATCTGGGCTGTAGGTTCTAGTACTTCATAGCTGGGTGATCTTAGATAAATCGTTTAAGGAAATTAAGCTTCGGTTTTCTTCTGGAAGCCGGGAAAAATAATGATGCTAACATCACAGAGTTGCTGTGAGGTGAGAACACAGTATGTATAAACCAGGTAGCTGAGAGGTATGAAGGCAGGGAGTGACCTAGAGATGCTGTCCCTGGGTGTTGTGTGCCCATGTGGCCGAGGACCATCTTACACTGCTACACTCTAAGCAGCATCGGTTCACTCAAATGTCAAACCACAAAATGACTACTTGGTCCCATAATCACAGTAGCTACCAAGTACCGTGAACTCGTGGAGTATAGGTGATTATATCACCCACATGTGATACATGACATATCATGACCCCAGGAATTGAGGTATCACCAAATCCATCTCATAGACCGCAATAACACTGGTGTTTATGCCTTGAGTTATACATTTATCATGTGTCCAAGGAGATACCTCTTCAACCCTCATAGTGAATATCATAGTAACTCAACTGCCATAAAGATCACCCCACGTTCCCTCAGAGGCTGCCAAAAGTCTTCCAAACGTGGTACACTCAGCCAGTCACTGTGTCAAAGAAAACACTGAAAAGGATGCAGCTCAGAACCGAGTCTAGATAGAGACATCACAGGCAGACTAAGGACAGGAAGGGACCATGTGGAAAAATCAGGCTCTGAGTTCCAAAACGGCTCCCAGTTTGTGGGTTACAGGAGTGGGGGTGGAGCAAAGCTTTTTCTGTTCAGTTCAAAGTTGTGAGCTAAGCCTAAACACAGAGGGAGCTAGGTGGAAGACATGGCAGCTACGGCGGCTTTCCACAGCCATTTCTTCTTCGGAAGGGAGGCGTTCTGGCCTGGGAAACAACGCAGAAAGGTGCATTCCCTGGATTGCCTCCCAAAATACCTTTCCTTAAAGGACAAATTCTGGTCTTCTTTCCTCTCTCCCCAGCCACATCCCCAGATGGCAGCTGCAGTTTCTGGGAGCACGCTGGGAGATCCTAAGGCCAATGGTACATTTTCCCAGGCGCTGAACTAGGTTGGGATTCGATGCAGACAAGAGTGGTTGGCCTCCTGTCTTCCCGTGAAAACTTCTAACGAAGATTCCTAGAGTTCATTACCGACTTGAACTTCATCCTTTCTGTTTTGGTTCAGTTGGTCCAAAGAGCAGTCTGGATGCCCTCATCCGGAACACAGAAGAGACAGCCTCGTTGGAATTCAGAGTTTTTAAAAACAATTATTAACAATTCGCTCTCCTTCAAATCCTGCAGTTACCTGCAAGGAACCACATTACCTCCAGCTGACCCCACCTGCCAAAAATATTCCTGCATTTTCATTTTTATCATCTTTGTGTTCCACGGTTGCCATGGTAGTAAAATTTACACTCAACAGCCTCACTGCCATTTTCGACTACAAATAGAATTATTGTGTTCCCAGTTTGGCTCTGCAGAAAAAGAAATATGTCTGTACTGTAGGCCAAGCCCTGTGCTCGGCAGAAGGCCTGGGTGCTGTGCTGAGCAAGAAAGAGGTTTCTGTTCCTTCTGCACTAAGTAGGCTTTCCACCATATACCACTCTGTGATGAGATTTGATTTTTAATGTGGTAAAGTGTATAGAACACGATTTTTGCCATTATAATGATGATGGTTATATTTATTGTGCCTGCAAATTTGATTTAATCTTAGACAATCAAGAAGTGATAGGCATTTTATTATGTTAAACATTTTTAGTTTAATTTTTAAATTTTTAATACAATTAAACATTTAAGTGCACTGTCTAGAGACATTAAGGATGTTCTCGACACTGTGCGGCTCTCACCCATCTCTATGCCCAGAACATTTTCGCCACCCCACGAGGCACCTACTCTCCAACCCCTCCCAGCTCCTGAAACCTATTTTTTATTTCGTGTGTGTGGGTTCGTGGTATGCGCGCCCCACTGCCCATGTATAGAGGTCAGGACAACTTATGGGAGTCGCTTCTCCCCCTCCACCCTGCGAGTTCCAAGGACCAAAGTCAGGGCAGGGACAGAACTCAGGTCATCGGTGTTGGCAGCAAGCACCTTTACCCTCGGAGCCATCAGCCTTTACCACCATCACCTTTACCCACCATCCCCTGACAACTTCTAATGCTCCTGCTACCTACAAACTCGCCTGCTATGGGTGTTTCATATCATTACGTGGGCTTTGTTCTTTTGTGTGTGTGATGCTTTCAAGGTCCATTCACACTGCAGTGCGTATCAGAACTCCACTGGCTGTGGAGGGCGAATTAGCTCCCATTGTGCATAAACACATTCTGCTCACCATTCATCTGTCGATAGACACTTGGGTTGTTTCTTCCTTGAGCTACTGCGAAGAACGCTGCGGTGAACGCTGGTCCACACTCATCTATTTTTGAGACTCCGCTTTTAAATCTTTGGGGTAGCGACTTCGAACGGCACTGATGAGTCGCGTGGTAATTCCATGTTTAAGCTTTTGAGGAGCTATCATTGGGCATTCCTACCAGCAATGGAGATTAGTATCAGCTCTCCACGTCCTCCCTAAGTTTTCTCGAGTGTGCTCTTTGTTTCGCTTTGCTTTGCCTCGCTGTTATTACAGCCACGATAGTAGCTATGGGGAAGTGATTCTCTGCGAGCAAAGTGGCGAGGCCATACTGCTTGATCATGGTTCCACCGCATCACAGGTGCACACAGGCACACTGCATAGACTTTTGTCTGACGAATGAACAAATGAATGTATGAATGGGCTCTCCTGCTTAAATAATTACATTCCTTTCTTAAGTCTGATTCCTACTCAGCTTCTCCCCACTCCTTTATTGATAGGATCTGAAACCTGCACCAGCAAACCCAGCTCCGCTAGCAAGATGCAAGCAGCCACTAAGTGGCAGGTATCAAGGTTTCCATGCAGGGACCACTGGCAGTTTATCGGCATCGTTGTTATACCCAGGAGTCGATGAAACCTGCTGCTTAAGCATCAGGAGAATTAAGAAGACCATAAGCTACAGAGGCACGGTTACAAAACCAAAGCAGTGGGCTGAATGGGCTGCCCTCAATCACAGCTGTATGCCAGGTATGTGTCCCATTTATCCCCCTGCGCCTCAGGTCGGATCCAAGCCAAGTCCCGTGTGCAGTAAAATGGAACATTAAAAGCACTTAGCATGGTGCCTGGCACAACATAAGCTCTCCATAAAAGTTATCTCTCACCGCTACTACGAACTCCAATGTTGACGCACAGGCCCAAACCGAAGCCTGCCTTTGGCTAATTGCTCACAACACCAGCACTCTGGGAAGGAGCAACGACTCCTCCAGGATGAGCAGACTCATTGCTTAGACTTCCTACTAGTCTTCCAGGCCGGCAGAAGGGATGGAGAATATGCATCCAGTGGCACATCTAGGGTCTCCCATGAGGGAATGGGTCTGTTTCTTCTTCTTTTTGGACCACTAGCATCTCCTACCTTATTCTGACCAGAGGATTGAAGGATAATAGTGCCAGGAACCCTCGTGGTCTCCTGCAAAGCCCTAGAACCCCTACCCCAAGCAGCCAAGAGAGAGCTTCCAATGCACTACAATCCACAATGGCACTGGGGTTGAAGAGTTTCCAAAATGACGGTAAGCAAACAAGCCAAAAATTCAGTGAGAGGAACAAGGGGCTGCCCTGCTAGTACCCCCGAGAGAAAGCCACAGGAGTGAGCTAAGTAAGAGGCCAGGGGCAAAAAGCATTCCATGCTGGCGGCACCGTAATTCTTATGTACGGGGGCAAAGGCAACAGCATTCAACTGAGCCCGACTGGAAGCTTTGTACTAGACTACAGCATATTAAAATTGCCAAAGTCTCGTAGAATAATAAAGAGCTCCCAGGACCATGTTTCACCTGTATGTAACTGAAAGGTTTTATTGGACACTGAGACCCCCAAATGCAAAGCCATGCTGGGGAAGGGAAGGTGGAGTTTCACATGGCAGGACTCACAGGTGGAGGTGGGGCGGCTGGGGCCCGATATCAACATCCTGGTTCGAGTCCCATGCATTCTCTCCCCACCCCCAACATACATGTTCTGTCTTTTGGTCATGGGATAACAATAAAGGGATGAGACAGTGTTATGGAAGAAGAAACAGTCTCGAACTTGCTGTGACTTCTGTGTTTTAGGTATCACAGGGGAGCCCTCACCCCCCACATCTTAGAATGGTTCCATGTTACATATATTAACTACAGGTTTTAAGCATGATGGTCGTTCCTGCTTCATGTGCACTTCATACACACAACCTATGTATCATTTCATACGTAGTGTGCTGGGCAGTCTCGTGTCCACTTGACACAAGTTGAAGTCATGTGAGAGGAGGGAACCTCAGTTAAGAAAATGCCTGCATAAGATGGGGTTGTAGGCAAGTCAGTAAGACATTTTCTTAACTAGTGACCTATAAGGGAGGGTCCAGCCCATTGTGGGTAGGGCCATCCCTGGGCTGAAGGCCCTGGGTTCTATAAGAAGGCAGGTTGAGTAAGCCAGGAAGAAGAAGCCAGTAAGCAGCACCCCTCCAGGGCCTCTGCACCGGCTCCTACCTCCAGGTCCCTGGTCTGTTTGCATTCCTGTCCTGACTTCCTTCAGTGATGAACAGTGATGTGGAAGTGTAAGCCAATTAAACCCTTTTCTCAAGTTGCTTCTGTCATGGTGTTTTGTCACTGTGATAGAAACGCTGACCCTTAAAACACATTGTTCTATGCACCCGCATTTTGACTACAACTCATACCATTAGGGCTATTATGGGATCTTCCACTTGAGGCATCATATTGGCTCTCAATAAGATTTGGGGACAGCTCGGGGTTTGGAGGTTTGGATCACAGACGAGCAAACGACTTGTAAGACAATAACGTCTATGAAATTACGACATCCACTCTTTTTTGTTTTGTTTTGTTTGAGACAGGTTTCTCTGTGTAACAGCTCTGACTGTACTGGAACTCACTCTGTAGGTCAGGCTGGTCTTGAACTCAGCCTCTTGAATCTGCCTTCCTCTGCCCCCGAGTGCTGGGATTTTAAAGGAGAGTACCACCACTACCCGGCTAACCTTTCTTAGGAACAAAAAGGCCAACTCCTCAGAGTTCAGTCTCACAAATCCTAACATCAGTTTCTTTATATTGAACCAATTATATATAAAGTATATGTGTCCTTTTTCACACTGATTATTAATGTTATCTGTAAGCTATGTACTATGTTTCAGAGGCAGGACACTTAGAGGTTGAGAACATGGGACTCCTGAGTCAACCTGCATGTGAAGCGTGGCTTTGGCCACTTGGCAGAGTTGGAGCATTACATAAATAGTGTATCCAAAAGCCTTTGTTTCTCTTCTCTAAAATGAGCTAGTACTCCTACCAACCTCAGGGGATGGTCACAGGGATTTAGAGAACACAAAGGAAGTTCTAGAACACTGCCTAGCACTCATACTACTCAGCAGCGGTCATTACGTAGGCGTTTGCTCATCTACTCTTTGAGAACCACTTCACTGGGCAGGAAGAAGTCTGACAGAGACTGGTCTGGTGCACATGAGCAGGAAAGTCTCCAGGATCGAGACCCAGTTCTTCTGAGTCCCAAGTCCTACTGTTTCCTATAATCTACCTCCTCCTTCCTGCTCAGCCTCCTCAGGGTTTCCCGTGCCTTCGAGTCCATTCAGAGCACAGAGAGGCTGGACCATCTGGTCTTGGGGTCCCTTCCAGCATCCCCATGCAAGGTGATGTTGCAGCAACAGCTTCAGGAGCGGCATGATGAAATGTTTTCACTCCCTCAGAGCACAGCCTCCTTAACCATGTGGCCAGAAGTAGTCTGTATTTAGGGGTTCCATTTTTTTTCCAGCTTCTATTTCTTGCCAGAGTCCTCAGTACATTTCCTAATTAATCACTCCCACTTAATTTCCTAAAGCAATCACATCCTCCCCACAGGCAAGCAGCCTCGTCTCAGGCAGAAACACACACACACACACACACACACACACACACACACACACACCAGCTGGCCCCTCGGCTACGAAGGAGTGTGTGAGCAGCCCTTGGACACAGTCCAAAAGTGGTACAGACACAGAAAAACACAGCCTGGGGAACTATAGTCAAAAGACACTCTTCATAGTCCGGCCACATGTGGTTCCTGGTGAGCAAAAGGGACAGTGGGAGTTGGTTCTCCAAAGAAACTCTAAGATTCTAAGATCGCATTGCAGACGATGCGGCCAAGGTTTCTCAGATGTAGGAACATGCTTGCCGAGCATCCTCCAAGCACTCGCTGCCAGGCATGGTTATTAAGGAGGGACAGCAAGGATCTTTGCTTTGCAATTGCTTTGCCGATTGAAGTTTCGCTATTTGACTTTGGGCAAGAGGGTTGCTTTTACTGAGCCCAATTTCCCCATTTTTAAAGCGAGAACAGCACACAGTGATGTGTAAGGCGGAATATAGCAGCTCAAAGGAGCTAACCCATGAGACTAATAGATCAAGTTAGATTTTTACAAAATGATCAACAGGGTGTTAAATGGCAGCTGACACACACCAGAACTGTGTGTTGCCCTAGGGAGTGGTAGGGATGGGGTCAAATGGACCTGTGCCTCATCTAAAAGCTAGTCGGTGGCTGCAAGAACCAGACTGTCTGTTGTCAGACTTGTCAAACTTTTTAAAAGACACTAGAAATAGATTTATATATTATTATACCCATTCTGCAAATGCTCATAAGAAATTAACATTAGAACAATCGTGTGTGAGGGGCTAGGGAAACGGCTCACTCAGGACAGTGCTTGCCACATGAGGATTTGGTGCTGAGTGGGATTCCCAGCCACGACTGACACCAAAAACGCTGGCCACAGAGGCATACACTTGTAATCCTGGAGCTGAGGAAGTGGGGACAGGATACTTGGAGCTCACTGGGCAGTCAGCCTAATCTCGTGGGTACGTCCCAGGTTTCAGTGAGACCTTATCTCATCCCCTGAGGAATGACACCTAAAGTAGGCCTCCAGTCTCCATACACACACATACATGCATGCATGCATGCATGCATGCATACATACACACACACACACACACACATACACACATTCTGTGAATCAAATGCATCATACCAAAGACCTGGATCTGCCCCACCAGCCACCAATCTGCAAACTCTGTCGATGTTGTTAATTAATGGAGACAATGGAATATAGAAAACACTCATCCATGTGCACAGCACATAGTAAACACTCAATAAATGGCAGCCGGCACTCTTATTATTACCATGAGCTGTGTGAGCACAGAACCCCCATGGGTGACACTGGACACGGGGATTCCTAACAGCTGTCTGGGTCGGGAACAGCTGGAAGAGCCTCTGGGGACAGCGCAGATATTAACTACTGTGCATCCACAAACACTGGAGCTGCTTGACTAAAGCAAGCCGACTTCGTGGCAGTGGAGCTAGGCAGGGCTTTTTAACTGGAGGGAACACCTGACAACGTCTGGAGATGCTTTCTTCTTGTCACAAAGAGTTCTATTGGGAGCTAATAGGTAAAAGTCTTGGACATTGGTAAATAATTTATAATAAGCAGAGCAGCCCCACCCAATGATAGCAACAAAAGCAAACTCAACATGTCAACAGGACTGCGGGGAAGGAGTACTGGGCTGGATGGGAGCTTTCCATGTGACGCTCTGTTTACTTACAGGGCTTTATGAAGACAGAAGACAGGTTTCGTGGACTATGAGGAAGCTAGCTGGTGGGCAAACGGCATCTGTGATTCACCCCTGTATTAGGCTCAATGTCCTTCTTTCACTCTGTCTCCTACAGCATCCTCTCCTCACTGTCTGAACTACCGCCATATCAGTGCACTTCCTTGAAGACTCAACTGAAGACTTCACAGATTGGAAACCAAGGACTCCAGAGATGACCTGCTTGAAGGGGCCAAGGTCACCCAGCAAGCTGCAGGGCCAAAGTGAAACAGAATTCGCCTCAGTCCCAGTCTACATCCCTCAGAAAGACATCATTCCATTTTTACGGTTGCCATGGTAATTATAAATCAATTTTGTCTATCCATTAAAGCAGTTACTCCATAGAATGTTCTCACAAAGCATTGTTGAACTCGCCCTAGTTTTCCCCTCCACGGATGTGAAAGTAATCACATTTTTGTATGTTCTCTGATTCTGGCTACATTCACGATTGCCCTTCACCTCCAATGGGATAAATAAGCGAGGTTACAATGCAGATTGGCTGCCATGCATCGCTATGGCTACCCCCAAACAAAGAAACGGTGTCAGAAGCAAAAGCAATGAGTTGTGTTGACCTTACTAAGGAAAGCAGGGTGACTCTTGTCAATCCGTATCTTACACGTAGCATTTAACTTATCCATTTGTTCTTCCCTACAATTTGAAGAATTTCTCTACCTCAATTTTCTCAAACACTGCCACTCACCAGAAATACCTGTGCACGTTACAAAACCCCAACATCTAGAATGCACCCCAAAATCATTAAATTGGGGTCTCGGGAGGATGGAGTCCAGGCATTTGGTCATTTTAAATATCACTAGGTGATTCCAAAGTACTGGCAAGCCTAGGAGTCAGGCTTCAAGACTCGTTGCTGCTATTTAATATGATGTGACATCCTCAGAGAAAAATGAACTTGTCTAAGGGCAACCAGCTGGTGAACCACACGCCTGTGGCTAGAAGGGAGGTCTGGCCCTGTCCAAAGCCCACAGGGAATTATGTCACTCACACAGGAATAAGTTAACCATGGCCCCCTCCCTGATATAGGGTTATCTGGTCACAGTTCTGAGAGCCTGAGGAAAGGGGAATTCTCTTGAAGGCTATCGGAGACTTGTGGACTTCATGGGAATCTTAAGAACAGGTCTGGAGACAAGAAGGCAGGCACGCCCTGTCCTTCTGCAAGTTCAAAGATGAAATGGACAGTCATTGTGTTCAGGCTTTCTGTCCCACTGGTCAAGATTCCAGTTCCTGGAAAGAAGCTGTCAATCAACCATGACACGGGTCAAGAGCTAATTCTTAGAAGAGGAGAGAAGAAGACATCACATCACAGAGCCGTGGTACCCAGCGGGTGTAGAGGATGATGTTTCAACTGATACTGGGGAGGCTGCCACCAGGGAAACTGAATGGACGGAGCCTGGATAGCCAAAACCCAGCACACATCGACTGCTCCGGGGAGATGCAATGACTTATAAAAGCAGGAAGAGACAGAGAAAAACAAAATCCAGTTGTCCTTGTCACCTAAGCCAGGAGGGAAAGATGTTGACTCTGCAGAAACAGTACACACGCAAGGCTGCACCGAATGACCTCAAAATCATTTGGAAAATGTTGCTTTGTGCATTTTTTTTTCTAAAGTCATGTTCATTTTCATGTTTAGAAAAGAATCAGATTATCTAGACTGAAAGAAAGGGGGAAAAAAGGCAAGATCAGAGCTCCTGAGAGATCAACTAAAAGACGTAGGAAGTTCACAGGCAATCTTTCCTAAAGAGAAGTTCGTGGCCCTGCCTGGCACAGTGGCCTACGCTTTTCACCGCAGTGCTCCACCCTGGAAGGAGAGACAGGGGGATCTCTGCGAATTCAAGGTCAGCCCATTCTACACAGAGAGTTCCAAGGCAGCCAGAAATATGTAGAGAGTCTCTGTCTTTAAAGTGAAATGAACACAGGTACCAGGAGCTATCCAGCAAAATGAAACCCAGTGTCCTAACTTGGTCCATTAGCAGGCGGATTAGTATACTTTGCCAAACACAATGCAGGGTGGAAAAAAAAAAAAGACACGACAAGTCACGTGTTCCATGTTTCCTTGCAGTGACATAGTCGTAAGGCACAGGAATGTTTGGGAAGTAGACACATGGCTATCTGAGAAAAAGGTGGTACAACTGGCAGGGACCAGGCATCCTATGGAGACAAGTGGCACCTAGAACCACTAAAATTCAGTCACAGATGTGTTACAATAGACTACTGTCTTGGAAGGCTTAACCAGGACCCTGCGCTCCTCTCTAAAGGGCTAGTTTTCCATCCTGTGAGGACATCATCCCTGGTCCAGGCATCCACAGTCTCCAGCATCCAGGGACTTGACCAATGAGACTATTGGGACTAATGGACTAATGCACTGGTTGCCTGTTGCATGCATTCTGTGGACAAATCAATACACAAACGAGTTGCCCCGGTTATTCAATTTATAGGCTATATGCATTAAGCCCTCAGTATATATCAAGGATGATCTGGACTCCTAGGAGATCGACGTTACCGATGAGAATCACCCGAAGAGATGAAAGGGTCTGTCTCTAGCCACACAGAAGTGATGAGACTTGGATCTAGGTTCACATGAACTTGAACACTTATGCACATGCCATAATGCCACAGATTCAGGAACCAAATATTAGAACACCAGCTATGCATTTCCCATATGTTAGCCCTAAGTCTTCCAACAGGCATGGCTGTATCCATTCATTGTTTATTTGTGTTGATGAGAAAGACAGGTAATTTGTCAAAGGGCGCATTTTGAATTCAGATTACAGTGCCTCCAAAGCCTGGGGTCTTTTCTACCATACTTGATGCCCGTGCAAGTTAATTTGATTTTTTGAAAGCAGGTATTAGCTTTGGTCTATTTTCACAAGCATTCTACAGAGAAATGCACAGCCCCTGCCCTCAAGAAACTTATAATCTAGTTAAGAGATTGGGTTCCCCGGAACAAACAGCACCAGTAATGAATATTAATATATGGATGTAAAGGTTTTTAAACATACATGCTATAATTTCTTTCTTGGAAAAAAGGAATCTCCTGGCCCGGCCCATGAATCTAGACTAGTTCCTGTGGCCAAATAACAATAACAGAAATCCCTGAATTCTAGGATCCGTGGAAGCCTGAATCTGGAATGATATCCTCAAGGCGAGTGTCTAAGTTGTAGTCCCTTCTTGGGATTCCACTAGGTAAGAAATGAGCTTGCCCTTAAGACGTCATGCCATGCTGTGCTGGACACTCAGACCACTCTGGTACTTAGCTGGAGCCAAGTCCAGCCTCAGTCATCCCAGTTGAGGTGCAGACCCGAGTTTTCAACGCTCAGCACCATTCTACTCCTCTTGTCCCTTTAAAGACGAGGAAACTGAGGCTCAGGGCAATTGAATATCACCTTCCAAGCGTCCCCCAGCCATTCCAGAACCTCGAGCTGGAAGCACAGATCGCAGATGAACCATCTCCACGGAGGCTCGCAGAGCACAAGAAAATGGTCATTGTTCATGTGCTCAATCTCCAGGAGGCCGGTTTCTTAACTGGCTATTCAAGGTCAGCCCTGTCCGCTAAGATGGATATGGGCTATCGCATCTGGACCTCGAACAACACAGTGGAGTGGATCACTGGTAAAGAGGAGGCTCAAGAACGCATAGCTAGTGAGAGCATTCGTGAGTTCGTGAGGGTAACACGAACTCCAGCATCGGGACTTGGAGCCGCTGTGCCACAGAGGAGGAAAAATGATGTCTTTGTATAAAAACCTACAAAACCCCTAGCCAATCAGTTTAAAGCAACATCAACTGCTATTTTTGAAACTAGACATCTTTTTCTTTCTTAATTTCAGAAGGCTTACTGTGGAGCTGAGCTAATTATTTGAGCCTTAATCAAGGACCAGCCACTCCCTGAAGCAGCTGCCCTGGCCTCTCTCTTGCCTCTAGAAAGTCCCAGGGGTTCATTGGCTATTGGCACAGAACTAAATCCCAACTCCCAGCTCTCAGATGCAAAGACGCATAGGGCTGGAAGAATCTCTGGAGTTCGTCCAGCCTACCTCTCTCATCACTTGTGAAGAGGAAACTGAGGCCCGGAGAGGTGAAGGGACTTATCCAAGGTCACACTGTGTGTCAGAGGCACGGATAGGTCTCCAAATTCCCAGGCAAGCATTCCTTCTACTCCACCATTCTGCTGTTGCTAAAAATTCTGCAGATGCACCTCCCTCAGCCCTCCCTCCTCTTGACAAAGCTGCTTCCCCTACACACCACTACGCACAGCCACATTTGGCAGGAGGCGCTACCAGCCCTGCTCTACTTGTGAAATGCTAGTTTGCAATGGGGCCTCTTGGTTCTTTAGCAACACACAAAGAAAACTGTAGCACAGTCTTCTTGGAAGATGTTTCTTGTTTTACAGACAGGAAGAGGGCTTCCTGTCTAAATGTGACTCCAATCAGCATACAGCTCCAGTTGGGAAAGAACCCCGAAGAGACTTAGCTCTTTGCAGCATGCCTAGAATGTACCGGAAGGGCACAGGGCAGGGAGAAGCTTGGGGAAATATTCAGGACAGATAAAAATGCATGCTTCAACCTAACCATTGCAGATTGGTCACTGTCTTGTGGTGGAAGCAATGAGCTGGACTTGGAGGGACTGGAATGAGTAAGCGCGTCCATGGAGCAACCGCCCTTCCCAGTTTGGATTCCTGCTCCTGGCCTTACTCCCACAATTTTCTTCCTTGACCTTTTCCTCATCTAGGATCTTCCCCTTCTAGAACCTGAGCCAGCCAGAGCTTTGATGCTGATAGCCACACTGTATAACAAGCCCACACTTTCACAGGGGCTTCTTCCACTGTTTCTGGACCAGTTCCTATTCTCTGGAATAAACGTGGTTCTTTCACTGTCTCCTCAGTTTCCCAGACTGCAAGAGGTGTCTTGTGGTTCTGGGTGATCTTGTCTAAGGCCCAAAGATTGACACGGAAACAGGGAAATGCCTTGTGCTGGCAGATTCCAGGAACAGCGCGGGTGTCCTTCTGTTACCTCCCAGAGACATTTATCCTTCAAGGTGGATTGAGTTTGACAGGGAGAGGGTAGACCAGATGATCCTAAGAGTCTCCCAAGGCTTGAAAAATCTCCTTATTGAGGGAAGAAAAGGGTTACTGAAGGAATAGAACCCAGTTCTCTGTCAGAAATTTGGAGCTCATAAGCTGGTATCAGACGGGCAAAAAGTGCCAGCTTCAAGCAGGAGGAAAGGAGTGGACATTGCTCACAGTGACTACAAACCAGGATTCATCCATCCCGCTTCGTGAAAATAAAAACTGGGATTTATTATTATTATTTATTTACTTTATTTTGAGACAGGGCCTCACTATGGGGCCCAGACAAGTCTGGAACTCAAGACTGCCCCGCCCCAGTCTCCCAAGTGTTGGGACTCAGGCCAGTGCAGCCATACCTGGTCATTCTTTTATCCTAAAAGGACTGGTAAGCACTCATGAGACCTGCCCTCAGACACAAGCCTAGTGCACAAGGAAGGACTCCATAGAGAAACTGTTTACATGTAGGTTCTCAGCTCCTGTTCCCCTTAAGTCCTGCCTTTCCCATAGTCTATCTAGCTCCTAACCAACCTGCCCAAAGAACCCATTTCAGTCCAAAGCCCACTCTCCTGCCCTCCCCAGGAAAAAGTCCCATTGCTTAGGGAAAATCACATAAAGGGGCGGGGGGGGGGGACTGTCACCTTGAAACAGTGTCCAGTGGTTTAGTTCCATGTGGGGAAGGTGGCTGTATCTGCTCATGGCCTCAAATGGGACTGCACTGTGTGTCAGTGTTTATGGAAATACCTCTCAAATAAGGTCAGTGTTCTATGCAGTTAGTGCTAATAAAATGCAGAACCTGCTGTTAATATTCAGGCATCTGCACTGGCCTGCCCTTGAGGTCCTGACAGGATCCATCCTCAGTTGCAGCCGCTAAGAGCACCCTCTGTGCACACTTGGCATGGTCCCTTTTTAAAGGTGGGCTTTGCCCGCCTCCCGTCTCTTCTACCCCGTCCCTCCCCATCTCTTTCTCTTCTGCCACTCTTGTCTCCAAGGACCCATCTCTGCCCCCTTCTCTGGCCCTTTTCTCTCCTCTTCCAATAAACCTCCTACGTGGGCCTTGTTGCAGGGCGTAACTTCTCTTTGCTGTGTTTTTTAAATTACAGCATCTGCACTGTTTGCCAGCTAACCACAGAGACGATCTTCAGTACTTTATTGGGTAGGATTGTCCTCAGATTTAATATTTTCCCCATAACCCTTCTTTTTAATTCCACTAGTACTTTTTTTTTAATAATGCGAGTGGTTTTCTACATCTCATGTATACTAACGGAGACAAGTGGGACTTGCTTTGTTCACCGATGATTCTGGATGACTTACGGCAACATCCTTCAACAATCCTGTACCTCTCCCATCCCAGTTCCCCCACCTGAACTAGCATGGAGCTTTATTTTCCTACTATCCTGAAGTGCCCTGAGAGAATGGTTCAGTTACCTTAGGCATTTTGGTAGCAATCATATAGACTACCGTTCATCTGGCTTTACCCTTCATGTGTGTCCCACAAAAAATTTATAGCTTAGGGCTTTGGCCACAGCTAGCATTGCTATTCTGGTAGGGTCTGGAAACTTCAGGAGATGAGTCTCAGCTGGGAGGAAGGAAGTAGGTTCACTAAGGTCCAGTCCCCACAGTTTGGAATGTCATCCCTGGTGCCTTCCTCTCTTCCTGTCCATCACCAGACGAAGAGCCTCCTCCCTGACATGTTCTTACTACCGTGTTCTTCCTCAGCCCAAGATCAGAAATACCAGGATAAACTGAACGCTCTGGAACTGTGCACCAATGTCAGGCGTCTGGTAATGGGGGTGAGAAGAACCTGCCTGATGCATCCCCTAGTCTGATCCCATCATCCTGAACACCACCACTTAGATATCACAGGTTAAGGCTGAGAGTTCTCCGCACTCATTCAGGGGAGTTGCTGTGGGAGAGAGACTATTTGCATTTGTAGAAGATGTCTTTGGTTAAGTGGGAAAGAATCTGGAGCTGAACTGGAAGACACTGGGGACTCCAAGGAAAGTTTTTAAGTTTTCTGAATTTCCTCACCTAATGAGCAAAGATTCTAAAGTAGACCCCATCACCCTCCAGATACAGGATGCCCTGGTTCAAAGCACAGGATTGAATGTAAGAGACTTCTGCAGCAATCTGGTCTCATACAGACCTTGGGTTGGCTCCATCAGATAAGCCCTCTCCCTACCATTCCTTAAGTGACAGATTAGGTAATAGAGATGCAGAAAGGTGCATCTGCAGGTAGATACTGAAGCAAACTGCGATCCCATCTAGATCTTTCTACTTACTTAGTGTTACATCTAAAGGGTATTCCCTGCTAGTTTCTCATTAGCATCACTCAGAAAAACACCTATGTGAAATGGTTTCTACCCATATCGCAGAAGTGGGCAGAAGAGGAACGAACACACACACACACACACACACACACACACACACACACACACAAAACCAGAGTATTAGATAGTCTAGAAACCTCTCCAATAACTCTTCCGAGAACAGCTCTCCACACAAACCATCATTGACATGATTCTCAATGACAGATTATTCTGCTCCATTCCCTGCTTAGAGTGAGGGAGCTCAGGAAAATATCCTAATAATTCATCCCTTACAGAGCTCAGCTCTGCAGCACCCTTACCCACGGCTGCGGCATGATCCAGACCTGCAGATGGTCATGCAGATGAAGTGTGAGGTTCTTTCCAGAACAAAGCCATGAGTTCACCGAAAACCTTCGGTCTCTAGCAAAGGCTAAAATCACAAAGATCCTCCCAAAACCTAATCTCAGGACCTGGATCTCCAGAGGCAGCAGTAGGGAGCGGTGTGGGGGGCGATCAGGGTCAAGAAGCCAAGCTGGAAAGGTTAAGGCAGGACCAGGAACAGGTCAGGGAAGACTCCGTGGTCAAGACATAGACAGCACATCTGGCCTGGCCTCCACGCCCTGTAGACACAGTAAGGGCATACACTCATTCTAGAGGTCAAGGGAGCACAGAGTAGATACATCTGGTAGCCGACGGGAGCTCAGCGGCTGAAAATGTTTAATGGGAGACAGGGTGGGTGGCTAAACATGTTGGCAGACTTTCAGGACCCATAAGACACACTGCTGCCAAAGTGTGGGAAGAACCAAGAGTCAGTAACCTGGGATGATGTTTCAGATGAGAGACGAGGAGCCCGAGCCTGCATAAACAGGGACGAGGCTTACACAGATGAAGTCACTTTCTACTCCAGCCAGGAGGTGTCTCATGTCCATGCTGTTCTGGCGGGATCTGCTATCAACAGGCAGCCCAGGGAACACAGCCGGAAGAAGGTAAGTAGCAGGCTAGCAGGACAGATCAGTGGGGAAAGACCCTGGCTGCCTGGTCCAGAAACCCATGTTCAATTCTTGGAATCCACACACTGGAAGGAGAGAGCTGACACACCCAAGTTATCTTCTCTCTCTCTCTCTCTCTCTCTCTCTCTCTCTCTCTCTCTCTCTCACACACACACACACACACACACACACTAAAATAAATAAATGCCAAAGTGGCGCGTGTAACTAGGAAGAAACACAAACTCTGCTAAAATCTGAATAAATAATTGGGCATGAAAACACAAGTCAACAAGGTTCTTCAGACTCTTCTTGGAGTTTTACGCCCCTGCTGTCATGCAGATAGATTTGAGTGCATTCTCCAAAGGTTCCTGGGTCAGAAGTTCACTTCAGAGCGTGGCAATACTGGGATGGGATGGGATGGACTTCAAGGTGGTGGGTCACAGTATGTGCCAGTCAAATCTCAGGGTACTGTCTTTGAAGGAGATTAATGTAGCTCTCAGGGACCTGGCTAGTTCCCATGAAAATGGACTTTCATAAGAAAGCAATCGTGGCCTCTCCGCGGTTTGCTTTCTGACTTTGCCACGTGGTCACTCCCTTTTACACACATCCCTTGTCACACTGTCTCTCACCACAGTGTGACCCAGCCTACTGGGCCCTCACCGTAGCCAGAAGTGTGCTGCTTTAACTTTGAGTTTCTAGACCCATGAGCTAAATTCATGTCTTTTCTTTATATATCACTGACCTCATCTGCGTGCTACAGTGACGGAAAATTGGAATCCAAACTTTTATTTTAAAGTCTTAAACTGCCTTCCTCACTTTCTGGGGATTTTCTAGTTGTATTGACAAATACTATATTGATATCCCTCCTAAGATTTGCTTAATAGCTTCGAGGCTAAGATCCCCGAAACATAGAAAAAAATCCCCAGGAAGAACCCACACATTCTCAAGTGGGCTCAGGCCATCAACTGTGAACCCCTGAGAGTCTGTACCACTCTCCCTTTCTACGCAAGGAAACCCTATTTATCTTTCAAGCTGTGATTCAAATGTCACATTCTTCCTGAAACTACACATGATGGCTCTTTCCCACAAGACATCCAAGTCATACATATCATGCATCAAAACGTGTTCAGTGAGTCAAGACTGATACTGTTGCTGCCACCACTGCCACCTCCTCCTCTCCTTCCTTCTCCTCCTCTGCTACCTCCTCATTGCCTTCCTCCGAGTTATTTTTTCAAAAGTGAGTAAAGAAATACAGGGACCATTCAGGGTCGGGGAAGAAACAGCAGGGCCACTGGTTACCCTGCAGTCCCTGACCACCCCACCTCTCTTGTTTGTAACCGGGGATATTGCTCCCAAACATAGTTTTCTCATCTGTGAGGTGGGGGAGTACCTCTACATCCCTGGGGTAACTATTAGAATGGTAAGTTAGTTCATGCAAGTAAAAGTGTGAGGCCAGGGCTCAATGGCAACTAGTTCTGAGGGTGTTTATTGTTACTTACTGAGTTCTCCTTGATCTCTCCTCCATCCCATTTATTTCAAGAGCTACACAGGTGAACATGCCCATGTCAAAGGGCAGGCAAGGCTGAACAATGAAATCGTTGTGTTTAAAAAGCTGAAGCAAACTGAGTTTTCCTATTGGTAAAAGGGACTGAGTCCTCAGGCCAAAATATTTACCAGGAGAAGTCAGCATAGGCGTGGGCATGCACGTGTGCGTGCGTATACGCACACACCCTTCACGCCCCATGCTGGTAGGGGTTCTGGTACCAGTCTAAAAAGAAGAGGATACAGATAAAGTCATGGCAGACAGTCCCTTGAGAAACCAGGAGAACTACGGCTCTTACAGATGACTTTGCTAAAAGTCATACCTTCTGAAAAGCTGGTTCCCAGCTGTCACACAGCACTATTCTGACAGATTCTAGAAGCTTTAATAGGTGGTACCCAGCTGAAAGAAAATCACTGGAGCTGTATCTTGCTCTGGCCCGTCCTGTATCACCTCTCTGCTTGCTGTCCACCATGATGTGAGAGGCTCCACCATGCCTTTCCTGCATGAAGTCCTGAGTCCTCTGAGACCAGGAGCCAAGTTAATCTTACTTCAAAAAGACAAACTCCTCAGGTACTGGGTCACAGTGATAATAAGTCTACTTCACAAATTTAGAGGAAACTCAGCAAATCAAGAAAGCATTAGTTAGAAATTATTTTAGGATATTAAGACCTCAGTTTTAATGGGGGTGGGGTTTTTTGTTGTTGTGTTTTTGTTTGTTTGGTTTTTGTTTTTGTTTTGAGGCAGGGTCTTGTGAAGGCCAAACTGGTCTGGAACGTACTTTGTTTTGACTGGTTTTGAACTTGCTAGATTTCTGAAGCTGGCCTTGAACTCACAGTTCTCCTGCCTCTAACTACCAAGTGCTGGAATTAAAAGTGCAGGCTATCACACCATGGAGACTTCAGTGTTTTTATCCACCTTAGACAGAAAGAACAGGCCATGTCTGTGATCCTACAACCCAGACACTTTCCAAAGGGTTGGAGAGTGGGCTCAGAGGTTAAGAGCACACACACTGCCCTTGTAGAGAACTTGGGTTTGATTCCCAACATTCACATAAAGTGGCTCATAATCACTCCCAAATCTAGCTCTAGAGGCTCAGGTGCCCTCTTCTGGACTCCAAGGGCACCTGAACTTACAAGCACATAGAATAAATCCGTTAAGAGGCTTGCAGAAACTAATGCGTCCGCTGACTCTAAAGACAAGTCAGACCCATGGGCATGCTCACTGAAATTTCCAAAAGGAGTAGGCGAGGAGAGGGTAACCCAAGCGGCTGATCTGCAAAGGAGTAGCTCAAAATAGAAAATGTTCCTGAAAAACCTAATGAAATGAAATCATTTGCCAGAATTTAATTAGGATAATGCACAGTGTTGCTCTTAGATATCTAAAAACTAACTGAAAAGTTCAACACGAAAGTGCCTGCCTATGGTCCCAGCATTCAGGAAGCGGAGGCAAGAGGATTTTGAGTCTACCTTGAGCTACGTGGTGAAAAGCAAGGGTTGGGGGCCGAATACTCAAATCTAGATAGCTAATAGTAAGAAAGCATCAGGGAAGGCTGGGGAGCTATGAAGGAGGCAGACATAAGCCCAGTCGGAATAAGCCATCCAGGGCTTAACTGCACTGAAGACTGGGGGTATGGCTGGGCTCTCTGCAAATGTAAGGATCTGAGTTCAGATCCCCAGCACTCACATAAAAAGTCCATTGTGGCAGTGTGTGCCTGTAACCCCAGCCTGCAGGGAAGGAGGACACAAGAGAAACCTTGGGGTTTGATGGCCAGCTAATATAGCTCCATAAGTGAGCTTCCGGTTCAGTAAGAGATCCTGCTTCATCAAAAAAGAAAAGCATCCTCTGGAAGGAACTGCTGTCCACCCCTGGCCTCCACATGCACCTATGTGCACGTAGACATACACACACACTCCCACAAACTCAAATGCATTGGCAGAATGGCGCATGGTGGCTCCTGCTTGGAATCCTGCAAGTCTGACGATGGTGGCAGAAAGATAATGAGTTCAAGGCCAGCTGGGAACACTGTCAGAAAGCAAACAAAAGAACCACTGACGGAAGTTAATTAAGATAACAATCAGAATGCCAAAAGTCTTCCACAAACTGAAAATTCAAAATACAGAATGCTTCAAAATCCAAAACTTTCTAAGTACAGGCACGATCCAATCCCATAACTAAAAAATCCCAACCATAGACTTTAGGAGCAAACACACTGTTTCAAGTGGCCTTCAAGGTCCATGTACAATGTGTACATAAGACACAAATGTACTTTGTGGTTTTATCTGAGTACCATCTCTAAGACAGTCTTCTCTCTCTCCCTCTCTCCCTCCCTCCCCATCTCTGTCTCTTCCTCTGTCTCCTCTCTCAATATATATGCAAATATCTTAAAACCTGAAAAAAAAGTCAAAAAATCAGAACCACTTCTGATCCCAAGCATTTTGAAAGAGGGCGGCTCAACTTATACAGTCAAAGAGAATCCCCAGAGGTCAAGAGCTGGGGGTGGGAGCAGGGCCTATGCCAAAGCAGCAACACATACAAAACCCTTGGAGTAATCACAAAGGTTTATGGAAAGAAACAGAAGCCCAAGTAACTGGGGAGAGACACAATGGCAATCGAAGTATGAAGACCTGCCGCTCAGACAAAGGATGTCCCCTGCATCTGTGTAAGGACAGTCTGACAGTCTGTGTGGGCTACGCTCGACCCCACGTGAAGGCAAAGGTCCTGCTGGGACTAGTTTAAGAAAAACTGAGTTCCTCATCACAGGATGTAGGGAGCCAGAGATGGGGGTTGGTTTTCCCCTGGGCAATGCTGATGGAGGACATGGTGGGAACTTGAACAGGGAACCCCAGGCAACCCTGCCAATCATGACTTTCCCAGAGCAGGCGTCTAGCGAGCATTCTCAGGAAGGAGTAGAGTCCGCAAGAATTACAGAAATAATGACAGGAATGTTATGATGGGTGGTCCATATCCCAGGATGTGTCTGTGAGTTGCCATACTCCAGGATGTGTATGTGAGTTAATCCAGTACTCCCAGCACCTTATAAAGAAAGAGGGTTCTAAAGCAGGGCCTGGTGGTACATGAGTTGAATTCCAGCATGCAGGAGGCAGAGATAGGACGATCTCTGTGAGCTGGAGGCCAGTCTGGTCTACATAATCAGTTCCAGACCAACCAGGGCTACACACTGAGAACCTATCTCAACAGAAAGGAACAACAATCCCATTACAACCCAGAAGGTATATGTCTTCAGTGGGAAAGCCAAGACCTAGTTTTGTCTGGCTCTGGAGTTCACATCTTTACCCATAAGCTTTTCCCACCTCCCATCTGCTCACTGTTGAGGATTCTCAATCACACCCCTTGACCAATTCCTCGTGGGGATCACCATATCAAACACAGAAAGTGCCACACGATGGGGGAGACGTACGGCAGCCTGGCAGCCAGCAGCAACAGTTACAAAAGACAGTCCTGGTCTGTAGGACACAGAGCAGAAACACCCTGCCACAAGCCTCTCCCTGAGCAAGGCTGAATTCCACAGTGAATGGAGGAGAGAGCCTTAGAAATCGGCCCAGGGAACCCACAGGGCACCGATGCACCCTTCCCTTGCATCATCGATGTGAGATTCTTTCTTACTTTTTCTTTTTCTCAGCATTTCTTTAGGGGAAAAAAAAAGCATGGTTAAAACCATCTTACACAGTGAGAACGCCACGTGCTAGTAAATACAGCTGTTTCCTGTAAAAGCAGTATGGGAGGCAGACACCAGGAGCCGGTAAAAGGGGTGTTTAGAGAAAGACGGAAGGACACTAAACACCAAGTCTGGACCACAGATTCCTCATGAGGCTCTAGCCTACCCCTCCTCTAAATAAAGAAGTAAAATACATTCTCTATTTAAAGAGAACACAAAGCAGTATATCAATGAAAAAGATAAAAAAAAAAAAAACTGTTTCAACCGTAATCCCTCCTGCATGGAACGGAGGCCAACCTGGGTTCAGCTGCTGGGTTAGGATGGAGAGACAGAAGTAGAGAGGAAACCAAGCAAGAGTGTATTAGGCATAGCCCACAGCCCATGTGCAGGTGATGAGCCTGCCTCCACGGGGCTTAGTGTTGGAACAAAATTTAGAGCGAGCATCTTAAGCCATCCAGCTGGACAGAGGCTGAGATGAGCAAATGGTCACAGCCATAGCCTTACTGTTATAAGACTGTGGAGGCCTCCTATGTGCCAGGTATTGCATAGCACTTCCTAGACACAATCATCTTAATCCTTCCAAAAGGGAATGGGTATTATGCATGCTTTACAGCCGGATAAGCTGCAGTTGGGTAAATAATCACAGCCACAATGAAGAGTGAGCAATATGGCAGACACCATGCAGAGCTCCGTATGTGGATGCCTCGGTCTGTGTTCACATCCCCACGTGACTATAATCCCTGCGTTGCAGGTGTGGGAATGAGGTACAAAAGGGATTAAAGAGACTGCAGTCCAGAGCAGCACAGCAGCAGCAGAAGTGCAATAGTAAGCATGCATGAAACAGAATAGGACTCCAAACCTAAGCTTCCAGTCCAAAGCTGCCAGAGCCCACGCCCAAAACGCTGTGTGGAGGGTCTAAATCCTTGCCTTCCTGTCCACCAATTTAGGCAAAAGATTCCACTGTTCCCACCCACCCTTTTCACTTTCCTGAGTGTGGTGTGGATGGAGGGTGTGAATTCAGACAATAGACAGAGAAGCAAAATAACAATGAAAATGGGGGCAGAATAGAAAACCCAGACAACTCGCAGAAACAAAACTTAATAATGACCCTACAAATACACATCAATTAATGCCAGAAGAGCAGCAATCAAAAACCACAGAGAGCTCAGGATGCCACTGATGAGTTCCTGATTAGAAAGTCCTGTGGCAGAAGTAGTCAGGATCCCTGGCTCATTCCACTGGCATGTGCACAGTAGGAGTGTTGCGATGTTGCTAAGCAACGCCTGGCAACCAGACTTCAGAGTGGATCATGCAGTAAGAGTCTTTGGGGGGGGGGGACCACTCTACCAACGCAATAATTCTAGTTCATGAAATTCAAATTTTAGATAGCAGTATCTCATGTAATAGATTACTAGGAGGTAGCCCTTGGGCTCCCATCAAAATGCAAATCTGTAATAGCTCATCTTACCCTTGTGTTTTGGAGGCTCATGAGCTTTTTATTCAACATATAGTTGTTAGAAACTTCTTAAGTGCCAGGCATCAGCCTAGGTACAGAGGAGGAGTGTGGCAGCTCACAGGTGAACTGTGTATTACATAAGGAAACCACAAAGACTACACCAGAATCCTACTGTTAAGAGGTACAGCAATCCACAGAGTTGTCCGGCACCCTGGAGGAAGGTGCCCTCCCTGTTCTATAGGCTATCCAGGAGAGCTCTGTGCCTCTCTGAAAGGCCACATCACCATGGTTGGTCCAAAGAGGCCACATAACTTGACAGACTGTCCCTGGTCCTCTGAGCTGGCCCTGAGGGTTGGGAGTACCAGAAGGCAGGGTTTGGCTGTTGAACATCTTGGAAAGTCTCCCACTTGACCTCTGGACCTCTGTGGTCAAGTGGGGGAAAGCCTACGACACGGTGTCGGTTTTTATTGGACCCAACCACCGGCAAAGCTTGCTGTCATCTGGAGAGATGGAGAAAATTAAGTTACCACATTCTCACGTTTCAGACTCTCGCCCGCTCTCCTTCGCAAACAGGAAATGTTTATTTAAATACAGCAGTTTCCAGCATGTTCTGGAGCCAAGTGGAAAAAGCAAAGATGTCCACTCTTGCTCCCACTGCCACCACCTAGCTGTGGGTGAGAGGTGGGCCTAGGCCTGCCTCAGGGCAGGACCGGGAGAAGGGGCCCCACATGAGGGTTCATTTTCATGCAGGCTGAGGCTGTGGTTGGAGAAGAATTACATCTGTGGGTTCCTTTTGTACTCAGAAGGGCAAACGCAACATCTGTTTACCCTGCACTCCCTGGTAAATGTTTTGTCTCAAGCACCGCCATTGACTTCCTCTCCTCCCAGGGCCTCTGTCTTTGCTGCTTGGATAATAATTGACACCGAATTCTCCCCTCCGTTTATTTAGCTTACTTGTGGGTGTTACCTCCTCCTCCAGGAGGGGGAAAACTGTCAGTAGTTTATAAAAGACAGAGGGTTTCCTTTTCTGTGTGATGCGCTGACATTATGAGGGAGAACTTGGAACACAGACAATCCCCCAATCCTGATAGAGACTTAATGATGAACAATTCAGACCCCATTCCTAGCCCGAAGTCAAGTCCAAATGGCAACTACTACATCCTTCTCACTCGGACTGTCCTTAATGTCATATGACTAGGGAAAACTCTCCTCTCTCTCTCTCTCTCTCTCTCTCTCTCTCTCTCTCTCTCTCTCTCTCTCCTTCACAAGAGGCTTTATGGAGGAAAGTACTGCTTCTTTGTTTTAAAACACAATTTCACCACATGGGAGAATGGCTCTGCCGATAAAAATCAGTGTCTCATGACAGAAGTACCCCCTAGGGGACTTAAAGGGGTCTTTCAAGAAAGGTTCCCACTTCCAACTCTTGCCCACATCCTTTAAGCTGAAGTTTTGGTTTTCTTCTGTGTATCCAATGATTTTGTGGACAGGGACAGGAATGCTATAGAAGCTTCAAGCAATGTTTATTGAGAGACAGACAGACAGACAGACAGAATGTGTGTGTGATAAATTTGAAATCCTTAACATGGTGTGGCTGCATGGTACTATGATGTTCCATCTGAGTCCCTGAGAGTCAGGATGGGTGGTGAGGGGCTGCTGCTGAGCTGCCCTTGAACCTGAAGTGGCCCAGCCCTGCTCGCTCTAAAAGGCTACCTCCCATCTTAGAGAGGAGATACGAGGTCACCAGAAGCAGCTCTGTCATATCCACGCACTTAAAGCCAAAACCTCACCAGTGACCAAAGCTGCGCCAGATAACCACAGACACGTCAGAGTGGCACCTCCTCTGCCCATGCCTGGCGGTGACCATGACTACAGTAAGAACACCCGTGGGAATGCCCTTCATCAAGGTCTTTATCGACTGCCTCCGGCTGTAGGGCAGATGAGACATTCTAAGTCACCAGGGTCTCTGGGGGAAGTGACTGGTGGCCCACAAAATAGTTCTTGAAAACTTCTGACTAGCCAGAAGAGAGAGGCCCGCTGCCCCGACCTTCCCAAACCGACAACATGATCCTGACTCTGGGAAATAGTTTCGTGACCCTCAAGAAAGAGAGCTGATGCTTAGAGAAAAATGAATGATGGCACTCTATACCAAAAGCAGAGGCAACTGGGTCCGGCCCTGAGACGCAGCCCAGCTAGACCTTCTCCTTCCCAGCACTGTCTGTCTAGAGATCTGGCCCAAACTGACTGGTTCCAAAGAGTCTGCCGAGTGGTGAAAGACTTGGGCTTAGAAGCCTGGCAGGCTGCGATTCAAACACTTAACAGCTTACATGACCGAGAATACATGGCAAGATGGAACAAGGCAGAGTAAGGAGCTTTGCTTATGTAGGGAACCGGACCGCTGGGGAGCTTCAAAGCGGTACTAGGTATACACAAAATGTCACAGGGGGAAGCGTCCACGAAACATTTGAACAGCTTCCGTCTCACTAACTCATCTGTACCACTCACGTGAGAAGGGGAACCTTAGTTAATACATACCTAAAAATACCATTGAAATGAGACTTTTCACTACTATGGTCTAATACAAAACCTGAGTGAAGGTGCGGAGCCCGGATTCGGGCCTTTACTCTCACTTACTGACCCTGTTTTCTTGAGCAGGTTAGTTTGCATTTCTGATCCTAATTTCCTGATGTTAAAGAAGAAGCAGGCCCAGCCCTCCAGGATTCTACAACTCAAGCAACAGAACAATCACTGCACTTTGAAAACAACAAAAGAAAACATAAGGAAGGCGTTTCTAAGAAGTCTCTGCCTAGACAGCCACGAAGAGGAAGGGGAAGAGAAGACAGGAGGTGAGGTGAGAAGGGGTGGGTGGCCAGGGAATTCAGCTCCTTCCACGCTTCTCTTTACCTGAAGGAGGAAAGACTGAGGGAGACCGGTGTGTCTATCCCCAAAACAGGCTGGGAAGAGAGCAACTGGACCGTGCAATGGCTGGAATTCTGACTAATGCACCCACTCCTAGGCTCCAGCTCCCTTCAACCAGGGCTCCCTGCTCCCTCACCCCGCCCCCAACTGTGGACTAAACGGAGCCCACCCCCGAAGTCCAAACTTTGAATTTGGTCTTGAGGATCAAAATGATAAATCTTCCCAAAACGCTGACATAAGAAAAGTAAATATTTGGTTGCACAATTGGGGTTAAAACGAGGGTCAATCCACCCCACTCTCCAAGAGCCTCTCCGCTAGCTGCCAACCCCAGGATCCGAGGCTGAGTGCGGTTTGTAAGATTATAGCGCTAGGTCTCATTTAAAGGGCTGTCAGCATTTCCATTCTCCGGCCCGTTTGGGGAGGCATTTATAACCCAGCCATAAAAAATTCACCCGGGCTGCAACTTGGCATCTCCAAAGCTGCGCTCCAGGCAGGGAGGGTGTTGAGAGCACCCACTCAGAATTCGTCCGGTTCTACAGAAGTTAAGACCTTCATGTACACTCTCAACTTTCCTTGCAAGGACAGCCACACAGCAGCTGGCTCATTCTGATCTCCAAGCGGGTCAAGGCTTTTTTTTGGGGGGGGGGGAGTGTAGTTCTCTTGGATCTCTGCAATCGCGACTCCTCATCGTCGTCTAGCTTGCTCCCTCGCCCTCTCTTTAAGAAGCAAGGAGCCTGGACCTCTTGCACACAACCTCAAACCTTGAGACCACCACGCTCCCCCACCCCTTGCCTTCTACCAGCTTTCTTCTCCGGAGCTGTCAGTAAATGAGCTCCTAGAGCCCTAACCCAGAGAGGCACTCCCCGGTCCCCAACGCCAGGGAACTCAGACTCTTCTCTCCACACCTGCCCAAAGCCACGCCACCCCCAACTTAGCTAGAGTGTCTGATGGCGGAGGGGAAAACTGAGGTCGTCCCTAGCGCGCGGGAGAGGAGGAAAGGACCTGGCGCCCCGAGGGCGACTCCGTAGGAGCGGGGTGGGTGGCCTGCGCGGGCGGGGTGGGTACTTACAGGCGCTCTGCGTTGCGGGGGATGCCCCGGGGAACGGCTCGCAGGCCCAGCCCGTGGCAGTCCACGCTAGCGGCGGAGCAGGTACACTTGGTGGGGCAGGCGGCAGCGGGGGGTCCGCTCAGGACGCTCACCAGCGCCAAGGCCAGCGCCAGGCGGGCGCGCACGGCGGCGCCAGCCCAGGTCCGCCCCGGGGCCATGGTGTGCAAGCGCCCGCGCCCAGAGGAGGCTGCCTGGCGCGGCGGGACACGAGGAGCCCGAGAAGGCGCGCGGGCGGCCTGGGGGGCGGGCGGCGGAGTTGGCGCGGAGGAGGGGCGGGCGCGGCGTTCAGGCGCACGGGGTGCGGGCGGAGCGGGGCGCGCCGGGCGGCGGCGGCAGCAGCTCCATCCGTGGGGCTGGCGCTGCCCCGCTGCGCATCACTCACGGTGCCCAGGTACCGAGCGCCCCCGGGTCCCTCTGGTTCGCCGGCAGAGGTGCGAGCTCAGACTGGGTCCTGGGCTGAGTGCCGAGGAACACGGTGCCCCGGGAAGTCCGGCTCAAGGCTGGGCTCCGGAGCACAGTGGCGACCAGGGCACGGGGTGGCCGCGAGAGCTGTCCGGCGCTCGCGCTCTCTCCATTCACTGAGCAGAGCAGACACCGGAGACGCGGGGCCCGGCCCTCCCGCCCCTCCCTCCCAAAACACCAGCTCCGCCTCCCATTGGCTGCGCTGCGTGTCACGTCGACTAAGTTGGGAACTTTGCTGGAGCAACCAAGAGCCTGGAGGGAGGAGGCGACAGGGGAGGTAGAGGGACCCAGCTGGGAAGGAAAGGAACTTGGTCATTCGGACCCTAGGAACGAAACATGGAAATTCACTCATTCTTGGGAGTAAAGGACTGATAAAGCTTGTGGTTTGTTTATTTTTATTTTTTTTTAAATTCCGCACTGAGCTGTCTTCTCAGTCCCAACACGGGAGCATCAGAAAAGAGGCCTGGTTTTTTTAGGTTTAAAAAAAAAAAAAGGTTGAATTAAGTGGAGTACTTACCCGAAGTCCCACAGCTTCTAGGTATGCTGTGCCCTGGCACATTTATCCACGGAAACTTTGTCCCTACCCTGTCTAGTAGTCACTAAGATCAACAAGATCAACAAGTACTTCCTATAGGGCTTAGCGGTAGGAATACACTCCACAGCCACTCGGCGCTTGCTCTCTCTCTCTCTCTCTCTCTCTCTCTCTCTCTCTCTCTCTCTCTCTGTGTGTGTGTGTGTGTGTGTGTGTGTGTGTGTGTGTGTGTGTCGAAGGTCACTGCTGGTATATTCTACCAGGAGAAATCCAGTTCAGCTTTGCCAAACAATGCCTGCTAAATGTGGCTGATTCTCATAAAGGCAGGAACTTGTACCCCTGTATTGACAACACCACTTCAGAGTCTCGATCACCTACTTCCTGTTTGGATGACTCTGGGGCAATCGTGTCACCTGTGAGCCTTTGTCTCCTCAAATAAAGGTGCCATCGTCCTGTCTGACCTCTGCGCATCAAAGAAAAGAAAATGATTTTTGCCTTAGCCTGCAAGGCACCCATCACTCCTTCTATCCCCCCCCCCCCCCCCAGCCTTGCCTTCGTTCTGCCAGTGCCTGCTCTAAATTGGCTGGTCTGAGCTTTTCCAGATGCTGGTGGGGAAGGACTGTGTTAGAAGCTCCATAAATGCTTGTAGGAATGATTTTGTTTGTTTGTTTGAAGGGAAGAGGCAGGAAGAGAAGGAAGTATTGCCCAGACTTCTTTGAGGTCCTTCATACTGGAAAGGTCTGAAAGAGCCTTGCTTACATTCACACACATGCACACGCACACATACACACGCATGCATGCGCGTGCACACACATAGCCTATACTCTTAACTATATACAGTCACATATACTTTCACACACACACACACACACACTCACACACACACAAGGTGCACTCACATACACAGGAGAACATGGAAGTTCTAGCTTCCTACTAACAACTGTGTTTCTGGGAATTCTCTTTTCTTTCATATGAATGCTATTCTGTTGTCTTCGTTTTCCTTAAAGGAAACTTTCAGCTGCTTGACTCCATAGTATAAATATATAGCAGAGGTGCAAATTTTATTGTATTATACTTCGCAGATTTTTGGAGTCTTTGCTCCAGGCACTCAGTTGCATACCTCCCCCCGCTTCTCACTCTCACACACACTCATACACTCATACCCCAACTCCAGCGTCGTTCATAAGAACAGGAGGTGCCGTTTGTTGCTATTATTTTTGGTAATAAGTCTCGGCCCAGATGCCGCTGCCATCGCCCTCTGGTGGTCAGAAGGGAGCTAGACTCTGCGTCTCCGGGTGACTTCAGCATTTAAGAACTCCAAACATGCCTTTGCCTCCTTCCTCTGAAGCTTTCCTACAAACCTTGAACCAATTTAGTACCAGGACTGTGGCAGATGAGAGGACCAGGCAAGGACCCAAGGGCACAAAAGCATCTCAGACTGTCTGGAGCAGCGAAGGGTAGAGTTGTCTTTGTTTTCTGAAATGCGTGTGTGCTAACGCATGGTTTGCAGCCCTGCAGGCTGGGTCTGGGTGGGTGCTCTTAGCACAGTGGGAAGCCTGTGTGTTTCTATTTAAGCTGCTGGAGGGTTTGAGAGCCTACTAGATCTTTAAATGACTTCATAGGCATTCAAATGTGCTACTTCCTGGGAGAAGCCCCTTAAAATAGACCACATGGGTCCTTCAGAGTCAGTCAGTCATCTTTAAGGAAGGAGCAAGTGGAAAAGACACAGACAAACAGAATACCACGGTGTGCAGAGGCCTTAAATCACCTAATTGGTCAGTTCTACACCTCTCCGTCTTCTGGCAATAGCTGCGCCGCATGTTTCTTCTTAGGGGAAAAGATTTCCACAGCAAAGATAAAAGTAGCGCTCACTCTACCCCTTCTTGGAGATTTTCTGTAGGTTCGCTGACTAGTTTTCCAGTTAACCTCCTTTGGTGTTGACATAAAACTCCCTTGGAATATAAGCTCAGAATCTCAAATGTAATGCAAGTCTTGTCTTATACTCAGAAGGAAAGTGAATCTCGGAGACGTGGGCATCTGTGCAAAGTCACCCAGCGAATCAGTGAAAGGCTTTGGACTAGGACCCAGGACTCTGTTCCCTCCTCTGCCTACCTCTGGGGCATCTTCACAATATGTCAATCTCCTCCTGGAAGAATTAGCCAGCCCCGTTGGAGAAGTCTGGGTAAATCATTAGGAGGTCAGGCTGCTGGGTAAAACTTTCTATGCCCATATATATGCCAAAGATAACTTTCACTCTGTGGTATGATTTTCAGAGTTCTACAAAAGCCTTTTGAGCCAGCTTTTTTTTTTTTTTTTTTAAATTTCCCCTTTCTTTTCCAGACACCCGTCCATCCTCCAAGAAAATTCGTTTCAGGCCTCTTCTTCACCTATTTTGTTTCCCTACCAGGCCACCATAGTCAGATGAGGTGTTCTGGTTGCGAACAATATAAAACAACAGTAGAACATCAAGATCATAAAAGACATTATGCTTGGATAAGGAAAGCCTTGGTAGCACAAGGACTCTTAAGGAAAGAACTGAAAAGGACTTCAAAGAAGCCTAGAACCAAAGTGAGATGTCATAAGACTTCCAAATTCCTAGTACGATTCAAGGTGTGGACTAGTTTGGACTGGTCATGTGATCGCTCTTCTCCCTAGAGAAGACAAAAAGCAGCTGGTACCACTTCCCTGTCAAGTCCACTTGGCTGGCAGGGAGGAAGGAGCTCCTTTGTCGATGGAAAACAGGCATGGTGAGGTTGTTAGCTGCAGAGGTGGCAGAGGTGTGAAAAGGCAGCATGCCTGGGAAGCACCTCCTCGGTCCCACAGCACACAGTCACTCCTGTCCGGTCTCGCATTGGGCCCCTGCTCATCTCTGGTCCTCCTGTAGGAATGTGGACCCTAGATTCAGGTGTGGCTGTTGCTCTTTTTGGCTCCTACAAATGTTACTTCATTGCTTAATTGCTTTGGCTCTGTGAATCCGTATTTTGTCCTGAAGATCCAAGAGTCTTTCTAAGATGCAGTTATGAGCTGGGAAACTGGGATCTGCTCTACCCGCCCATCTTCCTCCTTCTCTCTCTCTCTCTCTCTCTCTCTCTCTCTCTCTCTCTCTCTCTCTCTCTCTCTATCATTCCCACTCAGTAGTTCCCCAAGACATCATTTTCTGCTCTGTTTTTTTTTTTATCTCTGGCCCAGGTTCACCTTGTCTATCAATCCCCCCAGGAAGCCTAGATGATCCAGACTGCTAGATTTTAGATTCTTTTGGGTTTGGTTTTTTGTTGTTGTTGTTGTTGTTGTTTTTGTTTTTTTTTTGAGACAGGGTTTCTCTGTGTAGTCCTGGCTGTCCTGGAACTCCCTTTGTAGACCAGGCAGGGTTCAAACTCAGAGATCCACCTGGCTCTACCTCTCGAATGCTGGAATTAAAAGCATGTACCACCACCGTCCTGCTTGGACTAACAGATTCTTGAGGACGGTGACCCTGCCTAATCCATTGCTTCCAACATCGTTTTTTTAAATGCCAAGCATACCGAGAGATATGCTGAATCAACTTTTGAATGTTCATTGCCTACAGGTCTAAGCAAACCTTTGATGACTGCTAAGTGACCAATTGTGTCAACAATTGTCCCAATCAGCTAGTTTATTTGGCATCCTGTGACGGGTTTACTTATGGTGACCAACATGACTTACTCTTTTAGGGGAAGTGGGGGCTCCATTCTTTCGGTTCTCTGGCAGAACGTATCCATTCTCCTCTCCTTCCACCCTGATATATTTACTTCTCTTCAGCGTGGCTAATCATCTGTGCTGGTGATGGTCTGATGGATTCCTCAGATCCGTCCTCTGTCCCCTGTCAGAGGTAGTTATATTGCTAGGAAGCTGATCTATCTATCACCTGCACTTCCTCAGGTCTGGCCACGTGCAGAACTTGCTCCGAGAGCTGGAGGAGAGAGCTTAGGCCTTCTGCTAAAAGAGCTAGAGTCTGGCCTTGCCTGTCTTCTACTAATGAGGGAAACTTGTGTCCAGCATCGCTCTCCTCTATCTACCTGTCTCCTTGGTAACCAGTTTCATCTTCTATCTCCTATAGGAGGTAGGCGTTAGAAATGGTTTGCTATCATTACTAAACCTCGAATGCTTCCCATCTGTGGCTGATTCCTGATTCCTGCCTCCTCTTTCCCTACAGTCTCTAAACTGACTCTCTTCTGCTGCTTCATGTCGATTTATCCATTTACCACGAGGGACCCTGAAGCTGACAGTCCCTCACAGAGCTACCCACAGATCTTTATGGTGTCAGGGAACAAGGAGTCGGGGAGAAGATAAAGTCCCCAACTTGTGTTGAGATGTTGGTCCGTGTTAAATCTTACTAGAAGAGAGAATAATTCATGTATATAAGTTTTAGATCCTTTATAGAATATATAGGATTGAGAGAAAGGCTCTATCAGTTGAACCTGGAAGGGCACTTTCATTATCATCATCATCATCATCACTATCATCATCATCATCACCATCATCACCATCATCATCATCATGAATGTTATAAATATTGTTATTATTATGTCAAAGATGTTTGTCTCTCCAGAAAAAGAAAGAGTACTGAAGGTTTATAGCGACTCTATTGACACAATCCAAAGACAAGATCTACATTGACTAGATTTTTGGTGAATGAGTATACTATTTAAAAATAAATTCTCCTAGAGAAGAAAAAAAGGGGACTGATTAAAAACCCCGGCTTACCTGCATCAGATAACATTCCACTCCATAGTGTGGCTATGACTCGGAATTTTCTTCTTCTCATATGATCTACCTCCAGCATTTTGGGGACTGTCATGTTCTCATCTTATTCCTTGCTCAGGATTTTTCCAACTTGAACTGGAGAGAACAATCCAGTCCCCTGTGGTTGTCAAGCTGGGACACGTGAAAAAGCAGAAGCCAGTGGCCTTGTTTCTGCATAGTTCAAGGTGATATAACAAAAAATTAGTTTACCCATTTGCCCAGTCTGAGTAGCAGTCACTTGAATTCATTTCATACTTGAAAGCAAGTATTTATTGAGAACTCAGATTTTTCAAGAAGACACAGACCCAGCTGTCCAAACTCCAGTTGAGAAGGAAAAAGTAAGATACACAAAAATTAAAAAAAAAAAACGTGGGATGTAATAAATGTCGCCGATGTGGGTGTAGTTTAGATAAGTGCTCCACAAATTCTGAGAGGGAACCACTTCAAGCTGGATTGAAAGGACTGAGAACATATGGTCTGGCTTTGAGGGGCATATAGAGAACGGCTCTCATTGAAGGAAGAAAGGTAAGGCTGCAGGCGTAGAGTAGTGGAGGGCAAAAGAAAAAGAATTTGGGGAAGATGGAAAACAAGAGAGTGTGGGGTCTTTTATATTGGCTTGAAAGTCAGGAAAAGAACTCTGCTCTCTGATGTGTCTTTGACTGTGCCCTTGCTGTCTCACCTTAGTAACGGGAGACTCTGTACAAAGACCATGACCTTGCACTTGAGAGGTGATTTAGACTGAAATCCCCCAGAAGAAACAAGAGACGTCCCCAAAGTGTCTTTCCCCCAGACTGATCCTATTTCCCTAAAGTTGAGCATCGAGAAGCAACCCAGCTAGTGTAGCGTCAGACTCTTGGTCCTCAAGGCCATGGTGTAGATCCGAGAGCTGCAGAAATGAGTGACACCCCAAGCCTCTTAGAGACCGGATGATGATTTATCTCAAATCTAAACAAAGGAAGGTCTGTCACAGGGGGAATGGTGCACCAGACTGAAGAGTATCAATCACCTAATTAACCAAAACACCTGTGCACAGGACTTGTCCCACCCAGGGAACCATAGTAAACAAAGCGGAGGGTGTGCCGCTCGGATTGGTGGTGGCATCTGTGTACCTTGCTGATCTTGGACAATGGGAGCTCGCTGCAGCTCTAGCCAGCTGTTGGGCTTGACAGAAGCCTTGGGACAGCAGCCTTGTTCAGCCAGTGGAACTTACAGCAGACTCAGAGGATAGCTTCCTGCAATCCAGTTGGAAACATGGACGTCTCTGAGAGTGCTGGGCACGGCTCTGAATATTCTGCATGCATCAATGGTCTAATCCTCACAAGGGTCAGTAAAATCCTCTGTTGTGGCTGAGGCTCACTTGTCGCTCACAGACCTAATTTCTTCTTCCGGGCACACAGGAAAGCTACATTTCTCAACCTGTTCTGAAGTTAGATAGAGGGTGCATGCCTTATTCTGACCAATGGAATATGGGCATAAATGAGAACTACTACTTAAAAGTTATCTCTGAAATCTCTTATGTGAAAACCCAAGCCCTGTCCCTTAGCCTGTTGGCTTGGGTATATAGAAAGAATTCAGGGGAGGGTCCTGGGGTATCCTGCAAATATGATGGAGATATATGAACAAAGGAGCTAGAATCATGTGTAAAAGGCAATGACACTAGTAGAAAAACAAAACAAAAAATCCTTAAATCTTCTTCTTCCTTTAAAAAAAAAAACTTTTATATTCTAATAAGATTTGTCAGATGAAGGTTCCCTTTGGTCCTGCCTTTCTTGCTCACGTTCTCCCTCCTTCTGCTTCTCATTTGGACCTAGGGAGTTAAGTCCAGTGTTCCAATATGTGTCTCTGTCTCTATCTCCATCCATCACCAGATGAAGTTTCTATGGTGATATGCAAAATATTCATCAGTATGGTTATGGGCCAAGGCTAGTTCAGGCACCCTCTTCTCTCCTGCCCAGGGAACAATCTGGGGACCTCTCCTTGGGCCTGGGAACCCCTCTGAGACGGAGACCCACATTGGAGCACTGGACTGAGCCCCCAAGGTCCAAATGAGGAGCAGAAGGAGGGAGACCATGAAAAAGGAAATCAGGACCGCGAGGGGTGCGTTCACTCTCTGATACAAGAGGACTGATCGAATGAGAGCTCACCAAGGCCAGCTGGACTGGGACTGAATGAGCATGTGATCAAACCGGAGTCTCTGAATGTGGCTGACATGGGGGCTGACTGAGAAGCCATTGACAATGGCACTGGGTCTTGTTTTGTCTGCATGTACTGACTTTTTGGGATCCTAGTCTGTTTGGATGCTCACCTTTCTAGACCTGGAGGGAGAGGGGAGGAACTTGAACTTCCCACAGGGCAGAAAACCCTGACTGCTCTTAGGACTGGAGAGGGAGGAGGAGAGGGAGTCGGGGGGGTAGGAGAGGGAGTGGGGGGAATGGGAGGGTATGGGGAGAAGGGGAGGAAGTGGAAATTTTTATAAACAAATAAATAAATAAATTTGAAAAAAAATTAAATAAAATTAAAAAAAATAAGGTTTGGAAGTTCAGTATTACCTCCATCAACACTAACTAATCTGGGTCAATACAAGAATGCAATTTTGACAGTTATGGTCCCCAAATCGCATGGAACTAAATTTAAGGGGAAAGGTTACCATTACTTATAAGGTACCCAATTTTTTTTTTAAAACCTCATTTCTTTTTTCTTGATTTCTTAAAACTTTTATGTGTAAGAGTGGTTTTTGACATGCATATGTGTGTATCACATGTGTGCCCGATGGCTGCAAAGGCCAGAAAAAAAGCATTGGATTCCGTGGGATTGGAGTTACAAACGGTCGTGAGAAGTTGTGCGGGTACAGGACCCAGGTCATCGTAAGTAAAAAGCCCTGACTGTCTTCCCTTTACAGATTTTGTATGTTTGTGGGTTGTATGGGAGAGTGTGTGCAGTGTGTGCAGGTGCTATGCCTGCGAGCATGCACAAACATGTGCAAGTGTGTGGAGGTCCCAGGTCAATATCAGATGTCTTCTGCTCTTCACCTTTAGTTTTTGAGACAGGATCTCTCACCAAACCTGCAGCACTTCCGTTCAGCTGGGGTAGCTGCCCAGTGGTCTCCAGGGATCCCCCTTTCTCTGCCAATCTCTTATTTGAGGCTGAGGTTACAGGCACCATGCTCAGCCATTCTCGTGGGTTCTGAGGATTCAAACTCAGGTCCTTAGGCTTGCTTGGCAGACACTTTACTGACTGAGCCGTCTCCACGACTCTCCCTCTTGACTTATTTCTTATTCTGCTCTTCAATATTTATTCCCTGAATACTGAATGCTGTCTAGGTACTGGTGATGGTATGCTGCAGACAAAGAAAGCATGGTTTCTATTTTCATAGTCTTGTTTGGGCAACAGATACAAAAGAATTAAACAAGAGACTTAAATATAATCACAAACTATAAACTATCTAGAAGGTGTGTGCATTCCATTTCTAATAAAAAGAAGAGGTTAACTTTGACTGAAGGTTTTGGAAATTCTACTTCATGACTCATTCATTGGCCCATCACCTGGGCCTGAGTCCACACATCATGGTAGGAAGCAGAGACCAAAACTGCTAAACTCCTAGTGTCCAGGAAGCAGAGACAGAGGCAGAAGGAGCTTGGAGTTCACGATCAAGGTCATGCCTTCAACGGCCCAACGTAAAACTTTCCATTCAGCCCCATCTCTCAATGGTTTCACCATCTAACAAATAGCATCAACCCAGAGACCAAGATTTGACCACTTGGGCCTTTGGAAGATTCTCTAGACTCAAATCATAGCAGGATGATGGGATAAAAATGGAGGCTAGCAGAGTTTCAACAATGATCAGGAAAGGATGCTCAAAGAACAAGAGGAACCCAACTGTGAGATAATGAGGTGTGATGTAGAACAGGTCAGTCTTTTAGGAGAGAAAAATGACAGTGCTAAAGCCTGAAATTCCCCCTGGTTAGATGGAGGAACACAAAGACAGGCTTGGTAGCCAGGTCTAGAAAGGGATGGAAACCTGGGCAGGGAGTTATTCCCCCTTGACTTTTGCATTAGCTCTAGTGCTATGTGAAGCTCTTTTATGAGTGGCGGTCTACTTTGTGTGTGTGAAAATAAGGATACATTTTTTTATACCTCTGACTTTGAGTCTACTGTCATTTCAGAGATCCTTGTTTGCCAGAGTCTGACCAAAGACAAGCCGGTTAGGGAATTTCTATTATGGCTGTCCAGGAAAGGCAGCATCATGTTTTCTATAACTTAAATAGGTTTTAAAGACATATTTTTATTTACATGTATTTGTGTATCTCTGTATGAATATGTGCCACGTGTGTATACGCTCTCAGAGGCCAAAGAGGTGGTTGGAGCCGCCCAATGAGGTGATCCTGAGCCTCCCAACGAGAGTGCTGGGAATTGAACTCAGAGCCTCTGAAAGAGCAGCAAGGGCTCTTAACTGTAGAGCCATCTCTTGCAAGAGTCAAAGTTACGTTTTAAGTTTTAATTACTATGCCTAAGAGATCCATAAAATAAAAATACATCTAACCTGTAAGCTCCTTGCCCAAGGACAGATACTTCCTGAAATGATGGAGACTATTTATGTGAGATAGCAAACCACGTGTTTCACCCCTGTAAATAAGTCTGTTTGGCCCGACTGCGTGGGGGTGTGCTTGATCACGTGTAGATGGGAGGTCCATAAGCAGAAAGTCCATCAGGATGTATGCTTGCTTCTGATTGGATGTAGGCTGGAGGTACGCAGGCAGGAAGTACATCTGGATATCTGCCTGTCCCCAATTGGACCTGATGGAAAATAAACAGTCTTATGGATTTGCCTTATAAGCCTCTGCAAGATGTGGCGCATCACCTTTTTCTAGGGATTCCAGAATGGACCTGGCCAGCATCCATCATCCTGGCCAGTATTGATTTAAAGCTTGCTTCAAACTTGGCCCAAAATTGTGGTCGTGGTCTTATTCTCATCCAGTGGGATTAACACTCCCCAGCTCTGCTTCGACACGTTCTGTTTGTTTGTTTTCGTGATGGGAAATATGAAATACAGTTCATGGAAAACGCCAGGATTGGTGACGAAAACATCTCTAACTCAAGCCTTGGAGACATGACCCCGTTGAAGACATACACATTTCTGTAGGGCATTTTACTGTACAAATGTCCAAGTGGACTTAATGGCATCATAATCAGCTGAGTGGGCCAGGCAAAGTCACCTAAATGCCATTTTAAACTCTTGGTGCTTTTGTTTGTTCCTCTTTGAGGGATGGCACAGAGAAACTGCTGAACTAGACCACTCCCTGAGTAGAAACAAAGATTTATTGGGGCTCCAACTACCAAGGCCATCTCCCGGAGAGGGGAACAAAATGGCTGAAAAGCGCTCACGTTTTATCTGACAGTCCACAGGGTGGGGATCTGAGCTGCTGCCAGCTTTCCACCACCCAAAAACCAGGTGCCCTTGCCAGAGGTGGTTGACCTTCAGGGTAAGGTTAATGGAGGTTCTTGGAGGATTAGGGGTGACTAATGGGAAAGGGGGAACCTGCCTTAGAAGAACAACCTTTTTAGTAAACAGAAAGTGCGGTTTACCCAGCCAAAGTCCTTTTGTTTAGGACAAGGTCACCAGCAACACTATTTGTGTGTGGCAGTGGTGGAAGGTGTGGGGGTGGACTTTGGACCTAACAATAATGACCTTTCAATTCCGGCTCTGTGGCTCCTACTTACCCAGTGCTTGACCACATCTCACCTTCTTCAAACCTCCTTCATCACTCTCCTGTGACTTTAACTAGATGCCCTGCTGGCGTGTAGTTCAGAGCCTTTCTTTGTAGGAGAAAGCCTGAAGAATGTACACGGCACGGGAGGACCTTTGTGGTTACTGTCCCTCTCTATCTCAGCTTTGCTTCTTCAGCAATCCTCACTCACCTTCCATGGAGCCAGAGAGACCCAGTCAAGGTCCCTAAAAACACTGAGGTGTTTGCCTTCTGAGAATTTACTCTACCCTCTTCTCTCTACACCCTGCAACATACCTTTCTCAGCCTCTTCCTTCTGGGGTAACTGCCCTGGTTCTTAGCCATAAAGCCTCAGCATTGCTGGGACCCAGGTTGTCTTAGTGTTCTATTGCTATGAAGAGACCCCGTGACCAAGGCAACTCTTATAAAAGAAAGCATTTACTTGGGGGTTTGTTTACAGTTTCTGAGGCTCGGTTCATTATCATCATGGCAGAGAGTTTGGAAGCACACAGGTAGACACGGTTTTGGAAAAGCACCTGAGAGCTACATTCTGATCTACAAGCAACAGGGAGAGAGAACTGAGTCTGGCGTGGGCTTTTGAAACCTCAAAGCCTGCCTCTTGTGACACACTTCTGCCAACAAGGCCACACCCACTCTAACAAGGCCTCAATTCCTAATCCTCAAATAGTATACTCCCTGGTGACTAAGCATTCAAATATATGAGCCTATGAGGGCCATTCTTATTCAAACCACCACACAAGTGAAGCATTTTCTAGCTCTGTTATTCCTCACCCCACTTTCACCCCAACCCCTGCCCTGTACTAAAGCCTTCTCTTGATGCAGGATAATTATCTGTATTCTGTCAATCATGTATTTTAATAAAATGCTGATTGGCCAGGCAGGAAGTATAGGCGGGAAAACCAGACAGGAAGTAGAGGTGATGCAATGAGAACAGGAGAATTCTGAGAAGCAGGAAGGTTCCTCAGTCACTCCTGCGCAGACCACCGAAGAGGCAACATGTAAGCTGTCACACTGAGAAAGGTACTGAGCCCGTGTGTCTAACATAGATAACGATAATGGGGTAATATATGTTACAAGAGTTAACAAGAAGCCTGACCAAATGGGCCAATCAGTTTATAACCTTATGGAGTCCAGTGTGTTATTTTTCTTTGGGCTTGCCGGTTGTCAGGTACCGGTGGGACAGATACCCCAACATGCCGGCCCGTCATATTACATATGGCGCCCAGATGTGGATAACTGAATCCACAGAAAGCCTGAGAAAGCTTGGGAAAGAATAGGGTAAAGCATATTTTCTTGGTAGCAGCAATTTCTCAGGTCTACTTTGCTTGCTAGAGGCAAGCAAGGCTCTCAGCTAAGAGAGGCTTCCTGATTCAGCTTTAGCTGCAAAACCCTGCAGCTCATTAAAAAGAGGTCCTGCCACGAAATATTTAAACGGTGTTGATCAAAAGCTGAACACATGCTTTTCGGTTTTCAGCCGTAGCAGGAAAAAAGCTGCGCTGTTTTAAAATGCCGGCTTTCTGGGCTGTCCTGCCAGGGCAAACTCTGACTCTTTGAGGCAGGCAGTCCGACTGAGTGTGGTCGGTGAGCAGAATGTTGCAGTTTGCTTGTTGGCAAGGACCTTGAAACGCCATAGAGTTGTGGCAGTGAACACAGCTCTGGCTGGTATCTCAGCCGTGAGGCTGAAAAGCTAAGAAATGGGCTGGATCTAACTGTCAAAGTCACGGCTTTAGTCCTACCTATTAAAGACTCATGTGGTCAGAAAAAGAGAGATATGCAGTAAAGAGAGATTCAAAGACAAAGAAAACCTCTAAATGGCTTACAGTGTGTTAAAAATATATGCAGGCTAAAAGGTTAAAGTCATTAAAAATAAAAAAGAAAGAAAGAGAGATATAGGGTGTGGTGGTACACACCTTTAATCCCAATGCCCTGGAGGCAGAGGCATATTGACCTCTGTGACTTCAAGGGGTAGAGGTAGATTGACCTCTATGACTTCAAGGTGTGGTAGTTTGCACCTTTAATCCCAATGCCTGGGAGGCAGAGACAGATCTCTGTGAGTTCAAGGTGTGGTAGCATACACCTTTAAGCCCAGCACTGGGGAGGCAGAGACAGAAGGATCTCTGTGAGTTCAAGGACAGCCTGGTCTACAGAGTTATTCCAGGACAAAGATATATACAGAGAACCTGTCTCAAAAGCCAAAAGTTAAAAGTAAAAATAAAAGAAATAGAGGTTGAAATAAAGCCACATAAAGATGGAAAATACACAGAGAATCTTGATACTGTGTGTTATTATGCTCTCTTTGAATTGTTTGAATGCTGAGGAAGGAGCAATAGCTGCTAAAAGACTTTTGTTTATAAATACTGCTGAACTAACCCAAGATAGGTATTTTGAAAATACCTTGGCTTCAAAACTGAAGTCAAAAGGTTTGTTACTTTGGAGAAGAGATTTTGCTTTTGTTTCCACAGAAAATGAGAGGTTGTGGATTCATCCTGAGTTAAGAAAAATCCAGTATGATCAAGGAAGGCCACCTGAGAAATCTCTGACAGGAACAGATGGCCCAGATGTCTGAGTTCTTCAACCAGAACAGATTCAAGACTGCTGCCCGAGATGATCAAGACTCACAGGATACTCCAGTCAGGACTTGATTATAATTCTAAATTTTCTTTAGGTCCCCATAAGATTATCAGCACCCCCAACCAGCAGGAAGTAGCCTGAAATACTACGCCCACATTCCCAACAAATGGACTATGGGTATTTTCATTTGTTTAAAAAAAAAAAGAGGGAAATGATGCAGGAGAATTATCTGTATTCTATCAATCATGTATTTTAATAAAACGCTGATTGGCCAGGCAGGAAGTATAGGCAGGAAAACCAGACAGGAAGTAGAGGTGATGCAATGAGAACAGGAGAATTCTGGGAAGCAGGAAGGTTCCTCAGCCACTCCTGCACAGACCACTGAAGAGGCAGCATGTAACTTGCCCAGCTGAAAAAGGTACCAAGCCATATGGCTAATATAGATCAGAATAATGGGTTAAGATAAGTCATAAGAACTAATAAGTAGCCTGACCTAATGGGCCAATCAGCTTTATAACTTATAGAGATCTCTGTGTGATTGATTTTCTTTGGAACTTGCCGGCTGAGGGGAACCGGGCGGGATAGAAACCCCAACAAGCTGGCCCTCATGTTACATTCTCTCATTGACCAGTAACTCTGGAAGCCTCTACTATGTATTTATAAGATGGTCTTTCTACCTGACTTTACCTGGACTGTGAATTCCTTAAGAAATGAATTTTGTGTGCAAGGGGCGAGTTAAAGAAACTGCCAACATGACCACTCCAATAGGGGCAAGGTTTTTATTGTAGGTAAAGAGAAAGAAAAAAGATGTCAAGCAGAGAGAAAAGAAGCAGACTGAGCATGGCCAGGGCTAGGGAGGTGGGAGAGCGTAGTGGAGTCAGCAGGGGCTAGAGCATAGCGTGAGAAGGAGACAGCGTGAGAGAAGAGAGAGTAGAAAACAATAAGATGGCACCAGAGAGGTTGGCACCAGAGAGCACAGGGTAGAGAAATCATGCAGATTAGGAGGATTTACTGAACTCCTTGAGAGAATTATCTGTCCTCACTGTGTCTAAGAGTCTCTTAATATTTGTTCTTGGACACCTTCTTCCACTATTGCACAACACTCTGCTGAAAACAGTTCTTTCCAATGACCTCCCATCCTTCGGATCACCTGGGCCGAAACTCTCACAGCATCATACAACTCCCCTTTCTGTTCTTGCTCAGCATCCAAACAATCAGCAAATCCTGTTTATTTTTTTTCTCCAAGTCTAGAATCCAACTATTTCCTTTCCTGTCTATCACTGTTACCACAAGTGGTTTTGTCCTGGATTATAGCAATTGACTCCTAGCTCCTTGCCCCATCATCCCTTACCTGCCACAGTCAATGTTCAACCCAGAAGTCTTGTCATGTTAAAATATATATTGGATTGCATTACACTTCTCAGCCAACACTTCTGGAGAGTTCTGTGTTTGGCTGTGATGGAGCTGTGGGAATTAGATTTACTCCATCATGAGCAAGAAAAAAAACTCTGCTAAGAAAGTGGTTTTCAAATATTGAAAAGTTGGAAGCTTGTCACTATGCTCCTTGCCATGACAAACAAATGAAGTGAGCCATGATTCTGCCATCTTACTGGCAAGAGATTATTTCCAAGTTGCAGGATGGGAAGAGGTCAGAATTCTCCCTAAATTGAGCAGACAGAGAGCTGAGTGGCCAGTGTGTCTAAGGTTGTAAACTTCCCTACCTGAGAAGTGAGGCCTGGACAGGAGAGTTCCAGAGACCTGCAAGCGGTTTCCCTGGAGCCAGGACTGAGTGTTTGTGGGCGCAAAGTATGTAATGATGGGAAAGGAAACCCCAAACACCAGAAGACTGAGGCCTGCCCAGAGTCAATACACGTGGGTCAGCCACAGTGAGGAGACCTCGTAAAACCTAAGGCACAAGATAGAAACCTCAGAGAAAGATTAACCTTCAGTGGAACTAATAACACCTTAGACTCTAAAAGAACCTTAAAAGAAGACTAAAAACACGAAAATATGATTTATAGAAAGGAAAAATAAAATAGAAACAGACCCAGAGATGGCAAAGATGATATACTCTCTAGACAAGGATGCTAAGCACTTACTATAAAAATACTTTAGAGGCAAGAAGAAAGGAGATTCAAAAAAAAAAAAAAAGAACCAAATGTACCCTGGTGATACGTTATAACATGAAAGGACCCTGGAGACATGATGCTAAGTGTGATAGAACAGACGCAGAAGGACTTACACCACATGGCGCCATTTATAAGGGGCTCTAAACTAGTCAAACTCAGCAAAGCAGAGCGTAACAGCGTGACCGCCAAGGCAAGGGAAGAGCGGAGCTTTCTGTCTGATAGACAGTGTTTCAAACATGCAAGATGGAAAGGTTCTAGAATCTGCTGCTCAACAATGCATGCGTAGGAAGCAATTACACTTCTCGGCCAAATGTACTACAGGGTCCATTTAAAAAGTCATGCCATGTGATCTTGTTTGGGAGCTGAGGTTTCACTATATTGCCCAGGCTGATCACAGACTCCTGTACCGAATGAATGAATCCCCCTGCTTCAGCCTCCTGAGTAGTTAGACTACACTCATACAGCAATGTACCTGCCACACCGTGTGTTTGTTTGTATATGACGATGAAAACCAGACTCAAACAGGACTTTTAGAGGTATCGGATACAATGTATACAATGAAACTACTCTTTAAGTATTAACAGCAGGTAAATGGGCAGAAATTTCTGTCTCGTTTTAAAAAAAAAAGGAAACATTTTCGTTAACATTTCAATAATTAAAAGTCCAAAATCAAATGGAGAACTGGGGAAATACTTCATTAAAATACATGAAGAAATAGAAATAATATCTGAAGACATAGAAAGATACTCAAAAGAATTATTCACTAGATTAGAGAGATACAAATTTGCATCAGAATGAGATTCCGCTACAGGATCACGAGAATGACCAACATCAAAGACTGAAATAACCAAACTTTGGTAAAGAAGTAGAGACAGGGGAACCTCCATTTATTGCCAATAAAAACAATAACTTAGAACAATTTGGCAGTTTCCCATAGAGTTTGTGAAGCCACATGTATTCTAGTCATTTATTATTATTTGAATATTTTGCATTTTATTATTTTATAATTACTAGCAGTTTTTAGTTTTATATCTTCACTTCATTTTAAAAGGTTTTGAGCTGGGCAGTGGTGGCACATGCCTTTAATCCCAGCACTCAGGATTAAACACAAACAAAACTCAGGAAAACGGTTGTCAGCCTGAAGTCTCATGTTTGGGTATTCATAGCAGTATCAGCATAATAGTCATCAGATAGATGCCAGCTTGCCAAATGTATGTCTATTTACTAAAACCTGCCAAACTGGACTTCAAAGGGTTAGGTTCATTATAAGAAAAAAATTTACCATAATGATGCTTTCAACAGGTAATTGCTTAAAGAAAACCAATAATGTATTTCGGGACTCTTGATGGAGGTTTAAATAAAATGTGTGATAATAATAGGAAGAATATCTGAAGGGAGGTGGCCAAGCACACTGCATTAAGGTTATTTTAATGGCAAATATATAATATTTGAAGGAAAACGATAAGTCAAAGACATAGGCTATAGAACTTCGCTGAATCTTCAGAATATAAAACAAAGGGCTGGTGATGTAGCTCAGGTTATAGAATGCTTGCCTAGCATGCATCAAGCCCGGGGCTCATTGCCCAATAGCACATACTGGCTGTAGTAATACATGCCTATGACCATACCAGGTAAGAAGTGGGTGTTGGAGAGGGGGTGTCAGAAATTCAAGGTTATCTTCCTTTAATTTAGAAAATTTGAAGACAATATAGCCTATATGAAATCCTGTCTCAGAAACTTTCTTTTTCTTTTTTGTTTTTTTGAGTTAGGATTCCTCTGTGTCACCCTGGCTCTCCTGGAACTAGCTCTTGTAGACCAGGCTGGCGTCAAACTCTCGGAGATCTGCCTGCCTCCCTAGTGCTGGGATTAAAGGTGTGTGCCACCTACCACCTGGCTCAAAAACTTTTTAAAATCAAATAATAATTTTAAAATTATATAGCTTTATCTATTTATTATACTGATAGGAATAATAAAATAATAAAATGTAATATACTGAAATAATAAGATGAAGAAGAGAGCAGATAGGATAAATAGAAAACAAACTTCAAGACCACAGGTTCAAACTTATACAGTGATTAATTACATTAAATATAAATGTTCTAAACAAATCTTTCTAAAACCAGTGGTTTGTCAGACAATATCAAAAAGCAAGACTCATGTGGATAGCCATAAAAAAGTCCACATACATATTTCAAGTCGCAGGATATGCCATGCAAACTCTAGTCTCAGAGCTATAGCTACAAGAATGCAAAGCTGATTTTAAGACCAGTGAAATCTCAGATGCGGAGGAAACATTTCATAAACATAAAAAGTTGGTCTCTTTCATCATGAGGACTTAGCAACCCCCAATGTGTATGCGCCCAACAGAACTTTAAGACATGTGAAGACTGAAATAAGGAGAAACATCCGTAAAAGGGGGTATCAGCCTCTTGCCTACCGCACTAATTACCAGACCAAGCAGACAAGAATCTGAAAGAACCTGTATGAGAAACTTGATAAACATAAACAGCCACAGAAGCCCAACTGACATCCAATAGCAGCAGAAATTACAATATTATGTTAATCAATCTGGGACAGTCACAGAGCAATACAATATAAGCCATGGATCAAGGTTCAACAATTTTAAAAGGATTGAATAATATAAAATATTCTTTGTCCAAAACAGAATTAAACTAGAAATCAAAATCATAGAGATGCTGTGGAATAATATTTCTGTATACTGTGAACATGTATTACTTTGATTGGTTTAATAAAGAAACTGACTGGCCAATGACTGAACAGAATAGAGTTAGGAAGGAGAGCCAAACTGAGAACGGTAGGAAGAAGAAGGGAGGAGTCAAAGGAGATGCCAGACATGTAAAAAAAAAAAAAATTAGATAACAAGCCCTGAGCCATGTGGCAGAACATAGATAAGAAATATGGGTTAATTTAAATGTAAGAGTTAGGTAGTAACAATCCTGAACTATCAGCTGAGCATTTGTAATTTATATTAAGTCTCTGATTATTTGAGAGTGACTACAGGACAGGACAACTCTGCCTACAAATGGCACTCACAGCGCAAATCCACATAATACCTAAAAAAAGCTTTAAAAAAATTCTAAACACACAAAAAATGGGAAAAAGAAGGCTATAATTAATATAAGAAAACTATATACAATAAGTACAATGACTACATACAATATAAACATGCAATAAATACATCAACAATGTCTAGTCCATTTGCATTTGACAAATTCAGAGAAAATACTCCATATCTACCCTATCTTAGTGAGTCTAAAATCTTGTACCTAATTTACTTTCTTTTTTAAAAAATGTTTATTTATTTATTTATTATGTATACAATATTCTTTCTGTGTATATGCCTGCAGGCCAGAAGAGGGCACCAGACCCCATTACAGATGGTTGTGAGCAACTATGTGGTTGTTGGGAATTGAACTCAGGACCTTTGGAAGAGCAGACAGTGCTCTTAACCTCTGAGTCATCTCTCCAGCCCCCCACCTAACTTACTTTCTATCATAACTTCCTTTCTGCTTTCAGGTAAATAAGGAAAACTATAACTATAGTCTTCAATTCTCTCAGAAACCCAAGAAGGAAATAATATTAACTGAGTAAGCAGGAAGTGAAAGCAAGCAACCTCCAACAAATCTGAGAAATGACAGAAACAGCAGGCTGCCTGGACAGTTACCCAATTCCTCTGTAATATTGGGGCATCTATCTTCAGCCTACAGGCCTACCCATATCCAACAGACTTTCACTGTATCCGTGGACCATAGTCTAAAACAGCTGACACTAATTGAAGCCAATCATGTGGAGTAATCTTATTTCTTGAAGCCCATGACTTACCAACTGCCTCACATAAGGTGAATGCATGCCATGAGACACTACTGCTTGCTTAATATCTTTTAGCGCTGTCATACTTATAAGCTCCCATTTACATTCTGTATATTCTTTTGGCTATTTATTATTTTCTGGCTTCTCAGAAATAGTAACAGGATAAGTAGCTAAAGCTCTTGGTAAGTCATCTCTGACTCTGAGAGGTACTGGTGATATAAGTCTTCAATATTTTCATTTGTCTGTACCTCATCTCCTTGCTTATCAGTTCTGAAAAGTTCTTTAATGGTTTCAAATCTTTGTATCACTGCCTTTTGTAAGGTTTGAATTTCTTGACTTGTGAATATTTTCAAAGATTTCATCAAACCTATTAATTTACTTTCTGGTTCTCTTCAAGTACATATGACTCCAAGTACTTAAAATTTTTCATTAATGATATCTTCTCATCCTTAGAGATTATTTGGATGGCATGTAGATTGCCTTCCAGGAGGGATGTTCTATCTGTTAGCGTCTCATAACTTTCTAACAGATTTTGATTGTCAATTTCAACAGTATGAATCCTTCAGATAATCTCTCATTATCATTCTGCAAGTTTCATAACCCATTTACATGGTGTGAATTTTGTCTGTCAAATTATGGTTATCATTTTCAACGGTATGAATTCTTTCATCTAACTTCTCATTACTAGTCTGTAAAATCTGTATCAATCCTAAAAGTTTCTCATTCTTGACTCTGTTATCAAACCATTTCTTTAAGAATATAATATGAGCCAGGTGGTGGTGGTACACAGCTTTAATCCTAGCACACAGGGAGGCAGAAACAAGTGGATCTCTGTGAGTTCAAGGCCAGCCTGGTCTATAGAGTGAGTTACAGGACAACCAGAGATACACAGAGAAACCCTGTCTTGAAAACACAAAAACAAAAAAGCAACAACAAAAAATAATAGCATATGAAGTATCAAACTAATAACAGCTATGGCTAAGAATGTATACATCCCAGGTAGGTCAAATGCCTCCTCTAGAATTCCCTCCATAGTAGAAATGAAAAGGTTTTTAAATTCCTAGATGGTAATATATTCTGTAATTATCAGATGACTTATCTCCATTAAAATCCTGGTTCTGATGAGAATTTTAAGGTATAATAATAATGTGGGCCAGACGGTGACACAATTATACCACTAGAGCAGTCCAGAGATGCTGGAGCTCTGGTCTTACTTGTTCCAATATTGCTAACAATAGTGACATTGATAATGTGGATTATCAAGCAGAACTCAAAAGCAAGCTGAACAGATTTTTGTTAAAGAAACATTTTAACAAAAGCGAAGGGAAGCCATGCAATGGGTGTGTGGGGGCTGTAGGAGCCACAGAAAGCCATGGTAGCTACATGTGAGAGCTGCATGTGGGGTTGATGGCAAACCACAGGATGCGGGGCTCAGGAAGCTGTGTGGGTGCCACATGGGTGACAGCAAACCATGTGCCACGGGAAGCTGCAGGGAGATGGGGCTTAAGATTATGGAACTAAACTGGGGGGGAGGAGGTGCACTAGTTTTTCTCCCAAACCCAGGTGGCTAGGTTTGGGTCTAGCTCTGGTCTGTGCCTAGGCCTAAAAGCCTCTGGCAAACAGCTTTTTTTTTTTTGTGAATTCATATCCCAAACACTGTGCGCCAAATTTAGCATGACTAATAAGAACCCAGAGACAGATATTGGTTCAACCTGAAGGGCAGAAAAACAACACAGCCAGTCACTGTCTGTTACCTCTACCTCAGTCCGAAATGGTGTTCCTGCCTCCAGGAATCCTCATAATGAAACTGTGTGAGAGCTGTCTCCTCCTGCTTTATTATATTCCTCTCTAGTTCTGGGATGAAAGGCGTGTGCCACTACTGTCCAGTTTCTATGGCAAACTAATGTGGCTACTGGGATTAAAGGTGTGTCTCCCCGCTGCCTGGCCTGTAAAACCGGCCAGTACAACTGTCTTACTCTCTGATCATCAGGCAAGCTTTATTTATTAACATACAAATGAAATACCACTACATTACTAATCTCACAGTCTCACGCCAGGCGCAAGGCAAAGATATGTTCCCCAACAGGTGCCTGCGAGATGGAGCCAGCTGCCAAATACCATGAGCTAAGTGGCATGGGCCACAGTGCAGAAGGGCTTCTCCCAGATACTGCCTGTGGGTTTGGTAGCTCTGCCAGCATGCTGTATGGCATGTTTAGGGTTTTTGCTCAAGCAGACAGAAAAGGTAACACATATGCAGTAAAGACAGATTCAATGGGGAGAAAACCCCTCTAAATTGGTCACAGTGTGTTTGAAAATTTACATAGGTTTGGAAGAAAAGAAAAAAGGTATATAAAAATTAGTTTAAAGATAATATGCTATAGTCCTTAAAGAGGGAGTAAAGTAATATTTTAAAAAGTCACATAAAGATGAAACATACAAAGAGAGTCTGATCCTGCATGTTATTGTTATATGATGGAGCTTGCTTGGAGTCAGAGAAATAGGGAGCAGCAACCAGTCACTTCTTACCTCTTCTGTTCCTCCATCCAAAAGGACCAAGATCCTCTCTCAGGCCTGACTTATTTCTTCTTGTCTCCTCTCTGTCTACAGTCATTCAAATCTCTATAGTTAATTTTGGTTAGCTAGTGGCTAGCTTTGCACTCTGACTCTAAGCAAACTTCATTTGTCTGAACATAATCAAAATATCACACGACGTGTTAATGCGTTGTCTTTGAATTTTTTGACACTAAGACACACTGGATTATAAATGCTGCTAGATTAAACCAACCTATGTATTTTGAAAATGTCTTGACTTTAAAATTTAAGTCAAAAGATATATTGCTTTGGAGAAGAGATTATGCTTTTGTTTTCACAGCAAAAATGAAAGACTGTGGATTCATTGCATATTTAAAAAAATGGGTTTGATCAAGAAAGACCTCCTGAAATCCTGACTACAAACATAAAGACATAAACCTAAAAGAACTATTGGACATGTGGTATATATTTTACCTGCTCAAACACATAACCAAAAATCATCTTTGGTTTACTTGTGTACAGTGCTATTTGTACTTGAACTAATATAGATATGTATGTTACCTTTAAACATTTGTGTGTTTCAGAGCAAAACAGGTGACCTAGGTAATCCAACATCTCAGAATGCCTCTCTTACAGTTTCTTCAGAGTTCTGCATTAAGAACAGCTTCAAGGCTACTGGCTGAGATGATCCAGCCTCACAGACTACTCCAGTCAAGACTTAAGTATTGTTTTAAATTTTCTCAGTCTCTTAAAGATGCCAGCACCCTCAAACACCAAGAAGCAGTCTGGAGAACTATACCCACATTGCCATAAGATGGGTTATGGATATTTATTATCATTTAAGGGAGAGTTGGTTACATGTTGTTATTGGTAATGATCAGGGAAAGAAACTAAACAAAGGAGATTAGATTCAGGGATCTCTTTCTGTAATGAAAAAGAGGTATATAGAAATGATGAGATGAAAGGGTAGTTTATTGAATCTACTTTTAAAACATAAAAGCAAGTACTGGTCTTACATATTTCACATTGTTATGTATTTTGGCATATTGACACAAATTTAAGTTAATTTTGGTATATTGTATGTATGTTTCTACTCTTGTTTAAGGTATTGTGTTTGTGCAGCTCATTTAAAATGTAATGTATAATTTAAAAATACAGATTAGTAGTCATCTATAACAGTCAAACTTACAGTCATGTTAGGTAGGTTTTCAAGGCCATACACAGATATATTTAGATAGGAAGATGGTCTTCAAACACTTCACAGACTTTTAATATATTAATATGACATTTAATATGTTTAATAACCTAAGTTTTTTTATGACAATGAGACCAGCCTGCTCTGGCAGCAGCAGTCTACTTCAGAGAAGATGAGGGGAATCTAGGAAAGTCTGTATAAAGTTTGCTTTCTTTGTGGCAAATGTTGCCCATGTCGACTAAGAAACTTCCCTTGTCTTAATTGCTGTCAGTTACTGTCTTCACTGTGCCAGCAGGATGCAAGAAAGGTGACTGCTGAGCTTTGTCAAAACAAGATAGGACAGTCCTTCAAAATTCCCTGCTTCTCAGAAATGTCTGTCAGATATATTAGGCCTGTGGGCCAAAGATGGATGCTCCAATGTTACAGAAGAATGTTGGATGATTCTACAGACAGCAAGATGTCACTGTCATTAGGTAGTATTATATCCTTCTGGGGGTCTTTAATGGAATGGAAAACAAGATAGTTATAATTTTATTTAATTATGATGAAAAGATAAATTACATGTGAAACTTTAGACTCACCAAGATAAGATAGATAATAGAATATTTTCTTTAATTTTGTGAAATACAAATGGACTAGATATTTTAACTGTAATTCTTATGTGGTAACTGTTTTTGTGTTATATATATATATATATATATATATATATAGTTTTATTATGTTAAAGTTAAAATTTTTCTTTTTAATTAGACAAGGAAGGGGTAAAGTATTGTGGAGTAATTCTTCTCTACACTGTAAATATGTATATTTTGATTGATTTAGTAAAGAAATTGACTGGCCAATAGCTCAGCAGGATAGCTAGGTGAAAGAACCAAACTGAGAATGATAGGAAGAAGGGCAGAATCAGAGGAGATGCCAGCCAGTCACCAAGGAAACAGGACTTGTAGAAAATGAGGTAACAAGCCATGAGTCATACAACAAAGCTAGGATAAGAAATGTGAGTTGATTTAAATGTACAAGTTAGGCAGTAACAAGCCTGAGGTATCAGCTGAGCATTTACAATGAATATAAATTTTAGTGTGTTTATTTGGGAGCTGCTGGCAGGACAGAAACTTCCACCAATACAGAGATTATAGAAAACATCAAACTTTTTGAAAATTAACTGAATCTCATAAACTATATTCGAAGAAAACTCACAAAAGAAATTAGAAAATACTTTAGTTAAATAAAACTAGAATACAGTATATAATTAATGTAGCAAAATGAGGATATAGAAAGAACTTTAGGGTACTCCGTGCTTACTGTAGAACAGAAGAAAGGTTTAGAATCAGTACAGCCTAAGCTTCCACCTTGAAGCCCAGGAAAGGAAGAGCAGGCCAGGCCTAAAACAACAGAGGGAAATAAGAATAAAGAGCAGAAGTTGTTACTTTTCTGCAGCTGAAAAAAACAATGAAATAAAATTGCTTCTCTGAAAAGATAGAGTTTGTAAAACTCTAGCCATAATAGTTACAAAAGGGAGAGAATTATCAATATTTGGAATAACACAGGAAATATTCTTAACATCCAAAGAGTAATAAAGAAATATGAAAAACTTTATGCCAACATTTGATGACTAAATAAAGCAGAAAAAAATGCCTTTTGAAGTCATAAACTACAAAAACTTCCTCATGAAGAGATAAATAACTGAATTAGTCTCACAGCCACTAAAGAACTGAATTCATAGTTTAGCAGTCTTAACACAAAGAGATTTTACACCCAGATGCTTTCAGTGGCAAAAGAACCAATTCGTACAAAGTTTTCTGCACAACAGAAAGAGATAGAACTCTTTCCAATTCATTTACCCCATTGCTAAATCAGTCAAAAACCACAGAAAAATTGTATATCAACATCTATCATTAAAACTGTTTTTAAATTGTCAGAATGGATTGAGTTGTATTTTAAAGTCACTTAAACACAGCCAAGAGCAGTTCATCTAAGGTATAGAAAGTTGGTTAAACAGTGGAAAATTAATCGATGTCTTTTAATATGTTAATTATAATACAGAAGTATCATCTGAATGACTATAGAGAAAGCATTTAACAAAATTTCACATGTATTCCAGAAATCTTGGGGAAAGAGTAACATTCTCAGCTTTGGTGAAGGATGTCTACAAACAGCCCTCCACATCTGGTAGACATAATGAGAGAATCAACACTTTCTTCTTAAACTTGGGAAGAGCTGAACTTACCACCCATTTCAGCACCACTCTGGAGGGCCTATTCTGTGTAATGGTGTGAGAAAAACATGAAGACATACAAACTTGAAGAAATATGAACTTCTGACTGTAGACAGTGTGACTACCAACTGGAAATCCTAAACAACTGAGTAAGAGAGTTAGTTAAGATTTAGGATTGAAGATTATCACAGGAAATCGAAGTTCTTAAAAACTGGCAGTAAATAGCTAGAATTGAAATAACAAGACAGAATCCTTCCCAGTTACATAAAAATGTGACTCAGGGACAAAACTAACTGATCAAATGTTAATGAAAGTGGCCAAGAAGACCTTATGAAAAGAGAGAGCTATGCATGTGCTTATGAATTGGAAGACTCAATTGGTTATGATGTCAGTTTTCCTCAATACACTCAATACAATCCCAATAAAAATCAGAAATGATTTCAAAAAGAAACTGACAAGATAATTCTGTAATTTATATAAACAAATGAAGGGCCTAAAATAGGTACAATAGGTCATTTTGAATAATAAAAACAGGGACTGGAGAGACATCTCAGTGATTAAGAGCATTGGCTGCTCTTGAGAGGCCCAAGGTTTGAGTCTCAGATCCCATATGCTGGCTATCTGTAACTCCAGTTCTAGGGGACCAGACACCCTCTTCTGGCTTCTATGGGTACATACATACATGCAGACAAATACTCATGAGTATAAAGTAAAAATAAAAATTAACCTGGAGAGGTCACATCAGCAGGCCTCAAGATTTACATGCTATGATCTAAAATTGTTACAGTTTTGCACAAGAAGAATGAAGCTGCAGGAGCTGCATTACCCAGTTTGAAACTTCCTATAAGGCCAGAGCCATCACAATCATTTAGTATTTGCTAAGAGAAGGCTCACATAGACTAAGGAAACAGTATTGATGAAACAACAGCTAAAAGACTGGGGGTAATATTTCCAAACTGTCTATCTAGTAGGAAATTAATGTTCAAAGTATGTAATGAATCATACAACCCAGTGGTAGGAAAACGACCAAGCTAAGGAATAGGGAAAGGAACTGGAGCGATGGCTCAGTGGTTAAGAGAACACACTGCTCTTGCAGAGAACTCAAGTGTGAACTCAGGACCCAGGCTAAGTAGCTGATGACAACCTGTAACTCCATATCCAAAGGGGATCTGATGCCCTCTTCTGGCCCCTATGAGCACTGCATTCATGAACAGATATCCCTACATGGAGAGACACATAAATACCTAGTTAAAAATAATAAAAATAAATCTTAAACAAAAAAAAATTGATGAAAGAGTAGGTAAGACATTTTTCCTAGAGAAGACACATCTGACCAAAGAGCACTGGACATTTTTCAGTCATCCAGAAAGGCAGCTCAAAACCGTTACAACATATTGCCTCAGACTCAGTAAGACAGCAGCTATCAAAACAGTCAAGGAAACTGACCCTGCGACTTAGTAGATTCACCTGCCTAGGATGCATAAGACCTTGGTTCAGTCCCCCCACTGCCAAAATAATAAGAAAATATCAAACGATAACTCCCCAAATTGATGGGTATAGAGAAAAAAGAATCCTTGTAAGCTTTTGGTGGCAATGCCCATTGTTACAGTCATACTAGAGGACAGCCAGGAGTTTCCTGAGGAAATTGGAAATACAGCTACCATATGACTCTCATGCCTCCATTAGGTGTATACACAAAGGAGAACACATCACCCACACAGGCCCACTCTCGCTGCAGCATCTTGCCCAACAACCAAGGTACCGAAAAAAACTTAAGCATCCACCCATGGGAGAATAGAGAGGGAAACTGGCCACGATATACAGTGGAATATTATTTGGGCTTTAAAAAGGAGACCCTGCCTTTTTCCACAGCAGGACTGCATCTGGAAGACATTCTGTTAAGTGGAATAAACCAGACACGGAAAGGAAAATATTGCGTGATCTCAATTATTTGTGGAACTTTAAACAATCAGCTATGCAGACAGAATAAAACCATGTTTCCACATGCACATGTATTGATTTTCAGCTAACGTGCTAATGTAATCCAATGGCTCGTGTGTCAGCTTTTCAGCAGAATGTGCCAGGACAATTGGCTAGAGATAACCCGTTGCCTTTTCTGCACTATGTAAACAATCACCGGAAGTGATCTGTGAATAAGCGTAAGGGCTAAATGGATGAAAATCATAGAAGAAAATACAAGAGAAAAATATCTTTACGCTTGAGATTCGTTATCTCTGATAAAGAAAGCACAGACTGTAACAAGGGAAAGAGAGAAAAATTGGATTTAATCGAAATAAAACACCTGAAAGATGAGGTAAACAGCTCAATTTTTAAAGTGAGCAAAATTTGAATAGATTTTTTTTTTGGCCAAGGAACAGATGTAGGTGGCAAACAAACCAATGAGTAGAAACTAAATGCAACTGTCGTTAGGAAAATGCAAATTAGATTCCCAGAGGATACCACCCCTGGTTCCATAGGATGGCTAAGATGAAAAGTGGCTAGTGGGGACACAGAGTGACTGGAAACTTGTGTAGATCCCAGGGGAAGCAGACTTGAACCTGCAGTAGGTCCTCACGAAGCCGTGTTCTATGACTGACAACCCCCTGGTCTGGTATTATAACCAAGCCGAGGGAGAACTCAGCACCATAGCCGAGTTTGGAAAGTTTTATTTATGGTAAGTGAATGCAAGGGAACAATTCCAGTGTTTACCGATTGGAAAATGGACAGCCAATTTAATAGGAAACAGAACTGAAAGATCACATCAAAGCTTCCACATGGGCTACGAAAATCGACGGCTCTCAGAAGCACTACCTGAGTGGATAAAAACCACAGAACTACACACTCCCTGACAAGAGTATATGACTTTCTAAAAGACAATGAATAGTCAGAAACCAGATCGCAGAGAGCTGAGGACTGGGCCTGAGAGGACCACACGGGCCTAGGAAAACCTCAGGGGAACTTTCCTCGGTGTTGAAAGCCTTCTATATCTTATCTCAATTAAGATTTCAGTTTCACGACTGCGAACATTTGTCAAAACTCACCACACTAGAGTCCTTTAAAAGGCAAATTCCCTACCTGAAACTATTTAGAAATACTTAGGCAAAGCAAAACAAAACAAAAAACCACCCTTCTTCAAACAAGACAAAGACACCTTCCCGAAACCCAGTTCCCTTGTTTATAAAGTCGTAGCTACTGTGACGCATGCTTTCCACAGTAACGTTATCTTGGCAAGAGTCCGAAGTCCTTGCTTTGACTTGCTCTCACCAGTATGTGTTGTTGATAAATAAAGATACAGGGCGCCGAGGACAAGCATCTATTATTACGCTTCTACATCTGGGAAGTTGCACAGCTCTGAAAAAAAGTATGATATTTAAGAAAAGAAGCAAAAAAGACCCAGCCATCTTTTCAGAATCCAAGCCGATGCCAGACTCCAGACCACAGTGAGCACAATTTGCTTTGGAATTCGGCCCTGCCCTCTTTTCTTCATTGGCAACGGAATGTTTGTTGATTGGGCTGAAAGAAGAAGTCCCAAAAATATCCCTGTTTATTTCTCACGGCCTAGGTGGCATCAAGGTTCTGACACCCAGCGCTGTGAATTGTAAATGCGTGCTCATAGCTGACACAATTACACTCCTAGTAACTGAGTCTATCTAGTTATTTCTTTCTTCCATTTTCTTGCCTCTGGTGAGGGCTCACTCCCTTGTGGTGTGGGAGAATTGTCTGTATTCTGTCAATCATATTTTAATAAAACGCTGACCGGCCAGGCAGGTAGTATAGGCAGGAAAGCCAGACAGGAAGTAGGGGTGGAGTAAAGAGACTGGGAGTATTCTAGAAGCAGAAGCTCCCTCTGTCACTCCTGCGCAGACCACCAAAGAGGCAGCATGTAACTTGCCCAACTGAGAAAGGTACGGAGCCGTATGGCTAACATAGATTAGAATAATGGGTTAAGATAAGTCATAAGAACTAATAAGTAGCCTGACCTAATGGGTCAATCAGTTTATAATCTTATGGAGTCTTGTGTGTGATTTTCTTTGGGATTTGCCGGTTGTGGGGTACCGGGCGGAACAGATACCCCAACAAGCTGACCCTCATGTTACAGTCTCTTATAGCACAAAACCAAGTAGGTGTATGTTTGAGATCAACTCGACAGATTTCTCTATTAAATATTAAGTCATGTTACACCCTTGCCCGTGTTTATACACTATTCCTAATTGTTAGGAGTCTGTAAGGACAAAACCTAGATGAGTCTGTAAAGACAAGTCTGGGGCAAGTCCAGGAGAAACGGCACTAGCAGAAAATGTGTGCTGTGATGATAAGAGTGACGTATAGGCAGACAGGAGTGTTAATCTGGAGTGTGACGCAAGGAAGAGGAGGTAAGGCTGAGGAATAGTATATAAACTGAGGCAAAAAGACAAGAAGGCATTCTCAAGATGATCTGCTAGAGACTCTGTCGGAGAGGCGCCAGGAAAACTCTACAGCATCGAGAATCAATCAATCAATCAATCAATCAATCAATCAACGAGACATTGGACCAGAGATCCTCCAAGAGCCAGAGAACCAGCTCTTGCCTGCGGATCAAGACTTGCTGATCCAGAGGTCTACGTCGAGAGCCACGAACCATCATCAGGTTGTACACCCCAGTGCCTTATTAGATAGAATATAGTAATGCCTGCCTAGGATTTAGAAATATATATGTGCTTGTGTGATATTGCTCGTGTGATATTCTATCCTTGCTTGTGATGATGATACTTAGCTGTGCCAGAACGGTTGTAAGATCTTGAAGTGCCTATACAATAAATGCAGTTCGGACAAAGCAGAGAACTGCTATCCTGAGTGTCGTTACTAGAGACCTCTAAGTAAGGCCAGAAGGCCCACTCAGTAGAGCTCACGACACTAATCCAACAGTAAACTCCCATGGGCTGACACTTAGTGCCCAAGATCCTCAGAAATATCATTGCCCCAAATGACCTGGGTGCCCCATCATCTCTGCCTGGCCTAGTCAGGGTTACTATTGCTGGAATGAAACACCACTGACCAAAAGCAAGTTGTGGAGGCAAGGGTTTAGCTGACTGACATGCCCTGAGTCACAATGCATGGAATGGAAGCCAAGGCAGAGGAACTCACCCAGAGGCAGGAGCCATTGCAGAGGCCGCAGAAGAGTGTTTCTTACTGGCTTGCTCAGCCTGCTTTCTTATAGAACTCAGGACCACCAACCCAGGGTTGGTCCAAAACACAATGGTCTGGGCTCTCCCATATCAATCACTTGTTAAGAAAATACCCCGCAGGCTTGCCTATAGCCCCATCTTTTTGTGTGTTTATTTTGTTACTGCTGTCTGAAGATAGGGTTTCTCTGTGTAGCCCTGGTTATCCTGGAACTCACTCTAAAGATGGCTTCGAACTCACAGAGATTCTCCTGCCTGTGCCTCCCTAGTGCGGGGATTAAAGGCATATGCCACAACCATCTGGCTACTATAGCCCCATCTTATGGAGGCATTTTCTCGAATTTCCCACCTCTCGGATGGCTTCACCTTGTGTCAGCAGAGAACTAGCCAGCATACTGCCCAAATCTCTACTTATTTCAGTTTGAGATAGATTTTCTAAATCTACTCCTGGAGGGATTGTCTAAACCATACCTAACACGGACTGAACCACAATGATAACTACTTCACTTTCTAATTGTAATAATGATAACACAGCAACAACCATCCCCCTGCTTTGGTAGCTGGGCTTAAGACAGCGGCTCCACCTGCTCCTCATACCAGCACAAGGCACAAATATCATCTGCGTTCTTATCACGAGGGATCCAAGCTCCATGGTCTCAGAGGCTTTGCTCACACCATGAATCCAGGGAAAGAGAGGTCTGAGCTCGAACTCACCTTCTTTTCTGACTGAGAAGAACCAAGAGCTCACCCTACTGATGAGCCAGGACATGTTGGTCCAGCAAACTAACACAGGACAAGGTTTTAGAAAGGGACAGAGATGACAGTTTTCTTTCCCACCACGTCAAGTCCCCAGACAACTGCTCTTCCCTGCTGACTGGTGACAGATAGACTTAGGTGGCACCCCAAGGATTTGGCAGCTATGTGACCCTTATCATTCTCTAAGCTATACTAGACATCATTAGCCATGGCCTCAGCCACCAAGCTCTTAGATGGCTTCGGAGTCATTTCTTCATTCCACTGAGGCATCTCCAGCAGCTGATCACCATTGATGGCTAAACCATGGTCATTTCTAGCTGTGCTGAGCTTGTTTGTCTTATGCTTTCGCGCTCCCCATCCGCAGGTGAGGCCAACGCTAAAGATGACAGGAACGTTTTGGAGAGTGTCACCCAGTGACTGGTCCTTGTGGGTCTCACCCCAGAGGCCACTGTGCAGTTGTTGTCACATCTGTCAACCCTAGAGCACCAAGGGCGACTTCTTCAGCATTGTGCGCATTTACTTTTACATTTTCTGTCAACTTGGCACAAGCTAGAGTCGACTGAGGGAGCAACAACGGAAAAAAATGCTCCCTATCAGATTAGCCTCTAGGCAAGAACTTTCAGGGTTGTTTTGTTCTTTTTAAACTGATGATTAATGTGAAGGTACTCGCCACTGCCGTCAGGTGGTCAACTGAGCAAGTCGAGAGAAGCAAGCCAGTAAGCAACATCCTTCTATGGCCTCGGCTTTACCTCTTACCTCCCAGGTTCCTGCCTTGGTTTCTCCTGATAATGGACAGTAACCTGTAAGCCAAATAAAACCTTTCTTCTCCACGTTGCTTTTGGCCATGGTCTTTATCACAACAATAGAAAGATAGACAGTGATGTGGCAGGCAAGAATTCAATGTACGGAAATATACAGTCTAGAGCAGTACTTCTGAGCCTTGGCTGCAGAATAGAATCATGCCAGGAGGAGCCTTTCTATCACGCAGATTCCCAAATACCATTCTAGACGAAGTAACTTCACATCTAACTATGTTTCCAAAAGAACTTCATATAGACAAATGCTCACACATGCACCAAAGTAGTGTGTAAAAGGACATCAACAGGGCAAGCAATAGAAGTGGGGAAGAGCAGGAAACAACTTATCTGATCCTGGGAAATGGGGAAGAATAGGGAACTCTAAATGGGGAGGAGGACGGAGAGGGTGAGGGGAATGGAATAACAGTGAGGATTATCTGAAAGGTCATAAGGAATCAATTAACTCTCTACCAAAAAAAAAACCTCTCACCAAAAAACCAACAACAAAAAACCCTGTAATACACATCTGCAAGTCTCTATGTAAATATATATGGCTTAAATGAACTTTTCTCATCTGGACTGGCAATGCCACCTCCAAGAGTCAAAGATCATACAGCAAAGTCCTAAACTCCTCTATCAAGTTGTTCAAGCTGTTGTCCAGAGTTGTCCCAGAGACTCCCAAAACATTACCCAGACTGTTGCTGTTGCCTCCCAGAAGTGGAAGGTAAGTCCCTATTTTTGAAGACACCATAAACTTCAGATGCAGGGTCTAGACGACCTGAGCTGTAACTGACCTGAAAGCCCCTGTCTTAGTTAGGATTTCTATTGCTGTGAAGAGACACCATGACCACAGCAACTCTTCTAAAGGGAAACATTTAATGTGGTGGTTCACTCACAGTTTTAGAGGTTCAGTCCACCATCATCATGGCAGCGTGCAAGCAGACGTGCCGCAGGATCTGAGAGTCCTTCCGTCTTGATAGGCAGGCAACAGGAAGTCATCTAACAGTCACACTGAGGGAAACTTGAGCAAAAGAGACCTCAAAGCAACACACTTTGAGGTGTAATAGTCACAGTGACAGACTTCCTCCAACGAGGCCATGCCTCCAAATAGTGTTACTCCCTTTGGAGGTAATTTTCTTTCAAACCACTACAGCCTCCTCCCTGAGGACTAGATTTCATGGTATCAAAAGGTACTATGCAAGCTTCTAATGTAGAAAAACAACCAACAGTCCTACTTAGCTTTAATAACTATGGACCACAAAAAGGACCGGCAAAGCACAATAACCCTAAAGGTGCAATTGGGGCACACATGCCTTGAGAGCAGCCAGCTTCTCTCTAATTGGACTTAAGACCCGCTCAACAGGAGGGGCAGTAAGCATTGTATGAGATACCTAGGCAACTACCCAGGGCTAATGAAGCCGTGGGTCTTTGCGGAGAGCATACAACTACCATTATTAAACTGGCATAGTCCCAACCAACATTCTCGGCCTTTGTTCTTATGCCCACAGATAAGCATACTCCTCACCCCTTTTCAGTAAAACTTCTCTTTGAGACAATCAGAGGGCACTACAGAAAACCACAACCAATGAAAATGCAGAGTTGTGGAGTCTAGTCCCAACAGATGTATTTCTACACCTAAGATTCAGGGGTCATTGTGGAAGAGCAGGGTGGAAAGGTTGTTAGAGCCAGGGGATCAGTGAGTTTCCTATGAAAGTGTGTCTTCTAGTCATGTCAGGAGCTGCAACCCATAAAGTCTCCCCATCATGGCTGCCCAAACGTGAGCTGAAAAACGCCCGCCATAGCATGCCAAAGTGGATATGGGAAAGGCTGGGAGGCCTCAGATCTACACAAAGACAAGCAGCTCTTTCCCTCAGGGGAGAGCACACCATTGCTTATCCAATACCAAATAGTCAGCCCTGAAAACACAAATATAGGTAGCATCATACAGATAAGCTGGCTATATGTATGTATTTAGGAATATATATATATATATATGTGTGTGTGTATTATACATACATGTATGTAACAATAAATAATGAAAAATAGAGGTCATAAATTTGAACGAGAGAAGGGAATGGTATATGGGGAGTGGTCTGGAAGGAGGAAAGAGAAGGGGGAAATTATGTAATTATAATCTCAAAAAATAAATAATTTTCAAAGGCCACCAACAAAAGCTGCTTACTAAAGCAAACGATGGGAGAAATCGGAATGTTCATCGGAATGACAGGTGAGCTGATACAATGCCTGCAGTTGAAAGCTATGTACCTATTTAAATAAGAGGGCACAGTCTGTCAGTATAAAAACACCCTTAAGACACCATTTAGGGAAAATTAAGTTCAAATATGTATAGTATTATGGAATTCATAAAAATCCTAAAATAGGTTGAACACCTTATTTCTCTATTGACACCGACATATGAAGAAAACCACTAGGAAATAGAAATGTAAAACTGAAATTCTGGGTAGTGATGGCTTATGGGGGAAGGAGAGGGAAATGGGACAAGGGGCCTCAACAGTCTCCACAATAGTACACTAGAGCAGTGGTTCTCAACCTGTGGGCCACAACCCATTTAGAGGTTGAGCAACCCTCTCATAGGGGTTGTGTACCAGATATTTATATTACAATTCATAATAGTGGCAAAATTCCAGTTATGAAGTAGCAACAAAAATAATTTTATGGTTGAAAGTCATCACAACATGAGGAACTGTATTAAAGGGTCTCAGCATTACGAAGTTGACAACCACATAATTCTAAAATAAATCAAGCTGGATATTAAGATTTATTAAGACATGTTGGGCGGCGGTGGTGCACGCCTTTAATCCCAGCACTCAGGAAGCAGAGGCGGCAGGTAGGTTTTTGTCAGTTCAAGGCCAGCTGCTATCAAACTCAGTGATCCACCTGCCTCTGCTACCCGAGTGCTGGGATTAAAGGCCTGTGTTGCCATGGCCCGGCTCAGAAGCTTTCCTACCTTAACATCACTTTGTCCTGCCGGGAGAATCTCTAGGAGTTCGAGGCCAGCCTGGTCTACCTGAGCTAGTTCCAGAGTAACTAGGGCTGTTACATAGAGAAAACCCTGTTTCAAGAAACCAAGAAGAAAAAAAGAGAAAAAAAACCCCACCACTTTTGTTCCCATCTCACCGCCCCAGCCCCACACTGCTATCCCTTGTCTTCCCACCCCCACTGGTTCCTTCCGCTTTCGTGTCACATTTCGCTCGTTTGTCCCCCAACCCCCCCACCCCCCCTTAGACTTTTCCTTCTCCGACGATTCCTTTCTTCCTTTCAGGCATGCTCGTATTTATAAATTTAAATACAGATTCCACATTTGAGCGAAACCATGCAGCGTTGTCTTTCCGAATCTGGTTTATTTCACGTCATAGGGTGATCTCCCGTTCTGTCCTTTCTCCTGGACAGGTCTTGATTTCAATTTTCTTAACCACTGAATAAAAATCTCATCATGTGTCAAACACGGACACGTAGGGATCTCCTGGAGGTACCTTAACTTAGAATCCCTCAAGTATACGCCAAGCAGTTTTACGGATCGCGTGAAAGTTCTAGTTTTTAAAGAAAACGCCCGGCTAATTGCCATAGCGGCTGAGCGGTTTACTGTCCCACTGAGCGGCCTTTACTGTTACCTCTCCCTGCGTCCTCGCCAGTATTGGCTGTCCACGTGTTTTCTGGTTGACAGCCATTCTGACTAGGATGAGATGGATCATTATAATTTCTTATGACTTAAAAAAATCAGTAAATCAAATTAACTTCACATTTTCTTAGATGGCATCTGAGGATGATATCATGATGGGATTCACATGCTCAGAGGACTTAGAACCTGGATGAGAACACACACACACACACACACACACACAGAGAGAGAGAGAGAGAGAGAGAGAGAGAGAGAGAGAGAGAGAGAGAGAGAGAGAGAGAGGATATCAGGAAAAAGCTGCAAGCAATGAGTTTGGAACGTTGGTGTTTGGAAATTTTGATGTTGACTAAATGTAGCTTATGAATTTTTGTCTCTAATACAGCTAGAATTGAAAAGATATCTGTGACAATAGGGAAGGATCTCCTTCTACCCACTCCATCCCATGTCTAGCCCTTCGCTAGGATCTCCATCCACAGATTGTCTTCTCACGTTGGAATTAGCCCTGTGCCCCTCTAGAATCCCTGGACCTACCATGCCAGGCAAGCCTGGTCAGTCATTTGGCCAAGGGACCACCCCTAGGAAGGTGGGCCTACCTAAGCCATGAATGACAGGCAGAGAGATACTGTACTTTTCCTGCCCCCCACCTGGCACTAAATTCCTCTCTGTTTCTATCCTTGCAACTCTCAACCCACTTCATTCCGCGTACCCTGATGGGCGTTTTTTCTTGCTGAATGCTCAGCTTGGGCATGCCTTCTTGGCCAGCTTCCTAACGTCCTGTTCACTATGCTCCAGGGCTTAGTTCTTGTACTTCTGCTCTCCTGTGCCTTCACCAATTTCCCCAGGGAGCATGTCTGGTCTCAGGGACTTTGGACACCATCTACATACTGATTTCTCTCAAATTAATATCTCCGTCTGTTCCAGAAACCAGATTTGTGTCTTCAGCTATCCACTTAACATTACCGCTGGGATACCTAATTGAAGATTTCAGATGCAGCAAATTTGAAGCTAAAATTTAAAAATTTGTTTGCCGCCTTCTTCTTGCCAGCTGGTGGCAACTCCTTCCCTTCTCCCAGCTACAAAACTGGGATCCATCTCTCCATTCCTCACCTCTACTTCTAACACAGCAGGAGTCCTGCCAGGTGTGCTCAGATCCTGGCCTTACCACACACCTCCACATTCTCCTAGCAACCCCCAACCGCAACAGTTTCCCATAGCTTTGCTTCTCCTCCTTCTTTGTCTATAGTGGATCAAATTGCTCCTTTCTTTGCTTAGAATTCGCGCCTGTGTGCACTGTATGCTAGGTAACTAAATATCCAGTTACTGTCTTGAAAATGCAGAGGCTAAAACTCTGAGACCAGGAAGCCAGCAAAGCAATTTTTCTGGTGAGACCTCTATTCCTGGGTTACATAGGTTGGCTGCCATCTTGCCCTATGCTTGTGTGATATCTTTGGAAGTGGAGGGATGGGGAAAAAGAGAGGGAGGCTCTTTTGACTGTTTTCCTAAGGATACTATCTCGGGACCTTTTTTTTAATTTACCGTGATTGCTTCCTTATAGTGTTGGTCCTCCAAATACAGTCCCACTGTGGTTATAAAAGAGCCAGTCTACAGCCCTGTGCCGTTAGTAACCCCTGCATAATAGGACAGCACATCTCTTATCTGTGGCCTCCTTCCTTTTTATCCCAACTCCAACCCCATATGGCTTGTTGCTTGTTTGCTCTACATCCTAGAAACCTCTATGGTCAGGGCCTTGCTTGATCTTTTTTTCCAATCTGGATGAAATTTCCCCTAGACGCTTATTTGGTTCATTTTCCTCCTTGAAGTACTTGCACATATTTGACTCTTCAATGGTGTTTCAATAATCATTAAGCGATGACTGGAACGGTCGCTTCACATAGTATCTCTCCACTGCCACGCATGTCTTCTCCCAATCCCTTCCTCCTCTGGTTTATTTTTTGCCTTTTGTCGGGTACTTATGCATTTTTCACCACACATGACATTGACTTTTCAAGTTTATGATTTATTGATGACCTGTGGTGCTATAATCGAAGCTTCCAGGCAGAAGGATCCTTTTTATTTTTTTATTTTTATTTATTTATTTACTTACTTACTTTTTTTTGACTGCTGAAATGTCACATTACCCCAAACAGAACCTGACATACAGGTAGAATTCAGTCAGTGTCATTAAGTAACCAACGAGCTCATTGCATATATTCACGTAGTGATGGCAGCAGTGAGTCCACCTGATGTCAAGCCAAGCCTTTCTCACCAAGTCTGGCCACGGCGAGTTACTTACATGCTCAGAGGAAACCATTAATTGAAGCATATTTTTAAAAAAACTCCCTTTCACTTTGCAAATGTGCTCTGAAAATGTCTCTTTTTATTTTCATCTCAGAGTTGAGATACCAAAATTCTGTAGGAGGGTCTTTCAAACTACACCGTGTGTGTAGGAAGGCGCTCAAGATGCAATGTCCACTCACAAGAGGCCAGTAAGTAAGAGAGGTTGTCCATGGAAGAAGGTGCAAACCAGAAGATATTTTATAATGATTAGAATGAGAGAAAATACCAAAAACAATCTTTGAAAGATAGAAATGGGGCAATATTTGAAAGATAGAGATAAGGCAAATTTATGAAGTGGCAAGGAAGTGTTCCAAAGGTTTAATTCATCCCTAAACTTGAACGTAAATATTCTGTGTATGATGGCTCACGCCTTTGATACAAGCACTCAGGAGACAGAGGCTGGTGGATCTCTCTGAGTCTGAGGCCATCCTGGTATATATAGTGAGTTCCAGGTCAGAGAGAGCTACACAATGAGACTACATCAAAAACAAAACAAAACCAAAAACAAACCCAAAACACATAAATATACTGCAATAATCAGCACGCTGGTAAAGATTAACAGTTTGTATTCTGTGTGAAAAGGCAGAAGAACTTAAGGAGTCTAAATTTAAGCGAGGACAACAGCAAAGTTTGGGAGGTGTATCACTGGATTTCTAGGTTACTAGAAAGCTGCAGTCATTAAACCAGCACAGCATATAATTAAAAAGTCTAAAATCAGACACACACCCTCGATTTTCACAAAGGCATGAAAGTAATTAAGTAGAAAAAGACAGTCCCTTCAATAAGCTGTGTTGAAACGCTTGTATATCTATATGAAAGAAAAAAGTCAAAAGACGAATGTCCTTCCAACTTAGTACTACAACCATGGAAAAAGTAGACTGAGGTCAAAACTGCTGAAAGAAAATGCACCAAAAGAGCCCTGAGCCTTTGATTGGGATTGGGTCAAGAAGTCTTAGTGATGACCCTAACAATGTCCTACTTTTAAAAAGTGATGCCCAGGGTCTGGAAGTGGTGGTACACAACTTTAATCCCAGGGTTCAGGAGGCAGAGGCAGGAGGATCTCTGTGAGTTCCAGGCTAGGCAAGGCTACATGGTGAGACCCTGTCAAAAAGAGGTGATACATTCCAACCACGGGTCTCCACGCCCCCAGCCCACCCCCATCCAGTCTTTCCAAAGGGTAAGGCCTCCTGAATGTAAAATAAAATTATAAATAAATAAATAAACATTGTAGTAGCAAAAAAAAAAAGAAGTGATACATTAGGCTTCATCTGAATTTCAAGTTTCTGTTCTTCAAAGTGCAGTTGAAACAATTGAAAACCAAAAGTGAACAACCAAACTACAGTCAGCAACTACCTGATCACAGGCGCCAAAAGAGTCTGCCCACAGCAAGCAGCATGGAAAGGAATGAACTGGTGAGGGGTGGGGCAGCCCGTGCTCTCACCTGACTGACAGAAAGGAAGTGAGACAGCCACAGTTGGCACAATCACAGGTTCCTTATAAAACTCACACAGCCGTGCTTGGCGCAACAATGTTTGGGTCAGCAGTGCATGCTAAACAATGATGTCTCAGCCAATCATACTGCAGAATGTGTCTCCATCATTGAATAATGCAAGAGTGTATTCAGCAGAAAACCCAGCAGTTCCATTCTTTACCCAACAGAACTGAGAATATGTTTCCACAAAGCCCCATGGCAATTGTTGGCAGCAACTTCACGCGTAGACACCGAGTACTGGAAACACGCCAAATACCTTTCACTTGGTGGACATCTAAGCTCACTGTGTTGTATCAACTTGGAAGAATACTAGTGAGCAATAAGAATGAGCAGCAGATCTGTGCTGTAGCAATCTCATCTCAAACACATTCTATTAAATGAAATGAACCCATCTGAAAAGGCCAAAATCTGTGCGATTTCAATTACATGGTGTTCTGGGAAACGACAATTGCAGGGACAGAAAACAGATCGGTGGTTGCCATGGACCGGAGTGGGAGAAAGGGCCAACCACAGTGTGGTTGGGGAGATGTTTTCTATGTCATGGAACTATAATGTAGCTTGACTGTGGAGGAGGCTACATGATGTTCTATTGTCAGTTTCTATAAAACCACACAAAATCTGCCAAGGTTGAGGCTGTGTCATTATTGTTCCAATGTCTTCAGCCACCTTTGGTTGTTAATAATGGTTCCACTACAACTGTATCAATCATGGCAGGTATTTATTTACATTTTTGCTTATTCTGTTCTCCAAATATAAGTAGTGTTTTATTTTTTTTTAAGATTAGGTCAAGAACAATTTCAATGAGATCCTTTTATTTCTGTTGGCCAGATTTCTACCATGGTGTCAGCCACACTTCTGAAAATGAAGGTTTCTTGGGCTCAGAGTTCTGGGGTTCCAGTCATGACCAGGCAGGCTGTTGCTTTGGGCAACTGGCAATGCTGTCACAACACAGGAAGAACGTGGTGAGACAGGCTTACACATGAGTCAGAAGGCCAGGAGGCAGAGGACAGGCCAGAGTCTCATGATCCCTTTTGGGGGCACACATACAATAATCCAGGGGTAGCCCTCTAGACCTCATGACCTCAAGGTACAGCATTTTCCTTTGCCATCACTGGTAAACAAACCACCAATTAATGGACTTCAGGAGGACCTTCAGTTAGAGGGGCTTCTTCGCTTGTAGAGGTGGGGGCCCTGTTAGGCTGCTCACGTTGACCTGAAACTCACGATCTTAACCTCATGAGAAGTTAACTACAACATGCTCAATATTTCATCTCACAAGTTCCCAACTGTCTCTTATGAGAGCACCTGGTATAAATGGTGATGATCCTTCTCTCTTTAAAATCTTCAATCATTTTATCTCTTAGCCTTGCTCTTTAGAATCTCATCAGATTCCTTTCTCGATCTGTGCCATGCTATGTCTAGTCTCCTTTCAAATCAGCGCATTGCCTTTTTAAGTCAACACTTACATTCAAATGTAGCATGTACACAAATATGTACAGAACATAATTGACAGCTGTAGTGCAAGTGACTCCTGAGTCAAGGCGTGGAAAGATTGGGGACTCCAACTGGCATGTGTCAGTCAGCAAATCCTACCAAGCAGGTCTCCTGGTTCTAAAATAAAGGTGAATTTTACTGGTCTTTGAGTATAATATAAGTAAAATCAATCTCAGCTGTCTATCTGTCTGTCTGTCTGTCTATCTATCTATCTATCTATCTATCTATCTATCTATCTATCTATATATATATATATATCTATCTGGCCCATATTTCTATGTGGTCTGGCAGCCAGGCTCTGAAGTCATGGGCCCCACCTGAGGTGGTCATGTAGCCCTGCAGACAGGCTCTCACTGCCCCAGCAAAAGGTCAGGATGTTGTTGCTCCTTTCTTTGTAATTTGGAGTATGCCTTTTAGAGATGCCGATTCAAGCCTATGTTACAGCTAGCATACACAGCAGACAGGTAGATGCAGATGTGACAAAACGCCATTCGCCTGGTTACCTAGGAGACAGGTCTGGTGTATTTTCCCGCTCAGTTTATGTGTTGGTATAAAAGCTGTTTGGAGAATAAATGAGAGGAATTCTTCAGGATGTGAACTCAGGACTTCATGAGGGATCACTGAGAATCTCCCTCCCAATTAAGCCATGTGAGTTGTGTCTTTATTTCTGTCTCCTCCACGCTGGACAAGAGAGAGAGAGTTTATGTTGGGGTCTGGTCTAGAGAAATAATTTATGACCCGGGCAAGAACTGGGCCCAGACACTATCTATCTATCTATCTATCTATCTATCTATCTATCTATCTATCTATCTATCTATCTATCATCTATCAATTATTCATCTATTTATCATCTACCTGTCTACCTATCATCCATCTCTATCTTTATCTATCAATCATTTATGTACCATCTGTCTGCATCTATCTATCTGCCTATCTATCTATCTATCTATCTATCTATCTATCTATCTATCTATCCATCCATCCACCATCTAGCTATCATCTATCTCTATCTTCTCTTTCTTTCTCCCTTCCCCTCCCTCCCTTCTTTCTCTTTCTTTCTTTCTTTCTTTCTTTCTTTCTTTCTTTCTTTCTTCCTTTCTTTCTTTTCTCCCTGCTTTCTATTATTTGTTTTTTGTTTCAGTACTGGGGATCAGTGCTAAGCAAGAGCCCTACCAGTGAGCCAGTGAGCAACATCCCCAGTTCATAAATAAAAATTTAAACTGAAATTCTTTTTTCCAACCTTCTCTTTATAAGAGACACAATACTGTTGTATGTAAATTCCTCAGTATGGCTGACTGGCTGGCTTAGTGTTTCTTTATGCTAAAAGGATACAAATTACTTATTGTACATGTATGGAAATCAGGGCTTTCCCGTACAAGGCACTGTATGTGCATTCTGTTCCTGTCTTTTGGAGCATGTGTCTCTGATTTCCAGTTGGACATATATCTGAGAGTATAAATGCTGAGTCAAGGGATATATTAATTCTCTATTGCCGCTGTGTCAAATTGCCACACAGAGAGTAGTTTAAACCAACACAAATTTAATGTATCCCAGTTGTATAGACTGGAGTTCCTGCGTGAGTTTCCTTGCGCTAAGGCTAAGGTGTAAGCAGGGCTGTGCTGTCTGGAGGTTCTTGGAGAGTCTTTGTCCTTGTCTTTCCTGCCCCAGTGCTGCTTCCCTTGGTTTGTGCCCCCACGCTCTAGCAACATTGGTCCAAATTCTTCTCACTCTTTCGGTTCTGATCCATCTTCCCACTTCTGAGGACACTTGTCATCCTGTTGGACCCACACAGATCATGCAGCAGGACAATCTCTCAAATTTAATTTCATCAAAGGTTATCAGCCCCAGTTCCACCTACAACCTAATCCTTTCCCCCACATCACCTAGCACGGTCAACAATTCTGATATTAAGACGTCTTTTGAGAGTAACTTCATGCTCAGCTTGATTTCCCTGTGTAACAGTTTTCTCAAGTGGTTCTTCTAATTCCAACCCATGCACCAGCACAGTACAGTCCAGTGTCTTGACATTTCTGCTAAGGCTTATTTTACCTTATTTTTTTTTTAATTGCAGTGGTATCTTTCTAGTACTGAAATGACATTTTAATTTATATTTTTCTAAGGAATGATACCAACTTATTATCTTGAGAAAGTTTCTTTTAAGAAGTGGGTATTTAGATCTTCTGTGTCCTCTCCCTCAATGTGTGTGCACGTACATATGTGTGTGTGTGTGCGTGTGTGTGTGCGTGCGTGTGTGTGTGTGTGTGTGTGTGTGTGTGTGTGAGAGAGAGAGAGAGAGAGAGAGAGAGAGAGAGAGCATCTCTATCTCTGTATCTATCTCTGCATTTTTCTTGTTACCTGGTTTGGGTTCATTAGGTATGGAGAATGTTAATTTTTGTCTAAATATATGTAGTGCAAGTATTTCCTCCTGCTTTATATCCTCAAGGTGGTCTTCTGTGTTTTCCTCTACAATTTTAATTTTTATATTTCTATCATACAATTTTTAAACAATGTTAAATATGAATCAAAATTCAATTTCCTCCCACGAGTATAGTGCATAAGAAATTAATACTTTTGGAAATACGTGTTACTTCATTTGCATTTCAGACTTTCACAAAAGACAAGTACACGTGTGTTCCACTAGCGTTTCTGCGTGAAATGCTATCTTGTCAAGGACCTATTAATTTTTTTTAATGATAGTTTTCTTTGTAATTCTCAAAAGCTACACTGTGCATCTGGCACTTAAATATTCTTTTAAACGTAGGGTCAGTATCTACTTCCATGATTTCAGGATCCTAAGCTACTATTTCTGAGTGTGTTGTTCTTCTCACAGCACATGGTTTTAATTCTTCAGTGTGGACTTATTTTTAAGGAGCGTTATTATTGTCTGTCTGTCTCCATCTGTCTCTGTGCCTCTCTGTCTCTGTATGTCTCTCTCTTTCTCTCTTTCCCTCTCCCTCTCTCTCTATGCAAAAAGTCACACACAATATTCATTTTGGCTTAGCGTGTTAAAGTTCATTTTTCTCTCATGCAAAGTCTGCAGTTGTTTTCCAGGCAGAGATTCTGCAATCCAGCTGTTTCCATCTAGTGGCTGAACTATCACCCCGAGATGTAGCTGCCAATGTCCCTGAGGGATAAAAAGGGAAAGCCGATCCTTAAACTTTTCTTCTAAGCTTCAGTCCAGTAGTGATGGGGATCACGCCCTGCCCTGTCCACTGTCCAGAAATAATCACATGGTCCTGGCTAATCTCACTGGCCAGAAGAGTGAGGGAATGCAAGGACACTGGTAATCAAAAGTCCTTTTGTCCCCTCCTTCCCATTTATAGACCACATTCAAGCTCTCTCTCTCCCCCAAGGGACACAACCTGGACATCCATTCAACGTTGACTCCGGTTCCAACTCCATCAGATCCTGTCGTGGCGCCTCCCTGCCTTGAGTTCCACAAAAAAACAAAAGCTCTCTGCTTCTTCCTGCAAACACAGAGGCCTGCCCCTCTGCTCACCACACCGGTAGGTAGAAACAAGACCCTATCAATGAATGCTTCCATTCAGAAAAGGTGAGGGCAAGCACACAACAATCATTGATCATTAGCAACACAGAAGGGTCATTGAGCTAATAGTGTGAAGGTCCCAGCATTTCAAATAGGAACTCCTTGATTATTTAAAGATTTTCTTTAGAAATGATCCAGAATACCAGGTCTTCCTTAGTTCCCCAGTGAGTCATCTCTGCCGACCTCCTGCTCACGGTGGCCGACTTTCTTACGCATTCTGTACATTTTGGCGGAGAGCTGGTCATCAGTAGGATGGCCATGTGAATGTTAGTGCACACCCTCCACCCCGTGACTGTTGGTCTGCAGAGTGCCTCGGTAGATTCATCAGCCTCGGGAGCTGTTTTCTCTTTAAACACCACTTTCGCAGTTGGAGATTTCTATGCCATGCAAGTGCTATAAATTTGTTCTCGAACTCCCCCAAGCACAAGCTGGGGATTTAATTTCTCGCTGGAATTTTCAGACTGCTCTGAGCTACAGGGCATTCGGTTAATGTCTCTTTTCTGTTCTTACTAGTCTCATTTCCCAACCTTCCTCCCCAGAAGTTAGATCAGGAAGAAGATGACTCATCGGCTGCCTATCTATACATTTATATGTTTACTATTTATGGATCTGCCTAAAAACATCATGTGGCGTTGCTCTGTAGCTCAAGATTTTTATCAGTGGCAGAATACTGTTTTTTATAACTTTTTCTACGTAAACATAGTGTAAACGCTAATAAGTAGAGTCTACTCATTCACTTTAAGTACTTTGTATTTCCCCATTTTTAAGAGTCCTTTTGACAGGCTTGTGGTGGCAAGCATTTTTAATCCCAGCACTCAGGAGGAAGAGGCTGGTGGATCCCAGAGAATTTAAGGCCAGCCTGATCTACGGAACTAGTTCTAAGATTGTCAAGGCTACCAAAGAAACCCTGTCTCAAAAACCTATTAATAATAATCATAATCATGATAATAACAGTAAATAAAATAGATAGTCCTTTTCTAACTCTTCTAATGATGAACATAAGTTTTGTTTGTAGCTTTCACTGTTGCACTTCAGCTACGTGCTGACTCCTTGCACACACCTGTGAACATGTGCCCAGGCTGTGTTTTCATTGTTGAACTGTGCAACCGCACAGTGTGGGCATCTTTACTTTCTATTAAGCCTTGGAAACATGCTGTCCTAGGGAGCTGTGCTGTTTGAGAGCACTATGGTGTTGATAGAGACCGTTACATTGTCTCGTAAGAACTTATGTCAATACTCAACTTTTCTTGACCTTCAAAATGTTCTGATGTACGAAGACGCAACATCTTTCCATTGTGACTTTTTTTTCATTTTGAGATGGGTTGTCCCCATGTTCTAGCTTCGCTTCCTGTGGCTGAGATAAAATACACTGACCAAAGGAACTCCAGGGAGAAAGGGCTGATTTCTGCCCACGGTTCGAGGACACAGTCTCCCACGGCAGGGGAGAAAAGGCAACAGGCAGTGAAGTCTTGAAGCAGTTGGTATCACACCCCCAATCACGAAACAGATGTGGATGAATGCAGGCTGCTACCGCTCAGCTCTCTTGCTTAGCTGCTATAGGCCAGGATTCCTGCCAGGGAATAACGGCTCCTTAGCAGGCAGATCTTCTCACTTCAATTAACACTCTCAAGGGCACACCTAAAGGCTCACCTCTAGGTGAATCCCAGTTCTGCTGAGTTGACAACCTCCATCACACCACATAGGCCACGCTGACTGTGACCTTCTTGTAGCCACCTTCCTATCTCAGACTTCCCAAATGCTGGGATTGCAAGCAAGTACAATATCGCCCACTCCTGTTCTCTTATTTCGCTTCCAGTCATAGGTTGAGTGAGGATAAGTTTTTTTCACGGTTGTTGGCTTTTTGAGTTTCTTCTGTGAATTACCTTGTCTGCCCCTGAGACTTGATCTTTCTTTCCCGGATTTATGAGGAAGTTGGATACTTGATGTAGTCTTTGTCAACGCTGTGAATTGTAAGTGTTAATCCCACCCCCCGCCATTTTGTAGAGTTCTGGTAAAATCCTTCCGTGGTCCAGATATCTGGAGTATGTTTTCCGGTGGCTTTGTTCTTTATTGTTTCTCTGCTCCGCTACAGGGTGTCGTGTGTTGCATGGGGTCAAGTGGTCTTTCCGCGCTCTTCTGGAATCCATGAAGACCCTGCATTTGCAGCTCCCTAACTTTTATCTCTGGAACTCCTGACTGCCAACAGGATCCAAGCAGGCACTGGCCACCCTAGATTTTTGGAGACTGTCTCCCCCCCCCCACATATCATCAATGTGAGAGGAAAAAAAAATCTGCTGGATGCCTCAGAAATGGGGAATTCACAACAGGGGCAGCCGCTCATTAGCAGCCTGGAGAAAGATTTCTTCTAAGCGTTTACGTTCTGTAGACGGTGCCTGGATTCAGGACCACTGAAGGGGCAGCTTTTTATTTGACACAGAAAACTCACCAGCAATGAAAGCATGAGACTCAGTTTCTGGCCCAGTGTGAAAGTTTCGTTTTGAAGGAATATCACAGAGACTGGGGGAGGGAGGAGGAGGGAGATAGTGGTACTAGGACACCGTATGTATGATGTTGCTATGGTTTACTGTTGTTTTTGTTCTCCTCTCAGATCAGCACACTGAACCCCTAGTGTCTTCACCAACTCTTTTATTTAATATAAAATCAATATCCTGGGCCTCAGTGGTTATTCACCACCTGCAGGGTGGAATCCAATTCCTTAGCACTGTCTCCGAGAACATCCACAGTCATCTTCATAAGAATTCCTTACTCACTGTTACCTCCCACACACCTGCCTTCCTTTAATTAACCCTTCAATAAACACAGACCTTTTTAATCTTCATGCCCACACCATGAGACTTCTTGCTGCCTCCTGGTTGTTACCTTAAGAGGCATTGGAGATGCTCAGACAAATGCTCTTGCAACCTTAGGCAAAGATCTTCTTCCCTCACCACTTCATTCTCTCTGTAGATGAAACTAGAGAAAAAGCTTTGCCGCTTACTATTTTGCCCTCCCACCTTCCTCTGATATAAACGTGTCGTCACTTTGAGTCCCGATTTCTATCACTAGGAACGCTCCTCTTAGCTGTGATTCTCAGACTTGGGTGCCAGAGCTCTGTAATGAAGAATTCTCCACTGGGCCTGCGGGCACAGTTCTAAGCCCTCCCTTTGTGCTGGCTTGTTTGTTGTTGTTGTTGTTGTTGTTGTTTTGCAACTTGACACAAGCTAAAATGATTTGGCAAGAGGGAATCTCAATTAAGAAAATTCCTTTATTATTGGCCTTTAGTCATGCCTGTGTGGGATTTTCTTAATTGGTGACTGACGAAGGAGAGTCTGACCCATTGTCTGGTGCCAACCCTGGGCTGATGGTCCTGGGGTGTATAAGAAAGCAGGTTGAGCAAGCCACAAGGAACAAGCCAGTAAGCAGCACCCCTCCATGCCTCCATGACCTCTGCCCCAGTTCCAGCTAACAGAGAGTGTGCTGACCATTTGCTGTGTGAACATCAGTGATACACCTCACAGCTGACAGTGATGCTTCATATTCTGTGAAGTAACCATTACTGTTATTCACATTTTATCTTTAAGACCAGCAAATTTCTGAACAGTCAAATACCTTCCTAAGTGGGTCGGGCATGGTGGTTGTATTAGTGAGGATTTTCTAGAGTCACAAACTTATGGAATAAATCTCTGTCTCTCTCTCTCATTAATGGAATGACTTACAGACTGCATGTAGTCTAATAAAGGCTAGTTGTGAATGGAAAGTCCAAGAATCTAGTAGCTGCTCAGTCCCATGGGCTGGGTGTCTTAGTTGGTCTCCTGTGTATGTTGGAATCCCAAAGAAGTAGGTTTCATTGCCAGTGAAGAAACAGATGTTCTGACAAAGTGAGGGTAAGCAGGCAAAGAACAAATACACCCCATTCCTTCTTCCTTTGTCCTTAGACAGACTTCCAGCAGAAGGTCTGGCTCAGATTAAAGATGTGCCTTCCAGCCTCAAGCTCTGGATCACAAGTGTGCCATCCATTTCTGGATTATAGTTCATTCCAGATATAGTCAATGACAACCAAGAACAGACATCACAGTGGTGCACAATTTGATTCCAGCATTTGGGAGGCAGAGGCAGACAGATCTCTGTGAGTCTTAGAGTCCAGTCTGGTCTACAAAAACAAGTTCCAGGCCTGCCAGGGCTACATAGCAAGACTTTCTCCCACATAGCAATAGCAGCAACAACAGTGACTCTAAAGAATCTTTTCTGCCCTACCAGCCAGCTCCCAAATAATGGTACAGAGATGTCTTATTAATTATGAATAATTAATTGTTAATTAATTATTAGCCTATAACTTAGGCTTATTCCTAACTAGCTCTTAAAACTTTATATTAATCTACATTCTATTATGTGGAGTTACTTCTCTTCCATTTTGCCCCCTCCTTGTTTCCTCTCTGTGTCTCCTGGTGACTCCTCCTCTTCCTTTCTCTCCCCGGAAATCCTGCCTATCTCTCCTGCCTAGTTATTGGCTGTTCAGCTTTTTAAGACACCAATCACAACAATATATCTTCTCACAGTGTACAGATCGATATCCCACAATAAGCAACAGCAACAGCAGCATCAGCAACAAATCACACATACACAAAAGAACAAAAATAAAAAGTCTTCTTCAAAGAATACCTTCTACCTTTAATTCCTTGATCCTGAGTTCTTAAGTTCTTAACTAAAGGAGAAAGAGGGTGACATGGGACAGGACAGTGAACGCAGGAGCAGGGGTAGTGAAGCAGTCGTACTAGGTATGACTTGTGCTCAAAAGCAGGAGTTCCTTCCAGTCAACATCCACTGACAACTCAAATGGTCTGTGTTTTCTTGCAGAAGGATTGTCTTCATCAGGTCCAAGAGAGACAAAGGGCCTGAAACACAGGCAGGCCTTGAAGAACGTGTCGTTCGGGAGTGACCAACGTGTCCAGAAGACTAACCCATGTGAGACTGAGTCCTGGCTTCCAGTGGGCATTTCTAGGCAGCAGGAATGCCCAGGCTCACAGAGAGAGGCCGGAAGGGCACTGTCGGTCTAGAAAGAGCATGGTGTTCTATTGTACCTCTTTCCTCTTGACCTCTGTTGGGCTAGATTACTGGGGTCTTCTCTCTTATGTGACAGTTCTGCAGAGAACGTTGTTTTCCCTTGAATCCACTTCCCTTTCTTCCATCTAACCCCTTAGAAAATCTAAGCCCTCACAGACCCTGTCAGGCTGATACCACCCCTGACTGTAGCCACCATGCCAGTTCCGTGTCCCCACAGACGGGTATGGCTTTTCCAGAATGGAACGTGGAAAACGATATTTTTCTTTTGCCATGTTACACCCATCAAATTAGGCAGGCAGGAAAGTAGGAAGTGATACTTTTGGAGCTCGTCCTTCATTTCCCAAAGCTTGGAGCAACCAAAGGCTTAGGGGTTATTTCCCAAGAAGTCAGTGGAGATGCTGATGGCTAAATATTTGGTGGAGCTTTTGTCCTCACAGTTTGGGGACTCTTTGGTAGGGTCTCCCTGAGTGTGAGACTATGAAATTTGTGCAGAGAAATGGTATGAGATCCCGCTGATCTGGGTGGATTTGTCAGATCAAAGGAAACCAATTCTGAGGCTCCCCTACTGGGCTTTCTAAGGCCCTGAGACACTCAGCTGAATTATCTATTAAGAATATTTTCCTAAGTCCTTTGCACTAGATTAGAGGCTGTAGACTCTTTGTTGTTGCTGGCCTACCACAAATATAAAACAGTCGTTTCCAAGGCAAGCAGTTGATGGGCTGGCTCCCTCAGGATGCTTTGCCCAGGGACGCTCATTCTGCCGTTTTCTCCTCCGTCGAGGGTATGTCTGATTGCTTTTCTGCTTCACTGCACACCACACACGTGGTGGTGGTGGGAGTATAAATTTTCCTCCCAGAGTTTTGTTTGAATACAGAAATTCTAAAAATATCCAAAAGGAACTGAAGGTGCAGGGGACGAATTAAGTTGTATAAAATCTGATGAGTCAAGCCCTCATCACAGCCTCTGTTTTTAAAACATGGTCTTAGAAACACTGACCTGTTCTTTGACCTCAGAAATAAAGCATGGGCTTATAAATCATATTTATTGAAAATATAGTCTTACATTTTGTTGAGGATTGTATATATGTCTTCATAGATTTGTTGAAGATATATTTATTGAAAACATATGTTTTGGAGCTCTGTTTATTGGGGATTTTGGAATATATTTATTACTCAAAAATTCTCTAGCAATGGCCTACAGTGTACTAGGATGCCACGAATATACTGAGGATATAAAAAATGAGACAAAATCGACTTGTGTCTGCTCCCTTGTTTCTGGAGTCTAGTAGGAGACAGGGTAATTAGATGCACATGCCCCTGACTTAAGTGGGTTTACTCACAGCTTTCCGACTTTACAACGGTGTAAAAATGATGCACGTTGAGAAAAAACTGTCTTTAGGTTATGAATTTTGGTCTTTTCTTGGGATAATGTCACAGAGCAATTCTATTTTTTTTTTGTTCTGCTTTTGCCACCACATTCACACGAGGAGTTCAAAGCTTTAACATAAAATGGACGATTAATTGCATGACTTTCTTGCTAATGTAAATGTTCCAAGCACTTGGAAGATGGATCAAGCAGGTTACAGTGTTCTGAGCACATTGAAGATGGATTAGGTAGGTTACGGTGTTGGGTAGGATAGTTCATTGCGTGTTTCTTTGACTTCCTGATGGTCACCTTTTGATAAACCCAGGGATCATCTATAACTACTTTGGTTATGGGCTGGGATGTGAAGAGCTAGCTAAGGAACTAATGAAATATCTAATCTCGTGAATCAAAAAGACTTCCCCAAGCAGCCTTTAGATAAAGACACAGTGGGTTTGCTCAGCAGGGGAAGGCTGGGACTTAGGAGGAGATCTTCCAGAATACAGGAAGGCAAATGCAAAGACTGGGAGGTGGAAAGGAGCTCCCTGTACTGGGAGAAGAGAAGGGAGGCCAGGGTGCCTGGTGAGGTGCTGGATACTCACAGGCAGAATGAGGCTGGAGAGGGTATTGAGCTGGTTGTCATCTAACAGCTCTGGTGGCCGGAAAAGAGGAACCTGGTTTCCACCATGAAACCTCTAAGAAACCCCTAAAGGCTGCAGCGGTTGGGACCTTAGAAGGAAACTTCTGGGTTCCTTACACTAAAATATTTTTAAAATGAAAATACATGTTTTAGTTTTAATTATGTGTGTCTATGAGTGGATAGGCATATATGAATGTAGTTACCCATAAAGGCCAGAAGAAGGGCTAGATTCCAGGAGCTGGAGTTACAGGCATTGTAAGCTGCCTGACATGGGCCAGGCTAGGAACCAAACTCCAGCACAGTAAGTGCTCTCAATTGCCGAGCCATCATCCGGGTCCCCTATTGTCTTAGTTAAGGTTTCTACTGCTGTGAAGAGACACCATGACCACTGCAACTCTTATAAACGAGAAACATTTATTTGGAGTGGCTAACGTTTTCAGAGGTATAGTCCACCACAGCAACACGCTTCCTCAAACAAGGCCATACTTACTCCATGAAAGCCACACCTCCTAATAGTGACGCTCCCTTTGGGGACCATTTTCTTTCAAACCACCACACCTACCCTCTATTTAATTTAAATTTTAGTTATGTGTATAATTACACACACTCACACAAACACACACACAAGTGCAGATGCCTATGGAGGCCAGAGATGTTGTATTCCTCCAGAGTTGGAGTTACAAGAAGCTGTAAGCTTCCTGATGTGGGTACTGGGAACTGAACTTGGGTTCTTTGCAAGAATGGTATGTGCTCTGAGCTGTTGAGCCACCTCTCTGTCCCTTCCTCCCACTATTCTTCATGCTTTGGATAAAGAAATTATTTTCATTGATATGAGAATGAGACTAAAGGGACTAGGGAAGGATGTGGAGGCACCCACATAAAGAACCCTGCTAAGCCACTATCACCCCTTAACCTGGAGAAGCCAGAGAGCAAAGGGAGAGTTGGAGTTGGGGGGGTGGTAAAGTAGCCACGGTCTTGGGAAATCACAACCAGTGACAACCACAATGCTCATTCAACAAAGAACAAATAGCTCATGTTCTCACCACCCACAGCCTCCTGTTTCCCGCTGAGTCTTTTGATTGGCTGAACCCAAAGAGAAGTCAGAAAGCCAGAGGATTCCGTTAAGCTCAGTAACTCTTCTTCCCAAGCAGCGAGAGTGGGTAGACGTGGTAAGTGAAGAAACACCAGCAGAAAACACTATCATGCCCGGGAGCCATTGACCACGTTTGTGTTACAAAACAGACCTTGGTTCTGATGCTCTGTAGAGAACCAAGGCTTAAGAGCAGGGGCCTTGCAAAGTCTTCCGCAGAATGGAGAGAACCATCACGAACCGTAGCCTAAGCCAGAGAGCTGTGGCAGTTAAAGACTTGGGCTGATTCAGGGGTTTCTAAGATGATGTTATTTGAGCAAGACTACAAAGAAGCTGGCAGCCTTGAAATCATACTCACCCCTTGTTGTTGAATAACTAAACCTCAGGAAAGAAAAGGTGCTTGAGCCGGAGGCAGAGGGCTTTCTGAATCATACTCAGTGCTATGTCGGTATCCCCGGTCTGGATTACACCCTTCGTTTTTCTTCTCCAGGACAGAGTTCTTCCTTCTCTAAGTCCCCTAAAAGCTATGCTGGCAACGCCTAGTGCTAGAGCCTGACTCCTTTTTCTGACTGTGGTCCATAGGACCTTTTCATTAAACATTAGCTCCCTTGTGGCAATCTACACCTTGAATGCCTCTCAATGGCCGGCTAGGTTAAACAAAGGATGCTGGAGAAGCAAAGAACAGTTCTTTTCCATTTCTGTTACCAAGTGACTGGCAACATTAAAATTGCAACACACACACACACACACACACACACACACACACACACGCGCGCCACTGCTCTTTTATAAATACTCAAGCTAATACTCAGACAGATGAAGCAACTTTTCTGAGATCCAGGGCAGTTCAGTGGGGAAGTCCACACTCCAAGTCAGGTAGGTCTTCCTGTGTCTAAGTGTTCAGACTCTTGAATGTTACCTTTTATGCCCATCACCAACTTGATATAGCTCTGTACTAGGCTGTTTTTGTCTGGGAAGCAGTTAGAGGTACAAAGGGTGTCACCCAAATGTGGGAAGTGGTGAGGAGTCAAAAATGTCATCCACCAACACCCGCCCCCGCTGCCTTCCCCATAGACCTATATGTAACTCCTTGTGTTAGTGGGAGGAATCAGGCTTTCCTCCCTTTGAGGTCGGGCTGACTTCAGAGATTTTGCCTTAATCATCCAAAAGATGGGATTTCTCTATAGGCTTTGTTTTCACTTAATTGGTTGGTTTGTTTGTTTGGGGAAGTTGGGGTTGGTTTGGTTTTGGCAGAAGTAGGAATCAAATTAAGCCTTGCAAGACTGGGCAACTGTTCTTCCGCTGAAGTTCATTTCCAGCCCCAAACCTGGGATTTCTGAGGCTGGGCTACAGAGGGCTCTCCTGTCTCTGAAGCTGGCTGTCATGTTTTGCATATGAAGAGGACACATATATAGGTTTCAGGAGACATCCTCAGCTGAGCCCCATAGCAGCAGCCAACAATAACTATAACACATCTAAGATCGTCAAGTATAAGATGGTTGCAGCCAAGAGCACTGACTACAACCACACATAGGAAATCCAAGAGAGGATGGACACTCAGAAAAGCCAACCTAAGAATCATGTGACATATTAAAAGTTTTAAGTTGCTCAATTTGTGTATTGTTTCGTATGCATTAATAGAGAGTTAGATATAAAGGAAGACAGACAGGTGACCTGTGGAAGTAATAGATATACAATGGAACACAACCATATTGCATAATACGTCTCTTCCTTCCTTCCTTCCTTCCTTCCTTCCTTCCTTCCTTCCTTCCTTCCTTCCTTTCTACCTTCCTTTATTTCTTCCTTTTTTCCTTCCTTTCAAGATAGGGTTTTTCTGTGTGCCCTTAGCTGTCCTGGAACAGAGGTCCATCTGCCTCTGCCTCCCTAGTGATAGGATTAAAGGCGTGTGCCACCACTAACTACATCCCTACTTGGAGGCAATTGCTTATAAGGATCTGCTTCCCTGGAAGTGGTCCCTAATTGAACACATCTGTCTTCTACCCATGGTCGTCCAGACAGCCTCTTTCACTTGATGGATTCCTCCTCTGGTGAAGTTCTCCCTGGGTAAGTCAGACACCCAACCTGGGAAGGTAGGTGTTCCTTTCACTGGCCTTCCTGGCTCTTCCAGCCCAGCAGGTGGTTTCTGTCTATAGGTTCCCTCAGTTTCTCTGGTGCATCGATCAACGCTACTCCCCCTCGTTTGTCTCCTCTGGGCACTTTCATCTCTAGCTTTTCCTCCAACCAGCTGGCGTCCAAACTGACTGAAGGACATCACGTGAATGGACTATGCTCATTCCACACCACAGGCTAATGACGACACAGATCAGATTAATAGACAAGCCACTGAGGGTTATATAGACTACCAAGATGGAGAGGAAACTAAAATGTCACGGGATAAAATTAGAGTAGGGAGCCAATTTAGCTCTGTACATGCTGGCAAAACCAGTGAGCCTAAATAGGCTTGGCTTCAGTAAGACTCTCCATCCTGCTGCCAGCCTACGTCTGCTGGAATTTTTGTGTTAAATATATGCAGTTAACCTGGTGTATATATGGCCTGACCACTAACTCCCAGACTGGCCCATCGAGGGTTCCCGGTTACAAGCTACCCTGCAACTGAAAAATTCACATTGCTGTCTGCTCTTTATTGGAAGTGATTTAGTGGAGTGTCTGCATTAAAATATTTTGATATGCCTCTCAAGAAATTTTCCTGTTCAAAAAAGTCACATCTAATATGTTCATGGGAAATAAATCTTTATTTTGAGCATAAAACATATAATTTTATGATTTTTCCATTTCTACTTAAATGTTGAGCAGACACGGAAAGAATTATAGTGTGCAAGGACTCCCACCAGGTACGTGGCTGCCTGGTCAAGCTGCTTGTGAGATGGAGGGCAGAACTCAGTGAAACGGTACTGAGAGTCTTTCTGGGGTTTTCTCTTCTCATTATTCCCATGTAAAATCAGACCAAAAAGAATCTTCAAAGTAACTCCATTTGGAAATGAAGCAAAACAAAACATGGAACAGTTTGAAATATAGCTCAGGAAACAAGTCCAGCAGAGCATGCACCTGATCTTGAAGGACTGAGAAAGATGGGATGTCAAATGGTTCTGTGAGAATCTTGGATCTTTGTCATGACCTTGGAAAGTCCGAACCCTCCTGCTCCAAGGCGTCTTTTCTCCATTCACTGGTTATAACTCTTTCCCTCATCCCAAAGAGGAAAATCCCTACCTATCGCTGGGGTTAGAGAAGTCTCTCACCTGTATGCTTCCCATGTGGGGTTTAAATGGCATTGCTCCTTGTCCTGGTTCATATTTTGTTTGGTCTTGGTTGTTGTTTGTTTGTTCGTCAGTCTTACACGTGCTAGTGTAATCTGAGAAGTGAGAACCTCAGTGACAAATTCCCCCACCAGCATGGCCTCTAGGCAAGTCTGTGAGATATATTTCCTTTTTTATTTTTGGTTTTTCAATTCAGGGTTTTTGCTGCAGCTTTGGAGTCTGTCCTGAAACTAATTCTTGTAAACCACGCTGACCTCAAAGAGGTATTTTCTTGATTAATGATTGATATAGGAGGGTAGGCAGCCCCCCCATTGTGGATGATGTCACCCCTAAGCAGTAGGTCTTATATGTATAAGTGGGGAATCTAGGAGGAGCAAGGCAGTGAGTAGTACTCTTCCATGGCCTCTGCTTCTGTTTTTGCCTCCAGATTTCTGCCTTGAATTCCTGCCCTGACTTCCCTCAGTGATGGAGTATTACCTAAAAGTTAAAAGCTAAAATAAACCCTTTCAAGTCGCTTTTGGTCATGGTGTTTTATCACAGTAATAGAAACTCCAAGACATTCTTGGTCCTCCAAGAAACAGAGATTAAAATGAGGTCAGACAGTTTCTAGATGTGTTAAAAAACACACACACACACACAATCTGTGAGAACAGGGGAAGGATGAGAAGAGGCTACAAGAAAGTCAGCTGCAATGAAGGACTGACCTGCGGAGGAGAGAGGAGGAGGAAACCAGGCAGAGATCCAGGTTTCAGCATGGTCTCACTTAGGCTGATGGAGAGGTTCTAGAGCCCACTTGTTCAGTTTCTTGCAGGGGTGGCCTGCCTTAGCTTCCCTCTTGGGCTCCGTGATTAGTGAGAGCAGCCATAGGAAAGCAGCAGTAGGATGCTGTGGACTCCAGGCAAGCTGCTGCTCTCGATCCATTAAGGTCTCCCTGCTGCCGCGGGATGTCACTGGTGCATTTTCATAGCTACCATGAATTCTCAGCGCAGGTACAACCTAGGGATGCACATGAGAGGAGGGAGAGGAGGAGAGTGATCGGCAGGGAGGATGAGACAGAGAGCGACTTTGATTCCATTTTGCCTAGAATCAAACTCAACACAAACACAAACAATGGAAGCAACGATGTTTAGTCTTGTGACTCCTGGGTCCTAGGTCAGCAGTGTTATCTGTCCACTAGCTCAGCTACTCCACCAGCGTGGCTACTCCACATTAGTCAGGAGAACAAGCATCATTTATTGCATTTTACCTCAAAGCAAATACAATCCCCACTTTCATTCAGACTATAGGGATAGAGACATTCAGACATAGGTGACTGTCTCCAGGAAAGTATTACATTTTAGCTTTCAGGATGGGGCGTTATCTGGGAAAATCCTGAGAGTAGAATAAGTCACGTCCACTCACTCTACTGATACTGCTAGTAGTTAAGAAAACGTAACAAATTCTTTTCAGAAAGATTTTTCAGCCTCTTATGTGTTGTGGATAATTATCCAGGATGATAAAACAATAGGAACACTTATTTAATGCTGTTCAAGGGCACAAGAACTGAGAGTATGAGGGTGGGAGTCATAGGAGATAGCAGTGAATATGAAAGAAGTATGACCTCAGAGATGCTTCGGTGTTTCCCTTCCAGGACTGAGCACATATTCCTCTCTAATTCCTACCCTTTCTGTAGCAATGGATTTATTCTTCTCACTATGTTCTACTTCTTTGTGGGTTTATTGCCCTTGACAGTTTGCCAAGTCTCCCTCCCCCCCATGAACTAGGAGCAAATGCATTGATTTTTTTAAATAAAATAAATAGTTCATCGTTCCTATATTTCTTCCTCAAAATTCCTTTTGAGGGTTTTGTGCCTGCTATTCATACCTAGAGAGACCAAAAGTAAATAAGAAATTATTTCTGTCCTCTGGAGTTAACAGAAATTGAGAGAGAAGGATGAGGAGATGTCAACATAGACGGAATGTTGTGTGCCAATTTCTTGGCAACAGGAGGGACGTCAAGGAGAAGGAACTAACTGCTGAGAAGACAGCAATGAGGGACCCATCAGTGCACGATGGATCCTGAGCTCTGGCATGAAAGCTAAGTAGACATTTACTGGGATTCTATCAGGTTTCTACAAAGTGCATCCTTATTTATCTCTGCAGAGAGGATGAAAGAAAAAAAATCAATGAGCTGAGTGTGAGAGTAGCTTTATATGTGCGACAAGCATCTATTGCTACTAACATTTTCTTGTCTCTAGATCCAGAAATGAAGTGACCCAGGCCTTGGCAGCCAGATGTCTGAGTAGATCCTGGCCATAGAGGTTGGCATGGGAATAAGGATGTGGTTGAAGAGTATCCAGTGAGACTCATCCTAGGATATTTTTGAGCATGAGAGGTTAGACTCTCACTTCTTGCTGAACCTAGAGCTATGAGGATGTCAGCTTGGACAGGACATGACATGGGGAATTTTTACCTGAGGACCAGTCACATAGAAAGGACTCTAGGAAGTATAGTATTCCTTTATTCTTTAGGTGGTCCTTAAACCACCTTTGGGGTAGCAGTTTGAAGGGGATTTGCATTCAAAGAGTCACGGATGCGATGCTTCATAACGTGTCACGTTTCCCAGTTCCGGAAGAATTTGAATATAATCTCAAGACTATCCTAGAAGGAAGCACCGTGAGGCTGGGGAATGGTACATCCTTTCAGCCTTGCTGACCGTGGCGGGAAGTCTAGTCTATAACCCGAAATCTCAGGTGCCCTGTGCACAACAGCAAGGCCGGATCTGCACTGTTATAGACCCAGAATGCCCAGGCAGCTTTAACAGGCTTGCTATGTTCAGCCTGAAGTATCGTTTCAGAATGACTGTGGGCTTTCTGCATTTGTGCATGTAACACGGTTGATCTGTACCAGATCAACGTCTCTCTCTCTTTCCTTCCTTTCTATTTCTGTTCTTCCCCTCTTCCCTCCCTTCCTTCCTCACACTTTCCCCACACCTACACGATGAAAAATGACTACCAGGAGTGAGATCTGCTGAGAGAAATGTGACCGCCGAAGGTGTAAATGCTGAAGACAGTATTTTCCTTTCCCTTTTCTGAGTGCTCCATGTAGGGAGAATGACCGCCCAGACGAAAAGTCCTCCCAACTCCTTGACAAACCCAAGCAACTTCCCAAGGTGCCAACACTGGCAGGGACCAAAGAAGGAAGGACACCATGTTCCCACCCTGAAGATTTGAGTCAGAAGGCCAGGGCATCTGTACAATACATCTAGGGAGAAGAATAGATATTTAATGGGGCAAAGCCCAGAAGACAGAGTCTCTCCTAACTGTTTAGAAAGTGCTGGAGTCTGGTTCATTATAAACACAACATGCAACTGACAGAGGTCAAACCACCATGGTGTTCCAGGCACACGTGGAAAAGGCATTGAGGGACTCCCATCTCTTCAGAGGGGAACAAAATTTCCCCTCTGAAGCATTTCTGTTCCCCCACCTCCAGTCACTGACAGAGACGTAACACACAGCCTTCCTTGGAGTTTCTAGTTTCTCTCACCTTCTGTCTGTTTCCCCTTGCAGATTTCTTACCTGCCTTCCTGCTTCATAATATTTTACCAACCCCTTAGAAGATGTGTATTTTTACTTTTGACTAAGATATATTAGTTGTATGTATTAATGTACTACAGTGTTATGTTCTCACACATATGTGTGCACGGGTCAGACTCAACCCATCACCCAGATGCCCGTCCTAAATCTCTAAAAATCACTAGTCTGCGTTCAGAAGAACCTCAGAGCTCTTTATTATTCAAGGGTGCTGATAACTTGTTCGACGTGAGGCGAGTTATTTTATCTCTCTGGACCCAGATTTCTTTTTTGGTAACAATGAGCATTGATGAGGTTTTTACCCAATTCCAAATATGGGGAACTGGGTATCCGCATGTATATAGGAGTCCTTGGGGTACATTGTAGTAAATGAGCACATCTAGCTGTCGGTGGCACTCTAGTTCCTGCCTAGCCCCACCCTCTTGTATGGATAATATTTAATAAAATATTCTTTCAACAACAACAGCAAAACATACTTAACTTTTTTTTTTCTGAACCTACCTCAAATTAATTGGAGAACAGTGCTTCTTTTGAAAGAAAGTGGCAGCCAGAACGTCTACATGGGACTGACCTAGGAACACTGCCCATGCGTGACAATCGTGTCATTTGGCCTACTTGAGCAATTCCTAGCAGCAGGAGCAAGGGCTGCCCCTAATGCTTTGATTCGCTTTTGGGAACCTTTTCCTCCTCCTGGGTTTCCTTGCCCAGCCTTAATACAATGGGAGGAGCTCACTGATATACCATACTTTGTTGATACCCATGGGAGGCCTGCCACTTTCTGAACAGAAATCAAGGAGTAGGAGAATGGGGGGGCAGAAAGGAGTTAGGGGGAGAGAACGTGAGGAGAAGAGGGAGGAGGAGCTTCAGAAGTATTGCAAAATAAATGAATAAATTTAATTAATAAAATACGACATCTAGCCACATCTTGAAGTGTGCAGGCCTTGTGTTTGGGAAATGCTGGTAGAAACAGATTCCTGCCCTTGCTTTCTCCATCTCCACTAACTACCCTTCCAATAAGAGATATGGTGGCTTAGTTACTATCCTATTGCTATGAAGAGATGCCATGACCAAGGCAACTTGAAGAGAAAGAACTTAATTTGGGACTCCCACCTCCAGAGGGTTAGAGTCTATGACCATCAGGAGGAAAGCCAGGCAGGCAGGCATGGTGCTGGATGAGGAGCTGAAAGCTTATATCTGACCCACAAGGATGATGCTGAAAGAAGGGGGGGCACTAACTGAGAAAGAGTGGGCTTTTGAAACCTCAAAGCCCACCCCTGTGACACACCTCCTCCAACAAGCCTACACCTCCTAATGGTTCCCAAACGGTTCTAGCAACTGGGGGCAAAGCATTCAAATACAAGAGTCTATGGGGGTCATTCCCATTCCAACCACGACAGATGGGGCTAGAGATCAAAAGGGCTGCAATAACTCCCAAGACATAGATACGTCGGGAAATAATATTAGGTGGGATCCATTTGTCCTGGAAGTCCCCGTCAGCTTGCCCACTTCATTTCTAATTCAGTGGGATATAGCAAAGGTACATTGCATTTCAGAAGACAAGACATGAACTAGATGTCCCTTATATAAATAAGCTGTCTCCTAAGAGAAGATGTGTCCAATGGAGGAAAGATAGACAACCCATAGAGCTGGGCTTGAGAGAGCATCATGGTCAGAGTTTTTCCATCAACACCAGGTCAGAGGTTAAACACACCCCTCACCTTACATCTAACTGGTGGATTGTAATACAAATGCAGACTCCTGGATGCAAGGGAGTTTGAGAAATACAGCTACCAATAAACATTCAATAGCCACTTTGAGGCTGGGGTAAGCTGGGCACACCAAGTGGGGGTCCCCTCAGAACCCCACAATATTTAGGAGACCATCTTAATTGGCACACGAGTTGATGAAGGCAGCCTGCTGAGGCCTGAAACTCAACTCTAGCTGCCCTATGACTCAGCAAGCAACCGTGCTCAAAACCAACAGCCACTTTGTCCTCAGAGTCACAGGACTGAGAATCAAAACATGGTTGACCTCAACCACAAGTATATCAGCCAAATATGAGATACCACAGTGAAAAGAGCTTTGAGAGAGAATGTTTAATGTGAACACCCTCTATCTTTACAGTAAGTCTTTATTTTGACAACATAAAAGTTAATCACGAGAAGTTTCCTCATTAAAATACGGGGTGAAAAGCTACCTCTGAATGTCTCACCTTTGGTGAGGTTACATGGTGATTCCCATCTGTATTTCCCTTCAAAAGAGAAAAACTCAGTTTTCCAATTCTTAGCCCCAGAAACCTTCACACACCTTCCCTGCCCCTTCAAAGCATGTGGCTTCACAACTCTGCTCTCAGATAAAAGGAAAACAAACAAAGCTCCTTTGTCTTAAGACTAAAGTTTCCATCCTCGCTGCTCATCAGCTATGGATAACTTCCGGTTGTACTGATGCCAGAGCCTCCTACCCAGAAACCCGGCTCACTCAATGTTGGCTTGGACCCAGAGAGACAAACTATTCAAAAGCTCTCATGAGTTGAGAAATACCTTTTCAAAAGAGATCATGGAAGGTGTGAGAAGGAACTCACCTTGCCCATACCCACTGAAGGTTTCTATAAACCAGGCAATAGCTCTGTCTTCTTATTGGTAAGCTTCAAGGTAGCCAGACTCAGTGTGGCTCTTACCATAAAAAAGAAATTCATACAAAAGCCTGCAGTAATTTGATGTCAACTCAATATTGTGATTCTGGTTCATTTCTGGCTCTTCTCTGGATCCCCAAATCCCATGCCTGTTCTGGCAGCTTACTCAATTATATTCAGTTTGCTTACCACCCAGATCTGGTGTCCTGTTTCTCATCAAATCCTCCAGCACTTACCTGATAACACTGGATAATGACCTTCCATTAGACTCACTCAAGTCTTAACCTTATAATTCTGCAACTAAGGAGGCCTTAGGAAAGTTTGTCTGAGTCTCAATTTCTCTGTTGGATAGAGATGACAGCACCTATTCATATCAGTTTTGTGTTTGGTACACTATAAATATCCAATAAATGTTCCCTGCACCTCATTGTTGACCTTGAACCCTGTGTGTCTATTGTTCATGTCTCCCAAATATAAGGATTCGAAGAGTGCAGAGTATTTTTCAGTAGGTATTTACTGAATTTGAGTGAATAACGGGACTTGGACAGAGATATTGACTTTGGGATTATCTGTCCACCCTTACTTTCTCTGCCACAGCCACTCTGCCTGTGATTGCAGGGAATGCAGCGAGGCCCAGATGGCAAAGGCTGAGGTAAGATCCTTAGGTCAGTTACAAGAGTAAGACTGGTCACATGACAGTCCCCTCAGAGATTCAATCCCACATAGTCATATAAACTTTTATTGACTGCATGCTGTGTATAATGCCTGTGGAATATAAGGAAGAAGATTACAAGCTTCCTGCCTCCAGAGGCTCTCCTCAAAAAGGCAGACAGGCAGATAAGCAAGTCAGGGTCACACAATATAAAAAGGCCACTTCAGGTTATACATGCACAAATGAAGGGCACACATTTAACTCCAAGGAGCAGGGAGAGGGGCGTCAGAAATACCTCCCTTGAAGTAGTGAAGTCTGTTTTGCGTTTTAAAGCAAAACTAGGAATTGTCCAGAGGCATACGAAGATATCCCAGCCGAACAAAATGGCACGCACAAAGGCATGAGAGCAAGAGAGAACGGAGGAACTGCAAACAGTTTGGCAAATACCTAAACCCAGACGTTCCAGTCGGGCTTGAAGAGGGAAGAAGGCTGGAGCAGTCATAAGGGATTCATCATAAACCATCTCCTTGAGGTGCGAGACCACTTTGTGTTTGAGGTCAGAGGCAAATATTTCAAATTCTTCGGAGTGCAAAAGAGCGAGCAGCGAATTTCGCTGGGAGCACATTACAACATCCAGCTCTCCTCTGTGCTCTCCCTGGACACTGTGAACACCAGCTTCAACATCTCAAAGGCCCCCACATGCTGGACCCATTAGTCTTTGCATGCTCCTCTGTCTGAGTCATCCCCACTCTGCCTCTGGTGACCGAACCCAGAGGAGCTCTCCGCTAATGGAGTTGGAGATGACTCATTCATAACAAGGGACTTGAAACTCGAAAACTCAGCAACAATACCTTGGCAGGAAGACTCCGGGTTCAAATGGCCCAGTTTGTTGTCGGGGGAGCCAGTGGGAGTGAGGAATGGAATGGGTGACTCTCCGACCCAGGGTAGAAGCGGGGACTCTGAGCTTTCCCAAGGAGCCAGAAACGACTGCATCCACCGCCTGCCATTTCTTGCCAGCTGGTAGCAAGAGCTGAAAAGTGACATTCCAACATTTTTATTTGGCACACCTCATTTTATTTATAACATCGGATGCAATATTTAAATGCAAGGAACTTTTGCATCAAATTCTCCATTTCTGGATCCTGTTAAAGACTGGGAAGATCTGCCAGTAGTCTGTTACAAGTTAAGAACAGGAGTTCCTAATACAAGCTGTATACCCCAGGTTCCAATGTGGCCCAACTGTTTTACATACTGGTATCCCTTACCTGGGTTGTTTTGGTTGATTGAACTTTGACCCCTGCTGGCATCTGAGTCTGCAATCCTAATGCAGGAGCTATGCTAAAGGATATACAGTCTGATGAGAGATTTCAGGAACGGAAGGCTGGACCTTAAGATCTGATCCCTGGCAAATTTCATCTCCTCGATGCCCAAGGATTCTTTACAATATCATGTGATAAGAAGGCATTAAAAAAAAAAAAACAGGCAGTGGTGGCGCAAACCTTTAATCTCAGCAGGTGGATCTCTGTGAGTTCGAGGCCAGCCTTGTCTATAAGTGTTAGTTCCGTGACAGACTCCAAAACTACAGAGAAACCCTGTCTAAAAAAAAACCAAAAGAAAAGAAAGAGAAAAAGAAAGAAAGAAAGAAAAAAAGAAAGAAAGAAAGAAAGAAAGAAAGAAAGAAAGAAAGAAAGAAAGAAAGAAAGAGAAACTTAAGAAAGCATCAACCACCATCCACTTTTCTTCCCTTCTTGGCAGAATGCATAAAAGATGAGTTGAGGCCGGGAAGACAGTTGCTGCTTTCCTTGTTTCCCGTCATGGTCAGACACTAGAACGCATTGCTCAACCCAGGCAGAATGAGTGGAATGATGTTGCTGCTCCAAACCTAATTTTTTTAAAAAATATTTTATTGCATTTTTAAAATTTATTTTACATACCAACCACAGTTTCCCTTCCCCCCTCTCTTCTCATTTTCACTCCCATGCTAATCCACTCCTCAGAAAGGGTAAGGACTCCCATGGGAGTCAACAAAGCATCGCATATCAAGCTGAGGCAGGACCAAGCTCCTCTCCCCTGCTTCAAGGCTGAGCGAGGCATCCTACCTTAGGGAATGGGTTCCAAAAAGCCAGCTCATGCACCAGGGACAGATACTGGTCGCACTGCTAGGGGCCCCACAAACAGACCAAGCTACACAACTGTCACCCGTATGTAGAGGGTCTAGGTCGGTCCCATTCAGGCTCCCTAGCTGTTGGCCTAGAGTTTGTGAGCTTCCAGGAGCTTGGATCAGCTGTCTCTGTGGGTTTTCCTGTCATGCTCTTGACCCTGCCCCCTTGCTCATATAATTCCTCCTGCCTCTCTTTGATTGGACTCTCAAGCTCGGCCCAATGCTTGGCTGTGGATGTCTGCACTTGCTTCCCTCAGTTATAGGTTGAAGGTTCTATGATGACAATTAGGATATTCATCAATCTGATTGCAGGAGAAGGCCAGTTCAGGCACCCTCTCCACTATTGCTAGGAGTCTTAGCTGGGGTCATCTTTGTGGATTCCTGGGAGTTTTCCTGACACCAGGTTTGTCCCTAGCCTATAATGCCCCCTCTATCAAGATTTTTTTGTTGCTCTCCCCCTCCATCCCTTCCCAATCCCTCATGTTCCCATCCCCCATCCCATCTACCCTCTACCCCCAGTTTACCCAGGAGATCTCATCGACTTCCTCTTCCCAGGGCAGTCCATGCATCCCTCTTAGTGTTCTTCTTATTACCTAGTTTCTCCAGGGCTGTGGATTGTAGCCTGGATATCCTTTGCTTTACATCTAATATCTAATGCATATCTTTACATCTAATAAACCTATCTTTAAATGGTGTTCTTTGGAACCTGGAGCTCTGAACACTTCCTGGAATGCTTTGCTCTTTTCCTTATCTGTTATGTTACGGATGCCCCTCCCTTCCTCCTGCATGCATCAGGTTGCTCTTCCAACAGACCTTCCACAGCTTCCCCAGGCTGGAAGGATCAGCCTTCTCATCTCTATTCTAAATTAGCCAATTTATTGTTGTTATATAACTCTCCGAGTCTTTGTTTACTCCCTGAGAAACCTACTATCTGCTTCATAAAATCGCTCTGTGAATTGTGTATGCCTGAAACATAGTGCAAAAAGACCGGTGCCAATATAAATGTCATAACATGCTTGAGTGTTTCAAATGCTGTGCTTATATCCTCACAACACTATTGAAAAGAAGATGCTGATGTTAAAATTCCTGTTATATAGATACAAGAATTGATGCGCAGACAGGTCGAGTAACTTGGGTCACATAGCTGGCACATTTAATAATGCTCCGAACTAGTGCAGCTGGACCAAGTGCCTATGGCTCTAACAGCTGATGTCACTGCCCCTTTTCAGGTGAGGTCCAAGTATACAACAGCCCCCTCTGTGTTAAGGAATATAAGTTCTCTCCAGGGCTACTTGTATTTTCAATCCTATGTAGCCTGATTAAATTCTAGTCATGGTTAAAGCATGGTTTGACTGTTAAAAAAACAGAAAGGCAGTGGAGGGAACTCTTCAATCATATGAATAAAACCTTGGAGGTGGAGGTCCTTTGTCTTTATTCTCCCTTATTGATGCAGGGAATTCTTCAAGAAAAGAGCTGTTTTTTATAAACCCTGCTGTAGTAGCAGATCCCTCTTGAGAGCTCTCTGCCTTCTAGAAGCTCACAAATCCAGCCCAGACACAACACATTCCTGCAGCCACAAAACTACCGGGGTGCGGGGTGTTTTCTCTTGTCACCTTTGTAGGACATTCTTGAGTTTAACAATTTACTTACATAGTTGGTACGCAGTAGATGTTCTAACGCTGTCCTCGGTCTGTCTCCACTGCAGGTTCTCTAACAGCTGTCCCCGGTCTGTCTCCACTGCAGGTTCTCTAACAGCTGTCCCCAGTGTGTCTCTACTGCAGGTTCTCTAACAGCTGTCCCCAGTGTGTCTCCACTGCAGGTTCTCTAACAGCTGTCCCCGGTCTGTCTCCACTGCAGGTTCTCTAACAGCTGTCCCCGGTCTGTCTCCACTGCAGGTTCTCTCACAGCTGTCCCCAGTGTGTCTGCACTGCAGGTTCTCTAACAGCTGTCCTCGGTCTGTCTCCACTGCAGGTTCTCTAACAGCTGTCCCCAGTGTGTCTGCACTGCAGGTTCTCTAACAGCTGTCCCTGGTCTGTCTCCACTGCAGGTTCTCTAATAGCTGTCCCCGGTCTGTCTCCACTGCAGGTTCTCTAACAGCTGTCCCCAGTGTGTCTGCACTGCAGGTTCTCTAACAGCTGTCCCTGGTCTGTCTCCACTGCAGGTTCTCGAACAGCTGTCCCTGGTCTGCCTCCACTGCAGGTTCTCTAACAGCTGTCCTCGGTCTGTCTCCACTGCAGGTTCTCTAACAGCTGTCCCCAGTGTGTCTGCACTGCAGGTTCTCTAACAGCTGTCCTCGGTCTGTCTCCACTGCAGGTTCTCTAACAGCTGTCCTCGGTCTGTCTCCACTGCAGGTTCTCTAACAGCTGTCCCTGGTCTGCCTCCACTGCAGGTTCTCTAACAGCTGTCCTCGGTCTGTCTCCACTGCAGGTTCTCTAACAGTTGTCCCTGGTCTGTCTCCACTGCAGGGTCTCTGACAGCTGCCCTTAGTCTATCCATGTGCAAAATGAAGGTCAGTAAAAGATTACAATGGCCATTGGTTTGTTTCGTAAACCCTGTCCAATTGACTAGTTCTACCTGCCCAGAGTTCCACGAGCCATGATGTTTGACAAGTGGCATCTGAGGCTGGAGTAACCAAAGTACAGCAGCATGCTCGCTTTCCATAACTGTAACATATGTGCAGAGAGCCTAGGTCAGTTCCATGCAGGCTCTCTGGTTGGTGGTTCAGTCTCTGTGAGCCCCAAATCTGAGTTCAGGTTAGTTAATTCTGTGCGTTTTCTTGTGGTGTCCTTGGCCTCTCTGATTCCCACAATCCTTCTTTTCCATTTTCCACAGGATTTGTCGAGGTCCGCCTAATGTTTGGCGATTGATCTCTGCACCTGTTTCCTTAGGTTGCAGGATGAAACCCCTTCTCTGACGGCTGGGCTAGTTATGAGTACAGCTGAATATCATTAGGAATCATTTCATTGACCTTTTCTGTCAGTCATGTGATCAGGCTGAAAAAATTAATTAACTTGTTAATTAATTAATTAAAACGAGTATACTTTCAATTCAGAGGTGGTGAAGAACAGAATTCGTCTTGCAGAAGAGCAAATCGGCAGTAAAGTCACGAAATGTTAGATTGGTGCATGGGAAAAAAAAAAAGAGAGGTGTGGGGTGAGCGGGAGATGGGTGTGGCTGCTAAAAAGACGTCACAAGGAGCCTTTGCAGGGACAGAATTGTGCGTCTTGACTGTGTTGCGTACACAGACCAATGGACGCAAGTAAATTACACAAAACTAAGCACACACTCACACTAAATGGCACAGATGTCCGATGAGTTGAACTGGGAAATTGAAGTAAGATTGGTGGGCTATGCAAGGCTCAATATTCGGCTTGTGAAGTTGTACCCTATTTTCCTTTTTTACAAGATAGTGCCACAGGAGAAAACCAAGTAGGATACACACAGGATCTCTCTACTGCGCCTTACAGCTGTGCCTGCATCTACACTGACTGCAAATGAAAAGTTCAGTTAGGATAACAAGAGCAAAGCCATAGGAACACAAAGCGGGAAGGAGCGACAGGAGAATAGGGGCTCACACCGAACACAGAAATGGTGTTATTAAATTGACTAGATGTGATGATCAAAGGTGAGAAGAGATTAGAGTGCTTCTGTGTGGGGAAAAATGCCGATATTCATGGATTGAAAAGAGTTGCTAAAGTTTAGGCAGAATGAAGGAAATTGATTCTTGAACACGTTGTGTCAAGGTTTTCTATATAAGGATGGCTATAAAAAGGATGGCCCTGTGAGGTAGCCCAGGAGAGTCTTGAAAGCAACCCCGGGGAACACAGTGGCAATGCACTGGTCAGTGGCATTGATGAAAACACCCTTTCTGACACTTGTTTTGGAGACCTTTCCATATTGAAACCATGGACTCTTGACATCCCTAAATACCATGTAGAAATAGAGAGATTGTGTGGGGAAAGTAGATAGGAAGGGAAACTGGGTTACTTAGATTACCCATTTGAATGATTCCCTGCCATCCATAAGTTTGCTGAAAGACACAAAGGTGACCTTTGTGGTTCCTAGTTAGATGTGAGTTCAGACACAAAGCAAACTCAATCATCTCAGTAGAGTTGCTTAGAATCACTGCTGGTCAAATGCAGTCAATGGGCATATGTGGACCTTCTTGTGCAGCAAGGCCCTTTGAATACACAAAAACACTATCAATGGTGATTCCAAACCTGAGATTCCTATTAAGGAGGAACACATGCACTATTAAGAGATAGGAGATACATGTAGCTCAAACACTTCAATGCGCTTTATGAATTATTCCAATAGATCCTCAAAAGGCAGGACCCTTGACGTCATGTTTGTGTGATTCAGTAGCTATGCCGACTGACGGCTTACTATTTTTCAAGATGTGTATCAAATCGTACAGCCACCATGAATTCTTCTCTAAACACATCCATCATTTATTCATTCAGCAAGGATTAATTGTCATCTATGTATGGGGCTCTGTGCTAGCTGTGGTACAATGAGGACGAAACCAGGCAGGGATCTATTCTCAAGGAGCTTCTGGTCTAACGGAGAAAATGGACAGTAACCAAATGATGGAACAAATCTAGAACCGGATCCTGAGAGCAAAGGCTACAAAGAAAAAAAAAATCACAGTGCTTTGAAACAACTTAAGGGATGGATCTGACCTCGTCAGAGAATTCTTAACTCTTTCTCCGAGCAAGTGACATTAGGTTGAAGGGCACTCCTGTTGGGGGAACAGGATGGCAGAATGGCTGTGGCGGGAGAAGCCTATGGTGCTGAGGGATTGAGAGGGGACTCCTGTGGGGAGAGCCAGGAGTGTGGTGCAACACGAGGGTGGAGACCGAGAAGAAAGAGGAAGTCTGATCTTGGAGGGAATTTTGCTTTAACCTGAAAAGCAAGGCGACGCCTCTGGAAGTATTCAGAATACGACTGAGAGTTCCAAGACAGGTCCAATTCCTACCCACTCTTTTTTTCGTCTGTGGTGTCAAAGTGATTAGTTTGAGCTTCATCGTTAGCGTCTATCATGTGATGTTTATCGTGACACCAAATGACAAATGTCTCCTCTTCCAAACTAGATGGGTGATTCCTTGGGCTGATTCTTAAACTCAATTTTATTGGGTTTAAGACTCTTAGGGTAAAATGTATGCCTATTGTTAAATTCCGCTACAAAAGGGAAAATGCTGCCAACTGGACCTGCCACGAATGCTAAGTAGTATCCCTAATCCAGAGATTCAACAGTGTGAAAGGATGTGCTTACTAACCTGATGGGATATTATATTCCTTTGATATTCTTTTTTAAAGATTTATTTATTTATTATGTATACAGTATTCTCAAGTACTCTGCCTGCAGGCCAGAAGAAGGCACCAGATCTCATTACAGATGGTTGTGAGCCACCATGTGGTTGCTGGGAATTGAACTCAGGACCTTTGGAAGAGCAAGCGGTGCTCTTAATCACTGAGCCATCTCTCTAGCCCCCTCCTTTGATATTCTTTTTTTTTTTTTGGTTTTTTGAGACAGGGTTTCTCTGTCTTTGGAGCCTGTCCTAGCTCTTGTAGACCAGGCTGGCCTCGAACTCACAGAGATTCGCCTGCCTCTGCCTCCCGAGTCCTGGGATTAAAGGCGTGCGCCACCACCGCCCGGCTCCTTTGATATTCTTACAGCATCTGGTGCAGTGCTTTTCATAAACACAGTGAGAAAAGCAGTAGACTCCATGAGATCCAGCTCATCTATTGGTTCTACTATGTACCTGGAGACAGGAATAAGTTAATTTGGGGTCCCTGGTCCCATCCCTTGGGTAAGTGGTGATGTGATCACTGAAGTTCTTCTTGGCCTTGTATCTTCTTTCTGTAACAGCTCCTACCAATGGGTCTAGCAAGATGTCTTTGAGGCCCTGGAGAGGTTCCTCAGAATGACCTCCTGGTAGAGTGATATGGGGTTCCACTGTTATTCTCCAGGTGGAAGGCAGTAGAGAATGTGCTTTGAAGTCACACAGCCCTGAATTTGAACAAAATGAGGTCCGAAGAAAATCTACAAGTGAGTGACAGTTTGTGTGGGTTCAACGCTAAGAGAGAATGAGGCAAGGGCTGTGTTATGCTTTGAATGTGAAATGTCCCCCATGGGTTCATGTGTTTGGACATTTGATTCCCAATGGTTGTACTATTTTGGAAGGAGTGGGACCTTTAAGACATGGACTCTTGCTGGAGTAAGTATATTACTGGGTGGGGGGGGGGCATGGAGGGTTGATAGCCAGGCCCTAGTTTCTATTCACCCTCAGCTTCCTGACTCCAGAGACAACATGACCAGTCACTTCCCATGCCTTCTCCACTCCAAGGAGCTCTGTCAGCTCACACTGTAAGCCAGAGTAAACCCTTTCTGTTTTAAGTTGTCAGGCGTTCAGGCGCAACAACGAGAAAACAAGAAGAAAGCACCCAGGAAACTGTGAATCAGACCTGATTTAGGAAGAAGTCTTTAGGCCCAGAGAGATGACTGAGCAGGTAAAATGCTAGCGCTGCACAGCATGTGAACCTGGATTTGAACCCGTAGAAACCAGATAAGGCCAGATGGGGTAGCACACATGTGTCATCCCCAAGCTATGGCGAGATGAGAAGTAGAGATGTCCAGATCCCTGGAGCTCCGGCCCAGCCATCCTGGTATAGTCTGGTAAACAACGGAAGAACAGACCCAAACAAGGTGGAAGACACATCCGCTGGCACGCCCACACATGAACACACACATGTATGTGCACATGGGAACAGATTTTTTAAAAAAAAAAAAAAAAAAAGGAGGGGAGCGTTATCTGAAAAAGGTGGTGTGCACCTGTAGTCCCAGCTACTTGGGAAACTGAGGCAGAAGGATCATTTGAGCCAGAACAACCTGATCAACATACTATGAATAATTAAAACAAAATCTTTTCAATGAAGCTAAAATGACATGCTTTGGGTGGGCCCCACTACAGTGTGCTGTTGGAAAAGGGGGATTTTGGACATAGAGACAGACATAAGAGGAGGAAATATTTTCTGTAAACTTTGGATAGCCTAAGGCCCCAAGAAGCTTCCAGAGAAGCTTGGAACATCTTGTTTTCACAGGCCTCTGAGGGATTCAACCCTGCTGATGCCTCAATATGGGCTTCTAGACATCAGAAATGGGAGACCGTGAATTTCTGTGCCCAGTGTGTAGCATTTTTGTTTCTGCGTCCCATCGTGCTATGATGCTGTGCCTTCCACCAGCATACGCTGCTACCTGGACAACTGCTTCCTTCTAATCCTCCCCTGCTTCTGAGAGAATAACAGATCATCACGACCAGGAGTCGGAAACATGAGAAATTGTTAAAAGGGCAGGATCCTCGATCCAACCGTGCCCCACATCTGCTGTCTGCACCGGACAGTTGCTGCTTGCTGCTCTGTGCCGGAGAATCTGGTATCCCTTTCCAGCTCTCCAGGTGCCTTCTTCTGCCCTCCAAACACCATTAACTGGGTCTCAATGCTACTTGGCATCCTTCCTCTCTTTGGACCGGCCCTGACTGAGGTTGGAGATGGCTCAGGAGTTAAGAGCCACTTCACTGCAGCCTTGGCTCTAAGCACGCATCCAGAACGCCTTTCACTGCACATCCGCACACCTGACAACACCAATCAAATTTTTGCAAATGGCTCCATTCCGATTCCAGACGATTCTACGCTGTGAATTAGTGTTTCTGCTTCACATAAAGTTTTCTGCTCTTATAGAAACATAATGTTTTAATTATAGAATCCAGGCTTGAAATAGTTTCCTATCATCATCCTCAGTATCCGAGCAACAAATTAGTGGGTCTTTGGATTGGGTAGGTTTAGAATGTTTGATTCTTAAAGTTATTAAGGGCCAACAAAATAGCTCGGGGAGGAAAGGTGTTTGCCACCAAACCTGAGGTCAATTCCTGGAACTTACTTAATCCTGTAGCTTGTCCCCTGGCCTCCACATGCAATGGCATGTGTGCATGTGTATGCTTGCATACATGAATATGTGCCCTCATGTATGCACACATACACATAGATTTTTTTAATTGAGTTGCTAATTTGAGCTTTATTTTAAGAAAAACATCACTGAATGAATTTTTCCCGAGATTAGGACAGGATTTCTAACAAAATTTAAATTATATGAAGAAGCATTTTCAGCATTGATAATCAAAAAAGTCAAAATGTCAATTAATTCTAGGAAACAAAACATTCAAGATGCTCTACGTAGGCTAAATCCTATCCTGTGATATGAAATATTCATCCAAGGCTTAATTCCTTATGTGAAAATAAAGACATTCATCTCATTCATATACAAATTAATTCTAGTCCTTAATGAGTGGTAACATTTCATACACACATAAATATCAAATAATTCTTTTAAAATATACTATATTATGATTCATCATCAACAAATGTTTGATGTATATCCATTTTATATACTTTACATACCTGAGGTCTGCTCTTAAAGAAAAATCATGCTTCAAGTACAGAAAACAGACTTCAGTATGTCTCCACCGTCATCTCTCAGCATGTGAGTACCAGGGGAGTGTATCTTTGGATTGGACCGTGTTAGAGCATGAAAGGGGTTACGGCTGGGAAAAGCTTAAGAATCCCCAGTCTAATCACCAGTGGCCAGCCCGTTTGTAGGCTGAAGCTCTCTGGAGACACCCAGCCCTAATCACATCCATTTAGAAACCTCTCACTGTTTCACAAATGGTTGCTTCCCACGACAAGTCTCTACCCTAAGCTGCCCTTTGTGTCTCAGCGCTACACAGATGGAGGGTTCTTCTAGAACGTAGTGTGGTTCCTCCCAGCTATGACATACTGGACCTGGGATTTCATTCTTGTTACACAGTCTCTTCACTGCCCCATTTCTCTGCTAGCCCCCTCTCTTCTGTTTCCAAAACTTTCCACGTCATGTATATATGCCTTTGAGAGTGTCCCAACTTGGGAGCAAGCCTGGAATTTAAATTTTGGGCCAATATCCAGTGAGACAGCCTAGCAGATAGTCATACGTTGCTAAGTGAAGGGGACATATTCTGAGGAAAGTGTCCTTAGGCTGTGTCATCATTCTGTGACAACCACAGAGGGAGCACACATACACCGAGATAACCACCAGTGTTAGGTGATGCAATCTCCTAGGGCCGCTGTCTGCTGTGCAGCCCACTGTTGACTGAAAGGTCAAGGCAAGTGACTATTATGGTAATGGTTACTGCATTAAATGAGAAAATGCTGTGTGTGTGTGTGTGTGTGTGTGTGTGTGTGTGTGTGTGTGTGTTGATGCCTTTCCCTTTTCCATCCTGCATGATAAGCCTGGTACATAGGTAAGAAGGATATAATGATACAACGAAGACTGAGCTCACATAGATAAAGAAACTTTCCCAAGGTTAAATAGGAAAATACAGAGCAAGGCTTTATACCCAGAGAGAGCCTAGTAACCCAGGATTTGAATCAGTCTGCTAAACCGTTAGGTAGATGGCAAGCTGGGCTTGGTGTGGTATACACCTGTAATCTAACCTAGCAACTGGGAGGCAGGGGCGGGAGAATCGACAGCTCCATGCTAGCCTCAGCTACACAACGAAACCCTGATTTAAAAAAAAAAATAAAAAACAAAAATAAATAAAAAATAAAGCGGAAACCATCTCCCCATGAACAACAAGCCTCTACCTAAGGGTTTCTGAAGGATCCAAGGCTTGGCTTGAGGCCTAAGAATTTTTGTTTTGAAGTTCTCAAGGCCAGCTTCTGAAATACATTGTCTCGGTGCCCAGCGGATGCAATAATGCCAAGCGAGCCCAGGCTTCTCCTGCTGTTCATTGAGGGAAATTTTTTTTCTGCGCCTTAATACAATGCTTCGCAGCCTTGACTGCACCTTGGAAGCACCTGGGAAGGTTTAAAACATCATCACTGAGTCTGATTTAATTGGGGTGAGCGGCTGGCTGAACACGGTGTGTTTTACAGGTTCCTGGGGGTGATTCTGATGTGCAGTTGAAGCCCAGAACCCGCTTCCTCAACACTGCCAACTCCCTGGCTGTGGGAAACTTTGTCTTCAATCCCCCCAACCCCCCTTGTTTAATGCCGGTGCTTACTACACTTCGGTGAGTACTGAGCAAATTAATACACTCAAAACATTTAGAAATGCGTCCAGCCTCTAGCGAACGTGACAGGAACACTGGTCTTTGTCATCCTTGTTGCACAGTTGTTGTGGGTTTCTCCTCTGTTTTTCATTTCTCTCAGCATGTTCTTATTATCATGGCCTCTTTTACGTGTGGGTGAGATTGTAGCTTTTTTTCTAGCATGGCCTACCTTAAAGCCCCAAATTAACTTGGGCCATCTGGCCATCTTCAGCCCAGCACCCATGTATTTCCCTTTCTTGCCCTGCTTGAGGCTGGTTCTGCTTTTTTTAGATTGTTTATTACAAAGAGCCCGGTCCTGTGAGTCACATGATATTCTTCTTTGGAAGCTAAATTCCAAAACACCCTGCTGAAAATGCTGAAAATCGATTGGCTCATCAACGTGAGTTTTCTTTTTGGAGTCTCAATTCTCTTCTTTTCTACTATAGACCTCTGTGCCAGGGCTCTGGCCTTTTGAAATTAATTTTGAATATCATGACTGTAAAATTATATTAGGTTTTAATATCAGAGAGTCTAAGCCCTCCAACAATTTTCTTTCTTACTATAGTTCTGGTGACTCCGGTTTCTTTATGCTCCTGCAAGAATTTTAGAACCAGCTTGTCAACTTCTGAAAAGACGCAATCTAGCATTTTAATGGTGATTGCATTGAACCCGCGGATCAATCTGAGCAATCAGTAAATACATTTCCCTAATTATCTCAAAACTTTCATGGCACGACGGCTATCAGAATCTCAAGGGCTGCGTGGAAGTCTAGGCTCCCTCCCCTCCCCCACTTGCTCATTCCTCTCACCTTGTCTAGTCATTTCGTAGCCAAACACAGCTACCTCACACCCCCTGACTTTACATCCCCCTGGTAAAAAGTATTAGAAATAATGTACAAAGATTTCAGAATTAAATTTCGTGGCTGTTACCTGATTGGTTCCATTTGAACCACTTAACTATGGACGTTAGACCAGACAGCATGGCAGGCCATACCCATACACGCTTGTCTACCCATGGGCCAGATGAATATCCTTTGAGAAGTATATAGGTTAGTGAGGAAAACGTGACAGAACATCAGTTATGATATCTACTTCTTCATGTAATTTACGACTTCAAACCTATTTTTTTTTTTTTTTTTTTTTTGCACACTGCGATGAGCCTGCACCCAGCCATCCACCCACACCTTTAAAATGAGCCTCGGGTCCTCGTATAAAACTGCCAACAGCAAGAATCCACTTAAAAACCCTGAAGAACCAATTCTCAACATGTCAGAGGCTGAGCTCATCATCTCACTCCGTAAGCTTGGCTCCTCCTCTCGGTTCCTTGTCTGTGGTGAAGGAACTGACAAAATGTGAGAATGGCCCTAGACTCTTCCCTCCACCGAAACCTCGTTCTTACCATCTCATCCCTCTGCCACCCGAGTCACTCTCGTATCATTTCCTACTGTGGCTTTCTTTCACATCAGTGGGTTCTGTCCCTTTTGTTCGGCTTCCACAACCGACCCCTGCTTTAGTCAGGCTCCGCCCCTGCCAGGCTCCGCCCCTGCCAACCTTTACCCCAGCCACAACCTTCCTATTGGTCTCTTTGGGTTTTTGGAAGGCTCCTTTGCAGATTTATTCTCACAACTCCGGAGAGTTCTTTCGAAAACACAGTTGGGTTGATTTCTCATTGATGATGAGTCTTTGTAGAAATCACTATGGTTTTTACAATGAGTTCAAGTAACCATTAATTTCGTGCCTGGCTATCTGGCTGCTAACTTAACCTCTCTAGCCATGTCCCGCCCTGTCCCACAGACAGTTTATTATATGATCCTCCGGAGGTATTTACAGTTTATGAAATTTGACAGGCTATTTCCTGCTCTTGAGCCCTCTTTTCCTCAGCTATTCTCACTGTCTGGATTGCTTTTCTCCTTCTCATCGGTCTTTTTCTCCCAACCAATATCTGGTACCTCTTGAAAATTCAACCCAAACACTATCTCTCCTCAAATATTTCCTAGGGAATGCATGTAACTTGATTGCATGACTCCAGAACTTAGCTTAGTGCCTGGTGTGAAATATGAGCTCAATCTGTGTTCAGAATGTACATAAATTGAAATCCCACAGTCAGGACTTTGGGCGAAAGTGCCCAGGTGGATTGCTGCCACAGTTTGCAGAGACTCTGGGCAGCGGCAGCCCCTCTATTTCTCCATCATTATGTAATTCCCCACAGACTTCCCTGGTTGTTTCTCTCGGCTCAGTGTGTCTCAGTGTACTGACCACAGCCAGAAAAGAGTAAACCACATGGCCCCTAGGGTCATCTCCGCTGCTGGACCCTGCTAGAGACAAACGGGAGCATGGGAGAATGTGGGAGGGTAAAGGCTGGTCCCTTGGCCAGCACACAGTATGAAGAGGATTCCTTGTGTGATTATGGAGAAGTCACAAACAGATGCGGATCTCTTAGCTTTTAGAGTTCCAATCCTTGCTCTAAGAAATCTGTCAATGCTGGAACCCATGCCAATCAATTTCTAGCCACCAAGCACACTTCTCAGTGTCTATCCTTCATTTTTTTCAAGGCTACATTTTATGTAATTCGCTACTTTCTGTTTTCCTTCTCTCAGATTTGTGCCAATAATCTTGTGTGCAAGAAAAAACCAACTAACCCATATTTCTTGATGGGAAAGGTGCCACATATTAGAATGTATTAGTTACTTTTCTTGTTTTTGTGACCAAATATCTGCCAAGAAGCAATTAACAGAAGTGCTTATTTCGGCTTAGAGTTAAGGGAGTTATACCCCATTGTGATGGAGAAGCAGCTGGCCACATCATCCTGTAGTCAGGAGGCAAAGAGCCAAAAGATGGTGGGGTGGGATACAACAATACAAGACCTACCCCTAGAGACTTCAGTGAGAGCCCACCTCGTAAGCTTCCATAACCTTCCCAACTAACACCCCATCTAGGGACCAAGAGTTCAAACACAGGAGCCTATGGCGGACATTTCACTATCCAACCACAACACTGGGGAAGAATAAATATTCTGTTTTTCTTAAGAAGACATAAATACAGAATTTATAAACTTCGCATTGTACATAAAGTAAAGCAACTAATGACTGAAAGTTGACCGGTAAGCATATTAAAGGAAAGGAAACGTGCAGCTTTCCAAGAGTGCTGGGGATTCGCGGAGAACAAAGCACAGCAGATGACCATGATTTCTTTCTCAGCCTTATTTCCAACCAGCCAATGGAACAATAACAATTCACGTCCATCAGAAATGTCATAATGCACAGACCCTTTCAAACACATCAGTCCAGCAAAGAAATAACAGCATCCTGGAGAGATAAAGGTCTTTTATGCTTGGTACCAAGATCCTTCTTTGAGTGTCTTCTCCATTTGTTTACCTTTAAATCATATGCACAAATAGAAGATAATTTCATTCAATAAGTGACAAGGGATGTATACATGTTGTCTTCTTTTTGTATTTAGCAAATAGATGAGAAATTTAAGTATTCTCCCCCGTACATCATACAATGGGTTTGTGAGAACCAGAATTTTTGTTCACTTGGGTTGTGATAGCCGGGCCTCCATTTCATCCACGGAGCTCTGGTTTTCTCTGTCCTTGTCAGGCATCTAATAACTAAGCTGAGCTCTGTGACTAGCAACAGTAATAGGTAAGAGACATGATGAATATCAAAATGCAGGTTTATTTTTAAGGAACTAGACAAGAAAATGGATCAAAAATAATGGATATATTTTTGTCAGGGTTTAACTAAGAAGAATAAAATACACACAGTGACTATGGTAAGAGCCCTGGGTTACATACTCATCCTTGGCTAAGGGAACATGGGTGAAGATGCAGGAGATGGATATATTCATGAGCTCTGAGGTGACGATCATCTCCGTGTGTGCATCTCAGTACATTATGTTGTATATTTTAAGCATATTCAACTCTTAATTGCCAGTTATACTCTAGTATGCTGAAAAGAAAAAGAAATCATAGAGAAAGTCTTATGTATAGGACTAAAAACATTCCATTTCTTGAGTGTGGCACCATGGAGACCAGTTTACCAGCAGTAAGTGTGTAGGTGACTTGGGACTGAAGGTGGTTCTAAGACAAGATGAATGACAATATGGCCTGCTTATTGCTTGGTCTTTTGTTGCAATTCAAAGGAGCTCAGTGTCACACGCGATGAAGGTGATGGTCTCGAAGTTCTTTGGGCTGAGTAATTTGCACATGGTCAATTTGCACATTTCAATCTGACTTGTCACATTTTGAAGGGAACATTGAAAAGCTGGAGGTCATCTGGGGAGCCTTCTCAACATGGCAAGTGGTCTTTGAAACTGTATCTGAGAACCGCCTTTGTTGTGTGGAATAAGTCTACACTAGAGGGGGGATTACTAGAGAGCCTTATAATTAAGGATCTACCTGGAAGGAAGATTTGACTTTGTAGAGATCTAAAAAATAGGTAAGACATTTCCAAAGGAAAACAGTCAATAAAGTCTACAATGTGTCAAATGTGACACAGGGCCCAGCTTTTATGTATCTTACACACTTCCTTACAATAGTCCCTTAAGCCAGAACCATTGTTCACTCTCATCCAGAGACAGAAGAAACTTGATGCTCAGAAAAATTCAAATAGCACATCCAGTTCAAAGTAGTAAGTTTCTGGGCAGAGGTGCATCCTCACAACTTGTTATGTAGGCATCATTTTATTTACAAAACAGCTCCAAGCCACCAGATTTCCCCAAGGCCATAGGAGGCTATGTGTGGTACCATACTTCATCAGCATTAAATCTGTGCCAGGACACAGACAATAATACATGTCAGAGGCACACAATCTCGTCACAGAGCAATGGTCTGTGATGAGTTTAGGCAAGGAACTAAGACAAAGAAAGAAAACAGCCTGTTCAAAATATGTGTAACAGATTAAAACCCAGGACTGCGTGGCTTGACCGTTGTGCTATGCCACCTCTTTCAGAGAAAAGGAACCATTTTTTTTTCTAATAACAAAAAGGTTTTAGAGATGCCTTGGGAGACAATTAGCTGGGAATTATTATAGTGGCCCAAGTAGTGGCTGGGACCCTCATGGAAGAAGCTGTAGGTTGAGATGCTTGGAACTTCCAAGGCTCTGTGGTTCTGGAAATGAAATTTCTGGAAATCATCGTTCACAGGAACTGTTCAGCATCTGCTAGATGATTGGTAACAGCCATTGACTTGAATGAGCAAGAGATCACTTTCTAGAAGGGAACCAACTTGGTGCACTGCGGAGGGAATTCTGACTCTGCAATCAAGCTTTCCAGCTATTTGTGTCAAAGCTGAATTAGAAGGGGCGGGTTGCCCAGCACAGCTAGTAATTAGAGTTCAACCCACAGCACTGGGCTGACTGCTGGCATAGGAAGGACAGGGCAGGAAGCACCTTCAAGGGACAGTGAGATGAAGTAGGGGAAGCCGTGGGCAGTAGCCACAGGAACTACAGCCACAAGAAAAGGCTGGACAGCTGACCTCAGTCTTGATTTGGACGATGATGTTGTCTCTTCTCTGCCTCCCAGGCCTCTCCCTTCCTGCCCAAAGGGCTATCCCAAGTCCCTGGCAAGGTGATTAACAGACACGTATTCTCAGTCCCTGCCAAGAAGTACTATTGGCCTGGGTCTCGCATTGGTTGCTAGACCTGCCCTTCTTGCAGAGTTGTATAAAGACCTCTGCCTTTGCCCAGTCCCGTAGTCTTGAGGGTCATGATCCATGAAAGAACTGGAATCAGATGCCTGATTCGCTGTGGTCTTGTCTGAGTTGGGGATTGATGGTGTGGTGAAAGCGGAGGTACAGGGAGATTACAGGACCCGAGTCTGATGGGGGTTCTGGGGTCAGGTGTGCTCAGAGTGCCCATTTGGGTTTTGGGAGGGAGCATAAAAACGTTCTTTCCCGGCCCCCACTGTCTGGTGGGGGGCAACACCAGTCTCTTCCTTCTGGTAGAGCAGTGACTCCTCTAATTTTGTTCTGAAATTCCCTTCACGCGGGTAAGAATAATTAAGTCTCTAAAGCACCTTGGTAGATGTGTGAGTTCTCCTCAGTAGTTATCACCTCTGAGATTAAACTCAAGAAAATGTAAATTATTAATTTTTTTAAAAAAAATTATCCGCCACTATGTCTGAACAGATTTTTTTTTCTGGAAAGATAGTTTACCAAACAAAAAATACTTAGTGAGAACACTGACATTGGTCTACACTTAAAAACAAAAAAATATCCTTTTGATGTTTGGCTGAAGACGACTCAGGCATAACAGGACCACTAGGAATATTGACTTTAACCCACATAGGCAAATCTCTGCCAGCAGAGCCTTGTAGCACCCTTTGCTAAGCAAAGAAAGAAGGTGGCCCAGGTGACAGTAGGGTGACGGCCTCTCCCCATTTTGGACATGTGAGTGTAGAACCCTACTGAGAAGGTGAGGGCTGCTTCCTCTGAAGCAGAGGAGACACCTCCAGTCTTTTACAGACACTATGTTAAGCCTCAAATGCCATTCTCCACCCTGCCTTCTGTGGCTCTTATTCTCCTATTTCTCCCATCCCCCCACCTAGAGAGTTGTTTATTGTCAGTGGGCTGGAAGGGGTGGCAGAATTAACATTCACAGACAACACCACACAAACCACGAGGGCAGCAAGACTAATGGTAAAGACCCTGAAGGCTCCCTCTTCAAAAACAACTGGCTAGGCAGGGGCCCGGAGTATTGATGGGGCATCCTTAGATCACCTCTGCTTAGTAGGCATGGTTAGAGATGAAGAGAGATTCACTGGCTGCGGCTCCAGACTGACCACTTGGGGCGTACTTTCCTTGAGAAGTGAGGCTGTTTTCCAGGGCTCAGTTGATGTATTCTTCCTGGGCAGCCTTCAGGTTCTCCTTCTTCCCAGGCCTTCAGAGCAGAGGCCTGCAGGGCTCAGCCATAAGAGAAAGTCAAGGCTGATGGCTTCAGCAGCGGGCACTTGTTGATAGCATTGAGGTTGATGGATGCCTCTTCCTCCCTCTCTCCTCCAGACAGGAAAGTGACTCCAGGGACAGCAGGGGGCACTGTGCAACGAAGTGCTGTGACAGTTGCCATGACAATCTCCTCATTGGAAAATTTCTGGGTACAAGCATGGCCTGGGGTGACCAAGTTTGGCTTCAGCAATGCGCCTTCCAGATAGATATGGTGGTCACTCAGAGCCTTATAGACAGCAACCAGTTGAAGAGTTGTCTACTGGCTACTGTCTACAAGGCTCCTATTTCTTTATATTATTCACTCTTCTTTCTTCCCCATCTCTAATGTAATATATATATATATATATATATATATATATATATATATATATATATATGTCCATGAAAACAAAATGAGACAAAGGAAAAAAATATCCAGGAGGAAGGTAGGTTGTAACCGCCCCTGCTCTCAGTCTGCTGTGGTATGTCGATTGGGTGAAACTGTGGGTAAAGGAGAGGCATTTTATAGCCTTTTTAGATAACCACAAGACTGTTATTTTATTATTATGATTAATTATTATATTATGTCAAAGCATGTTAGTTGTACTACAGAGCTCCACACATATCTGTGAACTTCTCACACGCTTCCTTATTGAAATCCTTAGATCTGACACGAACTTTCAGTGAGTCTTTTTACCCAGCCACAATTTTCTAACATCATACTTGATCATTTGGAAAATATTGACTTTTTTTCTGAGTTATGCAGATCTCCTAGATGTTGACATATCCCATTGTACAATATGAAGGAAATCATATCCACTAATATCACCACCAATCTGATCAAAAGAATTTTGAAGTATTGGGGAATTGCCAAGCTCCTAAGTAGCAGATACAAATTTTTCAAAATTCTAATTTTTGCTTCAACACTCAAATTTTATCATTGACATCAAGCCCTGTCAGTTGTTTTCCTTGAAGTGACAGGCTTGCTTTGTTCATTTTTTTTTTCAAAGAAAGTGCCTGCCAAGACTTAACAACTGGTGTGCCTGTCAGTCATTTCTTCAAGAAAAAAAATATTGTTCCACTAAAAAGTGACTAGTTCAACTCACAGCTCAAACGGCTGCACAAGTGCTTTTGCTTAGGAATGCAAGATGCTACATTTTATGTGTGTATCCCATTTTGTCACATAAAATGTTTTAAATGTATGTGTCCTCAAGGGTCCAGATTTAATAAAATTCACACTACTACTGCCTCCTCATAAATATTAAGGAAATAAGCTTTCCCCCTGCTTGAGTGTGGTGTCAAAGCAGGCAGTGACAGTTGAGGACTAATGTCTTGATTTATTTAGAAGCATTGGCAGTTAGAGCCACCACTGCACCGTCAGTCCAAACGTTAACTTAGTGAAAATGGCAAATAACATCTGAGAATTATTATGAAAATAGTTTTGACTCCGTAGACCTCCTGAAAGGTTCTCTGGGTCCCAGAGGCCCAGGGACTGGACTCTGAGAAGCACTGAGCTAAAAAGTGTGGAAGGACCTTATTAAAAGGCAAATGTCATCTGGGAGGGGTGAGTAAAAGCATAAACTCTTGGCAGTCATTGTCAACTTTGTGAGGAGGCAGGAGGATTCCGCAAGTGTGACCCTCACCTTAGGAGTCAGAGACAGCAGATACAGACTTTCAGATTCCTCACTTAGGAAGCTCTGTAAGACTTGGGTTCTTCAAGGCCTTCTTCTTCTTCTTCTTCTTCTTCTTCTTCTTCTTCTTCTTCTTCTTCTTCTTCTTCTTCTTCTTCTTCTTCTTCTTCTTCTTCCCCTTCCCCTTCCTCTTCTTCTTCACCTTTATCTTCCTCTTCATGAAAGTAAAAATGCCCAAACCAAATTTTCTCTAGGAGTGCTTTGTGAGTTGCTAGTGAAAGCATGCTTCTCACGGGTTGGAGAACATATTGTAGCAATATATCAGGAAGACACAGTGTGTTCTCTGAATAGTACCCAGACAAAGGATTAAAGATCACCTTTAGCTTTACATTCACTCATTCATGAAATATTGGATAATCACCACATGCATACCACTCTCCCATATTATACTAAGAAAACCACAGCATAATGGAGAATATTTAAATGGATTTTGACCTCAGGTTTGTACCTGCTATGTCATATGAGGTATGCCTTTTAAATTCTCTGAGTTTTATATCTTTATTTAAAAGGGGAAAATAATGCTTCATTTAAAAAATGTAAAATGTGGTTAATGCAGTTTTCAATTATAGTTTAAAATAATTTAATTTGTGAGTCTTAAAAAATTATTTATTTCTGTTGTGGTATTTTTCTTCATCTGTGTACCATGTGCATGCCTAGTGCCCAGAAGAGGCCAGAGGAGTCGCAGATAGTTTTGAGCAGCCATATGGGCCCAGAATTGAACTTTGGTCCTTTAGAAGAGTAGTCAGTATTCTTAACCACTGAACCATCTCTCTAGCATAAAATAAATGTGTCTTTTTCCTTTAAATTTAAAAATAGATTTATTTATGTATGTCTGTGCATCAGCCTGAAGACCTCCTGGGCAATAGATCTCCTGGGACTGGAGTTATAGGCAGCTGTGAACTGCCATGTGGGTGCTGAGAATCAAATCCCAGTCCTTTGGAAGAGCAGCCTAGGGCTCTTAACTACTGAGCCATCTCTCCACTCCCTGGGGGCACATGATTCATTTAAAGTATCTTGGGGAAAAAAATGACATTACATGGAGTAAGGAATCTCTTCTGATCCTGAATTTGGAATGTAGATCAGTGATAGAACACTTGTCTGGGGTGTAATTTCAGCATTGCAAAAATGAATCAATAAGCCGAACAAAGACAGCAACAATAGATCTGCTTAAGTTGATAAGCAAAACCTCAGCCTTTCATAAAGAACTACAGGCAACTAAAGAACACGGCAAGCAGGAGAAATAGTCTTCCCAATGCAAGAGGACACCAAGTGGATATACAATACCAAATTGTCAGCCCAAAACATGCATGTGAACAACATTATTTAGACTGAGTAGGTTATCATTAGGAATATATATGAAAACACATATGTATACATGCATGTAACAACAATTAATGAACAAAGAGGTGAACTTGAAAGAGCAAGGGGGTATATAGGAGGGTGTGGAAGGAGGAAAGGGAAGGAAAAATGATCTAATTATAATCTTAAAAGTAAAAGAAATATTGAAAAATAAGATTCAAATTTAATTTAAATTAGAAGGATAACATCTGTGTATTTTTGACGAGTCCTGGGATATACGGTATTAATATAATAACACAGTGACACACAGTAGGTGCCCAACAACTCTAAATTCTTAGGATTTTGTGGTAGAATAGATTTACCTTCAACGAAAGCTGGAAAGATGATATATCACACAATAAACCAGAAAAATAAGCGAGAGAGACAAGCCTTTAGCTCAACACCAAATAGAGCAGACACCATCAAGGCTTGAAGTTGGATGAAAGGTTCCTTGTCATTTAGAGACACCCCCCCATAGTGAAACCATGGTAACAGTATCCTCTCTTCTCAAGATCTAGCCTCTTACCTTTAAGCCTTGTTGGCAGTAATTGAGTTGTCTAAACGACAAATTCTAGGGGCCAGGAGCAAATGATTCAGCACAGTCTTGTTTGGGTGTGATGAACAGAATGCAGGGGAAATAAAGGAATTGTAGTGGTTAAGAACATGTTGGGGCAGAGACATGAGGGAGTATCCAGGACTTGGTGTAGAGTATCCGCAGGTTATAATTAGGAAGGAATATGTGTAGACACACACACCGCAGGTGCCACAGAAGAACCTCAGGGACTGATACCTGGTTTCCCAGGCCTGTTGGAGGAACCAAGACGACACTGAGCGCCCAGAGCACATGCCTTCACTATCCACGACATTATAGACTATGTGCATGGCAGATACTGCAAGATTCAAAGGCTGAACTTCTTTCTGGATTTGACTTGGAAGCTTGCTAAGAAGGCAGATGATCCATTTGGTGATGAGTTTCTATATACGCTATGAAAATTTAAAGCAAATATTATTCATAGTCTTTGTTAAATCCCAGGAATGACTGAGACTCCCGTACCCATTAATTACTTTACCTAACAACCCTGTAGGATTAGAATGGCCATTTTACAGGTGGAGAGACTGAAGCAAGTTTACTTATGCAGAGTTCTTCTGTTCTTAAGGAGTAGATTCCCAAGAGCCATAAAATCAGCGTCCAGCACCCAGATGCCTAACCATTCAGTTCTTCCACCATAAGGAAGGAACTGATCATTCAATCCTAATAAAAGTGACCGGGGTGACACAACAAAGGAGAGGATAGTGCCCATTGTCCAGGTAATCTTTACACCACAAGGTAAGACTCAGAGCGGCTGGATGATAGCTCCAGGACTAAGAGTGTTTGCAAGCATGAAGACCTGAATTTGAATCCCCAACATCCACATTTAAAAGGCCAGGCATGGCTGTGGATGACCATAACCCCAACATTGGCAGGAGGAGTCCAAGATCCCACTGGCCAGCTAGCCTAGCCAAAATGACAAGCTTCTGGTTTAGTGAGAAACCCTGTCTCACAGCAACAAGGTGGTGATTGACAGAGGAGATTATGCTTCTGCCTTTACAAGTGCGGGTGCCTTCACCTGTGTGCTCACAAGCACGTGCCATTTCACACCTCACCCACACACTCATCCACACCCCCGCAGACCCTCCACAGTAATATTTTACATAGCTCAGTTGTTTTTGATAGTAATTTAAAAATTAAAAGCAGTATGTTTCAGTTCACAGCTCAAGTGCTGAAGGACCATCTGAACTCTATACAAAGGGTAGGTGCCTCAGTAGACTAGGCAGATGAGTGTGCGCTATCCCTTCTCCTAACCAGTTCTTGCTCTTCATTTCTCATTCTTCCCTCAAACTCAGTTGTCACACAACCCCAGTTATGAATGAGGGCTCCACCTTCAGGACGTCTCTGACCATACAGTAAACTGCTGAAGGATCGCCAGGAACGATGTAGACGACATTTGCACAGGGATGCGCAGCCAGAAACAAATCCTTTGAGCGGGCTCGAAATTCTTGTTCACATAACCCTGCATAAGAAATTAGCCTCCAGAAGCCACTGAGGACGACAGTCACCTCTCAAGACACTTGTCCTAGAGTGCTGTCCAAATAACGGTCAGTTCTGGAGCCACCTGCTTACCTGGCTAGTAGATTTCAGAAAGAAAAGTTCATAAAAGGTCATCTTGATTTGGAACAGGGCATCTTCCAAGTCTGGCTACAAGTTAGAATTGCACAGTAAACATTAAAACACACACACACACACACACACACACACACACACACACACACAGAGAGAGAGAGAGAGAGAGAGAGAGAGAGAGAGAGAGAGAGAGAGAGAGAGAGAGAGAGAGAGAGACCAAACCAACACCTGGAACTCAGGCTGCACCATGTGTAATTCTGTAATCAGATTCCCAGGGGGTAGTGCCTTACCACCATTTATAAAAATTACCTACATCTGCAGGACTCTTTTATGATGCCTAGGTCAAAATAGTCAATTATGCGTATACAAATTCTTCTGTATAGCCAGAATTTACTATTCCCATAACTTTATGGCTACTGAAAAAGACTTGCTAGGAGAAGAGGCACGGCCATATGACAGTAATAGGAGAAAAGTCAAGGCTTTGGAGTCCTGGGTTGAAATTCTCCTTCAAAGAGTTACTGATACCTTCCAGCTAGGTTCAGTCATTCCCAGTAGGAGCTCACACCTCTGTCTCCACACTACAGAGTGGGTCCATTAATGTTGCAGATTCTTCCTCTTTCTCAAGCTCTTGTCTCGTGACCACGAGGAATGAGGCACATGGACCACAGGGTAAGCAAAGCAGGGTAGATTTTTATTAAGGAAAAAGGGTGAAAGAGACACCCCCTCGCTAGTGGGGGAGGGACCTAAAGGGGTTGCCAGCAGAGGGCCTTGTTTAGAGGTTATATGTGCTTTGAGAAAGGAGAACAGACCAGACTTTATATAGTAGTGAGGCTAAAAACTTGAAGACCCTCCATTGAATAATGAAGTCTGGCTTTAGTCCTAGTGGGCCATTTAGAAACCAAGGTCTGGAACACCCATTTTAAGCAGGAAGGTGGACGTGTTGTGAAAGGAGGTAGCTGTAGTGTTCAAGCTAGTTAACTGGTGAAATTTCAGCTCATGCCGTCCCGCTAGATGATTGCTTGCTACCACTCCCCTGTGGGACTCCATTGTCCCTTTCTATCTGCCTATTGTAGGATCTGCTTGTCTCCTGTCTCATTAATGCTTCCTTTGAAGGAAGGTGTGGTCTGAGATAAGAAAGTCTATAATTATAACTATGCAGTACAGAGCGGGTACATCATAGCTAATATCATAGGGACTTGTACATATTCTCCCCACTGCTGCATAATATCAAGGCAACCTGTAGCAGAGACTGCTTGTTTGTTTCCCAGCTGCCCAGATCTGAAATAATCACACAGAAACTGTATTATTACAATACCGCTTAGCCTATTAGTTCACGCTTTTTATTGGCCAGTTCTTACATCTTAAATTAAGCCATTTCTATTCATCTGTGTTTTGCCACGTGGTTGTGGCCCACTGGTAACGTTCCGTGTGGCATCCAGCGTCTGTCTCCTGTGGTGGCTACATGGCTTCTCCTTGACGCCACCGACTCTCTCTCTATATGTATCTCTTCCAGCCTGGCTATCTTCTGCCCTGCTATAGGCCAAAGCAGCTTCTTTTATTAACCAGTGGTAGTAAAACATATTCACAGAATACAGAGGGGAATCCCACATCAGCAACCATCCTGTGAGGATTGAGATGCCTATGAAGTTGGATATCAGAATCTGAGACAAATTTGATTACATCACTTGAATTGCTGTGGACTTGGTTAATTCGTACAAGCAAGAGACCCAGTCTAATTTCTCTTTCCTGGCTGATCACCGTGAGAGATGTGTGAAGAGCAGGCTCGGAGGTCAATAAGAATGAGAGCAAGAGACTGTGTAAAAGCTTTGTACTGGTAAAAGATGACAGATGTTTATAATAGGCCTTGCAGGAGAGACTAAACTCAGATTCTCTTTTATACTCAGCAATGGGATGCTCTGGAGATTTCTGCTTACCAGTAAACAAGGAAAAAATGTGATGAAGGACATTCTTCCATTTAAACCAATCCTGATGTCATCTTGTGCATCCGATAGGCACAAGATAGGGGTGCTCACACACCTTTTCTCAGGTTGGATGAATTTGTTAGAGTCACTTACTGAATTCAGGGCAATGTTTACCTATGTATTCTGGTTTATTAGAAAAAATATTCATAAGGATACTGTTGAACCGTGGAAGAAGGAAGGCAAAGAGCAGGGTATAGCATGGAACTTCTATGCTCTGCTTGTGTGAGGAACCCTTCAGGAATCTCTATGACTTCCCATCGATGAGCAACTAAACCTTCAGATCCTTCCCACCCCCACCACTGCTGTCAGCCTTGTGTGGATATATGAATAGCATGTTTTCACAAGACCACGTAGCCCAGACTAGTAAATGATTTGTTCCTGTAAGTGATAAGGTCCCACCCTGTGCATTTATTAGAGTGAATTGGGGCTGTAGAATCACATTGTTGTATTAAAATCATTATTAGTAAAACTAGAGTCAAAAACTTATTAGACACAACAGACCAAGGAAAGTATGTAACACTCTCACCTAGACCCCATAAAAAGGAGACCCCTAGCACCATGAAGACTGTGGCCCTGCTGAACCATCATCTGGCCGCCTAATTTACACATCAAAGGACCAACAGGCTGAGGGCTCCCAGCTATCCCAGGAGCTTCAGTTCAGCTAGGTCCCTGTTGTTGATGCAAACTACTTGAGCTGCCGATCCCTCTATTCACTTCTGCCCATTTGTCTGTCTAGACCTGGTCCTCCTCTTTCACTTCTGCAGCTGAACTTAACTGTGCAGCTCTGCTCAAATTCGTGGCTCTTAACAGACCTCCTCCTGGTTCATTATCTCATCCCCACAGACCCTGACATTTCTACCAGTGTTCCAGCTTACCTGGAAAAGCCATTCATCTTAGAAACTCCTTGAAACTCTGTTCCTGTTAGCCATTTGCTGTAGCCATTCTATAACATAGACAGACAGACAGACAGAGATCTATTTACCGTGTGATGTGTAATGTATGGACTGAGAGTTAATATCAGTAATTGAGATTAGGATAAAAGAATCCATGTTTGCTTTGTCCAGGACTAACAACGAAGTGGGACTATCTGGCAAACTACTGACAACGAAACTACTGTGCTACATGAATTTATAATTTGTTAATACATTTATAATTTGCTAATAAATTCTGACCTGGTGAAAAGACACAAGTGTGTTCATCTAAATTGTTGACATCTATATTGTTGACATAGTACACTCTTGCTAATTAGTGTGCCAAGAAATGGAGGTGAACCAAAGACAAATAGGTGTTTAATAGTTACAAAGAGATATTGTGACTGTGGAGGAGAACTTGTGGGTTCATGAGAAAGAATGTGAAGCTTTACACAACTCCCAAGCTTATGATCTAGATTTCTTAGTAATTTCTTATTAAGATTTATTCAGATTTGGGAGAACAGTTGAGGGCTAAGATTTGGATATATAGACTTGTAGATTTGTGTGACTAATTTATGTTCAGAAAACACAAAGATGAACATACGGATATGGTGTTCCAAAAAATAAGTGTAGATAGGTAACACATAGTTGCCAATCAATCTTTATAGACGTGGTGTGAATCTGTAAGGATAGCAAGGGTCGCCTACACAAGACTATGAAGGAAAACTAGCATACTAGCAGAAAAGCAAAGGAATTAAAGATCACATTACTGAAGAACATCCACTCTGATTCCTACACATTGTGAACTCCCCAAGGGCAGACACTTCTACAGCTTGACACGTGATAGATGTCTACTAAATTGATGTGGGATTCCCCTCCGTATGCTGTGAATACCATTAATGAATAAAGAAACTGTCTTGGGCCTGAGCAGGGAATAGAGATAGACGGGGAAGACTAAACTGAATGCTGGGAGAAGGAAGGAAGAGTCAGAGAGAAGCCATGTAGTCCCACGCTAGAGACGCCAGAACTTTAGCCAGTAAACCACAGTCACGTGGCGATACACGGATGAATAGAAATGGGTTAAATTAAGATATAAGTGTTAGCCAATAAGAAGCTAGAGCTAATGGGCCAAGCAGTGATTTAATTAATACAGTTTCTGTGCAGTTATTTTGGGTCTGAGCTGCCAGGCGGCCGGGAAACAAACAAACAGCCTTCCTCCTACACTAAATATTGAATGCAAATAAATGGATCAATCAGTGCTGGGTAGGTTTATGTCAACTTGACACAAGCTAGTGATTTGGGAAGACATTTGGAAATCAATTGGGGAGATGCCTCATCAGACTGGCCTACGGGCAAATATGTGGCACATTTTCTTAATTAGTGATTGATGTGGGAGGGCATAGCCCATTGCAGAGGGTGCCACACCTGGGTGGGTGGTCGTGGGGCGTAAAAGAAAGCAGACTGAGCAAGCCTTGTGGAATCAAGCCAGTAGACAGTGCTGTTCCAGGACCTGTGTTTCAGTTCCTGCTTTGAGTTCCCTCGATGATTTCATTGAATGATGGGCTGTGATGTGACAGTATAAGCAAAATGTGGTGGTTTGAAAGAAATGACCCCCAAAGGGAGTAACACTATGAGGAGGTGTGACCTTGTTGGAGTATTACAGTGGAGGTGTGGGCTTTGAGAGCTCATATATGCTCAAGACCAGTGAGACAGTTCACTTCCTGATTTGGACCAAGATGTAGAACTCTCCAGCACCATGTTTGCCTGCATGCAGCCACCCTCCCAGCCACCATGTTCTCTACCATGATGATAATGGACAGAACCTCTGGAACTGTAACCTGTTACCTCAATTAAATGCTTTCTTTCATGAAGAGTTGCCGTGATCGTGGTGTCTCTTCCCACCCATAAAAGCCCTAAGACACAAAATAAGCCCTTTCCTCCCCAACTCGCTTTGTGGTCATAGTGTTTTATCACAGCAATAGAAACCCGAACTAAGACAACGTCATTAATGAAGTGTGTGAAATATGAAATATGAAGCCGTATTGCTGAATATCTGTGGATATGTTTGTTTTGGTGGTGTTGCGGAAGTAGAGCACTCAAGGAAAACTGAGCCCCTGAAGAAATGCTAGGACTCTCAGTCGCCCATGGCTCACACTGTCTTTTACCTGAGGAAGTTTCATGATGTTCAGGCTTCCACACAAACAGGTATTTAAGGCATTAAGAAAAGCAAAATGGATTAGCTTAATTACATACTTTCAACCCATTGGTTTTATTTAATGAGGTTCATTTCCCGAGACACTTTAATCAAGATGCAAAATTATGCTCTTTGAAAAGGACTGACTTTTTTTTTCCCCTCAGAGACCAAGATGGAGTCTGGGTTTTTCTCTGATAGCTGTGATCTCTGAGGTCTCCCTGGTAACCTCTTCGTGTCCCTGTGAACCATGGCCTCTCTCCTCTTTAAGATTCAGCAAACTCTCTCCTTACTCCTTGTACAGCCCTGGCTCCCACAAGGGAGAGAGCAGGAAAAAAGCATTCCCTTTACTGGCTTCCTTCAAAATATTGACCACCTACCTGGTTTGGCTTTTGCCAATGAAAGCATATTAGAGACTCAAGGGGGAGCTGTTGAGGCACCCTGCAAAAATAAAAATAAATATGGCATTTATGAGGAAGAATGCTGCCGCCATGGGGAGGAATGTTCCGTATGATCTATTTCCGTTCCTTCTCTGGGTGGGCAGGGTGGAAGGACACTGAAGCTTCCAGGCCAGCATCGGTTCAGTCTCCTGCTGCTCTAAGTCATAGTCAAGGCACCTTGAGCCTATTGCTTCCTCGCTTCACACCCCAGTTTCCTCACCTATAAGATAAGGAGAATAATGTTTTCTGTAGCTTCGAGCTCTATTTAGAAAGGAGGAAATGACCTAATGCATAGAATGCATTAACATAATATCTGGTTTAAAATGAGTACTGAGGCCGGGCGGTGGTGGCGCACGCCTTTAATCCCAGCACTCGGGAGGCAGAGGCGGGCGGATCTTTGTGAGTTCGAGGCTAGCCTGGTCTACAAGAGCTAGTTCCAGGACAGGCACCAAAGCTACAGAGAAACCCTGTCTCGAAAAACCAAAAAAAAAAAAAAAAAAGAACAAAATGAGTACTGAGGAAATAGATACTACCATACCTAAAATGTGTCTCAGGTGGCTTTATCTTTCCAGTAGACAGTTATGAACACCATATAAGCTTAATTTAACATTCTGGGTTACTCCAAAGTTGTCTACAACCATCATGAGCTCAAAATGGGGTTTTCTCAAGTAGTAATCATCATTCTAACGCTCTCTAATTACTCTCTGACGCTTTTAAAAGTCCAAGTTACATTTGACAACTGTAAAAAACCAAGTTCAGATTAAAATATATGCATTCATCTTTGCTAGATTGTCCCAGAAGATGAAGAAAACATGCTGATCATTCCGAATGAGAGTTAGGTATCCAAGGTGTCTCCATCCTATCTCTCGTATGAAATATTCTTTGGCTTCACAACTATATAGTCTATTGGTGTTACTTAATTTACATTTGTAAATTAAAAGCCTGACTGCCTGAAACATCTTCAGGGAAAAGAAATAAGAGGTACAATGATCCATACTAGTCATTAATATTCCACAAAGGGTCCTATCCAAGCACCATTTTGGAATCATAAAGGTAGATTTTTCTTTATATTAGCAAAATGTTTGTTTCTCCTGAAGACCTCACTGTGTTCCTTCTGGGAAATGAATGCCAAAAGAGGCATTAGCAACAGCATCAAAATGTTTAATGAGTGAGAAGAGTTGAAATCATGTGGTAAGTATGTGGCAGAGGGCTTATTAAGCAGGTAATTTTGTTGCTTAAGAAAATATTTTGATAAAGAGATTTGGCACAAAAGCTAGGACCCAGTGTCAAAAGAGAGAGCTCCGTGAAAATGAGGGGTCGGAATGTATGTGTTGTGAGTATAAGAGAAAGAGAGAGAGGAATTACAGCTGTAATCCCAGTACTGGAGATGGGGGTGGGGGTGGGGGTGAGGGGGTAGGTGGGGAGAGGGTAGGCAAAGGGTTGAGAATTTGAGGCAATCAGGACTGTATGTTAGTCAGCTTCATACCAACTCAAATTACAAAGCAAGACATTGTCTCAAGAAACAGACAGGAAAAAACAGCTGGGACAGCATGCAAAATTTAATAGTCCAAGGAGAAAGATGACCACTAAAAAGTTCCTAGTGGAAGAATAGATGGATGTGGAATTTTAAAAAACCACAGCGCTAAATATTTTACTTCCCAGTTGTCTGTTTGGCAGTGGAAATTGTCAGTTGCTGCTGTGGGTCAACTCTGCCACACATCCAAATGGTACCCATGTGTGGTATAGAGGATTCGAGGAAGTGAGTTCTGTGTGAAGACGACCAGATGGAGAGCTGAGAAGACGGAAAAGCGTGAGTGAGACAGAGTTCTACAAAGTTAGTGATCCATCCAAACCTCACCTTAAAAGCAAAGCCCTAAGAATTCGCCGAAACCCAGGGTTGAGCTGTCAAATTCCCACAGGATGTGGCATCAGAGGTTCTAGCCAGCTTTATTTAAATCTCAAAGGGACGGAGTGTCCTCAGTTGACCTGTGGGGCACACTGAACATTGCCACACATATCTGGCCTGGAAGGAAGGGACCAGGTGGATCTATGATCTGTAGTGCAGTATCCGGAGGAAGATTTGGGGAAAACAATTAAATAAAACAAGAAGTTTATTCCATGCACTTCCAGAGGGCAGAATCAGAGCTAATACTCTCAGTATACCGGTCATTTCAAGTTTGGGGCTTCTGAGGGACACAGAACTGTTCTTCTTATTGGAAGTGTCATCAGTTCCAGAGATAGTCAACAGCTTGGTGGATGCTCTGAGGTGGGAGGGAGGGAGGGAAGGAGGGAGGGAGAGAGGGAGGGAGGGAGAGAGAAAAGAAGGGAAGAGAAGAGAAGAGAAGGGAAGGGAAGGGAAGGGAAGGGAAGGGAAGGGAAGGGAAGGGAAGGGAAGGGAAGGGAAGGGAAGGGAAGGGAAGGGAACGGAAGGGAACGGAAGGGAGGGGAAGGGAGGGGAAGGGAAGGGAAGGGAAGGGAAGGGAAGGGAAGGGAAGGGAAGGGAAGGGAAGGGAAGGGAAGGGAAGGGAAGGGAAGGGAAGGGAAGGGAAGAGAGTCTCTAAACTTCTCAGAGGCTCGTGAGGCAGAAGGAGATTCTCTGTCACAGGACTGGCATCCTTCAATACATGTTTGCTGTCACACTGTCTGTGAATCAGCCATGAGGGTGGGGAGAGTAAGAACATAGAAAACAGATCAGTTCTAGAATCTAAGTTATGGAGTTCCCGGAATTGTCACAATTCAACCAAAATGGAGGCTTTTACAAAATGGCGTGGCACTGGCTTGCAGGAAGGATTTTCTAAGATCAAGTTTCTTTAATGGGATTGATTGTTATGAACATGACACATTTCTCTCTCTCCCTCTTTGGAATCTTCTGGAAAAAAAATATGTTTTGCTAAACTAGGTTGGATCACAGAATTCTAAAGTTCTTATTTAAAGTGAAGATTCGGTTTATACATTTTGGTAATGCCAATACTTCACCTATGGTGGACACTAGATGCTACATGATCAAAATATCCCAAACAAGGAAGACACAGTCTAGAGGATTCCATAATCCTATAATATGTCTGTGTCTGTGTAGGTGACCAACAATATTGGTTGGCTATGACATGGCTGGTATATTACATAATTAAGGAATCCAATTATCTCATTAAAACTAATTGCTATTTACCATATTGCAAGTGGGAAATTCAAAGTTACAAAGGTTAGTAGGTGCTGACTAAACGTATGAATTTGGATGATTAACTCTCTTGGCTTTCATTTCTTCACTGCTACAAAAATAACATCAAAAGTATAGAATATTTTTTATGTTGACCGCAGAATTAAAGCAGGTAATGTTGTTGGTATTTCAGTGTGGGTAGCCATACTGTTATCGCTGCCACTGCTGACGGCATTCAGTATGGAATGTGATGTCTTCAAAAGGCGTTAGCTTTGCGCAGAATGGGGCAGGTTGTGCAGTGTAGCGAGCTCCGTGTCCTGTCTTTTATTTGTTTAGCACATGAAATCACAGGATCTGAGAAGACAGGTATCTAAACCTTTAAGGTGATGTGATCTCATCTCAAGCGTTAGTAAACGTGGTGGTCAGTCCTGCCGTTAGGAATGTCTCTACAAACAGACAGAGGAAGAGTAAAGCTTCCGTGAGCTTGGTGAGCTTTGGTTCATTAGAAATTTGGGGAGATCTGATGTGTTTTATTTCCTCTGCTGCAGGGAGAGTGTGTGACAGGAAGAGTGTAGAGTAGCTAGAGGCCACAAAGTACAAGAATGTTTATCTTCTAGAAATATGAAGAAAATGAAATATACTAGCCACAGTCTGATAAATACAATAGAAGATAAGCAATAGTTAAAACTAGGAATGGATATTCCCGTGGTTAATAGACCATTGGTTAAAGCATTTAAGAAGGATTCTTACTACTCTTCACTATTCCCCCAACCTTTTCTGATTGTTTTAGTTACAGGAAAGCCTAACTGGAAAAATGTTTATTTTCATTTATATGCCTGTAAATTCTCAGCGAGGTGCTGAGAATATCAGTAGGTAGATATGTTTTATCCTTCTGGGAGGGTTAATAGTTATCACACAACACAACACAAAATCAGCTGGACATAGAGGCATAACCTATAATACCAAAACTCAGGAGGTTGAGGCAGGAGGATTGCTGAAAGTTTGAGAATCATATGGGTGATGAAGTACATTTTGGCCTAGCCTGTGCTACAGTCTGAGACTTTGTCTTAAAAACCCAAACAACAAAATTTTTTTTAAAAAAGAAAACACCAAATCTCCACAAGATCAAAATTTTTAGACCTTACCTTTACCAGTGAAGAAACAGATAATTGCATTCTGGTAGATTGGGTGATTTTTCCTGCTAGAAACATTTTCACAATTCTAAAAGGATTATGCAACACACAACTGCAAGAAAGAACAACAAAGCTAACGTGGAGTTACTAGCAAATATCTAGGAAACATAGGCTCAAGCAGAATAAGCCTTCCTATTTCTTTCTTTCTATCCAGAGGGATTTAGCAATGGAGCAGCAATGGCTAAGATGCTCAGCAGCACATATCACAGCATCCTATAGGTTTAGGGAGAGAAAATTTATGTCTAGGTCTTGCCAAACTTGGGATCCTAAGAAAACACGCGACACCAACCTTCAGAAGCCAGCAGAAGGAGGTCCTGGTCGTTGCTTGCATGTGACGGTGAGGCAAGAGCAGCACAGCTTTGTTTGATCTCATCTCTGTGGCCCAGAAAAATCGCAACCTCTAGCATCTGATTCAGATTCTCCCAAACTCCTAGTACCCCAGGAACCTGGAGAAAGCGAATGAAAGTCCCTTAGAATAACTAGAACAGCAGCACACTAGCCATTGACTTATATTTTAGGATTCATTCCAACATATGATGCCCAACACACAAGGATAACTTCCAAGAGGAGTATTAGGACTACAGAGAAGACATGAGAGAATATTTAAAAAAAAAACACCAACAAATGGTAGGGATTAAAACTACTTGGTGTGATAATCAGGCATAGATAGCAAAAGCCATCAGCCCTCTATCTTTCTGAGCATAAAAGTCGAACTTAATGTTCTTAGTGAGGAACTAAGAATTATAAATGGGTTTCAGATGGGCAAACAGGAGACAAGACAGAATTTTCAAAAAGGACCCCATAGTTGGTTTCAATGATGTGTTAAATACGGCACATAATTAATGTGAAGACAGAATGAGAAAACTGGAAGAAAGCTTGGGAGAAACTGCTTTCAACTAGCGTGGAGTAAAGAGGCACATAATTAGGGACAATCGGGAACCCAGAGGATACAGCAGTAGCGTTGTAAATAAAATAAAATGCCTGTAGCTGAAAATTCAGAAAGATTTCAAATAAAAGCCAGATAATTAGAAGGAGGCATTTTGGTTAAGTAGTGTTTCAAACTGATGAAAATATTATCTACAAACTTGATGTATACCAACAAATCCTAAGGATGTAAGTCTGAAACAAATACTGAATGATTATAACAAAATTGGGTTTTTTTAAAACTATCCAAAGGAAAAGACACTTACAATCCTCAGAAGAGAATCAATAAGACCTGAGGAGATGGCTCAGTGGAAAATGCTTGCTGCGTAATCATGGGGACCATGTGTGATCTACGTCTGTAAGTGGCCATATGGGTAAAGTCTGAGATCAATGGGAGACGGTTTCAAAAAATAAGACGGAGAGCAATAGAGGAAGATACCTGATACCCACCTTTGGCTTCCATACATGGAGGCACAGGTGTACACACACACACACACACACACACACACACACACACCACATGCACACACGCATGCTCACAAGAGTGCAATACAGGTGACAGATCAATAACACTGGAAGAATAACAGCTTTTTATTTGCTTTAATAAAGCAAATATCATCAAAGGAATTTCTATGTAGCAGAAATATTCTACAGGAGTAGGGGTGAGAGAAATCTTGGGGACAACTGTAGTGGTGTAGAAGATGACTATACGTCTCTCTAAACCACTCAGGAAACACACGCAGAACAAGGTTGGTGACCAAGAAACCAAGAACGGTGTCTAATAGGAAAATAGAAGAGGTTGCCCCTTGATTCAAGCCACAGGTGTTTCGGATAAATGGTCGCAAGGCCTGGACAGGTTTGCAAGTGCATGCTGGGAAAAGCGGAGGGAAGCTATGGTGTATGTGCTGTCCTGAAAAGGGAGCAAAAGTCCTTAGTAGATGTTCTCTGGAAAGTTTGAGGCTTCAGAGTTTCAGAAGATGGAGATTTCTCACAAGAAGGCTAGGCTAGGGCAAGGCATCGGGATGTGGTGTGACTTACTAAATGAGCTTGGGCCCTCCAGATCCTCAAAGTTACCCAGCTCATTGCTGTCTGGGGCAAAATATCCACTGGACAGAAGTTGCTAGGACATATATTCGAATCAAATATAGGACAGAGCTCTGAGATATAAAAAGAAAAGTCATGTAAAAAAGAAGACGAGGTAAAAGCCAAGAGGTCTTAGAAAGCACAGGACCATTAAAAAAAAAAAAAACTTTTCACAAAATGACAAAAGGAGTTTTTAAAAAACAAAGGCAGAAGAACCATCCTAATGTGTTCTGTGTGGTACATACATTCTCTCACAGCATAAAAAAGAAGGCAGACAGGAGAGGTCCTTATCCATATAGAGTAATGATTTATAAAAGTAAAAACAATGTAAATAAAATATACCTTTAGCCACTAAAACTGCACCAGAAAAACACATAAGCACATACTGATTCTGTCTTAATATAGAAAACAAAACAAAACAGGAAAAAAGAGATTTATTTAAGAATGACATACATCAGAAATGGAAAAATTAGGAAATGAACTGTTAAAATTTGAGAATGAAAAAGAAAAGGAAAACAAATCTGTTTCGAAATAAAAGACCCAAAGGAACATCAAAGTATCCAAAGTAGATGGATGGTGAAAGGGGAAAACATCAAATCGATACTTTCAAATATCAGATAATATTCAAATATCAAATATTCAAATTATATCAAATCAAAATTGTTTGAGAGAAAAATAAAAGATATAGGAGATAAGCAAAGGACTGTAGGTGTATAGTAAGATTCCCTGTACAAAGAAAATTTAGCAAAATAAATGTAAAATAAAAGAGTAATTATTACACAAATATGAAAATGCACACACACAGCTGTATGTAAACTGAAAACAACCCAAGACATGAAAACATATTTTGAAAAAACAAAGTGCTCAAGAAAATCAAATTGAACAGCTAATAACAACGTATTTCAGAGTAACAATAGAAGTCTTTTGAAATTGAAAGTCTTCTTTGGCCACCCAGACAAAGTTAACAAGTCACTGACAATGAAATTAGCATATCGTTATATAAATTTTAACAGCTATGCTTTATTCAAAGAGACTATGATGTAACAAAAATTTCCCAGGGAGGAGAGTGTGCGCGGTTTATTTGGGAAATTGTCTTTCAAGGATGTAGAAGTCAAACCATGGACAATGATGTGCTAGATTAAAGATTTCACACAACTAATTATGAGTCGAGAGTAACTGATATCAAAATAAGAGAGCCGATCATAACTGCTGTCAGAGGGGAGACTAGAAACTGCCAGAACGTGTCTTCTGATGGAAGAACTTCGTCCCGTTTACCGTGTCTGAATTATCTACCAAGAACTGAATCTGCATCCAATGACTCCACTACCAACATGTGCAACTTGAAGAGGGAGTGGTGTTTGCTAACACACTAGAGATGCCATCCAAAGGACTAAGTTTCTGTCCTGCTCCAGAGGACAACCGACGGCAGATGTGAAAGTAATTCTAACAATAGAAGAAGATACAATTGCAAAGCTATAGGTCAGGAGAATTAAAAACACGACTAACTAACAATTTATCATTGCCATGTGCAGACTTCAGCGGACCCCTCATTCAAACAGACAGACTGAGGGAGCAGGAGGATGAAATACAGGCATTTTCACACCCACAGAAACACAGACCCTGCTGCAGTGGACCTGTGTGAAAAGCAGTGGGAAAGGATGCTCTTCCGAGAGGAAGAAAATGAGAGCAAGAAGAAACAAGGAGGAATGATGGCCAGTGTGTGAACGACCTGAGAGCAGTGGGAACCAAAGGAAAACTAATGAGGTCGAATGTAGAAATCAATTACTTGTCCAAATCAAGGCGACAGCTTGAAAAACGACTTTTAGGAAAAGATGTCACTCGGGATAGATCTTATTTATCAAGTTGCTAACGCAGAATCTAATGAAATTTGTGCAAACCAACCCTCCACCTTCAGAAAGTTGTCAAGATCTATTCAGAGTATTTTTTAATTTCTAAAGACATGGATATGGCTTGCTAATGAATTAGGGATTTCCTTACTGCAGTGTATTGTATGAGACTTTTCCTGGGGAGAAGGGACACCCCCAGGTCTACTCACAACAGACCAAAGTAAGGATTCTAACAAACCCAACTCGGTAACCAGGGAGTTTTTATTGGGTTGATTACAGGAGTATGGGTAAGGAGTGACTCTCAGGACTGGGGTGGCTGGAATGCCCTCCTCCAAAGCGCAGATGATGTCTCACTAAAGCTCAACTCTGAGTGCTCTCTCTCTGTGACGGGCAGGTATCTCTTAGGTCTCAGAATCTCCCTCAGCAGCTCAGCAGGCCAGACTCTTCCCTCCTAGTAGGTCTTTGCTGCTTCCATAACCTTGGGGAGGGGCTTTCTGAATCTTGTTAAGTTTGAGTCTCATGAGCACTCCTCCACCCCCGTCTTGAGGGAATATTTCAACTAGGAGGAAATGGACATACAACACAAAGACAGATCAATTTTACCTTTAAAAAAATTCTCCAAATACCTTCTGTGGAAATTCCGGGTTCATTGAAAACCAGAAATTCAAAAAAGAGAGTATAAAGAAAGAAAACGAGGTGGATAGACTTGCTCAGCGAGGCACCAAGATTTATTGAAACGTGACAGTAGACAGAGGACTCTGAAGTGTAAGGACATCCACACACTGTCGGGATGTTGGTTTACACCAGCAGTGTTGGTAAAGAGCGTCACAGAGAAAGTTCGGTGTGTGCACTGTGGAACTGTTTACTTCCGATTTTAGTACTGTAAACAGTAACAACAACAAATCAGTTCTGGAAAGACGATGTGTCTAAGTGGTAAAAGCAAGCAATATCGCTTTCAGATCTATTACAGGGGATTATGACATTGGTGTAAAATAAAAGTTTGTAATGATGACATAAAAGGCACTAGGTTGATGCACTAGACCACGTTACAAGGAGCAGCTTCATTTCCTTAAACGGCACCGTGAAGCGAATGGCAAGGCTTGCCACAGGACAGCTAAAGCAAGACGTGCATTCCAGCTGAGCAACGTAGGAAACACAAACGAAGTAGAAAAGACAAATAGAGAAAAGACGTTAACAGGTCCTCTGTAAAAGGAAACTCATAAACACCCCCAAGCACACAGAAAACTCCTCATGAACCAGGGGTCAGGGAAAGACAAACTACAATCAAAGCGAAAATTTCTATCACCCGTTGATATGGCTAAGAGTTGAAGGTGGATGCTGTAAAGTAGATTAGGAAGACAGGGAAAAGTCGGGGTGCCTCACTCCCGAGTCTGGTTAATGGCTCTGGACAGCTGAGAATCAGAGTTCTGTTGCAGTGAACGTTTGCTCTGAAGGTTGTCAACGTGGAGATGGCATTCCTTTCATATCTAGATGCCTTATGATAAAGCAGCGAGGAACCAGTTTCAAGCCTCATAGTGGCTGTGAGTACGGCCTCCTTCCTGTTCCCAGACATTTCCTGGGACTGTCAAACAGGACTGTTAGCTTTGTTTACATAAAGATCCTCCACTTTTCTGCATCCTTGTAGCCTAATCTTTATCTTATCAATTGGCATCCCGAAGAGGCCTCTCGGGAGCCGTTCTGTGACTTCATTTAGGTTTCTTAGCAATGCTTTGAAGATGATAGCTTCAAGATACATCCAAATCCTGTATGTGACTACTGTAGAGACAGTACGCTCTCAATAAGTTGCTAAGTACGACTGTCTTCGAGAAGCCCGTACCCACACTCTTGCACGCAGCTTCTTTCTTCCTGAGCATACTCTCACCCACACACTTCTCTTAACTCTCACGCTTAAAGTCTGTAGTAAAGTAACTTTAGGGGGCTGGAGCATGGCTCAGTGGTTCAGAGCATGTACTGAGGACTGGAGGATTGGAATATAGGTCCATGTTGGGCATCTCACAACTGCCTGTAGGGATCTGACACTTTTGACCTCTGCAGGCACCTGTACTCCTGCCCAGACGTACATTTACTTTTAAAATACAAAACAGAAAAATACCCCAGATCATTTTACTATAAAGAAGTTCAATCCTTCTTTGAGAAGCCCACCCTCATGCTCTGGAGCCCAGTCGTCTTCTTTTCTGAGCCGCTGTTTTTCTTAACCTTGTGCTTAAAGTCTGTATGCAAATACCTTTACTCACCCCAACTGTGCTTCCTCCGGGCTAGTCTTCAAGTTCTCCTCTGCTCTGAAGACAACGATCTAGTTTTACCAGAGTCAAAATTCTTCCATGGTTAATGGAAGTCCTCTAGCTGTACGGCAGTAGCAGGCCTGACCCCTTAGCAAGTCGGAAGCATGGCCGGGCTAGAGAGCAGTAGTGCTTCTCATGCAC